>NC_091712.1:1265000-2515000 GCF_041296265.1 Equus caballus
GAAGCTAAGAAACAACTCGCTCTGCACAGTGCTCTTACAGCCCACCGGGAACATGTCTTCCATAGGCCTGTGAAACGCAGTTTCTTTGCAGGCCTGATCTGGCTGAAGTAGGACTTCTGCTCTGGGTGTGCTACTTTGCCCTAGAGCTGAAAGGCACAACGTGCAGGCTTCTTTCCAAAGGGCGAGTTGGGCCCCACAGCATCTTGCTTCCAGCTCTTTGGGAAGCTAAGAAACAACTCGCTCTGCGCAGTGCTCTTACAGCCTACCGTGAACATCTCTTCCAAAGGCCTGTGAAACGCAGTTTCTTTGCAGGCCTGATCTGGCTGAAGTAGGACTTCTGCTCTGGGTGTGCTACTTTGCCCTAGAGCTGAAAGGCACAACGTGCAGTCTTCTTTCCAAAGGGCGAGTTGGGCCCCACAGCATCTTGCTTCCAGCTCTTTGGGAAGCTATGAAACAACTCGCTCTGCACAGTGCTCTTACAGCCTACTGGGAACATCTCTTCCAAAGGCCTGTGAAACGCAGTTTCTTTGCAGGCCTGATCTGGCTGAAGTAGGACTTCTGCTCTGGGTGTGCTACTTTGCCCTAGAGCTGAAAGGCGCAACGTGCAGGCTTCTTTCCAAAGGGCGAGTTGGGCCCCACAGCATCTTGCTTCCAGCTCTTTGGGAAGCTAAGAAACAACTCGCTCTGCACAGTGCTCTTACAGCCTAGTGGGAACATCTCTTCCAAAGGCCTGTGAAACGCAGTTTCTTTGCAGGCCTGATCTGGCTGAAGTAGGACTTCTGCTCTGGGTGTGCTACTTTGCCCTAGAGCTGAAAGGCACAACGTGCAGGCTTCTTTCCAAAGGGCGAGTTGGGCCCCACAGCATCTTGCTTCCAGCTCTTTGGGAAGCTAAGAAACAACTCGCTCTGCCCAGTGCTCTTACAGCCTAGTGGGAACATCTCCTCCAAAGGCCTGTGAAACGCAGTTTCTTTGCAGGCCTGATCTGGCTGAAGTAGGACTTCTGCTCTGGGTGTGCTACTTTGCCCTAGAGCTGAAAGGCACAACGTGCAGGCTTCTTTCCAAAGGGCGAGTTGGGCCCCACAGCATCTTGCTTCCAGCTCTTTGGGAAGCTAAGAAACAACTCGCTCTGCACAGTGCTCTTACAGCCTACCGGGAACATCTCTTCCAAAGGCCTGTGAAACGCAGATTCTTTGCAGACCTGATCTGCCGGAAGTAGGACTTCTGCTCTGGGTGTGCTACTTTGCCCTAGAGCTGAAAGGCACAACGTGCAGGCTTCTTTCCAAAGGGCGAGTTGGGCCCCACAGCATCTTGCTTCCAGCTCTTTGGGAAGCTAAGAAACAACTCGCTCTGCACAGTGCTCTTACAGCCTACCGGGAACATCTCTTCCAAAGGCCTGTGAAACGCAGTTTGTTTGCAGGCCTGATCTGGCTGAAGTAGGACTTCTGCTCTGGGTGTGCTACTTTGCCCTAGAGCTGAAAGGCACAACGTGCAGGCTTCTTTCCAAAGGGCGAGTTGGGCCCCACAGCATCTTGCTTCCAGCTCTTTGGGAAGCTAAGAAACAACTCGCTCTGCACAGTGCTCTTACAGCCTACAGGGATCATCTCTTCCAAAGGACTGTGAAACGCATTTTGTTTGCAGGCCTGATCTGCCTGAAGTAGGACTTCTGCTCTGGGTGTGCTACTTTGCCCTAGAGCTGAAAGGCACAACGTGCAGGCTTCTTTCCAAAGGGCGAGTTGGGCCCCACAGCATCTTGCCTCCAGCTCTTTGGGAAGCTAAGAAACAACTCGCTCTGCACAGTGCTCTTACAGCCTACCGGGAACATCTCTTCCAAAGGCCTGTGAAACGCAGTTTCTTTGCAGGCCTGATCTGGCTGAAGTAGGACTTCTGCTCTGGGTGTGCTACTTTGCCCTAGAGCTGAAAGGCACAACGTGCAGGCTTCTTTCCAAAGGGCGAGTTGGGCCCCACAGCATCTTGCTTCCAGCTCTTTGGGAAGCTAAGAAACAACTCGCTCTGCACAGTGCTCTTACAGCCTACCGGGAACATCTCTTCCACAGGCCTGTGAAACGCAGTTTCTTTGCAGGCCTGATCTGGCTGAAGTAGGACTTCTGCTCTGGGTGTGCTACTTTGCCCTAGAGCTGAAAGGCACAACGTGCAGGCTTCTTTCCAAAGGGCGAGTTGGGCCCCACAGCATCTTGCTTCCAGCTCATTGGGAAGCTAAGAAACAACTCGCTCTGCACAGTGCTCTTACAGCCTACCGGGAACATGTCTTCCAAAGGCCTGTGAAATGCAGTTTCTTTGCAGGCCTGATCTGGCTGAAGTAGGACTTCTGCTCTGGGTGTGCTACTTTGCCCTAGAGCTGAAAGGCACAACGTGCAGGCTTCTTTCCAAAGGGCGAGTTGGGCCCCACAGCATCTTGCTTCCAGCTCTTTGGGAAGCTAAGAAACAACTCGCTCTGCACAGTGCTCTTACAGCCTACCGGGAACATGTCTTCCAAAGGCCTGTGAAACGCAGTTTCTTTGCAGGCCTGATCTGGCTGAAGTAGGACTTCTGCTCTGGGTGTGCTACTTTGCCCTAGAGCTGAAAGGCACAACGTGCAGGCTTCTTTCCAAAGGGCGAGTTGGGCCCCACAGCATCTTGCTTCCAGCTCTTTGGGAAGCTAAGAAACAACTCGCTCTGCACAGTGCTCTTACAGCCTAGTGGGAACATCTCTTCCAAAGGCCTGTGAAACGCAGTTTCTTTGCAGGCCTGATCTGGCTGAAGTAGGACTTCTGCTCTGGGTGTGCTACTTTGGCCTAGAGCTGAAAGGCACAACGTGCAGGCTTCTTTCCAAAGGGCGAGTTGGGCCCCACAGCATCTTGCTTCCAGCTCTTTGGGAAGCTAAGAAACAACTCGCTCTGCACAGTGCTCTTACAGCCTACCGGGAACATCTCTTCCAAAGGCCAGTGAAACGCAGTTTCTTTGCAGGCCTGATCTGGCTGAAGTAGGACTTCTGCTCTGGGTGTGCTACTTTGCCCTAGAGCTGAAAGGCACAACGTGCAGGCTTCTTTACAAAGGGCGAGTTGGGCCCCACAGCATCTTGCTTCCAGCTCTTTGGGAAGCTAAGAAACAACTCGCTCTGCACAGTGCTCTTACAGCCTAGTGGGAACATCTCTTCCAAAGGCCTGTGAAACGCAGTTTCTTTGCAGGCCTGATTTGGCTGAAGTAGGACTTCTGCTCTGGGTGTGCTACTTTGCCCTAGAGCTGAAAGGCACAATGTGCAGGCTTCTTTCCAAAGGGCGAGTTGGGCCCCACAGCATCTTGCTTCCAGCTCTTTGGGAAGCTAAGAAACAACTCGCTCTGCACAGTGCTCTTACAGCCTACCGGGAACATCTCTTCCAATGGCCTGTGAAACGCAGTTTCTTTGCAGGCCTGATCTGGCTGAAGTAGGACTTCTGCTCTGGGTGTGCTATTTTGCCCTAGAGCTGAAAGGCACAACGTGCAGGCTTCTTTCCAAAGGGCGAGTTGGGCCCCACAGCATCTTGCTTCCAGCTCTTTGGGAAGCTAAGAAACAACTCGCTCTGCACAGTGCTCTTACAGCCTACCGGGAACATCTCTTCCAAAGGCCTGTGAAACGCAGTTTCTTTGCAGGCCTGATCTGGCTGAAGTAGGACTTCTGCTCTGGGTGTGCTACTTTGCCCTAGAGCTGAAAGGCACAACGTGCAGGCTTCTTTCCAAAGGGCGAGTTGGGCCCCACAGCATCTTGCTTCCAGCTCTTTGGGAAGCTAAGAAACAACTCGCTCTGCACAGTGCTCTTACAGCCTACCGGGAACATGTCTTCCAAAGGCCTGTGAAACGCAGTTTCTTTGCAGGCCTGATCTGGCTGAAGTAGGACTTCTGCTCTGGGTGTGCTACTTTGCCCTAGAGCTGAAAGGCACAACGTGCAGGCTTCTTTCCAAAGGGCGAGTTGGGCCCCACAGCATCCTGCTTCCAGCTCTTTGGGAAGCTAAGAAACAACTCGCTCTGCACAGTGCTCTTACAGCCTAGTGGGAACATCTCTTCCAAAGTCCTGTGAAACGCAGTTTCTTTGCAGGCCTGATCTGGCTGAAGTAGGACTTCTGCTCTGGGTGTGCTACTTTGCCCTAGAGCTGAAAGGCACAACGTGCAGGCTTCTTTCCAAAGGGCGAGTTGGGCCCCACAGCATCTTGCTTCCAGCTCTTTGGGAAGCTAAGAAACAACTCGCTCTGCACAGTGCTCTTACAGCCTACCGGGAACATCTCTTCCAAAGGCCTGTGAAATGCAGTTTCTTTGCAGGCCTGATCTGGCTGAAGTAGGACTTCTGCTCTGGGTGTGCTACTTTGCCCTAGAGCTGAAAGGCACAACGTGCAGGCTTCTTTCCAAAGGGCGAGTTGGGCCCCACAGCATCTTGCTTCCAGCTCTTTGGGAAGCTAAGAAACAACTCGCTCTGCACAGTGCTCTTACAGCCTAGTGGGAACATCTCTTCCAAAGGCCTGGGAAACGCAGTTTCTTTGCAGGCCTGATCTGGCTGAAGTAGGACTTCTGCTCTGGGTGTGCTACGTTGCCCTAGAGCTGAAAGGCACAACGTGCAGGCTTCTTTCCAAAGGGCGAGTTGGGCCCCACAGCATCTTGCTTCCAGCTCTTTGGGAAGCTAAGAAACAACTCGCTCTGCACAGTGCTCTTACAGCCTAGTGGGAACATCTCTTCCAAAGGCCTGTGAAACGCAGTTTCTTTGCAGGCCTGATCTGGCTGAAGTAGGACTTCTGCTCTGGGTGTGCTACTTTGCCCTAGAGCTGAAAGGCACAACGTGCAGTCTTCTTTCCAAAGGGCGAGTTGGGCCCCACAGCATCTTGCTTCCAGCTCTTTGGGAAGCTAAGAAACAACTCGCTCTGCACAGTGCTCTTACAGCCTACCGGGAACATCTCTTCCAAAGGCCTGTGAAACGCAGTTTCTTTGCAGGCCTGATCTGGCTGAAGTAGGACTTCTGCTCTGGGTGTGCTACTTTGCCCTAGAGCTGAAAGGCACAACGTGCAGGCTTCTTTCCAAAGGGCCAGTTGGGCCCCACAGCATCTTGCTTCCAGCTCTTTGGGAAGCTAAGAAACAACTCGCTCTGCACAGTGCTCTTACAGCCTAGTGGGAACATCTCTTCCAAAGGCCTGGGAAACGCAGTTTCTTTGCAGGTCTGATCTGGCTGAAGTAGGACTTCTGCTCTGGGTGTGCTACTTTGCCCTAGAGCTGAAAGGCACAACGTGCAGGCTTCTTTCCAAAGGGCGAGTTGGGCCCCACAGCATCTTGCTTCCAGCTCTTTGGGAAGCTAAGAAACAACTCGCTCTGCACAGTCTTCTTAAAGCCTAGTGGGAACATCTCTTCCAAAGGCCTGTGAAACGCAGTTTCTTTGCAGGCCTGATCTGGCTGAAGTAGGACTTCTGCTCTGGCTGTGCTACTTTGCCCTAGAGCTGAAAGGCACAACGTGCAGGCTTCTTTCCAAAGGGCGAGTTGGGCCCCACAGCATCTTGCTTCCAGCTCTTTGGGAAGCTAAGAAACAACTCGCTCTGCACAGTGCTCTTACAGCCTACCGGGAACATCTCTTCCAAAGGCCTGTGAAACGCAGTTTCTTTGCAGGCCTGATCTGGCTGAAGTAGGACTTCTGCTGTGGGTGTGCTACTTTGCCCTACAGCTGAAAGGCACAACGTGCAGGCTTCTTTCCAAAGGGCGAGTTGGGCCCCACAGCATCTTGCTTCCAGCTCTTTGGGAAGCTAAGAAACAACTCTCTCTGCACAGTGTTCTTACAGCCTAGTGGGAACATCTCTTCCAAAGGCCGGTGAAACGCAGTTTCTTTGCAGGCCTGATCTGGCTGAAGTAGGACTTCTGCTCTGGGTGTGCTACTTTGCCCTAGAGCTGAAAGGCACAACGTGCAGGCTTCTTTCCAAAGGGCGAGTTGGGCCCCACAGCATCTTGCTTCCAGCTCTTTGGGAAGCTAAGAAACAACTCGCTCTGCACAGTGCTCTTACAGCCTACCGGGAACATCTCTTCCAAAGGCCTGTGAAACGCAGTTTCTTTGCAGGCCTGATCTGGCTGAAGTAGGACTTCTGCTCTGGGTGTGCTACTTTGCCCTAGAGCTGAAAGGCACAACGTGCAGGCTTCTTTCCAAAGGGCGAGTTGGGCCCCACAGCATCTTGCTTCCAGCTCTTTGGGAAGCTAAGAAACAACTCGCTCTGCACAGTGCTCTTACAGCCTACCGGGAACATCTCTTCCAAAGGCCTGTGAAACGCAGTTTCTTTGCAGGCCTGATCTGGCTGAAGTAGGACTTCTGCTCTGGGTGTGCTACTTTGCCCTAGAGCTGAAAGGCACAACGTGCAGGCTTCTTTCCAAAGGGCCAGTTGGGCCCCACAGCATCTTGCTTCCAGCTCTTTGGGAAGCTAAGAAACAACTCGCTCTGCACAGTGTTCTTACAGCCTAGTGGGAACATCTCTTCCAAAGGCCGGTGAAACGCAGTTTCTTTGCAGGCCTGATCTGGCTGAAGTAGGACTTCTGCTCTGGGTGTGCTACTTTGCCCTAGAGCTGAAAGGCACAACGTGCAGGCTTCTTTCCAAAGG
The DNA here is from genome assembly GCF_041296265.1 of Equus caballus. Lineage (NCBI taxonomy): Eukaryota > Metazoa > Chordata > Mammalia > Perissodactyla > Equidae > Equus > Equus caballus. The sequence continues at coordinate 1,271,591 of NC_091712.1, forward strand.
GCGAGTTGGGCCCCACAGCATCTTGCTTCCAGCTCTTTGGGAAGCTAAGAAACAACTCGCTCTGCACAGTGCTCTTACAGCCTACCGGGAACATCTCTTCCAAAGGCCTGTGAAACGCAGTTTGTTTGCAGGCCTGATCTGGCTGAAGTAGGACTTCTGCTCTGGGTGTGCTACTTTGCCCTAGAGCTGAAAGGCACAACGTGCAGGCTTCTTTCCAAAGGGCGAGTTGGGCCCCACAGCATCTTGCTTCCAGCTCTTTGGGAAGCTAAGAAACAACTCGCTCTGCACAGTGCTCTTACAGCCTACCGGGAACATCTCTTCCAAAGGCCTTTGAAACGCAGTTTCTTTGCAGGCCTTATCTGGCTGAAGTAGGACTTCTGCTCTGGGTGTGCTACTTTGCCCTAGAGCTGAAAGGCACAACGTGCAGTCTTCTTTCCAAAGGGCGAGTTGGGCCCCACAGCATCTTGCTTCCAGCTCTTTGGGAAGCTAAGAAACAACTCGCTCTGCTCAGTGGTCTTAAAGCCTAGTGGGAACATCTCTTCCAAAGGCCTGTGAAACGCAGTTTCTTTGCAGGCCTGATCTGGCTGAAGTAGGACTTCTGCTCTGGGTGTGCTACTTTGCCCTAGAGCTGAAAGGCACAACGTGCAGACTTCTTTCCAAAGGGCGAGTTGGGCCCCACAGCATCTTGCTTCCAGCTCTTTGGGAAGCTAAGAAACAACTCGCTCTGCACAGTGCTCTTACAGCCTACCGGGAACATCTCTTCCAAAGGCCTGTGAAACGCAGTTGCTTTGCAGGCCTGATCTGGCTGAAGTAGGACTTCTGCTCTGGGGTGCTACTTTGCCCTAGAGCTGAAAGGCACAACGTGCAGGCTTCTTTCCAAAGGGCGAGTTGGGCCCCACAGCATCTTGCTTCCAGCTCTTTGGGAAGCTAAGAAACAACTCGCTCTGCACAGTGCTCTTACAGCCTAGTGGGAACATCTCTTCCAAAGGCCTGTGAAACGCAGTTTCTTTGCAGGCCTGATCTGGCTGAAGTAGGACTTCTGCTCTGGGTGTGCTACTTTGCCCTAGAGCTGAAAGGCACAACGTGCAGGCTTCTTTCCAAAGGGCGAGTTGGGCCCCACAGCATCTTGCTTCCAGCTCTTTGGGAAGCTAAGAAACAACTCGCTCTGCACAGTGCTCTTACAGCCTACCGGGAACATCTCTTCCAAAGGCCTGTGAAACGCAGTTTCTTTGCAGGCCTTATCCGGCTGAAGTAGGACTTCTGCTGTGGGTGTGCTACTTTGCCCTAGAGCTGAAAGGCACAACGTGCAGGCTTCTTTCCAAAGGGCGAGTTGGGCCCCACAGCATCTTGCTTCCAGCTCTTTGGGAAGCTAAGAAACAACTCGCTCTGCACAGTGCTCTTACAGCCTAGTGGGAACATCTCTTCCAAAGGCCTGGGAAACGCAGTTTCTTTGCAGGCCTGATCTGGCTGAAGTAGGACTTCTGCTCTGGGTGTGCTACGTTGCCCTAGAGCTGAAAGGCACAACGTGCAGGCTTCTTTCCAAAGGGCGAGTTGGGCCCCACAGCATCTTGCTTCCAGCTCTTTGGGAAGCTAAGAAACAACTCGCTCTGCACAGTGCTCTTACAGCCTAGTGGGAACATCTCTTCCAAAGGCCTGTGAAACGCAGTTGCTTTGCAGGCCTGATCTGGCTGAAGTAGGACTTCTGCTCTGGGTGTGCTACTTTGCCCTAGAGCTGAAAGGCACAACGTGCAGGCTTCTTTCCAAAGGGCCAGTTGGGCCCCACAGCATCTTGCTTCCAGCTCTTTGGGAAGCTAAGAAACAACTCGCTCTGCACAGTGCTCTTAGAGCCTAGTGGGAACATCTCTTCCAAAGGCCTGTGAAACGCAGTTTCTTTGCAGGCCTGATCTGGCTGAAGTAGGACTTCTGCTCTGGGTGTGCTACTTTGCCCTAGAGCTGAAAGGCACAACGTGCAGTCTTCTTTCCAAAGGGCGAGTTGGGCCCCACAGCATCTTGCTTCCAGCTCTTTGGGAAGCTAAGAAACAACTCGCTCTGCACAGTGCTCTTACAGCCTACCGGGAACATCTCTTCCAAAGGCCTGTGAAACGCAGTTTCTTTGCAGGCCTGATCTGGCTGAAGTAGGACTTCTGCTCTGGGGTGCTACTTTGCCCTAGAGCTGAAAGGCACAACGTGCAGGCTTCTTTCCAAAGGGCCAGTTGGGCCCCACAGCATCTTGCTTCCAGCTCTTTGGGAAGCTAAGAAACAACTCGCTCTGCACAGTGCTCTTACAGCCTAGTGGGAACATCTCTTCCAAAGGCCTGGGAAACGCAGTTTCTTTGCAGGTCTGATCTGGCTGAAGTAGGACTTCTGCTCTGGGTGTGCTACTTTGCCCTAGAGCTGAAAGGCACAACGTGCAGGCTTCTTTCCAAAGGGCGAGTTGGGCCCCACAGCATCTTGCTTCCAGCTCTTTGGGAAGCTAAGAAACAACTCGCTCTGCACAGTCTTCTTAAAGCCTAGTGGGAACATCTCTTCCAAAGGCCTGTGAAACGCAGTTTCTTTGCAGGCCTGATCTGGCTGAAGTAGGACTTCTGCTCTGGGTGTGCTACTTTGCCCTAGAGCTGAAAGGCACAACGTGCAGGCTTCTTTCCAAAGGGCGAGTTGGGCCCCACAGCATCTTGCTTCCAGCTCTTTGGGAAGCTAAGAAACAACTCGCTCTGCACAGTGCTCTTACAGCCTACCGGGAACATCTCTTCCAAAGGCCTGTGAAACGCAGTTTCTTTGCAGGCCTGATCCGGCTGAAGTAGGACTTCTGCTCTGGGTGTGCTACTTTGCCCTAGAGCTGAAAGGCACAACGTGCAGGCTTCTTTCCAAAGGGCGAGTTGGGCCCCACAGCATCTTGCTTCCAGCTCTTTGGGAAGCTAAGAAACAACTCGCTCTGCACAGTGCTCTTACAGCCTACCGGGAACATCTCTTCCAAAGGCCTGTGAAACGCAGTTTCTTTGCAGGCCTGATCTGGCTGAAGTAGGACTTCTGCTCTGGGTGTGCTACTTTGCCCTGGAGCTGAAAGGCACAACGTGCAGGCTTCTTTCCAAAGGGCGAGTTGGGCCCCACAGCATCTTGCTTCCAGCTCTTGGGAAGCTAAGAAACAACTCGCTCTGCACAGTGCTCTTACAGCCTACCGGGAACATCTCTTCCAAAGGCCTGTGAAACGCAGTTTCTTTGCAGGCCTGATCTGGCTGAAGTAGGACTTCTGCTCTGGGTGTGCTACTTTGCCCTAGAGCTGAAAGGCACAACGTGCAGTCTTCTTTCCAAAGGGCGAGTTGGGCCCCACAGCATCTTGCTTCCAGCTCTTTGGGAAGCTAAGAAACAACTCGCTCTGAACAGTGCTCTTACAGCCTACCGGGAACATCTCTTCCAAAGGCCTGTGAAACGCAGTTTCTTTGCAGGCCTGATCTGGCTGAAGTAGGACTTCTGCTCTGGGTGTGCTACTTTGCCCTGGAGCTGAAAGGCACAACGTGCAGGCTTCTTTCCAAAGGGCGAGTTGGGCCCCACAGCATCTTGCTTCCAGCTCTTTGGGAAGCTAAGAAACAACTCGCTCTGCACAGTGCTCTTACAGCCTAGTGGGAACATCTCTTCCAAAGGCCTGGGAAACGCAGTTTCTTTGCAGGTCTGATCTGGCTGAAGTAGGACTTCTGCTCTGGGTGTGCTACTTTGCCCTAGAGCTGAAAGGCACAACGTGCAGGCTTCTTTCCAAAGGGCGAGTTGGGCCCCACAGCATCTTGCTTCCAGCTCTTTGGGAAGCTAAGAAACAACTCGCTCTGCACAGTGCTCTTACAGCCTAGTGGGAACATCTCTTCCAAAGGCCTGTGAAACGCAGTTGCTTTGCAGGCCTGATCTGGCTGAAGTAGGACTTCTGCTCTGGGTGTGCTACTTTGCCCTAGAGCTGAAAGGCACAACGTGCAGGCTTCTTTCCAAAGGGCGAGTTGGGCCCCACAGCATCTTGCTTCCAGCTCTTTGGGAAGCTAAGAAACAACTCGCTCTGCACAGTGCTCTTAGAGCCTAGTGGGAACATCTCTTCCAAAGGCCTGTGAAACGCAGTTTCTTTGCAGGCCTGATCTGGCTGAAGTAGGACTTCTGCTCTGGGTGTGCTACTTTGCCCTAGAGCTGAAAGGCACAACGTGCAGTCTTCTTTCCAAAGGGCGAGTTGGGCCCCACAGCATCTTGCTTCCAGCTCTTTGGGAAGCTAAGAAACAACTCGCTCTGCACAGTGCTCTTACAGCCTACCGGGAACATCTCTTCCAAAGGCCTGTGAAACGCAGTTTCTTTGCAGGCCTGATCTGGCTGAAGTAGGACTTCTGCTCTGGGTGTGCTACTTTGCCCTAGAGCTGAAAGGCACAACGTGCAGGCTTCTTTCCAAAGGGCGAGTTGGGCCCCACAGCATCTTGCTTCCAGCTCTTTGGGAAGCTAAGAGACAACTCGCTCTGCACAGTGCTCTTACAGCCTACCGGGAACATCTCTTCCAAAGGCCTGGGAAACGCAGTTTCTTTGCAGGTCTGATCTGGCTGAAGTAGGACTTCTGCTCTGGGTGTGCTACTTTGCCCTAGAGCTGAAAGGCACAACGTGCAGGCTTCTTTCCAAAGGGCGAGTTGGGCCCCACAGCATCTTGCTTCCAGCTCTTTGGGAAGCTAAGAAACAACTCGCTCTGCACAGTCTTCTTAAAGCCTAGTAGGAACATCTCTTCCAAAGGCCTGTGAAACGCAGTTTCTTTGCAGGCCTGATCTGGCTGAAGTAGGACTTCTGCTGTGGGTGTGCTACTTTGCCCTAGAGCTGAAAGGCACAACGTGCAGGCTTCTTTCCAAAGGGCGAGTTGGGCCCCACAGCATCTTGCTTCCAGCTCTTTGGGAAGCTAAGAAACCACTCGCTCTGCACAGTGCTCTTACAGCCTACCGGGAACATCTCTTCCAAAGGCCTGTGAAACGCAGTTTCTTTGCAGGCCTGATCTGGCTGAAGTAGGACTTCTGCTCTGGGTGTGCTACTTTGCCCTAGAGCTGAAAGGCACAACGTGCAGGCTTCTTTCCAAAGGGCCAGTTGGGCCCCACAGCATCTTGCTTCCAGCTCTTTGGGAAGCTAAGAAACAACTCGCTCTGCACAGTGTTCTTACAGCCTAGTGGGAACATCTCTTCCAAAGGCCGGTGAAACGCAGTTTCTTTGCAGGCCTGATCTGGCTGAAGTAGGACTTCTGCTCTGGGTGTGCTACTTTGCCCTAGAGCTGAAAGGCACAACGTGCAGGCTTCTTTCCAAAGGGCGAGTTGGGCCCCACAGCATCTAGCTTCCAGCTCTTTGGGAAGCTAAGAAACAACTCGCTCTGCACAGTGCTCTTACAGCCTACCGGGAACATCTCTTCCAAAGGCCTGTGAAACGCAGTTTGTTTGCAGGCCTGATCTGGCTGAAGTAGGACTTCTGCTCTGGGTGTGCTACTTTGCCCTAGAGCTGAAAGGCACAACGTGCAGGCTTCTTTCCAAAGGGCGAGTTGGGCCCCACAGCATCTTGCTTCCAGCTCTTTGGGAAGCTAAGAAACAACTCGCTCTGCACAGTGCTCTTACAGCCTACCGGGAACATCTCTTCCAAAGGCCTTTGAAACGCAGTTTCTTTGCAGGCCTTATCTGGCTGAAGTAGGACTTCTGCTCTGGGTGTGCTACTTTGCCCTAGAGCTGAAAGGCACAACGTGCAGTCTTCTTTCCAAAGGGCGAGTTGGGCCCCACAGCATCTTGCTTCCAGCTCTTTGGGAAGCTAAGAAACAACTCGCTCTGCTCAGTGGTCTTAAAGCCTAGTGGGAACATCTCTTCCAAAGGCCTGTGAAACGCAGTTTCTTTGCAGGCCTGATCTGGCTGAAGTAGGACTTCTGCTCTGGGTGTGCTACTTTGCCCTAGAGCTGAAAGGCACAACGTGCAGACTTCTTTCCAAAGGGCGAGTTGGGCCCCACAGCATCTTGCTTCCAGCTCTTTGGGAAGCTAAGAAACAACTCGCTCTGCACAGTGCTCTTACAGCCTACCGGGAACATCTCTTCCAAAGGCCTGTGAAACGCAGTTTCTTTGCAGGCCTGATCTGGCTGAAGTAGGACTTCTGCTCTGGGGTGCTACTTTGCCCTAGAGCTGAAAGGCACAACGTGCAGGCTTCTTTCCAAAGGGCGAGTTGGGCCCCACAGCATCTTGCTTCCAGCTCTTTGGGAAGCTAAGAAACAACTCGCTCTGCACAGTGCTCTTACAGCCTAGTGGGAACATCTCTTCCAAAGGCCTGTGAAACGCAGTTTCTTTGCAGGCCTGATCTGGCTGAAGTAGGACTTCTGCTCTGGGTGTGCTACTTTGCCCTAGAGCTGAAAGGCACAACGTGCAGGCTTCTTTCCAAAGGGCGAGTTGGGCCCCACAGCATCTTGCTTCCAGCTCTTTGGGAAGCTAAGAAACAACTCGCTCTGCACAGTGCTCTTACAGCCTACCGGGAACATCTCTTCCAAAGGCCTGTGAAACGCAGTTTCTTTGCAGGCCTTATCCGGCTGAAGTAGGACTTCTGCTCTGGGTGTGCTACTTTGCCCTAGAGCTGAAAGGCACAACGTGCAGGCTTCTTTCCAAAGGGCGAGTTGGGCCCCACAGCATCTTGCTTCCAGCTCTTTGGGAAGCTAAGAAACAACTCGCTCTGCACAGTGCTCTTACAGCCTAGTGGGAACATCTCTTCCAAAGGCCTGTGAAACGCAGTTTCTTTGCAGGCCTGATCTGGCTGAAGTAGGACTTCTGCTCTGGGTGTGCTACGTTGCCCTAGAGCTGAAAGGCACAACGTGCAGGCTTCTTTCCAAAGGGCGAGTTGGGCCCCACAGCATCTTGCTTCCAGCTCTTTGGGAAGCTAAGAAACAACTCGCTCTGCACAGTGCTCTTACAGCCTAGTGGGAACATCTCTTCCAAAGGCCTGTGAAACGCAGTTGCTTTGCAGGCCTGATCTGGCTGAAGTAGGACTTCTGCTCTGGGTGTGCTACTTTGCCCTAGAGCTGAAAGGCACAACGTGCAGGCTTCTTTCCAAAGGGCGAGTTGGGCCCCACAGCATCTTGCTTCCAGCTCTTTGGGAAGCTAAGAAACAACTCGCTCTGCACAGTGCTCTTAGAGCCTAGTGGGAACATCTCTTCCAAAGGCCTGTGAAACGCAGTTTCTTTGCAGGCCTGATCTGGCTGAAGTAGGACTTCTGCTCTGGGTGTGCTACTTTGCCCTAGAGCTGAAAGGCACAACGTGCAGTCTTCTTTCCAAAGGGCGAGTTGGGCCCCACAGCATCTTGCTTCCAGCTCTTTGGGAAGCTAAGAAACAACTCGCTCTGCACAGTGTTCTTACAGCCTAGTGGGAACATCTCTTCCAAAGGCCGGTGAAACGCAGTTTCTTTGCAGGCCTGATCTGGCTGAAGTAGGACTTCTGCTCTGGGTGTGCTACTTTGCCCTAGAGCTGAAAGGCACAACGTGCAGGCTTCTTTCCAAAGGGCGAGTTGGGCCCCACAGCATCTTGCTTCCAGCTCTTTGGGAAGCTAAGAAACAACTCGCTCTGCACAGTGCTCTTACAGCCTACCGGGAACATCTCTTCCAAAGGCCTGTGAAACGCAGTTTGTTTGCAGGCCTGATCTGGCTGAAGTAGGACTTCTGCTCTGGGTGTGCTACTTTGCCCTAGAGCTGAAAGGCACAACGTGCAGGCTTCTTTCCAAAGGGCGAGTTGGGCCCCACAGAATCTTGCTTCCAGCTCTTTGGGAAGCTAAGAAACAACTCGCTCTGCACAGTGCTCTTACAGCCTACCGGGAACATCTCTTCCAAAGGCCTTTGAAACGCAGTTTCTTTGCAGGCCTTATCTGGCTGAAGTAGGACTTCTGCTCTGGGTGTGCTACTTTGCCCTAGAGCTGAAAGGCACAACGTGCAGTCTTCTTTCCAAAGGGCGAGTTGGGCCCCACAGCATCTTGCTTCCAGCTCTTTGGGAAGCTAAGAAACAACTCGCTCTGCTCAGTGGTCTTAAAGCCTAGTGGGAACATCTCTTCCAAAGGCCTGTGAAACGCAGTTTCTTTGCAGGCCTGATCTGGCTGAAGTAGGACTTCTGCTCTGGGTGTGCTACTTTGCCCTAGAGCTGAAAGGCACAACGTGCAGACTTCTTTCCAAAGGGCGAGTTGGGCCCCACAGCATCTTGCTTCCAGCTCTTTGGGAAGCTAAGAAACAACTCGCTCTGCACAGTGCTCTTACAGCCTACCGGGAACATCTCTTCCAAAGGCCTGTGAAACGCAGTTTCTTTGCAGGCCTGATCTGGCTGAAGTAGGACTTCTGCTCTGGGGTGCTACTTTGCCCTAGAGCTGAAAGGCACAACGTGCAGGCTTCTTTCCAAAGGGCGAGTTGGGCCCCACAGCATCTTGCTTCCAGCTCTTTGGGAAGCTAAGAAACAACTCGCTCTGCACAGTGCTCTTACAGCCTAGTGGGAACATCTCTTCCAAAGGCCTGTGAAACGCAGTTTCTTTGCAGGCCTGATCTGGCTGAAGTAGGACTTCTGCTCTGGGTGTGCTACTTTGCCCTAGAGCTGAAAGGCACAACGTGCAGGCTTCTTTCCAAAGGGCGAGTTGGGCCCCACAGCATCTTGCTTCCAGCTCTTTGGGAAGCTAAGAAACAACTCGCTCTGCACAGTGCTCTTACAGCCTACCGGGAACATCTCTTCCAAAGGCCTGTGAAACGCAGTTTCTTTGCAGGCCTTATCCGGCTGAAGTAGGACTTCTGCTCTGGGTGTGCTACTTTGCCCTAGAGCTGAAAGGCACAACGTGCAGGCTTCTTTCCAAAGGGCGAGTTGGGCCCCACAGCATCTTGCTTCCAGCTCTTTGGGAAGCTAAGAAACAACTCGCTCTGCACAGTGCTCTTACAGCCTAGTGGGAACATCTCTTCCAAAGGCCTGTGAAACGCAGTTTCTTTGCAGGCCTGATCTGGCTGAAGTAGGACTTCTGCTCTGGGTGTGCTACGTTGCCCTAGAGCTGAAAGGCACAACGTGCAGGCTTCTTTCCAAAGGGCGAGTTGGGCCCCACAGCATCTTGCTTCCAGCTCTTTGGGAAGCTAAGAAACAACTCGCTCTGCACAGTGCTCTTACAGCCTAGTGGGAACATCTCTTCCAAAGGCCTGTGAAACGCAGTTTCTTTGCAGGCCTGATCTGGCTGAAGTAGGACTTCTGCTCTGGGTGTGCTACTTTGCCCTAGAGCTGAAAGGCACAACGTGCAGGCTTCTTTCCAAAGGGCGAGTTGGGCCCCACAGCATCTTGCTTCCAGCTCTTTGGGAAGCTAAGAAACAACTCGCTCTGCACAGTGCTCTTAGAGCCTAGTGGGAACATCTCTTCCAAAGGCCTGTGAAACGCAGTTTCTTTGCAGGCCTGATCTGGCTGAAGTAGGACTTCTGCTCTGGGTGTGCTACTTTGCCCTAGAGCTGAAAGGCACAACGTGCAGTCTTCTTTCCAAAGGGCGAGTTGGGCCCCACAGCATCTTGCTTCCAGCTCTTTGGGAAGCTAAGAAACAACTCGCTCTGCACAGTGCTCTTACAGCCTACCGGGAACATCTCTTCCAAAGGCCTGTGAAACGCAGTTTCTTTGCAGGCCTGATCTGGCTGAAGTAGGACTTCTGCTCTGGGTGTGCTACTTTGCCCTAGAGCTGAAAGGCACAACGTGCAGGCTTCTTTCCAAAGGGCCAGTTGGGCCCCACAGCATCTTGCTTCCAGCTCTTTGGGAAGCTAAGAAACAACTCGCTCTGCACAGTGCTCTTACAGCCTAGTGGGAACATCTCTTCCAAAGGCCTGGGAAACGCAGTTTCTTTGCAGGTCTGATCTGGCTGAAGTAGGACTTCTGCTCTGGGTGTGCTACTTTGCCCTAGAGCTGAAAGGCACAACGTGCAGGCTTCTTTCCAAAGGGCGAGTTGGGCCCCACAGCATCTTGCTTCCAGCTCTTTGGGAAGCTAAGAAACAACTCGCTCTGCACAGTCTTCTTAAAGCCTAGTGGGAACATCTCTTCCAAAGGCCTGTGAAACGCAGTTTCTTTGCAGGCCTGATCTGGCTGAAGTAGGACTTCTGCTCTGGGTGTGCTACTTTGCCCTAGAGCTGAAAGGCACAACGTGCAGGCTTCTTTCCAAAGGGCGAGTTGGGCCCCACAGCATCTTGCTTCCAGCTCTTTGGGAAGCTAAGAAACAACTCGCTCTGAACAGTGCTCTTACAGCCTACCGGGAACATCTCTTCCAAAGGCCTGTGAAACGCAGTTTCTTTGCAGGCCTGATCTGGCTGAAGTAGGACTTCTGCTCTGGGGTGCTACTTTGCCCTAGAGCTGAAAGGCACAACGTGCAGGCTTCTTTCCAAAGGGCGAGTTGGGCCCCACAGCATCTTGCTTCCAGCTCTTTGGGAAGCTAAGAAACAACTCGTTCTGCACAGTGCTCTTACAGCCTACCGGGAACATCTCTTCCAAAGGCCGGTGAAACGCAGTTTCTTTGCAGGCCTGATCTGGCTGAAGTAGGACTTCTGCTCTGAGTGTTCTACTTTGCCCTAGAGCTGAAAGGCACAACGTGCAGGCTTCTTTCCAAAGGGCGAGTTGGGCCCCACAGCATCTTGCTTCCAGCTCTTTGGGAAGCTAAGAAACAACTCGCTCTGCTCAGTGCTCTTACAGCCTAGTGGGAACATCTCTTCCAAAGGCCTGTGAAACGCAGTTTCTTTGCAGGCCTGATCTGGCTGAAGTAGGACTTCTGCTCTGGGTGTGCTACTTTGCCCTAGAGCTGAAAGGCACAACGTGCAGGCTTCTTTCCAAAGGGCGAGTTGGGCCCCACAGCATCTTGCTTCCAGCTCTTTGGGAAGCTAAGAAACAACTCGCTCTGCACAGTGCTCTTACAGCCCACCGGGAACATGTCTTCCATAGGCCTGTGAAACGCAGTTTCTTTGCAGGCCTGATCTGGCTGAAGTAGGACTTCTGCTCTGGGTGTGCTACTTTGCCCTAGAGCTGAAAGGCACAACGTGCAGGCTTCTTTCCAAAGGGCGAGTTGGGCCCCACAGCATCTTGCTTCCAGCTCTTTAGGAAGCTAAGAAACAACTCGCTCTGCGCAGTGCTCTTACAGCCTACCGTGAACATCTCTTCCAAAGGCCTGTGAAACGCAGTTTCTTTGCAGGCCTGATCTGGCTGAAGTAGGACTTCTGCTCTGGGTGTGCTACTTTGCCCTAGAGCTGAAAGGCACAACGTGCAGTCTTCTTTCCAAAGGGCGAGTTGGGCCCCACAGCATCTTGCTTCCAGCTCTTTGGGAAGCTATGAAACAACTCGCTCTGCACAGTGCTCTTACAGCCTACTGGGAACATCTCTTCCAAAGGCTTGTGAAACGCAGTTTCTTTGCAGGCCTGATCTGGCTGAAGTAGGACTTCTGCTCTGGGTGTGCTACTTTGCCCTAGAGCTGAAAGGCGCAACGTGCAGGCTTCTTTCCAAAGGGCGAGTTGGGCCCCACAGCATCTTGCTTCCAGCTCTTTGGGAAGCTAAGAAACAACTCGCTCTGCACAGTGCTCTTACAGCCTAGTGGGAACATCTCTTCCAAAGGCCTGTGAAACGCAGTTTCTTTGCAGGCCTGATCTGGCTGAAGTAGGACTTCTGCTCTGGGTGTGCTACTTTGCCCTAGAGCTGAAAGGCACAACGTGCAGGCTTCTTTCCAAAGGGCGAGTTGGGCCCCACAGCATCTTGCTTCCAGCTCTTTGGGAAGCTAAGAAACAACTCGCTCTGCCCAGTGCTCTTACAGCCTAGTGGGAACATCTCCTCCAAAGGCCTGTGAAACGCAGTTTCTTTGCAGGCCTGATCTGGCTGAAGTAGGACTTCTGCTCTGGGTGTGCTACTTTGCCCTAGAGCTGAAAGGCACAACGTGCAGGCTTCTTTCCAAAGGGCGAGTTGGGCCCCACAGCATCTTGCTTCCAGCTCTTTGGGAAGCTAAGAAACAACTCGCTCTGCACAGTGCTCTTACAGCCTACCGGGAACATCTCTTCCAAAGGCCTGTGAAACGCAGATTCTTTGCAGACCTGATCTGCCGGAAGTAGGACTTCTGCTCTGGGTGTGCTACTTTGCCCTAGAGCTGAAAGGCACAACGTGCAGGCTTCTTTCCAAAGGGCGAGTTGGGCCCCACAGCATCTTGCTTCCAGCTCTTTGGGAAGCTAAGAAACAACTCGCTCTGCACAGTGCTCTTACAGCCTACCGGGAACATCTCTTCCAAAGGCCTGTGAAACGCAGTTTGTTTGCAGGCCTGATCTGGCTGAAGTAGGACTTCTGCTCTGGGTGTGCTACTTTGCCCTAGAGCTGAAAGGCACAACGTGCAGGCTTCTTTCCAAAGGGCGAGTTGGGCCCCACAGCATCTTGCTTCCAGCTCTTTGGGAAGCTAAGAAACAACTCGCTCTGCACAGTGCTCTTACAGCCTACAGGGATCATCTCTTCCAAAGGACTGTGAAACGCATTTTGTTTGCAGGCCTGATCTGCCTGAAGTAGGACTTCTGCTCTGGGTGTGCTACTTTGCCCTAGAGCTGAAAGGCACAACGTGCAGGCTTCTTTCCAAAGGGCGAGTTGGGCCCCACAGCATCTTGCTTCCAGCTCTTTGGGAAGCTAAGAAACAACTCGCTCTGCACAGTGCTCTTACAGCCTACCGGGAACATCTCTTCCAAAGGCCTGTGAAACGCAGTTTCTTTGCAGGCCTGATCTGGCTGAAGTAGGACTTCTGCTCTGGGTGTGCTACTTTGCCCTAGAGCTGAAAGGCACAACGTGCAGGCTTCTTTCCAAAGGGCGAGTTGGGCCCCACAGCATCTTGCTTCCAGCTCTTTGGGAAGCTAAGAAACAACTCGCTCTGCACAGTGCTCTTACAGCCTACCGGGAACATCTCTTCCACAGGCCTGTGAAACGCAGTTTCTTTGCAGGCCTGATCTGGCTGAAGTAGGACTTCTGCTCTGGGTGTGCTACTTTGCCCTAGAGCTGAAAGGCACAACGTGCAGGCTTCTTTCCAAAGGGCGAGTTGGGCCCCACAGCATCTTGCTTCCAGCTCATTGGGAAGCTAAGAAACAACTCGCTCTGCACAGTGCTCTTACAGCCTACCGGGAACATGTCTTCCAAAGGCCTGTGAAATGCAGTTTCTTTGCAGGCCTGATCTGGCTGAAGTAGGACTTCTGCTCTGGGTGTGCTACTTTGCCCTAGAGCTGAAAGGCACAACGTGCAGGCTTCTTTCCAAAGGGCGAGTTGGGCCCCACAGCATCTTGCTTCCAGCTCTTTGGGAAGCTAAGAAACAACTCGCTCTGCACAGTGCTCTTACAGCCTACCGGGAACATGTCTTCCAAAGGCCTGTGAAACGCAGTTTCTTTGCAGGCCTGATCTGGCTGAAGTAGGACTTCTGCTCTGGGTGTGCTACTTTGCCCTAGAGCTGAAAGGCACAACGTGCAGGCTTCTTTCCAAAGGGCGAGTTGGGCCCCACAGCATCTTGCTTCCAGCTCTTTGGGAAGCTAAGAAACAACTCGCTCTGCACAGTGCTCTTACAGCCTAGTGGGAACATCTCTTCCAAAGGCCTGTGAAACGCAGTTTCTTTGCAGGCCTGATCTGGCTGAAGTAGGACTTCTGCTCTGGGTGTGCTACTTTGGCCTAGAGCTGAAAGGCACAACGTGCAGGCTTCTTTCCAAAGGGCGAGTTGGGCCCCACAGCATCTTGCTTCCAGCTCTTTGGGAAGCTAAGAAACAACTCGCTCTGCACAGTGCTCTTACAGCCTACCGGGAACATCTCTTCCAAAGGCCAGTGAAACGCAGTTTCTTTGCAGGCCTGATCTGGCTGAAGTAGGACTTCTGCTCTGGGTGTGCTACTTTGCCCTAGAGCTGAAAGGCACAACGTGCAGGCTTCTTTACAAAGGGCGAGTTGGGCCCCACAGCATCTTGCTTCCAGCTCTTTGGGAAGCTAAGAAACAACTCGCTCTGCACAGTGCTCTTACAGCCTAGTGGGAACATCTCTTCCAAAGGCCTGTGAAACGCAGTTTCTTTGCAGGCCTGATTTGGCTGAAGTAGGACTTCTGCTCTGGGTGTGCTACTTTGCCCTAGAGCTGAAAATCACAATGTGCAGGCTTCTTTCCAAAGGGCGAGTTGGGCCCCACAGCATCTTGCTTCCAGCTCTTTGGGAAGCTAAGAAACAACTCGCTCTGCACAGTGCTCTTACAGCCTACCGGGAACATCTCTTCCAATGGCCTGTGAAACGCAGTTTCTTTGCAGGCCTGATCTGGCTGAAGTAGGACTTCTGCTCTGGGTGTGCTATTTTGCCCTAGAGCTGAAAGGCACAACGTGCAGGCTTCTTTCCAAAGGGCGAGTTGGGCCCCACAGCATCTTGCTTCCAGCTCTTTGGGAAGCTAAGAAACAACTCGCTCTGCACAGTGCTCTTACAGCCTACCGGGAACATCTCTTCCAAAGGCCTGTGAAACGCAGTTTCTTTGCAGGCCTGATCTGGCTGAAGTAGGACTTCTGCTCTGGGTGTGCTACTTTGCCCTAGAGCTGAAAGGCACAACGTGCAGGCTTCTTTCCAAAGGGCGAGTTGGGCCCCACAGCATCTTGCTTCCAGCTCTTTGGGAAGCTAAGAAACAACTCGCTCTGCACAGTGCTCTTACAGCCTACCGGGAACATGTCTTCCAAAGGCCTGTGAAACGCAGTTTCTTTGCAGGCCTGATCTGGCTGAAGTAGGACTTCTGCTCTGGGTGTGCTACTTTGCCCTAGAGCTGAAAGGCACAACGTGCAGGCTTCTTTCCAAAGGGCGAGTTGGGCCCCACAGCATCTTGCTTCCAGCTCTTTGGGAAGCTAAGAAACAACTCGCTCTGCACAGTGCTCTTACAGCCTAGTGGGAACATCTCTTCCAAAGTCCTGTGAAACGCAGTTTCTTTGCAGGCCTGATCTGGCTGAAGTAGGACTTCTGCTCTGGGTGTGCTACTTTGCCCTAGAGCTGAAAGGCACAACGTGCAGGCTTCTTTCCAAAGGGCGAGTTGGGCCCCACAGCATCTTGCTTCCAGCTCTTTGGGAAGCTAAGAAACAACTCGCTCTGCACAGTGCTCTTACAGCCTACCGGGAACATCTCTTCCAAAGGCCTGTGAAATGCAGTTTCTTTGCAGGCCTGATCTGGCTGAAGTAGGACTTCTGCTCTGGGTGTGCTACTTTGCCCTAGAGCTGAAAGGCACAACGTGCAGGCTTCTTTCCAAAGGGCGAGTTGGGCCCCACAGCATCTTGCTTCCAGCTCTTTGGGAAGCTAAGAAACAACTCGCTCTGCACAGTGCTCTTACAGCCTAGTGGGAACATCTCTTCCAAAGGCCTGGGAAACGCAGTTTCTTTGCAGGCCTGATCTGGCTGAAGTAGGACTTCTGCTCTGGGTGTGCTACGTTGCCCTAGAGCTGAAAGGCACAACGTGCAGGCTTCTTTCCAAAGGGCGAGTTGGGCCCCACAGCATCTTGCTTCCAGCTCTTTGGGAAGCTAAGAAACAACTCGCTCTGCACAGTGCTCTTACAGCCTAGTGGGAACATCTCTTCCAAAGGCCTGTGAAACGCAGTTTCTTTGCAGGCCTGATCTGGCTGAAGTAGGACTTCTGCTCTGGGTGTGCTACTTTGCCCTAGAGCTGAAAGGCACAACGTGCAGTCTTCTTTCCAAAGGGCGAGTTGGGCCCCACAGCATCTTGCTTCCAGCTCTTTGGGAAGCTAAGAAACAACTCGCTCTGCACAGTGCTCTTACAGCCTACCGGGAACATCTCTTCCAAAGGCCTGTGAAACGCAGTTTCTTTGCAGGCCTGATCTGGCTGAAGTAGGACTTCTGCTCTGGGTGTGCTACTTTGCCCTAGAGCTGAAAGGCACAACGTGCAGGCTTCTTTCCAAAGGGCCAGTTGGGCCCCACAGCATCTTGCTTCCAGCTCTTTGGGAAGCTAAGAAACAACTCGCTCTGCACAGTGCTCTTACAGCCTAGTGGGAACATCTCTTCCAAAGGCCTGGGAAACGCAGTTTCTTTGCAGGTCTGATCTGGCTGAAGTAGGACTTCTGCTCTGGGTGTGCTACTTTGCCCTAGAGCTGAAAGGCACAACGTGCAGGCTTCTTTCCAAAGGGCGAGTTGGGCCCCACAGCATCTTGCTTCCAGCTCTTTGGGAAGCTAAGAAACAACTCGCTCTGCACAGTCTTCTTAAAGCCTAGTGGGAACATCTCTTCCAAAGGCCTGTGAAACGCAGTTTCTTTGCAGGCCTGATCTGGCTGAAGTAGGACTTCTGCTCTGGGTGT
Organism: Equus caballus; assembly: GCF_041296265.1. Taxonomy (NCBI): domain Eukaryota; kingdom Metazoa; phylum Chordata; class Mammalia; order Perissodactyla; family Equidae; genus Equus; species Equus caballus. The sequence goes on from NC_091712.1 coordinate 1,287,887, forward strand.
GCTACTTTGCCCTAGAGCTGAAAGGCACAACGTGCAGGCTTCTTTCCAAAGGGCGAGTTGGGCCCCACAGCATCTTGCTTCCAGCTCTTTGGGAAGCTAAGAAACAACTCGCTCTGCACAGTGCTCTTACAGCCTACCGGGAACATCTCTTCCAAAGGCCTGTGAAACGCAGTTTCTTTGCAGGCCTGATCTGGCTGAAGTAGGACTTCTGCTCTGGGTGTGCTACTTTGCCCTAGAGCTGAAAGGCACAACGTGCAGGCTTCTTTCCAAAGGGCGAGTTGGGCCCCACAGCATCTTGCTTCCAGCTCTTTGGGAAGCTAAGAAACAACTCTCTCTGCACAGTGTTCTTACAGCCTAGTGGGAACATCTCTTCCAAAGGCCGGTGAAACGCAGTTTCTTTGCAGGCCTGATCTGGCTGAAGTAGGACTTCTGCTCTGGGTGTGCTACTTTGCCCTAGAGCTGAAAGGCACAACGTGCAGGCTTCTTTCCAAAGGGCGAGTTGGGCCCCACAGCATCTTGCTTCCAGCTCTTTGGGAAGCTAAGAAACAACTCGCTCTGCACAGTGCTCTTACAGCCTACCGGGAACATCTCTTCCAAAGGCCTGTGAAACGCAGTTTCTTTGCAGGCCTGATCTGGCTGAAGTAGGACTTCTGCTCTGGGTGTGCTACTTTGCCCTAGAGCTGAAAGGCACAACGTGCAGGCTTCTTTCCAAAGGGCGAGTTGGGCCCCACAGCATCTTGCTTCCAGCTCTTTGGGAAGCTAAGAAACAACTCGCTCTGCACAGTGCTCTTACAGCCTACCGGGAACATCTCTTCCAAAGGCCTGTGAAACGCAGTTTCTTTGCAGGCCTGATCTGGCTGAAGTAGGACTTCTGCTCTGGGTGTGCTACTTTGCCCTAGAGCTGAAAGGCACAACGTGCAGGCTTCTTTCCAAAGGGCGAGTTGGGCCCCACAGCATCTTGCTTCCAGCTCTTTGGGAAGCTAAGAAACAACTCGCTCTGCACAGTGCTCTTACAGCCTACCGGGAACATCTCTTCCAAAGGCCTGTGAAACGCAGTTTGTTTGCAGGCCTGATATGGCTGAAGTAGGACTTCTGCTCTGGGTGTGCTACTTTGCCCTAGAGCTGAAAGGCACAACGTGCAGGCTTCTTTCCAAAGGGCGAGTTGGGCCCCACAGCATCTTGCTTCCAGCTCTTTGGGAAGCTAAGAAACAACTCGCTCTGCACAGTGCTCTTACAGCCTACCGGGAACATCTCTTCCAAAGGCCTTTGAAACGCAGTTTCTTTGCAGGCCTTATCTGGCTGAAGTAGGACTTCTGCTCTGGGTGTGCTACTTTGCCCTAGAGCTGAAAGGCACAACGTGCAGTCTTCTTTCCAAAGGGCGAGTTGGGCCCCACAGCATCTTGCTTCCAGCTCTTTGGGAAGCTAAGAAACAACTCGCTCTGCTCAGTGGTCTTAAAGCCTAGTGGGAACATCTCTTCCAAAGGCCTGTGAAACGCAGTTTCTTTGCAGGCCTGATCTGGCTGAAGTAGGACTTCTGCTCTGGGTGTGCTACTTTGCCCTAGAGCTGAAAGGCACAACGTGCAGACTTCTTTCCAAAGGGCGAGTTGGGCCCCACAGCATCTTGCTTCCAGCTCTTTGGGAAGCTAAGAAACAACTCGCTCTGCACAGTGCTCTTACAGCCTACCGGGAACATCTCTTCCAAAGGCCTGTGAAACGCAGTTTCTTTGCAGGCCTGATCTGGCTGAAGTAGGACTTCTGCTCTGGGGTGCTACTTTGCCCTAGAGCTGAAAGGCACAACGTGCAGGCTTCTTTCCAAAGGGCGAGTTGGGCCCCACAGCATCTTGCTTCCAGCTCTTTGGGAAGCTAAGAAACAACTCGCTCTGCACAGTGCTCTTACAGCCTAGTGGGAACATCTCTTCCAAAGGCCTGTGAAACGCAGTTTCTTTGCAGGCCTGATCTGGCTGAAGTAGGACTTCTGCTCTGGGTGTGCTACTTTGCCCTAGAGCTGAAAGGCACAACGTGCAGGCTTCTTTCCAAAGGGCGAGTTGGGCCCCACAGCATCTTGCTTCCAGCTCTTTGGGAAGCTAAGAAACAACTCGCTCTGAACAGTGCTCTTACAGCCTACCGGGAACATCTCTTCCAAAGGCCTGTGAAACGCAGTTTCTTTGCAGGCCTTATCCGGCTGAAGTAGGACTTCTGCTGTGGGTGTGCTACTTTGCCCTAGAGCTGAAAGGCACAACGTGCAGGCTTCTTTCCAAAGGGCGAGTTGGGCCCCACAGCATCTTGCTTCCAGCTCTTTGGGAAGCTAAGAAACAACTCGCTCTGCACAGTGCTCTTACAGCCTAGTGGGAACATCTCTTCCAAAGGCCTGGGAAACGCAGTTTCTTTGCAGGCCTGATCTGGCTGAAGTAGGACTTCTGCTCTGGGTGTGCTACTTTGCCCTAGAGCTGAAAGGCACAACGTGCAGGCTTCTTTCCAAAGGGCGAGTTGGGCCCCACAGCATCTTGCTTCCAGCTCTTTGGGAAGCTAAGAAACAACTCGCTCTGCACAGTGCTCTTACAGCCTAGTGGGAACATCTCTTCCAAAGGCCTGTGAAACGCAGTTGCTTTGCAGGCCTGATCTGGCTGAAGTAGGACTTCTGCTCTGGGTGTGCTACTTTGCCCTAGAGCTGAAAGGCACAACGTGCAGGCTTCTTTCCAAAGGGCGAGTTGGGCCCCACAGCATCTTGCTTCCAGCTCTTTGGGAAGCTAAGAAACAACTCGCTCTGCACAGTGCTCTTAGAGCCTAGTGGGAACATCTCTTCCAAAGGCCTGTGAAACGCAGTTTCTTTGCAGGCCTGATCTGGCTGAAGTAGGACTTCTGCTCTGGGTGTGCTACTTTGCCCTAGAGCTGAAAGGCACAACGTGCAGTCTTCTTTCCAAAGGGCGAGTTGGGCCCCACAGCATCTTGCTTCCAGCTCTTTGGGAAGCTAAGAAACAACTCGCTCTGCACAGTGCTCTTACAGCCTACCGGGAACATCTCTTCCAAAGGCCTGTGAAACGCAGTTTCTTTGCAGGCCTGATCTGGCTGAAGTAGGACTTCTGCTCTGGGTGTGCTAATTTGCCCTAGAGCTGAAAGGCACAACGTGCAGGCTTCTTTCCAAAGGGCCAGTTGGGCCCCACAGCATCTTGCTTCCAGCTCTTTGGGAAGCTAAGAAACAACTCGCTCTGCACAGTGCTCTTACAGCCTAGTGGGAACATCTCTTCCAAAGGCCTGGGAAACGCAGTTTCTTTGCAGGTCTGATCTGGCTGAAGTAGGACTTCTGCTCTGGGTGTGCTACTTTGCCCTAGAGCTGAAAGGCACAACGTGCAGGCTTCTTTCCAAAGGGCGAGTTGGGCCCCACAGCATCTTGCTTCCAGCTCTTTGGGAAGCTAAGAAACAACTCGCTCTGCACAGTCTTCTTAAAGCCTAGTGGGAACATCTCTTCCAAAGGCCTGTGAAACGCAGTTTCTTTGCAGGCCTGATCTGGCTGAAGTAGGACTTCTGCTCTGGGTGTGCTACTTTGCCCTAGAGCTGAAAGGCACAACGTGCAGGCTTCTTTCCAAAGGGCGAGTTGGGCCCCACAGCATCTTGCTTCCAGCTCTTTGGGAAGCTAAGAAACAACTTGCTCTGCACAGTGCTCTTACAGCCTACCGGGAACATCTCTTCCAAAGGCCTGTGAAACGCAGTTTCTTTGCAGGCCTGATCCGGCTGAAGTAGGACTTCTGCTCTGGGTGTGCTACTTTGCCCTAGAGCTGAAAGGCACAACGTGCAGGCTTCTTTCCAAAGGGCGAGTTGGGCCCCACAGCATCTTGCTTCCAGCTCTTTGGGAAGCTAAGAAACAACTCGCTCTGCACAGTGCTCTTACAGCCTACCGGGAACATCTCTTCCAAAGGCCTGTGAAACGCAGTTTCTTTGCAGGCCTGATCTGGCTGAAGTAGGACTTCTGCTCTGGGTGTGCTACTTTGCCCTGGAGCTGAAAGGCACAACGTGCAGGCTTCTTTCCAAAGGGCGAGTTGGGCCACACAGCATCTTGCTTCCAGCTCTTGGGAAGCTAAGAAACAACTCGCTCTGCACAGTGCTCTTACAGCCTACCGGGAACATCTCTTCCAAAGGCCTGTGAAACGCAGTTTCTTTGCAGGCCTGATCTGGCTGAAGTAGGACTTCTGCTCTGGGTGTGCTACTTTGCCCTAGAGCTGAAAGGCACAACGTGCAGTCTTCTTTCCAAAGGGCGAGTTGGGCCCCACAGCATCTTGCTTCCAGCTCTTTGGGAAGCTAAGAAACAACTCGCTCTGAACAGTGCTCTTACAGCCTACCGGGAACATCTCTTCCAAAGGCCTGTGAAACGCAGTTTCTTTGCAGGCCTGATCTGGCTGAAGTAGGACTTCTGCTCTGGGTGTGCTACTTTGCCCTGGAGCTGAAAGGCACAACGTGCAGGCTTCTTTCCAAAGGGCGAGTTGGGCCCCACAGCATCTTGCTTCCAGCTCTTTGGGAAGCTAAGAAACAACTCGCTCTGCACAGTGCTCTTACAGCCTAGTGGGAACATCTCTTCCAAAGGCCTGGGAAACGCAGTTTCTTTGCAGGTCTGATCTGGCTAAAGTAGGACTTCTGCTCTGGGTGTGCTACTTTGCCCTAGAGCTGAAAGGCACAACGTGCAGGCTTCTTTCCAAAGGGCGAGTTGGGCCCCACAGCATCTTGCTTCCAGCTCTTTGGGAAGCTAAGAAACAACTCGCTCTGCACAGTGCTCTTACAGCCTAGTGGGAACATCTCTTCCAAAGGCCTGTGAAACGCAGTTGCTTTGCAGGCCTGATCTGGCTGAAGTAGGACTTCTGCTCTGGGTGTGCTACTTTGCCCTAGAGCTGAAAGGCACAACGTGCAGGCTTCTTTCCAAAGGGCGAGTTGGGCCCCACAGCATCTTGCTTCCAGCTCTTTGGGAAGCTAAGAAACAACTCGCTCTGCACAGTGCTCTTAGAGCCTAGTGGGAACATCTCTTCCAAAGGCCTGTGAAACGCAGTTTCTTTGCAGGCCTGATCTGGCTGAAGTAGGACTTCTGCTCTGGGTGTGCTACTTTGCCCTAGAGCTGAAAGGCACAACGTGCAGTCTTCTTTCCAAAGGGCGAGTTGGGCCCCACAGCATCTTGCTTCCAGCTCTTTGGGAAGCTAAGAAACAACTCGCTCTGCACAGTGCTCTTACAGCCTACCGGGAACATCTCTTCCAAAGGCCTGTGAAACGCAGTTTCTTTGCAGGCCTGATCTGGCTGAAGTAGGACTTCTGCTCTGGGTGTGCTACTTTGCCCTAGAGCTGAAAGGCACAACGTGCAGGCTTCTTTCCAAAGGGCGAGTTGGGCCCCACAGCATCTTGCTTCCAGCTCTTTGGGAAGCTAAGAAACAACTCGCTCTGCACAGTGCTCTTACAGCCTAGTGGGAACATCTCTTCCAAAGGCCTGGGAAACGCAGTTTCTTTGCAGGTCTGATCTGGCTGAAGTAGGACTTCTGCTCTGGGTGTGCTACTTTGCCCTAGAGCTGAAAGGCACAACGTGCAGGCTTCTTTCCAAAGGGCGAGTTGGGCCCCACAGCATCTTGCTTCCAGCTCTTTGGGAAGCTAAGAAACAACTCGCTCTGCACAGTGCTCTTACAGCCTAGTCTGAACATCTCTTCCAAAGGCCTGTGAAACGCAGTTTCTTTGCAGGCCTGATCTGGCTGAAGTAGGACTTCTGCTCTGGGTGTGCTACTTTGCCCTGGAGCTGAAAGGCACAACGTGCAGGCTTCTTTCCAAAGGGCGAGTTGGGCCCCACAGCATCTTGCTTCCAGCTCTTTGGGAAGCTAAGAAACAACTCGCTCTGCACAGTGCTCTTACAGCCTAGTGGGAACATCTCTTCCAAAGGCCTGTGAAACGCAGTTTCTTTGCAGGCCTGATCTGGCTGAAGTAGGACTTCTGCTCTGGGTGTGCTACTTTGCCCTGGAGCTGAAAGGCACAACGTGCAGGCTTCTTTCCAAAGGGCGAGTTGGGCCCCACAGCATCTTGCTTCCAGCTCTTTGGGAAGCTAAGAAACAACTCGCTCTGCACAGTGCTCTTACAGCCTAGTGGGAACATCTCTTCCAAAGGCCTGGGAAACGCAGTTTCTTTGCAGGTCTGATCTGGCTGAAGTAGGACTTCTGCTCTGGGTGTGCTACTTTGCCCTAGAGCTGAAAGGCACAACGTGCAGGCTTCTTTCCAAAGGGCGAGTTGGGCCCCACAGCATCTTGCTTCCAGCTCTTTGGGAAGCTAAGAAACAACTCGATCTGCACAGTCTTCTTAAAGCCTAGTGGGAACATCTCTTCCAAAGGCCTGTGAAACGCAGTTTCTTTGCAGGCCTGATCTGGCTGAAGTAGGACTTCTGCTCTGGGTGTGCTACTTTGCCCTAGAGCTGAAAGGCACAACGTGCAGGCTTCTTTCCAAAGGGCGAGTTGGGCCCCACAGCATCTTGCTTCCAGCTCTTTGGGAAGCTAAGAAACAACTCGCTCTGCACAGTGCTCTTACAGCCTACCGGGAACATCTCTTCCAAAGGCCTGTGAAACGCAGTTTCTTTGCAGGCCTGATCCGGCTGAAGTAGGACTTCTGCTCTGGGTGTGCTACTTTGCCCTAGAGCTGAAAGGCACAACGTGCAGGCTTCTTTCCAAAGGGCGAGTTGGGCCCCACAGCATCTTGCTTCCAGCTCTTTGGGAAGCTAAGAAACAACTCGCTCTGCACAGTGCTCTTACAGCCTACCGGGAACATCTCTTCCAAAGGCCTGTGAAACGCAGTTTCTTTGCAGGCCTGATCTGGCTGAAGTAGGACTTCTGCTGTGGGTGTGCTACTTTGCCCTACAGCTGAAAGGCACAACGTGCAGGCTTCTTTCCAAAGGGCGAGTTGGGCCCCACAGCATCTTGCTTCCAGCTCTTTGGGAAGCTAAGAAACAACTCTCTCTGCACAGTGTTCTTACAGCCTAGTGGGAACATCTCTTCCAAAGGCCGGTGAAACGCAGTTTCTTTGCAGGCCTGATCTGGCTGAAGTAGGACTTCTGCTCTGGGTGTGCTACTTTGCCCTAGAGCTGAAAGGCACAACGTGCAGGCTTCTTTCCAAAGGGCGAGTTGGGCCCCACAGCATCTTGCTTCCAGCTCTTTGGGAAGCTAAGAAACAACTCGCTCTGCACAGTGCTCTTACAGCCTACCGGGAACATCTCTTCCAAAGGCCTGTGAAACGCAGTTTCTTTGCAGGCCTGATCTGGCTGAAGTAGGACTTCTGCTCTGGGTGTGCTACTTTGCCCTAGAGCTGAAAGGCACAACGTGCAGGCTTCTTTCCAAAGGGCGAGTTGGGCCCCACAGCATCTTGCTTCCAGCTCTTTGGGAAGCTAAGAAACAACTCGCTCTGCACAGTGCTCTTACAGCCTACCGGGAACATCTCTTCCAAAGGCCTTTGAAACGCAGTTTCTTTGCAGGCCTTATCTGGCTGAAGTAGGACTTCTGCTCTGGGTGTGCTACTTTGCCCTAGAGCTGAAAGGCACAACGTGCAGGCTTCTTTCCAAAGGGCCAGTTGGGCCCCACAGCATCTTGCTTCCAGCTCTTTGGGAAGCTAAGAAACAACTCGCTCTGCACAGTGTTCTTACAGCCTAGTGGGAACATCTCTTCCAAAGGCCGGTGAAACGCAGTTTCTTTGCAGGCCTGATCTGGCTGAAGTAGGACTTCTGCTCTGGGTGTGCTACTTTGCCCTAGAGCTGAAAGGCACAACGTGCAGGCTTCTTTCCAAAGGGCGAGTTGGGCCCCACAGCATCTTGCTTCCAGCTCTTTGGGAAGCTAAGAAACAACTCGCTCTGCACAGTGCTCTTACAGCCTACCGGGAACATCTCTTCCAAAGGCCTGTGAAACGCAGTTTGTTTGCAGGCCTGATCTGGCTGAAGTAGGACTTCTGCTCTGGGTGTGCTACTTTGCCCTAGAGCTGAAAGGCACAACGTGCAGGCTTCTTTCCAAAGGGCGAGTTGGGCCCCACAGCATCTTGCTTCCAGCTCTTTGGGAAGCTAAGAAACAACTCGCTCTGCACAGTGCTCTTACAGCCTACCGGGAACATCTCTTCCAAAGGCCTGTGAAACGCAGTTTCTTTGCAGGCCTGATCTGGCTGAAGTAGGACTTCTGCTCTGGGGTGCTACTTTGCCCTAGAGCTGAAAGGCACAACGTGCAGGCTTCTTTCCAAAGGGCGAGTTGGGCCCCACAGCATCTTGCTTCCAGCTCTTTGGGAAGCTAAGAAACAACTCGCTCTGCACAGTGCTCTTACAGCCTACCGGGAACATCTCTTCCAAAGGCCTGTGAAACGCAGTTTCTTTGCAGGCCTTATCCGGCTGAAGTAGGACTTCTGCTCTGGGTGTGCTACTTTGCCCTAGAGCTGAAAGGCACAACGTGCAGGCTTCTTTCCAAAGGGCGAGTTGGGCCCCACAGCATCTTGCTTCCAGCTCTTTGGGAAGCTAAGAAACAACTCGCTCTGCACAGTGCTCTTACAGCCTAGTGGGAACATCTCTTCCAAAGGCCTGGGAAACGCAGTTTCTTTGCAGGCCTGATCTGGCTGAAGTAGGACTTCTGCTCTGGGTGTGCTTCGTTGCCCTAGAGCTGAAAGGCACAACGTGCAGGCTTCTTTCCAAAGGGCGAGTTGGGCCCCACAGCATCTTGCTTCCAGCTCTTTGGGAAGCTAAGAAACAACTCGCTCTGCACAGTGCTCTTACAGCCTAGTGGGAACATCTCTTCCAAAGGCCTGTGAAACGCAGTTGCTTTGCAGGCCTGATCTGGCTGAAGTAGGACTTCTGCTCTGGGTGTGCTACTTTGCCCTAGAGCTGAAAGGCACAACGTGCAGGCTTCTTTCCAAAGGGCCAGTTGGGCCCCACAGCATCTTGCTTCCAGCTCTTTGGGAAGCTAAGAAACAACTCGCTCTGCACAGTGCTCTTAGAGCCTAGTGGGAACATCTCTTCCAAAGGCCTGTGAAACGCAGTTTCTTTGCAGGCCTGATCTGGCTGAAGTAGGACTTCTGCTCTGGGTGTGCTACTTTGCCCTAGAGCTGAAAGGCACAACGTGCAGTCTTCTTTCCAAAGGGCGAGTTGGGCCCCACAGCATCTTGCTTCCAGCTCTTTGGGAAGCTAAGAAACAACTCGCTCTGCACAGTGCTCTTACAGCCTACCGGGAACATCTCTTCCAAAGGCCTGTGAAACGCAGTTTCTTTGCAGGCCTGATCTGGCTGAAGTAGGACTTCTGCTCTGGGTGTGCTACTTTGCCCTAGAGCTGAAAGGCACAACGTGCAGGCTTCTTTCCAAAGGGCCAGTTGGGCCCCACAGCATCTTGCTTCCAGCTCTTTGGGAAGCTAAGAAACAACTCGCTCTGCACAGTGCTCTTACAGCCTAGTGGGAACATCTCTTCCAAAGGCCTGGGAAACGCAGTTTCTTTGCAGGTCTGATCTGGCTGAAGTAGGACTTCTGCTCTGGGTGTGCTACTTTGCCCTAGAGCTGAAAGGCACAACGTGCAGGCTTCTTTCCAAAGGGCGAGTTGGGCCCCACAGCATCTTGCTTCCAGCTCTTTGGGAAGCTAAGAAACAACTCGCTCTGCACAGTCTTCTTAAAGCCTAGTGGGAACATCTCTTCCAAAGGCCTGTGAAACGCAGTTTCTTTGCAGGCCTGATCTGGCTGAAGTAGGACTTCTGCTCTGGGTGTGCTACTTTGCCCTAGAGCTGAAAGGCACAACGTGCAGGCTTCTTTCCAAAGGGCGAGTTGGGCCCCACAGCATCTTGCTTCCAGCTCTTTGGGTAGCTAAGAAACAACTCGCTCTGCACAGTGCTCTTACAGCCTACCGGGAACATCTCTTCCAAAGGCCTGTGAAACGCAGTTTCTTTGCAGGCCTGATCCGGCTGAAGTAGGACTTCTGCTCTGGGTGTGCTACTTTGCCCTAGAGCTGAAAGGCACAACGTGCAGGCTTCTTTCCAAAGGGCGAGTTGTGCCCCACAGCATCTTGCTTCCAGCTCTTTGGGAAGCTAAGAAACAACTCTCTCTGCACAGTGTTCTTACAGCCTAGTGGGAACATCTCTTCCAAAGGCCGGTGAAACGCAGTTTCTTTGCAGGCCTGATCTGGCTGAAGTAGGACTTCTGCTCTGGGTGTGCTACTTTGCCCTAGAGCTGAAAGGCTCAACGTGCAGGCTTCTTTCCAAAGGGCGAGTTGGGCCCCACAGCATCTTGCTTCCAGCTCTTTGGGAAGCTAAGAAACAACTCGCTCTGCACAGTGCTCTTACAGCCTACCGGGAACATCTCTTCCAAAGGCCTGTGAAACGCAGTTTCTTTGCAGGCCTGATCTGGCTGAAGTAGGACTTCTGCTCTGGGTGTGCTACTTTGCCCTAGAGCTGAAAGGCACAACGTGCAGGCTTCTTTCCAAAGGGCGAGTTGGGCCCCACAGCATCTTGCTTCCAGCTCTTTGGGAAGCTAAGAAACAACTCGCTCTGCACAGTGCTCTTACAGCCTACCGGGAACATCTCTTCCAAAGGCCTTTGAAACGCAGTTTCTTTGCAGGCCTTATCTGGCTGAAGTAGGACTTCTGCTCTGGGTGTGCTACTTTGCCCTAGAGCTGAAAGGCACAACGTGCAGGCTTCTTTCCAAAGGGCGAGTTGGGCCCCACAGCATCTTGCTTCCAGCTCTTTGGGAAGCTAAGAAACAACTCGCTCTGCACAGTGCTCTTACAGCCTACCGGGAACATCTCTTCCAAAGGCCTGTGAAACGCAGTTTCTTTGCAGGCCTGATCTGGCTGAAGTAGGACTTCTGCTCTGGGTGTGCTACTTTGCCCTAGAGCTGAAAGGCACAACGTGCAGGCTTCTTTCCAAAGGGCGAGTTGGGCCCCACAGCATCTTGCTTCCAGCTCTTTGGGAAGCTAAGAAACAACTCGCTCTGCACAGTGCTCTTACAGCCTACCGGGAACATCTCTTCCAAAGGCCTTTGAAACGCAGTTTCTTTGCAGACCTTATCTGGCTGAAGTAGGACTTCTGCTCTGGGTGTGCTACTTTGCCCTAGAGCTGAAAGGCACAACGTGCAGGCTTCTTTCCAAAGGGCCAGTTGGGCCCCACAGCATCTTGCTTCCAGCTCTTTGGGAAGCTAAGAAACAACTCGCTCTGCACAGTGCTCTTACAGCCTAGTGGGAACATCTCTTCCAAAGGCCTGGGAAACGCAGTTTCTTTGCAGGTCTGATCTGGCTGAAGTAGGACTTCTGCTCTGGGTGTGCTACTTTGCCCTAGAGCTGAAAGGCACAACGTGCAGTCTTCTTTCCAAAGGGCGAGTTGGGCCCCACAGCATCTTGCTTCCAGCTCTTTGGGAAGCTAAGAAACAACTCGCTCTGCACAGTGCTCTTACAGCCTACCGGGAACATCTCTTCCAAAGGCCTGTGAAACGCAGTTTCTTTGCAGGCCTGATCTGGCTGAAGTAGGACTTCTGCTCTGGGTGTGCTACTTTGCCCTAGAGCTGAAAGGCACAACGTGCAGGCTTCTTTCCAAAGGGCGAGTTGGGCCCCACAGCATCTTGCTTCCAGCTCTTTGGGAAGCTAAGAAACAACTCGCTCTGCACAGTGCTCTTACAGCCTAGTGGGAACATCTCTTCCAAAGGCCTGGGAAACGCAGTTTCTTTGCAGGTCTGATCTGGCTGAAGTAGGACTTCTGCTCTGGGTGTGCTACTTTGCCCTAGAGCTGAAAGGCACAACGTGCAGGCTTCTTTCCAAAGGGCGAGTTGGGCCCCACAGCATCTTGCTTCCAGCTCTTTGGGAAGCTAAGAAACAACTCGATCTGCACAGTCTTCTTAAAGCCTAGTGGGAACATCTCTTCCAAAGGCCTGTGAAACGCAGTTTCTTTGCAGGCCTGATCTGGCTGAAGTAGGACTTCTGCTCTGGGTGTGCTACTTTGCCCTAGAGCTGAAAGGCACAACGTGCAGGCTTCTTTCCAAAGGGCCAGTTGGGCCCCACAGCATCTTGCTTCCAGCTCTTTGGGAAGCTAAGAAACAACTCGCTCTGCACAGTGCTCTTACAGCCTACCGGGAACATCTCTTCCAAAGGCCTGTGAAACGCAGTTTCTTTGCAGGCCTGATCCGGCTGAAGTAGGACTTCTGCTCTGGGTGTGCTACTTTGCCCTAGAGCTGAAAGGCACAACGTGCAGGCTTCTTTCCAAAGGGCGAGTTGGGCCCCACAGCATCTTGCTTCCAGCTCTTTGGGAAGCTAAGAAACAACTCGCTCTGCACAGTGCTCTTACAGCCTACCGGGAACATCTCTTCCAAAGGCCTGTGAAACGCAGTTTCTTTGCAGGCCTGATCTGGCTGAAGTAGGACTTCTGCTGTGGGTGTGCTACTTTGCCCTACAGCTGAAAGGCACAACGTGCAGGCTTCTTTCCAAAGGGCGAGTTGGGCCCCACAGCATCTTGCTTCCAGCTCTTTGGGAAGCTAAGAAACAACTCTCTCTGCACAGTGTTCTTACAGCCTAGTGGGAACATCTCTTCCAAAGGCCGGTGAAACGCAGTTTCTTTGCAGGCCTGATCTGGCTGAAGTAGGACTTCTGCTCTGGGTGTGCTACTTTGCCCTAGAGCTGAAAGGCACAACGTGCAGGCTTCTTTCCAAAGGGCGAGTTGGGCCCCACAGCATCTTGCTTCCAGCTCTTTGGGAAGCTAAGAAACAACTCGCTCTGCACAGTGCTCTTACAGCCTACCGGGAACATCTCTTCCAAAGGCCTGTGAAACGCAGTTTCTTTGCAGGCCTGATCTGGCTGAAGTAGGACTTCTGCTCTGGGTGTGCTACTTTGCCCTAGAGCTGAAAGGCACAACGTGCAGGCTTCTTTCCAAAGGGCGAGTTGGGCCCCACAGCATCTTGCTTCCAGCTCTTTGGGAAGCTAAGAAACAACTCGCTCTGCACAGTGCTCTTACAGCCTACCGGGAACATCTCTTCCAAAGGCCTTTGAAACGCAGTTTCTTTGCAGGCCTTATCTGGCTGAAGTAGGACTTCTGCTCTGGGTGTGCTACTTTGCCCTAGAGCTGAAAGGCACAACGTGCAGGCTTCTTTCCAAAGGGCCAGTTGGGCCCCACAGCATCTTGCTTCCAGCTCTTTGGGAAGCTAAGAAACAACTCGCTCTGCACAGTGTTCTTACAGCCTAGTGGGAACATCTCTTCCAAAGGCCGGTGAAACGCAGTTTCTTTGCAGGCCTGATCTGGCTGAAGTAGGACTTCTGCTCTGGGTGTGCTACTTTGCCCTAGAGCTGAAAGGCACAACGTGCAGGCTTCTTTCCAAAGGGCGAGTTGGGCCCCACAGCATCTTGCTTCCAGCTCTTTGGGAAGCTAAGAAACAACTCGCTCTGCACAGTGCTCTTACAGCCTACCGGGAACATCTCTTCCAAAGGCCTGTGAAACGCAGTTTGTTTGCAGGCCTGATCTGGCTGAAGTAGGACTTCTGCTCTGGGTGTGCTACTTTGCCCTAGAGCTGAAAGGCACAACGTGCAGGCTTCTTTCCAAAGGGCGAGTTGGGCCCCACAGCATCTTGCTTCCAGCTCTTTGGGAAGCTAAGAAACAACTCGCTCTGCACAGTGCTCTTACAGCCTACCGGGAACATCTCTTCCAAAGGCCTGTGAAACGCAGTTTCTTTGCAGGCCTGATCTGGCTGAAGTAGGACTTCTGCTCTGGGGTGCTACTTTGCCCTAGAGCTGAAAGGCACAACGTGCAGGCTTCTTTCCAAAGGGCGAGTTGGGCCCCACAGCATCTTGCTTCCAGCTCTTTGGGAAGCTAAGAAACAACTCGCTCTGCACAGTGCTCTTACAGCCTACCGGGAACATCTCTTCCAAAGGCCTGTGAAACGCAGTTTCTTTGCAGGCCTTATCCGGCTGAAGTAGGACTTCTGCTCTGGGTGTGCTACTTTGCCCTAGAGCTGAAAGGCACAACGTGCAGGCTTCTTTCCAAAGGGCGAGTTGGGCCCCACAGCATCTTGCTTCCAGCTCTTTGGGAAGCTAAGAAACAACTCGCTCTGCACAGTGCTCTTACAGCCTAGTGGGAACATCTCTTCCAAAGGCCTGGGAAACGCAGTTTCTTTGCAGGCCTGATCTGGCTGAAGTAGGACTTCTGCTCTGGGTGTGCTTCGTTGCCCTAGAGCTGAAAGGCACAACGTGCAGGCTTCTTTCCAAAGGGCGAGTTGGGCCCCACAGCATCTTGCTTCCAGCTCTTTGGGAAGCTAAGAAACAACTCGCTCTGCACAGTGCTCTTACAGCCTAGTGGGAACATCTCTTCCAAAGGCCTGTGAAACGCAGTTGCTTTGCAGGCCTGATCTGGCTGAAGTAGGACTTCTGCTCTGGGTGTGCTACTTTGCCCTAGAGCTGAAAGGCACAACGTGCAGGCTTCTTTCCAAAGGGCCAGTTGGGCCCCACAGCATCTTGCTTCCAGCTCTTTGGGAAGCTAAGAAACAACTCGCTCTGCACAGTGCTCTTAGAGCCTAGTGGGAACATCTCTTCCAAAGGCCTGTGAAACGCAGTTTCTTTGCAGGCCTGATCTGGCTGAAGTAGGACTTCTGCTCTGGGTGTGCTACTTTGCCCTAGAGCTGAAAGGCACAACGTGCAGTCTTCTTTCCAAAGGGCGAGTTGGGCCCCACAGCATCTTGCTTCCAGCTCTTTGGGAAGCTAAGAAACAACTCGCTCTGCACAGTGCTCTTACAGCCTACCGGGAACATCTCTTCCAAAGGCCTGTGAAACGCAGTTTCTTTGCAGGCCTGATCTGGCTGAAGTAGGACTTCTGCTCTGGGTGTGCTACTTTGCCCTAGAGCTGAAAGGCACAACGTGCAGGCTTCTTTCCAAAGGGCCAGTTGGGCCCCACAGCATCTTGCTTCCAGCTCTTTGGGAAGCTAAGAAACAACTCGCTCTGCACAGTGCTCTTACAGCCTAGTGGGAACATCTCTTCCAAAGGCCTGGGAAACGCAGTTTCTTTGCAGGTCTGATCTGGCTGAAGTAGGACTTCTGCTCTGGGTGTGCTACTTTGCCCTAGAGCTGAAAGGCACAACGTGCAGGCTTCTTTCCAAAGGGCGAGTTGGGCCCCACAGCATCTTGCTTCCAGCTCTTTGGGAAGCTAAGAAACAACTCGCTCTGCACAGTCTTCTTAAAGCCTAGTGGGAACATCTCTTCCAAAGGCCTGTGAAACGCAGTTTCTTTGCAGGCCTGATCTGGCTGAAGTAGGACTTCTGCTCTGGGTGTGCTACTTTGCCCTAGAGCTGAAAGGCACAACGTGCAGGCTTCTTTCCAAAGGGCGAGTTGGGCCCCACAGCATCTTGCTTCCAGCTCTTTGGGTAGCTAAGAAACAACTCGCTCTGCACAGTGCTCTTACAGCCTACCGGGAACATCTCTTCCAAAGGCCTGTGAAACGCAGTTTCTTTGCAGGCCTGATCCGGCTGAAGTAGGACTTCTGCTCTGGGTGTGCTACTTTGCCCTAGAGCTGAAAGGCACAACGTGCAGGCTTCTTTCCAAAGGGCGAGTTGGGCCCCACAGCATCTTGCTTCCAGCTCTTTGGGAAGCTAAGAAACAACTCTCTCTGCACAGTGTTCTTACAGCCTAGTGGGAACATCTCTTCCAAAGGCCGGTGAAACGCAGTTTCTTTGCAGGCCTGATCTGGCTGAAGTAGGACTTCTGCTCTGGGTGTGCTACTTTGCCCTAGAGCTGAAAGGCTCAACGTGCAGGCTTCTTTCCAAAGGGCGAGTTGGGCCCCACAGCATCTTGCTTCCAGCTCTTTGGGAAGCTAAGAAACAACTCGCTCTGCACAGTGCTCTTACAGCCTACCGGGAACATCTCTTCCAAAGGCCTGTGAAACGCAGTTTCTTTGCAGGCCTGATCTGGCTGAAGTAGGACTTCTGCTCTGGGTGTGCTACTTTGCCCTAGAGCTGAAAGGCACAACGTGCAGGCTTCTTTCCAAAGGGCGAGTTGGGCCCCACAGCATCTTGCTTCCAGCTCTTTGGGAAGCTAAGAAACAACTCGCTCTGCACAGTGCTCTTACAGCCTACCGGGAACATCTCTTCCAAAGGCCTTTGAAACGCAGTTTCTTTGCAGGCCTTATCTGGCTGAAGTAGGACTTCTGCTCTGGGTGTGCTACTTTGCCCTAGAGCTGAAAGGCACAACGTGCAGGCTTCTTTCCAAAGGGCGAGTTGGGCCCCACAGCATCTTGCTTCCAGCTCTTTGGGAAGCTAAGAAACAACTCGCTCTGCACAGTGCTCTTACAGCCTAGTGGGAACATCTCTTCCAAAGGCCTGTGAAACGCAGTTTCTTTGCAGGCCTGATCTGGCTGAAGTAGGACTTCTGCTCTGGGTGTGCTACTTTGCCCTAGAGCTGAAAGGCACAACGTGCAGGCTTCTTTCCAAAGGGCGAGTTGGGCCCCACAGCATCTTGCTTCCAGCTCTTTGGGAAGCTAAGAAACAACTCGCTCTGCACAGTGCTCTTACAGCCTACCGGGAACATCTCTTCCAAAGGCCTTTGAAACGCAGTTTCTTTGCAGACCTTATCTGGCTGAAGTAGGACTTCTGCTCTGGGTGTGCTACTTTGCCCTAGAGCTGAAAGGCACAACGTGCAGGCTTCTTTCCAAAGGGCCAGTTGGGCCCCACAGCATCTTGCTTCCAGCTCTTTGGGAAGCTAAGAAACAACTCGCTCTGCACAGTGCTCTTACAGCCTAGTGGGAACATCTCTTCCAAAGGCCTGGGAAACGCAGTTTCTTTGCAGGTCTGATCTGGCTGAAGTAGGACTTCTGCTCTGGGTGTGCTACTTTGCCCTAGAGCTGAAAGGCACAACGTGCAGTCTTCTTTCCAAAGGGCGAGTTGGGCCCCACAGCATCTTGCTTCCAGCTCTTTGGGAAGCTAAGAAACAACTCGCTCTGCACAGTGCTCTTACAGCCTACCGGGAACATCTCTTCCAAAGGCCTGTGAAACGCAGTTTCTTTGCAGGCCTGATCTGGCTGAAGTAGGACTTCTGCTCTGGGTGTGCTACTTTGCCCTAGAGCTGAAAGGCACAACGTGCAGGCTTCTTTCCAAAGGGCGAGTTGGGCCCCACAGCATCTTGCTTCCAGCTCTTTGGGAAGCTAAGAAACAACTCGCTCTGCACAGTGCTCTTACAGCCTACCGGGAACATCTCTTCCAAAGGCCTTTGAAACGCAGTTTCTTTGCAGGCCTTATCTGGCTGAAGTAGGACTTCTGCTCTGGGTGTGCTACTTTGCCCTAGAGCTGAAAGGCACAACGTGCAGTCTTCTTTCCAAAGGGCCAGTTGGGCCCCACAGCATCTTGCTTCCAGCTCTTTGGGAAGCTAAGAAACAACTCGCTCTGCACAGTGTTCTTACAGCCTAGTGGGAACATCTCTTCCAAAGGCCGGTGAAACGCAGTTTCTTTGCAGGCCTGATCTGGCTGAAGTAGGACTTCTGCTCTGGGTGTGCTACTTTGCCCTAGAGCTGAAAGGCACAACGTGCAGGCTTCTTTCCAAAGGGCGAGTTGGGCCCCACAGCATCTTGCTTCCAGCTCTTTGGGAAGCTAAGAAACAACTCGCTCTGCACAGTGCTCTTACAGCCTACCGGGAACATCTCTTCCAAAGGCCTGTGAAACGCAGTTTCTTTGCAGGCCTGATCTGGCTGAAGTAGGACTTCTGCTCTGGGTGTGCTACTTTGCCCTAGAGCTGAAAGGCACAACGTGCAGGCTTCTTTCCAAAGGGCGAGTTGGGCCCCACAGCATCTTGCTTCCAGCTCTTTGGGAAGCTAAGAAACAACTCGCTCTGCACAGTGCTCTTACAGCCTACCGGGAACATCTCTTCCAAAGGCCTTTGAAACGCAGTTTCTTTGCAGGCCTTATCTGGCTGAAGTAGGACTTCTGCTCTGGGTGTGCTACTTTGCCCTAGAGCTGAAAGGCACAACGTGCAGGCTTCTTTCCAAAGGGCGAGTTGGGCCCCACAGCATCTTGCTTCCAGCTCTTTGGGAAGCTAAGAAACAACTCGCTCTGCACAGTGCTCTTACAGCCTAGTGGGAACATCTCTTCCAAAGGTCTGGGAAACGCAGTTTCTTTGCAGGTCTGATCTGGCTGATGTAGGACTTCTGCTCTGGGTGTGCTACTTTGCCCTAGAGCTGAAAGGCACAACGTGCAGTCTTCTTTCCAAAGGGCGAGTTGGGCCCCACAGCATCTTGCTTCCAGCTCTTTGGGAAGCTAAGAAACAACTCGCTCTGCACAGTGGTCTTAAAGCCTAGTGGGAACATCTCTTCCAAAGGCCGGTGAAACGCAGTTTCTTTGCAGGCCTGATCTGGCTGAAGTAGGACTTCTGCTCTGGGTGTGCTACTTTGCCCTAGAGCTGAAAGGCACAACGTGCAGGCTTCTTTCCAAAGGGCGAGTTGGGCCCCACAGCATCTTGCTTCCAGCTCTTTGGGAAGCTAAGAAACAACTCGCTCTGCACAGTGCTCTTACAGCCTACCGGGAACATCTCTTCCAAAGGCCTGTGAAACGCAGTTTCTTTGCAGGCCTGATCTGGCTGAAGTAGGACTTCTGCTCTGGGGTGCTACTTTGCCCTAGAGCTGAAAGGCACAACGTGCAGGCTTCTTTCCAAAGGGCGAGTTGGGCCCCACAGCATCTTGCTTCCAGCTCTTTGGGAAGCTAAGAAACAACTCGCTCTGCACAGTGCTCTTACAGCCTAGTGGGAACATCTCTTCCAAAGGCCTGTGAAACGCAGTTTCTTTGCAGGCCTGATCTGGCTGAAGTAGGACTTCTGCTCTGGGTGTGCTACTTTGCCCTAGAGCTGAAAGGCACAACGTGCAGGCTTCTTTCCAAAGGGCGAGTTGGGCCCCACAGCATCTTGCTTCCAGCTCTTTGGGAAGCTAAGAAACAACTCACTCTGCACAGTGCTCTTACAGCCTACCGGGAACATCTCTTCCAAAGGCCTGTGAAACGCAGTTTCTTTGCAGGCCTTATCCGGCTGAAGTAGGACTTCTGCTCTGGGTGTGCTACTTTGCCCTAGAGCTGAAAGGCACAACGTGCAGGCTTCTTTCCAAAGGGCGAGTTGGGCCCCACAGCATCTTGCTTCCAGCTCTTTGGGAAGCTAAGAAACAACTCGCTCTGCACAGTGCTCTTACAGCCTAGTGGGAACATCTCTTCCAAAGGCCTGGGAAACGCAGTTTCTTTGCAGGCCTGATCTGGCTGAAGTAGGACTTCTGCTCTGGGTGTGCTACGTTGCCCTAGAGCTGAAAGGCACAACGTGCAGGCTTCTTTCCAAAGGGCGAGTTGGGCCCCACAGCATCTTGCTTCCAGCTCTTTGGGAAGCTAAGAAACAACTCGCTCTGCACAGTGCTCTTACAGCCTAGTGGGAACATCTCTTCCAAAGGCCTGTGAAACGCAGTTTCTTTGCAGGCCTGATCTGGCTGAAGTAGGACTTCTGCTCTGGGTGTGCTACTTTGCCCTAGAGCTGAAAGGCACAACGTGCAGTCTTCTTTCCAAAGGGCGAGTTGGGCCCCACAGCATCTTGCTTCCAGCTCTTTGGGAAGCTAAGAAACAACTCGCTCTGCACAGTGCTCTTACAGCCTACCGGGAACATCTCTTCCAAAGGCCTGTGAAACGCAGTTTCTTTGCAGGCCTGATCTGGCTGAAGTAGGACTTCTGCTCTGGGTGTGCTACTTTGCCCTAGAGCTGAAAGGCACAACGTGCAGGCTTCTTTCCAAAGGGCCAGTTGGGCCCCACAGCATCTTGCTTCCAGCTCTTTGGGAAGCTAAGAAACAACTCGCTCTGCACAGTGCTCTTACAGCCTAGTGGGAACATCTCTTCCAAAGGCCTGGGAAACGCAGTTTCTTTGCAGGTCTGATCTGGCTGAAGTAGGACTTCTGCTCTGGGTGTGCTACTTTGCCCTAGAGCTGAAAGGCACAACGTGCAGGCTTCTTTCCAAAGGGCGAGTTGGGCCCCACAGCATCTTGCTTCCAGCTCTTTGGGAAGCTAAGAAACAACTCGCTCTGCACAGTCTTCTTAAAGCCTAGTGGGAACATCTCTTCCAAAGGCCTGTGAAACGCAGTTTCTTTGCAGGCCTGATCTGGCTGAAGTAGGACTTCTGCTCTGGGTGTGCTACTTTGCCCTAGAGCTGAAAGGCACAACGTGCAGGCTTCTTTCCAAAGGGCGAGTTGGGCCCCACAGCATCTTGCTTCCAGCTCTTTGGGAAGCTAAGAAACAACTCGCTCTGCACAGTGCTCTTACAGCCTACCGGGAACATCTCTTCCAAAGGCCTGTGAAACGCAGTTTCTTTGCAGGCCTGATCTGGCTGAAGTAGGACTTCTGCTGTGGGTGTGCTACTTTGCCCTACAGCTGAAAGGCACAACGTGCAGGCTTCTTTCCAAAGGGCGAGTTGGGCCCCACAGCATCTTGCTTCCAGCTCTTTGGGAAGCTAAGAAACAACTCTCTCTGCACAGTGTTCTTACAGCCTAGTGGGAACATCTCTTCCAAAGGCCGGTGAAACGCAGTTTCTTTGCAGGCCTGATCTGGCTGAAGTAGGACTTCTGCTCTGGGTGTGCTACTTTGCCCTAGAGCTGAAAGGCACAACGTGCAGGCTTCTTTCCAAAGGGCGAGTTGGGCCCCACAGCATCTTGCTTCCAGCTCTTTGGGAAGCTAAGAAACAACTCGCTCTGCACAGTGCTCTTACAGCCTACCGGGAACATCTCTTCCAAAGGCCTGTGAAACGCAGTTTCTTTGCAGGCCTGATCTGGCTGAAGTAGGACTTCTGCTCTGGGTGTGCTACTTTGCCCTAGAGCTGAAAGGCACAACGTGCAGGCTTCTTTCCAAA
Organism: Equus caballus; assembly: GCF_041296265.1. NCBI lineage: Eukaryota > Metazoa > Chordata > Mammalia > Perissodactyla > Equidae > Equus > Equus caballus. The sequence continues at coordinate 1,308,706 of NC_091712.1, forward strand.
GGGCGAGTTGGGCCCCACAGCATCTTGCTTCCAGCTCTTTGGGAAGCTAAGAAACAACTCGCTCTGCACAGTGCTCTTACAGCCTACCGGGAACATCTCTTCCAAAGGCCTGTGAAACGCAGTTTCTTTGCAGGCCTGATCTGGCTGAAGTAGGACTTCTGCTCTGGGTGTGCTACTTTGCCCTAGAGCTGAAAGGCACAACGTGCAGGCTTCTTTCCAAAGGGCCAGTTGGGCCCCACAGCATCTTGCTTCCAGCTCTTTGGGAAGCTAAGAAACAACTCGCTCTGCACAGTGTTCTTACAGCCTAGTGGGAACATCTCTTCCAAAGGCCGGTGAAACGCAGTTTCTTTGCAGGCCTGATCTGGCTGAAGTAGGACTTCTGCTCTGGGTGTGCTACTTTGCCCTAGAGCTGAAAGGCACAACGTGCAGGCTTCTTTCCAAAGGGCGAGTTGGGCCCCACAGCATCTTGCTTCCAGCTCTTTGGGAAGCTAAGAAACAACTCGCTCTGCACAGTGCTCTTACAGCCTACCGGGAACATCTCTTCCAAAGGCCTGTGAAACGCAGTTTGTTTGCAGGCCTGATCTGGCTGAAGTAGGACTTCTGCTCTGGGTGTGCTACTTTGCCCTAGAGCTGAAAGGCACAACGTGCAGGCTTCTTTCCAAAGGGCGAGTTGGGCCCCACAGCATCTTGCTTCCAGCTCTTTGGGAAGCTAAGAAACAACTCGCTCTGCACAGTGCTCTTACAGCCTACCGGGAACATCTCTTCCAAAGGCCTTTGAAACGCAGTTTCTTTGCAGGCCTTATCTGGCTGAAGTAGGACTTCTGCTCTGGGTGTGCTACTTTGCCCTAGAGCTGAAAGGCACAACGTGCAGTCTTCTTTCCAAAGGGCGAGTTGGGCCCCACAGCATCTTGCTTCCAGCTCTTTGGGAAGCTAAGAAACAACTCGCTCTGCTCAGTGGTCTTAAAGCCTAGTGGGAACATCTCTTCCAAAGGCCTGTGAAACGCAGTTTCTTTGCAGGCCTGATCTGGCTGAAGTAGGACTTCTGCTCTGGGTGTGCTACTTTGCCCTAGAGCTGAAAGGCACAACGTGCAGACTTCTTTCCAAAGGGCGAGTTGGGCCCCACAGCATCTTGCTTCCAGCTCTTTGGGAAGCTAAGAAACAACTCGCTCTGCACAGTGCTCTTACAGCCTACCGGGAACATCTCTTCCAAAGGCCTGTGAAACGCAGTTTCTTTGCAGGCCTGATCTGGCTGAAGTAGGACTTCTGCTCTGGGGTGCTACTTTGCCCTAGAGCTGAAAGGCACAACGTGCAGGCTTCTTTCCAAAGGGCGAGTTGGGACCCACAGCATCTTGCTTCCAGCTCTTTGGGAAGCTAAGAAACAACTCGCTCTGCACAGTGCTCTTACAGCCTAGTGGGAACATCTCTTCCAAAGGCCTGTGAAACGCAGTTTCTTTGCAGGCCTGATCTGGCTGAAGTAGGACTTCTGCTCTGGGTGTGCTACTTTGCCCTAGAGCTGAAAGGCACAACGTGCAGGCTTCTTTCCAAAGGGCGAGTTGGGCCCCACAGCATCTTGCTTCCAGCTCTTTGGGAAGCTAAGAAACAACTCGCTCTGCACAGTGCTCTTACAGCCTACCGGGAACATCTCTTCCAAAGGCCTGTGAAACGCAGTTTCTTTGCAGGCCTTATCCGGCTGAAGTAGGACTTCTGCTCTGGGTGTGCTACTTTGCCCTAGAGCTGAAAGGCACAACGTGCAGGCTTCTTTCCAAAGGGCGAGTTGGGCCCCACAGCATCTTGCTTCCAGCTCTTTGGGAAGCTAAGAAACAACTCGCTCTGCACAGTGCTCTTACAGCCTAGTGGGAACATCTCTTCCAAAGGCCTGGGAAACGCAGTTTCTTTGCAGGCCTGATCTGGCTGAAGTAGGACTTCTGCTCTGGGTGTGCTACGTTGCCCTAGAGCTGAAAGGCACAACGTGCAGGCTTCTTTCCAAAGGGCGAGTTGGGCCCCACAGCATCTTGCTTCCAGCTCTTTGGGAAGCTAAGAAACAACTCGCTCTGCACAGTGCTCTTACAGCCTAGTGGGAACATCTCTTCCAAAGGCCTGTGAAACGCAGTTGCTTTGCAGGCCTGATCTGGCTGAAGTAGGACTTCTGCTCTGGGTGTGCTACTTTGCCCTAGAGCTGAAAGGCACAACGTGCAGGCTTCTTTCCAAAGGGCCAGTTGGGCCCCACAGCATCTTGCTTCCAGCTCTTTGGGAAGCTAAGAAACAACTCGCTCTGCACAGTGCTCTTACAGCCTACCGGGAACATCTCTTCCAAAGGCCTGTGAAACGCAGTTTCTTTGCAGGCCTGATCTGGCTGAAGTAGGACTTCTGCTCTGGGTGTGCTACTTTGCCCTGGAGCTGAAAGGCACAACGTGCAGGCTTCTTTCCAAAGGGCGAGTTGGGCCCCACAGCATCTTGCTTCCAGCTCTTGGGAAGCTAAGAAACAACTCGCTCTGCACAGTGCTCTTACAGCCTACCGGGAACATCTCTTCCAAAGGCCTGTGAAACGCAGTTTCTTTGCAGGCCTGATCTGGCTGAAGTAGGACTTCTGCTCTGGGTGTGCTACTTTGCCCTAGAGCTGAAAGGCACAACGTGCAGTCTTCTTTCCAAAGGGCGAGTTGGGCCCCACAGCATCTTGCTTCCAGCTCTTTGGGAAGCTAAGAAACAACTCGCTCTGAACAGTGCTCTTACAGCCTACCGGGAACATCTCTTCCAAAGGCCTGTGAAACGCAGTTTCTTTGCAGGCCTGATCTGGCTGAAGTAGGACTTCTGCTCTGGGTGTGCTACTTTGCCCTGGAGCTGAAAGGCACAACGTGCAGGCTTCTTTCCAAAGGGCGAGTTGGGCCCCACAGCATCTTGCTTCCAGCTCTTTGGGAAGCTAAGAAACAACTCGCTCTGCACAGTGCTCTTACAGCCTAGTGGGAACATCTCTTCCAAAGGCCTGGGAAACGCAGTTTCTTTGCAGGTCTGATCTGGCTGAAGTAGGACTTCTGCTCTGGGTGTGCTACTTTGCCCTAGAGCTGAAAGGCACAACGTGCAGGCTTCTTTCCAAAGGGCCAGTTGGGCCCCACAGCATCTTGCTTCCAGCTCTTTGGGAAGCTAAGAAACAACTCGCTCTGCACAGTGCTCTTACAGCCTAGTGGGAACATCTCTTCCAAAGGCCTGTGAAACGCAGTTGCTTTGCAGGCCTGATCTGGCTGAAGTAGGACTTCTGCTCTGGGTGTGCTACTTTGCCCTAGAGCTGAAAGGCACAACGTGCAGGCTTCTTTCCAAAGGGCGAGTTGGGCCCCACAGCATCTTGCTTCCAGCTCTTTGGGAAGCTAAGAAACAACTCGCTCTGCACAGTGCTCTTACAGCCTAGTGGGAACATCTCTTCCAAAGGCCTGTGAAACGCAGTTTCTTTGCAGGCCTGATCTGGCTGAAGTAGGACTTCTGCTCTGGGTGTGCTACTTTGCCCTAGAGCTGAAAGGCACAACGTGCAGTCTTCTTTCCAAAGGGCGAGTTGGGCCCCACAGCATCTTGCTTCCAGCTCTTTGGGAAGCTAAGAAACAACTCGCTCTGCACAGTGCTCTTACAGCCTACCGGGAACATCTCTTCCAAAGGCCTGTGAAACGCAGTTTCTTTGCAGGCCTGATCTGGCTGAAGTAGGACTTCTGCTCTGGGTGTGCTACTTTGCCCTAGAGCTGAAAGGCACAACGTGCAGGCTTCTTTCCAAAGGGCGAGTTGGGCCCCACAGCATCTTGCTTCCAGCTCTTTGGGAAGCTAAGAAACAACTCGCTCTGCACAGTGCTCTTACAGCCTAGTGGGAACATCTCTTCCAAAGGCCTGGGAAACGAAGTTTCTTTGCAGGTCTGATCTGGCTGAAGTAGGACTTCTGCTCTGGGTGTGCTACTTTGCCCTAGAGCTGAAAGGCACAACGTGCAGGCTTCTTTCCAAAGGGCGAGTTGGGCCCCACAGCATCTTGCTTCCAGCTCTTTGGGAAGCTAAGAAACAACTCGCTCTGCACAGTGCTCTTACAGCCTAGTGGGAACATCTCTTCCAAAGGCCTGGGAAACGCAGTTTCTTTGCAGGCCTGATCTGGCTGAAGTAGGACTTCTGCTCTGGGTGTGCTACGTTGCCCTAGAGCTGAAAGGCACAACGTGCAGGCTTCTTTCCAAAGGGCGAGTTGGGCCCCACAGCATCTTGCTTCCAGCTCTTTGGGAAGCTAAGAAACAACTCGCTCTGCACAGTGCTCTTACAGCCTAGTGGGAACATCTCTTCCAAAGGCCTGTGAAACGCAGTTGCTTTGCAGGCCTGATCTGGCTGAAGTAGGACTTCTGCTCTGGGTGTGCTACTTTGCCCTAGAGCTGAAAGGCACAACGTGCAGGCTTCTTTCCAAAGGGCCAGTTGGGCCCCACAGCATCTTGCTTCCAGCTCTTTGGGAAGCTAAGAAACAACTCGCTCTGCACAGTGCTCTTAGAGCCTAGTGGGAACATCTCTTCCAAAGGCCTGTGAAACGCAGTTTCTTTGCAGGCCTGATCTGGCTGAAGTAGGACTTCTGCTCTGGGTGTGCTACTTTGCCCTAGAGCTGAAAGGCACAACGTGCAGTCTTCTTTCCAAAGGGCGAGTTGGGCCCCACAGCATCTTGCTTCCAGCTCTTTGGGAAGCTAAGAAACAACTCGCTCTGCACAGTGCTCTTACAGCCTACCGGGAACATCTCTTCCAAAGGCCTGTGAAACGCAGTTTCTTTGCAGGCCTGATCTGGCTGAAGTAGGACTTCTGCTCTGGGTGTGCTACTTTGCCCTGGAGCTGAAAGGCACAACGTGCAGGCTTCTTTCCAAAGGGCGAGTTGGGCCCCACAGCATCTTGCTTCCAGCTCTTGGGAAGCTAAGAAACAACTCGCTCTGCACAGTGCTCTTACAGCCTACCGGGAACATCTCTTCCAAAGGCCTGTGAAACGCAGTTTCTTTGCAGGCCTGATCTGGCTGAAGTAGGACTTCTGCTCTGGGTGTGCTACTTTGCCCTAGAGCTGAAAGGCACAACGTGCAGTCTTCTTTCCAAAGGGCGAGTTGGGCCCCACAGCATCTTGCTTCCAGCTCTTTGGGAAGCTAAGAAACAACTCGCTCTGAACAGTGCTCTTACAGCCTACCGGGAACATCTCTTCCAAAGGCCTGTGAAACGCAGTTTCTTTGCAGGCCTGATCTGGCTGAAGTAGGACTTCTGCTCTGGGTGTGCTACTTTGCCCTGGAGCTGAAAGGCACAACGTGCAGGCTTCTTTCCAAAGGGCGAGTTGGGCCCCACAGCATCTTGCTTCCAGCTCTTTGGGAAGCTAAGAAACAACTCGCTCTGCACAGTGCTCTTACAGCCTAGTGGGAACATCTCTTCCAAAGGCCTGGGAAACGCAGTTTCTTTGCAGGTCTGATCTGGCTGAAGTAGGACTTCTGCTCTGGGTGTGCTACTTTGCCCTAGAGCTGAAAGGCACAACGTGCAGGCTTCTTTCCAAAGGGCGAGTTGGGCCCCACAGCATCTTGCTTCCAGCTCTTTGGGAAGCTAAGAAACAACTCGCTCTGCACAGTGCTCTTACAGCCTAGTGGGAACATCTCTTCCAAAGGCCTGTGAAACGCAGTTGCTTTGCAGGCCTGATCTGGCTGAAGTAGGACTTCTGCTCTGGGTGTGCTACTTTGCCCTAGAGCTGAAAGGCACAACGTGCAGGCTTCTTTCCAAAGGGCGAGTTGGGCCCCACAGCATCTTGCTTCCAGCTCTTTGGGAAGCTAAGAAACAACTCGCTCTGCACAGTGCTCTTAGAGCCTAGTGGGAACATCTCTTCCAAAGGCCTGTGAAACGCAGTTTCTTTGCAGGCCTGATCTGGCTGAAGTAGGACTTCTGCTCTGGGTGTGCTACTTTGCCCTAGAGCTGAAAGGCACAACGTGCAGTCTTCTTTCCAAAGGGCGAGTTGGGCCCCACAGCATCTTGCTTCCAGCTCTTTGGGAAGCTAAGAAACAACTCGCTCTGCACAGTGCTCTTACAGCCTACCGGGAACATCTCTTCCAAAGGCCTGTGAAACGCAGTTTCTTTGCAGGCCTGATCTGGCTGAAGTAGGACTTCTGCTCTGGGTGTGCTACTTTGCCCTAGAGCTGAAAGGCACAACGTGCAGGCTTCTTTCCAAAGGGCGAGTTGGGCCCCACAGCATCTTGCTTCCAGCTCTTTGGGAAGCTAAGAAACAACTCGCTCTGCACAGTGCTCTTACAGCCTAGTGGGAACATCTCTTCCAAAGGCCTGGGAAACGCAGTTTCTTTGCAGGTCTGATCTGGCTGAAGTAGGACTTCTGCTCTGGGTGTGCTACTTTGCCCTAGAGCTGAAAGGCACAACGTGCAGGCTTCTTTCCAAAGGGCGAGTTGGGCCCCACAGCATCTTGCTTCCAGCTCTTTGGGAAGCTAAGAAACAACTCGCTCTGCACAGTCTTCTTAAAGCCTAGTAGGAACATCTCTTCCAAAGGCCTGTGAAACGCAGTTTCTTTGCAGGCCTGATCTGGCTGAAGTAGGACTTCTGCTCTGGGTGTGCTACTTTGCCCTAGAGCTGAAAGGCACAACGTGCAGGCTTCTTTCCAAAGGGCGAGTTGGGCCCCACAGCATCTTGCTTCCAGCTCTTTGGGAAGCTAAGAAACAACTCGCTCTGCACAGTGCTCTTACAGCCTACCGGGAACATCTCTTCCAAAGGCCTGTGAAACGCAGTTTCTTTGCAGGCCTGATCCGGCTGAAGTAGGACTTCTGCTCTGGGTGTGCTACTTTGCCCTAGAGCTGAAAGGCACAACGTGCAGGCTTCTTTCCAAAGGGCGAGTTGGGCCCCACAGCATCTTGCTTCCAGCTCTTTGGGAAGCTAAGAAACAACTCGCTCTGCACAGTGCTCTTACAGCCTACCGGGAACATCTCTTCCAAAGGCCTGTGAAACGCAGTTTCTTTGCAGGCCTGATCTGGCTGAAGTAGGACTTCTGCTCTGGGTGTGCTACTTTGCCCTGGAGCTGAAAGGCACAACGTGCAGGCTTCTGTCCAAAGGGCGAGTTGGGCCCCACAGCATCTTGCTTCCAGCTCTTGGGAAGCTAAGAAACAACTCGCTCTGCACAGTGCTCTTACAGCCTACCGGGAACATCTCTTCCAAAGGCCTGTGAAACGCAGATTCTTTGCAGGCCTGATCTGGCTGAAGTAGGACTTCTGCTCTGGGTGTGCTACTTTGCCCTGGAGCTGAAAGGCACAACGTGCAGGCTTCTTTCCAAAGGGCGAGTTGGGCCCCACAGCATCTTGCTTCCAGCTCTTTGGGAAGCTAAGAAACAACTCGCTCTGCACAGTGCTCTTACAGCCTAGTGGGAACATCTCTTCCAAAGGCCTGGGAAACGCAGTTTCTTTGCAGGTCTGATCTGGCTGAAGTAGGACTTCTGCTCTGGGTGTGCTACTTTGCCCTAGAGCTGAAAGGCACAACGTGCAGGCTTCTTTCCAAAGGGCGAGTTGGGCCCCACAGCATCTTGCTTCCAGCTCTTTGGGAAGCTAAGAAACAACTCGCTCTGCACAGTCTTCTTAAAGCCTAGTGGGAACATCTCTTCCAAAGGCCTGTGAAACGCAGTTTCTTTGCAGGCCTGATCTGGCTGAAGTAGGACTTCTGCTCTGGGTGTGCTACTTTGCCCTAGAGCTGAAAGGCACAACGTGCAGGCTTCTTTCCAAAGGGCGAGTTGGGCCCCACAGCATCTTGCTTCCAGCTCTTTGGGAAGCTAAGAAACAACTCGCTCTGCACAGTGCTCTTACAGCCTACCGGGAACATCTCTTCCAAAGGCCTGTGAAACGCAGTTTCTTTGCAGGCCTGATCCAGCTGAAGTAGGACTTCTGCTCTGGGTGTGCTACTTTGCCCTAGAGCTGAAAGGCACAACGTGCAGGCTTCTTTCCAAAGGGCGAGTTGGGCCCCACAGCATCTTGCTTCCAGCTCTTTGGGAAGCTAAGAAACAACTCGCTCTGCACAGTGCTCTTACAGCCTACCGGGAACATCTCTTCCAAAGGCCTTTGAAACGCAGTTTCTTTGCAGGCCTTATCTGGCTGAAGTAGGACTTCTGCTCTGGGTGTGCTACTTTGCCCTAGAGCTGAAAGGCACAACGTGCAGGCTTCTTTCCAAAGGGCCAGTTGGGCCCCACAGCATCTTGCTTCCAGCTCTTTGGGAAGCTAAGAAACAACTCGCTCTGCACAGTGTTCTTACAGCCTAGTGGGAACATCTCTTCCAAAGGCCGGTGAAACGCAGTTTCTTTGCAGGCCTGATCTGGCTGAAGTAGGACTTCTGCTCTGGGTGTGCTACTTTGCCCTAGAGCTGAAAGGCACAACGTGCAGGCTTCTTTCCAAAGGGCGAGTTGGGCCCCACAGCATCTTGCTTCCAGCTCTTTGGGAAGCTAAGAAACAACTCGCTCTGCACAGTGCTCTTACAGCCTACCGGGAACATCTCTTCCAAAGGCCTGTGAAACGCAGTTTGTTTGCAGGCCTGATCTGGCTGAAGTAGGACTTCTGCTCTGGGTGTGCTACTTTGCCCTAGAGCTGAAAGGCACAACGTGCAGGCTTCTTTCCAAAGGGCGAGTTGGGCCCCACAGCATCTTGCTTCCAGCTCTTTGGGAAGCTAAGAAACAACTCGCTCTGCACAGTGCTCTTACAGCCTACCGGGAACATCTCTTCCAAAGGCCTTTGAAACGCAGTTTCTTTGCAGGCCTTATCTGGCTGAAGTAGGACTTCTGCTCTGGGTGTGCTACTTTGCCCTAGAGCTGAAAGGCACAACGTGCAGGCTTCTTTCCAAAGGGCCAGTTGGGCCCCACAGCATCTTGCTTCCAGCTCTTTGGGAAGCTAAGAAACAACTCGCTCTGCACAGTGCTCTTACAGCCTAGTGGGAACATCTCTTCCAAAGGCCTGGGAAACGCAGTTTCTTTGCAGGTCTGATCTGGCTGAAGTAGGACTTCTGCTCTGGGTGTGCTACTTTGCCCTAGAGCTGAAAGGCACAACGTGCAGTCTTCTTTCCAAAGGGCGAGTTGGGCCCCACAGCATCTTGCTTCCAGCTCTTTGGGAAGCTAAGAAACAACTCGCTCTGCACAGTGGTCTTAAAGCCTAGTGGGAACATCTCTTCCAAAGGCCTGTGAAACGCAGTTTCTTTGCAGGCCTGATCTGGCTGAAGTAGGACTTCTGCTCTGGGTGTGCTACTTTGCCCTAGAGCTGAAAGGCACAACGTGCAGACTTCTTTCCAAAGGGCGAGTTGGGCCCCACAGCATCTTGCTTCCAGCTCTTTGGGAAGCTAAGAAACAACTCGCTCTGCACAGTGCTCTTACAGCCTACCGGGAACATCTCTTCCAAAGGCCTGTGAAACGCAGTTTCTTTGCAGGCCTGATCTGGCTGAAGTAGGACTTCTGCTCTGGGGTGCTACTTTGCCCTAGAGCTGAAAGGCACAACGTGCAGGCTTCTTTCCAAAGGGCGAGTTTGGCCCCACAGCATCTTGCTTCCAGCTCTTTGGGAAGCTAAGAAACAACTCGCTCTGCACAGTGCTCTTACAGCCTACCGGGAACATCTCTTCCAAAGGCCTGTGAAACGCAGTTTCTTTGCAGGCCTGATCTGGCTGAAGTAGGACTTCTGCTCTGGGTGTGCTACTTTGCCCTAGAGCTGAAAGGCACAACGTGCAGGCTTCTTTCCAAAGGGCCAGTTGGGCCCCACAGCATCTTGCTTCCAGCTCTTTGGGAAGCTAAGAAACAACTCGCTCTGCACAGTGCTCTTACAGCCTAGTGGGAACATCTCTTCCAAAGGCCTGGGAAACGCAGTTTCTTTGCAGGTCTGATCTGGCTGAAGTAGGACTTCTGCTCTGGGTGTGCTACTTTGCCCTAGAGCTGAAAGGCACAACGTGCAGGCTTCTTTCCAAAGGGCGAGTTGGGCCCCACAGCATCTTGCTTCCAGCTCTTTGGGAAGCTAAGAAACAACTCGCTCTGCACAGTGCTCTTACAGCCTAGTGGGAACATCTCTTCCAAAGGCCTGTGAAACGCAGTTTGTTTGCAGGCCTGATCTGGCTGAAGTAGGACTTCTGCTGTGGGTGTGCTACTTTGCCCTAGAGCTGAAAGGCACAACGTGCAGGCTTCTTTCCAAAGGGCGAGTTGGGCCCCACAGCATCTTGCTTCCAGCTCTTTGGGAAGCTAAGAAACAACTCGCTCTGCACAGTGCTCTTACAGCCTACCGGGAACATCTCTTCCAAAGGCCTTTGAAACGCAGTTTCTTTGCAGGCCTTATCTGGCTGAAGTAGGACTTCTGCTCTGGGTGTGCTACTTTGCCCTAGAGCTGAAAGGCACAACGTGCAGTCTTCTTTCCAAAGGGCGAGTTGGGCCCCACAGCATCTTGCTTCCAGCTCTTTGGGAAGCTAAGAAACAACTCGCTCTGCTCAGTGGTCTTAAAGCCTAGTGGGAACATCTCTTCCAAAGGCCTGTGAAACGCAGTTTCTTTGCAGGCCTGATCTGGCTGAAGTAGGACTTCTGCTCTGGGTGTGCTACTTTGCCCTAGAGCTGAAAGGCACAACGTGCAGGCTTCTTTCCAAAGGGCGAGTTGGGCCCCACAGCATCTTGCTTCCAGCTCTTTGGGAAGCTAAGAAACAACTCGCTCTGCACAGTGCTCTTACAGCCTACCGGGAACATCTCTTCCAAAGGCCTGTGAAACGCAGTTTCTTTGCAGGCCTTATCCGGCTGAAGTAGGACTTCTGCTCTGGGTGTGCTACTTTGCCCTAGAGCTGAAAGGCACAACGTGCAGGCTTCTTTCCAAAGGGCGAGTTGGGCCCCACAGCATCTTGCTTCCAGCTCTTTGGGAAGCTAAGAAACAACTCGCTCTGCACAGTGCTCTTACAGCCTAGTGGGAACATCTCTTCCAAAGGCCTGGGAAACGCAGTTTCTTTGCAGGCCTGATCTGGCTGAAGTAGGACTTCTGCTCTGGGTGTGCTACGTTGCCCTAGAGCTGAAAGGCACAACGTGCAGGCTTCTTTCCAAAGGGCGAGTTGGGCCCCACAGCATCTTGCTTCCAGCTCTTTGGGAAGCTAAGAAACAACTCGCTCTGCACAGTGCTCTTACAGCCTAGTGGGAACATCTCTTCCAAAGGCCTGTGAAACGCAGTTGCTTTGCAGGCCTGATCTGGCTGAAGTAGGACTTCTGCTCTGGGTGTGCTACTTTGCCCTAGAGCTGAAAGGCACAACGTGCAGGCTTCTTTCCAAAGGGCCAGTTGGGCCCCACAGCATCTTGCTTCCAGCTCTTTGGGAAGCTAAGAAACAACTCGCTCTGCACAGTGCTCTTACAGCCTACCGGGAACATCTCTTCCAAAGGCCTGTGAAACGCAGTTTCTTTGCAGGCCTGATCTGGCTGAAGTAGGACTTCTGCTCTGGGTGTGCTACTTTGCCCTGGAGCTGAAAGGCACAACGTGCAGGCTTCTTTCCAAAGGGCGAGTTGGGCCCCACAGCATCTTGCTTCCAGCTCTTGGGAAGCTAAGAAACAACTCGCTCTGCACAGTGCTCTTACAGCCTACCGGGAACATCTCTTCCAAAGGCCTGGGAAACGCAGTTTCTTTGCAGGCCTGATCTGGCTGAAGTAGGACTTCTGCTCTGGGTGTGCTACTTTGCCCTAGAGCTGAAAGGCACAACGTGCAGTCTTCTTTCCAAAGGGCGAGTTGGGCCCCACAGCATCTTGCTTCCAGCTCTTTGGGAAGCTAAGAAACAACTCGCTCTGAACAGTGCTCTTACAGCCTACCGGGAACATCTCTTCCAAAGGCCTGTGAAACGCAGTTTCTTTGCAGGCCTGATCTGGCTGAAGTAGGACTTCTGCTCTGGGTGTGCTACTTTGCCCTGGAGCTGAAAGGCACAACGTGCAGGCTTCTTTCCAAAGGGCGAGTTGGGCCCCACAGCATCTTGCTTCCAGCTCTTTGGGAAGCTAAGAAACAACTCGCTCTGCACAGTGCTCTTACAGCCTAGTGGGAACATCTCTTCCAAAGGCCTGGGAAACGCAGTTTCTTTGCAGGTCTGATCTGGCTGAAGTAGGACTTCTGCTCTGGGTGTGCTACTTTGCCCTAGAGCTGAAAGGCACAACGTGCAGGCTTCTTTCCAAAGGGCGAGTTGGGCCCCACAGCATCTTGCTTCCAGCTCTTTGGGAAGCTAAGAAACAACTCGCTCTGCACAGTGCTCTTACAGCCTAGTGGGAACATCTCTTCCAAAGGCCTGTGAAACGCAGTTGCTTTGCAGGCCTGATCTGGCTGAAGTAGGACTTCTGCTCTGGGTGTGCTACTTTGCCCTAGAGCTGAAAGGCACAACGTGCAGGCTTCTTTCCAAAGGGCGAGTTGGGCCCCACAGCATCTTGCTTCCAGCTCTTTGGGAAGCTAAGAAACAACTCGCTCTGCACAGTGCTCTTACAGCCTAGTGGGAACATCTCTTCCAAAGGCCTGTGAAACGCAGTTTCTTTGCAGGCCTGATCTGGCTGAAGTAGGACTTCTGCTCTGGGTGTGCTACTTTGCCCTAGAGCTGAAAGGCACAACGTGCAGTCTTCTTTCCAAAGGGCGAGTTGGGCCCCACAGCATCTTGCTTCCAGCTCTTTGGGAAGCTAAGAAACAACTCGCTCTGCACAGTGCTCTTACAGCCTACCGGGAACATCTCTTCCAAAGGCCTGTGAAACGCAGTTTCTTTGCAGGCCTGATCTGGCTGAAGTAGGACTTCTGCTCTGGGTGTGCTACTTTGCCCTAGAGCTGAAAGGCACAACGTGCAGGCTTCTTTCCAAAGGGCGAGTTGGGCCCCACAGCATCTTGCTTCCAGCTCTTTGGGAAGCTAAGAAACAACTCGCTCTGCACAGTGCTCTTACAGCCTAGTGGGAACATCTCTTCCAAAGGCCTGGGAAACGCAGTTTCTTTGCAGGTCTGATCTGGCTGAAGTAGGACTTCTGCTCTGGGTGTGCTACTTTGCCCTAGAGCTGAAAGGCACAACGTGCAGGCTTCTTTCCAAAGGGCGAGTTGGGCCCCACAGCATCTTGCTTCCAGCTCTTTGGGAAGCTAAGAAACAACTCGCTCTGCACAGTGCTCTTACAGCCTAGTGGGAACATCTCTTCCAAAGGCCTGGGAAACGCAGTTTCTTTGCAGGCCTGATCTGGCTGAAGTAGGACTTCTGCTCTGGGTGTGCTACGTTGCCCTAGAGCTGAAAGGCACAACGTGCAGGCTTCTTTCCAAAGGGCGAGTTGGGCCCCACAGCATCTTGCTTCCAGCTCTTTGGGAAGCTAAGAAACAACTCGCTCTGCACAGTGCTCTTACAGCCTAGTGGGAACATCTCTTCCAAAGGCCTGTGAAACGCAGTTGCTTTGCAGGCCTGATCTGGCTGAAGTAGGACTTCTGCTCTGGGTGTGCTACTTTGCCCTAGAGCTGAAAGGCACAACGTGCAGGCTTCTTTCCAAAGGGCCAGTTGGGCCCCACAGCATCTTGCTTCCAGCTCTTTGGGAAGCTAAGAAACAACTCGCTCTGCACAGTGCTCTTAGAGCCTAGTGGGAACATCTCTTCCAAAGGCCTGTGAAACGCAGTTTCTTTGCAGGCCTGATCTGGCTGAAGTAGGACTTCTGCTCTGGGTGTGCTACTTTGCCCTAGAGCTGAAAGGCACAACGTGCAGTCTTCTTTCCAAAGGGCGAGTTGGGCCCCACAGCATCTTGCTTCCAGCTCTTTGGGAAGCTAAGAAACAACTCGCTCTGCACAGTGCTCTTACAGCCTACCGGGAACATCTCTTCCAAAGGCCTGTGAAACGCAGTTTCTTTGCAGGCCTGATCTGGCTGAAGTAGGACTTCTGCTCTGGGTGTGCTACTTTGCCCTGGAGCTGAAAGGCACAACGTGCAGGCTTCTTTCCAAAGGGCGAGTTGGGCCCCACAGCATCTTGCTTCCAGCTCTTGGGAAGCTAAGAAACAACTCGCTCTGCACAGTGCTCTTACAGCCTACCGGGAACATCTCTTCCAAAGGCCTGTGAAACGCAGTTTCTTTGCAGGCCTGATCTGGCTGAAGTAGGACTTCTGCTCTGGGTGTGCTACTTTGCCCTAGAGCTGAAAGGCACAACGTGCAGTCTTCTTTCCAAAGGGCGAGTTGGGCCCCACAGCATCTTGCTTCCAGCTCTTTGGGAAGCTAAGAAACAACTCGCTCTGAACAGTGCTCTTACAGCCTACCGGGAACATCTCTTCCAAAGGCCTGTGAAACGCAGTTTCTTTGCAGGCCTGATCTGGCTGAAGTAGGACTTCTGCTCTGGGTGTGCTACTTTGCCCTGGAGCTGAAAGGCACAACGTGCAGGCTTCTTTCCAAAGGGCGAGTTGGGCCCCACAGCATCTTGCTTCCAGCTCTTTGGGAAGCTAAGAAACAACTCGCTCTGCACAGTGCTCTTACAGCCTAGTGGGAACATCTCTTCCAAAGGCCTGGGAAACGCAGTTTCTTTGCAGGTCTGATCTGGCTGAAGTAGGACTTCTGCTCTGGGTGTGCTACTTTGCCCTAGAGCTGAAAGGCACAACGTGCAGGCTTCTTTCCAAAGGGCGAGTTGGGCCCCACAGCATCTTGCTTCCAGCTCTTTGGGAAGCTAAGAAACAACTCGCTCTGCACAGTGCTCTTACAGCCTAGTGGGAACATCTCTTCCAAAGGCCTGTGAAACGCAGTTGCTTTGCAGGCCTGATCTGGCTGAAGTAGGACTTCTGCTCTGGGTGTGCTACTTTGCCCTAGAGCTGAAAGGCACAACGTGCAGGCTTCTTTCCAAAGGGCGAGTTGGGCCCCACAGCATCTTGCTTCCAGCTCTTTGGGAAGCTAAGAAACAACTCGCTCTGCACAGTGCTCTTAGAGCCTAGTGGGAACATCTCTTCCAAAGGCCTGTGAAACGCAGTTTCTTTGCAGGCCTGATCTGGCTGAAGTAGGACTTCTGCTCTGGGTGTGCTACTTTGCCCTAGAGCTGAAAGGCACAACGTGCAGTCTTCTTTCCAAAGGGCGAGTTGGGCCCCACAGCATCTTGCTTCCAGCTCTTTGGGAAGCTAAGAAACAACTCGCTCTGCACAGTGCTCTTACAGCCTACCGGGAACATCTCTTCCAAAGGCCTGTGAAACGCAGTTTCTTTGCAGGCCTGATCTGGCTGAAGTAGGACTTCTGCTCTGGGTGTGCTACTTTGCCCTAGAGCTGAAAGGCACAACGTGCAGGCTTCTTTCCAAAGGGCGAGTTGGGCCCCACAGCATCTTGCTTCCAGCTCTTTGGGAAGCTAAGAAACAACTCGCTCTGCACAGTGCTCTTACAGCCTAGTGGGAACATCTCTTCCAAAGGCCTGGGAAACGCAGTTTCTTTGCAGGTCTGATCTGGCTGAAGTAGGACTTCTGCTCTGGGTGTGCTACTTTGCCCTAGAGCTGAAAGGCACAACGTGCAGGCTTCTTTCCAAAGGGCGAGTTGGGCCCCACAGCATCTTGCTTCCAGCTCTTTGGGAAGCTAAGAAACAACTCGCTCTGCACAGTCTTCTTAAAGCCTAGTAGGAACATCTCTTCCAAAGGCCTGTGAAACGCAGTTTCTTTGCAGGCCTGATCTGGCTGAAGTAGGACTTCTGCTCTGGGTGTGCTACTTTGCCCTAGAGCTGAAAGGCACAACGTGCAGGCTTCTTTCCAAAGGGCGAGTTGGGCCCCACAGCATCTTGCTTCCAGCTCTTTGGGAAGCTAAGAAACAACTCGCTCTGCACAGTGCTCTTACAGCCTACCGGGAACATCTCTTCCAAAGGCCTGTGAAACGCAGTTTCTTTGCAGGCCTGATCCGGCTGAAGTAGGACTTCTGCTCTGGGTGTGCTACTTTGCCCTAGAGCTGAAAGGCACAACGTGCAGGCTTCTTTCCAAAGGGCGAGTTGGGCCCCACAGCATCTTGCTTCCAGCTCTTTGGGAAGCTAAGAAACAACTCGCTCTGCACAGTGCTCTTACAGCCTACCGGGAACATCTCTACCAAAGGCCTGTGAAACGCAGTTTCTTTGCAGGCCTGATCTGGCTGAAGTAGGACTTCTGCTCTGGGTGTGCTACTTTGCCCTGGAGCTGAAAGGCACAACGTGCAGGCTTCTGTCCAAAGGGCGAGTTGGGCCCCACAGCATCTTGCTTCCAGCTCTTGGGAAGCTAAGAAACAACTCGCTCTGCACAGTGCTCTTACAGCCTACCGGGAACATCTCTTCCAAAGGCCTGTGAAACGCAGTTTCTTTGCAGGCCTGATCTGGCTGAAGTAGGACTTCTGCTCTGGGTGTGCTACTTTGCCCTGGAGCTGAAAGGCACAACGTGCAGGCTTCTTTCCAAAGGGCGAGTTGGGCCCCACAGCATCTTGCTTCCAGCTCTTTGGGAAGCTAAGAAACAACTCGCTCTGCACAGTGCTCTTACAGCCTAGTGGGAACATCTCTTCCAAAGGCCTGGGAAACGCAGTTTCTTTGCAGGTCTGATCTGGCTGAAGTAGGACTTCTGCTCTGGGTGTGCTACTTTGCCCTAGAGCTGAAAGGCACAACGTGCAGGCTTCTTTCCAAAGGGCGAGTTGGGCCCCACAGCATCTTGCTTCCAGCTCTTTGGGAAGCTAAGAAACAACTCGCTCTGCACAGTCTTCTTAAAGCCTAGTGGGAACATCTCTTCCAAAGGCCTGTGAAACGCAGTTTCTTTGCAGGCCTGATCTGGCTGAAGTAGGACTTCTGCTCTGGGTGTGCTACTTTGCCCTAGAGCTGAAAGGCACAACGTGCAGGCTTCTTTCCAAAGGGCGAGTTGGGCCCCACAGCATCTTGCTTCCAGCTCTTTGGGAAGCTAAGAAACAACTCGCTCTGCACAGTGCTCTTACAGCCTACCGGGAACATCTCTTCCAAAGGCCTGTGAAACGCAGTTTCTTTGCAGGCCTGATCCAGCTGAAGTAGGACTTCTGCTCTGGGTGTGCTACTTTGCCCTAGAGCTGAAAGGCACAACGTGCAGGCTTCTTTCCAAAGGGCGAGTTGGGCCCCACAGCATCTTGCTTCCAGCTCTTTGGGAAGCTAAGAAACAACTCGCTCTGCACAGTGCTCTTACAGCCTACCGGGAACATCTCTTCCAAAGGCCTTTGAAACGCAGTTTCTTTGCAGGCCTTATCTGGCTGAAGTAGGACTTCTGCTCTGGGTGTGCTACTTTGCCCTAGAGCTGAAAGGCACAACGTGCAGGCTTCTTTCCAAAGGGCCAGTTGGGCCCCACAGCATCTTGCTTCCAGCTCTTTGGGAAGCTAAGAAACAACTCGCTCTGCACAGTGTTCTTACAGCCTAGTGGGAACATCTCTTCCAAAGGCCGGTGAATCGCAGTTTCTTTGCAGGCCTGATCTGGCTGAAGTAGGACTTCTGCTCTGGGTGTGCTACTTTGCCCTAGAGCTGAAAGGCACAACGTGCAGGCTTCTTTCCAAAGGGCGAGTTGGGCCCCACAGCATCTTGCTTCCAGCTCTTTGGGAAGCTAAGAAACAACTCGCTCTGCACAGTGCTCTTACAGCCTACCGGGAACATCTCTTCCAAAGGCCTGTGAAACGCAGTTTGTTTGCAGGCCTGATCTGGCTGAAGTAGGACTTCTGCTCTGGGTGTGCTACTTTGCCCTAGAGCTGAAAGGCACAACGTGCAGGCTTCTTTCCAAAGGGCGAGTTGGGCCCCACAGCATCTTGCTTCCAGCTCTTTGGGAAGCTAAGAAACAACTCGCTCTGCACAGTGCTCTTACAGCCTACCGGGAACATCTCTTCCAAAGGCCTTTGAAACGCAGTTTCTTTGCAGGCCTTATCTGGCTGAAGTAGGACTTCTGCTCTGGGTGTGCTACTTTGCCCTAGAGCTGAAAGGCACAACGTGCAGGCTTCTTTCCAAAGGGCCAGTTGGGCCCCACAGCATCTTGCTTCCAGCTCTTTGGGAAGCTAAGAAACAACTCGCTCTGCACAGTGCTCTTACAGCCTAGTGGGAACATCTCTTCCAAAGGCCTGGGAAACGCAGTTTCTTTGCAGGTCTGATCTGGCTGAAGTAGGACTTCTGCTCTGGGTGTGCTACTTTGCCCTAGAGCTGAAAGGCACAACGTGCAGTCTTCTTTCCAAAGGGCGAGTTGGGCCCCACAGCATCTTGCTTCCAGCTCTTTGGGAAGCTAAGAAACAACTCGCTCTGCACAGTGGTCTTAAAGCCTAGTGGGAACATCTCTTCCAAAGGCCTGTGAAACGCAGTTTCTTTGCAGGCCTGATCTGGCTGAAGTAGGACTTCTGCTCTGGGGTGCTACTTTGCCCTAGAGCTGAAAGGCACAACGTGCAGGCTTCTTTCCAAAGGGCGAGTTTGGCCCCACAGCATCTTGCTTCCAGCTCTTTGGGAAGCTAAGAAACAACTCGCTCTGCACAGTGCTCTTACAGCCTACCGGGAACATCTCTTCCAAAGGCCTGTGAAACGCAGTTTCTTTGCAGGCCTGATCTGGCTGAAGTAGGACTTCTGCTCTGGGTGTGCTACTTTGCCCTAGAGCTGAAAGGCACAACGTGCAGGCTTCTTTCCAAAGGGCCAGTTGGGCCCCACAGCATCTTGCTTCCAGCTCTTTGGGAAGCTAAGAAACAACTCGCTCTGCACAGTGCTCTTACAGCCTAGTGGGAACATCTCTTCCAAAGGCCTGGGAAACGCAGTTTCTTTGCAGGTCTGATCTGGCTGAAGTAGGACTTCTGCTCTGGGTGTGCTACTTTGCCCTAGAGCTGAAAGGCACAACGTGCAGGCTTCTTTCCAAAGGGCGAGTTGGGCCCCACAGCATCTTGCTTCCAGCTCTTTGGGAAGCTAAGAAACAACTCGCTCTGCACAGTCTTCTTAAAGCCTAGTGGGAACATCTCTTCCAAAGGCCTGTGAAACGCAGTTTCTTTGCAGGCCTGATCTGGCTGAAGTAGGACTTCTGCTCTGGGTGTGCTACTTTGCCCTAGAGCTGAAAGGCACAACGTGCAGGCTTCTTTCCAAAGGGCGAGTTGGGCCCCACAGCATCTTGCTTCCAGCTCTTTGGGAAGCTAAGAAACAACTCGCTCTGCACAGTTCTCTTACAGCCTACCGGGAACATCTCTTCCAAAGGCCTGTGAAACGCAGTTTCTTTGCAGGCCTGATCCGGCTGAAGTAGGACTTCTGCTCTGGGTGTGCTACTTTGCCCTAGAGCTGAAAGGCACAACGTGCAGGCTTCTTTCCAAAGGGCGAGTTGGGCCCCACAGCATCTTGCTTCCAGCTCTTTGGGAAGCTAAGAAACAACTCGCTCTGCACAGTGCTCTTACAGCCTACCGGGAACATCTCTTCCAAAGGCCTGTGAAACGCAGTTTCTTTGCAGGCCTGATCTGGCTGAAGTAGGACTTCTGCTCTGGGTGTGCTACTTTGCCCTGGAGCTGAAAGGCACAACGTGCAGGCTTCTTTCCAAAGGGCGAGTTGGGCCCCACAGCATCTTGCTTCCAGCTCTTGGGAAGCTAAGAAACAACTCGCTCTGCACAGTGCTCTTACAGCCTACCGGGAACATCTCTTCCAAAGGCCTGTGAAACGCAGTTTCTTTGCAGGCCTGATCTGGCTGAAGTAGGACTTCTGCTCTGGGTGTGCTACTTTGCCCTAGAGCTGAAAGGCACAACGTGCAGTCTTCTTTCCAAAGGGCGAGTTGGGCCCCACAGCATCTTGCTTCCAGCTCTTTGGGAAGCTAAGAAACAACTCGCTCTGAACAGTGCTCTTACAGCCTACCGGGAACATCTCTTCCAAAGGCCTGTGAAACGCAGTTTCTTTGCAGGCCTGATCTGGCTGAAGTAGGACTTCTGCTCTGGGTGTGCTACTTTGCCCTGGAGCTGAAAGGCACAACGTGCAGGCTTCTTTCCAAAGGGCGAGTTGGGCCCCACAGCATCTTGCTTCCAGCTCTTTGGGAAGCTAAGAAACAACTCGCTCTGCACAGTGCTCTTACAGCCTAGTGGGAACATCTCTTCCAAAGGCCTGGGAAACGCAGTTTCTTTGCAGGTCTGATCTGGCTGAAGTAGGACTTCTGCTCTGGGTGTGCTACTTTGCCCTAGAGCTGAAAGGCACAACGTGCAGGCTTCTTTCCAAAGGGCGAGTTGGGCCCCACAGCATCTTGCTTCCAGCTCTTTGGGAAGCTAAGAAACAACTCGCTCTGCACAGTGCTCTTACAGCCTAGTGGGAACATCTCTTCCAAAGGCCTGTGAAACGCAGTTGCTTTGCAGGCCTGATCTGGCTGAAGTAGGACTTCTGCTCTGGGTGTGCTACTTTGCCCTAGAGCTGAAAGGCACAACGTGCAGGCTTCTTTCCAAAGGGCGAGTTGGGCCCCACAGCATCTTGCTTCCAGCTCTTTGGGAAGCTAAGAAACAACTCGCTCTGCACAGTGCTCTTACAGCCTACCGGGAACATCTCTTCCAAAGGCCTGTGAAACGCAGTTTCTTTGCAGGCCTGATCCGGCTGAAGTAGGACTTCTGCTCTGGGTGTGCTACTTTGCCCTAGAGCTGAAAGGCACAACGTGCAGGCTTCTTTCCAAAGGGCGAGTTGGGCCCCACAGCATCTTGCTTCCAGCTCTTTGGGAAGCTAAGAAACAACTCGCTCTGCACAGTGCTCTTACAGCCTACCGGGAACATCTCTTCCAAAGGCCTGTGAAACGCAGTTTCTTTGCAGGCCTGATCTGGCTGAAGTAGGACTTCTGCTCTGGGTGTGCTACTTTGCCCTGGAGCTGAAAGGCACAACGTGCAGGCTTCTTTCCAAAGGGCGAGTTGGGCCCCACAGCATCTTGCTTCCAGCTCTTGGGAAGCTAAGAAACAACTCGCTCTGCACAGTGCTCTTACAGCCTACCGGGAACATCTCTTCCAAAGGCCTGTGAAACGCAGTTTCTTTGCAGGCCTGATCTGGCTGAAGTAGGACTTCTGCTCTGGGTGTGCTACTTTGCCCTGGAGCTGAAAGGCACAACGTGCAGGCTTCTTTCCAAAGGGCGAGTTGGGCCCCACAGCATCTTGCTTCCAGCTCTTTGGGAAGCTAAGAAACAACTCGCTCTGCACAGTGCTCTTACAGCCTAGTGGGAACATCTCTTCCAAAGGCCTGGGAAACGCAGTTTCTTTGCAGGTCTGATCTGGCTGAAGTAGGACTTCTGCTCTGGGTGTGCTACTTTGCCCTAGAGCTGAAAGGCACAACGTGCAGGCTTCTTTCCAAAGGGCGAGTTGGGCCCCACAGCATCTTGCTTCCAGCTCTTTGGGAAGCTAAGAAACAACTCGCTCTGCACAGTGCTCTTACAGCCTAGTGGGAACATCTCTTCCAAAGGCCTGTGAAACGCAGTTGCTTTGCAGGCCTGATCTGGCTGAAGTAGGACTTCTGCTCTGGGTGTGCTACTTTGCCCTAGAGCTGAAAGGCACAACGTGCAGTCTTCTTTCCAAAGGGCGAGTTGGGCCCCACAGCATCTTGCTTCCAGCTCTTTGGGAAGCTAAGAAACAACTCGCTCTGCACAGTGCTCTTACAGCCTACCGGGAACATCTCTTCCAAAGGCCTGTGAAACGCAGTTTCTTTGCAGGCCTGATCTGGCTGAAGTAGGACTTCTGCTCTGGGTGTGCTACTTTGCCCTAGAGCTGAAAGGCACAACGTGCAGGCTTCTTTCCAAAGGGCCAGTTGGGCCCCACAGCATCTTGCTTCCAGCTCTTTGGGAAGCTAAGAAACAACTCGCTCTGCACAGTGCTCTTACAGCCTAGTGGGAACATCTCTTCCAAAGGCCTGGGAAACGCAGTTTCTTTGCAGGTCTGATCTGGCTGAAGTAGGACTTCTGCTCTGGGTGTGCTACTTTGCCCTAGAGCTGAAAGGCACAACGTGCAGGCTTCTTTCCAAAGGGCGAGTTGGGCCCCACAGCATCTTGCTTCCAGCTCTTTGGGAAGCTAAGAAACAACTCGCTCTGCACAGTCTTCTTAAAGCCTAGTGGGAACATCTCTTCCAAAGGCCTGTGAAACGCAGTTTCTTTGCAGGCCTGATCTGGCTGAAGTAGGACTTCTGCTCTGGGTGTGCTACTTTGCCCTAGAGCTGAAAGGCACAACGTGCAGGCTTCTTTCCAAAGGGCGAGTTGGGCCCCACAGCATCTTGCTTCCAGCTCTTTGGGAAGCTAAGAAACAACTCGCTCTGCACAGTGCTCTTACAGCCTACCGGGAACATCTCTTCCAAAGGCCTGTGAAACGCAGTTTCTTTGCAGGCCTGATCCGGCTGAAGTAGGACTTCTGCTCTGGGTGTGCTACTTTGCCCTAGAGCTGAAAGGCACAACGTGCAGGCTTCTTTCCAAAGGGCGAGTTGGGCCCCACAGCATCTTGCTTCCAGCTCTTTGGGAAGCTAAGAAACAACTCGCTCTGCACAGTGCTCTTACAGCCTACCGGGAACATCTCTTCCAAAGGCCTGTGAAACGCAGTTTCTTTGCAGGCCTGATCTGGCTGAAGTAGGACTTCTGCTCTGGGTGTGCTACTTTGCCCTGGAGCTGAAAGGCACAACGTGCAGGCTTCTTTCCAAAGGGCGAGTTGGGCCCCACAGCATCTTGCTTCCAGCTCTTGGGAAGCTAAGAAACAACTCGCTCTGCACAGTGCTCTTACAGCCTACCGGGAACATCTCTTCCAAAGGCCTGTGAAACGCAGTTTCTTTGCAGGCCTGATCTGGCTGAAGTAGGACTTCTGCTCTGGGTGTGCTACTTTGCCCTAGAGCTGAAAGGCACAACGTGCAGTCTTCTTTCCAAAGGGCGAGTTGGGCCCCACAGCATCTTGCTTCCAGCTCTTTGGGAAGCTAAGAAACAACTCGCTCTGAACAGTGCTCTTACAGCCTACCGGGAACATCTCTTCCAAAGGCCTGTGAAACGCAGTTTCTTTGCAGGCCTGATCTGGCTGAAGTAGGACTTCTGCTCTGGGTGTGCTACTTTGCCCTGGAGCTGAAAGGCACAACATGCAGGCTTCTTTCCAAAGGGCGAGTTGGGCCCCACAGCATCTTGCTTCCAGCTCTTTGGGAAGCTAAGAAACAACTCGCTCTGCACAGTGCTCTTACAGCCTAGTGGGAACATCTCTTCCAAAGGCCTGGGAAACGCAGTTTCTTTGCAGGTCTGATCTGGCTGAAGTAGGACTTCTGCTCTGGGTGTGCTACTTTGCCCTAGAGCTGAAAGGCACAACGTGCAGGCTTCTTTCCAAAGGGCGAGTTGGGCCCCACAGCATCTTGCTTCCAGCTCTTTGGGAAGCTAAGAAACAACTCGCTCTGCACAGTGCTCTTACAGCCTAGTGGGAACATCTCTTCCAAAGGCCTGTGAAACGCAGTTGCTTTGCAGGCCTGATCTGGCTGAAGTAGGACTTCTGCTCTGGGTGTGCTACTTTGCCCTAGAGCTGAAAGGCACAACGTGCAGGCTTCTTTCCAAAGGGCGAGTTGGGCCCCACAGCATCTTGCTTCCAGCTCTTTGGGAAGCTAAGAAACAACTCGCTCTGCACAGTGCTCTTAGAGCCTAGTGGGAACATCTCTTCCAAAGGCCTGTGAAACGCAGTTTCTTTGCAGGCCTGATCTGGCTGAAGTAGGACTTCTGCTCTGGGTGTGCTACTTTGCCCTAGAGCTGAAAGGCACAACGTGCAGTCTTCTTTCCAAAGGGCGAGTTGGGCCCCACAGCATCTTGCTTCCAGCTCTTTGGGAAGCTAAGAAACAACTCGCTCTGCACAGTGCTCTTACAGCCTACCGGGAACATCTCTTCCAAAGGCCTGTGAAACGCAGTTTCTTTGCAGGCCTGATCTGGCTGAAGTAGGACTTCTGCTCTGGGTGTGCTACTTTGCCCTAGAGCTGAAAGGCACAACGTGCAGGCTTCTTTCCAAAGGGCGAGTTGGGCCCCACAGCATCTTGCTTCCAGCTCTTTGGGAAGCTAAGAAACAACTCGCTCTGCACAGTGCTCTTACAGCCTAGTGGGAACATCTCTTCCAAAGGCCTGGGAAACGCAGTTTCTTTGCAGGTCTGATCTGGCTGAAGTAGGACTTCTGCTCTGGGTGTGCTACTTTGCCCTAGAGCTGAAAGGCACAACGTGCAGGCTTCTTTCCAAAGGGCGAGTTGGGCCCCACAGCATCTTGCTTCCAGCTCTTTGGGAAGCTAAGAAACAACTCGCTCTGCACAGTCTTCTTAAAGCCTAGTAGGAACATCTCTTCCAAAGGCCTGTGAAACGCAGTTTCTTTGCAGGCCTGATCTGGCTGAAGTAGGACTTCTGCTCTGGGTGTGCTACTTTGCCCTGGAGCTGAAAGGCACAACGTGCAGGCTTCTTTCCAAAGGGCGAGTTGGGCCCCACAGCATCTTGCTTCCAGCTCTTGGGAAGCTAAGAAACAACTCGCTCTGCACAGTGCTCTTACAGCCTACCGGGAACATCTCTTCCAAAGGCCTGTGAAACGCAGTTTCTTTGCAGGCCTGATCTGGCTGAAGTAGGACTTCTGCTCTGGGTGTGCTACTTTGCCCTAGAGCTGAAAGGCACAACGTGCAGTCTTCTTTCCAAAGGGCGAGTTGGGCCCCACAGCATCTTGCTTCCAGCTCTTTGGGAAGCTAAGAAACAACTCGCTCTGAACAGTGCTCTTACAGCCTACCGGGAACATCTCTTCCAAAGGCCTGTGAAACGCAGTTTCTTTGCAGGCCTGATCTGGCTGAAGTAGGACTTCTGCTCTGGGTGTGCTACTTTGCCCTGGAGCTGAAAGGCACAACGTGCAGGCTTCTTTCCAAAGGGCGAGTTGGGCCCCACAGCATCTTGCTTCCAGCTCTTTGGGAAGCTAAGAAACAACTCGCTCTGCACAGTGCTCTTACAGCCTAGTGGGAACATCTCTTCCAAAGGCCTGGGAAACGCAGTTTCTTTGCAGGTCTGATCTGGCTGAAGTAGGACTTCTGCTCTGGGTGTGCTACTTTGCCCTAGAGCTGAAAGGCACAACGTGCAGGCTTCTTTCCAAAGGGCGAGTTGGGCCCCACAGCATCTTGCTTCCAGCTCTTTGGGAAGCTAAGAAACAACTCGCTCTGCACAGTGCTCTTACAGCCTAGTGGGAACATCTCTTCCAAAGGCCTGTGAAACGCAGTTGCTTTGCAGGCCTGATCTGGCTGAAGTAGGACTTCTGCTCTGGGTGTGCTACTTTGCCCTAGAGCTGAAAGGCACAACGTGCAGGCTTCTTTCCAAAGGGCGAGTTGGGCCCCACAGCATCTTGCTTCCAGCTCTTTGGGAAGCTAAGAAACAACTCGCTCTGCACAGTGCTCTTACAGCCTACCGGGAACATCTCTTCCAAAGGCCTGTGAAATGCAGTTTCTTTGCAGGCCTGATCCGGCTGAAGTAGGACTTCTGCTCTGGGTGTGCTACTTTGCCCTAGAGCTGAAAGGCACAACGTGCAGGCTTCTTTCCAAAGGGCGAGTTGGGCCCCACAGCATCTTGCTTCCAGCTCTTTGGGAAGCTAAGAAACAACTCGCTCTGCACAGTGCTCTTACAGCCTACCGGGAACATCTCTTCCAAAGGCCTGTGAAACGCAGTTTCTTTGCAGGCCTGATCTGGCTGAAGTAGGACTTCTGCTCTGGGTGTGCTACTTTGCCCTGGAGCTGAAAGGCACAACGTGCAGGCTTCTGTCCAAAGGGCGAGTTGGGCCCCACAGCATCTTGCTTCCAGCTCTTGGGAAGCTAAGAAACAACTCGCTCTGCACAGTGCTCTTACAGCCTACCGGGAACATCTCTTCCAAAGGCCTGTGAAACGCAGTTTCTTTGCAGGCCTGATCTGGCTGAAGTAGGACTTCTGCTCTGGGTGTGCTACTTTGCCCTAGAGCTGAAAGGCACAACGTGCAGACTTCTTTCCAAAGGGCGAGTTGGGCCCCACAGCATCTTGCTTCCAGCTCTTTGGGAAGCTAAGAAACAACTCGCTCTGAAGAGTGCTCTTACAGCCTACCGGGAACATCTCTTCCAAAGGCCTGTGAAACGCAGTTTCTTTGCAGGCCTGATCTGGCTGAAGTAGGACTTCTGCTCTGGGGTGCTACTTTGCCCTAGAGCTGAAAGGCACAACGTGCAGGCTTCTTTCCAAAGGGCGAGTTGGGCCCCACAGCATCTTGCTTCCAGCTCTTTGGGAAGCTAAGAAACAACTCGCTCTGCACAGTGCTCTTACAGCCTAGTGGGAACATCTCTTCCAAAGGCCTGTGAAACGCAGTTTCTTTGCAGGCCTGATCTGGCTGAAGTAGGACTTCTGCTCTGGGTGTGCTACTTTGCCCTGGAGCTGAAAGGCACAACGTGCAGGCTTCTTTCCAAAGGGCGAGTTGGGCCCCACAGCATCTTGCTTCCAGCTCTTTGGGAAGCTAAGAAACAACTCGCTCTGCACAGTGCTCTTACAGCCTAGTGGGAACATCTCTTCCAAAGGCCTGGGAAACGCAGTTTCTTTGCAGGTCTGATCTGGCTGAAGTAGGACTTCTGCTCTGGGTGTGCTACTTTGCCCTAGAGCTGAAAGGCACAACGTGCAGTCTTCTTTCCAAAGGGCGAGTTGGGCCCCACAGCATCTTGCTTCCAGCTCTTTGGGAAGCTAAGAAACAACTCGCTCTGCACAGTCTTCTTAAAGCCTAGTGGGAACATCTCTTCCAAAGGCCTGTGAAACGCAGTTTCTTTGCAGGCCTGATCTGGCTGAAGTAGGACTTCTGCTCTGGGTGTGCTACTTTGCCCTAGAGCTGAAAGGCACAACGTGCAGGCTTCTTTCCAAAGGGCGAGTTGGGCCCCACAGCATCTTGCTTCCAGCTCTTTGGGAAGCTAAGAAACAACTCGCTCTGCACAGTGCTCTTACAGCCTACCGGGAACATCTCTTCCAAAGGCCTGTGAAACGCAGTTTCTTTGCAGGCCTGATCCAGCTGAAGTAGGACTTCTGCTCTGGGTGTGCTACTTTGCCCTAGAGCTGAAAGGCACAACGTGCAGGCTTCTTTCCAAAGGGCGAGTTGGGCCCCACAGCATCTTGCTTCCAGCTCTTTGGGAAGCTAAGAAACAACTCGCTCTGCACAGTGCTCTTACAGCCTACCGGGAACATCTCTTCCAAAGGCCTTTGAAACGCAGTTTCTTTGCAGGCCTTATCTGGCTGAAGTAGGACTTCTGCTCTGGGTGTGCTACTTTGCCCTAGAGCTGAAAGGCACAACGTGCAGGCTTCTTTCCAAAGGGCCAGTTGGGCCCCACAGCATCTTGCTTCCAGCTCTTTGGGAAGCTAAGAAACAACTCGCTCTGCACAGTGTTCTTACAGCCTAGTGGGAACATCTCTTCCAAAGGCCGGTGAAACGCAGTTTCTTTGCAGGCCTGATCTGGCTGAAGTAGGACTTCTGCTCTGGGTGTGCTACTTTGCCCTAGAGCTGAAAGGCACAACGTGCAGGCTTCTTTCCAAAGGGCGAGTTGGGCCCCACAGCATCTTGCTTCCAGCTCTTTGGGAAGCTAAGAAACAACTCGCTCTGCACAGTGCTCTTACAGCCTACCGGGAACATCTCTTCCAAAGGCCTGTGAAACGCAGTTTGTTTGCAGGCCTGATCTGGCTGAAGTAGGACTTCTGCTCTGGGTGTGCTACTTTGCCCTAGAGCTGAAAGGCACAACGTGCAGGCTTCTTTCCAAAGGGCGAGTTGGGCCCCACAGCATCTTGCTTCCAGCTCTTTGGGAAGCTAAGAAACAACTCGCTCTGCACAGTGCTCTTACAGCCTACCGGGAACATCTCTTCCAAAGGCCTTTGAAACGCAGTTTCTTTGCAGGCCTTATCTGGCTGAAGTAGGACTTCTGCTCTGGGTGTGCTACTTTGCCCTAGAGCTGAAAGGCACAACGTGCAGGCTTCTTTCCAAAGGGCCAGTTGGGCCCCACAGCATCTTGCTTCCAGCTCTTTGGGAAGCTAAGAAACAACTCGCTCTGCACAGTGCTCTTACAGCCTAGTGGGAACATCTCTTCCAAAGGCCTGGGAAACGCAGTTTCTTTGCAGGTCTGATCTGGCTGAAGTAGGACTTCTGCTCTGGGTGTGCTACTTTGCCCTAGAGCTGAAAGGCACAACGTGCAGTCTTCTTTCCAAAGGGCGAGTTGGGCCCCACAGCATCTTGCTTCCAGCTCTTTGGGAAGCTAAGAAACAACTCGCTCTGAACAGTGCTCTTACAGCCTACCGGGAACATCTCTTCCAAAGGCCTGTGAAACGCAGTTTCTTTGCAGGCCTGATCTGGCTGAAGTAGGACTTCTGCTCTGGGTGTGCTACTTTGCCCTGGAGCTGAAAGGCACAACGTGCAGGCTTCTTTCCAAAGGGCGAGTTGGGCCCCACAGCATCTTGCTTCCAGCTCTTTGGGAAGCTAAGAAACAACTCGCTCTGCACAGTGCTCTTACAGCCTAGTGGGAACATCTCTTCCAAAGGCCTGGGAAACGCAGTTTCTTTGCAGGTCTGATCTGGCTGAAGTAGGACTTCTGCTCTGGGTGTGCTACTTTGCCCTAGAGCTGAAAGGCACAACGTGCAGGCTTCTTTCCAAAGGGCGAGTTGGGCCCCACAGCATCTTGCTTCCAGCTCTTTGGGAAGCTAAGAAACAACTCGCTCTGCACAGTGCTCTTACAGCCTAGTGGGAACATCTCTTCCAAAGGCCTGTGAAACGCAGTTGCTTTGCAGGCCTGATCTGGCTGAAGTAGGACTTCTGCTCTGGGTGTGCTACTTTGCCCTAGAGCTGAAAGGCACAACGTGCAGGCTTCTTTCCAAAGGGCGAGTTGGGCCCCACAGCATCTTGCTTCCAGCTCTTTGGGAAGCTAAGAAACAACTCGCTCTGCACAGTGCTCTTAGAGCCTAGTGGGAACATCTCTTCCAAAGGCCTGTGAAACGCAGTTTCTTTGCAGGCCTGATCTGGCTGAAGTAGGACTTCTGCTCTGGGTGTGCTACTTTGCCCTAGAGCTGAAAGGCACAACGTGCAGTCTTCTTTCCAAAGGGCGAGTTGGGCCCCACAGCATCTTGCTTCCAGCTCTTTGGCAAGCTAAGAAACAACTCGCTCTGCACAGTGCTCTTACAGCCTACCGGGAACATCTCTTCCAAAGGCCTGTGAAACGCAGTTTCTTTGCAGGCCTGATCTGGCTGAAGTAGGACTTCTGCTCTGGGTGTGCTACTTTGCCCTAGAGCTGAAAGGCACAACGTGCAGGCTTCTTTCCAAAGGGCGAGTTGGGCCCCACAGCATCTTGCTTCCAGCTCTTTGGGAAGCTAAGAAACAACTCGCTCTGCACAGTGCTCTTACAGCCTAGTGGGAACATCTCTTCCAAAGGCCTGGGAAACGCAGTTTCTTTGCAGGTCTGATCTGGCTGAAGTAGGACTTCTGCTCTGGGTGTGCTACTTTGCCCTAGAGCTGAAAGGCACAACGTGCAGGCTTCTTTCCAAAGGGCGAGTTGGGCCCCACAGCATCTTGCTTCCAGCTCTTTGGGAAGCTAAGAAACAACTCGCTCTGCACAGTCTTCTTAAAGCCTAGTAGGAACATCTCTTCCAAAGGCCTGTGAAACGCAGTTTCTTTGCAGGCCTGATCTGGCTGAAGTAGGACTTCTGCTCTGGGTGTGCTACTTTGCCCTAGAGCTGAAAGGCACAACGTGCAGGCTTCTTTCCAAAGGGCGAGTTGGGCCCCACAGCATCTTGCTTCCAGCTCTTTGGGAAGCTAAGAAACAACTCGCTCTGCACAGTGCTCTTACAGCCTACCGGGAACATCTCTTCCAAAGGCCTGTGAAACGCAGTTTCTTTGCAGGCCTGATCCGGCTGAAGTAGGACTTCTGCTCTGGGTGTGCTACTTTGCCCTAGAGCTGAAAGGCACAACGTGCAGGCTTCTTTCCAAAGGGCGAGTTGGGCCCCACAGCATCTTGCTTCCAGCTCTTTGGGAAGCTAAGAAACAACTCGCTCTGCACAGTGCTCTTACAGCCTACCGGGAACATCTCTTCCAAAGGCCTGTGAAACGCAGTTTCTTTGCAGGCCTGATCTGGCTGAAGTAGGACTTCTGCTCTGGGTGTGCTACTTTGCCCTGGAGCTGAAAGGCACAACGTGCAGGCTTCTTTCCAAAGGGCGAGTTGGGCCCCACAGCATCTTGCTTCCAGCTCTTGGGAAGCTAAGAAACAACTCGCTCTGCACAGTGCTCTTACAGCCTACCGGGAACATCTCTTCCAAAGGCCTGTGAAACGCAGTTTCTTTGCAGGCCTGATCTGGCTGAAGTAGGACTTCTGCTCTGGGTGTGCTACTTTGCCCTAGAGCTGAAAGGCACAACGTGCAGACTTCTTTCCAAAGGGCGAGTTGGGCCCCACAGCATCTTGCTTCCAGCTCTTTGGGAAGCTAAGAAACAACTCGCTCTGAAGAGTGCTCTTACAGCCTACCGGGAACATCTCTTCCAAAGGCCTGTGAAACGCAGTTTCTTTGCAGGCCTGATCTGGCTGAAGTAGGACTTCTGCTCTGGGGTGCTACTTTGCCCTAGAGCTGAAAGGCACAACGTGCAGGCTTCTTTCCAAAGGGCGAGTTGGGCCCCACAGCATCTTGCTTCCAGCTCTTTGGGAAGCTAAGAAACAACTCGCTCTGCACAGTGCTCTTACAGCCTAGTGGGAACATCTCTTCCAAAGGCCTGTGAAACGCAGTTTCTTTGCAGGCCTGATCTGGCTGAAGTAGGACTTCTGCTCTGGGTGTGCTACTTTGCCCTGGAGCTGAAAGGCACAACGTGCAGGCTTCTTTCCAAAGGGCGAGTTGGGCCCCACAGCATCTTGCTTCCAGCTCTTTGGGAAGCTAAGAAACAACTCGCTCTGCACAGTGCTCTTACAGCCTAGTGGGAACATCTCTTCCAAAGGCCTGGGAAACGCAGTTTCTTTGCAGGTCTGATCTGGCTGAAGTAGGACTTCTGCTCTGGGTGTGCTACTTTGCCCTAGAGCTGAAAGGCACAACGTGCAGGCTTCTTTCCAAAGGGCGAGTTGGGCCCCACAGCATCTTGCTTCCAGCTCTTTGGGAAGCTAAGAAACAACTCGCTCTGCACAGTCTTCTTAAAGCCTAGTGGGAACATCTCTTCCAAAGGCCTGTGAAACGCAGTTTCTTTGCAGGCCTGATCTGGCTGAAGTAGGACTTCTGCTCTGGGTGTGCTACTTTGCCCTAGAGCTGAAAGGCACAACGTGCAGGCTTCTTTCCAAAGGGCGAGTTGGGCCCCACAGCATCTTGCTTCCAGCTCTTTGGGAAGCTAAGAAACAACTCGCTCTGCACAGTGCTCTTACAGCCTACCGGGAACATCTCTTCCAAAGGCCTGTGAAACGCAGTTTCTTTGCAGGCCTGATCCGGCTGAAGTAGGACTTCTGCTCTGGGTGTGCTACTTTGCCCTAGAGCTGAAAGGCACAACGTGCAGGCTTCTTTCCAAAGGGCGAGTTGGGCCCCACAGCATCTTGCTTCCAGCTCTTTGGGAAGCTAAGAAACAACTCGCTCTGCACAGTGCTCTTACAGCCTACCGGGAACATCTCTTCCAAAGGCCTGTGAAACGCAGTTTCTTTGCAGGCCTTATCTGGCTGAAGTAGGACTTCTGCTCTGGGTGTGCTACTTTGCCCTAGAGCTGAAAGGCACAACGTGCAGGCTTCTTTCCAAAGGGCGAGTTGGGCCCCACAGCATCTTGCTTCCAGCTCTTTGGGAAGCTAAGAAACAACTCTCTCTGCACAGTGTTCTTACAGCCTAGTGGGAACATCTCTTCCAAAGGCCGGTGAAACGCAGTTTCTTTGCAGGCCTGATCTGGCTGAAGTAGGACTTCTGCTCTGGGTGTGCTACTTTGCCCTAGAGCTGAAAGGCACAACGTGCAGGCTTCTTTCCAAAGGGCGAGTTGGGCCCCACAGCATCTTGCTTCCAGCTCTTTGGGAAGCTAAGAAACAACTCGCTCTGCACAGTGCTCTTACAGCCTACCGGGAACATCTCTTCCAAAGGCCTGTGAAACGCAGTTTCTTTGCAGGCCTGATCTGGCTGAAGTAGGACTTCTGCTCTGGGTGTGCTACTTTGCCCTAGAGCTGAAAGGCACAACGTGCAGGCTTCTTTCCAAAGGGCGAGTTGGGCCCCACAGCATCTTGCTTCCAGCTCTTTGGGAAGCTAAGAAACAACTCGCTCTGCACAGTGCTCTTACAGCCTACCGGGAACATCTCTTCCAAAGGCCTTTGAAACGCAGTTTCTTTGCAGGCCTTATCTGGCTGAAGTAGGACTTCTGCTCTGGGTGTGCTACTTTGCCCTAGAGCTGAAAGGCACAACGTGCAGGCTTCTTTCCAAAGGGCGAGTTGGGCCCCACAGCATCTTGCTTCCAGCTCTTTGGGAAGCTAAGAAACAACTCGCTCTGCACAGTGCTCTTACAGCCTAGTGGGAACATCTCTTCCAAAGGCCTGGGAAACGCAGTTTCTTTGCAGGTCTGATCTGGCTGAAGTAGGACTTCTGCTCTGGGTGTGCTACTTTGCCCTAGAGCTGAAAGGCACAACGTGCAGGCTTCTTTCCAAAGGGCGAGTTGGGCCCCACAGCATCTTGCTTCCAGCTCTTTGGGAAGCTAAGAAACAACTCGCTCTGCACAGTGCTCTTACAGCCTAGTGGGAACATCTCTTCCAAAGGCCTGTGAAACGCAGTTGCTTTGCAGGCCTGATCTGGCTGAAGTAGGACTTCTGCTCTGGGTGTGCTACTTTGCCCTAGAGCTGAAAGGCACAACGTGCAGGCTTCTTTCCAAAGGGCGAGTTGGGCCCCACAGCATCTTGCTTCCAGCTCTTTGGGAAGCTAAGAAACAACTCGCTCTGCACAGTGCTCTTAGAGCCTAGTGGGAACATCTCTTCCAAAGGCCTGTGAAACGCAGTTTCTTTGCAGGCCTGATCTGGCTGAAGTAGGACTTCTGCTCTGGGTGTGCTACTTTGCCCTAGAGCTGAAAGGCACAACGTGCAGTCTTCTTTCCAAAGGGCGAGTTGGGCCCCACAGCATCTTGCTTCCAGCTCTTTGGCAAGCTAAGAAACAACTCGCTCTGCACAGTGCTCTTACAGCCTACCGGGAACATCTCTTCCAAAGGCCTGTGAAACGCAGTTTCTTTGCAGGCCTGATCTGGCTGAAGTAGGACTTCTGCTCTGGGTGTGCTACTTTGCCCTAGAGCTGAAAGGCACAACGTGCAGGCTTCTTTCCAAAGGGCGAGTTGGGCCCCACAGCATCTTGCTTCCAGCTCTTTGGGAAGCTAAGAAACAACTCGCTCTGCACAGTGCTCTTACAGCCTAGTGGGAACATCTCTTCCAAAGGCCTGGGAAACGCAGTTTCTTTGCAGGTCTGATCTGGCTGAAGTAGGACTTCTGCTCTGGGTGTGCTACTTTGCCCTAGAGCTGAAAGGCACAACGTGCAGGCTTCTTTCCAAAGGGCGAGTTGGGCCCCACAGCATCTTGCTTCCAGCTCTTTGGGAAGCTAAGAAACAACTCGCTCTGCACAGTCTTCTTAAAGCCTAGTAGGAACATCTCTTCCAAAGGCCTGTGAAACGCAGTTTCTTTGCAGGCCTGATCTGGCTGAAGTAGGACTTCTGCTCTGGGTGTGCTACTTTGCCCTAGAGCTGAAAGGCACAACGTGCAGGCTTCTTTCCAAAGGGCGAGTTGGGCCCCACAGCATCTTGCTTCCAGCTCTTTGGGAAGCTAAGAAACAACTCGCTCTGCACAGTGCTCTTACAGCCTACCGGGAACATCTCTTCCAAAGGCCTGTGAAACGCAGTTTCTTTGCAGGCCTGATCCGGCTGAAGTAGGACTTCTGCTCTGGGTGTGCTACTTTGCCCTAGAGCTGAAAGGCACAACGTGCAGGCTTCTTTCCAAAGGGCGAGTTGGGCCCCACAGCATCTTGCTTCCAGCTCTTTGGGAAGCTAAGAAACAACTCGCTCTGCACAGTGCTCTTACAGCCTACCGGGAACATCTCTTCCAAAGGCCTGTGAAACGCAGTTTCTTTGCAGGCCTGATCTGGCTGAAGTAGGACTTCTGCTCTGGGTGTGCTACTTTGCCCTGGAGCTGAAAGGCACAACGTGCAGGCTTCTTTCCAAAGGGCGAGTTGGGCCCCACAGCATCTTGCTTCCAGCTCTTGGGAAGCTAAGAAACAACTCGCTCTGCACAGTGCTCTTACAGCCTACCGGGAACATCTCTTCCAAAGGCCTGTGAAACGCAGTTTCTTTGCAGGCCTGATCTGGCTGAAGTAGGACTTCTGCTCTGGGTGTGCTACTTTGCCCTAGAGCTGAAAGGCACAACGTGCAGACTTCTTTCCAAAGGGCGAGTTGGGCCCCACAGCATCTTGCTTCCAGCTCTTTGGGAAGCTAAGAAACAACTCGCTCTGAAGAGTGCTCTTACAGCCTACCGGGAACATCTCTTCCAAAGGCCTGTGAAACGCAGTTTCTTTGCAGGCCTGATCTGGCTGAAGTAGGACTTCTGCTCTGGGGTGCTACTTTGCCCTAGAGCTGAAAGGCACAACGTGCAGGCTTCTTTCCAAAGGGCGAGTTGGGCCCCACAGCATCTTGCTTCCAGCTCTTTGGGAAGCTAAGAAACAACTCGCTCTGCACAGTGCTCTTACAGCCTAGTGGGAACATCTCTTCCAAAGGCCTGTGAAACGCAGTTTCTTTGCAGGCCTGATCTGGCTGAAGTAGGACTTCTGCTCTGGGTGTGCTACTTTGCCCTGGAGCTGAAAGGCACAACGTGCAGGCTTCTTTCCAAAGGGCGAGTTGGGCCCCACAGCATCTTGCTTCCAGCTCTTTGGGAAGCTAAGAAACAACTCGCTCTGCACAGTGCTCTTACAGCCTAGTGGGAACATCTCTTCCAAAGGCCTGGGAAACGCAGTTTCTTTGCAGGTCTGATCTGGCTGAAGTAGGACTTCTGCTCTGGGTGTGCTACTTTGCCCTAGAGCTGAAAGGCACAACGTGCAGGCTTCTTTCCAAAGGGCGAGTTGGGCCCCACAGCATCTTGCTTCCAGCTCTTTGGGAAGCTAAGAAACAACTCGCTCTGCACAGTCTTCTTAAAGCCTAGTGGGAACATCTCTTCCAAAGGCCTGTGAAACGCAGTTTCTTTGCAGGCCTGATCTGGCTGAAGTAGGACTTCTGCTCTGGGTGTGCTACTTTGCCCTAGAGCTGAAAGGCACAACGTGCAGGCTTCTTTCCAAAGGGCGAGTTGGGCCCCACAGCATCTTGCTTCCAGCTCTTTGGGAAGCTAAGAAACAACTCGCTCTGCACAGTGCTCTTACAGCCTACCGGGAACATCTCTTCCAAAGGCCTGTGAAACGCAGTTTCTTTGCAGGCCTGATCCGGCTGAAGTAGGACTTCTGCTCTGGGTGTGCTACTTTGCCCTAGAGCTGAAAGGCACAACGTGCAGGCTTCTTTCCAAAGGGCGAGTTGGGCCCCACAGCATCTTGCTTCCAGCTCTTTGGGAAGCTAAGAAACAACTCGCTCTGCACAGTGCTCTTACAGCCTACCGGGAACATCTCTTCCAAAGGCCTGTGAAACGCAGTTTCTTTGCAGGCCTTATCTGGCTGAAGTAGGACTTCTGCTCTGGGTGTGCTACTTTGCCCTAGAGCTGAAAGGCACAACGTGCAGGCTTCTTTCCAAAGGGCGAGTTGGGCCCCACAGCATCTTGCTTCCAGCTCTTTGGGAAGCTAAGAAACAACTCTCTCTGCACAGTGTTCTTACAGCCTAGTGGGAACATCTCTTCCAAAGGCCGGTGAAACGCAGTTTCTTTGCAGGCCTGATCTGGCTGAAGTAGGACTTCTGCTCTGGGTGTGCTACTTTGCCCTAGAGCTGAAAGGCACAACGTGCAGGCTTCTTTCCAAAGGGCGAGTTGGGCCCCACAGCATCTTGCTTCCAGCTCTTTGGCAAGCTAAGAAACAACTCGCTCTGCACAGTGCTCTTACAGCCTACCGGGAACATCTCTTCCAAAGGCCTGTGAAACGCAGTTTCTTTGCAGGCCTGATCTGGCTGAAGTAGGACTTCTGCTCTGGGTGTGCTACTTTGCCCTAGAGCTGAAAGGCACAACGTGCAGGCTTCTTTCCAAAGGGCGAGTTGGGCCCCACAGCATCTTGCTTCCAGCTCTTTGGGAAGCTAAGAAACAACTCGCTCTGCACAGTGCTCTTACAGCCTACCGGGAACATCTCTTCCAAAGGCCTTTGAAACGCAGTTTCTTTGCAGGCCTTATCTGGCTGAAGTAGGACTTCTGCTCTGGGTGTGCTACTTTGCCCTAGAGCTGAAAGGCACAACGTGCAGGCTTCTTTCCAAAGGGCCAGTTGGGCCCCACAGCATCTTGCTTCCAGCTCTTTGGGAAGCTAAGAAACAACTCGCTCTGCACAGTGTTCTTACAGCCTAGTGGGAACATCTCTTCCAAAGGCCGGTGAAACGCAGTTTCTTTGCAGGCCTGATCTGGCTGAAGTAGGACTTCTGCTCTGGGTGTGCTACTTTGCCCTAGAGCTGAAAGGCACAACGTGCAGGCTTCTTTCCAAAGGGCGAGTTGGGCCCCACAGCATCTTGCTTCCAGCTCTTTGGGAAGCTAAGAAACAACTCGCTCTGCACAGTGCTCTTACAGCCTACCGGGAACATCTCTTCCAAAGGCCTGTGAAACGCAGTTTCTTTGCAGGCCTGATCTGGCTGAAGTAGGACTTCTGCTCTGGGTGTGCTACTTTGCCCTAGAGCTGAAAGGCACAACGTGCAGGCTTCTTTCCAAAGGGCGAGTTGGGCCCCACAGCATCTTGCTTCCAGCTCTTTGGGAAGCTAAGAAACAACTCGCTCTGCACAGTCTTCTTAAAGCCTAGTA
The DNA here is from genome assembly GCF_041296265.1 of Equus caballus. Classification (NCBI taxonomy): domain Eukaryota; kingdom Metazoa; phylum Chordata; class Mammalia; order Perissodactyla; family Equidae; genus Equus; species Equus caballus. The sequence continues at coordinate 1,345,462 of NC_091712.1, forward strand.
GGAACATCTCTTCCAAAGGCCTGTGAAACGCAGTTTCTTTGCAGGCCTGATCTGGCTGAAGTAGGACTTCTGCTCTGGGTGTGCTACTTTGCCCTAGAGCTGAAAGGCACAACGTGCAGGCTTCTTTCCAAAGGGCGAGTTGGGCCCCACAGCATCTTGCTTCCAGCTCTTTGGGAAGCTAAGAAACAACTCGCTCTGCACAGTGCTCTTACAGCCTACCGGGAACATCTCTTCCAAAGGCCTGTGAAACGCAGTTTCTTTGCAGGCCTGATCCGGCTGAAGTAGGACTTCTGCTCTGGGTGTGCTACTTTGCCCTAGAGCTGAAAGGCACAACGTGCAGGCTTCTTTCCAAAGGGCGAGTTGGGCCCCACAGCATCTTGCTTCCAGCTCTTTGGGAAGCTAAGAAACAACTCGCTCTGCACAGTGCTCTTACAGCCTACCGGGAACATCTCTTCCAAAGGCCTGTGAAACGCAGTTTCTTTGCAGGCCTGATCTGGCTGAAGTAGGACTTCTGCTCTGGGTGTGCTACTTTGCCCTGGAGCTGAAAGGCACAACGTGCAGGCTTCTTTCCAAAGGGCGAGTTGGGCCCCACAGCATCTTGCTTCCAGCTCTTGGGAAGCTAAGAAACAACTCGCTCTGCACAGTGCTCTTACAGCCTACCGGGAACATCTCTTCCAAAGGCCTGTGAAACGCAGTTTCTTTGCAGGCCTGATCTGGCTGAAGTAGGACTTCTGCTCTGGGTGTGCTACTTTGCCCTAGAGCTGAAAGGCACAACGTGCAGACTTCTTTCCAAAGGGCGAGTTGGGCCCCACAGCATCTTGCTTCCAGCTCTTTGGGAAGCTAAGAAACAACTCGCTCTGCACAGTGCTCTTACAGCCTACCGGGAACATCTCTTCCAAAGGCCTGTGAAACGCAGTTTCTTTGCAGGCCTGATCTGGCTGAAGTAGGACTTCTGCTCTGGGGTGCTACTTTGCCCTAGAGCTGAAAGGCACAACGTGCAGGCTTCTTTCCAAAGGGCGAGTTGGGCCCCACAGCATCTTGCTTCCAGCTCTTTGGGAAGCTAAGAAACAACTCGCTCTGCACAGTGCTCTTACAGCCTAGTGGGAACATCTCTTCCAAAGGCCTGTGAAACGCAGTTTCTTTGCAGGCCTGATCTGGCTGAAGTAGGACTTCTGCTCTGGGTGTGCTACTTTGCCCTGGAGCTGAAAGGCACAACGTGCAGGCTTCTTTCCAAAGGGCGAGTTGGGCCCCACAGCATCTTGCTTCCAGCTCTTTGGGAAGCTAAGAAACAACTCGCTCTGCACAGTGCTCTTACAGCCTAGTGGGAACATCTCTTCCAAAGGCCTGGGAAACGCAGTTTCTTTGCAGGTCTGATCTGGCTGAAGTAGGACTTCTGCTCTGGGTGTGCTACTTTGCCCTAGAGCTGAAAGGCACAACGTGCAGGCTTCTTTCCAAAGGGCGAGTTGGGCCCCACAGCATCTTGCTTCCAGCTCTTTGGGAAGCTAAGAAACAACTCGCTCTGCACAGTCTTCTTAAAGCCTAGTGGGAACATCTCTTCCAAAGGCCTGTGAAACGCAGTTTCTTTGCAGGCCTGATCTGGCTGAAGTAGGACTTCTGCTCTGGGTGTGCTACTTTGCCCTAGAGCTGAAAGGCACAACGTGCAGGCTTCTTTCCAAAGGGCGAGTTGGGCCCCACAGCATCTTGCTTCCAGCTCTTTGGGAAGCTAAGAAACAACTCGCTCTGCACAGTGCTCTTACAGCCTACCGGGAACATCTCTTCCAAAGGCCTGTGAAACGCAGTTTCTTTGCAGGCCTGATCCGGCTGAAGTAGGACTTCTGCTCTGGGTGTGCTACTTTGCCCTAGAGCTGAAAGGCACAACGTGCAGGCTTCTTTCCAAAGGGCGAGTTGGGCCCCACAGCATCTTGCTTCCAGCTCTTTGGGAAGCTAAGAAACAACTCGCTCTGCACAGTGCTCTTACAGCCTACCGGGAACATCTCTTCCAAAGGCCTGTGAAACGCAGTTTCTTTGCAGGCCTGATCTGGCTGAAGTAGGACTTCTGCTGTGGGTGTGCTACTTTGCCCTACAGCTGAAAGGCACAACGTGCAGGCTTCTTTCCAAAGGGCGAGTTGGGCCCCACAGCATCTTGCTTCCAGCTCTTTGGGAAGCTAAGAAACAACTCTCTCTGCACAGTGTTCTTACAGCCTAGTGGGAACATCTCTTCCAAAGGCCGGTGAAACGCAGTTTCTTTGCAGGCCTGATCTGGCTGAAGTAGGACTTCTGCTCTGGGTGTGCTACTTTGCCCTAGAGCTGAAAGGCACAACGTGCAGGCTTCTTTCCAACGGGCGAGTTGGGCCCCACAGCATCTTGCTTCCAGCTCTTTGGGAAGCTAAGAAACAACTCGCTCTGCACAGTGCTCTTACAGCCTACCGGGAACATCTCTTCCAAAGGCCTGTGAAACGCAGTTTCTTTGCAGGCCTGATCTGGCTGAAGTAGGACTTCTGCTCTGGGTGTGCTACTTTGCCCTAGAGCTGAAAGGCACAACGTGCAGGCTTCTTTCCAAAGGGCGAGTTGGGCCCCACAGCATCTTGCTTCCAGCTCTTTGGGAAGCTAAGAAACAACTCGCTCTGCACAGTGCTCTTACAGCCTACCGGGAACATCTCTTCCAAAGGCCTTTGAAACGCAGTTTCTTTGCAGGCCTTATCTGGCTGAAGTAGGACTTCTGCTCTGGGTGTGCTACTTTGCCCTAGAGCTGAAAGGCACAACGTGCAGGCTTCTTTCCAAAGGGCGAGTTGGGCCCCACAGCATCTTGCTTCCAGCTCTTTGGGAAGCTAAGAAACAACTCTCTCTGCACAGTGTTCTTACAGCCTAGTGGGAACATCTCTTCCAAAGGCCGGTGAAACGCAGTTTCTTTGCAGGCCTGATCTGGCTGAAGTAGGACTTCTGCTCTGGGTGTGCTACTTTGCCCTAGAGCTGAAAGGCACAACGTGCAGGCTTCTTTCCAAAGGGCGAGTTTGGCCCCACAGCATCTTGCTTCCAGCTCTTTGGGAAGCTAAGAAACAACTCGCTCTGCACAGTGCTCTTACAGCCTACCGGGAACATCTCTTCCAAAGGCCTGTGAAACGCAGTTTCTTTGCAGGCCTGATCTGGCTGAAGTAGGACTTCTGCTCTGGGTGTGCTACTTTGCCCTAGAGCTGAAAGGCACAACGTGCAGGCTTCTTTCCAAAGGGCGAGTTGGGCCCCACAGCATCTTGCTTCCAGCTCTTTGGGAAGCTAAGAAACAACTCGCTCTGCACAGTGCTCTTACAGCCTACCGGGAACATCTCTTCCAAAGGCCTTTGAAACGCAGTTTCTTTGCAGGCCTTATCTGGCTGAAGTAGGACTTCTGCTCTGGGTGTGCTACTTTGCCCTAGAGCTGAAAGGCACAACGTGCAGGCTTCTTTCCAAAGGGCCAGTAGGGCCCCACAGCATCTTGCTTCCAGCTCTTTGGGAAGCTAAGAAACAACTCGCTCTGCACAGTGTTCTTACAGCCTAGTGGGAACATCTCTTCCAAAGGCCGGTGAAACGCAGTTTCTTTGCAGGCCTGATCTGGCTGAAGTAGGACTTCTGCTCTGGGTGTGCTACTTTGCCCTAGAGCTGAAAGGCACAACGTGCAGGCTTCTTTCCAAAGGGCGAGTTGGGCCCCACAGCATCTTGCTTCCAGCTCTTTGGGAAGCTAAGAAACAACTCGCTCTGCACAGTGCTCTTACAGCCTACCGGGAACATCTCTTCCAAAGGCCTGTGAAACGCAGTTTGTTTGCAGGCCTGATCTGGCTGAAGTAGGACTTCTGCTCTGGGTGTGCTACTTTGCCCTAGAGCTGAAAGGCACAACGTGCAGTCTTCTTTCCAAAGGGCGAGTTGGGCCCCACAGCATCTTGCTTCCAGCTCTTTGGGAAGCTAAGAAACAACTCGCTCTGAACAGTGCTCTTACAGCCTACCGGGAACATCTCTTCCAAAGGCCTGTGAAACGCAGTTTCTTTGCAGGCCTGATCTGGCTGAAGTAGGACTTCTGCTCTGGGTGTGCTACTTTGCCCTGGAGCTGAAAGGCACAACGTGCAGGCTTCTTTCCAAAGGGCGAGTTGGACCCCACAGCATCTTGCTTCCAGCTCTTTGGGAAGCTAAGAAACAACTCGCTCTGCACAGTGCTCTTACAGCCTAGTGGGAACATCTCTTCCAAAGGCCTGGGAAACGCAGTTTCTTTGTAGGTCTGATCTGGCTGAAGTAGGACTTCTGCTCTGGGTGTGCTACTTTGCCCTAGAGCTGAAAGGCACAACGTGCAGGCTTCTTTCCAAAGGGCGAGTTGGGCCCCACAGCATCTTGCTTCCAGCTCTTTGGGAAGCTAAGAAACAACTCGCTCTGCACAGTGCTCTTACAGCCTAGTGGGAACATCTCTTCCAAAGGCCTGTGAAACGCAGTTGCTTTGCAGGCCTGATCTGGCTGAAGTAGGACTTCTGCTCTGGGTGTGCTACTTTGCCCTAGAGCTGAAAGGCACAACGTGCAGGCTTCTTTCCAAAGGGCGAGTTGGGCCCCACAGCATCTTGCTTCCAGCTCTTTGGGAAGCTAAGAAACAACTCGCTCTGCACAGTGCTCTTAGAGCCTAGTGGGAACATCTCTTCCAAAGGCCTGTGAAACGCAGTTTCTTTGCAGGCCTGATCTGGCTGAAGTAGGACTTCTGCTCTGGGTGTGCTACTTTGCCCTAGAGCTGAAAGGCACAACGTGCAGTCTTCTTTCCAAAGGGCGAGTTGGGCCCCACAGCATCTTGCTTCCAGCTCTTTGGCAAGCTAAGAAACAACTCGCTCTGCACAGTGCTCTTACAGCCTACCGGGAACATCTCTTCCAAAGGCCTGTGAAACGCAGTTTCTTTGCAGGCCTGATCTGGCTGAAGTAGGACTTCTGCTCTGGGTGTGCTACTTTGCCCTAGAGCTGAAAGGCACAACGTGCAGGCTTCTTTCCAAAGGGCGAGTTGGGCCCCACAGCATCTTGCTTCCAGCTCTTTGGGAAGCTAAGAAACAACTCGCTCTGCACAGTGCTCTTACAGCCTAGTGGGAACATCTCTTCCAAAGGCCTGGGAAACGCAGTTTCTTTGCAGGTCTGATCTGGCTGAAGTAGGACTTCTGCTCTGGGTGTGCTACTTTGCCCTAGAGCTGAAAGGCACAACGTGCAGGCTTCTTTCCAAAGGGCGAGTTGGGCCCCACAGCATCTTGCTTCCAGCTCTTTGGGAAGCTAAGAAACAACTCGCTCTGCACAGTCTTCTTAAAGCCTAGTAGGAACATCTCTTCCAAAGGCCTGTGAAACGCAGTTTCTTTGCAGGCCTGATCTGGCTGAAGTAGGACTTCTGCTCTGGGTGTGCTACTTTGCCCTAGAGCTGAAAGGCACAACGTGCAGGCTTCTTTCCAAAGGGCGAGTTGGGCCCCACAGCATCTTGCTTCCAGCTCTTTGGGAAGCTAAGAAACAACTCGCTCTGCACAGTGCTCTTACAGCCTACCGGGAACATCTCTTCCAAAGGCCTGTGAAACGCAGTTTCTTTGCAGGCCTGATCCGGCTGAAGTAGGACTTCTGCTCTGGGTGTGCTACTTTGCCCTAGAGCTGAAAGGCACAACGTGCAGGCTTCTTTCCAAAGGGCGAGTTGGGCCCCACAGCATCTTGCTTCCAGCTCTTTGGGAAGCTAAGAAACAACTCGCTCTGCACAGTGCTCTTACAGCCTACCGGGAACATCTCTTCCAAAGGCCTGTGAAACGCAGTTTCTTTGCAGGCCTGATCTGGCTGAAGTAGGACTTCTGCTCTGGGTGTGCTAATTTGCCCTGGAGCTGAAAGGCACAACGTGCAGGCTTCTTTCCAAAGGGCGAGTTGGGCCCCACAGCATCTTGCTTCCAGCTCTTGGGAAGCTAAGAAACAACTCGCTCTGCACAGTGCTCTTACAGCCTACCGGGAACATCTCTTCCAAAGGCCTGTGAAACGCAGTTTCTTTGCAGGCCTGATCTGGCTGAAGTAGGACTTCCGCTCTGGGTGTGCTACTTTGCCCTAGAGCTGAAAGGCACAACGTGCAGACTTCTTTCCAAAGGGCGAGTTGGGCCCCACAGCATCTTGCTTCCAGCTCTTTGGGAAGCTAAGAAACAACTCGCTCTGAAGAGTGCTCTTACAGCCTACCGGGAACATCTCTTCCAAAGGCCTGTGAAACGCAGTTTCTTTGCAGGCCTGATCTGGCTGAAGTAGGACTTCTGCTCTGGGGTGCTACTTTGCCCTAGAGCTGAAAGGCACAACGTGCAGGCTTCTTTCCAAAGGGCGAGTTGGGCCCCACAGCATCTTGCTTCCAGCTCTTTGGGAAGCTAAGAAACAACTCGCTCTGCACAGTGCTCTTACAGCCTAGTGGGAACATCTCTTCCAAAGGCCTGTGAAACGCAGTTTCTTTGCAGGCCTGATCTGGCTGAAGTAGGACTTCTGCTCTGGGTGTGCTACTTTGCCCTGGAGCTGAAAGGCACAACGTGCAGGCTTCTTTCCAAAGGGCGAGTTGGGCCCCACAGCATCTTGCTTCCAGCTCTTTGGGAAGCTAAGAAACAACTCGCTCTGCACAGTGCTCTTACAGCCTAGTGGGAACATCTCTTCCAAAGGCCTGGGAAACGCAGTTTCTTTGCAGGTCTGATCTGGCTGAAGTAGGACTTCTGCTCTGGGTGTGCTACTTTGCCCTAGAGCTGAAAGGCACAACGTGCAGGCTTCTTTCCAAAGGGCGAGTTGGGCCCCACAGCATCTTGCTTCCAGCTCTTTGGGAAGCTAAGAAACAACTCGCTCTGCACAGTCTTCTTAAAGCCTAGTGGGAACATCTCTTCCAAAGGCCTGTGAAACGCAGTTTCTTTGCAGGCCTGATCTGGCTGAAGTAGGACTTCTGCTCTGGGTGTGCTACTTTGCCCTAGAGCTGAAAGGCACAACGTGCAGGCTTCTTTCCAAAGGGCGAGTTGGGCCCCACAGCATCTTGCTTCCAGCTCTTTGGGAAGCTAAGAAACAACTCGCTCTGCACAGTGCTCTTACAGCCTACCGGGAACATCTCTTCCAAAGGCCTGTGAAACGCAGTTTCTTTGCAGGCCTGATCCGGCTGAAGTAGGACTTCTGCTCTGGGTGTGCTACTTTGCCCTAGAGCTGAAAGGCACAACGTGCAGGCTTCTTTCCAAAGGGCGAGTTGGGCCCCACAGCATCTTGCTTCCAGCTCTTTGGGAAGCTAAGAAACAACTCGCTCTGCACAGTGCTCTTACAGCCTACCGGGAACATCTCTTCCAAAGGCCTGTGAAACGCAGTTTCTTTGCAGGCCTTATCTGGCTGAAGTAGGACTTCTGCTCTGGGTGTGCTACTTTGCCCTAGAGCTGAAAGGCACAACGTGCAGGCTTCTTTCCAAAGGGCGAGTTGGGCCCCACAGCATCTTGCTTCCAGCTCTTTGGGAAGCTAAGAAACAACTCGCTCTGCACAGTGCTCTTACAGCCTACCGGGAACATCTCTTCCAAAGGCCGGTGAAACGCAGTTTCTTTGCAGGCCTGATCTGGCTGAAGTAGGACTTCTGCTCTGGGTGTGCTACTTTGCCCTAGAGCTGAAAGGCACAACGTGCAGGCTTCTTTCCAAAGGGCGAGTTGGGCCCCACAGCATCTTGCTTCCAGCTCTTTGGGAAGCTAAGAAACAACTCGCTCTGCACAGTGCTCTTACAGCCTACCGGGAACATCTCTTCCAAAGGCCTGTGAAACGCAGTTTCTTTGCAGGCCTGATCTGGCTGAAGTGGGACTTCTGCTCTGGGTGTGCTACTTTGCCCTAGAGCTGAAAGGCACAACGTGCAGGCTTCTTTCCAAAGGGCGAGTTGGGCCCCACAGCATCTTGCTTCCAGCTCTTTGGGAAGCTAAGAAACAACTCGCTCTGCACAGTGCTCTTACAGCCTACCGGGAACATCTCTTCCAAAGGCCTTTGAAACGCAGTTTCTTTGCAGGCCTTATCTGGCTGAAGTAGGACTTCTGCTCTGGGTGTGCTACTTTGCCCTAGAGCTGAAAGGCACAACGTGCAGGCTTCTTTCCAAAGGGCGAGTTGGGCCCCACAGCATCTTGCTTCCAGCTCTTTGGGAAGCTAAGAAACAACTCGCTCTGCACAGTGTTCTTACAGCCTAGTGGGAACATCTCTTCCAAAGGCCGGTGAAACGCAGTTTCTTTGCAGGCCTGATCTGGCTGAAGTAGGACTTCTGCTCTGGGTGTGCTACTTTGCCCTAGAGCTGAAAGGCACAACGTGCAGGCTTCTTTCCAAAGGGCGAGTTGGGCCCCACAGCATCTTGCTTCCAGCTCTTTGGGAAGCTAAGAAACAACTCGCTCTGCACAGTGCTCTTACAGCCTACCGGGAACATCTCTTCCAAAGGCCTGTGAAACGCAGTTTCTTTGCAGGCCTGATCTGGCTGAAGTAGGACTTCTGCTCTGGGTGTGCTACTTTGCCCTAGAGCTGAAAGGCACAACGTGCAGGCTTCTTTCCAAAGGGCCAGTTGGGCCCCACAGCATCTTGCTTCCAGCTCTTTGGGAAGCTAAGAAACAATTCGCTCTGCACAGTGCTCTTACAGCCTAGTGGGAACATCTCTTCCAAAGGCCTGTGAAACGCAGTTTCTTTGCAGGCCTGATCTGGCTGAAGTAGGACTTCTGCTCTGGGTGTGCTACTTTGCCCTAGAGCTGAAAGGCACAACGTGCAGGCTTCTTTCCAAAGGGCGAGTTGGGCCCCACAGCATCTTGCTTCCAGCTCTTTGGGAAGCTAAGAAACAACTCGCTCTGCACAGTGCTCTTACAGCCTAGTGGGAACATCTCTTCCAAAGGCCTGTGAAACGCAGTTTCTTTGCAGGCCTGATCTGGCTGAAGTAGGACTTCTGCTCTGGGTGTGCTACTTTGCCCTAGAGCTGAAAGGCACAACGTGCAGTCTTCTTTCCAAAGGGCGAGTTGGGCCCCACAGCATCTTGCTTCCAGCTCTTTGGGAAGCTAAGAAACAACTCGCTCTGCACAGTGCTCTTACAGCCTAGTGGGAACATCTCTTCCAAAGGCCTGTGAAACGCAGTTTCTTTGCAGGCCTGATCTGGCTGAAGTAGGACTTCTGCTCTGGGTGTGCTACTTTGCCCTAGAGCTGAAAGGCACAACGTGCAGGCTTCTTTCCAAAGGGCGAGTTGGGCCCCACAGCATCTTGCTTCCAGCTCTTTGGGAAGCTAAGAAACAACTCGCTCTGCACAGTGCTCTTACAGCCTACCGGGAACATCTCTTCCAAAGGCCTTTGAAACGCAGTTTCTTTGCAGGCCTTATCTGGCTGAAGTAGGACTTCTGCTCTGGGTGTGCTACTTTGCCCTAGAGCTGAAAGGCACAACGTGCAGGCTTCTTTCCAAAGGGCCAGTTGGGCCCCACAGCATCTTGCTTCCAGCTCTTTGGGAAGCTAAGAAACAACTCGCTCTGCACAGTGTTCTTACAGCCTAGTGGGAACATCTATTCCAAAGGCCGGTGAAACGCAGTTTCTTTGCAGGCCTGATCTGGCTGAAGTAGGACTTCTGCTCTGGGTGTGCTACTTTGCCCTAGAGCTGAAAGGCACAACGTGCAGGCTTCTTTCCAAAGGGCGAGTTGGGCCCCACAGCATCTTGCTTCCAGCTCTTTGGGAAGCTAAGAAACAACTCGCTCTGCACAGTGCTCTTACAGCCTACCGGGAACATCTCTTCCAAAGGCCTGTGAAACGCAGTTTCTTTGCAGGCCTGATCTGGCTGAAGTAGGACTTCTGCTCTGGGTGTGCTACTTTGCCCTAGAGCTGAAAGGCACAACGTGCAGGCTTCTTTCCAAAGGGCGAGTTGGGCCCCACAGCATCTTGCTTCCAGCTCTTTGGGAAGCTAAGAAACAACTCTCTCTGCACAGTGTTCTTACAGCCTAGTGGGAACATCTCTTCCAAAGGCCGGTGAAACGCAGTTTCTTTGCAGGCCTGATCTGGCTGAAGTAGGACTTCTGCTCTGGGTGTGCTACTTTGCCCTAGAGCTGAAAGGCACAACGTGCAGGCTTCTTTCCAAAGGGCGAGTTGGGCCCCACAGCATCTTGCTTCCAGCTCTTTGGGAAGCTAAGAAACAACTCGCTCTGCACAGTGCTCTTACAGCCTACCGGGAACATCTCTTCCAAAGGCCTGTGAAACGCAGTTTCTTTGCAGGCCTGATCTGGCTGAAGTAGGACTTCTGCTCTGGGTGTGCTACTTTGCCCTAGAGCTGAAAGGCACAACGTGCAGGCTTCTTTCCAAAGGGCGAGTTGGGCCCCACAGCATCTTGCTTCCAGCTCTTTGGGAAGCTAAGAAACAACTCGCTCTGCACAGTGCTCTTACAGCCTACCGGGAACATCTCTTCCAAAGGCCTTTGAAACGAAGTTTCTTTGCAGGCCTTATCTGGCTGAAGTAGGACTTCTGCTCTGGGTGTGCTACTTTGCCCTAGAGCTGAAAGGCACAACGTGCAGGCTTCTTTCCAAAGGGCGAGTTGGGCCCCACAGCATCTTGCTTCCAGCTCTTTGGGAAGCTAAGAAACAACTCGCTCTGCACAGTGTTCTTACAGCCTAGTGGGAACATCTCTTCCAAAGGCCGGTGAAACGCAGTTTCTTTGCAGGCCTGATCTGGCTGAAGTAGGACTTCTGCTCTGGGTGTGCTACTTTGCCCTAGAGCTGAAAGGCACAACGTGCAGGCTTCTTTCCAAAGGGCGAGTTGGGCCCCACAGCATCTTGCTTCCAGCTCTTTGGGAAGCTAAGAAACAACTCGCTCTGCACAGTGCTCTTACAGCCTACCGGGAACATCTCTTCCAAAGGCCTGTGAAACGCAGTTTCTTTGCAGGCCTGATCTGGCTGAAGTAGGACTTCTGCTCTGGGTGTGCTACTTTGCCCTAGAGCTGAAAGGCACAACGTGCAGGCTTCTTTCCAAAGGGCGAGTTGGGCCCCACAGCATCTTGCTTCCAGCTCTTTGGGAAGCTAAGAAACAACTCGCTCTGCACAGTGCTCTTACAGCCTACCGGGAACATCTCTTCCAAAGGCCTTTGAAACGCAGTTTCTTTGCAGGCCTTATCTGGCTGAAGTAGGACTTCTGCTCTGGGTGTGCTACTTTGCCCTAGAGCTGAAAGGCACAACGTGCAGGCTTCTTTCCAAAGGGCCAGTTGGGCCCCACAGCATCTTGCTTCCAGCTCTTTGGGAAGCTAAGAAACAACTCGCTCTGCACAGTGCTCTTACAGCCTAGTGGGAACATCTCTTCCAAAGGCCTGGGAAACGCAGTTTCTTTGCAGGTCTGATCTGGCTGATGTAGGACTTCTGCTCTGGGTGTGCTACTTTGCCCTAGAGCTGAAAGGCACAACGTGCAGTCTTCTTTCCAAAGGGCGAGTTGGGCCCCACAGCATCTTGCTTCCAGCTCTTTGGGAAGCTAAGAAACAACTCGCTCTGCACAGTGGTCTTAAAGCCTAGTGGGAACATCTCTTCCAAAGGCCTGTGAAACGCAGTTTCTTTGCAGGCCTGATCTGGCTGAAGTAGGACTTCTGCTCTGGGTGTGCTACTTTGCCCTAGAGCTGAAAGGCACAACGTGCAGGCTTCTTTCCAAAGGGCGAGTTGGGCCCCACAGCATCTTGCTTCCAGCTCTTTGGGAAGCTAAGAAACAACTCGCTCTGCACAGTGCTCTTACAGCCTACCGGGAACATCTCTTCCAAAGGCCTGTGAAACGCAGTTTCTTTGCAGGCCTGATCTGGCTGAAGTAGGACTTCTGCTCTGGGGTGCTACTTTGCCCTAGAGCTGAAAGGCACAACGTGCAGGCTTCTTTCCAAAGGGCGAGTTGGGCCCCACAGCATCTTGCTTCCAGCTCTTTGGGAAGCTAAGAAACAACTCGCTCTGCACAGTGCTCTTACAGACTAGTGGGAACATCTCTTCCAAAGGCCTGTGAAACGCAGTTTCTTTGCAGGCCTGATCTGGCTGAAGTAGGACTTCTGCTCTGGGTGTGCTACTTTGCCCTAGAGCTGAAAGGCACAACGTGCAGGCTTCTTTCCAAAGGGCGAGTTGGGCCCCACAGCATCTTGCTTCCAGCTCTTTGGGAAGCTAAGAAACAACTCGCTCTGCACAGTGCTCTTACAGCCTACCGGGAACATCTCTTCCAAAGGCCTGTGAAACGCAGTTTCTTTGCAGGCCTTATCCGGCTGAAGTAGGACTTCTGCTCTGGGTGTGCTACTTTGCCCTAGAGCTGAAAGGCACAACGTGCAGGCTTCTTTCCAAAGGGCGAGTTGGGCCCCACAGCATCTTGCTTCCAGCTCTTTGGGAAGCTAAGAAACAACTCGCTCTGCACAGTGCTCTTACAGCCTAGTGGGAACATCTCTTCCAAAGGCCTGGGAAACGCAGTTTCTTTGCAGGCCTGATCTGGCTGAAGTAGGACTTCTGCTCTGGGTGTGCTACGTTGCCCTAGAGCTGAAAGGCACAACGTGCAGGCTTCTTTCCAAAGGGCGAGTTGGGCCCCACAGCATCTTGCTTCCAGCTCTTTGGGAAGCTAAGAAACAACTCGCTCTGCACAGTGCTCTTACAGCCTAGTGGGAACATCTCTTCCAAAGGCCTGTGAAACGCAGTTGCTTTGCAGGCCTGATCTGGCTGAAGTAGGACTTCTGCTCTGGGTGTGCTACTTTGCCCTAGAGCTGAAAGGCACAACGTGCAGGCTTCTTTCCAAAGGGCGAGTTGGGCCCCACAGCATCTTGCTTCCAGCTCTTTGGGAAGCTAAGAAACAACTTTCTCTGCACAGTGCTCTTAGAGCCTAGTGGGAACATCTCTTCCAAAGGCCTGTGAAACGCAGTTTCTTTGCAGGCCTGATCTGGCTGAAGTAGGACTTCTGCTCTGGGTGTGCTACTTTGCCCTAGAGCTGAAAGGCACAACGTGCAGTCTTCTTTCCAAAGGGCGAGTTGGGCCCCACAGCATCTTGCTTCCAGCTCTTTGGGAAGCTAAGAAACAACTCGCTCTGCACAGTGCTCTTACAGCCTACCGGGAACATCTCTTCCAAAGGCCTGTGAAACGCAGTTTCTTTGCAGGCCTGATCTGGCTGAAGTAGGACTTCTGCTCTGGGTGTGCTACTTTGCCCTAGAGCTGAAAGGCACAACGTGCAGGCTTATTTCCAAAGGGCCAGTTGGGCCCCACAGCATCTTGCTTCCAGCTCTTTGGGAAGCTAAGAAACAACTCGCTCTGCACAGTGCTCTTACAGCCTAGTGGGAACATCTCTTCCAAAGGCCTGGGAAACGCAGTTTCTTTGCAGGTCTGATCTGGCTGAAGTAGGACTTCTGCTCTGGGTGTGCTACTTTGCCCTAGAGCTGAAAGGCACAACGTGCAGGCTTCTTTCCAAAGGGCGAGTTGGGCCCCACAGCATCTTGCTTCCAGCTCTTTGGGAAGCTAAGAAACAACTCGCTCTGCACAGTCTTCTTAAAGCCTAGTGGGAACATCTCTTCCAAAGGCCTGTGAAACGCAGTTTCTTTGCAGGCCTGATCTGGCTGAAGTAGGACTTCTGCTCTGGGTGTGCTACTTTGCCCTAGAGCTGAAAGGCACAACGTGCAGGCTTCTTTCCAAAGGGCGAGTTGGGCCCCACAGCATCTTGCTTCCAGCTCTTTGGGAAGCTAAGAAACAACTCGCTCTGCACAGTGGTCTTAAAGCCTAGTGGGAACATCTCTTCCAAAGGCCTGTGAAACGCAGTTTCTTTGCAGGCCTGATCTGGCTGAAGTAGGACTTCTGCTCTGGGTGTGCTACTTTGCCCTAGAGCTGAAAGGCACAACGTGCAGACTTCTTTCCAAAGGGCGAGTTGGGCCCCACAGCATCTTGCTTCCAGCTCTTTGGGAAGCTAAGAAACAACTCGCTCTGCACAGTGCTCTTACAGCCTACCGGGAACATCTCTTCCAAAGGCCTGTGAAACGCAGTTTCTTTGCAGGCCTGATCTGGCTGAAGTAGGACTTCTGCTCTGGGTGTGCTACTTTGCCCTAGAGCTGAAAGGCACAACGTGCAGGCTTCTTTCCAAAGGGCGAGTTGGGCCCCACAGCATCTTGCTTCCAGCTCTTTGGGAAGCTAAGAAACAACTCGCTCTGCACAGTGCTCTTACAGCCTACCGGGAACATCTCTTCCAAAGGCCTGTGAAACGCAGTTTCTTTGCAGGCCTTATCCGGCTGAAGTAGGACTTCTGCTCTGGGTGTGCTACTTTGCCCTAGAGCTGAAAGGCACAACGTGCAGGCTTCTTTCCAAAGGGCGAGTTGGGCCCCACAGCATCTTGCTTCCAGCTCTTTGGGAAGCTAAGAAACAACTCGCTCTGCACAGTGCTCTTACAGCCTAGTGGGAACATCTCTTCCAAAGGCCTGGGAAACGCAGTTTCTTTGCAGGCCTGATCTGGCTGAAGTAGGACTTCTGCTCTGGGTGTGCTACGTTGCCCTAGAGCTGAAAGGCACAACGTGCAGGCTTCTTTCCAAAGGGCGAGTTGGGCCCCACAGCATCTTGCTTCCAGCTCTTTGGGAAGCTAAGAAACAACTCGCTCTGCACAGTGCTCTTACAGCCTAGTGGGAACATCTCTTCCAAAGGCCTGTGAAACGCAGTTGCTTTGCAGGCCTGATCTGGCTGAAGTAGGACTTCTGCTCTGGGTGTGCTACTTTGCCCTAGAGCTGAAAGGCACAACGTGCAGGCTTCTTTCCAAAGGGCGAGTTGGGCCCCACAGCATCTTGCTTCCAGCTCTTTGGGAAGCTAAGAAACAACTTTCTCTGCACAGTGCTCTTAGAGCCTAGTGGGAACATCTCTTCCAAAGGCCTGTGAAACGCAGTTTCTTTGCAGGCCTGATCTGGCTGAAGTAGGACTTCTGCTCTGGGTGTGCTACTTTGCCCTAGAGCTGAAAGGCACAACGTGCAGTCTTCTTTCCAAAGGGCGAGTTGGGCCCCACAGCATCTTGCTTCCAGCTCTTTGGGAAGCTAAGAAACAACTCGCTCTGCACAGTGCTCTTACAGCCTACCGGGAACATCTCTTCCAAAGGCCTGTGAAACGCAGTTTCTTTGCAGGCCTGATCTGGCTGAAGTAGGACTTCTGCTCTGGGTGTGCTACTTTGCCCTAGAGCTGAAAGGCACAACGTGCAGGCTTCTTTCCAAAGGGCCAGTTGGGCCCCACAGCATCTTGCTTCCAGCTCTTTGGGAAGCTAAGAAACAACTCGCTCTGCACAGTGCTCTTACAGCCTAGTGGGAACATCTCTTCCAAAGGCCTGGGAAACGCAGTTTCTTTGCAGGTCTGATCTGGCTGAAGTAGGACTTCTGCTCTGGGTGTGCTACTTTGCCCTAGAGCTGAAAGGCACAACGTGCAGGCTTCTTTCCAAAGGGCGAGTTGGGCCCCACAGCATCTTGCTTCCAGCTCTTTGGGAAGCTAAGAAACAACTCGCTCTGCACAGTCTTCTTAAAGCCTAGTGGGAACATCTCTTCCAAAGGCCTGTGAAACGCAGTTTCTTTGCAGGCCTGATCTGGCTGAAGTAGGACTTCTGCTCTGGGTGTGCTACTTTGCCCTAGAGCTGAAAGGCACAACGTGCAGGCTTCTTTCCAAAGGGCGAGTTGGGCCCCACAGCATCTTGCTTCCAGCTCTTTGGGAAGCTAAGAAACAACTCGCTCTGCACAGTGGTCTTAAAGCCTAGTGGGAACATCTCTTCCAAAGGCCTGTGAAACGCAGTTTCTTTGCAGGCCTGATCTGGCTGAAGTAGGACTTCTGCTCTGGGTGTGCTACTTTGCCCTAGAGCTGAAAGGCACAACGTGCAGACTTCTTTCCAAAGGGCGAGTTGGGCCCCACAGCATCTTGCTTCCAGCTCTTTGGGAAGCTAAGAAACAACTCGCTCTGCACAGTGCTCTTACAGCCTACCGGGAACATCTCTTCCAAAGGCCTGTGAAACGCAGTTTCTTTGCAGGCCTGATCTGGCTGAAGTAGGACTTCTGCTCTGGGTGTGCTACTTTGCCCTAGAGCTGAAAGGCACAACGTGCAGGCTTCTTTCCAAAGGGCGAGTTGGGCCCCACAGCATCTTGCTTCCAGCTCTTTGGGAAGCTAAGAAACAACTCGCTCTGCACAGTGCTCTTACAGCCTAGTGGGAACATCTCTTCCAAAGGCCTGTGAAACGCAGTTTCTTTGCAGGCCTGATCTGGCTGAAGTAGGACTTCTGCTCTGGGTGTGCTACTTTGCCCTAGAGCTGAAAGGCACAACGTGCAGGCTTCTTTCCAAAGGGCGAGTTGGGCCCCACAGCATCTTGCTTCCAGCTCTTTGGGAAGCTAAGAAACAACTCGCTCTGCACAGTGCTCTTACAGACTAGTGGGAACATCTCTTCCAAAGGCCTGTGAAACGCAGTTTCTTTGCAGGCCTGATCTGGCTGAAGTAGGACTTCTGCTCTGGGTGTGCTACTTTGCCCTAGAGCTGAAAGGCACAACGTGCAGGCTTCTTTCCAAAGGGCGAGTTGGGCCCCACAGCATCTTGCTTCCAGCTCTTTGGGAAGCTAAGAAACAACTCGCTCTGCACAGTGCTCTTACAGCCTACCGGGAACATCTCTTCCAAAGGCCTGTGAAACGCAGTTTCTTTGCAGGCCTTATCCGGCTGAAGTAGGACTTCTGCTCTGGGTGTGCTACTTTGCCCTAGAGCTGAAAGGCACAACGTGCAGGCTTCTTTCCAAAGGGCGAGTTGGGCCCCACAGCATCTTGCTTCCAGCTCTTTGGGAAGCTAAGAAACAACTCGCTCTGCACAGTGCTCTTACAGCCTAGTGGGAACATCTCTTCCAAAGGCCTGGGAAACGCAGTTTCTTTGCAGGCCTGATCTGGCTGAAGTAGGACTTCTGCTCTGGGTGTGCTACGTTGCCCTAGAGCTGAAAGGCACAACGTGCAGGCTTCTTTCCAAAGGGCGAGTTGGGCCCCACAGCATCTTGCTTCCAGCTCTTTGGGAAGCTAAGAAACAACTCGCTCTGCACAGTGCTCTTACAGCCTAGTGGGAACATCTCTTCCAAAGGCCTGTGAAACGCAGTTGCTTTGCAGGCCTGATCTGGCTGAAGTAGGACTTCTGCTCTGGGTGTGCTACTTTGCCCTAGAGCTGAAAGGCACAACGTGCAGGCTTCTTTCCAAAGGGCGAGTTGGGCCCCACAGCATCTTGCTTCCAGCTCTTTGGGAAGCTAAGAAACAACTTTCTCTGCACAGTGCTCTTAGAGCCTAGTGGGAACATCTCTTCCAAAGGCCTGTGAAACGCAGTTTCTTTGCAGGCCTGATCTGGCTGAAGTAGGACTTCTGCTCTGGGTGTGCTACTTTGCCCTAGAGCTGAAAGGCACAACGTGCAGTCTTCTTTCCAAAGGGCGAGTTGGGCCCCACAGCATCTTGCTTCCAGCTCTTTGGGAAGCTAAGAAACAACTCGCTCTGCACAGTGCTCTTACAGCCTACCGGGAACATCTCTTCCAAAGGCCTGTGAAACGCAGTTTCTTTGCAGGCCTGATCTGGCTGAAGTAGGACTTCTGCTCTGGGTGTGCTACTTTGCCCTAGAGCTGAAAGGCACAACGTGCAGGCTTATTTCCAAAGGGCCAGTTGGGCCCCACAGCATCTTGCTTCCAGCTCTTTGGGAAGCTAAGAAACAACTCGCTCTGCACAGTGCTCTTACAGCCTAGTGGGAACATCTCTTCCAAAGGCCTGGGAAACGCAGTTTCTTTGCAGGTCTGATCTGGCTGAAGTAGGACTTCTGCTCTGGGTGTGCTACTTTGCCCTAGAGCTGAAAGGCACAACGTGCAGGCTTCTTTCCAAAGGGCGAGTTGGGCCCCACAGCATCTTGCTTCCAGCTCTTTGGGAAGCTAAGAAACAACTCGCTCTGAACAGTGCTCTTACAGCCTACCGGGAACATCTCTTCCAAAGGCCTGTGAAACGCAGTTTCTTTGCAGGCCTGATCTGGCTGAAGTAGGACTTCTGCTCTGGGTGTGCTACTTTGCCCTAGAGCTGAAAGGCACAACGTGCAGGCTTCTTTCCAAAGGGCGAGTTGGGCCCCACAGCATCTTGCTTCCAGCTCTTTGGGAAGCTAAGAAACAACTCGCTCTGCACAGTGGTCTTAAAGCCTAGTGGGAACATCTCTTCCAAAGGCCTGTGAAACGCAGTTTCTTTGCAGGCCTGATCTGGCTGAAGTAGGACTTCTGCTCTGGGTGTGCTACTTTGCCCTAGAGCTGAAAGGCACAACGTGCAGACTTCTTTCCAAAGGGCGAGTTGGGCCCCACAGCATCTTGCTTCCAGCTCTTTGGGAAGCTAAGAAACAACTCGCTCTGCACAGTGCTCTTACAGCCTACCGGGAACATCTCTTCCAAAGGCCTGTGAAACGCAGTTTCTTTGCAGGCCTGATCTGGCTGAAGTAGGACTTCTGCTCTGGGTGTGCTACTTTGCCCTAGAGCTGAAAGGCACAACGTGCAGGCTTCTTTCCAAAGGGCGAGTTGGGCCCCACAGCATCTTGCTTCCAGCTCTTTGGGAAGCTAAGAAACAACTCGCTCTGCACAGTGCTCTTACAGCCTAGTGGGAACATCTCTTCCAAAGGCCTGTGAAACGCAGTTTCTTTGCAGGCCTGATCTGGCTGAAGTAGGACTTCTGCTCTGGGTGTGCTACTTTGCCCTAGAGCTGAAAGGCACAACGTGCAGGCTTCTTTCCAAAGGGCGAGTTGGGCCCCACAGCATCTTGCTTCCAGCTCTTTGGGAAGCTAAGAAACAACTCGCTCTGCACAGTGCTCTTACAGCCTAGTGGGAACATCTCTTCCAAAGGCCTGTGAAACGCAGTTTCTTTGCAGGCCTGATCTGGCTGAAGTAGGACTTCTGCTCTGGGTGTGCTACTTTGCCCTAGAGCTGAAAGGCACAACGTGCAGGCTTCTTTCCAAAGGGCGAGTTGGGCCCCACAGCATCTTGCTTCCAGCTCTTTGGGAAGCTAAGAAACAACTCGCTCTGCACAGTGCTCTTACAGCCTAGTGGGAACATCTCTTCCAAAGGCCTGTGAAACGCAGTTTCTTTGCAGGCCTGATCTGGCTGAAGTAGGACTTCTGCTCTGGGTGTGCTACTTTGCCCTAGAGCTGAAAGGCACAACGTGCAGGCTTCTTTCCAAAGGGCGAGTTGGGCCCCACAGCATCTTGCTTCCAGCTCTTTGGGAAGCTAAGAAACAACTCGCTCTGCACAGTGCTCTTACAGCCTACCGGGAACATCTCTTCCAAAGGCCTTTGAAACGCAGTTTCTTTGCAGGCCTTATCTGGCTGAAGTAGGACTTCTGCTCTGGGTGTGCTACTTTGCCCTAGAGCTGAAAGGCACAACGTGCAGGCTTCTTTCCAAAGGGCCAGTTGGGCCCCACAGCATCTTGCTTCCAGCTCTTTGGGAAGCTAAGAAACAACTCGCTCTGCACAGTGTTCTTACAGCCTAGTGGGAACATCTCTTCCAAAGGCCGGTGAAACGCAGTTTCTTTGCAGGCCTGATCTGGCTGAAGTAGGACTTCTGCTCTGGGTGTGCTACTTTGCCCTAGAGCTGAAAGGCACAACGTGCAGGCTTCTTTCCAAAGGGCGAGTTGGGCCCCACAGCATCTTGCTTCCAGCTCTTTGGGAAGCTAAGAAACAACTCGCTCTGCACAGTGCTCTTACAGCCTACCGGGAACATCTCTTCCAAAGGCCTGTGAAACGCAGTTTCTTTGCAGGCCTGATCTGGCTGAAGTAGGACTTCTGCTCTGGGTGTGCTACTTTGCCCTAGAGCTGAAAGGCACAACGTGCAGGCTTCTTTCCAAAGGGCCAGTTGGGCCCCACAGCATCTTGCTTCCAGCTCTTTGGGAAGCTAAGAAACAACTCGCTCTGCACAGTGCTCTTACAGCCTAGTGGGAACATCTCTTCCAAAGGCCTGGGAAACGCAGTTTCTTTGCAGGTCTGATCTGGCTGAAGTAGGACTTCTGCTCTGGGTGTGCTACTTTGCCCTAGAGCTGAAAGGCACAACGTGCAGGCTTCTTTCCAAAGGGCGAGTTGGGCCCCACAGCATCTTGCTTCCAGCTCTTTGGGAAGCTAAGAAACAACTCGCTCTGCACAGTCTTCTTAAAGCCTAGTGGGAACATCTCTTCCAAAGGCCTGTGAAACGCAGTTTCTTTGCAGGCCTGATCTGGCTGAAGTAGGACTTCTGCTCTGGGTGTGCTACTTTGCCCTAGAGCTGAAAGGCACAACGTGCAGGCTTCTTTCCAAAGGGCGAGTTGGGCCCCACAGCATCTTGCTTCCAGCTCTTTGGGAAGCTAAGAAACAACTCGCTCTGCACAGTGCTCTTACAGCCTAGTGGGAACATCTCTTCCAAAGGCCTGTGAAACGCAGTTTCTTTGCAGGCCTGATCTGGCTGAAGTAGGACTTCTGCTCTGGGGTGCTACTTTGCCCTAGAGCTGAAAGGCACAACGTGCAGGCTTCTTTCCAAAGGGCGAGTTGGGCCCCACAGCATCTTGCTTCCAGCTCTTTGGGAAGCTAAGAAACAACTCGCTCTGCACAGTGCTCTTACAGCCTAGTGGGAACATCTCTTCCAAAGGCCTGTGAAACGCAGTTTCTTTGCAGGCCTGATCTGGCTGAAGTAGGACTTCTGCTCTGGGTGTGCTACTTTGCCCTGGAGCTGAAAGGCACAACGTGCAGGCTTCTTTCCAAAGGGCGAGTTGGGCCCCACAGCATCTTGCTTCCAGCTCTTTGGGAAGCTAAGAAACAACTCGCTCTGCACAGTGCTCTTACAGCCTAGTGGGAACATCTCTTCCAAAGGCCTGGGAAACGCAGTTTCTTTGCAGGCCTTATCTGGCTGAAGTAGGACTTCTGCTCTGGGTGTGCTACTTTGCCCTAGAGCTGAAAGGCACAACGTGCAGGCTTCTTTCCAAAGGGCCAGTTGGGCCCCACAGCATCTTGCTTCCAGCTCTTTGGGAAGCTAAGAAACAACTCGCTCTGCACAGTGCTCTTACAGCCTAGTGGGAACATCTCTTCCAAAGGCCTGGGAAACGCAGTTTCTTTGCAGGTCTGATCTGGCTGAAGTAGGACTTCTGCTCTGGGTGTGCTACTTTGCCCTAGAGCTGAAAGGCACAACGTGCAGGCTTCTTTCCAAAGGGCGAGTTGGGCCCCACAGCATCTTGCTTCCAGCTCTTTGGGAAGCTAAGAAACAACTCGCTCTGCACAGTGGTCTTAAAGCCTAGTGGGAACATCTCTTCCAAAGGCCTGTGAAACGCAGTTTCTTTGCAGGCCTGATCTGGCTGAAGTAGGACTTCTGCTCTGGGTGTGCTACTTTGCCCTAGAGCTGAAAGGCACAACGTGCAGACTTCTTTCCAAAGGGCGAGTTGGGCCCCACAGCATCTTGCTTCCAGCTCTTTGGGAAGCTAAGAAACAACTCGCTCTGCACAGTGCTCTTACAGCCTACCGGGAACATCTCTTCCAAAGGCCTGTGAAACGCAGTTTCTTTGCAGGCCTGATCTGGCTGAAGTAGGACTTCTGCTCTGGGTGTGCTACTTTGCCCTAGAGCTGAAAGGCACAACGTGCAGGCTTCTTTCCAAAGGGCGAGTTGGGCCCCACAGCATCTTGCTTCCAGCTCTTTGGGAAGCTAAGAAACAACTCGCTCTGCACAGTGCTCTTACAGCCTAGTGGGAACATCTCTTCCAAAGGCCTGTGAAACGCAGTTTCTTTGCAGGCCTGATCTGGCTGAAGTAGGACTTCTGCTCTGGGTGTGCTACTTTGCCCTAGAGCTGAAAGGCACAACGTGCAGGCTTCTTTCCAAAGGGCGAGTTGGGCCCCACAGCATCTTGCTTCCAGCTCTTTGGGAAGCTAAGAAACAACTCGCTCTGCACAGTGCTCTTACAGCCTAGTGGGAACATCTCTTCCAAAGGCCTGTGAAACGCAGTTTCTTTGCAGGCCTGATCTGGCTGAAGTAGGACTTCTGCTCTGGGTGTGCTACTTTGCCCTAGAGCTGAAAGGCACAACGTGCAGGCTTCTTTCCAAAGGGCGAGTTGGGCCCCACAGCATCTTGCTTCCAGCTCTTTGGGAAGCTAAGAAACAACTCGCTCTGCACAGTGCTCTTACAGCCTACCGGGAACATCTCTTCCAAAGGCCTTTGAAACGCAGTTTCTTTGCAGGCCTTATCTGGCTGAAGTAGGACTTCTGCTCTGGGTGTGCTACTTTGCCCTAGAGCTGAAAGGCACAACGTGCAGGCCTCTTTCCAAAGGGCCAGTTGGGCCCCACAGCATCTTGCTTCCAGCTCTTTGGGAAGCTAAGAAACAACTCGCTCTGCACAGTGTTCTTACAGCCTAGTGGGAACATCTCTTCCAAAGGCCGGTGAAACGCAGTTTCTTTGCAGGCCTGATCTGGCTGAAGTAGGACTTCTGCTCTGGGTGTGCTACTTTGCCCTAGAGCTGAAAGGCACAACGTGCAGGCTTCTTTCCAAAGGGCGAGTTGGGCCCCACAGCATCTTGCTTCCAGCTCTTTGGGAAGCTAAGAAACAACTCGCTCTGCACAGTGCTCTTACAGCCTACCGGGAACATCTCTTCCAAAGGCCTGTGAAACGCAGTTTCTTTGCAGGCCTGATCTGGCTGAAGTAGGACTTCTGCTCTGGGTGTGCTACTTTGCCCTAGAGCTGAAAGGCACAACGTGCAGGCTTCTTTCCAAAGGGCCAGTTGGGCCCCACAGCATCTTGCTTCCAGCTCTTTGGGAAGCTAAGAAACAACTCGCTCTGCACAGTGCTCTTACAGACTAGTGGGAACATCTCTTCCAAAGGCCTGTGAAACGCAGTTTCTTTGCAGGCCTGATCTGGCTGAAGTAGGACTTCTGCTCTGGGTGTGCTACTTTGCCCTAGAGCTGAAAGGCACAACGTGCAGGCTTCTTTCCAAAGGGCGAGTTGGGCCCCACAGCATCTTGCTTCCAGCTCTTTGGGAAGCTAAGAAACAACTCGCTCTGCACAGTGCTCTTACAGCCTACCGGGAACATCTCTTCCAAAGGCCTGTGAAACGCAGTTTCTTTGCAGGCCTTATCCGGCTGAAGTAGGACTTCTGCTCTGGGTGTGCTACTTTGCCCTAGAGCTGAAAGGCACAACGTGCAGACTTCTTTCCAAAGGGCGAGTTGGGCCCCACAGCATCTTGCTTCCAGCTCTTTGGGAAGCTAAGAAACAACTCGCTCTGCACAGTGCTCTTACAGCCTAGTGGGAACATCTCTTCCAAAGGCCTGGGAAACGCAGTTTCTTTGCAGGCCTGATCTGGCTGAAGTAGGACTTCTGCTCTGGGTGTGCTACGTTGCCCTAGAGCTGAAAGGCACAACGTGCAGGCTTCTTTCCAAAGGGCGAGTTGGGCCCCACAGCATCTTGCTTCCAGCTCTTTGGGAAGCTAAGAAACAACTCGCTCTGCACAGTGCTCTTACAGCCTAGTGGGAACATCTCTTCCAAAGGCCTGTGAAACGCAGTTGCTTTGCAGGCCTGATCTGGCTGAAGTAGGACTTCTGCTCTGGGTGTGCTACTTTGCCCTGGAGCTGAAAGGCACAACGTGCAGGCTTCTTTCCAAAGGGCGAGTTGGGCCCCACAGCATCTTGCTTCCAGCTCTTTGGGAAGCTAAGAAACAACTCACTCTGCACAGTGCTCTTAGAGCCTAGTGGGAACATCTCTTCCAAAGGCCTGTGAAACGCAGTTTCTTTGCAGGCCTGATCTGGCTGAAGTAGGACTTCTGCTCTGGGTGTGCTACTTTGCCCTAGAGCTGAAAGGCACAACGTGCAGTCTTCTTTCCAAAGGGCGAGTTGGGCCCCACAGCATCTTGCTTCCAGCTCTTTGGGAAGCTAAGAAACAACTCGCTCTGCACAGTGCTCTTACAGCCTACCGGGAACATCTCTTCCAAAGGCCTGTGAAACGCAGTTTCTTTGCAGGCCTGATCTGGCTGAAGTAGGACTTCTGCTCTGGGTGTGCTACTTTGCCCTAGAGCTGAAAGGCACAACGTGCAGGCTTCTTTCCAAAGGGCCAGTTGGGCCCCACAGCATCTTGCTTCCAGCTCTTTGGGAAGCTAAGAAACAACTCGCTCTGCACAGTGCTCTTACAGCCTAGTGGGAACATCTCTTCCAAAGGCCTGGGAAACGCAGTTTCTTTGCAGGTCTGATCTGGCTGAAGTAGGACTTCTGCTCTGGGTGTGCTACTTTGCCCTAGAGCTGAAAGGCACAACGTGCAGGCTTCTTTCCAAAGGGCGAGTTGGGCCCCACAGCATCTTGCTTCCAGCTCTTTGGGAAGCTAAGAAACAACTCGCTCTGCACAGTCTTCTTAAAGCCTAGTGGGAACATCTCTTCCAAAGGCCTGTGAAACGCAGTTTCTTTGCAGGCCTGATCTGGCTGAAGTAGGACTTCTGCTCTGGGTGTGCTACTTTGCCCTAGAGCTGAAAGGCACAACGTGCAGGCTTCTTTCCAAAGGGCGAGTTGGGCCCCACAGCATCTTGCTTCCAGCTCTTTGGGAAGCTAAGAAACAACTCGCTCTGCACAGTGCTCTTACAGCCTAGTGGGAACATCTCTTCCAAAGGCCTGTGAAACGCAGTTTCTTTGCAGGCCTGATCTGGCTGAAGTAGGACTTCTGCTCTGGGGTGCTACTTTGCCCTAGAGCTGAAAGGCACAACGTGCAGGCTTCTTTCCAAAGGGCGAGTTGGGCCCCACAGCATCTTGCTTCCAGCTCTTTGGGAAGCTAAGAAACAACTCGCTCTGCACAGTGCTCTTACAGCCTAGTGGGAACATCTCTTCCAAAGGCCTGTGAAACGCAGTTTCTTTGCAGGCCTGATCTGGCTGAAGTAGGACTTCTGCTCTGGGTGTGCTACTTTGCCCTGGAGCTGAAAGGCACAACGTGCAGGCTTCTTTCCAAAGGGCGAGTTGGGCCCCACAGCATCTTGCTTCCAGCTCTTTGGGAAGCTAAGAAACAACTCGCTCTGCACAGTGCTCTTACAGCCTAGTGGGAACATCTCTTCCAAAGACCTGGGAAACGCAGTTTCTTTGCAGGCCTTATCTGGCTGAAGTAGGACTTCTGCTCTGGGTGTGCTACTTTGCCCTAGAGCTGAAAGGCACAACGTGCAGGCTTCTTTCCAAAGGGCCAGTTGGGCCCCACAGCATCTTGCTTCCAGCTCTTTGGGAAGCTAAGAAACAACTCGCTCTGCACAGTGCTCTTACAGCCTAGTGGGAACATCTCTTCCAAAGGCCTGGGAAACGCAGTTTCTTTGCAGGTCTGATCTGGCTGAAGTAGGACTTCTGCTCTGGGTGTGCTACTTTGCCCTAGAGCTGAAAGGCACAACGTGCAGTCTTCTTTCCAAAGGGCGAGTTGGGCCCCACAGCATCTTGCTTCCAGCTCTTTGGGAAGCTAAGAAACAACTCGCTCTGCACAGTGGTCTTAAAGCCTAGTGGGAACATCTCTTCCAAAGGCCTGTGAAACGCAGTTTCTTTGCAGGCCTGATCTGGCTGAAGTAGGACTTCTGCTCTGGGTGTGCTACTTTGCCCTAGAGCTGAAAGGCACAACGTGCAGACTTCTTTCCAAAGGGCGAGTTGGGCCCCACAGCATCTTGCTTCCAGCTCTTTGGGAAGCTAAGAAACAACTCGCTCTGCACAGTGCTCTTACAGCCTACCGGGAACATCTCTTCCAAAGGCCTGTGAAACGCAGTTTCTTTGCAGGCCTGATCTGGCTGAAGTAGGACTTCTGCTCTGGGTGTGCTACTTTGCCCTAGAGCTGAAAGGCACAACGTGCAGGCTTCTTTCCAAAGGGCGAGTTGGGCCCCACAGCATCTTGCTTCCAGCTCTTTGGGAAGCTAAGAAACAACTCGCTCTGCACAGTGCTCTTACAGCCTACCGGGAACATCTCTTCCAAAGGCCTTTGAAACGCAGTTTCTTTGCAGGCCTTATCTGGCTGAAGTAGGACTTCTGCTCTGGGTGTGCTACTTTGCCCTAGAGCTGAAAGGCACAACGTGCAGGCTTCTTTCCAAAGGGCCAGTTGGGCCCCACAGCATCTTGCTTCCAGCTCTTTGGGAAGCTAAGAAACAACTCGCTCTGCACAGTGTTCTTACAGCCTAGTGGGAACATCTCTTCCAAAGGCCGGTGAAACGCAGTTTCTTTGCAGGCCTGATCTGGCTGAAGTAGGACTTCTGCTCTGGGTGTGCTACTTTGCCCTAGAGCTGAAAGGCACAACGTGCAGGCTTCTTTCCAAAGGGCGAGTTGGGCCCCACAGCATCTTGCTTCCAGCTCTTTGGGAAGCTAAGAAACAACTCGCTCTGCACAGTGCTCTTACAGCCTAGTGGGAACATCTCTTCCAAAGGCCTGTGAAACGCAGTTGCTTTGCAGGCCTGATCTGGCTGAAGTAGGACTTCTGCTCTGGGTGTGCTACTTTGCCCTGGAGCTGAAAGGCACAACGTGCAGGCTTCTTTCCAAAGGGCGAGTTGGGCCCCACAGCATCTTGCTTCCAGCTCTTTGGGAAGCTAAGAAACAACTCACTCTGCACAGTGCTCTTAGAGCCTAGTGGGAACATCTCTTCCAAAGGCCTGTGAAACGCAGTTTCTTTGCAGGCCTGATCTGGCTGAAGTAGGACTTCTGCTCTGGGTGTGCTACTTTGCCCTAGAGCTGAAAGGCACAACGTGCAGTCTTCTTTCCAAAGGGCGAGTTGGGCCCCACAGCATCTTGCTTCCAGCTCTTTGGGAAGCTAAGAAACAACTCGCTCTGCACAGTGCTCTTACAGCCTACCGGGAACATCTCTTCCAAAGGCCTGTGAAACGCAGTTTCTTTGCAGGCCTGATCTGGCTGAAGTAGGACTTCTGCTCTGGGTGTGCTACTTTGCCCTAGAGCTGAAAGGCACAACGTGCAGGCTTCTTTCCAAAGGGCCAGTTGGGCCCCACAGCATCTTGCTTCCAGCTCTTTGGGAAGCTAAGAAACAACTCGCTCTGCACAGTGCTCTTACAGCCTAGTGGGAACATCTCTTCCAAAGGCCTGGGAAACGCAGTTTCTTTGCAGGTCTGATCTGGCTGAAGTAGGACTTCTGCTCTGGGTGTGCTACTTTGCCCTAGAGCTGAAAGGCACAACGTGCAGGCTTCTTTCCAAAGGGCGAGTTGGGCCCCACAGCATCTTGCTTCCAGCTCTTTGGGAAGCTAAGAAACAACTCGCTCTGCACAGTCTTCTTAAAGCCTAGTGGGAACATCTCTTCCAAAGGCCTGTGAAACGCAGTTTCTTTGCAGGCCTGATCTGGCTGAAGTAGGACTTCTGCTCTGGGT
Organism: Equus caballus; assembly: GCF_041296265.1. NCBI lineage: Eukaryota > Metazoa > Chordata > Mammalia > Perissodactyla > Equidae > Equus > Equus caballus. The sequence continues at coordinate 1,372,718 of NC_091712.1, forward strand.
GTGCTACTTTGCCCTAGAGCTGAAAGGCACAACGTGCAGGCTTCTTTCCAAAGGGCGAGTTGGGCCCCACAGCATCTTGCTTCCAGCTCTTTGGGAAGCTAAGAAACAACTCGCTCTGCACAGTGCTCTTACAGCCTAGTGGGAACATCTCTTCCAAAGGCCTGTGAAACGCAGTTTCTTTGCAGGCCTGATCTGGCTGAAGTAGGACTTCTGCTCTGGGGTGCTACTTTGCCCTAGAGCTGAAAGGCACAACGTGCAGGCTTCTTTCCAAAGGGCGAGTTGGGCCCCACAGCATCTTGCTTCCAGCTCTTTGGGAAGCTAAGAAACAACTCGCTCTGCACAGTGCTCTTACAGCCTAGTGGGAACATCTCTTCCAAAGGCCTGTGAAACGCAGTTTCTTTGCAGGCCTGATCTGGCTGAAGTAGGACTTCTGCTCTGGGTGTGCTACTTTGCCCTGGAGCTGAAAGGCACAACGTGCAGGCTTCTTTCCAAAGGGCGAGTTGGGCCCCACAGCATCTTGCTTCCAGCTCTTTGGGAAGCTAAGAAACAACTCGCTCTGCACAGTGCTCTTACAGCCTAGTGGGAACATCTCTTCCAAAGGCCTGGGAAACGCAGTTTCTTTGCAGGCCTTATCTGGCTGAAGTAGGACTTCTGCTCTGGGTGTGCTACTTTGCCCTAGAGCTGAAAGGCACAACGTGCAGGCTTCTTTCCAAAGGGCCAGTTGGGCCCCACAGCATCTTGCTTCCAGCTCTTTGGGAAGCTAAGAAACAACTCGCTCTGCACAGTGCTCTTACAGCCTAGTGGGAACATCTCTTCCAAAGGCCTGGGAAACGCAGTTTCTTTGCAGGTCTGATCTGGCTGAAGTAGGACTTCTGCTCTGGGTGTGCTACTTTGCCCTAGAGCTGAAAGGCACAACGTGCAGTCTTCTTTCCAAAGGGCGAGTTGGGCCCCACAGCATCTTGCTTCCAGCTCTTTGGGAAGCTAAGAAACAACTCGCTCTGCACAGTGGTCTTAAAGCCTAGTGGGAACATCTCTTCCAAAGGCCTGTGAAACGCAGTTTCTTTGCAGGCCTGATCTGGCTGAAGTAGGACTTCTGCTCTGGGTGTGCTACTTTGCCCTAGAGCTGAAAGGCACAACGTGCAGACTTCTTTCCAAAGGGCGAGTTGGGCCCCACAGCATCTTGCTTCCAGCTCTTTGGGAAGCTAAGAAACAACTCGCTCTGCACAGTGCTCTTACAGCCTACCGGGAACATCTCTTCCAAAGGCCTGTGAAACGCAGTTTCTTTGCAGGCCTGATCTGGCTGAAGTAGGACTTCTGCTCTGGGTGTGCTACTTTGCCCTAGAGCTGAAAGGCACAACGTGCAGGCTTCTTTCCAAAGGGCGAGTTGGGCCCCACAGCATCTTGCTTCCAGCTCTTTGGGAAGCTAAGAAACAACTCGCTCTGCACAGTGCTCTTACAGCCTACCGGGAACATCTCTTCCAAAGGCCTTTGAAACGCAGTTTCTTTGCAGGCCTTATCTGGCTGAAGTAGGACTTCTGCTCTGGGTGTGCTACTTTGCCCTAGAGCTGAAAGGCACAACGTGCAGGCTTCTTTCCAAAGGGCCAGTTGGGCCCCACAGCATCTTGCTTCCAGCTCTTTGGGAAGCTAAGAAACAACTCGCTCTGCACAGTGTTCTTACAGCCTAGTGGGAACATCTCTTCCAAAGGCCGGTGAAACGCAGTTTCTTTGCAGGCCTGATCTGGCTGAAGTAGGACTTCTGCTCTGGGTGTGCTACTTTGCCCTAGAGCTGAAAGGCACAACGTGCAGGCTTCTTTCCAAAGGGCGAGTTGGGCCCCACAGCATCTTGCTTCCAGCTCTTTGGGAAGCTAAGAAACAACTCGCTCTGCACAGTGCTCTTACAGCCTAGTGGGAACATCTCTTCCAAAGGCCTGTGAAACGCAGTTTCTTTGCAGGCCTGATCTGGCTGAAGTAGGACTTCTGCTCTGGGGTGCTACTTTGCCCTAGAGCTGAAAGGCACAACGTGCAGGCTTCTTTCCAAAGGGCGAGTTGGGCCCCACAGCATCTTGCTTCCAGCTCTTTGGGAAGCTAAGAAACAACTCGCTCTGCACAGTGCTCTTACAGCCTAGTGGGAACATCTCTTCCAAAGGCCTGTGAAACGCAGTTTCTTTGCAGGCCTGATCTGGCTGAAGTAGGACTTCTGCTCTGGGTGTGCTACTTTGCCCTGGAGCTGAAAGGCACAACGTGCAGGCTTCTTTCCAAAGGGCGAGTTGGGCCCCACAGCATCTTGCTTCCAGCTCTTTGGGAAGCTAAGAAACAACTCGCTCTGCACAGTGCTCTTACAGCCTAGTGGGAACATCTCTTCCAAAGGCCTGGGAAACGCAGTTTCTTTGCAGGCCTTATCTGGCTGAAGTAGGACTTCTGCTCTGGGTGTGCTACTTTGCCCTAGAGCTGAAAGGCACAACGTGCAGGCTTCTTTCCAAAGGGCCAGTTGGGCCCCACAGCATCTTGCTTCCAGCTCTTTGGGAAGCTAAGAAACAACTCGCTCTGCACAGTGCTCTTACAGCCTAGTGGGAACATCTCTTCCAAAGGCCTGGGAAACGCAGTTTCTTTGCAGGTCTGATCTGGCTGAAGTAGGACTTCTGCTCTGGGTGTGCTACTTTGCCCTAGAGCTGAAAGGCACAACGTGCAGTCTTCTTTCCAAAGGGCGAGTTGGGCCCCACAGCATCTTGCTTCCAGCTCTTTGGGAAGCTAAGAAACAACTCGCTCTGCACAGTGGTCTTAAAGCCTAGTGGGAACATCTCTTCCAAAGGCCTGTGAAACGCAGTTTCTTTGCAGGCCTGATCTGGCTGAAGTAGGACTTCTGCTCTGGGTGTGCTACTTTGCCCTAGAGCTGAAAGGCACAACGTGCAGACTTCTTTCCAAAGGGCGAGTTGGGCCCCACAGCATCTTGCTTCCAGCTCTTTGGGAAGCTAAGAAACAACTCGCTCTGCACAGTGCTCTTACAGCCTACCGGGAACATCTCTTCCAAAGGCCTGTGAAACGCAGTTTCTTTGCAGGCCTGATCTGGCTGAAGTAGGACTTCTGCTCTGGGTGTGCTACTTTGCCCTAGAGCTGAAAGGCACAACGTGCAGTCTTCTTTCCAAAGGGCGAGTTGGGCCCCACAGCATCTTGCTTCCAGCTCTTTGGGAAGCTAAGAAACAACTCGCTCTGCACAGTGCTCTTACAGCCTAGTGGGAACATCTCTTCCAAAGGCCTGTGAAACGCAGTTTCTTTGCAGGCCTGATCTGGCTGAAGTAGGACTTCTGCTCTGGGTGTGCTACTTTGCCCTAGAGCTGAAAGGCACAACGTGCAGGCTTCTTTCCAAAGGGCGAGTTGGGCCCCACAGCATCTTGCTTCCAGCTCTTTGGGAAGCTAAGAAACAACTCGCTCTGCACAGTGCTCTTACAGCCTAGTGGGAACATCTCTTCCAAAGGCCTGTGAAACGCAGTTTCTTTGCAGGCCTGATCTGGCTGAAGTAGGACTTCTGCTCTGGGTGTGCTACTTTGCCCTAGAGCTGAAAGGCACAACGTGCAGGCTTCTTTCCAAAGGGCGAGTTGGGCCCCACAGCATCTTGCTTCCAGCTCTTTGGGAAGCTAAGAAACAACTCGCTCTGCACAGTGCTCTTACAGCCTAGTGGGAACATCTCTTCCAAAGGCCTGTGAAACGCAGTTTCTTTGCAGGCCTGATCTGGCTGAAGTAGGACTTCTGCTCTGGGTGTGCTACTTTGCCCTAGAGCTGAAAGGCACAACGTGCAGGCTTCTTTCCAAAGGGCGAGTTGGGCCCCACAGCATCTTGCTTCCAGCTCTTTGGGAAGCTAAGAAACAACTCGCTCTGCACAGTGCTCTTACAGCCTACCGGGAACATCTCTTCCAAAGGCCTTTGAAACGCAGTTTCTTTGCAGGACTTATCTGGCTGAAGTAGGACTTCTGCTCTGGGTGTGCTACTTTGCCCTAGAGCTGAAAGGCACAACGTGCAGGCTTCTTTCCAAAGGGCCAGTTGGGCCCCACAGCATCTTGCTTCCAGCTCTTTGGGAAGCTAAGAAACAACTCGCTCTGCACAGTGTTCTTACAGCCTAGTGGGAACATCTCTTCCAAAGGCCGGTGAAACGCAGTTTCTTTGCAGGCCTGATCTGGCTGAAGTAGGACTTCTGCTCTGGGTGTGCTACTTTGCCCTAGAGCTGAAAGGCACAACGTGCAGGCTTCTTTCCAAAGGGCGAGTTGGGCCCCACAGCATCTTGCTTCCAGCTCTTTGGGAAGCTAAGAAACAACTCGCTCTGCACAGTGCTCTTACAGCCTACCGGGAACATCTCTTCCAAAGGCCTGTGAAACGCAGTTTCTTTGCAGGCCTGATCTGGCTGAAGTAGGACTTCTGCTCTGGGTGTGCTACTTTGCCCTAGAGCTGAAAGGCACAACGTGCAGGCTTCTTTCCAAAGGGCCAGTTGGGCCCCACAGCATCTTGCTTCCAGCTCTTTGGGAAGCTAAGAAACAACTCGCTCTGCACAGTCTTCTTAAAGCCTAGTGGGAACATCTCTTCCAAAGGCCTGTGAAACGCAGTTTCTTTGCAGGCCTGATCTGGCTGAAGTAGGACTTCTGCTCTGGGTGTGCTACTTTGCCCTAGAGCTGAAAGGCACAACGTGCAGGCTTCTTTCCAAAGGGCGAGTTGGGCCCCACAGCATCTTGCTTCCAGCTCTTTGGGAAGCTAAGAAACAACTCGCTCTGCACAGTGCTCTTACAGCCTAGTGGGAACATCTCTTCCAAAGGCCTGTGAAACGCAGTTTCTTTGCAGGCCTGATCTGGCTGAAGTAGGACTTCTGCTCTGGGGTGCTACTTTGCCCTAGAGCTGAAAGGCACAACGTGCAGGCTTCTTTCCAAAGGGCGAGTTGGGCCCCACAGCATCTTGCTTCCAGCTCTTTGGGAAGCTAAGAAACAACTCGCTCTGCACAGTGCTCTTACAGCCTAGTGGGAACATCTCTTCCAAAGGCCTGTGAAACGCAGTTTCTTTGCAGGCCTGATCTGGCTGAAGTAGGACTTCTGCTCTGGGTGTGCTACTTTGCCCTGGAGCTGAAAGGCACAACGTGCAGGCTTCTTTCCAAAGGGCGAGTTGGGCCCCACAGCATCTTGCTTCCAGCTCTTTGGGAAGCTAAGAAACAACTCGCTCTGCACAGTGCTCTTACAGCCTAGTGGGAACATCTCTTCCAAAGGCCTGGGAAACGCAGTTTCTTTGCAGGCCTTATCTGGCTGAAGTAGGACTTCTGCTCTGGGTGTGCTACTTTGCCCTAGAGCTGAAAGGCACAACGTGCAGGCTTCTTTCCAAAGGGCCAGTTGGGCCCCACAGCATCTTGCTTCCAGCTCTTTGGGAAGCTAAGAAACAACTCGCTCTGCACAGTGCTCTTACAGCCTAGTGGGAACATCTCTTCCAAAGGCCTGGGAAACGCAGTTTCTTTGCAGGTCTGATCTGGCTGAAGTAGGACTTCTGCTCTGGGTGTGCTACTTTGCCCTAGAGCTGAAAGGCACAACGTGCAGTCTTCTTTCCAAAGGGCGAGTTGGGCCCCACAGCATCTTGCTTCCAGCTCTTTGGGAAGCTAAGAAACAACTCGCTCTGCACAGTGGTCTTAAAGCCTAGTGGGAACATCTCTTCCAAAGGCCTGTGAAACGCAGTTTCTTTGCAGGCCTGATCTGGCTGAAGTAGGACTTCTGCTCTGGGTGTGCTACTTTGCCCTAGAGCTGAAAGGCACAACGTGCAGACTTCTTTCCAAAGGGCGAGTTGGGCCCCACAGCATCTTGCTTCCAGCTCTTTGGGAAGCTAAGAAACAACTCGCTCTGCACAGTGCTCTTACAGCCTACCGGGAACATCTCTTCCAAAGGCCTGTGAAACGCAGTTTCTTTGCAGGCCTGATCTGGCTGAAGTAGGACTTCTGCTCTGGGTGTGCTACTTTGCCCTAGAGCTGAAAGGCACAACGTGCAGGCTTCTTTCCAAAGGGCGAGTTGGGCCCCACAGCATCTTGCTTCCAGCTCTTTGGGAAGCTAAGAAACAACTCGCTCTGCACAGTGCTCTTACAGCCTAGTGGGAACATCTCTTCCAAAGGCCTGTGAAACGCAGTTTCTTTGCAGGCCTGATCTGGCTGAAGTAGGACTTCTGCTCTGGGTGTGCTACTTTGCCCTAGAGCTGAAAGGCACAACGTGCAGGCTTCTTTCCAAAGGGCGAGTTGGGCCCCACAGCATCTTGCTTCCAGCTCTTTGGGAAGCTAAGAAACAACTCGCTCTGCACAGTGCTCTTACAGCCTAGTGGGAACATCTCTTCCAAAGGCCTGTGAAACGCAGTTTCTTTGCAGGCCTGATCTGGCTGAAGTAGGACTTCTGCTCTGGGTGTGCTACTTTGCCCTAGAGCTGAAAGGCACAACGTGCAGGCTTCTTTCCAAAGGGCGAGTTGGGCCCCACAGCATCTTGCTTCCAGCTCTTTGGGAAGCTAAGAAACAACTCGCTCTGCACAGTGCTCTTACAGCCTACCGGGAACATCTCTTCCAAAGGCCTTTGAAACGCAGTTTCTTTGCAGGCCTTATCTGGCTGAAGTAGGACTTCTGCTCTGGGTGTGCTACTTTGCCCTAGAGCTGAAAGGCACAACGTGCAGGCTTCTTTCCAAAGGGCCAGTTGGGCCCCACAGCATCTTGCTTCCAGCTCTTTGGGAAGCTAAGAAACAACTCGCTCTGCACAGTGTTCTTACAGCCTAGTGGGAACATCTCTTCCAAAGGCCGGTGAAACGCAGTTTCTTTGCAGGCCTGATCTGGCTGAAGTAGGACTTCTGCTCTGGGTGTGCTACTTTGCCCTAGAGCTGAAAGGCACAACGTGCAGGCTTCTTTCCAAAGGGCGAGTTGGGCCCCACAGCATCTTGCTTCCAGCTCTTTGGGAAGCTAAGAAACAACTCGCTCTGCACAGTGCTCTTACAGCCTACCGGGAACATCTCTTCCAAAGGCCTGTGAAACGCAGTTTCTTTGCAGGCCTGATCTGGCTGAAGTAGGACTTCTGCTCTGGGTGTGCTACTTTGCCCTAGAGCTGAAAGGCACAACGTGCAGGCTTCTTTCCAAAGGGCCAGTAGGGCCCCACAGCATCTTGCTTCCAGCTCTTTGGGAAGCTAAGAAACAACTCGCTCTGCACAGTGCTCTTACAGCCTAGTGGGAACATCTCTTCCAAAGGCCTGTGAAACGCAGTTTCTTTGCAGGCCTGATCTGGCTGAAGTAGGACTTCTGCTCTGGGTGTGCTACTTTGCCCTAGAGCTGAAAGGCACAACGTGCAGGCTTCTTTCCAAAGGGCGAGTTGGGCCCCACAGCATCTTGCTTCCAGCTCTTTGGGAAGCTAAGAAACAACTCGCTCTGCACAGTGCTCTTACAGCCTAGTGGGAACATCTCTTCCAAAGGCCTGTGAAACGCAGTTTCTTTGCAGGCCTGATCTGGCTGAAGTAGGACTTCTGCTCTGGGTGTGCTACTTTGCCCTAGAGCTGAAAGGCACAACGTGCAGGCTTCTTTCCAAAGGGCGAGTTGGGCCCCACAGCATCTTGCTTCCAGCTCTTTGGGAAGCTAAGAAACAACTCGCTCTGCACAGTGCTCTTACAGCCTAGTGGGAACATCTCTTCCAAAGGCCTGTGAAACGCAGTTTCTTTGCAGGCCTGATCTGGCTGAAGTAGGACTTCTGCTCTGGGTGTGCTACTTTGCCCTAGAGCTGAAAGGCACAACGTGCAGGCTTCTTTCCAAAGGGCGAGTTGGGCCCCACAGCATCTTGCTTCCAGCTCTTTGGGAAGCTAAGAAACAACTCGCTCTGCACAGTGCTCTTACAGCCTACCGGGAACATCTCTTCCAAAGGCCTTTGAAACGCAGTTTCTTTGCAGGCCTTATCTGGCTGAAGTAGGACTTCTGCTCTGGGTGTGCTACTTTGCCCTAGAGCTGAAAGGCACAACGTGCAGGCTTCTTTCCAAAGGGCCAGTTGGGCCCCACAGCATCTTGCTTCCAGCTCTTTGGGAAGCTAAGAAACAACTCGCTCTGCACAGTGTTCTTACAGCCTAGTGGGAACATCTCTTCCAAAGGCCGGTGAAACGCAGTTTCTTTGCAGGCCTGATCTGGCTGAAGTAGGACTTCTGCTCTGGGTGTGCTACTTTGCCCTAGAGCTGAAAGGCACAACGTGCAGGCTTCTTTCCAAAGGGCGAGTTGGGCCCCACAGCATCTTGCTTCCAGCTCTTTGGGAAGCTAAGAAACAACTCGCTCTGCACAGTGCTCTTACAGCCTACCGGGAACATCTCTTCCAAAGGCCTGTGAAACGCAGTTTCTTTGCAGGCCTGATCTGGCTGAAGTAGGACTTCTGCTCTGGGTGTGCTACTTTGCCCTAGAGCTGAAAGGCACAACGTGCAGGCTTCTTTCCAAAGGGCGAGTTGGGCCCCACAGCATCTTGCTTCCAGCTCTTTGGGAAGCTAAGAAACAACTCGCTCTGCACAGTGCTCTTACAGCCTAGTGGGAACATCTCTTCCAAAGGCCTGGGAAACGCAGTTTCTTTGCAGGCCTGATCTGGCTGAAGTAGGACTTCTGCTCTGGGTGTGCTACTTTGCCCTGGAGCTGAAAGGCACAACGTGCAGGCTTCTTTCCAAAGGGCCAGTTGGGCCCCACAGCATCTTGCTTCCAGCTCTTTGGGAAGCTAAGAAACAACTCGCTCTGCACAGTGCTCTTACAGCCTAGTGGGAACATCTCTTCCAAAGGCCTGGGAAACGCAGTTTCTTTGCAGGTCTGATCTGGCTGAAGTAGGACTTCTGCTCTGGGTGTGCTACTTTGCCCTAGAGCTGAAAGGCACAACGTGCAGTCTTCTTTCCAAAGGGCCAGTTGGGCCCCACAGCATCTTGCTTCCAGCTCTTTGGGAAGCTAAGAAACAACTCGCTCTGCACAGTGGTCTTAAAGCCTAGTGGGAACATCTCTTCCAAAGGCCTGTGAAACGCAGTTTCTTTGCAGGCCTGATCTGGCTGAAGTAGGACTTCTGCTCTGGGTGTGCTACTTTGCCCTAGAGCTGAAAGGCACAACGTGCAGACTTCTTTCCAAAGGGCGAGTTGGGCCCCACAGCATCTTGCTTCCAGCTCTTTGGGAAGCTAAGAAACAACTCGCTCTGCACAGTGCTCTTACAGCCTACCGGGAACATCTCTTCCAAAGGCCTGTGAAACGCAGTTTCTTTGCAGGCCTGATCTGGCTGAAGTAGGACTTCTGCTCTGGGTGTGCTACTTTGCCCTAGAGCTGAAAGGCACAACGTGCAGGCTTCTTTCCAAAGGGCGAGTTGGGCCCCACAGCATCTTGCTTCCAGCTCTTTGGGAAGCTAAGAAACAACTCGCTCTGCACAGTGCTCTTACAGCCTAGTGGGAACATCTCTTCCAAAGGCCTGTGAAACGCAGTTTCTTTGCAGGCCTGATCTGGCTGAAGTAGGACTTCTGCTCTGGGTGTGCTACTTTGCCCTAGAGCTGAAAGGCACAACGTGCAGGCTTCTTTCCAAAGGGCGAGTTGGGCCCCACAGCATCTTGCTTCCAGCTCTTTGGGAAGCTAAGAAACAACTCGCTCTGCACAGTGCTCTTACAGCCTACCGGGAACATCTCTTCCAAAGGCCTGTGAAACGCAGTTTCTTTGCAGGCCTGATCTGGCTGAAGTAGGACTTCTGCTCTGGGTGTGCTACTTTGCCCTAGAGCTGAAAGGCACAACGTGCAGGCTTCTTTCCAAAGGGCGAGTTGGGCCCCACAGCATCTTGCTTCCAGCTCTTTGGGAAGCTAAGAAACAACTCGCTCTGCACAGTGCTCTTACAGCCTAGTGGGAACATCTCTTCCAAAGGCCTGTGAAACGCAGTTTCTTTGCAGGCCTGATCTGGCTGAAGTAGGACTTCTGCTCTGGGTGTGCTACTTTGCCCTAGAGCTGAAAGGCACAACGTGCAGGCTTCTTTCCAAAGGGCGAGTTGGGCCCCACAGCATCTTGCTTCCAGCTCTTTGGGAAGCTAAGAAACAACTCGCTCTGCACAGTGCTCTTACAGCCTACCGGGAACATCTCTTCCAAAGGCCTTTGAAACGCAGTTTCTTTGCAGGCCTTATCTGGCTGAAGTAGGACTTCTGCTCTGGGTGTGCTACTTTGCCCTAGAGCTGAAAGGCACAACGTGCAGGCTTCTTTCCAAAGGGCCAGTTGGGCCCCACAGCATCTTGCTTCCAGCTCTTTGGGAAGCTAAGAAACAACTCGCTCTGCACAGTGCTCTTACAGCCTACCGGGAACATCTCTTCCAAAGGCCTGTGAAACGCAGTTTCTTTGCAGGCCTGATCTGGCTGAAGTAGGACTTCTGCTCTGGGTGTGCTACTTTGCCCTAGAGCTGAAAGGCACAACGTGCAGGCTTCTTTCCAAAGGGCGAGTTGGGCCCCACAGCATCTTGCTTCCAGCTCTTTGGGAAGCTAAGAAACAACTCGCTCTGCACAGTGGTCTTAAAGCCTAGTGGGAACATCTCTTCCAAAGGCCTGTGAAACGCAGTTTCTTTGCAGGCCTGATCTGGCTGAAGTAGGACTTCTGCTCTGGGTGTGCTACTTTGCCCTAGAGCTGAAAGGCACAACGTGCAGACTTCTTTCCAAAGGGCGAGTGGGCCCCACAGCATCTTGCTTCCAGCTCTTTGGGAAGCTAAGAAACAACTCGCTCTGCACAGTGCTCTTACAGCCTACCGGGAACATCTCTTCCAAAGGCCTGTGAAACGCAGTTTCTTTGCAGGCCTGATCTGGCTGAAGTAGGACTTCTGCTCTGGGTGTGCTACTTTGCCCTAGAGCTGAAAGGCACAACGTGCAGGCTTCTTTCCAAAGGGCGAGTTGGGCCCCACAGCATCTTGCTTCCAGCTCTTTGGGAAGCTAAGAAACAACTCGCTCTGCACAGTGCTCTTACAGCCTAGTGGGAACATCTCTTCCAAAGGCCTGTGAAACGCAGTTTCTTTGCAGGCCTGATCTGGCTGAAGTAGGACTTCTGCTCTGGGTGTGCTACTTTGCCCTAGAGCTGAAAGGCACAACGTGCAGGCTTCTTTCCAAAGGGCGAGTTGGGCCCCACAGCATCTTGCTTCCAGCTCTTTGGGAAGCTAAGAAACAACTCGCTCTGCACAGTGCTCTTACAGCCTAGTGGGAACATCTCTTCCAAAGGCCTGTGAAACGCAGTTTCTTTGCAGGCCTGATCTGGCTGAAGTAGGACTTCTGCTCTGGGTGTGCTACTTTGCCCTAGAGCTGAAAGGCACAACGTGCAGGCTTCTTTCCAAAGGGCGAGTTGGGCCCCACAGCATCTTGCTTCCAGCTCTTTGGGAAGCTAAGAAACAACTCGCTCTGCACAGTGCTCTTACAGCCTAGTGGGAACATCTCTTCCAAAGGCCTGTGAAACGCAGTTTCTTTGCAGGCCTGATCTGGCTGAAGTAGGACTTCTGCTCTGGGTGTGCTACTTTGCCCTAGAGCTGAAAGGCACAACGTGCAGGCTTCTTTCCAAAGGGCGAGTTGGGCCCCACAGCATCTTGCTTCCAGCTCTTTGGGAAGCTAAGAAACAACTCGCTCTGCACAGTGCTCTTACAGCCTACCGGGAACATCTCTTCCAAAGGCCTTTGAAACGCAGTTTCTTTGCAGGCCTGATCTGGCTGAAGTAGGACTTCTGCTCTGGGTGTGCTACTTTGCCCTAGAGCTGAAAGGCACAACGTGCAGGCTTCTTTCCAAAGGGCGAGTTGGGCCCCACAGCATCTTGCTTCCAGCTCTTTGGGAAGCTAAGAAACAACTCGCTCTGCACAGTGCTCTTACAGCCTAGTGGGAACATCTCTTCCAAAGGCCTGTGAAACGCAGTTTCTTTGCAGGCCTGATCTGGCTGAAGTAGGACTTCTGCTCTGGGTGTGCTACTTTGCCCTAGAGCTGAAAGGCACAACGTGCAGGCTTCTTTCCAAAGGGCGAGTTGGGCCCCACAGCATCTTGCTTCCAGCTCTTTGGGAAGCTAAGAAACAACTCGCTCTGCACAGTGCTCTTACAGCCTAGTGGGAACATCTCTTCCAAAGGCCTGTGAAACGCAGTTTCTTTGCAGGCCTGATCTGGCTGAAGTAGGACTTCTGCTCTGGGTGTGCTACTTTGCCCTAGAGCTGAAAGGCACAACGTGCAGGCTTCTTTCCAAAGGGCGAGTTGGGCCCCACAGCATCTTGCTTCCAGCTCTTTGGGAAGCTAAGAAACAACTCGCTCTGCACAGTGCTCTTACAGCCTAGTGGGAACATCTCTTCCAAAGGCCTGTGAAACGCAGTTTCTTTGCAGGCCTGATCTGGCTGAAGTAGGACTTCTGCTCTGGGTGTGCTACTTTGCCCTAGAGCTGAAAGGCACAACGTGCAGGCTTCTTTCCAAAGGGCGAGTTGGGCCCCACAGCATCTTGCTTCCAGCTCTTTGGGAAGCTAAGAAACAACTCGCTCTGCACAGTGCTCTTACAGCCTACCGGGAACATCTCTTCCAAAGGCCTTTGAAACGCAGTTTCTTTGCAGGCCTTATCTGGCTGAAGTAGGACTTCTGCTCTGGGTGTGCTACTTTGCCCTAGAGCTGAAAGGCACAACGTGCAGGCTTCTTTCCAAAGGGCCAGTTGGGCCCCACAGCATCTTGCTTCCAGCTCTTTGGGAAGCTAAGAAACAACTCGCTCTGCACAGTGTTCTTACAGCCTAGTGGGAACATCTATTCCAAAGGCCGGTGAAACGCAGTTTCTTTGCAGGCCTGATCTGGCTGAAGTAGGACTTCTGCTCTGGGTGTGCTACTTTGCCCTAGAGCTGAAAGGCACAACGTGCAGGCTTCTTTCCAAAGGGCGAGTTGGGCCCCACAGCATCTTGCTTCCAGCTCTTTGGGAAGCTAAGAAACAACTCGCTCTGCACAGTGCTCTTACAGCCTACCGGGAACATCTCTTCCAAAGGCCTGTGAAACGCAGTTTCTTTGCAGGCCTGATCTGGCTGAAGTAGGACTTCTGCTCTGGGTGTGCTACTTTGCCCTAGAGCTGAAAGGCACAACGTGCAGGCTTCTTTCCAAAGGGCGAGTTGGGCCCCACAGCATCTTGCTTCCAGCTCTTTGGGAAGCTAAGAAACAACTCTCTCTGCACAGTGTTCTTACAGCCTAGTGGGAACATCTCTTCCAAAGGCCGGTGAAACGCAGTTTCTTTGCAGGCCTGATCTGGCTGAAGTAGGACTTCTGCTCTGGGTGTGCTACTTTGCCCTAGAGCTGAAAGGCACAACGTGCAGGCTTCTTTCCAAAGGGCGAGTTGGGCCCCACAGCATCTTGCTTCCAGCTCTTTGGGAAGCTAAGAAACAACTCGCTCTGCACAGTGCTCTTACAGCCTACCGGGAACATCTCTTCCAAAGGCCTGTGAAACGCAGTTTCTTTGCAGGCCTGATCTGGCTGAAGTAGGACTTCTGCTCTGGGTGTGCTACTTTGCCCTAGAGCTGAAAGGCACAACGTGCAGGCTTCTTTCCAAAGGGCGAGTTGGGCCCCACAGCATCTTGCTTCCAGCTCTTTGGGAAGCTAAGAAACAACTCGCTCTGCACAGTGCTCTTACAGCCTACCGGGAACATCTCTTCCAAAGGCCTTTGAAACGCAGTTTCTTTGCAGGCCTTATCTGGCTGAAGTAGGACTTCTGCTCTGGGTGTGCTACTTTGCCCTAGAGCTGAAAGGCACAACGTGCAGGCTTCTTTCCAAAGGGCCAGTTGGGCCCCACAGCATCTTGCTTCCAGCTCTTTGGGAAGCTAAGAAACAACTCGCTCTGCACAGTGTTCTTACAGCCTAGTGGGAACATCTCTTCCAAAGGACGGTGAAACGCAGTTTCTTTGCAGGCCTGATCTGGCTGAAGTAGGACTTCTGCTCTGGGTGTGCTACTTTGCCCTAGAGCTGAAAGGCACAACGTGCAGGCTTCTTTCCAAAGGGCGAGTTGGGCCCCACAGCATCTTGCTTCCAGCTCTTTGGGAAGCTAAGAAACAACTCGCTCTGCACAGTGCTCTTACAGCCTACCGGGAACATCTCTTCCAAAGGCCTGTGAAACGCAGTTTCTTTGCAGGCCTGATCTGGCTGAAGTAGGACTTCTGCTCTGGGTGTGCTACTTTGCCCTAGAGCTGAAAGGCACAACGTGCAGGCTTCTTTCCAAAGGGCGAGTTGGGCCCCACAGCATCTTGCTTCCAGCTCTTTGGGAAGCTAAGAAACAACTCGCTCTGCACAGTGCTCTTACAGCCTACCGGGAACATCTCTTCCAAAGGCCTTTGAAACGCAGTTTCTTTGCAGGCCTTATCTGGCTGAAGTAGGACTTCTGCTCTGGGTGTGCTACTTTGCCCTAGAGCTGAAAGGCACAACGTGCAGGCTTCTTTCCAAAGGGCCAGTTGGGCCCCACAGCATCTTGCTTCCAGCTCTTTGGGAAGCTAAGAAACAACTCGCTCTGCACAGTGCTCTTACAGCCTAGTGGGAACATCTCTTCCAAAGGCCTGGGAAACGCAGTTTCTTTGCAGGTCTGATCTGGCTGATGTAGGACTTCTGCTCTGGGTGTGCTACTTTGCCCTAGAGCTGAAAGGCACAACGTGCAGTCTTCTTTCCAAAGGGCGAGTTGGGCCCCACAGCATCTTGCTTCCAGCTCTTTGGGAAGCTAAGAAACAACTCGCTCTGCACAGTGGTCTTAAAGCCTAGTGGGAACATCTCTTCCAAAGGCCTGTGAAACGCAGTTTCTTTGCAGGCCTGATCTGGCTGAAGTAGGACTTCTGCTCTGGGTGTGCTACTTTGCCCTAGAGCTGAAAGGCACAACGTGCAGGCTTCTTTCCAAAGGGCGAGTTGGGCCCCACAGCATCTTGCTTCCAGCTCTTTGGGAAGCTAAGAAACAACTCGCTCTGCACAGTGCTCTTACAGCCTACCGGGAACATCTCTTCCAAAGGCCTGTGAAACGCAGTTTCTTTGCAGGTCTGATCTGGCTGAAGTAGGACTTCTGCTCTGGGTGTGCTACTTTGCCCTAGAGCTGAAAGGCACAACGTGCAGGCTTCTTTCCAAAGGGCGAGTTGGGCCCCACAGCATCTTGCTTCCAGCTCTTTGGGAAGCTAAGAAACAACTCGCTGTGCACAGTGGTCTTAAAGCCTAGTGGGAACATCTCTTCCAAAGGCCTGTGAAACGCAGTTTCTTTGCAGGCCTGATCTGGCTGAAGTAGGACTTCTGCTCTGGGTGTGCTACTTTGCCCTAGAGCTGAAAGGCACAACGTGCAGACTTCTTTCCAAAGGGCGAGTTGGGCCCCACAGCATCTTGCTTCCAGCTCTTTGGGAAGCTAAGAAACAACTCGCTCTGCACAGTGCTCTTACAGCCT
This sequence comes from Equus caballus, assembly GCF_041296265.1. Lineage (NCBI taxonomy): Eukaryota > Metazoa > Chordata > Mammalia > Perissodactyla > Equidae > Equus > Equus caballus. The sequence goes on from NC_091712.1 coordinate 1,388,100, forward strand.
ACCGGGAACATCTCTTCCAAAGGCCTGTGAAACGCAGTTTCTTTGCAGGCCTGATCTGGCTGAAGTAGGACTTCTGCTCTGGGTGTGCTACTTTGCCCTAGAGCTGAAAGGCACAACGTGCAGGCTTCTTTCCAAAGGGCGAGTTGGGCCCCACAGCATCTTGCTTCCAGCTCTTTGGGAAGCTAAGAAACAACTCGCTCTGCACAGTGCTCTTACAGCCTACCGGGAACATCTCTTCCAAAGGCCGGTGAAACGCAGTTTCTTTGCAGGCCTGATCTGGCTGAAGTAGGACTTCTGCTCTGGGTGTGCTACTTTGCCCTAGAGCTGAAAGGCACAACGTGCAGGCTTCTTTCCAAAGGGCGAGTTGGGCCCCACAGCATCTTGCTTCCAGCTCTTTGGGAAGCTAAGAAACAACTCGCTCTGCACAGTGCTCTTACAGCCTACCGGGAACATCTCTTCCAAAGGCCTGTGAAACGCAGTTTCTTTGCAGGCCTGATCTGGCTGAAGTAGGACTTCTGCTCTGGGTGTGCTACTTTGCCCTAGAGCTGAAAGGCACAACGTGCAGGCTTCTTTCCAAAGGGCGAGTTGGGCCCCACAGCATCTTGCTTCCAGCTCTTTGGGAAGCTAAGAAACAACTCGCTCTGCACAGTGCTCTTACAGCCTACCGGGAACATCTCTTCCAAAGGCCTTTGAAACGCAGTTTCTTTGCAGGCCTTATCTGGCTGAAGTAGGACTTCTGCTCTGGGTGTGCTACTTTGCCCTAGAGCTGAAAGGCACAACGTGCAGGCTTCTTTCCAAAGGGCCAGTTGGGCCCCACAGCATCTTGCTTCCAGCTCTTTGGGAAGCTAAGAAACAACTCGCTCTGCACAGTGTTCTTACAGCCTAGTGGGAACATCTCTTCCAAAGGCCGGTGAAACGCAGTTTCTTTGCAGGCCTGATCTGGCTGAAGTAGGACTTCTGCTCTGGGTGTGCTACTTTGCCCTAGAGCTGAAAGGCACAACGTGCAGGCTTCTTTCCAAAGGGCGAGTTGGGCCCCACAGCATCTTGCTTCCAGCTCTTTGGGAAGCTAAGAAACAACTCGCTCTGCACAGTGCTCTTACAGCCTACCGGGAACATCTCTTCCAAAGGCCTGTGAAACGCAGTTTCTTTGCAGGCCTGATCTGGCTGAAGTAGGACTTCTGCTCTGGGTGTGCTACTTTGCCCTAGAGCTGAAAGGCACAACGTGCAGGCTTCTTTCCAAAGGGCGAGTTGGGCCCCACAGCATCTTGCTTCCAGCTCTTTGGGAAGCTAAGAAACAACTCGCTCTGCACAGTGCTCTTACAGCCTACCGGGAACATCTCTTCCAAAGGCCTTTGAAACGCAGTTTCTTTGCAGGCCTTATCTGGCTGAAGTAGGACTTCTGCTCTGGGTGTGCTACTTTGCCCTAGAGCTGAAAGGCACAACGTGCAGGCTTCTTTCCAAAGGGCGAGTTGGGCCCCACAGCATCTTGCTTCCAGCTCTTTGGGAAGCTAAGAAACAACTCGCTCTGCACAGTGCTCTTACAGCCTAGTGGGAACATCTCTTCCAAAGGCCTGGGAAACGCAGTTTCTTTGCAGGTCTGATCTGGCTGATGTAGGACTTCTGCTCTGGGTGTGCTACTTTGCCCTAGAGCTGAAAGGCACAACGTGCAGTCTTCTTTCCAAAGGGCGAGTTGGGCCCCACAGCATCTTGCTTCCAGCTCTTTGGGAAGCTAAGAAACAACTCGCTCTGCACAGTGGTCTTAAAGCCTAGTGGGAACATCTCTTCCAAAGGCCTGTGAAACGCAGTTTCTTTGCAGGCCTGATCTGGCTGAAGTAGGACTTCTGCTCTGGGTGTGCTACTTTGCCCTAGAGCTGAAAGGCACAACGTGCAGGCTTCTTTCCAAAGGGCGAGTTGGGCCCCACAGCATCTTGCTTCCAGCTCTTTGGGAAGCTAAGAAACAACTCGCTCTGCACAGTGCTCTTACAGCCTACCGGGAACATCTCTTCCAAAGGCCTGTGAAACGCAGTTTCTTTGCAGGTCTGATCTGGCTGAAGTAGGACTTCTGCTCTGGGTGTGCTACTTTGCCCTAGAGCTGAAAGGCACAACGTGCAGGCTTCTTTCCAAAGGGCGAGTTGGGCCCCACAGCATCTTGCTTCCAGCTCTTTGGGAAGCTAAGAAACAACTCGCTCTGCACAGTGGTCTTAAAGCCTAGTGGGAACATCTCTTCCAAAGGCCTGTGAAACGCAGTTTCTTTGCAGGCCTGATCTGGCTGAAGTAGGACTTCTGCTCTGGGTGTGCTACTTTGCCCTAGAGCTGAAAGGCACAACGTGCAGACTTCTTTCCAAAGGGCGAGTTGGGCCCCACAGCATCTTGCTTCCAGCTCTTTGGGAAGCTAAGAAACAACTCGCTCTGCACAGTGCTCTTACAGCCTACCGGGAACATCTCTTCCAAAGGCCTGTGAAACGCAGTTTCTTTGCAGGCCTGATCTGGCTGAAGTAGGACTTCTGCTCTGGGTGTGCTACTTTGCCCTAGAGCTGAAAGGCACAACGTGCAGGCTTCTTTCCAAAGGGCGAGTTGGGCCCCACAGCATCTTGCTTCCAGCTCTTTGGGAAGCTAAGAAACAACTCGCTCTGCACAGTGCTCTTACAGCCTACCGGGAACATCTCTTCCAAAGGCCTGTGAAACGCAGTTTCTTTGCAGGCCTGATCTGGCTGAAGTAGGACTTCTGCTCTGGGTGTGCTACTTTGCCCTAGAGCTGAAAGGCACAACGTGCAGGCTTCTTTCCAAAGGGCGAGTTGGGCCCCACAGCATCTTGCTTCCAGCTCTTTGGGAAGCTAAGAAACAACTCGCTCTGCACAGTGCTCTTACAGCCTAGTGGGAACATCTCTTCCAAAGGCCTGTGAAACGCAGTTTCTTTGCAGGCCTGATCTGGCTGAAGTAGGACTTCTGCTCTGGCTGTGCTACTTTGCCCTAGAGCTGAAAGGCACAACGTGCAGGCTTCTTTCCAAAGGGCGAGTTGGGCCCCACAGCATCTTGCTTCCAGCTCTTTGGGAAGCTAAGAAACAACTCGCTCTGCACAGTGCTCTTACAGCCTAGTGGGAACATCTCTTCCAAAGGCCTGTGAAACGCAGTTTCTTTGCAGGCCTGATCTGGCTGAAGTAGGACTTCTGCTCTGGGTGTGCTACTTTGCCCTAGAGCTGAAAGGCACAACGTGCAGGCTTCTTTCCAAAGGGCGAGTTGGGCCCCACAGCATCTTGCTTCCAGCTCTTTGGGAAGCTAAGAAACAACTCGCTCTGCACAGTGCTCTTACAGCCTACCGGGAACATCTCTTCCAAAGGCCTTTGAAACGCAGTTTCTTTGCAGGCCTTATCTGGCTGAAGTAGGACTTCTGCTCTGGGTGTGCTACTTTGCCCTAGAGCTGAAAGGCACAACGTGCAGGCTTCTTTCCAAAGGGCCAGTTGGGCCCCACAGCATCTTGCTTCCAGCTCTTTGGGAAGCTAAGAAACAACTCGCTCTGCACAGTGTTCTTACAGCCTAGTGGGAACATCTCTTCCAAAGGCCGGTGAAACGCAGTTTCTTTGCAGGCCTGATCTGGCTGAAGTAGGACTTCTGCTCTGGGTGTGCTACTTTGCCCTAGAGCTGAAAGGCACAACGTGCAGGCTTCTTTCCAAAGGACGAGTTGGACCCCACAGCATCTTGCTTCCAGCTCTTTGGGAAGCTAAGAAACAACTCGCTCTGCACAGTGCTCTTACAGCCTACCGGGAACATCTCTTCCAAAGGCCTGTGAAACGCAGTTTCTTTGCAGGCCTGATCTGGCTGAAGTAGGACTTCTGCTCTGGGTGTGCTACTTTGCCCTAGAGCTGAAAGGCACAACGTGCAGGCTTCTTTCCAAAGGGCGAGTTGGGCCCCACAGCATCTTGCTTCCAGCTCTTTGGGAAGCTAAGAAACAACTCGCTCTGCACAGTGCTCTTACAGCCTACCGGGAACATCTCTTCCAAAGGCCTTTGAAACGCAGTTTCTTTGCAGGCCTTATCTGGCTGAAGTAGGACTTCTGCTCTGGGTGTGCTACTTTGCCCTAGAGCTGAAAGGCACAACGTGCAGGCTTCTTTCCAAAGGGCCAGTTGGGCCCCACAGCATCTTGCTTCCAGCTCTTTGGGAAGCTAAGAAACAACTCGCTCTGCACAGTGCTCTTACAGCCTAGTGGGAACATCTCTTCCAAAGGCCTGGGAAACGCAGTTTCTTTGCAGGTCTGATCTGGCTGATGTAGGACTTCTGCTCTGGGTGTGCTACTTTGCCCTAGAGCTGAAAGGCACAACGTGCAGTCTTCTTTCCAAAGGGCGAGTTGGGCCCCACAGCATCTTGCTTCCAGCTCTTTGGGAAGCTAAGAAACAACTCGCTCTGCACAGTGGTCTTAAAGCCTAGTGGGAACATCTCTTCCAAAGGCCTGTGAAACGCAGTTTCTTTGCAGGCCTGATCTGGCTGAAGTAGGACTTCTGCTCTGGGTGTGCTACTTTGCCCTAGAGCTGAAAGGCACAACGTGCAGGCTTCTTTCCAAAGGGCGAGTTGGGCCCCACAGCATCTTGCTTCCAGCTCTTTGGGAAGCTAAGAAACAACTCGCTCTGCACAGTGCTCTTACAGCCTACCGGGAACATCTCTTCCAAAGGCCTGTGAAACGCAGTTTCTTTGCAGGCCTTATCCGGCTGAAGTAGGACTTCTGCTCTGGGTGTGCTACTTTGCCCTAGAGCTGAAAGGCACAACGTGCAGGCTTCTTTCCAAAGGGCGAGTTGGGCCCCACAGCATCTTGCTTCCAGCTCTTTGGGAAGCTAAGAAACAACTCGCTCTGCACAGTGCTCTTACAGCCTAGTGGGAACATCTCTTCCAAAGGCCTGGGAAACGCAGTTTCTTTGCAGGCCTGATCTGGCTGAAGTAGGACTTCTGCTCTGGGTGTGCTACGTTGCCCTAGAGCTGAAAGGCACAACGTGCAGGCTTCTTTCCAAAGGGCGAGTTGGGCCCCACAGCATCTTGCTTCCAGCTCTTTGGGAAGCTAAGAAACAACTCGCTCTGCACAGTGCTCTTACAGCCTAGTGGGAACATCTCTTCCAAAGGCCTGTGAAACGCAGTTGCTTTGCAGGCCTTATCTGGCTGAAGTAGGACTTCTGCTCTGGGTGTGCTACTTTGCCCTAGAGCTGAAAGGCACAACGTGCAGGCTTCTTTCCAAAGGGCGAGTTGGGCCCCACAGCATCTTGCTTCCAGCTCTTTGGGAAGCTAAGAAACAACTCGCTCTGCACAGTGCTCTTAGAGCCTAGTGGGAACATCTCTTCCAAAGGCCTGTGAAACGCAGTTTCTTTGCAGGCCTTATCTGGCTGAAGTAGGACTTCTGCTCTGGGTGTGCTACTTTGCCCTAGAGCTGAAAGGCACAACGTGCAGGCTTCTTTCCAAAGGGCCAGTTGGGCCCCACAGCATCTTGCTTCCAGCTCTTTGGGAAGCTAAGAAACAACTCGCTCTGCACAGTGCTCTTACAGCCTAGTGGGAACATCTCTTCCAAAGGCCTGGGAAACGCAGTTTCTTTGCAGGTCTGATCTGGCTGAAGTAGGACTTCTGCTCTGGGTGTGCTACTTTGCCCTAGAGCTGAAAGGCACAACGTGCAGGCTTCTTTCCAAAGGGCGAGTTGGGCCCCACAGCATCTTGCTTCCAGCTCTTTGGGAAGCTAAGAAACAACTCGCTCTGCACAGTCTTCTTAAAGCCTAGTGGGAACATCTCTTCCAAAGGCCTGTGAAACGCAGTTTCTTTGCAGGCCTGATCTGGCTGAAGTAGGACTTCTGCTCTGGGTGTGCTACTTTGCCCTAGAGCTGAAAGGCACAACGTGCAGGCTTCTTTCCAAAGGGCGAGTTGGGCCCCACAGCATCTTGCTTCCAGCTCTTTGGGAAGCTAAGAAACAACTCGCTCTGCACAGTGCTCTTACAGCCTAGTGGGAACATCTCTTCCAAAGGCCTGTGAAACGCAGTTTCTTTGCAGGCCTGATCTGGCTGAAGTAGGACTTCTGCTCTGGGGTGCTACTTTGCCCTAGAGCTGAAAGGCACAACGTGCAGGCTTCTTTCCAAAGGGCGAGTTGGGCCCCACAGCATCTTGCTCCCAGCTCTTTGGGAAGCTAAGAAACAACTCGCTCTGCACAGTGCTCTTACAGCCTAGTGGGAACATCTCTTCCAAAGGCCTGTGAAACGCAGTTTCTTTGCAGGCCTGATCCGGCTGAAGTAGGACTTCTGCTCTGGGTGTGCTACTTTGCCCTAGAGCTGAAAGGCACAACGTGCAGGCTTCTTTCCAAAGGGCGAGTTGGGCCCCACAGCATCTTGCTTCCAGCTCTTTGGGAAGCTAAGAAACAACTCGCTCTGCACAGTGCTCTTACAGCCTAGTGGGAACATCTCTTCCAAAGGCCTGGGAAACGCAGTTTCTTTGCAGGCCTTATCTGGCTGAAGTAGGACTTCTGCTCTGGGTGTGCTACTTTGCCCTAGAGCTGAAAGGCACAACGTGCAGGCTTCTTTCCAAAGGGCGAGTTGGGCCCCACAGCATCTTGCTTCCAGCTCTTTGGGAAGCTAAGAAACAACTCGCTCTGCACAGTGCTCTTACAGCCTAGTGGGAACATCTCTTCCAAAGGCCTGGGAAACGCAGTTTCTTTGCAGGTCTGATCTGGCTGAAGTAGGACTTCTGCTCTGGGTGTGCTACTTTGCCCTAGAGCTGAAAGGCACAACGTGCAGTCTTCTTTCCAAAGGGCGAGTTGGGCCCCACAGCATCTTGCTTCCAGCTCTTTGGGAAGCTAAGAAACAACTCGCTCTGCACTTTGGTCTTAAAGCCTAGTGGGAACATCTCTTCCAAAGGCCTGTGAAACGCAGTTTCTTTGCAGGCCTGATCTGGCTGAAGTAGGACTTCTGCTCTGGGTGTGCTACTTTGCCCTAGAGCTGAAAGGCACAACGTGCAGACTTCTTTCCAAAGGGCGAGTTGGGCCCCACAGCATCTTGCTTCCAGCTCTTTGGGAAGCTAAGAAACAACTCGCTCTGCACAGTGCTCTTACAGCCTACCGGGAACATCTCTTCCAAAGGCCTGTGAAACGCAGTTTCTTTGCAGGCCTGATCTGGCTGAAGTAGGACTTCTGCTCTGGGTGTGCTACTTTGCCCTAGAGCTGAAAGGCACAACGTGCAGGCTTCTTTCCAAAGGGCGAGTTGGGCCCCACAGCATCTTGCTTCCAGCTCTTTGGGAAGCTAAGAAACAACTCGCTCTGCACAGTGCTCTTACAGCCTAGTGGGAACATCTCTTCCAAAGGCCTGTGAAACGCAGTTTCTTTGCAGGCCTGATCTGGCTGAAGTAGGACTTTGCTCTGGGTGTGCTACTTTGCCCTAGAGCTGAAAGGCACAACGTGCAGGCTTCTTTCCAAAGGGCGAGTTGGGCCCCACAGCATCTTGCTTCCAGCTCTTTGGGAAGCTAAGAAACAACTCGCTCTGCACAGTGCTCTTACAGCCTAGTGGGAACATCTCTTCCAAAGGCCTGTGAAACGCAGTTGCTTTGCAGGCCTGATCTGGCTGAAGTAGGACTTCTGCTCTGGGTGTGCTACTTTGCCCTAGAGCTGAAAGGCACAACGTGCAGGCTTCTTTCCAAAGGGCGAGTTGGGCCCCACAGCATCTTGCTTCCAGCTCTTTGGGAAGCTAAGAAACAACTCGCTCTGCACAGTGCTCTTACAGCCTAGTGGGAACATCTCTTCCAAAGGCCTGTGAAACGCAGTTTCTTTGCAGGCCTGATCTGGCTGAAGTAGGACTTCTGCTCTGGGTGTGCTACTTTGCCCTAGAGCTGAAAGGCACAACGTGCAGGCTTCTTTCCAAAGGGCGAGTTGGGCCCCACAGCATCTTGCTTCCAGCTCTTTGGGAAGCTAAGAAACAACTCGCTCTGCACAGTGCTCTTACAGCCTACCGGGAACATCTCTTCCAAAGGCCTTTGAAACGCAGTTTCTTTGCAGGCCTTATCTGGCTGAAGTAGGACTTCTGCTCTGGGTGTGCTACTTTGCCCTAGAGCTGAAAGGCACAACGTGCAGGCTTCTTTCCAAAGGGCCAGTTGGGCCCCACAGCATCTTGCTTCCAGCTCTTTGGGAAGCTAAGAAACAACTCGCTCTGCACAGTGTTCTTACAGCCTAGTGGGAACATCTATTCCAAAGGCCGGTGAAACGCAGTTTCTTTGCAGGCCTGATCTGGCTGAAGTAGGACTTCTGCTCTGGGTGTGCTACTTTGCCCTAGAGCTGAAAGGCACAACGTGCAGGCTTCTTTTCAAAGGGCGAGTTGGGCCCCACAGCATCTTGCTTCCAGCTCTTTGGGAAGCTAAGAAACAACTCGCTCTGCACAGTGCTCTTACAGCCTACCGGGAACATCTCTTCCAAAGGCCTGTGAAACGCAGTTTCTTTGCAGGCCTGATCTGGCTGAAGTAGGACTTCTGCTCTGGGTGTGCTACTTTGCCCTAGAGCTGAAAGGCACAACGTGCAGGCTTCTTTCCAAAGGGCGAGTTGGGCCCCACAGCATCTTGCTTCCAGCTCTTTGGGAAGCTAAGAAACAACTCTCTCTGCACAGTGTTCTTACAGCCTAGTGGGAACATCTCTTCCAAAGGCCGGTGAAACGCAGTTTCTTTGCAGGCCTGATCTGGCTGAAGTAGGACTTCTGCTCTGGGTGTGCTACTTTGCCCTAGAGCTGAAAGGCACAACGTGCAGGCTTCTTTCCAAAGGGCGAGTTGGGCCCCACAGCATCTTGCTTCCAGCTCTTTGGGAAGCTAAGAAACAACTCGCTCTGCACAGTGCTCTTACAGCCTACCGGGAACATCTCTTCCAAAGGCCTGTGAAACGCAGTTTCTTTGCAGGCCTGATCTGGCTGAAGTAGGACTTCTGCTCTGGGTGTGCTACTTTGCCCTAGAGCTGAAAGGCACAACGTGCAGGCTTCTTTCCAAAGGGCCAGTTGGGCCCCACAGCATCTTGCTTCCAGCTCTTTGGGAAGCTAAGAAACAACTCGCTCTGCACAGTGTTCTTACAGCCTAGTGGGAACATCTCTTCCAAAGGCCGGTGAAACGCAGTTTCTTTGCAGGCCTGATCTGGCTGAAGTAGGACTTCTGCTCTGGGTGTGCTACTTTGCCCTAGAGCTGAAAGGCACAACGTGCAGGCTTCTTTCCAAAGGGCGAGTTGGGCCCCACAGCATCTTGCTTCCAGCTCTTTGGGAAGCTAAGAAACAACTCGCTCTGCACAGTGCTCTTACAGCCTACCGGGAACATCTCTTCCAAAGGCCTGTGAAATGCAGTTTCTTTGCAGGCCTGATCTGGCTGAAGTAGGACTTCTGCTCTGGGTGTGCTACTTTGCCCTAGAGCTGAAAGGCACAACGTGCAGGCTTCTTTCCAAAGGGCGAGTTGGGCCCCACAGCATCTTGCTTCCAGCTCTTTGGGAAGCTAAGAAACAACTCGCTCTGCACAGTGCTCTTACAGCCTACCGGGAACATCTCTTCCAAAGGCCTTTGAAACGCAGTTTCTTTGCAGGCCTTATCTGGCTGAAGTAGGACTTCTGCTCTGGGTGTGCTACTTTGCCCTAGAGCTGAAAGGCACAACGTGCAGGCTTCTTTCCAAAGGGCCAGTTGGGCCCCACAGCATCTTGCTTCCAGCTCTTTGGGAAGCTAAGAAACAACTCGCTCTGCACAGTGCTCTTACAGCCTAGTGGGAACATCTCTTCCAAAGGCCTGGGAAACGCAGTTTCTTTGCAGGTCTGATCTGGCTGATGTAGGACTTCTGCTCTGGGTGTGCTACTTTGCCCTAGAGCTGAAAGGCACAACGTGCAGTCTTCTTTCCAAAGGGCGAGTTGGGCCCCACAGCATCTTGCTTCCAGCTCTTTGGGAAGCTAAGAAACAACTCGCTCTGCACAGTGGTCTTAAAGCCTAGTGGGAACATCTCTTCCAAAGGCCTGTGAAACGCAGTTTCTTTGCAGGCCTGATCTGGCTGAAGTAGGACTTCTGCTCTGGGTGTGCTACTTTGCCCTAGAGCTGAAAGGCACAACGTGCAGGCTTCTTTCCAAAGGGCGAGTTGGGCCCCACAGCATCTTGCTTCCAGCTCTTTGGGAAGCTAAGAAACAACTCGCTCTGCACAGTGCTCTTACAGCCTACCGGGAACATCTCTTCCAAAGGCCTGTGAAACGCAGTTTCTTTGCAGGCCTGATCTGGCTGAAGTAGGACTTCTGCTCTGGGGTGCTACTTTGCCCTAGAGCTGAAAGGCACAACGTGCAGGCTTCTTTCCAAAGGGCGAGTTGGGCCCCACAGCATCTTGCTTCCAGCTCTTTGGGAAGCTAAGAAACAACTCGCTCTGCACAGTGCTCTTACAGCCTAGTGGGAACATCTCTTCCAAAGGCCTGTGAAACGCAGTTTCTTTGCAGGCCTGATCTGGCTGAAGTAGGACTTCTGCTCTGGGTGTGCTACTTTGCCCTAGAGCTGAAAGGCACAACGTGCAGGCTTCTTTCCAAAGGGCGAGTTGGGCCCCACAGCATCTTGCTTCCAGCTCTTTGGGAAGCTAAGAAACAACTCGCTCTGCACAGTGCTCTTACAGCCTACCGGGAACATCTCTTCCAAAGGCCTGTGAAACGCAGTTTCTTTGCAGGCCTTATCCGGCTGAAGTAGGACTTCTGCTCTGGGTGTGCTACTTTGCCCTAGAGCTGAAAGGCACAACGTGCAGGCTTCTTTCCAAAGGGCGAGTTGGGCCCCACAGCATCTTGCTTCCAGCTCTTTGGGAAGCTAAGAAACAACTCGCTCTGCACAGTGCTCTTACAGCCTAGTGGGAACATCTCTTCCAAAGGCCTGGGAAACGCAGTTTCTTTGCAGGCCTGATCTGGCTGAAGTAGGACTTCTGCTCTGGGTGTGCTACGTTGCCCTAGAGCTGAAAGGCACAACGTGCAGGCTTCTTTCCAAAGGGCGAGTTGGGCCCCACAGCATCTTGCTTCCAGCTCTTTGGGAAGCTAAGAAACAACTCGCTCTGCACAGTGCTCTTACAGCCTAGTGGGAACATCTCTTCCAAAGGCCTGTGAAACGCAGTTGCTTTGCAGGCCTGATCTGGCTGAAGTAGGACTTCTGCTCTGGGTGTGCTACTTTGCCCTAGAGCTGAAAGGCACAACGTGCAGGCTTCTTTCCAAAGGGCGAGTTGGGCCCCACAGCATCTTGCTTCCAGCTCTTTGGGAAGCTAAGAAACAACTCGCTCTGCACAGTGCTCTTAGAGCCTAGTGGGAACATCTCTTCCAAAGGCCTGTGAAACGCAGTTTCTTTGCAGGCCTGATCTGGCTGAAGTAGGACTTCTGCTCTGGGTGTGCTACTTTGCCCTAGAGCTGAAAGGCACAACGTGCAGTCTTCTTTCCAAAGGGCGAGTTGGGCCCCACAGCATCTTGCTTCCAGCTCTTTGGGAAGCTAAGAAACAACTCGCTCTGCACAGTGCTCCTACAGCCTACCGGGAACATCTCTTCCAAAGGCCTGTGAAACGCAGTTTCTTTGCAGGCCTGATCTGGCTGAAGTAGGACTTCTGCTCTGGGTGTGCTACTTTGCCCTAGAGCTGAAAGGCACAACGTGCAGGCTTCTTTCCAAAGGGCCAGTTGGGCCCCACAGCATCTTGCTTCCAGCTCTTTGGGAAGCTAAGAAACAACTCGCTCTGCACAGTGCTCTTACAGCCTACCGGGAACATCTCTTCCAAAGGCCTGGGAAACGCAGTTTCTTTGCAGGTCTGATCTGGCTGAAGTAGGACTTCTGCTCTGGGTGTGCTACTTTGCCCTAGAGCTGAAAGGCACAACGTGCAGGCTTCTTTCCAAAGGGCGAGTTGGGCCCCACAGCATCTTGCTTCCAGCTCTTTGGGAAGCTAAGAAACAACTCGCTCTGCACAGTCTTCTTAAAGCCTAGTGGGAACATCTCTTCCAAAGGCCTGTGAAACGCAGTTTCTTTGCAGGCCTGATCTGGCTGAAGTAGGACTTCTGCTCTGGGTGTGCTACTTTGCCCTGGAGCTGAAAGGCACAACGTGCAGGCTTCTTTCCAAAGGGCGAGTTGGGCCCCACAGCATCTTGCTTCCAGCTCTTTGGGAAGCTAAGAAACAACTCGCTCTGCACAGTGCTCTTACAGCCTAGTGGGAACATCTCTTCCAAAGGCCTGGGAAACGCAGTTTCTTTGCAGGTCTGATCTGGCTGAAGTAGGACTTCTGCTCTGGGTGTGCTACTTTGCCCTAGAGCTGAAAGGCACAACGTGCAGGCTTCTTTCCAAAGGGCGAGTTGGGCCCCACAGCATCTTGCTTCCAGCTCTTTGGGAAGCTAAGAAACAACTCGATCTGCACAGTCTTCTTAAAGCCTAGTGGGAACATCTCTTCCAAAGGCCTGTGAAACGCAGTTTCTTTGCAGGCCTGATCTGGCTGAAGTAGGACTTCTGCTCTGGGTGTGCTACTTTGCCCTAGAGCTGAAAGGCACAACGTGCAGGCTTCTTTCCAAAGGGCGAGTTGGGCCCCACAGCATCTTGCTTCCAGCTCTTTGGGAAGCTAAGAAACAACTCGCTCTGCACAGTGCTCTTACAGCCTACCGGGAACATCTCTTCCAAAGGCCTGTGAAACGCAGTTTCTTTGCAGGCCTGATCCGGCTGAAGTAGGACTTCTGCTCTGGGTGTGCTACTTTGCCCTAGAGCTGAAAGGCACAACGTGCAGGCTTCTTTCCAAAGGGCGAGTTGGGCCCCACAGCATCTTGCTTCCAGCTCTTTGGGAAGCTAAGAAACAACTCGCTCTGCACAGTGCTCTTACAGCCTACCGGGAACATCTCTTCCAAAGGCCTGTGAAACGCAGTTTCTTTGCAGGCCTGATCTGGCTGAAGTAGGACTTCTGCTGTGGGTGTGCTACTTTGCCCTACAGCTGAAAGGCACAACGTGCAGGCTTCTTTCCAAAGGGCGAGTTGGGCCCCACAGCATCTTGCTTCCAGCTCTTTGGGAAGCTAAGAAACAACTCTCTCTGCACAGTGTTCTTACAGCCTAGTGGGAACATCTCTTCCAAAGGCCGGTGAAACGCAGTTTCTTTGCAGGCCTGATCTGGCTGAAGTAGGACTTCTGCTCTGGGTGTGCTACTTTGCCCTAGAGCTGAAAGGCACAACGTGCAGGCTTCTTTCCAAAGGGCGAGTTGGGCCCCACAGCATCTTGCTTCCAGCTCTTTGGGAAGCTAAGAAACAACTCGCTCTGCACAGTGCTCTTACAGCCTACCGGGAACATCTCTTCCAAAGGCCTTTGAAACGCAGTTTCTTTGCAGGCCTTATCTGGCTGAAGTAGGACTTCTGCTCTGGGTGTGCTACTTTGCCCTAGAGCTGAAAGGCACAACGTGCAGGCTTCTTTCCAAAGGGCCAGTTGGGCCCCACAGCATCTTGCTTCCAGCTCTTTGGGAAGCTAAGAAACAACTCGCTCTGCACAGTGTTCTTACAGCCTAGTGGGAACATCTCTTCCAAAGGCCGGTGAAACGCAGTTTCTTTGCAGGCCTGATCTGGCTGAAGTAGGACTTCTGCTCTGGGTGTGCTACTTTGCCCTAGAGCTGAAAGGCACAACGTGCAGGCTTCTTTCCAAAGGGCGAGTTGGGCCCCACAGCATCTTGCTTCCAGCTCTTTGGGAAGCTAAGAAACAACTCGCTCTGCACAGTGCTCTTACAGCCTACCGGGAACATCTCTTCCAAAGGCCTGTGAAACGCAGTTTGTTTGCAGGCCTGATCTGGCTGAAGTAGGACTTCTGCTCTGGGTGTGCTACTTTGCCCTAGAGCTGAAAGGCACAACGTGCAGGCTTCTTTCCAAAGGGCGAGTTGGGCCCCACAGCATCTTGCTTCCAGCTCTTTGGGAAGCTAAGAAACAACTCGCTCTGCACAGTGCTCTTACAGCCTACCGGGAACATCTCTTCCAAAGGCCTTTGAAACGCAGTTTCTTTGCAGGCCTTATCTGGCTGAAGTAGGACTTCTGCTCTGGGTGTGCTACTTTGCCCTAGAGCTGAAAGGCACAACGTGCAGGCTTCTTTCCAAAGGGCCAGTTGGGCCCCACAGCATCTTGCTTCCAGCTCTTTGGGAAGCTAAGAAACAACTCGCTCTGCACAGTGCTCTTACAGCCTAGTGGGAACATCTCTTCCAAAGGCCTGGGAAACGCAGTTTCTTTGCAGGTCTGATCTGGCTGAAGTAGGACTTCTGCTCTGGGTGTGCTACTTTGCCCTAGAGCTGAAAGGCACAACGTGCAGTCTTCTTTCCAAAGGGCGAGTTGGGCCCCACAGCATCTTGCTTCCAGCTCTTTGGGAAGCTAAGAAACAACTCGCTCTGCACAGTGGTCTTAAAGCCTAGTGGGAACATCTCTTCCAAAGGCCTGTGAAACGCAGTTTCTTTGCAGGCCTGATCTGGCTGAAGTAGGACTTCTGCTCTGGGTGTGCTACTTTGCCCTAGAGCTGAAAGGCACAACGTGCAGACTTCTTTCCAAAGGGCGAGTTGGGCCCCACAGCATCTTGCTTCCAGCTCTTTGGGAAGCTAAGAAACAACTCGCTCTGCACAGTGCTCTTACAGCCTACCGGGAACATCTCTTCCAAAGGCCTGTGAAACGCAGTTTCTTTGCAGGCCTGATCTGGCTGAAGTAGGACTTCTGCTCTGGGGTGCTACTTTGCCCTAGAGCTGAAAGGCACAACGTGCAGGCTTCTTTCCAAAGGGCGAGTTGGGCCCCACAGCATCTTGCTTCCAGCTCTTTGGGAAGCTAAGAAACAACTCGCTCTGCACAGTGCTCTTACAGCCTAGTGGGAACATCTCTTCCAAAGGCCTGTGAAACGCAGTTTCTTTGCAGGCCTGATCTGGCTGAAGTAGGACTTCTGCTCTGGGTGTGCTACTTTGCCCTAGAGCTGAAAGGCACAACGTGCAGGCTTCTTTCCAAAGGGCGAGTTGGGCCCCACAGCATCTTGCTTCCAGCTCTTTGGGAAGCTAAGAAACAACTCGCTCTGCACAGTGCTCTTACAGCCTACCGGGAACATCTCTTCCAAAGGCCTGTGAAACGCAGTTTCTTTGCAGGCCTTATCCGGCTGAAGTAGGACTTCTGCTCTGGGTGTGCTACTTTGCCCTAGAGCTGAAAGGCACAACGTGCAGGCTTCTTTCCAAAGGGCGAGTTGGGCCCCACAGCATCTTGCTTCCAGCTCTTTGGGAAGCTAAGAAACAACTCGCTCTGCACAGTGGTCTTAAAGCCTAGTGGGAACATCTCTTCCAAAGGCCTGTGAAACGCAGTTTCTTTGCAGGCCTGATCTGGCTGAAGTAGGACTTCTGCTCTGGGTGTGCTACTTTGCCCTAGAGCTGAAAGGCACAACGTGCAGACTTCTTTCCAAAGGGCGAGTTGGGCCCCACAGCATCTTGCTTCCAGCTCTTTGGGAAGCTAAGAAACAACTCGCTCTGCACAGTGCTCTTACAGCCTACCGGGAACATCTCTTCCAAAGGCCTGTGAAACGCAGTTTCTTTGCAGGCCTGATCTGGCTGAAGTAGGACTTCTGCTCTGGGTGTGCTACTTTGCCCTAGAGCTGAAAGGCACAACGTGCAGGCTTCTTTCCAAAGGGCGAGTTGGGCCCCACAGCATCTTGCTTCCAGCTCTTTGGGAAGCTAAGAAACAACTCGCTCTGCACAGTGCTCTTACAGCCTACCGGGAACATCTCTTCCAAAGGCCTGTGAAACGCAGTTTCTTTGCAGGCCTGATCTGGCTGAAGTAGGACTTCTGCTCTGGGTGTGCTACTTTGCCCTAGAGCTGAAAGGCACAACGTGCAGGCTTCTTTCCAAAGGGCGAGTTGGGCCCCACAGCATCTTGCTTCCAGCTCTTTGGGAAGCTAAGAAACAACTCGCTCTGCACAGTGCTCTTACAGCCTAGTGGGAACATCTCTTCCAAAGGCCTGTGAAACGCAGTTTCTTTGCAGGCCTGATCTGGCTGAAGTAGGACTTCTGCTCTGGGTGTGCTACTTTGCCCTAGAGCTGAAAGGCACAACGTGCAGGCTTCTTTCCAAAGGGCGAGTTGGGCCCCACAGCATCTTGCTTCCAGCTCTTTGGGAAGCTAAGAAACAACTCGCTCTGCACAGTGCTCTTACAGCCTAGTGGGAACATCTCTTCCAAAGGCCTGTGAAACGCAGTTTCTTTGCAGGCCTGATCTGGCTGAAGTAGGACTTCTGCTCTGGGTGTGCTACTTTGCCCTAGAGCTGAAAGGCACAACGTGCAGGCTTCTTTCCAAAGGGCGAGTTGGGCCCCACAGCATCTTGCTTCCAGCTCTTTGGGAAGCTAAGAAACAACTCGCTCTGCACAGTGCTCTTACAGCCTACCGGGAACATCTCTTCCAAAGGCCTTTGAAACGCAGTTTCTTTGCAGGCCTTATCTGGCTGAAGTAGGACTTCTGCTCTGGGTGTGCTACTTTGCCCTAGAGCTGAAAGGCACAACGTGCAGGCTTCTTTCCAAAGGGCCAGTTGGGCCCCACAGCATCTTGCTTCCAGCTCTTTGGGAAGCTAAGAAACAACTCGCTCTGCACAGTGTTCTTACAGCCTAGTGGGAACATCTCTTCCAAAGGCCGGTGAAACGCAGTTTCTTTGCAGGCCTGATCTGGCTGAAGTAGGACTTCTGCTCTGGGTGTGCTACTTTGCCCTAGAGCTGAAAGGCACAACGTGCAGGCTTCTTTCCAAAGGGCGAGTTGGGCCCCACAGTATCTTGCTTCCAGCTCTTTGGGAAGCTAAGAAACAACTCGCTCTGCACAGTGCTCTTACAGCCTACCGGGAACATCTCTTCCAAAGGCCTGTGAAACGCAGTTTCTTTGCAGGCCTGATCTGGCTGAAGTAGGACTTCTGCTCTGGGTGTGCTACTTTGCCCTAGAGCTGAAAGGCACAACGTGCAGGCTTCTTTCCAAAGGGCGAGTTGGGCCCCACAGCATCTTGCTTCCAGCTCTTTGGGAAGCTAAGAAACAACTCGCTCTGCACAGTGCTCTTACAGCCTACCGGGAACATCTCTTCCAAAGGCCTTTGAAATGCAGTTTCTTTGCAGGCCTTATCTGGCTGAAGTAGGACTTCTGCTCTGGGTGTGCTACTTTGCCCTAGAGCTGAAAGGCACAACGTGCAGGCTTCTTTCCAAAGGGCCAGTTGGGCCCCACAGCATCTTGCTTCCAGCTCTTTGGGAAGCTAAGAAACAACTCGCTCTGCACAGTGCTCTTACAGCCTAGTGGGAACATCTCTTCCAAAGGCCTGGGAAACGCAGTTTCTTTGCAGGTCTGATCTGGCTGATGTAGGACTTCTGCTCTGGGTGTGCTACTTTGCCCTAGAGCTGAAAGGCACAACGTGCAGTCTTCTTTCCAAAGGGCGAGTTGGGCCCCACAGCATCTTGCTTCCAGCTCTTTGGGAAGCTAAGAAACAACTCGCTCTGCACAGTGGTCTTAAAGCCTAGTGGGAACATCTCTTCCAAAGGCCTGTGAAACGCAGTTTCTTTGCAGGCCTGATCTGGCTGAAGTAGGACTTCTGCTCTGGGTGTGCTACTTTGCCCTAGAGCTGAAAGGCACAACGTGCAGGCTTCTTTCCAAAGGGCGAGTTGGGCCCCACAGCATCTTGCTTCCAGCTCTTTGGGAAGCTAAGAAACAACTCGCTCTGCACAGTGCTCTTACAGCCTACCGGGAACATCTCTTCCAAAGGCCTGTGAAACGCAGTTTCTTTGCAGGCCTTATCCGGCTGAAGTAGGACTTCTGCTCTGGGTGTGCTACTTTGCCCTAGAGCTGAAAGGCACAACGTGCAGGCTTCTTTCCAAAGGGCGAGTTGGGCCCCACAGCATCTTGCTTCCAGCTCTTTGGGAAGCTAAGAAACAACTCGCTCTGCACAGTGCTCTTACAGCCTAGTGGGAACATCTCTTCCAAAGGCCTGGGAAACGCAGTTTCTTTGCAGGCCTGATCTGGCTGAAGTAGGACTTCTGCTCTGGGTGTGCTACGTTGCCCTAGAGCTGAAAGGCACAACGTGCAGGCTTCTTTCCAAAGGGCGAGTTGGGCCCCACAGCATCTTGCTTCCAGCTCTTTGGGAAGCTAAGAAACAACTCGCTCTGCACAGTGCTCTTACAGCCTACCGGGAACATCTCTTCCAAAGGCCTGTGAAACGCAGTTGCTTTGCAGGCCTTATCTGGCTGAAGTAGGACTTCTGCTCTGGGTGTGCTACTTTGCCCTAGAGCTGAAAGGCACAACGTGCAGGCTTCTTTCCAAAGGGCGAGTTGGGCCCCACAGCATCTTGCTTCCAGCTCTTTGGGAAGCTAAGAAACAACTCGCTCTGCACAGTGCTCTTAGAGCCTAGTGGGAACATCTCTTCCAAAGGCCTGTGAAACGCAGTTTCTTTGCAGGCCTGATCTGGCTGAAGTAGGACTTCTGCTCTGGGTGTGCTACTTTGCCCTAGAGCTGAAAGGCACAACGTGCAGGCTTCTTTCCAAAGGGCGAGTTGGGCCCCACAGCATCTTGCTTCCAGCTCTTTGGGAAGCTAAGAAACAACTCGCTCTGCACAGTGCTCTTACAGCCTAGTGGGAACATCTCTTCCAAAGGCCTGTGAAACGCAGTTTCTTTGCAGGCCTGATCTGGCTGAAGTAGGACTTCTGCTCTGGGGTGCTACTTTGCCCTAGAGCTGAAAGGCACAACGTGCAGGCTTCTTTCCAAAGGGCGAGTTGGGCCCCACAGCATCTTGCTCCCAGCTCTTTGGGAAGCTAAGAAACAACTCGCTCTGCACAGTGCTCTTACAGCCTAGTGGGAACATCTCTTCCAAAGGCCTGTGAAACGCAGTTTCTTTGCAGGCCTGATCTGGCTGAAGTAGGACTTCTGCTCTGGGTGTGCTACTTTGCCCTGGAGCTGAAAGGCACAACGTGCAGGCTTCTTTCCAAAGGGCGAGTTGGGCCCCACAGCATCTTGCTTCCAGCTCTTTGGGAAGCTAAGAAACAACTCGCTCTGCACAGTGCTCTTACAGCCTAGTGGGAACATCTCTTCCAAAGGCCTGGGAAACGCAGTTTCTTTGCAGGCCTTATCTGGCTGAAGTAGGACTTCTGCTCTGGGTGTGCTACTTTGCCCTAGAGCTGAAAGGCACAACGTGCAGGCTTCTTTCCAAAGGGCGAGTTGGGCCCCACAGCATCTTGCTTCCAGCTCTTTGGGAAGCTAAGAAACAACTCGCTCTGCACAGTGCTCTTACAGCCTAGTGGGAACATCTCTTCCAAAGGCCTGGGAAACGCAGTTTCTTTGCAGGTCTGATCTGGCTGAAGTAGGACTTCTGCTCTGGGTGTGCTACTTTGCCCTAGAGCTGAAAGGCACAACGTGCAGTCTTCTTTCCAAAGGGCGAGTTGGGCCCCACAGCATCTTGCTTCCAGCTCTTTGGGAAGCTAAGAAACAACTCGCTCTGCACAGTGGTCTTAAAGCCTAGTGGGAACATCTCTTCCAAAGGCCTGTGAAACGCAGTTTCTTTGCAGGCCTGATCTGGCTGAAGTAGGACTTCTGCTCTGGGTGTGCTACTTTGCCCTAGAGCTGAAAGGCACAACGTGCAGACTTCTTTCCAAAGGGCGAGTTGGGCCCCACAGCATCTTGCTTCCAGCTCTTTGGGAAGCTAAGAAACAACTCGCTCTGCACAGTGCTCTTACAGCCTACCGGGAACATCTCTTCCAAAGGCCTGTGAAACGCAGTTTCTTTGCAGGCCTGATCTGGCTGAAGTAGGACTTCTGCTCTGGGTGTGCTACTTTGCCCTAGAGCTGAAAGGCACAACGTGCAGGCTTCTTTCCAAAGGGCGAGTTGGGCCCCACAGCATCTTGCTTCCAGCTCTTTGGGAAGCTAAGAAACAACTCGCTCTGCACAGTGCTCTTACAGCCTAGTGGGAACATCTCTTCCAAAGGCCTGTGAAACGCAGTTTCTTTGCAGGCCTGATCTGGCTGAAGTAGGACTTCTGCTCTGGGTGTGCTACTTTGCCCTAGAGCTGAAAGGCACAACGTGCAGGCTTCTTTCCAAAGGGCGAGTTGGGCCCCACAGCATCTTGCTTCCAGCTCTTTGGGAAGCTAAGAAACAACTCGCTCTGCACAGTGCTCTTACAGCCTAGTGGGAACATCTCTTCCAAAGGCCTGTGAAACGCAGTTGCTTTGCAGGCCTGATCTGGCTGAAGTAGGACTTCTGCTCTGGGTGTGCTACTTTGCCCTAGAGCTGAAAGGCACAACGTGCAGGCTTCTTTCCAAAGGGCGAGTTGGGCCCCACAGCATCTTGCTTCCAGCTCTTTGGGAAGCTAAGAAACAACTCGCTCTGCACAGTGCTCTTACAGCCTAGTGGGAACATCTCTTCCAAAGGCCTGTGAAACGCAGTTTCTTTGCAGGCCTGATCTGGCTGAAGTAGGACTTCTGCTCTGGGTGTGCTACTTTGCCCTAGAGCTGAAAGGCACAACGTGCAGGCTTCTTTCCAAAGGGCGAGTTGGGCCCCACAGCATCTTGCTTCCAGCTCTTTGGGAAGCTAAGAAACAACTCGCTCTGCACAGTGCTCTTACAGCCTACCGGGAACATCTCTTCCAAAGGCCTTTGAAACGCAGTTTCTTTGCAGGCCTTATCTGGCTGAAGTAGGACTTCTGCTCTGGGTGTGCTACTTTGCCCTAGAGCTGAAAGGCACAACGTGCAGGCTTCTTTCCAAAGGGCCAGTTGGGCCCCACAGCATCTTGCTTCCAGCTCTTTGGGAAGCTAAGAAACAACTCGCTCTGCACAGTGTTCTTACAGCCTAGTGGGAACATCTATTCCAAAGGCCGGTGAAACGCAGTTTCTTTGCAGGCCTGATCTGGCTGAAGTAGGACTTCTGCTCTGGGTGTGCTACTTTGCCCTAGAGCTGAAAGGCACAACGTGCAGGCTTCTTTCCAAAGGGCGAGTTGGGCCCCACAGCATCTTGCTTCCAGCTCTTTGGGAAGCTAAGAAACAACTCGCTCTGCACAGTGCTCTTACAGCCTACCGGGAACATCTCTTCCAAAGGCCTGTGAAACGCAGTTTCTTTGCAGGCCTGATCTGGCTGAAGTAGGACTTCTGCTCTGGGTGTGCTACTTTGCCCTAGAGCTGAAAGGCACAACGTGCAGGCTTCTTTCCAAAGGGCGAGTTGGGCCCCACAGCATCTTGCTTCCAGCTCTTTGGGAAGCTAAGAAACAACTCTCTCTGCACAGTGTTCTTACAGCCTAGTGGGAACATCTCTTCCAAAGGCCGGTGAAACGCAGTTTCTTTGCAGGCCTGATCTGGCTGAAGTAGGACTTCTGCTCTGGGTGTGCTACTTTGCCCTAGAGCTGAAAGGCACAACGTGCAGGCTTCTTTCCAAAGGGCGAGTTGGGCCCCACAGCATCTTGCTTCCAGCTCTTTGGGAAGCTAAGAAACAACTCGCTCTGCACAGTGCTCTTACAGCCTACCGGGAACATCTCTTCCAAAGGCCTGTGAAACTCAGTTTCTTTGCAGGCCTGATCTGGCTGAAGTAGGACTTCTGCTCTGGGTGTGCTACTTTGCCCTAGAGCTGAAAGGCACAACGTGCAGGCTTCTTTCCAAAGGGCGAGTTGGGCCCCACAGCATCTTGCTTCCAGCTCTTTGGGAAGCTAAGAAACAACTCGCTCTGCACAGTGCTCTTACAGCCTACCGGGAACATCTCTTCCAAAGGCCTTTGAAACGCAGTTTCTTTGCAGGCCTTATCTGGCTGAAGTAGGACTTCTGCTCTGGGTGTGCTACTTTGCCCTAGAGCTGAAAGGCACAACGTGCAGGCTTCTTTCCAAAGGGCCAGTTGGGCCCCACAGCATCTTGCTTCCAGCTCTTTGGGAAGCTAAGAAACAACTCGCTCTGCACAGTGTTCTTACAGCCTAGTGGGAACATCTCTTCCAAAGGCCGGTGAAACGCAGTTTCTTTGCAGGCCTGATCTGGCTGAAGTAGGACTTCTGCTCTGGGTGTGCTACTTTGCCCTAGAGCTGAAAGGCACAACGTGCAGGCTTCTTTCCAAAGGGCGAGTTGGGCCCCACAGCATCTTGCTTCCAGCTCTTTGGGAAGCTAAGAAACAACTCGCTCTGCACAGTGCTCTTACAGCCTACCGGGAACATCTCTTCCAAAGGCCTGTGAAATGCAGTTTCTTTGCAGGCCTGATCTGGCTGAAGTAGGACTTCTGCTCTGGGTGTGCTACTTTGCCCTAGAGCTGAAAGGCACAACGTGCAGGCTTCTTTCCAAAGGGCGAGTTGGGCCCCACAGCATCTTGCTTCCAGCTCTTTGGGAAGCTAAGAAACAACTCGCTCTGCACAGTGCTCTTACAGCCTACCGGGAACATCTCTTCCAAAGGCCTTTGAAACGCAGTTTCTTTGCAGGCCTTATCTGGCTGAAGTAGGACTTCTGCTCTGGGTGTGCTACTTTGCCCTAGAGCTGAAAGGCACAACGTGCAGGCTTCTTTCCAAAGGGCCAGTTGGGCCCCACAGCATCTTGCTTCCAGCTCTTTGGGAAGCTAAGAAACAACTCGCTCTGCACAGTGCTCTTACAGCCTAGTGGGAACATCTCTTCCAAAGGCCTGGGAAACGCAGTTTCTTTGCAGGTCTGATCTGGCTGATGTAGGACTTCTGCTCTGGGTGTGCTACTTTGCCCTAGAGCTGAAAGGCACAACGTGCAGTCTTCTTTCCAAAGGGCGAGTTGGGCCCCACAGCATCTTGCTTCCAGCTCTTTGGGAAGCTAAGAAACAACTCGCTCTGCACAGTGGTCTTAAAGCCTAGTGGGAACATCTCTTCCAAAGGCCTGTGAAACGCAGTTTCTTTGCAGGCCTGATCTGGCTGAAGTAGGACTTCTGCTCTGGGTGTGCTACTTTGCCCTAGAGCTGAAAGGCACAACGTGCAGGCTTCTTTCCAAAGGGCGAGTTGGGCCCCACAGCATCTTGCTTCCAGCTCTTTGGGAAGCTAAGAAACAACTCGCTCTGCACAGTGCTCTTACAGCCTACCGGGAACATCTCTTCCAAAGGCCTGTGAAACGCAGTTTCTTTGCAGGCCTGATCTGGCTGAAGTAGGACTTCTGCTCTGGGGTGCTACTTTGCCCTAGAGCTGAAAGGCACAACGTGCAGGCTTCTTTCCAAAGGGCGAGTTGGGCCCCACAGCATCTTGCTTCCAGCTCTTTGGGAAGCTAAGAAACAACTCGCTCTGCACAGTGCTCTTACAGCCTAGTGGGAACATCTCTTCCAAAGGCCTGTGAAACGCAGTTTCTTTGCAGGCCTGATCTGGCTGAAGTAGGACTTCTGCTCTGGGTGTGCTACTTTGCCCTAGAGCTGAAAGGCACAACGTGCAGGCTTCTTTCCAAAGGGCGAGTTGGGCCCCACAGCATCTTGCTTCCAGCTCTTTGGGAAGCTAAGAAACAACTCGCTCTGCACAGTGCTCTTACAGCCTACCGGGAACATCTCTTCCAAAGGCCTGTGAAACGCAGTTTCTTTGCAGGCCTTATCCGGCTGAAGTAGGACTTCTGCTCTGGGTGTGCTACTTTGCCCTAGAGCTGAAAGGCACAACGTGCAGGCTTCTTTCCAAAGGGCGAGTTGGGCCCCACAGCATCTTGCTTCCAGCTCTTTGGGAAGCTAAGAAACAACTCGCTCTGCACAGTGCTCTTACAGCCTAGTGGGAACATCTCTTCCAAAGGCCTGGGAAACGCAGTTTCTTTGCAGGCCTGATCTGGCTGAAGTAGGACTTCTGCTCTGGGTGTGCTACGTTGCCCTAGAGCTGAAAGGCACAACGTGCAGGCTTCTTTCCAAAGGGCGAGTTGGGCCCCACAGCATCTTGCTTCCAGCTCTTTGGGAAGCTAAGAAACAACTCGCTCTGCACAGTGCTCTTACAGCCTAGTGGGAACATCTCTTCCAAAGGCCTGTGAAACGCAGTTGCTTTGCAGGCCTGATCTGGCTGAAGTAGGACTTCCCCTCTGGGTGTGCTACTTTGCCCTAGAGCTGAAAGGCACAACGTGCAGGCTTCTTTCCAAAGGGCGAGTTGGGCCCCACAGCATCTTGCTTCCAGCTCTTTGGGAAGCTAAGAAACAACTCGCTCTGCACAGTGCTCTTAGAGCCTAGTGGGAACATCTCTTCCAAAGGCCTGTGAAACGCAGTTTCTTTGCAGGCCTGATCTGGCTGAAGTAGGACTTCTGCTCTGGGTGTGCTACTTTGCCCTAGAGCTGAAAGGCACAACGTGCAGTCTTCTTTCCAAAGGGCGAGTTGGGCCCCACAGCATCTTGCTTCCAGCTCTTTGGGAAGCTAAGAAACAACTCGCTCTGCACAGTGCTCTTACAGCCTACCGGGAACATCTCTTCCAAAGGCCTGTGAAACGCAGTTTCTTTGCAGGCCTGATCTGGCTGAAGTAGGACTTCTGCTCTGGGTGTGCTACTTTGCCCTAGAGCTGAAAGGCACAACGTGCAGGCTTCTTTCCAAAGGGCCAGTTGGGCCCCACAGCATCTTGCTTCCAGCTCTTTGGGAAGCTAAGAAACAACTCGCTCTGCACAGTGCTCTTACAGCCTACCGGGAACATCTCTTCCAAAGGCCTGGGAAACGCAGTTTCTTTGCAGGTCTGATCTGGCTGAAGTAGGACTTGTGCTCTGGGTGTGCTACTTTGCCCTAGAGCTGAAAGGCACAACGTGCAGGCTTCTTTCCAAAGGGCGAGTTGGGCCCCACAGCATCTTGCTTCCAGCTCTTTGGGAAGCTAAGAAACAACTCGCTCTGCACAGTCTTCTTAAAGCCTAGTGGGAACATCTCTTCCAAAGGCCTGTGAAACGCAGTTTCTTTGCAGGCCTGATCTGGCTGAAGTAGGACTTCTGCTCTGGGTGTGCTACTTTGCCCTAGAGCTGAAAGGCACAACGTGCAGGCTTCTTTCCAAAGGGCGAGTTGGGCCCCACAGCATCTTGCTTCCAGCTCTTTGGGAAGCTAAGAAACAACTCGCTCTGAACAGTGCTCTTACAGCCTACCGGGAACATCTCTTCCAAATGCCTGTGAAACGCAGTTTCTTTGCAGGCCTGATCTGGCTGAAGTAGGTCTTCTGCTCTGGGGTGCTACTTTGCCCTAGAGCTGAAAGGCACAACGTGCAGGCTTCTTTCCAAAGGGCGAGTTGGGCCCCACAGCATCTTGCTTCCAGCTCTTTGGGAAGCTAAGAAACAACTCGCTCTGCACAGTGCTCTTACAGCCTAGTGGGAACATCTCTTCCAAAGGCCTGTGAAACGCAGTTTCTTTGCAGGCCTGATCTGGCTGAAGTAGGACTTCTGCTCTGGGTGTGCTACTTTGCCCTGGAGCTGAAAGGCACAACGTGCAGGCTTCTTTCCAAAGGGCGAGTTGGGCCCCACAGCATCTTGCTTCCAGCTCTTTGGGAAGCTAAGAAACAACTCGCTCTGCACAGTGCTCTTACAGCCTAGTGGGAACATCTCTTCCAAAGGCCTGGGAAACGCAGTTTCTTTGCAGGTCTGATCTGGCTGAAGTAGGACTTCTGCTCTGGGTGTGCTACTTTGCCCTAGAGCTGAAAGGCACAACGTGCAGGCTTCTTTCCAAAGGGCGAGTTGGGCCCCACAGCATCTTGCTTCCAGCTCTTTGGGAAGCTAAGAAACAACTCGATCTGCACAGTCTTCTTAAAGCCTAGTGGGAACATCTCTTCCAAAGGCCTGTGAAACGCAGTTTCTTTGCAGGCCTGATCTGGCTGAAGTAGGACTTCTGCTCTGGGTGTGCTACTTTGCCCTAGAGCTGAAAGGCACAACGTGCAGGCTTCTTTCCAAAGGGCGAGTTGGGCCCCACAGCATCTTGCTTCCAGCTCTTTGGGAAGCTAAGAAACAACTCGCTCTGCACAGTGCTCTTACAGCCTACCGGGAACATCTCTTCCAAAGGCCTGTGAAACGCAGTTTCTTTGCAGGCCTGATCCGGCTGAAGTAGGACTTCTGCTCTGGGTGTGCTACTTTGCCCTAGAGCTGAAAGGCACAACGTGCAGGCTTCTTTCCAAAGGGCGAGTTGGGCCCCACAGCATCTTGCTTCCAGCTCTTTGGGAAGCTAAGAAACAACTCGCTCTGCACAGTGCTCTTACAGCCTACCGGGAACATCTCTTCCAAAGGCCTGTGAAACGCAGTTTCTTTGCAGGCCTGATCTGGCTGAAGTAGGACTTCTGCTGTGGGTGTGCTACTTTGCCCTACAGCTGAAAGGCACAACGTGCAGGCTTCTTTCCAAAGGGCGAGTTGGGCCCCACAGCATCTTGCTTCCAGCTCTTTGGGAAGCTAAGAAACAACTCTCTCTGCACAGTGTTCTTACAGCCTAGTGGGAACATCTCTTCCAAAGGCCGGTGAAACGCAGTTTCTTTGCAGGCCTGATCTGGCTGAAGTAGGACTTCTGCTCTGGGTGTGCTACTTTGCCCTAGAGCTGAAAGGCACAACGTGCAGGCTTCTTTCCAAAGGGCGAGTTGGGCCCCACAGCATCTTGCTTCCAGCTCTTTGGGAAGCTAAGAAACAACTCGCTCTGCACAGTGCTCTTACAGCCTACCGGGAACATCTCTTCCAAAGGCCTTTGAAACGCAGTTTCTTTGCAGGCCTTATCTGGCTGAAGTAGGACTTCTGCTCTGGGTGTGCTACTTTGCCCTAGAGCTGAAAGGCACAACGTGCAGGCTTCTTTCCAAAGGGCCAGTTGGGCCCCACAGCATCTTGCTTCCAGCTCTTTGGGAAGCTAAGAAACAACTCGCTCTGCACAGTGTTCTTACAGCCTAGTGGGAACATCTCTTCCAAAGGCCGGTGAAACGCAGTTTCTTTGCAGGCCTGATCTGGCTGAAGTAGGACTTCTGCTCTGGGTGTGCTACTTTGCCCTAGAGCTGAAAGGCACAACGTGCAGGCTTCTTACCAAAGGGCGAGTTGGGCCCCACAGCATCTTGCTTCCAGCTCTTTGGGAAGCTAAGAAACAACTCGCTCTGCACAGTGCTCTTACAGCCTACCGGGAACATCTCTTCCAAAGGCCTGTGAAACGCAGTTTGTTTGCAGGCCTGATCTGGCTGAAGTAGGACTTCTGCTCTGGGTGTGCTACTTTGCCCTAGAGCTGAAAGGCACAACGTGCAGGCTTCTTTCCAAAGGGCGAGTTGGGCCCCACAGCATCTTGCTTCCAGCTCTTTGGGAAGCTAAGAAACAACTCGCTCTGCACAGTGCTCTTACAGCCTACCGGGAACATCTCTTCCAAAGGCCTTTGAAACGCAGTTTCTTTGCAGGCCTTATCTGGCTGAAGTAGGACTTCTGCTCTGGGTGTGCTACTTTGCCCTAGAGCTGAAAGGCACAACGTGCAGGCTTCTTTCCAAAGGGCCAGTTGGGCCCCACAGCATCTTGCTTCCAGCTCTTTGGGAAGCTAAGAAACAACTCGCTCTGCACAGTGCTCTTACAGCCTAGTGGGAACATCTCTTCCAAAGGCCTGGGAAACGCAGTTTCTTTGCAGGTCTGATCTGGCTGAAGTAGGACTTCTGCTCTGGGTGTGCTACTTTGCCCTAGAGCTGAAAGGCACAACGTGCAGTCTTCTTTCCAAAGGGCGAGTTGGGCCCCACAGCATCTTGCTTCCAGCTCTTTGGGAAGCTAAGAAACAACTCGCTCTGCACAGTGGTCTTAAAGCCTAGTGGGAACATCTCTTCCAAAGGCCTGTGAAACGCAGTTTCTTTGCAGGCCTGATCTGGCTGAAGTAGGACTTCTGCTCTGGGTGTGCTACTTTGCCCTAGAGCTGAAAGGCACAACGTGCAGACTTCTTTCCAAAGGGCGAGTTGGGCCCCACAGCATCTTGCTTCCAGCTCTTTGGGAAGCTAAGAAACAACTCGCTCTGCACAGTGCTCTTACAGCCTACCGGGAACATCTCTTCCAAAGGCCTGTGAAACGCAGTTTCTTTGCAGGCCTGATCTGGCTGAAGTAGGACTTCTGCTCTGGGGTGCTACTTTGCCCTAGAGCTGAAAGGCACAACGTGCAGGCTTCTTTCCAAAGGGCGAGTTGGGCCCCACAGCATCTTGCTTCCAGCTCTTTGGGAAGCTAAGAAACAACTCGCTCTGCACAGTGCTCTTACAGCCTAGTGGGAACATCTCTTCCAAAGGCCTGTGAAACGCAGTTTCTTTGCAGGCCTGATCTGGCTGAAGTAGGACTTCTGCTCTGGGTGTGCTACTTTGCCCTAGAGCTGAAAGGCACAACGTGCAGGCTTCTTTCCAAAGGGCGAGTTGGGCCCCACAGCATCTTGCTTCCAGCTCTTTGGGAAGCTAAGAAACAACTCGCTCTGCACAGTGCTCTTACAGCCTACCGGGAACATCTCTTCCAAAGGCCTGTGAAACGCAGTTTCTTTGCAGGCCTTATCCGGCTGAAGTAGGACTTCTGCTCTGGGTGTGCTACTTTGCCCTAGAGCTGAAAGGCACAACGTGCAGGCTTCTTTCCAAAGGGCGAGTTGGGCCCCACAGCATCTTGCTTCCAGCTCTTTGGGAAGCTAAGAAACAACTCGCTCTGCACAGTGCTCTTACAGCCTAGTGGGAACATCTCTTCCAAAGGCCTGGGAAACGCAGTTTCTTTGCAGGCCTGATCTGGCTGAAGTAGGACTTCTGCTCTGGGTGTGCTACGTTGCCCTAGAGCTGAAAGGCACAACGTGCAGGCTTCTTTCCAAAGGGCGAGTTGGGCCCCACAGCATCTTGCTTCCAGCTCTTTGGGAAGCTAAGAAACAACTCGCTCTGCACAGTGCTCTTACAGCCTAGTGGGAACATCTCTTCCAAAGGCCTGTGAAACGCAGTTGCTTTGCAGGCCTGATCTGGCTGAAGTAGGACTTCTGCTCTGGGTGTGCTACTTTGCCCTAGAGCTGAAAGGCACAACGTGCAGGCTTCTTTCCAAAGGGCGAGTTGGGCCCCACAGCATCTTGCTTCCAGCTCTTTGGGAAGCTAAGAAACAACTCGCTCTGCACAGTGCTCTTAGAGCCTAGTGGGAACATCTCTTCCAAAGGCCTGTGAAACGCAGTTTCTTTGCAGGCCTGATCTGGCTGAAGTAGGACTTCTGCTCTGGGTGTGCTACTTTGCCCTAGAGCTGAAAGGCACAACGTGCAGTCTTCTTTCCAAAGGGCGAGTTGGGCCCCACAGCATCTTGCTTCCAGCTCTTTGGGAAGCTAAGAAACAACTCGCTCTGCACAGTGCTCTTACAGCCTACCGGGAACATCTCTTCCAAAGGCCTGGGAAACGCAGTTTCTTTGCAGGCCTGATCTGGCTGAAGTAGGACTTCTGCTCTGGGTGTGCTACTTTGCCCTGGAGCTGAAAGGCACAACGTGCAGGCTTCTTTCCAAAGGGCGAGTTGGGCCCCACAGCATCTTGCTTCCAGCTCTTTGGGAAGCTAAGAAACAACTCGCTCTGCACAGTGCTCTTACATCCTAGTGGGAACATCTCTTCCAAAGGCCTGGGAAACGCAGTTTCTTTGCAGGTCTGATCTGGCTGAAATAGGACTTCTGCTCTGGGTGTGCTACTTTGCCCTAGAGCTGAAAGGCACAACGTGCAGGCTTCTTTCCAAAGGGCGAGTTGGGCCCCACAGCATCTTGCTTCCAGCTCTTTGGGAAGCTAAGAAACAACTCGCTCTGCACAGTCTTCTTAAAGCCTAGTGGGAACATCTCTTCCAAAGGCCTGTGAAACGCAGTTTCTTTGCAGGCCTGATCTGGCTGAAGTAGGACTTCTGCTCTGGGTGTGCTACTTTGCCCTAGAGCTGAAAGGCACAACGTGCAGGCTTCTTTCCAAAGGGCGAGTTGGGCCCCACAGCATCTTGCTTCCAGCTCTTTGGGAAGCTAAGAAACAACTCGCTCTGCACAGTGCTCTTACAGCCTACCGGGAACATCTCTTCCAAAGGCCTGTGAAACGCAGTTTCTTTGCAGGCCTGATCCGGCTGAAGTAGGACTTCTGCTCTGGGTGTGCTACTTTGCCCTAGAGCTGAAAGGCACAACGTGCAGGCTTCTTTCCAAAGGGCGAGTTGGGCCCCACAGCATCTTGCTTCCAGCTCTTTGGGAAGCTAAGAAACAACTCGCTCTGCACAGTGCTCTTACAGCCTACCGGGAACATCTCTTCCAAAGGCCTGTGAAACGCAGTTTCTTTGCAGGCCTGATCTGGCTGAAGTAGGACTTCTGCTCTGGGTGTGCTACTTTGCCCTGGAGCTGAAAGGCACAACGTGCAGGCTTCTTTCCAAAGGGCGAGTTGGGCCCCACAGCATCTTGCTTCCAGCTCTTGGGAAGCTAAGAAACAACTCGCTCTGCACAGTGCTCTTACAGCCTACCGGGAA
The DNA here is from genome assembly GCF_041296265.1 of Equus caballus. Classification (NCBI taxonomy): domain Eukaryota; kingdom Metazoa; phylum Chordata; class Mammalia; order Perissodactyla; family Equidae; genus Equus; species Equus caballus. Next base: position 1,418,376 of record NC_091712.1, read on the forward strand.
CATCTCTTCCAAAGGCCTGTGAAACGCAGTTTCTTTGCAGGCCTGATCTGGCTGAAGTAGGACTTCTGCTCTGGGTGTGCTACTTTGCCCTAGAGCTGAAAGGCACAACGTGCAGACTTCTTTCCAAAGGGCGAGTTGGGCCCCACAGCATCTTGCTTCCAGCTCTTTGGGAAGCTAAGAAACAACTCGCTCTGAACAGTGCTCTTACAGCCTACCGGGAACATCTCTTCCAAAGGCCTGTGAAACGCAGTTTCTTTGCAGGCCTGATCTGGCTGAAGTAGGACTTCTGCTCTGGGTGTGCTACTTTGCCCTGGAGCTGAAAGGCACAACGTGCAGGCTTCTTTCCAAAGGGCGAGTTGGGCCCCACAGCATCTTGCTTCCAGCTCTTTGGGAAGCTAAGAAACAACTCGCTCTGCACAGTGCTCTTACAGCCTAGTGGGAACATCTCTTCCAAAGGCCTGGGAAACGCAGTTTCTTTGCAGGCCTGATCTGGCTGAAGTAGGACTTCTGCTCTGGGTGTGCTACTTTGCCCTAGAGCTGAAAGGCACAACGTGCAGGCTTCTTTCCAAAGGGCGAGTTGGGCCCCACAGCATCTTGCTTCCAGCTCTTTGGGAAGCTAAGAAACAACTCGCTCTGCACAGTGCTCTTACAGCCTACCGGGAACATCTCTTCCAAAGGCCTTTGAAACGCAGTTTCTTTGCAGGCCTTATCTGGCTGAAGTAGGACTTCTGCTCTGGGTGTGCTACTTTGCCCTAGAGCTGAAAGGCACAACGTGCAGGCTTCTTTCCAAAGGGCCAGTTGGGCCCCACAGCATCTTGCTTCCAGCTCTTTGGGAAGCTAAGAAACAACTCGCTCTGCACAGTGCTCTTACAGCCTAGTGGGAACATCTCTTCCAAAGGCCTGGGAAACGCAGTTTCTTTGCAGGTCTGATCTGGCTGAAGTAGGACTTCTGCTCTGGGTGTGCTACTTTGCCCTAGAGCTGAAAGGCACAACGTGCAGTCTTCTTTCCAAAGGGCGAGTTGGGCCCCACAGCATCTTGCTTCCAGCTCTTTGGGAAGCTAAGAAACAACTCGCTCTGCACAGTGGTCTTAAAGCCTAGTGGGAACATCTCTTCCAAAGGCCTGTGAAACGCAGTTTCTTTGCAGGCCTGATCTGGCTGAAGTAGGACTTCTGCTCTGGGTGTGCTACTTTGCCCTAGAGCTGAAAGGCACAACGTGCAGACTTCTTTCCAAAGGGCGAGTTGGGCCCCACAGCATCTTGCTTCCAGCTCTTTGGGAAGCTAAGAAACAACTCGCTCTGCACAGTGCTCTTACAGCCTACCGGGAACATCTCTTCCAAAGGCCTGTGAAACGCAGTTTCTTTGCAGGCCTGATCTGGCTGAAGTAGGACTTCTGCTCTGGGGTGCTACTTTGCCCTAGAGCTGAAAGGCACAACGTGCAGGCTTCTTTCCAAAGGGCGAGTTGGGCCCCACAGCATCTTGCTTCCAGCTCTTTGGGAAGCTAAGAAACAACTCGCTCTGCACAGTGCTCTTACAGCCTAGTGGGAACATCTCTTCCAAAGGCCTGTGAAACGCAGTTTCTTTGCAGGCCTGATCTGGCTGAAGTAGGACTTCTGCTCTGGGTGTGCTACTTTGCCCTAGAGCTGAAAGGCACAACGTGCAGGCTTCTTTCCAAAGGGCGAGTTGGGCCCCACAGCATCTTGCTTCCAGCTCTTTGGGAAGCTAAGAAACAACTCGCTCTGCACAGTGCTCTTACAGCCTACCGGGAACATCTCTTCCAAAGGCCTGTGAAACGCAGTTTCTTTGCAGGCCTTATCCGGCTGAAGTAGGACTTCTGCTCTGGGTGTGCTACTTTGCCCTAGAGCTGAAAGGCACAACGTGCAGGCTTCTTTCCAAAGGGCGAGTTGGGCCCCACAGCATCTTGCTTCCAGCTCTTTGGGAAACTAAGAAACAACTCGCTCTGCACAGTGCTCTTACAGCCTAGTGGGAACATCTCTTCCAAAGGCCTGGGAAACGCAGTTTCTTTGCAGGCCTGATCTGGCTGAAGTAGGACTTCTGCTCTGGGTGTGCTACGTTGCCCTAGAGCTGAAAGGCACAACGTGCAGGCTTCTTTCCAAAGGGCGAGTTGGGCCCCACAGCATCTTGCTTCCAGCTCTTTGGGAAGCTAAGAAACAACTCGCTCTGCACAGTGCTCTTACAGCCTAGTGGGAACATCTCTTCCAAAGGCCTGTGAAACGCAGTTGCTTTGCAGGCCTGATCTGGCTGAAGTAGGACTTCTGCTCTGGGTGTGCTACTTTGCCCTAGAGCTGAAAGGCACAACGTGCAGGCTTCTTTCCAAAGGGCGAGTTGGGCCCCACAGCATCTTGCTTCCAGCTCTTTGGGAAGCTAAGAAACAACTCGCTCTGCACAGTGCTCTTAGAGCCTAGTGGGAACATCTCTTCCAAAGGCCTGTGAAACGCAGTTTCTTTGCAGGCCTGATCTGGCTGAAGTAGGACTTCTGCTCTGGGTGTGCTACTTTGCCCTAGAGCTGAAAGGCACAACGTGCAGTCTTCTTTCCAAAGGGCGAGTTGGGCCCCACAGCATCTTGCTTCCAGCTCTTTGGGAAGCTAAGAAACAACTCGCTCTGCACAGTGCTCTTACAGCCTACCGGGAACATCTCTTCCAAAGGCCTGTGAAACGCAGTTTCTTTGCAGGCCTGATCTGGCTGAAGTAGGACTTCTGCTCTGGGTGTGCTACTTTGCCCTGGAGCTGAAAGGCACAACGTGCAGGCTTCTTTCCAAAGGGCGAGTTGGGCCCCACAGCATCTTGCTTCCAGCTCTTTGGGAAGCTAAGAAACAACTCGCTCTGCACAGTGCTCTTACAGCCTAGTGGGAACATCTCTTCCAAAGGCCTGGGAAACGCAGTTTCTTTGCAGGTCTGATCTGGCTGAAGTAGGACTTCTGCTCTGGGTGTGCTACTTTGCCCTAGAGCTGAAAGGCACAACGTGCAGGCTTCTTTCCAAAGGGCGAGTTGGGCCCCACAGCATCTTGCTTCCAGCTCTTTGGGAAGCTAAGAAACAACTCGCTCTGCACAGTCTTCTTAAAGCCTAGTGGGAACATCTCTTCCAAAGGCCTGTGAAACGCAGTTTCTTTGCAGGCCTGATCTGGCTGAAGTAGGACTTCTGCTCTGGGTGTGCTACTTTGCCCTAGAGCTGAAAGGCACAACGTGCAGGCTTCTTTCCAAAGGGCGAGTTGGGCCCCACAGCATCTTGCTTCCAGCTCTTTGGGAAGCTAAGAAACAACTCGCTCTGCACAGTGCTCTTACAGCCTACCGGGAACATCTCTTCCAAAGGCCTGTGAAACGCAGTTTCTTTGCAGGCCTGATCCGGCTGAAGTAGGACTTCTGCTCTGGGTGTGCTACTTTGCCCTAGAGCTGAAAGGCACAACGTGCAGGCTTCTTTCCAAAGGGCGAGTTGGGCCCCACAGCATCTTGCTTCCAGCTCTTTGGGAAGCTAAGAAACAACTCGCTCTGCACAGTGCTCTTACAGCCTACCGGGAACATCTCTTCCAAAGGCCTGTGAAACGCAGTTTCTTTGCAGGCCTGATCTGGCTGAAGTAGGACTTCTGCTCTGGGTGTGCTACTTTGCCCTGGAGCTGAAAGGCACAACGTGCAGGCTTCTTTCCAAAGGGCGAGTTGGGCCCCACAGCATCTTGCTTCCAGCTCTTGGGAAGCTAAGAAACAACTCGCTCTGCACAGTGCTCTTACAGCCTACCGGGAACATCTCTTCCAAAGGCCTGTGAAACGCAGTTTCTTTGCAGGCCTGATCTGGCTGAAGTAGGACTTCTGCTCTGGGTGTGCTACTTTGCCCTAGAGCTGAAAGGCACAACGTGCAGACTTCTTTCCAAAGGGCGAGTTGGGCCCCACAGCATCTTGCTTCCAGCTCTTTGGGAAGCTAAGAAACAACTCGCTCTGAACAGTGCTCTTACAGCCTACCGGGAACATCTCTTCCAAAGGCCTGTGAAACGCAGTTTCTTTGCAGGCCTGATCTGGCTGAAGTAGGACTTCTGCTCTGGGTGTGCTACTTTGCCCTGGAGCTGAAAGGCACAACGTGCAGGCTTCTTTCCAAAGGGCGAGTTGGGCCCCACAGCATCTTGCTTCCAGCTCTTTGGGAAGCTAAGAAACAACTCGCTCTGCACAGTGCTCTTACAGCCTAGTGGGAACATCTCTTCCAAAGGCCTGGGAAGCGCAGTTTCTTTGCAGGTCTGATCTGGCTGAAGTAGGACTTCTGCTCTGGGTGTGCTACTTTGCCCTAGAGCTGAAAGGCACAACGTGCAGGCTTCTTTCCAAAGGGCGAGTTGGGCCCCACAGCATCTTGCTTCCAGCTCTTTGGGAAGCTAAGAAACAACTCGCTCTGCACAGTGCTCTTACAGCCTAGTGGGAACATCTCTTCCAAAGGCCTGTGAAACGCAGTTGCTTTGCAGGCCTGATCTGGCTGAAGTAGGACTTCTGCTCTGGGTGTGCTACTTTGCCCTAGAGCTGAAAGGCACAACGTGCAGGCTTCTTTCCAAAGGGCGAGTTGGGCCCCACAGCATCTTGCTTCCAGCTCTTTGGGAAGCTTAGAAACAACTCGCTCTGCACAGTGCTCTTACAGCCTACCGGGAACATCTCTTCCAAAGGCCTTTGAAACGCAGTTTCTTTGCAGGCCTTATCTGGCTGAAGTAGGACTTCTGCTCTGGGTGTGCTACTTTGCCCTAGAGCTGAAAGGCACAACGTGCAGGCTTCTTTCGAAAGGGCCAGTTGGGCCCCACAGCATCTTGCTTCCAGCTCTTTGGGAAGCTAAGAAACAACTCGCTCTGCACAGTGTTCTTACAGCCTAGTGGGAACATCTCTTCCAAAGGCCGGTGAAACGCAGTTTCTTTGCAGGCCTGATCTGGCTGAAGTAGGACTTCTGCTCTGGGTGTGCTACTTTGCCCTAGAGCTGAAAGGCACAACGTGCAGGCTTCTTTCCAAAGGGCGAGTTGGGCCCCACAGCATCTTGCTTCCAGCTCTTTGGGAAGCTAAGAAACAACTCGCTCTGCACAGTGCTCTTACAGCCTACCGGGAACATCTCTTCCAAAGGCCTGTGAAACGCAGTTTGTTTGCAGGCCTGATCTGGCTGAAGTAGGACTTCTGCTCTGGGTGTGCTACTTTGCCCTAGAGCTGAAAGGCACAACGTGCAGGCTTCTTTCCAAAGGGCGAGTTGGGCCCCACAGCATCTTGCTTCCAGCTCTTTGGGAAGCTAAGAAACAACTCGCTCTGCACAGTGCTCTTACAGCCTACCGGGAACATCTCTTCCAAAGGCCTTTGAAACGCAGTTTCTTTGCAGGCCTTATCTGGCTGAAGTAGGACTTCTGCTCTGGGTGTGCTACTTTGCCCTAGAGCTGAAAGGCACAACGTGCAGGCTTCTTTCCAAAGGGCCAGTTGGGCCCCACAGCATCTTGCTTCCAGCTCTTTGGGAAGCTAAGAAACAACTCGCTCTGCACAGTGCTCTTACAGCCTACCGGGAACATCTCTTCCAAAGGCCTGGGAAACGCAGTTTCTTTGCAGGTCTGATCTGGCTGAAGTAGGACTTCTGCTCTGGGTGTGCTACTTTGCCCTAGAGCTGAAAGGCACAACGTGCAGTCTTCTTTCCAAAGGGCGAGTTGGGCCCCACAGCATCTTGCTTCCAGCTCTTTGGGAAGCTAAGAAACAACTCGCTCTGCACAGTGGTCTTAAAGCCTAGTGGGAACATCTCTTCCAAAGGCCTGTGAAACGCAGTTTCTTTGCAGGCCTGATCTGGCTGAAGTAGGACTTCTGCTCTGGGTGTGCTACTTTGCCCTAGAGCTGAAAGGCACAACGTGCAGACTTCTTTCCAAAGGGCGAGTTGGGCCCCACAGCATCTTGCTTCCAGCTCTTTGGGAAGCTAAGAAACAACTCGCTCTGAAGAGTGCTCTTACAGCCTACCGGGAACATCTCTTCCAAAGGCCTGTGAAACGCAGTTTCTTTGCAGGCCTGATCTGGCTGAAGTAGGACTTCTGCTCTGGGGTGCTACTTTGCCCTAGAGCTGAAAGGCACAACGTGCAGGCTTCTTTCCAAAGGGCGAGTTGGGCCCCACAGCATCTTGCTTCCAGCTCTTTGGGAAGCTAAGAAACAACTCGCTCTGCACAGTGCTCTTACAGCCTACCGGGAACATCTCTTCCAAATGCCTGTGAAACGCAGTTTCTTTGCAGGCCTGATCTGGCTGAAGTAGGACTTCTGCTCTGGGTGTGCTACTTTGCCCTAGAGCTGAAAGGCACAACGTGCAGGCTTCTTTCCAAAGGGCGAGTTGGGCCCCACAGCATCTTGCTTCCAGCTCTTTGGGAAGCTAAGAAACAACTCGCTCTGCACAGTGCTCTTACAGCCTACCGGGAACATCTCTTCCAAAGGCCTTTGAAACGCAGTTTCTTTGCAGGCCTTATCTGGCTGAAGTAGGACTTCTGCTCTGGGTGTGCTACTTTGCCCTAGAGCTGAAAGGCACAACGTGCAGGCTTCTTTCCAAAGGGCCAGTTGGGCCCCACAGCATCTTGCTTCCAGCTCTTTGGGAAGCTAAGAAACAACTCTCTCTGCACAGTGTTCTTACAGCCTAGTGGGAACATCTCTTCCAAAGGCCGGTGAAACGCACTTTCTTTGCAGGCCTGATCTGGCTGAAGTAGGACTTCTGCTCTGGGTGTGCTACTTTGCCCTAGAGCTGAAAGGCACAACGTGCAGGCTTCTTTCCAAAGGGCGAGTTGGGCCCCACAGCATCTTGCTTCCAGCTCTTTGGGAAGCTAAGAAACAACTCGCTCTGCACAGTGCTCTTACAGCCTACCGGGAACATCTCTTCCAAAGGCCTGTGAAACGCAGTTTCTTTGCAGGCCTGATCTGGCTGAAGTAGGACTTCTGCTCTGGGTGTGCTACTTTGCCCTAGAGCTGAAAGGCACAACGTGCAGGCTTCTTTCCAAAGGGCGAGTTGGGCCCCACAGCATCTTGCTTCCAGCTCTTTGGGAAGCTAAGAAACAACTCGCTCTGCACAGTGCTCTTACAGCCTACCGGGAACATCTCTTCCAAAGGCCTTTGAAACGCAGTTTCTTTGCAGGCCTTATCTGGCTGAAGTAGGACTTCTGCTCTGGGTGTGCTACTTTGCCCTAGAGCTGAAAGGCACAACGTGCAGGCTTCTTTCCAAAGGGCCAGTTGGGCGCCACAGCATCTTGCTTCCAGCTCTTTGGGAAGCTAAGAAACAACTCGCTCTGCACAGTGTTCTTACAGCCTAGTGGGAACATCTCTTCCAAAGGCCGGTGAAACGCAGTTTCTTTGCAGGCCTGATCTGGCTGAAGTAGGACTTCTGCTCTGGGTGTGCTACTTTGCCCTAGAGCTGAAAGGCACAACGTGCAGGCTTCTTTCCAAAGGGCGAGTTGGGCCCCACAGCATCTTGCTTCCAGCTCTTTGGGAAGCTAAGAAACAACTCGCTCTGCACAGTGCTCTTACAGCCTACCGGGAACATCTCTTCCAAAGGCCTGTGAAACGCAGTTTGTTTGCAGGCCTGATCTGGCTGAAGTAGGACTTCTGCTCTGGGTGTGCTACTTTGCCCTAGAGCTGAAAGGCACAACGTGCAGGCTTCTTTCCAAAGGGCGAGTTGGGCCCCACAGCATCTTGCTTCCAGCTCTTTGGGAAGCTAAGAAACAACTCGCTCTGCACAGTGCTCTTACAGCCTACCGGGAACATCTCTTCCAAAGGCCTTTGAAACGCAGTTTCTTTGCAGGCCTTATCTGGCTGAAGTAGGACTTCTGCTCTGGGTGTGCTACTTTGCCCTAGAGCTGAAAGGCACAACGTGCAGGTTTCTTTCCAAAGGGCGAGTTGGGCCCCACAGCATCTTGCTTCCAGCTCTTTGGGAAGCTAAGAAACAACTCGCTCTGCACAGTGGTCTTAAAGCCTAGTGGGAACATCTCTTCCAAAGGCCTGTGAAACGCAGTTTCTTTGCAGGCCTGATCTGGCTGAAGTAGGACTTCTGCTCTGGGTGTGCTACTTTGCCCTAGAGCTGAAAGGCACAACGTGCAGACTTCTTTCCAAAGGGTGAGTTGGGCCCCACAGCATCTTGCTTCCAGCTCTTTGGGAAGCTAAGAAACAACTCGCTCTGCACAGTGCTCTTACAGCCTACCGGGAACATCTCTTCCAAAGGCCTGTGAAATGCAGTTTCTTTGCAGGCCTGATCTGGCTGAAGTAGGACTTCTGCTCTGGGGTGCTACTTTGCCCTAGAGCTGAAAGGCACAACGTGCAGGCTTCTTTCCAAAGGGCGAGTTGGGCCCCACAGCATCTTGCTTCCAGCTCTTTGGGAAGCTAAGAAACAACTCGCTCTGCACAGTGGTCTTAAAGCCTAGTGGGAACATCTCTTCCAAAGGCCTGTGAAACGCAGTTTCTTTGCAGGCCTGATCTGGCTGAAGTAGGACTTCTGCTCTGGGTGTGCTACTTTGCCCTAGAGCTGAAAGGCACAACGTGCAGACTTCTTTCCAAAGGGCGAGTTGGGCCCCACAGCATCTTGCTTCCAGCTCTTTGGGAAGCTAAGAAACAACTCGCTCTGCACAGTGCTCTTACAGCCTACCGGGAACATCTCTTCCAAAGGCCTGTGAAACGCAGTTTCTTTGCAGGCCTGATCTGGCTGAAGTAGGACTTCTGCTCTGGGGTGCTACTTTGCCCTAGAGCTGAAAGGCACAACGTGCAGGCTTCTTTCCAAAGGGCGAGTTGGGCCCCACAGCATCTTGCTTCCAGCTCTTTGGGAAGCTAAGAAACAACTCGCTCTGCACAGTGCTCTTACAGCCTAGTGGGAACATCTCTTCCAAAGGCCTGTGAAACGCAGTTTCTTTGCAGGCCTGATCTGGCTGAAGTAGGACTTCTGCTCTGGGTGTGCTACTTTGCCCTAGAGCTGAAAGGCACAACGTGCAGGCTTCTTTCCAAAGGGCGAGTTGGGCCCCACAGCATCTTGCTTCCAGCTCTTTGGGAAGCTAAGAAACAACTCGCTCTGCACAGTGCTCTTACAGCCTACCGGGAACATCTCTTCCAAAGGCCTGTGAAACGCAGTTTCTTTGCAGGCCTTATCCGGCTGAAGTAGGACTTCTGCTCTGGGTGTGCTACTTTGCCCTAGAGCTGAAAGGCACAACGTGCAGGCTTCTTTCCAAAGGGCGAGTTGGGCCCCACAGCATCTTGCTTCCAGCTCTTTGGGAAGCTAAGAAACAACTCGCTCTGCACAGTGCTCTTACAGCCTAGTGGGAACATCTCTTCCAAAGGCCTGTGAAACGCAGTTGCTTTGCAGGCCTGATCTGGCTGAAGTAGGACTTCTGCTCTGGGTGTGCTACTTTGCCCTAGAGCTGAAAGGCACAACGTGCAGGCTTCTTTCCAAAGGGCGAGTTGGGCCCCACAGCATCTTGCTTCCAGCTCTTTGGGAAGCTAAGAAACAACTCGCTCTGCACAGTGCTCTTACAGCCTACCGGGACCATCTCTTCCAAAGGCCTGTGAAACGCAGTTTCTTTGCAGGCCTGATCTGGCTGAAGTAGGACTTCTGCTCTGGGTGTGCTACTTTGCCCTAGAGCTGAAAGGCACAACGTGCAGGCTTCTTTCCAAAGGGCGAGTTGGGCCCCACAGCATCTTGCTTCCAGCTCTTTGGGAAGCTAAGAAACAACTCGCTCTGCACAGTGCTCTTACAGCCTACCGGGAACATCTCTTCCAAAGGCCTGGGAAACGCAGTTTCTTTGCAGGCCTGATCTGGCTGAAGTAGGACTTCTGCTCTGGGTGTGCTACTTTGCCCTGGAGCTGAAAGGCACAACGTGCAGGCTTCTTTCCAAAGGGCGAGTTGGGCCCCACAGCATCTTGCTTCCAGCTCTTTGGGAAGCTAAGAAACAACTCGCTCTGCACAGTGCTCTTACATCCTAGTGGGAACATCTCTTCCAAAGGCCTGGGAAACGCAGTTTCTTTGCAGGTCTGATCTGGCTGAAATAGGACTTCTGCTCTGGGTGTGCTACTTTGCCCTAGAGCTGAAAGGCACAACGTGCAGGCTTCTTTCCAAAGGGCGAGTTGGGCCCCACAGCATCTTGCTTCCAGCTCTTTGGGAAGCTAAGAAACAACTCGCTCTGCACAGTCTTCTTAAAGCCTAGTGGGAACATCTCTTCCAAAGGCCTGTGAAACGCAGTTTCTTTGCAGGCCTGATCTGGCTGAAGTAGGACTTCTGCTCTGGGTGTGCTACTTTGCCCTAGAGCTGAAAGGCACAACGTGCAGGCTTCTTTCCAAAGGGCGAGTTGGGCCCCACAGCATCTTGCTTCCAGCTCTTTGGGAAGCTAAGAAACAACTCGCTCTGCACAGTGCTCTTACAGCCTACCGGGAACATCTCTTCCAAAGGCCTGTGAAACGCAGTTTCTTTGCAGGCCTTATCCGGCTGAAGTAGGACTTCTGCTCTGGGTGTGCTACTTTGCCCTAGAGCTGAAAGGCACAACGTGCAGGCTTCTTTCCAAAGGGCGAGTTGGGCCCCACAGCATCTTGCTTCCAGCTCTTTGGGAAGCTAAGAAACAACTCGCTCTGCACAGTGCTCTTACAGCCTAGTGGGAACATCTCTTCCAAAGGCCTGGGAAACGCAGTTTCTTTGCAGGCCTGATCTGGCTGAAGTAGGACTTCTGCTCTGGGTGTGCTACGTTGCCCTAGAGCTGAAAGGCACAACGTGCAGGCTTCTTTCCAAAGGGCGAGTTGGGCCCCACAGCATCTTGCTTCCAGCTCTTTGGGAAGCTAAGAAACAACTCGCTCTGCACAGTGCTCTTACAGCCTAGTGGGAACATCTCTTCCAAAGGCCTGTGAAACGCAGTTGCTTTGCAGGCCTGATCTGGCTGAAGTAGGACTTCTGCTCTGGGTGTGCTACTTTGCCCTAGAGCTGAAAGGCACAACGTGCAGGCTTCTTTCCAAAGGGCGAGTTGGGCCCCACAGCATCTTGCTTCCAGCTCTTTGGGAAGCTAAGAAACAACTCGCTCTGCACAGTGCTCTTAGAGCCTAGTGGGAACATCTCTTCCAAAGGCCTGTGAAACGCAGTTTCTTTGCAGGCCTGATCTGGCTGAAGTAGGACTTCTGCTCTGGGTGTGCTACTTTGCCCTAGAGCTGAAAGGCACAACGTGCAGTCTTCTTTCCAAAGGGCGAGTTGGGCCCCACAGCATCTTGCTTCCAGCTCTTTGGGAAGCTAAGAAACAACTCGCTCTGCACAGTGCTCTTACAGCCTACCGGGAACATCTCTTCCAAAGGCCTGGGAAACGCAGTTTCTTTGCAGGCCTGATCTGGCTGAAGTAGGACTTCTGCTCTGGGTGTGCTACTTTGCCCTGGAGCTGAAAGGCACAACGTGCAGGCTTCTTTCCAAAGGGCGAGTTGGGCCCCACAGCATCTTGCTTCCAGCTCTTTGGGAAGCTAAGAAACAACTCGCTCTGCACAGTGCTCTTACATCCTAGTGGGAACATCTCTTCCAAAGGCCTGGGAAACGCAGTTTCTTTGCAGGTCTGATCTGGCTGAAATAGGACTTCTGCTCTGGGTGTGCTACTTTGCCCTAGAGCTGAAAGGCACAACGTGCAGGCTTCTTTCCAAAGGGCGAGTTGGGCCCCACAGCATCTTGCTTCCAGCTCTTTGGGAAGCTAAGAAACAACTCGCTCTGCACAGTCTTCTTAAAGCCTAGTGGGAACATCTCTTCCAAAGGCCTGTGAAACGCAGTTTCTTTGCAGGCCTGATCTGGCTGAAGTAGGACTTCTGCTCTGGGTGTGCTACTTTGCCCTAGAGCTGAAAGGCACAACGTGCAGGCTTCTTTCCAAAGGGCGAGTTGGGCCCCACAGCATCTTGCTTCCAGCTCTTTGGGAAGCTAAGAAACAACTCGCTCTGCACAGTGCTCTTACAGCCTACCGGGAACATCTCTTCCAAAGGCCTGTGAAACGCAGTTTCTTTGCAGGCCTGATCCGGCTGAAGTAGGACTTCTGCTCTGGGTGTGCTACTTTGCCCTAGAGCTGAAAGGCACAACGTGCAGGCTTCTTTCCAAAGGGCGAGTTGGGCCCCACAGCATCTTGCTTCCAGCTCTTTGGGAAGCTAAGAAACAACTCGCTCTGCACAGTGCTCTTACAGCCTACCGGGAACATCTCTTCCAAAGGCCTGTGAAACGCAGTTTCTTTGCAGGCCTGATCTGGCTGAAGTAGGACTTCTGCTCTGGGTGTGCTACTTTGCCCTGGAGCTGAAAGGCACAACGTGCAGGCTTCTTTCCAAAGGGCGAGTTGGGCCCCACAGCATCTTGCTTCCAGCTCTTGGGAAGCTAAGAAACAACTCGCTCTGCACAGTGCTCTTACAGCCTACCGGGAACATCTCTTCCAAAGGCCTGTGAAACGCAGTTTCTTTGCAGGCCTGATCTGGCTGAAGTAGGACTTCTGCTCTGGGTGTGCTACTTTGCCCTAGAGCTGAAAGGCACAACGTGCAGACTTCTTTCCAAAGGGCGAGTTGGGCCCCACAGCATCTTGCTTCCAGCTCTTTGGGAAGCTAAGAAACAACTCGCTCTGAACAGTGCTCTTACAGCCTACCGGGAACATCTCTTCCAAAGGCCTGTGAAACGCAGTTTCTTTGCAGGCCTGATCTGGCTGAAGTAGGACTTCTGCTCTGGGTGTGCTACTTTGCCCTGGAGCTGAAAGGCACAACGTGCAGGCTTCTTTCCAAAGGGCGAGTTGGGCCCCACAGCATCTTGCTTCCAGCTCTTTGGGAAGCTAAGAAACAACTCGCTCTGCACAGTGCTCTTACAGCCTAGTGGGAACATCTCTTCCAAAGGCCTGGGAAACGCAGTTTCTTTGCAGGCCTGATCTGGCTGAAGTAGGACTTCTGCTCTGGGTGTGCTACTTTGCCCTAGAGCTGAAAGGCACAACGTGCAGGCTTCTTTCCAAAGGGCGAGTTGGGCCCCACAGCATCTTGCTTCCAGCTCTTTGGGAAGCTAAGAAACAACTCGCTCTGCACAGTGCTCTTACAGCCTACCGGGAACATCTCTTCCAAAGGCCTTTGAAACGCAGTTTCTTTGCAGGCCTTATCTGGCTGAAGTAGGACTTCTGCTCTGGGTGTGCTACTTTGCCCTAGAGCTGAAAGGCACAACGTGCAGGCTTCTTTCCAAAGGGCCAGTTGGGCCCCACAGCATCTTGCTTCCAGCTCTTTGGGAAGCTAAGAAACAACTCGCTCTGCACAGTGCTCTTACAGCCTAGTGGGAACATCTCTTCCAAAGGCCTGGGAAACGCAGTTTCTTTGCAGGTCTGATCTGGCTGAAGTAGGACTTCTGCTCTGGGTGTGCTACTTTGCCCTAGAGCTGAAAGGCACAACGTGCAGTCTTCTTTCCAAAGGGCGAGTTGGGCCCCACAGCATCTTGCTTCCAGCTCTTTGGGAAGCTAAGAAACAACTCGCTCTGCACAGTGGTCTTAAAGCCTAGTGGGAACATCTCTTCCAAAGGCCTGTGAAACGCAGTTTCTTTGCAGGCCTGATCTGGCTGAAGTAGGACTTCTGCTCTGGGTGTGCTACTTTGCCCTAGAGCTGAAAGGCACAACGTGCAGACTTCTTTCCAAAGGGCGAGTTGGGCCCCACAGCATCTTGCTTCCAGCTCTTTGGGAAGCTAAGAAACAACTCGCTCTGCACAGTGCTCTTACAGCCTACCGGGAACATCTCTTCCAAAGGCCTGTGAAACGCAGTTTCTTTGCAGGCCTGATCTGGCTGAAGTAGGACTTCTGCTCTGGGGTGCTACTTTGCCCTAGAGCTGAAAGGCACAACGTGCAGGCTTCTTTCCAAAGGGCGAGTTGGGCCCCACAGCATCTTGCTTCCAGCTCTTTGGGAAGCTAAGAAACAACTCGCTCTGCACAGTGCTCTTACAGCCTAGTGGGAACATCTCTTCCAAAGGCCTGTGAAACGCAGTTTCTTTGCAGGCCTGATCTGGCTGAAGTAGGACTTCTGCTCTGGGTGTGCTACTTTGCCCTAGAGCTGAAAGGCACAACGTGCAGGCTTCTTTCCAAAGGGCGAGTTGGGCCCCACAGCATCTTGCTTCCAGCTCTTTGGGAAGCTAAGAAACAACTCGCTCTGCACAGTGCTCTTACAGCCTACCGGGAACATCTCTTCCAAAGGCCTGTGAAACGCAGTTTCTTTGCAGGCCTTATCCGGCTGAAGTAGGACTTCTGCTCTGGGTGTGCTACTTTGCCCTAGAGCTGAAAGGCACAACGTGCAGGCTTCTTTCCAAAGGGCGAGTTGGGCCCCACAGCATCTTGCTTCCAGCTCTTTGGGAAACTAAGAAACAACTCGCTCTGCACAGTGCTCTTACAGCCTAGTGGGAACATCTCTTCCAAAGGCCTGGGAAACGCAGTTTCTTTGCAGGCCTGATCTGGCTGAAGTAGGACTTCTGCTCTGGGTGTGCTACGTTGCCCTAGAGCTGAAAGGCACAACGTGCAGGCTTCTTTCCAAAGGGCGAGTTGGGCCCCACAGCATCTTGCTTCCAGCTCTTTGGGAAGCTAAGAAACAACTCGCTCTGCACAGTGCTCTTACAGCCTAGTGGGAACATCTCTTCCAAAGGCCTGTGAAACGCAGTTGCTTTGCAGGCCTGATCTGGCTGAAGTAGGACTTCTGCTCTGGGTGTGCTACTTTGCCCTAGAGCTGAAAGGCACAACGTGCAGGCTTCTTTCCAAAGGGCGAGTTGGGCCCCACAGCATCTTGCTTCCAGCTCTTTGGGAAGCTAAGAAACAACTCGCTCTGCACAGTGCTCTTAGAGCCTAGTGGGAACATCTCTTCCAAAGGCCTGTGAAACGCAGTTTCTTTGCAGGCCTGATCTGGCTGAAGTAGGACTTCTGCTCTGGGTGTGCTACTTTGCCCTAGAGCTGAAAGGCACAACGTGCAGTCTTCTTTCCAAAGGGCGAGTTGGGCCCCACAGCATCTTGCTTCCAGCTCTTTGGGAAGCTAAGAAACAACTCGCTCTGCACAGTGCTCTTACAGCCTACCGGGAACATCTCTTCCAAAGGCCTGTGAAACGCAGTTTCTTTGCAGGCCTGATCTGGCTGAAGTAGGACTTCTGCTCTGGGTGTGCTACTTTGCCCTGGAGCTGAAAGGCACAACGTGCAGGCTTCTTTCCAAAGGGCGAGTTGGGCCCCACAGCATCTTGCTTCCAGCTCTTTGGGAAGCTAAGAAACAACTCGCTCTGCACAGTGCTCTTACAGCCTAGTGGGAACATCTCTTCCAAAGGCCTGGGAAACGCAGTTTCTTTGCAGGTCTGATCTGGCTGAAGTAGGACTTCTGCTCTGGGTGTGCTACTTTGCCCTAGAGCTGAAAGGCACAACGTGCAGGCTTCTTTCCAAAGGGCGAGTTGGGCCCCACAGCATCTTGCTTCCAGCTCTTTGGGAAGCTAAGAAACAACTCGCTCTGCACAGTCTTCTTAAAGCCTAGTGGGAACATCTCTTCCAAAGGCCTGTGAAACGCAGTTTCTTTGCAGGCCTGATCTGGCTGAAGTAGGACTTCTGCTCTGGGTGTGCTACTTTGCCCTAGAGCTGAAAGGCACAACGTGCAGGCTTCTTTCCAAAGGGCGAGTTGGGCCCCACAGCATCTTGCTTCCAGCTCTTTGGGAAGCTAAGAAACAACTCGCTCTGCACAGTGCTCTTACAGCCTACCGGGAACATCTCTTCCAAAGGCCTGTGAAACGCAGTTTCTTTGCAGGCCTGATCCGGCTGAAGTAGGACTTCTGCTCTGGGTGTGCTACTTTGCCCTAGAGCTGAAAGGCACAACGTGCAGGCTTCTTTCCAAAGGGCGAGTTGGGCCCCACAGCATCTTGCTTCCAGCTCTTTGGGAAGCTAAGAAACAACTCGCTCTGCACAGTGCTCTTACAGCCTACCGGGAACATCTCTTCCAAAGGCCTGTGAAACGCAGTTTCTTTGCAGGCCTGATCTGGCTGAAGTAGGACTTCTGCTCTGGGTGTGCTACTTTGCCCTGGAGCTGAAAGGCACAACGTGCAGGCTTCTTTCCAAAGGGCGAGTTGGGCCCCACAGCATCTTGCTTCCAGCTCTTGGGAAGCTAAGAAACAACTCGCTCTGCACAGTGCTCTTACAGCCTACCGGGAACATCTCTTCCAAAGGCCTGTGAAACGCAGTTTCTTTGCAGGCCTGATCTGGCTGAAGTAGGACTTCTGCTCTGGGTGTGCTACTTTGCCCTAGAGCTGAAAGGCACAACGTGCAGACTTCTTTCCAAAGGGCGAGTTGGGCCCCACAGCATCTTGCTTCCAGCTCTTTGGGAAGCTAAGAAACAACTCGCTCTGAACAGTGCTCTTACAGCCTACCGGGAACATCTCTTCCAAAGGCCTGTGAAACGCAGTTTCTTTGCAGGCCTGATCTGGCTGAAGTAGGACTTCTGCTCTGGGTGTGCTACTTTGCCCTGGAGCTGAAAGGCACAACGTGCAGGCTTCTTTCCAAAGGGCGAGTTGGGCCCCACAGCATCTTGCTTCCAGCTCTTTGGGAAGCTAAGAAACAACTCGCTCTGCACAGTGCTCTTACAGCCTAGTGGGAACATCTCTTCCAAAGGCCTGGGAAGCGCAGTTTCTTTGCAGGTCTGATCTGGCTGAAGTAGGACTTCTGCTCTGGGTGTGCTACTTTGCCCTAGAGCTGAAAGGCACAACGTGCAGGCTTCTTTCCAAAGGGCGAGTTGGGCCCCACAGCATCTTGCTTCCAGCTCTTTGGGAAGCTAAGAAACAACTCGCTCTGCACAGTGCTCTTACAGCCTAGTGGGAACATCTCTTCCAAAGGCCTGTGAAACGCAGTTGCTTTGCAGGCCTGATCTGGCTGAAGTAGGACTTCTGCTCTGGGTGTGCTACTTTGCCCTAGAGCTGAAAGGCACAACGTGCAGGCTTCTTTCCAAAGGGCGAGTTGGGCCCCACAGCATCTTGCTTCCAGCTCTTTGGGAAGCTTAGAAACAACTCGCTCTGCACAGTGCTCTTACAGCCTACCGGGAACATCTCTTCCAAAGGCCTTTGAAACGCAGTTTCTTTGCAGGCCTTATCTGGCTGAAGTAGGACTTCTGCTCTGGGTGTGCTACTTTGCCCTAGAGCTGAAAGGCACAACGTGCAGGCTTCTTTCGAAAGGGCCAGTTGGGCCCCACAGCATCTTGCTTCCAGCTCTTTGGGAAGCTAAGAAACAACTCGCTCTGCACAGTGTTCTTACAGCCTAGTGGGAACATCTCTTCCAAAGGCCGGTGAAACGCAGTTTCTTTGCAGGCCTGATCTGGCTGAAGTAGGACTTCTGCTCTGGGTGTGCTACTTTGCCCTAGAGCTGAAAGGCACAACGTGCAGGCTTCTTTCCAAAGGGCGAGTTGGGCCCCACAGCATCTTGCTTCCAGCTCTTTGGGAAGCTAAGAAACAACTCGCTCTGCACAGTGCTCTTACAGCCTACCGGGAACATCTCTTCCAAAGGCCTGTGAAACGCAGTTTGTTTGCAGGCCTGATCTGGCTGAAGTAGGACTTCTGCTCTGGGTGTGCTACTTTGCCCTAGAGCTGAAAGGCACAACGTGCAGGCTTCTTTCCAAAGGGCGAGTTGGGCCCCACAGCATCTTGCTTCCAGCTCTTTGGGAAGCTAAGAAACAACTCGCTCTGCACAGTGCTCTTACAGCCTACCGGGAACATCTCTTCCAAAGGCCTTTGAAACGCAGTTTCTTTGCAGGCCTTATCTGGCTGAAGTAGGACTTCTGCTCTGGGTGTGCTACTTTGCCCTAGAGCTGAAAGGCACAACGTGCAGGCTTCTTTCCAAAGGGCCAGTTGGGCCCCACAGCATCTTGCTTCCAGCTCTTTGGGAAGCTAAGAAACAACTCGCTCTGCACAGTGCTCTTACAGCCTACCGGGAACATCTCTTCCAAAGGCCTGGGAAACGCAGTTTCTTTGCAGGTCTGATCTGGCTGAAGTAGGACTTCTGCTCTGGGTGTGCTACTTTGCCCTAGAGCTGAAAGGCACAACGTGCAGTCTTCTTTCCAAAGGGCGAGTTGGGCCCCACAGCATCTTGCTTCCAGCTCTTTGGGAAGCTAAGAAACAACTCGCTCTGCACAGTGGTCTTAAAGCCTAGTGGGAACATCTCTTCCAAAGGCCTGTGAAACGCAGTTTCTTTGCAGGCCTGATCTGGCTGAAGTAGGACTTCTGCTCTGGGTGTGCTACTTTGCCCTAGAGCTGAAAGGCACAACGTGCAGACTTCTTTCCAAAGGGCGAGTTGGGCCCCACAGCATCTTGCTTCCAGCTCTTTGGGAAGCTAAGAAACAACTCGCTCTGAAGAGTGCTCTTACAGCCTACCGGGAACATCTCTTCCAAAGGCCTGTGAAACGCAGTTTCTTTGCAGGCCTGATCTGGCTGAAGTAGGACTTCTGCTCTGGGGTGCTACTTTGCCCTAGAGCTGAAAGGCACAACGTGCAGGCTTCTTTCCAAAGGGCGAGTTGGGCCCCACAGCATCTTGCTTCCAGCTCTTTGGGAAGCTAAGAAACAACTCGCTCTGCACAGTGCTCTTACAGCCTACCGGGAACATCTCTTCCAAATGCCTGTGAAACGCAGTTTCTTTGCAGGCCTGATCTGGCTGAAGTAGGACTTCTGCTCTGGGTGTGCTACTTTGCCCTAGAGCTGAAAGGCACAACGTGCAGGCTTCTTTCCAAAGGGCGAGTTGGGCCCCACAGCATCTTGCTTCCAGCTCTTTGGGAAGCTAAGAAACAACTCGCTCTGCACAGTGCTCTTACAGCCTACCGGGAACATCTCTTCCAAAGGCCTTTGAAACGCAGTTTCTTTGCAGGCCTTATCTGGCTGAAGTAGGACTTCTGCTCTGGGTGTGCTACTTTGCCCTAGAGCTGAAAGGCACAACGTGCAGGCTTCTTTCCAAAGGGCGAGTTGGGCCCCACAGCATCTTGCTTCCAGCTCTTTGGGAAGCTAAGAAACAACTCTCTCTGCACAGTGTTCTTACAGCCTAGTGGGAACATCTCTTCCAAAGGCCGGTGAAACGCACTTTCTTTGCAGGCCTGATCTGGCTGAAGTAGGACTTCTGCTCTGGGTGTGCTACTTTGCCCTAGAGCTGAAAGGCACAACGTGCAGGCTTCTTTCCAAAGGGCGAGTTGGGCCCCACAGCATCTTGCTTCCAGCTCTTTGGGAAGCTAAGAAACAACTCGCTCTGCACAGTGCTCTTACAGCCTACCGGGAACATCTCTTCCAAAGGCCTGTGAAACGCAGTTTCTTTGCAGGCCTGATCTGGCTGAAGTAGGACTTCTGCTCTGGGTGTGCTACTTTGCCCTAGAGCTGAAAGGCACAACGTGCAGGCTTCTTTCCAAAGGGCGAGTTGGGCCCCACAGCATCTTGCTTCCAGCTCTTTGGGAAGCTAAGAAACAACTCGCTCTGCACAGTGCTCTTACAGCCTACCGGGAACATCTCTTCCAAAGGCCTTTGAAACGCAGTTTCTTTGCAGGCCTTATCTGGCTGAAGTAGGACTTCTGCTCTGGGTGTGCTACTTTGCCCTAGAGCTGAAAGGCACAACGTGCAGGCTTCTTTCCAAAGGGCCAGTTGGGCGCCACAGCATCTTGCTTCCAGCTCTTTGGGAAGCTAAGAAACAACTCGCTCTGCACAGTGTTCTTACAGCCTAGTGGGAACATCTCTTCCAAAGGCCGGTGAAACGCAGTTTCTTTGCAGGCCTGATCTGGCTGAAGTAGGACTTCTGCTCTGGGTGTGCTACTTTGCCCTAGAGCTGAAAGGCACAACGTGCAGGCTTCTTTCCAAAGGGCGAGTTGGGCCCCACAGCATCTTGCTTCCAGCTCTTTGGGAAGCTAAGAAACAACTCGCTCTGCACAGTGCTCTTACAGCCTACCGGGAACATCTCTTCCAAAGGCCTGTGAAACGCAGTTTGTTTGCAGGCCTGATCTGGCTGAAGTAGGACTTCTGCTCTGGGTGTGCTACTTTGCCCTAGAGCTGAAAGGCACAACGTGCAGGCTTCTTTCCAAAGGGCGAGTTGGGCCCCACAGCATCTTGCTTCCAGCTCTTTGGGAAGCTAAGAAACAACTCGCTCTGCACAGTGCTCTTACAGCCTACCGGGAACATCTCTTCCAAAGGCCTTTGAAACGCAGTTTCTTTGCAGGCCTTATCTGGCTGAAGTAGGACTTCTGCTCTGGGTGTGCTACTTTGCCCTAGAGCTGAAAGGCACAACGTGCAGGTTTCTTTCCAAAGGGCGAGTTGGGCCCCACAGCATCTTGCTTCCAGCTCTTTGGGAAGCTAAGAAACAACTCGCTCTGCACAGTGGTCTTAAAGCCTAGTGGGAACATCTCTTCCAAAGGCCTGTGAAACGCAGTTTCTTTGCAGGCCTGATCTGGCTGAAGTAGGACTTCTGCTCTGGGTGTGCTACTTTGCCCTAGAGCTGAAAGGCACAACGTGCAGACTTCTTTCCAAAGGGTGAGTTGGGCCCCACAGCATCTTGCTTCCAGCTCTTTGGGAAGCTAAGAAACAACTCGCTCTGCACAGTGCTCTTACAGCCTACCGGGAACATCTCTTCCAAAGGCCTGTGAAATGCAGTTTCTTTGCAGGCCTGATCTGGCTGAAGTAGGACTTCTGCTCTGGGGTGCTACTTTGCCCTAGAGCTGAAAGGCACAACGTGCAGGCTTCTTTCCAAAGGGCGAGTTGGGCCCCACAGCATCTTGCTTCCAGCTCTTTGGGAAGCTAAGAAACAACTCGCTCTGCACAGTGGTCTTAAAGCCTAGTGGGAACATCTCTTCCAAAGGCCTGTGAAACGCAGTTTCTTTGCAGGCCTGATCTGGCTGAAGTAGGACTTCTGCTCTGGGTGTGCTACTTTGCCCTAGAGCTGAAAGGCACAACGTGCAGACTTCTTTCCAAAGGGCGAGTTGGGCCCCACAGCATCTTGCTTCCAGCTCTTTGGGAAGCTAAGAAACAACTCGCTCTGCACAGTGCTCTTACAGCCTACCGGGAACATCTCTTCCAAAGGCCTGTGAAACGCAGTTTCTTTGCAGGCCTGATCTGGCTGAAGTAGGACTTCTGCTCTGGGGTGCTACTTTGCCCTAGAGCTGAAAGGCACAACGTGCAGGCTTCTTTCCAAAGGGCGAGTTGGGCCCCACAGCATCTTGCTTCCAGCTCTTTGGGAAGCTAAGAAACAACTCGCTCTGCACAGTGCTCTTACAGCCTAGTGGGAACATCTCTTCCAAAGGCCTGTGAAACGCAGTTTCTTTGCAGGCCTGATCTGGCTGAAGTAGGACTTCTGCTCTGGGTGTGCTACTTTGCCCTAGAGCTGAAAGGCACAACGTGCAGGCTTCTTTCCAAAGGGCGAGTTGGGCCCCACAGCATCTTGCTTCCAGCTCTTTGGGAAGCTAAGAAACAACTCGCTCTGCACAGTGCTCTTACAGCCTACCGGGAACATCTCTTCCAAAGGCCTGTGAAACGCAGTTTCTTTGCAGGCCTTATCCGGCTGAAGTAGGACTTCTGCTCTGGGTGTGCTACTTTGCCCTAGAGCTGAAAGGCACAACGTGCAGGCTTCTTTCCAAAGGGCGAGTTGGGCCCCACAGCATCTTGCTTCCAGCTCTTTGGGAAGCTAAGAAACAACTCGCTCTGCACAGTGCTCTTACAGCCTAGTGGGAACATCTCTTCCAAAGGCCTGTGAAACGCAGTTGCTTTGCAGGCCTGATCTGGCTGAAGTAGGACTTCTGCTCTGGGTGTGCTACTTTGCCCTAGAGCTGAAAGGCACAACGTGCAGGCTTCTTTCCAAAGGGCGAGTTGGGCCCCACAGCATCTTGCTTCCAGCTCTTTGGGAAGCTAAGAAACAACTCGCTCTGCACAGTGCTCTTACAGCCTACCGGGACCATCTCTTCCAAAGGCCTGTGAAACGCAGTTTCTTTGCAGGCCTGATCTGGCTGAAGTAGGACTTCTGCTCTGGGTGTGCTACTTTGCCCTAGAGCTGAAAGGCACAACGTGCAGGCTTCTTTCCAAAGGGCGAGTTGGGCCCCACAGCATCTTGCTTCCAGCTCTTTGGGAAGCTAAGAAACAACTCGCTCTGCACAGTGCTCTTACAGCCTACCGGGAACATCTCTTCCAAAGGCCTGGGAAACGCAGTTTCTTTGCAGGCCTGATCTGGCTGAAGTAGGACTTCTGCTCTGGGTGTGCTACTTTGCCCTGGAGCTGAAAGGCACAACGTGCAGGCTTCTTTCCAAAGGGCGAGTTGGGCCCCACAGCATCTTGCTTCCAGCTCTTTGGGAAGCTAAGAAACAACTCGCTCTGCACAGTGCTCTTACATCCTAGTGGGAACATCTCTTCCAAAGGCCTGGGAAACGCAGTTTCTTTGCAGGTCTGATCTGGCTGAAATAGGACTTCTGCTCTGGGTGTGCTACTTTGCCCTAGAGCTGAAAGGCACAACGTGCAGGCTTCTTTCCAAAGGGCGAGTTGGGCCCCACAGCATCTTGCTTCCAGCTCTTTGGGAAGCTAAGAAACAACTCGCTCTGCACAGTCTTCTTAAAGCCTAGTGGGAACATCTCTTCCAAAGGCCTGTGAAACGCAGTTTCTTTGCAGGCCTGATCTGGCTGAAGTAGGACTTCTGCTCTGGGTGTGCTACTTTGCCCTAGAGCTGAAAGGCACAACGTGCAGGCTTCTTTCCAAAGGGCGAGTTGGGCCCCACAGCATCTTGCTTCCAGCTCTTTGGGAAGCTAAGAAACAACTCGCTCTGCACAGTGCTCTTACAGCCTACCGGGAACATCTCTTCCAAAGGCCTGTGAAACGCAGTTTCTTTGCAGGCCTGATCCGGCTGAAGTAGGACTTCTGCTCTGGGTGTGCTACTTTGCCCTAGAGCTGAAAGGCACAACGTGCAGGCTTCTTTCCAAAGGGCGAGTTGGGCCCCACAGCATCTTGCTTCCAGCTCTTTGGGAAGCTAAGAAACAACTCGCTCTGCACAGTGCTCTTACAGCCTACCGGGAACATCTCTTCCAAAGGCCTGTGAAACGCAGTTTCTTTGCAGGCCTGATCTGGCTGAAGTAGGACTTCTGCTCTGGGTGTGC
This sequence comes from Equus caballus, assembly GCF_041296265.1. Taxonomy (NCBI): domain Eukaryota; kingdom Metazoa; phylum Chordata; class Mammalia; order Perissodactyla; family Equidae; genus Equus; species Equus caballus. Next base: position 1,441,429 of record NC_091712.1, read on the forward strand.
TACTTTGCCCTGGAGCTGAAAGGCACAACGTGCAGGCTTCTTTCCAAAGGGCGAGTTGGGCCCCACAGCATCCTCCTTCCAGCTCTTGGGAAGCTAAGAAACAACTCGCTCTGCACAGTGCTCTTACAGCCTACCGGGAACATCTCTTCCAAAGGCCTGTGAAACGCAGTTTCTTTGCAGGCCTGATCTGGCTGAAGTAGGACTTCTGCTCTGGGTGTGCTACTTTGCCCTAGAGCTGAAAGGCACAACGTGCAGACTTCTTTCCAAAGGGCGAGTTGGGCCCCACAGCATCTTGCTTCCAGCTCTTTGGGAAGCTAAGAAACAACTCGCTCTGAACAGTGCTCTTACAGCCTACCGGGAACATCTCTTCCAAAGGCCTGTGAAACGCAGTTTCTTTGCAGGCCTGATCTGGCTGAAGTAGGACTTCTGCTCTGGGTGTGCTACTTTGCCCTGGAGCTGAAAGGCACAACGTGCAGGCTTCTTTCCAAAGGGCGAGTTGGGCCCCACAGCATCTTGCTTCCAGCTCTTTGGGAAGCTAAGAAACAACTCGCTCTGCACAGTGCTCTTACAGCCTAGTGGGAACATCTCTTCCAAAGGCCTGGGAAACGCAGTTTCTTTGCAGGCCTGATCTGGCTGAAGTAGGACTTCTGCTCTGGGTGTGCTACTTTGCCCTAGAGCTGAAAGGCACAACGTGCAGGCTTCTTTCCAAAGGGCGAGTTGGGCCCCACAGCATCTTGCTTCCAGCTCTTTGGGAAGCTAAGAAACAACTCGCTCTGCACAGTGCTCTTACAGCCTACCGGGAACATCTCTTCCAAAGGCCTTTGAAACGCAGTTTCTTTGCAGGCCTTATCTGGCTGAAGTAGGACTTCTGCTCTGGGTGTGCTACTTTGCCCTAGAGCTGAAAGGCACAACGTGCAGGCTTCTTTCCAAAGGGCCAGTTGGGCCCCACAGCATCTTGCTTCCAGCTCTTTGGGAAGCTAAGAAACAACTCGCTCTGCACAGTGCTCTTACAGCCTAGTGGGAACATCTCTTCCAAAGGCCTGGGAAACGCAGTTTCTTTGCAGGTCTGATCTGGCTGAAGTAGGACTTCTGCTCTGGGTGTGCTACTTTGCCCTAGAGCTGAAAGGCACAACGTGCAGTCTTCTTTCCAAAGGGCGAGTTGGGCCCCACAGCATCTTGCTTCCAGCTCTTTGGGAAGCTAAGAAACAACTCGCTCTGCACAGTGGTCTTAAAGCCTAGTGGGAACATCTCTTCCAAAGGCCTGTGAAACGCAGTTTCTTTGCAGGCCTGATCTGGCTGAAGTAGGACTTCTGCTCTGGGTGTGCTACTTTGCCCTAGAGCTGAAAGGCACAACGTGCAGACTTCTTTCCAAAGGGCGAGTTGGGCCCCACAGCATCTTGCTTCCAGCTCTTTGGGAAGCTAAGAAACAACTCGCTCTGCACAGTGCTCTTACAGCCTACCGGGAACATCTCTTCCAAAGGCCTGTGAAACGCAGTTTCTTTGCAGGCCTGATCTGGCTGAAGTAGGACTTCTGCTCTGGGGTGCTACTTTGCCCTAGAGCTGAAAGGCACAACGTGCAGGCTTCTTTCCAAAGGGCGAGTTGGGCCCCACAGCATCTTGCTTCCAGCTCTTTGGGAAGCTAAGAAACAACTCGCTCTGCACAGTGCTCTTACAGCCTAGTGGGAACATCTCTTCCAAAGGCCTGTGAAACGCAGTTTCTTTGCAGGCCTGATCTGGCTGAAGTAGGACTTCTGCTCTGGGTGTGCTACTTTGCCCTAGAGCTGAAAGGCACAACGTGCAGGCTTCTTTCCAAAGGGCGAGTTGGGCCCCACAGCATCTTGCTTCCAGCTCTTTGGGAAGCTAAGAAACAACTCGCTCTGCACAGTGCTCTTACAGCCTACCGGGAACATCTCTTCCAAAGGCCTGTGAAACGCAGTTTCTTTGCAGGCCTTATCCGGCTGAAGTAGGACTTCTGCTCTGGGTGTGCTACTTTGCCCTAGAGCTGAAAGGCACAACGTGCAGGCTTCTTTCCAAAGGGCGAGTTGGGCCCCACAGCATCTTGCTTCCAGCTCTTTGGGAAGCTAAGAAACAACTCGCTCTGCACAGTGCTCTTACAGCCTAGTGGGAACATCTCTTCCAAAGGCCTGGGAAACGCAGTTTCTTTGCAGGCCTGATCTGGCTGAAGTAGGACTTCTGCTCTGGGTGTGCTACGTTGCCCTAGAGCTGAAAGGCACAACGTGCAGGCTTCTTTCCAAAGGGCGAGTTGGGCCCCACAGCATCTTGCTTCCAGCTCTTTGGGAAGCTAAGAAACAACTCGCTCTGCACAGTGCTCTTACAGCCTAGTGGGAACATCTCTTCCAAAGGCCTGTGAAACGCAGTTGCTTTGCAGGCCTGATCTGGCTGAAGTAGGACTTCTGCTCTGGGTGTGCTACTTTGCCCTAGAGCTGAAAGGCACAACGTGCAGGCTTCTTTCCAAAGGGCGAGTTGGGCCCCACAGCATCTTGCTTCCAGCTCTTTGGGAAGCTAAGAAACAACTCGCTCTGCACAGTGCTCTTAGAGCCTAGTGGGAACATCTCTTCCAAAGGCCTGTGAAACGCAGTTTCTTTGCAGGCCTGATCTGGCTGAAGTAGGACTTCTGCTCTGGGTGTGCTACTTTGCCCTAGAGCTGAAAGGCACAACGTGCAGTCTTCTTTCCAAAGGGCGAGTTGGGCCCCACAGCATCTTGCTTCCAGCTCTTTGGGAAGCTAAGAAACAACTCGCTCTGCACAGTGCTCTTACAGCCTACCGGGAACATCTCTTCCAAAGGCCTGGGAAACGCAGTTTCTTTGCAGGCCTGATCTGGCTGAAGTAGGACTTCTGCTCTGGGTGTGCTACTTTGCCCTGGAGCTGAAAGGCACAACGTGCAGGCTTCTTTCCAAAGGGCGAGTTGGGCCCCACAGCATCTTGCTTCCAGCTCTTTGGGAAGCTAAGAAACAACTCGCTCTGCACAGTGCTCTTACAGCCTAGTGGGAACATCTCTTCCAAAGGCCTGGGAAACGCAGTTTCTTTGCAGGTCTGATCTGGCTGAAGTAGGACTTCTGCTCTGGGTGTGCTACTTTGCCCTAGAGCTGAAAGGCACAACGTGCAGGCTTCTTTCCAAAGGGCGAGTTGGGCCACACAGCATCTTGCTTCCAGCTCTTTGGGAAGCTAAGAAACAACTCGCTCTGCACAGTGCTCTTACAGCCTAGTGGGAACATCTCTTCCAAAGGCCTGTGAAACGCAGTTTCTTTGCAGGCCTGATCTGGCTGAAGTAGGACTTCTGCTCTGGGTGTGCTACTTTGCCCTAGAGCTGAAAGGCACAACGTGCAGGCTTCTTTCCAAAGGGCGAGTTGGGCCCCACAGCATCTTGCTTCCAGCTCTTTGGGAAGCTAAGAAACAACTCGCTCTGCACAGTGCTCTTACAGCCTACCGGGAACATCTCTTCCAAAGGCCTGTGAAACGCAGTTTCTTTGCAGGCCTGATCCGGCTGAAGTAGGACTTCTGCTCTGGGTGTGCTACTTTGCCCTAGAGCTGAAAGGCACAACGTGCAGGCTTCTTTCCAAAGGGCGAGTTGGGCCCCACAGCATCTTGCTTCCAGCTCTTTGGGAAGCTAAGAAACAACTCGCTCTGCACAGTGCTCTTACAGCCTACCGGGAACATCTCTTCCAAAGGCCTGTGAAACGCAGTTTCTTTGCAGGCCTGATCTGGCTGAAGTAGGACTTCTGCTGTGGGTGTGCTACTTTGCCCTACAGCTGAAAGGCACAACGTGCAGGCTTCTTTCCAAAGGGCGAGTTGGGCCCCACAGCATCTTGCTTCCAGCTCTTTGGGAAGCTAAGAAACAACTCTCTCTGCACAGTGTTCTTACAGCCTAGTGGGAACATCTCTTCCAAAGGCCGGTGAAACGCAGTTTCTTTGCAGGCCTGATCTGGCTGAAGTAGGACTTCTGCTCTGGGTGTGCTACTTTGCCCTAGAGCTGAAAGGCACAACGTGCAGGCTTCTTTCCAAAGGGCGAGTTGGGCCCCACAGCATCTTGCTTCCAGCTCTTTGGGAAGCTAAGAAACAACTCGCTCTGCACAGTGCTCTTACAGCCTACCGGGAACATCTCTTCCAAAGGCCTGTGAAACGCAGTTTCTTTGCAGGCCTGATCTGGCTGAAGTAGGACTTCTGCTCTGGGTGTGCTACTTTGCCCTAGAGCTGAAAGGCACAACGTGCAGGCTTCTTTCCAAAGGGCGAGTTGGGCCCCACAGCATCTTGCTTCCAGCTCTTTGGGAAGCTAAGAAACAACTCGCTCTGCACAGTGCTCTTACAGCCTACCGGGAACATCTCTTCCAAAGGCCTTTGAAACGCAGTTTCTTTGCAGGCCTTATCTGGCTGAAGTAGGACTTCTGCTCTGGGTGTGCTACTTTGCCCTAGAGCTGAAAGGCACAACGTGCAGGCTTCTTTCCAAAGGGCCAGTTGGGCCCCACAGCATCTTGCTTCCAGCTCTTTGGGAAGCTAAGAAACAACTCGCTCTGCACAGTGTTCTTACAGCCTAGTGGGAACATCTCTTCCAAAGGCCGGTGAAATGCAGTTTCTTTGCAGGCCTGATCTGGCTGAAGTAGGACTTCTGCTCTGGGTGTGCTACTTTGCCCTAGAGCTGAAAGGCACAACGTGCAGGCTTCTTTCCAAAGGGCGAGTTGGGCCCCACAGCATCTTGCTTCCAGCTCTTTGGGAAGCTAAGAAACAACTCGCTCTGCACAGTGCTCTTACAGCCTACCGGGAACATCTCTTCCAAAGGCCTGTGAAACGCAGTTTCTTTGCAGGCCTTATCTGGCTGAAGTAGGACTTCTGCTCTGGGTGTGCTACTTTGCCCTAGAGCTGAAAGGCACAACGTGCAGGCTTCTTTCCAAAGGGCCAGTTGGGCCCCACAGCATCTTGCTTCCAGCTCTTTGGGAAGCTAAGAAACAACTCGCTCTGCACAGTGCTCTTACAGCCTAGTGGGAACATCTCTTCCAAAGGCCTGGGAAACGCAGTTTCTTTGCAGGTCTGATCTGGCTGAAGTAGGACTTCTGCTCTGGGTGTGCTACTTTGCCCTAGAGCTGAAAGGCACAACGTGCAGTCTTCTTTCCAAAGGGCGAGTTGGGCCCCACAGCATCTTGCTTCCAGCTCTTTGGGAAGCTAAGAAACAACTCGCTCTGCACAGTGGTCTTAAAGCCTAGTGGGAACATCTCTTCCAAAGGCCTGTGAAACGCAGTTTCTTTGCAGGCCTGATCTGGCTGAAGTAGGACTTCTGCTCTGGGTGTGCTACTTTGCCCTAGAGCTGAAAGGCACAACGTGCAGACTTCTTTCCAAAGGGCGAGTTGGGCCCCACAGCATCTTGCTTCCAGCTCTTTGGGAAGCTAAGAAACAACTCGCTCTGCACAGTGCTCTTACAGCCTACCGGGAACATCTCTTCCAAAGGCCTGGGAAACGCAGTTTCTTTGCAGGCCTGATCTGGCTGAAGTAGGACTTCTGCTCTGGGGTGCTACTTTGCCCTAGAGCTGAAAGGCACAACGTGCAGGCTTCTTTCCAAAGGGCGAGTTGGGCCCCACAGCATCTTGCTTCCAGCTCTTTGGGAAGCTAAGAAACAACTCGCTCTGCACAGTGCTCTTACAGCCTAGTGGGAACATCTCTTCCAAAGGCCTGTGAAACGCAGTTTCTTTGCAGGCCTGATCTGGCTGAAGTAGGACTTCTGCTCTGGGTGTGCTACTTTGCCCTAGAGCTGAAAGGCACAACGTGCAGGCTTCTTTCCAAAGGGCGAGTTGGGCCCCACAGCATCTTGCTTCCAGCTCTTTGGGAAGCTAAGAAACAACTCGCTCTGCACAGTGCTCTTACAGCCTACCGGGAACATCTCTTCCAAAGGCCTGTGAAACGCAGTTTCTTTGCAGGCCTTATCCGGCTGAAGTAGGACTTCTGCTCTGGGTGTGCTACTTTGCCCTAGAGCTGAAAGGCACAACGTGCAGGCTTCTTTCCAAAGGGCGAGTTAGGCCCCACAGCATCTTGCTTCCAGCTCTTTGGGAAGCTAAGAAACAACTCGCTCTGCACAGTGCTCTTACAGCCTAGTGGGAACATCTCTTCCAAAGGCCTGGGAAACGCAGTTTCTTTGCAGGCCTGATCTGGCTGAAGTAGGACTTCTGCTCTGGGTGTGCTACGTTGCCCTAGAGCTGAAAGGCACAACGTGCAGGCTTCTTTCCAAAGGGCGAGTTGGGCCCCACAGCATCTTGCTTCCAGCTCTTTGGGAAGCTAAGAAACAACTCGCTCTGCACAGTGCTCTTACAGCCTAGTGGGAACATCTCTTCCAAAGGCCTGTGAAACGCAGTTGCTTTGCAGGCCTGATCTGGCTGAAGTAGGACTTCTGCTCTGGGTGTGCTACTTTGCCCTAGAGCTGAAAGGCACAACGTGCAGGCTTCTTTCCAAAGGGCGAGTTGGGCCCCACAGCATCTTGCTTCCAGCTCTTTGGGAAGCTAAGAAACAACTCGCTCTGCACAGTGCTCTTACAGCCTAGTGGGAACATCTCTTCCAAAGGCCTGTGAAACGCAGTTTCTTTGCAGGCCTGATCTGGCTGAAGTAGGACTTCTGCTCTGGGTGTGCTACTTTGCCCTAGAGCTGAAAGGCACAACGTGCAGTCTTCTTTCCAAAGGGCGAGTTGGGCCCCACAGCATCTTGCTTCCAGCTCTTTGGGAAGCTAAGAAACAACTCGCTCTGCACAGTGCTCTTACAGCCTACCGGGAACATCTCTTCCAAAGGCCTGTGAAACGCAGTTTCTTTGCAGGCCTGATCTGGCTGAAGTAGGACTTCTGCTCTGGGTGTGCTACTTTGCCCTAGAGCTGAAAGGCACAACGTGCAGGCTTCTTTCCAAAGGGCGAGTTGGGCCCCACAGCCTCTTGCTTCCAGCTCTTTGGGAAGCTAAGAAACAACTCGCTCTGCACAGTGCTCTTACAGCCTAGTGGGAACATCTCTTCCAAAGGCCTGGGAAACGCAGTTTCTTTGCAGGTCTGATCTGGCTGAAGTAGGACTTCTGCTCTGGGTGTGCTACTTTGCCCTAGAGCTGAAAGGCACAACGTGCAGGCTTCTTTCCAAAGGGCGAGTTGGGCCCCACAGCATCTTGCTTCCAGCTCTTTGGGAAGCTAAGAAACAACTCGCTCTGCACAGTCTTCTTAAAGCCTAGTGGGAACATCTCTTCCAAAGGCCTGTGAAACGCAGTTTCTTTGCAGGCCTGATCTGGCTGAAGTAGGACTTCTGCTCTGGGTGTGCTACTTTGCCCTAGAGCTGAAAGGCACAACGTGCAGGCTTCTTTCCAAAGGGCGAGTTGGGCCCCACAGCATCTTGCTTCCAGCTCTTTGGGAAGCTAAGAAACAACTCGCTCTGCACAGTGCTCTTACAGCCTACCGGGAACATCTCTTCCAAAGGCCTGTGAAACGCAGTTTCTTTGCAGGCCTGATCCGGCTGAAGTAGGACTTCTGCTCTGGGTGTGCTACTTTGCCCTAGAGCTGAAAGGCACAACGTGCAGGCTTCTTTCCAAAGGGCGAGTTGGGCCCCACAGCATCTTGCTTCCAGCTCTTTGGGAAGCTAAGAAACAACTCGCTCTGCACAGTGCTCTTACAGCCTACCGGGAACATCTCTTCCAAAGGCCTGTGAAACGCAGTTTCTTTGCAGGCCTGATCTGGCTGAAGTAGGACTTCTGCTCTGGGTGTGCTACTTTGCCCTGGAGCTGAAAGGCACAACGTGCAGGCTTCTTTCCAAAGGGCGAGTTGGGCCCCACAGCATCTTGCTTCCAGCTCTTGGGAAGCTAAGAAACAACTCGCTCTGCACAGTGCTCTTACAGCCTACCGGGAACATCTCTTCCAAAGGCCTGTGAAACGCAGTTTCTTTGCAGGCCTGATCTGGCTGAAGTAGGACTTCTGCTCTGGGTGTGCTACTTTGCCCTAGAGCTGAAAGGCACAACGTGCAGACTTCTTTCCAAAGGGCGAGTTGGGCCCCACAGCATCTTGCTTCCAGCTCTTTGGGAAGCTAAGAAACAACTCGCTCTGAACAGTGCTCTTACAGCCTACCGGGAACATCTCTTCCAAAGGCCTGGGAAACGCAGTTTCTTTGCAGGCCTGATCTGGCTGAAGTAGGACTTCTGCTCTGGGTGTGCTACTTTGCCCTGGAGCTGAAAGGCACAACGTGCAGGCTTCTTTCCAAAGGGCGAGTTGGGCCCCACAGCATCTTGCTTCCAGCTCTTTGGGAAGCTAAGAAACAACTCGCTCTGCACAGTGCTCTTACAGCCTAGTGGGAACATCTCTTCCAAAGGCCTGGGAAACGCAGTTTCTTTGCAGGTCTGATCTGGCTGAAGTAGGACTTCTGCTCTGGGTGTGCTACTTTGCCCTAGAGCTGAAAGGCACAACGTGCAGGCTTCTTTCCAAAGGGCGAGTTGGGCCCCACAGCATCTTGCTTCCAGCTCTTTGGGAAGCTAAGAAACAACTCGCTCTGCACAGTGCTCTTACAGCCTAGTGGGAACATCTCTTCCAAAGGCCTGTGAAACGCAGTTGCTTTGCAGGCCTGATCTGGCTGAAGTAGGACTTCTGCTCTGGGTGTGCTACTTTGCCCTAGAGCTGAAAGGCACAACGTGCAGGCTTCTTTCCAAAGGGCGAGTTGGGCCCCACAGCATCTTGCTTCCAGCTCTTTGGGAAGCTAAGAAACAACTCGCTCTGCACAGTGCTCTTAGAGCCTAGTGGGAACATCTCTTCCAAAGGCCTGTGAAACGCAGTTTCTTTGCAGGCCTGATCTGGCTGAAGTAGGACTTCTGCTCTGGGTGTGCTACTTTGCCCTAGAGCTGAAAGGCACAACGTGCAGTCTTCTTTCCAAAGGGCGAGTTGGGCCCCACAGCATCTTGCTTCCAGCTCTTTGGGAAGCTAAGAAACAACTCGCTCTGCACAGTGCTCTTACAGCCTACCGGGAACATCTCTTCCAAAGGCCTGTGAAACGCAGTTTCTTTGCAGGCCTGATCTGGCTGAAGTAGGACTTCTGCTCTGGGTGTGCTACTTTGCCCTGGAGCTGAAAGGCACAACGTGCAGGCTTCTTTCCAAAGGGCCAGTTGGGCCCCACAGCATCTTGCTTCCAGCTCTTTGGGAAGCTAAGAAACAACTCGCTCTGCACAGTCTTCTTAAAGCCTAGTGGGAACATCTCTTCCAAAGGCCTGTGAAACGCAGTTTCTTTGCAGGCCTGATCTGGCTGAAGTAGGACTTCTGCTCTGGGTGTGCTACTTTGCCCTAGAGCTGAAAGGCACAACGTGCAGGCTTCTTTCCAAAGGGCGAGTTGGGCCCCACAGCATCTTGCTTCCAGCTCTTTGGGAAGCTAAGAAACAACTCGCTCTGCACAGTGCTCTTACAGCCTACCGGGAACATCTCTTCCAAAGGCCTGTGAAACGCAGTTTCTTTGCAGGCCTGATCCGGCTGAAGTAGGACTTCTGCTCTGGGTGTGCTACTTTGCCCTAGAGCTGAAAGGCACAACGTGCAGGCTTCTTTCCAAAGGGCGAGTTGGGCCCCACAGCATCTTGCTTCCAGCTCTTTGGGAAGCTAAGAAACAACTCGCTCTGCACAGTGCTCTTACAGCCTACCGGGAACATCTCTTCCAAAGGCCTGTGAAACGCAGTTTCTTTGCAGGCCTGATCTGGCTGAAGTAGGACTTCTGCTCTGGGTGTGCTACTTTGCCCTGGAGCTGAAAGGCACAACGTGCAGGCTTCTTTCCAAAGGGCGAGTTGGGCCCCACAGCATCTTGCTTCCAGCTCTTGGGAAGCTAAGAAACAACTCGCTCTGCACAGTGCTCTTACAGCCTACCGGGAACATCTCTTCCAAAGGCCTGTGAAACGCAGTTTCTTTGCAGGCCTGATCTGGCTGAAGTAGGACTTCTGCTCTGGGTGTGCTACTTTGCCCTAGAGCTGAAAGGCACAACGTGCAGACTTCTTTCCAAAGGGCGAGTTGGGCCCCACAGCATCTTGCTTCCAGCTCTTTGGGAAGCTAAGAAACAACTCGCTCTGAACAGTGCTCTTACAGCCTACCGGGAACATCTCTTCCAAAGGCCTGGGAAACGCAGTTTCTTTGCAGGCCTGATCTGGCTGAAGTAGGACTTCTGCTCTGGGTGTGCTACTTTGCCCTGGAGCTGAAAGGCACAACGTGCAGGCTTCTTTCCAAAGGGCGAGTTGGGCCCCACAGCATCTTGCTTCCAGCTCTTTGGGAAGCTAAGAAACAACTCGCTCTGCACAGTGCTCTTACAGCCTAGTGGGAACATCTCTTCCAAAGGCCTGGGAAACGCAGTTTCTTTGCAGGTCTGATCTGGCTGAAGTAGGACTTCTGCTCTGGGTGTGCTACTTTGCCCTAGAGCTGAAAGGCACAACGTGCAGGCTTCTTTCCAAAGGGCGAGTTGGGCCCCACAGCATCTTGCTTCCAGCTCTTTGGGAAGCTAAGAAACAACTCGCTCTGCACAGTGCTCTTACAGCCTAGTGGGAACATCTCTTCCAAAGGCCTGTGAAACGCAGTTGCTTTGCAGGCCTGATCTGGCTGAAGTAGGACTTCTGCTCTGGGTGTGCTACTTTGCCCTAGAGCTGAAAGGCACAACGTGCAGGCTTCTTTCCAAAGGGCGAGTTGGGCCCCACAGCATCTTGCTTCCAGCTCTTTGGGAAGCTAAGAAACAACTCGCTCTGCACAGTGCTCTTACAGCCCACGGGGAACATCTCTTCCAAAGGCCTGTGAAACGCAGTTTCTTTGCAGGCCTGATCTGGCTGAAGTAGGACTTCTGCTCTGGGTGTGCTACTTTGCCCTAGAGCTGAAAGGCACAACGTGCAGTCTTCTTTCCAAAGGGCGAGTTGGGCCCCACAGCATCTTGCTTCCAGCTCTTTGGGAAGCTAAGAAACAACTCGCTCTGCACAGTGCTCTTACAGCCTACCGGGAACATCTCTTCCAAAGGCCTGTGAAACGCAGTTTCTTTGCAGGCCTGATCTGGCTGAAGTAGGACTTCTGCTCTGGGTGTGCTACTTTGCCCTGGAGCTGAAAGGCACAACGTGCAGGCTTCTTTCCAAAGGGCCAGTTGGGCCCCACAGCATCTTGCTTCCAGCTCTTTGGGAAGCTAAGAAACAACTCGCTCTGCACAGTGCTCTTACAGCCTAGTGGGAACATCTCTTCCAAAGGCCTGGGAAACGCAGTTTCTTTGCAGGTCTGATCTGGCTGAAGTAGGACTTCTGCTCTGGGTGTGCTACTTTGCCCTAGAGCTGAAAGGCACAACGTGCAGGCTTCTTTCCAAAGGGCGAGTTGGGCCCCACAGCATCTTGCTTCCAGCTCTTTGGGAAGCTAAGAAACAACTCGCTCTGCACAGTCTTCTTAAAGCCTAGTGGGAACATCTCTTCCAAAGGCCTGTGAAACGCAGTTTCTTTGCAGGCCTGATCTGGCTGAAGTAGGACTTCTGCTCTGGGTGTGCTACTTTGCCCTAGAGCTGAAAGGCACAACGTGCAGGCTTCTTTCCAAAGGGCGAGTTGGGCCCCACAGCATCTTGCTTCCAGCTCTTTGGGAAGCTAAGAAACAACTCGCTCTGCACAGTGCTCTTACAGCCTACCGGGAACATCTCTTCCAAAGGCCTGTGAAACGCAGTTTCTTTGCAGGCCTGATCCGGCTGAAGTAGGACTTCTGCTCTGGGTGTGCTACTTTGCCCTAGAGCTGAAAGGCACAACGTGCAGGCTTCTTTCCAAAGGGCGAGTTGGGCCCCACAGCATCTTGCTTCCAGCTCTTTGGGAAGCTAAGAAACAACTCGCTCTGCACAGTGCTCTTACAGCCTACCGGGAACATCTCTTCCAAAGGCCTGTGAAACGCAGTTTCTTTGCAGGCCTGATCCGGCTGAAGTAGGACTTCTGCTCTGGGTGTGCTACTTTGCCCTAGAGCTGAAAGGCACAACGTGCAGGCTTCTTTCCAAAGGGCGAGTTGGGCCCCACAGCATCTTGCTTCCAGCTCTTTGGGAAGCTAAGAAACAACTCGCTCTGCACAGTGCTCTTACAGCCTACCGGGAACATCTCTTCCAAAGGCCTGTGAAACGCAGTTTCTTTGCAGGCCTGATCTGGCTGAAGTAGGACTTCTGCTCTGGGTGTGCTACTTTGCCCTAGAGCTGAAAGGCACAACGTGCAGACTTCTTTCCAAAGGGCGAGTTGGGCCCCACAGCATCTTGCTTCCAGCTCTTTGGGAAGCTAAGAAACAACTCGCTCTGAAGAGTGCTCTTACAGCCTACCGGGAACATCTCTTCCAAAGGCCTGTGAAACGCAGTTTCTTTGCAGGCCTGATCTGGCTGAAGTAGGACTTCTGCTCTGGGGTGCTACTTTGCCCTAGAGCTGAAAGGCACAACGTGCAGGCTTCTTTCCAAAGGGCGAGTTGGGCCCCACAGCATCTTGCTTCCAGCTCTTTGGGAAGCTAAGAAACAACTCGCTCTGCACAGTGCTCTTACAGCCTAGTGGGAACATCTCTTCCAAAGGCCTGTGAAACGCAGTTTCTTTGCAGGCCTGATCTGGCTGAAGTAGGACTTCTGCTCTGGGTGTGCTACTTTGCCCTGGAGCTGAAAGGCACAACGTGCAGGCTTCTTTCCAAAGGGCGAGTTGGGCCCCACAGCATCTTGCTTCCAGCTCTTTGGGAAGCTAAGAAACAACTCGCTCTGCACAGTGCTCTTACAGCCTAGTGGGAACATCTCTTCCAAAGGCCTGGGAAACGCAGTTTCTTTGCAGGTCTGATCTGGCTGAAGTAGGACTTCTGCTCTGGGTGTGCTACTTTGCCCTAGAGCTGAAAGGCACAACGTGCAGGCTTCTTTCCAAAGGGCGAGTTGGGCCCCACAGCATCTTGCTTCCAGCTCTTTGGGAAGCTAAGAAACAACTCGCTCTGCACAGTCTTCTTAAAGCCTAGTGGGAACATCTCTTCCAAAGGCCTGTGAAACGCAGTTTCTTTGCAGGCCTGATCTGGCTGAAGTAGGACTTCTGCTCTGGGTGTGCTACTTTGCCCTAGAGCTGAAAGGCACAACGTGCAGGCTTCTTTCCAAAGGGCGAGTTGGGCCCCACAGCATCTTGCTTCCAGCTCTTTGGGAAGCTAAGAAACAACTCGCTCTGCACAGTGCTCTTACAGCCTACCGGGAACATCTCTTCCAAAGGCCTGTGAAACGCAGTTTCTTTGCAGGCCTGATCCGGCTGAAGTAGGACTTCTGCTCTGGGTGTGCTACTTTGCCCTAGAGCTGAAAGGCACAACGTGCAGGCTTCTTTCCAAAGGGCGAGTTGGGCCCCACAGCATCTTGCTTCCAGCTCTTTGGGAAGCTAAGAAACAACTCGCTCTGCACAGTGCTCTTACAGCCTACCGGGAACATCTCTTCCAAAGGCCTGTGAAACGCAGTTTCTTTGCAGGCCTTATCTGGCTGAAGTAGGACTTCTGCTGTGGGTGTGCTACTTTGCCCTACAGCTGAAAGGCACAACGTGCAGGCTTCTTTCCAAAGGGCGAGTTGGGCCCCACAGCATCTTGCTTCCAGCTCTTTGGGAAGCTAAGAAACAACTCGCTCTGCACAGTGCTCTTACAGCCTACCGGGAACATCTCTTCCAAAGGCCTGTGAAACGCAGTTTCTTTGCAGGCCTGATCCGGCTGAAGTAGGACTTCTGCTCTGGGTGTGCTACTTTGCCCTAGAGCTGAAAGGCACAACGTGCAGGCTTCTTTCCAAAGGGCGAGTTGGGCCCCACAGCATCTTGCTTCCAGCTCTTTGGGAAGCTAAGAAACAACTCGCTCTGCACAGTGCTCTTACAGCCTACCGGGAACATCTCTTCCAAAGGCCTGTGAAACGCAGTTTCTTTGCAGGCCTGATCTGGCTGAAGTAGGACTTCTGCTCTGGGTGTGCTACTTTGCCCTAGAGCTGAAAGGCACAACGTGCAGACTTCTTTCCAAAGGGCGAGTTGGGCCCCACAGCATCTTGCTTCCAGCTCTTTGGGAAGCTAAGAAACAACTCGCTCTGCACAGTGCTCTTACAGCCTACCGGGAACATCTCTTCCAAAGGCCTGTGAAACGCAGTTTCTTTGCAGGCCTGATCTGGCTGAAGTAGGACTTCTGCTCTGGGGTGCTACTTTGCCCTAGAGCTGAAAGGCACAACGTGCAGGCTTCTTTCCAAAGGGCGAGTTGGGCCCCACAGCATCTTGCTTCCAGCTCTTTGGGAAGCTAAGAAACAACTCGCTCTGCACAGTGCTCTTACAGCCTAGTGGGAACATCTCTTCCAAAGGCCTGTGAAACGCAGTTTCTTTGCAGGCCTGATCTGGCTGAAGTAGGACTTCTGCTCTGGGTGTGCTACTTTGCCCTGGAGCTGAAAGGCACAACGTGCAGGCTTCTTTCCAAAGGGCGAGTTGGGCCCCACAGCATCTTGCTTCCAGCTCTTTGGGAAGCTAAGAAACAACTCGCTCTGCACAGTGCTCTTACAGCCTACCGGGAACATCTCTTCCAAAGGCCTGTGAAACGCAGTTTCTTTGCAGGCCTGATCCGGCTGAAGTAGGACTTCTGCTCTGGGTGTGCTACTTTGCCCTAGAGCTGAAAGGCACAACGTGCAGGCTTCTTTCCAAAGGGCGAGTTGGGCCCCACAGCATCTTGCTTCCAGCTCTTTGGGAAGCTAAGAAACAACTCGCTCTGCACAGTGCTCTTACAGCCTACCGGGAACATCTCTTCCAAAGGCCTGTGAAACGCAGTTTCTTTGCAGGCCTTATCTGGCTGAAGTAGGACTTCTGCTGTGGGTGTGCTACTTTGCCCTAGAGCTGAAAGGCACAACGTGCAGGCTTCTTTCCAAAGGGCGAGTTGGGCCCCACAGCATCTTGCTTCCAGCTCTTTGGGAAGCTAAGAAACAACTCTCTCTGCACAGTGTTCTTACAGCCTAGTGGGAACATCTCTTCCAAAGGCCGGTGAAACGCAGTTTCTTTGCAGGCCTGATCTGGCTGAAGTAGGACTTCTGCTCTGGGTGTGCTACTTTGCCCTAGAGCTGAAAGGCACAACGTGCAGGCTTCTTTCCAAAGGGCGAGTTGGGCCCCACAGCATCTTGCTTCCAGCTCTTTGGGAAGCTAAGAAACAACTCGCTCTGCACAGTGCTCTTACAGCCTACCGGGAACATCTCTTCCAAAGGCCTGTGAAACGCAGTTTCTTTGCAGGCCTGATCTGGCTGAAGTAGGACTTCTGCTCTGGGTGTGCTACTTTGCCCTAGAGCTGAAAGGCACAACGTGCAGGCTTCTTTCCAAAGGGCGAGTTGGGCCCCACAGCATCTTGCTTCCAGCTCTTTGGGAAGCTAAGAAACAACTCGCTCTGCACAGTGCTCTTACAGCCTACCGGGAACATCTCTTCCAAAGGCCTTTGAAACGCAGTTTCTTTGCAGGCCTTATCTGGCTGAAGTAGGACTTCTGCTCTGGGTGTGCTACTTTGCCCTAGAGCTGAAAGGCACAACGTGCAGGCTTCTTTCCAAAGGGCGAGTTGGGCCCCACAGCATCTTGCTTCCAGCTCTTTGGGAAGCTAAGAAACAACTCTCTCTGCACAGTGTTCTTACAGCCTAGTGGGAACATCTCTTCCAAAGGCCGGTGAAACGCAGTTTCTTTGCAGGCCTGATCTGGCTGAAGTAGGACTTCTGCTCTGGGTGTGCTACTTTGCCCTAGAGCTGAAAGGCACAACGTGCAGGCTTCTTTCCAAAGGGCGAGTTGGGCCCCACAGCATCTTGCTTCCAGCTCTTTGGGAAGCTAAGAAACAACTCGCTCTGCACAGTGCTCTTACAGCCTACCGGGAACATCTCTTCCAAAGGCCTGTGAAACGCAGTTTCTTTGCAGGCCTGATCTGGCTGAAGTAGGACTTCTGCTCTGGGTGTGCTACTTTGCCCTAGAGCTGAAAGGCACAACGTGCAGGCTTCTTTCCAAAGGGCGAGTTGGGCCCCACAGCATCTTGCTTCCAGCTCTTTGGGAAGCTAAGAAACAACTCGCTCTGCACAGTGCTCTTACAGCCTACCGGGAACATCTCTTCCAAAGGCCTTTGAAACGCAGTTTCTTTGCAGGCCTTATCTGGCTGAAGTAGGACTTCTGCTCTGGGTGTGCTACTTTGCCCTAGAGCTGAAAGGCACAACGTGCAGGCTTCTTTCCAAAGGGCGAGTTGGGCCCCACAGCATCTTGCTTCCAGCTCTTTGGGAAGCTAAGAAACAACTCGCTCTGCACAGTGCTCTTACAGCCTACCGGGAACATCTCTTCCAAAGGCCTGTGAAACGCAGTTTCTTTGCAGGCCTGATCTGGCTGAAGTAGGACTTCTGCTCTGGGTGTGCTACTTTGCCCTAGAGCTGAAAGGCACAACGTGCAGGCTTCTTTCCAAAGGGCGAGTTGGGCCCCACAGCATCTTGCTTCCAGCTCTTTGGGAAGCTAAGAAACAACTCGCTCTGCACAGTGCTCTTACAGCCTACCGGGAACATCTCTTCCAAAGGCCTTTGAAACGCAGTTTCTTTGCAGGCCTTATCTGGCTGAAGTAGGACTTCTGCTCTGGGTGTGCTACTTTGCCCTAGAGCTGAAAGGCACAACGTGCAGGCTTCTTTCCAAAGGGCCAGTTGGGCCCCACAGCATCTTGCTTCCAGCTCTTTGGGAAGCTAAGAAACAACTCGCTCTGCACAGTGCTCTTACAGCCTAGTGGGAACATCTCTTCCAAAGGCCTGGGAAACGCAGTTTCTTTGCAGGTCTGATCTGGCTGAAGTAGGACTTCTGCTCTGGGTGTGCTACTTTGCCCTAGAGCTGAAAGGCACAACGTGCAGTCTTCTTTCCAAAGGGCGAGTTGGGCCCCACAGCATCTTGCTTCCAGCTCTTTGGGAAGCTAAGAAACAACTCGCTCTGCACAGTGGTCTTAAAGCCTAGTGGGAACATCTCTTCCAAAGGCCTGTGAAACGCAGTTTCTTTGCAGGCCTGATCTGGCTGAAGTAGGACTTCTGCTCTGGGTGTGCTACTTTGCCCTAGAGCTGAAAGGCACAACGTGCAGACTTCTTTCCAAAGGGCGAGTTGGGCCCCACAGCATCTTGCTTCCAGCTCTTTGGGAAGCTAAGAAACAACTCGCTCTGCACAGTGCTCTTACAGCCTACCGGGAACATCTCTTCCAAAGGCCTGTGAAACGCAGTTTCTTTGCAGGCCTGATCTGGCTGAAGTAGGACTTCTGCTCTGGGGTGCTACTTTGCCCTAGAGCTGAAAGGCACAACGTGCAGGCTTCTTTCCAAAGGGCGAGTTGGGCCCCACAGCATCTTGCTTCCAGCTCTTTGGGAAGCTAAGAAACAACTCGCTCTGCACAGTGCTCTTACAGCCTAGTGGGAACATCTCTTCCAAAGGCCTGTGAAACGCAGTTTCTTTGCAGGCCTGATCTGGCTGAAGTAGGACTTCTGCTCTGGGTGTGCTACTTTGCCCTAGAGCTGAAAGGCACAACGTGCAGGCTTCTTTCCAAAGGGCGAGTTGGGCCCCACAGCATCTTGCTTCCAGCTCTTTGGGAAGCTAAGAAACAACTCGCTCTGCACAGTGCTCTTACAGCCTACCGGGAACATCTCTTCCAAAGGCCTGTGAAACGCAGTTTCTTTGCAGGCCTTATCCGGCTGAAGTAGGACTTCTGCTCTGGGTGTGCTACTTTGCCCTAGAGCTGAAAGGCACAACGTGCAGGCTTCTTTCCAAAGGGCGAGTTGGGCCCCACAGCATCTTGCTTCCAGCTCTTTGGGAAGCTAAGAAACAACTCGCTCTGCACAGTGCTCTTACAGCCTAGTGGGAACATCTCTTCCAAAGGCCTGGGAAACGCAGTTTCTTTGCAGGCCTGATCTGGCTGAAGTAGGACTTCTGCTCTGGGTGTGCTACGTTGCCCTAGAGCTGAAAGGCACAACGTGCAGGCTTCTTTCCAAAGGGCGAGTTGGGCCCCACAGCATCTTGCTTCCAGCTCTTTGGGAAGCTAAGAAACAACTCGCTCTGCACAGTGCTCTTACAGCCTAGTGGGAACATCTCTTCCAAAGGCCTGTGAAACGCAGTTGCTTTGCAGGCCTGATCTGGCTGAAGTAGGACTTCTGCTCTGGGTGTGCTACTTTGCCCTAGAGCTGAAAGGCACAACGTGCAGGCTTCTTTCCAAAGGGCGAGTTGGGCCCCACAGCATCTTGCTTCCAGCTCTTTGGGAAGCTAAGAAACAACTCGCTCTGCACAGTGCTCTTAGAGCCTAGTGGGAACATCTCTTCCAAAGGCCTGTGAAACGCAGTTTCTTTGCAGGCCTGATCTGGCTGAAGTAGGACTTCTGCTCTGGGTGTGCTACTTTGCCCTAGAGCTGAAAGGCACAACGTGCAGTCTTCTTTCCAAAGGGCGAGTTGGGCCCCACAGCATCTTGCTTCCAGCTCTTTGGGAAGCTAAGAAACAACTCGCTCTGCACAGTGCTCTTACAGCCTACCGGGAACATCTCTTCCAAAGGCCTGTGAAACGCAGTTTCTTTGCAGGCCTGATCTGGCTGAAGTAGGACTTCTGCTCTGGGTGTGCTACTTTGCCCTAGAGCTGAAAGGCACAACGTGCAGGCTTCTTTCCAAAGGCCGAGTTGGGCCCCACAGCATCTTGCTTCCAGCTCTTTGGGAAGCTAAGAAACAACTCGCTCTGCACAGTGCTCTTACAGCCTACCGGGAACATCTCTTCCAAAGGCCTGTGAAACGCAGTTTCTTTGCAGGCCTGATCCGGCTGAAGTAGGACTTCTGCTCTGGGTGTGCTACTTTGCCCTAGAGCTGAAAGGCACAACGTGCAGGCTTCTTTCCAAAGGGCGAGTTGGGCCCCACAGCATCTTGCTTCCAGCTCTTTGGGAAGCTAAGAAACAACTCGCTCTGCACAGTGCTCTTACAGCCTACCGGGAACATCTCTTCCAAAGGCCTGTGAAACGCAGTTTCTTTGCAGGCCTGATCTGGCTGAAGTAGGACTTCTGCTCTGGGTGTGCTACTTTGCCCTAGAGCTGAAAGGCACAACGTGCAGGCTTCTTTCCAAAGGGCGAGTTGGGCCCCACAGCATCTTGCTTCCAGCTCTTGGGAAGCTAAGAAACAACTCGCTCTGCACAGTGCTCTTACAGCCTACCGGGAACATCTCTTCCAAAGGCCTGTGAAACGCAGTTTCTTTGCAGGCCTGATCTGGCTGAAGTAGGACTTCTGCTCTGGGTGTGCTACTTTGCCCTAGAGCTGAAAGGCACAACGTGCAGACTTCTTTCCAAAGGGCGAGTTGGGCCCCACAGCATCTTGCTTCCAGCTCTTTGGGAAGCTAAGAAACAACTCGCTCTGCACAGTGCTCTTACAGCCTACCGGGAACATCTCTTCCAAAGGCCTGTGAAACGCAGTTTCTTTGCAGGCCTGATCTGGCTGAAGTAGGACTTCTGCTCTGGGGTGCTACTTTGCCCTAGAGCTGAAAGGCACAACGTGCAGGCTTCTTTCCAAAGGGCGAGTTGGGCCCCACAGCATCTTGCTTCCAGCTCTTTGGGAAGCTAAGAAACAACTCGCTCTGCACAGTGCTCTTACAGCCTAGTGGGAACATCTCTTCCAAAGGCCTGTGAAACGCAGTTTCTTTGCAGGCCTGATCTGGCTGAAGTAGGACTTCTGCTCTGGGTGTGCTACTTTGCCCTAGAGCTGAAAGGCACAACGTGCAGGCTTCTTTCCAAAGGGCGAGTTGGGCCCCACAGCATCTTGCTTCCAGCTCTTTGGGAAGCTAAGAAACAACTCGCTCTGCACAGTGCTCTTACAGCCTACCGGGAACGTCTCTTCCAAAGGCCTGTGAAACGCAGTTTCTTTGCAGGCCTGATCTGGCTGAAGTAGGACTTCTGCTCTGGGTGTGCTACTCGGCCCTAGAGCTGATAGGCACAACGTGCAGTCTTCTTTCCAAAGGGCGAGTTGGGCACCACAGCATCTTGCTTCCAGCTCTTTGGGAAGCTAAGAAACAACTCGCTCTGCACAGTGCTCTTACAGCCTAGTGGGAACATCTCTTCCAAAGGCCTGTGAAACGCAGTTTCTTTGCAGGCCTGATCTGGCTGAAGTAGGACTTCTGCTCTGGGTGTGCTACTTTGCCCTAGAGCTGAAAGGCACAACGTGCAGGCTTCTTTCCAAAGGGCGAGTTGGGCCCCACAGCATCTTGCTTCCAGCTCTTTGGGAAGCTAAGAAACAACTCGCTCTGCACAGTGCTCTTACAGCCTAGTGGGAACATCTCTTCCAAAGGCCTGTGAAACGCAGTTGCTTTGCAGGCCTGATCTGGCTGAAGTAGGACTTCTGCTCTGGGTGTGCTACTTTGCCCTAGAGCTGAAAGGCACAACGTGCAGGCTTCTTTCCAAAGGGCGAGTTGGGCCCCACAGCATCTTGCTTCCAGCTCTTTGGGAAGCTAAGAAACAACTCGCTCTGCACAGTGCTCTTAGATCCTATTGGGAACATCTCTTCCAAAGGCCTGTGAAACGCAGTTTCTTTGCAGGCCTGATCTGGCTGAAGTAGGACTTCTGCTCTGGGTGTGCTACTTTGCCCTAGAGCTGAAAGGCACAACGTGCAGGCTTCTTTCCAAAGGGCGAGTTGGGCCCCACAGCATCTTGCTTCCAGCTCTTTGGGAAGCTAAGAAACAACTCGCTCTGCACAGTGCTCTTACAGCATACCGGGAACATCTCTTCCAAAGGCCTGTGAAACGCAGTTTCTTTGCAGGCCTGATCCGGCTGAAGTAGGACTTCTGCTCTGGGTGTGCTACTTTGCCCTAGAGCTGAAAGGCACAACGTGCAGGCTTCTTTCCAAAGGGCGAGTTGGGCCCCACAGCATCTTGCTTCCAGCTCTTTGGGAAGCTAAGAAACAACTCGCTCTGCACAGTGCTCTTACAGCCTACCGGGAACATCTCTTCCAAAGGCCTGTGAAACGCAGTTTCTTTGCAGGCCTGATCTGGCTGAAGTAGGACTTCTGCTCTGGGGTGCTACTTTGCCCTAGAGCTGAAAGGCACAACGTGCAGGCTTCTTTCCAAAGGGCGAGTTGGGCCCCACAGCATCTTGCTTCCAGCTCTTTGGGAAGCTAAGAAACAACTCGCTCTGCACAGTGCTCTTACAGCCTAGTGGGAACATCTCTTCCAAAGGCCTGTGAAACGCAGTTTCTTTGCAGGCCTGATCTGGCTGAAGTAGGACTTCTGCTCTGGGTGTGCTACTTTGCCCTAGAGCTGAAAGGCACAACGTGCAGGCTTCTTTCCAAAGGGCGAGTTGGGCCCCACAGCATCTTGCTTCCAGCTCTTTGGGAAGCTAAGAAACAACTCGCTCTGCACAGTGCTCTTACAGCCTACCGGGAACATCTCTTCCAAAGGCCTGTGAAACGCAGTTTCTTTGCAGGCCTGATCCGGCTGAAGTAGGACTTCTGCTCTGGGTGTGCTACTTTGCCCTAGAGCTGAAAGGCACAACGTGCAGGCTTCTTTCCAAAGGGCGAGTTGGGCCCCACAGCATCTTGCTTCCAGCTCTTTGGGAAGCTAAGAAACAACTCGCTCTGCACAGTGCTCTTACATCCTAGTGGGAACATCTCTTCCAAAGGCCTGGGAAACGCAGTTTCTTTGCAGGCCTGATCTGGCTGAAGTAGGACTTCTGCTCTGGGTGTGCTACGTTGCCCTAGAGCTGAAAGGCACAACGTGCAGGCTTCTTTCCAAAGGGCGATTTGGGCCCCACAGCATCTTGCTTCCAGCTCTTTGGGAAGCTAAGAAACAACTCGCTCTGCACAGTGCTCTTACAGCCTAGTGGGAACATCTCTTCCAAAGGCCTGTGAAACGCAGTTGCTTTGCAGGCCTGATCTGGCTGAAGTAGGACTTCTGCTCTGGGTGTGCTACTTTGCCCTAGAGCTGAAAGGCACAACGTGCAGGCTTCTTTCCAAAGGGCGAGTTGGGCCCCACAGCATCTTGCTTCCAGCTCTTTGGGAAGCTAAGAAACAACTCGCTCTGCACAGTGCTCTTAGAGCCTAGTGGGAACATCTCTTCCAAAGGCCTGTGAAACGCAGTTTCTTTGCAGGCCTGATCTGGCTGAAGTAGGACTTCTGCTCTGGGTGTGCTACTTTGCCCTAGAGCTGAAAGGCACAACGTGCAGTCTTCTTTCCAAAGGGCGAGTTGGGCCCCACAGCATCTTGCTTCCAGCTCTTTGGGAAGCTAAGAAACAACTCGCTCTGCACAGTGCTCTTACAGCCTACCGGGAACATCTCTTCCAAAGGCCTGTGAAACGCAGTTTCTTTGCAGGCCTGATCTGGCTGAAGTAGGACTTCTGCTCTGGGTGTGCTACTTTGCCCTAGAGCTGAAAGGCACAACGTGCAGGCTTCTTTCCAAAGGGCGAGTTGGGCCCCACAGCATCTTGCTTCCAGCTCTTTGGGAAGCTAAGAAACAACTCGCTCTGCACAGTGCTCTTACAGCCTAGTGGGAACATCTCTTCCAAAGGCCTGGGAAACGCAGTTTCTTTGCAGGTCTGATCTGGCTGAAGTAGGACTTCTGCTCTGGGTGTGCTACTTTGCCCTAGAGCTGAAAGGCACAACGTGCAGGCTTCTTTCCAAAGGGCGAGTTGGGCCCCACAGCATCTTGCTTCCAGCTCTTTGGGAAGCTAAGAAACAACTCGCTCTGCACAGTGCTCTTACAGCCTACCGGGAACATCTCTTCCAAAGGCCTGTGAAACGCAGTTTCTTTGCAGGCCTGATCCGGCTGAAGTAGGACTTCTGCTCTGGGTGTGCTACTTTGCCCTAGAGCTGAAAGGCACAACGTGCAGGCTTCTTTCCAAAGGGCGAGTTGGGCCCCACAGCATCTTGCTTCCAGCTCTTTGGGAAGCTAAGAAACAACTCGCTCTGCACAGTGCTCTTACAGCCTACCGGGAACATCTCTTCCAAAGGCCTGTGAAACGCAGTTTCTTTGCAGGCCTGATCTGGCTGAAGTAGGACTTCTGCTGTGGGTGTGCTACTTTGCCCTACAGCTGAAAGGCACAACGTGCAGGCTTCTTTCCAAAGGGCGAGTTGGGCCCCACAGCATCTTGCTTCCAGCTCTTTGGGAAGCTAAGAAACAACTCTCTCTGCACAGTGTTCTTACAGCCTAGTGGGAACATCTCTTCCAAAGGCCGGTGAAACGCAGTTTCTTTGCAGGCCTGATCTGGCTGAAGTAGGACTTCTGCTCTGGGTGTGCTACTTTGCCCTAGAGCTGAAAGGCACAACGTGCAGGCTTCTTTCCAAAGGGCGAGTTGGGCCCCACAGCATCTTGCTTCCAGCTCTTTGGGAAGCTAAGAAACAACTCGCTCTGCACAGTGCTCTTACAGCCTACCGGGAACATCTCTTCCAAAGGCCTGTGAAACGCAGTTTCTTTGCAGGCCTGATCTGGCTGAAGTAGGACTTCTGCTCTGGGTGTGCTACTTTGCCCTAGAGCTGAAAGGCACAACGTGCAGGCTTCTTTCCAAAGGGCGAGTTGGGCCCCACAGCATCTTGCTTCCAGCTCTTTGGGAAGCTAAGAAACAACTCGCTCTGCACAGTGCTCTTACAGCCTACCGGGAACATCTCTTCCAAAGGCCTTTGAAACGCAGTTTCTTTGCAGGCCTTATCTGGCTGAAGTAGGACTTCTGCTCTGGGTGTGCTACTTTGCCCTAGAGCTGAAAGGCACAACGTGCAGGCTTCTTTCCAAAGGGCGAGTTGGGCCCCACAGCATCTTGCTTCCAGCTCTTTGGGAAGCTAAGAAACAACTCTCTCTGCACAGTGTTCTTACAGCCTAGTGGGAACATCTCTTCCAAAGGCCGGTGAAACGCAGTTTCTTTGCAGGCCTGATCTGGCTGAAGTAGGACTTCTGCTCTGGGTGTGCTACTTTGCCCTAGAGCTGAAAGGCACAACGTGTAGGCTTCTTTCCAAAGGGCGAGTTGGGCCCCACAGCATCTTGCTTCCAGCTCTTTGGGAAGCTAAGAAACAACTCGCTCTGCACAGTGCTCTTACAGCCTACCGGGAACATCTCTTCCAAAGGCCTGTGAAACGCAGTTTCTTTGCAGGCCTGATCTGGCTGAAGTAGGATTTCTGCTCTGGGTGTGCTACTTTGCCCTGGAGCTGAAAGGCACAACGTGCAGGCTTCTTTCCAAAGGGCGAGTTGGGCCCCACAGCATCTTGCTTCCAGCTCTTGGGAAGCTAAGAAACAACTCGCTCTGCACAGTGCTCTTACAGCCTACCGGGAACATCTCTTCCAAAGGCCTGTGAAACGCAGTTTCTTTGCAGGCCTGATCTGGCTGAAGTAGGACTTCTGCTCTGGGTGTGCTACTTTGCCCTAGAGCTGAAAGGCACAACGTGCAGACTTCTTTCCAAAGGGCGAGTTGGGCCCCACAGCATCTTGCTTCCAGCTCTTTGGGAAGCTAAGAAACAACTCGCTCTGAACAGTGCTCTTACAGCCTACCGGGAACATCTCTTCCAAAGGCCTGTGAAACGCAGTTTCTTTGCAGGCCTGATCTGGCTGAAGTAGGACTTCTGCTCTGGGGTGCTACTTTGCCCTAGAGCTGAAAGGCACAACGTGCAGGCTTCTTTCCAAAGGGCGAGTTGGGCCCCACAGCATCTTGCTTCCAGCTCTTTGGGAAGCTAAGAAACAACTCGCTCTGCACAGTGCTCTTACAGCCTAGTGGGAACATCTCTTCCAAAGGCCTGTGAAACGCAGTTTCTTTGCAGGCCTGATCTGGCTGAAGTAGGACTTCTGCTCTGGGTGTGCTACTTTGCCCTAGAGCTGAAAGGCACAACGTGCAGGCTTCTTTCCAAAGGGCGAGTTGGGCCCCACAGCATCTTGCTTCCAGCTCTTTGGGAAGCTAAGAAACAACTCGCTCTGCACAGTGCTCTTACAGCCTAGTGGGAACATCTCTTCCAAAGGCCTGGGAAACGCAGTTTCTTTGCAGGTCTGATCTGGCTGAAGTAGGACTTCTGCTCTGGGTGTGCTACTTTGCCCTAGAGCTGAAAGGCACAACGTGCAGGCTTCTTTCCAAAGGGCGAGTTGGGCCCCACAGCATCTTGCTTCCAGCTCTTTGGGAAGCTAAGAAACAACTCGCTCTGCACAGTGCTCTTACAGCCTACCGGGAACATCTCTTCCAAAGGCCTGTGAAACGCAGTTTCTTTGCAGGCCTGATCCGGCTGAAGTAGGACTTCTGCTCTGGGTGTGCTACTTTGCCCTAGAGCTGAAAGGCACAACGTGCAGGCTTCTTTCCAAAGGGCGAGTTGGGCCCCACAGCATCTTGCTTCCAGCTCTTTGGGAAGCTAAGAAACAACTCGCTCTGCACAGTGCTCTTACAGCCTACCGGGAACATCTCTTCCAAAGGCCTGTGAAACGCAGTTTCTTTGCAGGCCTGATCTGGCTGAAGTAGGACTTCTGCTGTGGGTGTGCTACTTTGCCCTACAGCTGAAAGGCACAACGTGCAGGCTTCTTTCCAAAGGGCGAGTTGGGCCCCACAGCATCTTGCTTCCAGCTCTTTGGGAAGCTAAGAAACAACTCTCTCTGCACAGTGTTCTTACAGCCTAGTGGGAACATCTCTTCCAAAGGCCGGTGAAACGCAGTTTCTTTGCAGGCCTGATCTGGCTGAAGTAGGACTTCTGCTCTGGGTGTGCTACTTTGCCCTAGAGCTGAAAGGCACAACGTGCAGGCTTCTTTCCAAAGGGCGAGTTGGGCCCCACAGCATCTTGCTTCCAGCTCTTTGGGAAGCTAAGAAACAACTCGCTCTGCACAGTGCTCTTACAGCCTACCGGGAACATCTCTTCCAAAGGCCTGTGAAACGCAGTTTCTTTGCAGGCCTGATCTGGCTGAAGTAGGACTTCTGCTCTGGGTGTGCTACTTTGCCCTAGAGCTGAAAGGCACAACGTGCAGGCTTCTTTCCAAAGGGCGAGTTGGGCCCCACAGCATCTTGCTTCCAGCTCTTTGGGAAGCTAAGAAACAACTCGCTCTGCACAGTGCTCTTACAGCCTACCGGGAACATCTCTTCCAAAGGCCTTTGAAACGCAGTTTCTTTGCAGGCCTTATCTGGCTGAAGTAGGACTTCTGCTCTGGGTGTGCTACTTTGCCCTAGAGCTGAAAGGCACAACGTGCAGGCTTCTTTCCAAAGGGCGAGTTGGGCCCCACAGCATCTTGCTTCCAGCTCTTTGGGAAGCTAAGAAACAACTCTCTCTGCACAGTGTTCTTACAGCCTAGTGGGAACATCTCTTCCAAAGGCCGGTGAAACGCAGTTTCTTTGCAGGCCTGATCTGGCTGAAGTAGGACTTCTGCTCTGGGTGTGCTACTTTGCCCTAGAGCTGAAAGGCACAACGTGTAGGCTTCTTTCCAAAGGGCGAGTTGGGCCCCACAGCATCTTGCTTCCAGCTCTTTGGGAAGCTAAGAAACAACTCGCTCTGCACAGTGCTCTTACAGCCTACCGGGAACATCTCTTCCAAAGGCCTGTGAAACGCAGTTTCTTTGCAGGCCTGATCTGGCTGAAGTAGGATTTCTGCTCTGGGTGTGCTACTTTGCCCTGGAGCTGAAAGGCACAACGTGCAGGCTTCTTTCCAAAGGGCGAGTTGGGCCCCACAGCATCTTGCTTCCAGCTCTTGGGAAGCTAAGAAACAACTCGCTCTGCACAGTGCTCTTACAGCCTACCGGGAACATCTCTTCCAAAGGCCTGTGAAACGCAGTTTCTTTGCAGGCCTGATCTGGCTGAAGTAGGACTTCTGCTCTGGGTGTGCTACTTTGCCCTAGAGCTGAAAGGCACAACGTGCAGACTTCTTTCCAAAGGGCGAGTTGGGCCCCACAGCATCTTGCTTCCAGCTCTTTGGGAAGCTAAGAAACAACTCGCTCTGAACAGTGCTCTTACAGCCTACCGGGAACATCTCTTCCAAAGGCCTGTGAAACGCAGTTTCTTTGCAGGCCTGATCTGGCTGAAGTAGGACTTCTGCTCTGGGGTGCTACTTTGCCCTAGAGCTGAAAGGCACAACGTGCAGGCTTCTTTCCAAAGGGCGAGTTGGGCCCCACAGCATCTTGCTTCCAGCTCTTTGGGAAGCTAAGAAACAACTCGCTCTGCACAGTGCTCTTACAGCCTAGTGGGAACATCTCTTCCAAAGGCCTGTGAAACGCAGTTTCTTTGCAGGCCTGATCTGGCTGAAGTAGGACTTCTGCTCTGGGTGTGCTACTTTGCCCTGGAGCTGAAAGGCACAACGTGCAGGCTTCTTTCCAAAGGGCGAGTTGGGCCCCACAGCATCTTGCTTCCAGCTCTTTGGGAAGCTAAGAAACAACTCGCTCTGCACAGTGCTCTTACAGCCTAGTGGGAACATCTCTTCCAAAGGCCTGGGAAAAGCAGTTTCTTTGCAGGTCTGATCTGGCTGAAGTAGGACTTCTGCTCTGGGTGTGCTACTTTGCCCTAGAGCTGAAAGGCACAACGTGCAGGCTTCTTTCCAAAGGGCGAGTTGGGCCCCACAGCATCTTGCTTCCAGCTCTTTGGGAAGCTAAGAAACAACTCGCTCTGCACAGTCTTCTTAAAGCCTAGTGGGAACATCTCTTCCAAAGGCCTGTGAAACGCAGTTTCTTTGCAGGCCTGATCTGGCTGAAGTAGGACTTCTGCTCTGGGTGTGCTACTTTGCCCTAGAGCTGAAAGGCACAACGTGCAGGCTTCTTTCCAAAGGCCGAGTTGGGCCCCACAGCATCTTGCTTCCAGCTCTTTGGGAAGCTAAGAAACAACTCGCTCTGCACAGTGCTCTTACAGCCTACCGGGAACATCTCTTCCAAAGGCCTGTGAAACGCAGTTTCTTTGCAGGCCTGATCCGGCTGAAGTAGGACTTCTGCTCTGGGTGTGCTACTTTGCCCTAGAGCTGAAAGGCACAACGTGCAGGCTTCTTTCCAAAGGGCGAGTTGGGCCCCACAGCATCTTGCTTCCAGCTCTTTGGGAAGCTAAGAAACAACTCGCTCTGCACAGTGCTCTTACAGCCTACCGGGAACATCTCTTCCAAAGGCCTGTGAAACGCAGTTTCTTTGCAGGCCTGATCTGGCTGAAGTAGGACTTCTGCTCTGGGTGTGCTACTTTGCCCTAGAGCTGAAAGGCACAACGTGCAGGCTTCTTTCCAAAGGGCGAGTTGGGCCCCACAGCATCTTGCTTCCAGCTCTTGGGAAGCTAAGAAACAACTCGCTCTGCACAGTGCTCTTACAGCCTACCGGGAACATCTCTTCCAAAGGCCTGTGAAACGCAGTTTCTTTGCAGGCCTGATCTGGCTGAAGTAGGACTTCTGCTCTGGGTGTGCTACTTTGCCCTAGAGCTGAAAGGCACAACGTGCAGACTTCTTTCCAAAGGGCGAGTTGGGCCCCACAGCATCTTGCTTCCAGCTCTTTGGGAAGCTAAGAAACAACTCGCTCTGCACAGTGCTCTTACAGCCTACCGGGAACATCTATTCCAAAGGCCTGAGAAACGCAGTTTCTTTGCAGGCCTGATCTGGCTGAAGTAGGACTTCTGCTCTGGGGTGCTACTTTGCCCTAGAGCTGAAAGGCACAACGTGCAGGCTTCTTTCCAAAGGGCGAGTTGGGCCCCACAGCATCTTGCTTCCAGCTCTTTGGGAAGCTAAGAAACAACTCGCTCTGCACAGTGCTCTTACAGCCTAGTGGGAACATCTCTTCCAAAGGCCTGTGAAACGCAGTTTCTTTGCAGGCCTGATCTGGCTGAAGTAGGACTTCTGCTCTGGGTGTGCTACTTTGCCCTAGAGCTGAAAGGCACAACGTGCAGGCTTCTTTCCAAAGGGCGAGTTGGGCCCCACAGCATCTTGCTTCCAGCTCTTTGGGAAGCTAAGAAACAACTCGCTCTGCACAGTGCTCTTACAGCCTACCGGGAACGTCTCTTCCAAAGGCCTGTGAAACGCAGTTTCTTTGCAGGCCTGATCTGGCTGAAGTAGGACTTCTGCTCTGGGTGTGCTACTCGGCCCTAGAGCTGATAGGCACAACGTGCAGTCTTCTTTCCAAAGGGCGAGTTGGGCACCACAGCATCTTGCTTCCAGCTCTTTGGGAAGCTAAGAAACAACTCGCTCTGCACAGTGCTCTTACAGCCTAGTGGGAACATCTCTTCCAAAGGCCTGTGAAACGCAGTTTCTTTGCAGGCCTGATCTGGCTGAAGTAGGACTTCTGCTCTGGGTGTGCTACTTTGCCCTAGAGCTGAAAGGCACAACGTGCAGGCTTCTTTCCAAAGGGCGAGTTGGGCCCCACAGCATCTTGCTTCCAGCTCTTTGGGAAGCTAAGAAACAACTCGCTCTGCACAGTGCTCTTACAGCCTAGTGGGAACATCTCTTCCAAAGGCCTGTGAAACGCAGTTGCTTTGCAGGCCTGATCTGGCTGAAGTAGGACTTCTGCTCTGGGTGTGCTACTTTGCCCTAGAGCTGAAAGGCACAACGTGCAGGCTTCTTTCCAAAGGGCGAGTTGGGCCCCACAGCATCTTGCTTCCAGCTCTTTGGGAAGCTAAGAAACAACTCGCTCTGCACAGTGCTCTTAGATCCTATTGGGAACATCTCTTCCAAAGGCCTGTGAAACGCAGTTTCTTTGCAGGCCTGATCTGGCTGAAGTAGGACTTCTGCTCTGGGTGTGCTACTTTGCCCTAGAGCTGAAAGGCACAACGTGCAGGCTTCTTTCCAAAGGGCGAGTTGGGCCCCACAGCATCTTGCTTCCAGCTCTTTGGGAAGCTAAGAAACAACTCGCTCTGCACAGTGCTCTTACAGCATACCGGGAACATCTCTTCCAAAGGCCTGTGAAACGCAGTTTCTTTGCAGGCCTGATCCGGCTGAAGTAGGACTTCTGCTCTGGGTGTGCTACTTTGCCCTAGAGCTGAAAGGCACAACGTGCAGGCTTCTTTCCAAAGGGCGAGTTGGGCCCCACAGCATCTTGCTTCCAGCTCTTTGGGAAGCTAAGAAACAACTCGCTCTGCACAGAGCTCTTACAGCCTACCGGGAACATCTCTTCCAAAGGCCTGTGAAACGCAGTTTCTTTGCAGGCCTGATCTGGCTGAAGTAGGACTTCTGCTCTGGGTGTGCTACTTTGCCCTAGAGCTGAAAGGCACAACGTGCAGGCTTCTTTCCAAAGGGCGAGTTGGGCCCCACAGAATCTTGCTTCCAGCTCTTTGGGAAGCTAAGAAACAACTCGCTCTGCACAGTGCTCTTACAGCCTAGTGGGAACATCTCTTCCAAAGGCCTGTGAAACGCAGTTTCTTTGCAGGCCTGATCTGGCTGAAGTAGGACTTCTGCTCTGGGTGTGCTACTTTGCCCTAGAGCTGAAAGGCACAACGTGCAGGCTTCTTTCCAAAGGGCGAGTTGGGCCCCACAGCATCTTGCTTCCAGCTCTTTGGGAAGCTAAGAAACAACTCGCTCTGCACAGTGCTCTTACAGCCTACCGGGAACATCTCTTCCAAAGGCCTGTGAAACGCAGTTTCTTTGCCGGCCTGATCTGGCTGAAGTAGGACTTCTGCTCTGGGTGTGCTACTTTGCCCTAGAGCTGAAAGGCACAACGTGCAGGCTTCTTTCCAAAGGGCGAGTTGGGCCCCACAGCACCTTGCTTCCACCTCTTTGGGAAGCTAAGAAACTACTCGCTCTGCACAGTGCTCTTACAGCCTAGTGGGAACATCTCTTCCAAAGGCCTGTGAAACGCAGTTTCTTTGCAGGCCTGATCTGGCTGAAGTAGGACTTCTGCTCTGGGTGTGCTACTTTGCCCTAGAGCTGAAAGGCACAACGTGCAGGCTTCTTTCCAAAGGGCGAGTTGGGCCCCACAGCATCTTGCTTCCAGCTCTTTGGGAAGCTAAGAAACAACTCGCTCTGCACAGTGCTCTTACAGCCTACCGGGAACATCTCTTCCAAATGCCTGTGAAACGCAGTTTCTTTGCAGGCCTGATCTGGCTGAAGTAGGACTTCTGCTCTGGGTGTGCTACTTTGCCCTAGAGCTGAAAGGCACAACGTGCAGGCTTCTTTCCAAAGGGCGAGTTGGGCCCCACAGCATCTTGCTTCCAGCTCTTTGGGAAGCTAAGAAACAACTCGCTCTGCACAGTGCTCTTACAAACTAGTGGGAACATCTCTTCCAAAGGCCTGTGAAACGCAGTTTCTTTGCAGGCCTGATCTGGCTGAAGTAGGACTTCTGCTCTGGGTGTGCTACTTTGCCCTAGAGCTGAAAGGCACAACGTGCAGGCTTCTTTCCAAAGGGCGAGTTGGGCCCCACAGCATCTTGCTTCCAGCTCTTTGGGAAGCTAAGAAACAACTCGCTCTGCACAGTGCTCTTACAGCCTACCGGGAACATGTCTTCCAAAGGCCTGTGAAACGCAGTTTCTTTGCGGCCTGATCTGGCTGAAGTAGGACTTCTACTCTGGGTGTGCCACATGGCCCTAGAGCTGAAAGGCACAACGTGCAGGCTTCTTTCCAAAGGGCGAGTTGGGCCCCAAAGCCTCTTGCTTCCAGCTCTTTGGGAAGCTAAGAAACAACTCGCTCTGCAGACCTCTCTTACAGCCAACCGGGAGCATCTCTTGCAAAGGCCTGAGAAATGCAGTTTCTTTGCAGGCCTTATCTCGCTGAGGTAGAACTGCTGCTATGCCATGTCCTACATCGGCCTAGAGTTGCAAGGCTCAAAGTCCTGCCTTGACTCCTCAAGGGCAGACAGGCCCCACAGCGTGGGGCTTCCACCTCTTTGGGCAGCTAAGAAACAACTTGCTCTGCACTGTTGTTTTGCAGCCTACAGGGAACAAGTCTTACAAAGGCCTGTGAAACGCAGTTTCTTCCCAGCCTTGATCTGGCTGAAGTAGAACTTCTGCTCTGGGTGTGCTACATTCCCCTGGAGCTGAAAGGCACAACCCGCAGTCTTCATTCCAAAGGGCGAGTTGAGCCCCAAAGCATTTTGCTTCCAGCTCTTTGGGAAGCTAAGAAACAACTCGCTCTGCACAGTGCTCTTACAGCCTACCGGGAACATCTCTCAGAAAGGCCTGTGAAACGCAGTTTCTATGCAGGCCTCATCTGGCTGAAGTAGAACTTCTGCTCTGGGTGTGCCACCTTGCCCTAGAGCTGAAAGGCGCAACGTGCAGTCTCATTTCCAAAGGGCGAGTTGGGCCCCAAAGCATCTTGCTTCCAGCTCTTTGGAAGCTGAGAAACAGCTCGCTGTGCACAGTGCTCTTACAGCCTACCGGGAACATCTCTTCCAAAGGCCTGTGAAACGCAGTTTCTTTGCAGGCCTGATCTGGCTGAATTAGAACTTCTTCTCTGGGTGTGCTACATTGCCCTAGGGCTGAAAGGCACAACGTGCCGTCTCCTTTCCAAAAAGCGAGTTGGGCCCCTCAGCATCTTTCTTCCAGCTCTTTGGGAAGCTAAGAAACAACTCGCTCTGCACAGTGCTCTTACAGCCTACCGGGAACATCTCTTCCAAAGGCCTGTGAAACGCAGTTTCTTTGCAGGCCTGATCTGGCTGAAGTAGGACTTCTGCTGTGGGTGTGCTACTTTGCCCTAGAGCTGAAAGGCACAACGTGCAGTCTTCTTTCCAAAGGCCGAGTTGGGCCCCACAGCATCTTGCTTCCAGCTCTTTGGGAAGCTAAGAAACAACTCGCTCTGCGCAGTGCTCTTACAGCCTAGTGGGAACATCTCTTCCAAAGGCCTGTGAAACGCAGTTTCTTTGCAGGCCTGATCTGGCTGAAGTAGGACTTCTGCTCTGGGTGTGCTACTTTGCCCTAGAGCTGAAAGGCACAACGTGCAGGCTTCTTTCCAAAGGGCGAGTTGGGCCCCACAGCATCTTGCTTCCAGCTCTTTGGGAAGCTAAGAAACAACTCTCTCTGCACAGTGTTCTTACAGCCTAGTGGGAACATCTCTTCCAAAGGCCGGTGAAACGCAGTTTCTTTGCAGGCCTGATCTGGCTGAAGTAGGACTTCTGCTCTGGGTGTGCTACTTTGCCCTAGAGCTGAAAAGCACAACGTGCAGGCTTCTTTCCAAAGGGCGAGTTGGGCCCCACAGCATCTTGCTTCCAGCTCTTTGGGAAGCTAAGAAACAACTCGCTCTGCACAGTGCTCTTCCATCCAAGTGAGAACATCTCTTCCAAAGGAATGTGAAACGCAGTTTCTTTGCAGGCCTGATCTGGCTGAAGTAAGTCTTCTGGTCTGGGTGTGCTACTTTGCCCTAGAGCTGAAAGGCACAACGTGCAGGCTTCTTTCCAAAGGGCGAGTTGGGCCCCACAGCATCTTGCTTCCAGCTCTTTGGGAAGCTAAGAAACAACTCGCTCTGCACAGTGCTCTTACAGCCTACCGGGAACATCTCTTCCAAAGGCCTGTGAAACGCAGTTTCTTTGCAGGCCTCTTTTGGCTGAAGTAGGACTTCTGCTCTGCGTGTGCTACTTTGCCCTAGAGCTGAAAGGCACAACGTGCAGGCTTCTTTCCAAAGGCCGAGTTGGGCCCCACAGCATCTTGCTTCCAGCTCTTTGGGAAGCTAAGAAACAACTCGCTCTGCACAGTGCTCTTACAGCCTACCGGGAACATCTCTTCCAAAGGCCTGTGAAACGCAGTTTCTTTGCAGGCCTGATCTGGCTGAAGTAGGACTTCTGCTGTGGGTGTGCTACTTTGCCCTAGAGCTGAAAGGCACAACGTGCAGGCTTCTTTCCAAAGGCCGAGTTGGGCCCCACAGCATCTTGCTTCCAGCTCTTTGGGAAGCTAAGAAACAACTCGCTCTGCACAGTGCTCTTACAGCCTACCGGGAACATCTCTTCCAAAGGCCTGTGAAACGCAGTTTCTTTGCAGGCCTGATCTGGCTGAAGTAGGACTTCTGCTCTGGGTGTGCTACTTTGCCCTAGAGCTGAAAGGCACAACGTGCAGGCTTCTTTCCAAAGGCCGAGTTGGGCCCCACAGCATCTTGCTTCCAGCTCTTTGGGAAGCTAAGAAACAACTCGCTCTGCACAGTGCTCTTACAGCCTACCGGGAACATCTCTTCCAAAGGCCTGTGAAACGCAGTTTCTTTGCAGGCCTGATCTGGCTGAAGTAGGACTTCTGCTCTGGGTGTGCTACTTTGCCCTAGAGCTGAAAGGCACAACGTGCAGGCTTCTTTCCAAAGGGCGAGTTGGGCCCCACAGCATCTTGCTTCCAGCTCTTTGGGAAGCTAAGAAACAACTCGCTCTGCACAGTGCTCTTACAGCCTACCGGGAACATCTCTTCCAAAGGCCTGTGAAACGCAGTTTCTTTGCAGGCCTGATCTGGCTGAAGTAGGACTTCTGCTGTGGGTGTGCTACTTTGCCCTAGAGCTGAAAGGCACAACGTGCAGGCTTCTTTCCAAAGGGCGAGTTGGGCCCCACAGCATCTTGCTTCCAGCTCTTTGGGAAGCTAAGAAACAACTCGCTCTGCACAGTGCTCTTACAGCCTACCGGGAACATCTCTTCCAAAGGCCTGTGAAACGCAGTTTCTTTGCAGGCCTGATCTGGCTGAAGTAGGACTTCTGCTCTGGGTGTGCTACTTTGCCCTAGAGCTGAAAGGCACAACGTGCAGGCTTCTTTCCAAAGGGCGAGTTGGGCCCCACAGCATCTTGCTTCCAGCTCTTTGGGAAGCTAAGAAACAACTCGCTCTGCACAGTGCTCTTACAGCCTACCGGGAACATCTCTTCCAAAGGCCTGTGAAACGCAGTTTCTTTGCAGGCCTGATCTGGCTGAAGTAGGACTTCTGCTCTGGGTGTGCTACTTTGCCCTAGAGCTGAAAGGCACAACGTGCAGGCTTCTTTCCAAAGGGCGAGTTGGGCACCACAGCATCTTGCTTCCAGCTCTTTGGGAAGCTAAGAAACAACTCGCTCTGCACAGTGCTCTTACAGCCTACCGGGAACATCTCTTCCAAAGGCCTGTGAAACGCAGTTTCTTTGCAGGCCTGATCTGGCTGAAGTAGGACTTCTGCTGTGGGTGTGCTACTTTGCCCTAGAGCTGAAAGGCACAACGTGCAGGCTTCTTTCCAAAGGCCGAGTTGGGCCCCACAGCATCTTGCTTCCAGCTCTTTGGGAAGCTAAGAAACAACTCGCTCTGCACAGTGCTCTTACAGCCTACCGGGAACATCTCTTCCAAAGGCCTGTGAAACGCAGTTTCTTTGCAGGCCTGATCTGGCTGAAGTAGGACTTCTGCTGTGGGTGTGCTACTTTGCCCTAGAGCTGAAAGGCACAACGTGCAGGCTTCTTTCCAAAGGGCGAGTTGGGCCCCACAGCATCTTGCTTCCAGCTCTTTGGGAAGCTAAGAAACAACTCGCTCTGCACAGTGCTCTTACAGCCTACCGGGAACATCTCTTCCAAAGGCCTGTGAAACGCAGTTTCTTTGCAGGCCTGATCTGGCTGAAGTAGGACTTCTGCTCTGGGTGTGCTACTTTGCCCTAGAGCTGAAAGGCACAACGTGCAGGCTTCTTTCCAAAGGGCGAGTTGGGCCCCACAGCATCTTGCTTCCAGCTCTTTGGGAAGCTAAGAAACAACTCGCTCTGCACAGTGCTCTTACAGCCTACCGGGAACATGTCTTCCAAAGGCCTGTGAAACGCAGTTTCTTTGCAGGCCTGATCTGGCTGAAGTAGGACTTCTGCTCTGGGTGTGCTACTTTGCCCTAGAGCTGAAAGGCACAACGTGCAGGCTTCTTTCGAAAGGGCGAGTTGGACCCCACAGCATCTTGCTTCCAGCTCTTTGGGAAGCTAAGAAACAACTGGCTCTGCTGACCTCTCTTACAGCCAACTGGGAGCATCTCTTGCAAAGGCCTGAGAAATGCAGTTTCTTTGCAGGCCTTATCTCGCTGAGGTAGAACTGCTGCTATGGCATATCCTTCTTTGGCCTAGTGTTGCAAGGCTCAAAGTCCTGCCTTGACTCCTCAAGGGCAGACAGGCCCCACAGCGTGGGGCTTCCACCTCTTTAGGCCGCTAAGAAACAACTTGCTCTGCACTGGTGTTTTACAGCCTACAGGGAACGCGTCTTACAAAGGCCTGTGAAACGCAGTTTATTCCCAGCCCTGATCTGGCTGAAGTAGAACTTCTGCTCTGGGTGTGCTACATTCCCCTGGAGCTGAAAGGCACAACCCGCAGTCTTCATTCCAAAGGGCGAGTTGAGCCCCAAAGCATTTTGCTTCCAGCTCTTTGGGAAGCTAAGAAACAACTCGCTCTGCACAGTGCTCTTACAGCCTACCGGAAACATCTCTCAGAAAGGCCTGTGAAACGCAGTTTCTATGCAGGCCTCATCTGGCTGAAGTAGAACTTCTGCTCTGGGTGTGCCACCTTGCCCTAGAGCTGAAAGGCGCAACGTGCAGTCTCATTTCCAAAGGGCGATTTGGGCCCCAAGGCATCTTGCTTCCAGCTCTTTGGAAGCTGAGAAACAGCTCGCTGTGCACAGTGCTCTTACAGCCTACCGGGAACATCTCTTCCAAAGGCCTGTGAAACGCAGTTTCTTTGCAGGCCTGATCTGGCTGAATTAGAACTTCTTCTCTGGGTGTGCTACATTGCCCTAGGGCTGAAAGGCACAACGTGCCGTCTCCTTTCCAAAAAGCGAGTTGGGCCCCTCAGCATCTTTCTTCCAGCTCTTTGGGAAGCTAAGAAACAACTCGCTCTGCACAGTGCTCTTACAGCCTACCGGGAACATCTCTTCCAAAGGCCTGTGAAACGCAGTTTCTTTGCAGGCCTGATCTGGCTGAAGTAGGACTTCTGCTCTGGGTGTGCTACTTTGCCCTAGAGCTGAAAGGCACAACGTGCAGGCTTCTTTCGAAAGGGCGAGTTGGACCCCACAGCATCTTGCTTCCAGCTCTTTGGGAAGCTAAGAAACAACTGGCTCTGCAGACCTCTCTTACAGCCAACTGGGAGCATCTCTTGCAAAGGCCTGAGAAATGCAGTTTCTTTGCAGGCCTTATCTCGCTGAGGTAGAACTGCTGCTATGGCATATCCTTCTTTGGCCTAGTGTTGCAAGGCTCAAAGTCCTGCCTTGACTCCTCAAGGGCAGACAGGCCCCACAGCGTGGGGCTTCCACCTCTTTAGGCCGCTAAGAAACAACTTGCTCTGCACTGGTGTTTTACAGCCTACAGGGAACGAGTCTTACAAAGGCCTGTGAAACGCAGTTTATTCCCAGCCCTGATCTGGCTGAAGTAGAACTTCTGCTCTGCCGGGTCCTACATGGCGCTAGAGCTGCAAGGCACAAAGTCTTGCCTTGTTTCCACAAGGGTAGACAAGTCCCTCAGGTCCAGATTCCAGCTCTTTCGGTAGCTAAGAAACAACTCGCTCTGCACAGTGCTCTTACAGCCTACCGGGAACATCTCTTACAAAGGCCTGTGATACGCAGTTCCTTTGCAGGCCTGATCTGGCAGAAGTAGGACTTCTGCTCTGGGTGTGCTACTTTGCCCTAGAGCTGAAAGGCACAACGTGCAGGCTTCTTTCCAAAGGGCGAGTTGGGCCCCAAAGCACCTTGCTTCCAGCTCTTTGGGAAGCTAAGAACCAACTCGCTCTGACAGTGCTCTTACAGCCTAGGGAGAACATATCTTACAAAGGCATGTGAAACGCAGTTTCTATGCAGGCCTGATCTGGCTGAAGTAGGACTTCTGCTCTGGGTGTGCTACATTCCCCTAGAGCTGCAAGGCTCAAAGTGATGTCTTCTTTCCAAAGGGCGAGTTGGGCCCCAAAGCATCTTGCCTCCAGCTCTTTGGGAAGCTAAGAAACAACTCGCTCTGCAGACCTCTCTTACAGCCAACCGAGAACATCTCTTGCAAAGGCCTGAGAAATGCAGTTTCTTTGTAGGCCTTATCTCGCTGAGGTAGAACTGCTGCTATGCCGTGTCCTACATCGGCCTAGAGTTGCAAGGCTCAAAGTCCTGTCTTGACTCCTCAAGGGCAGACAGGCCCCACAAGGTGGGGCTTCCACCTCTTTGGGCAGCTAAGAAACAACTCGCTCTGCACAGTGCTCTTCCAACCAAGTGAGAACATCTCTTCCAAAGGCCTGTGAAACGCAGTTTCTTTGCAGGCCTGATCTGGCTGAAGTAGGACTTCTGCTGTGGGTGTGCTACTTTGCCCTACAGCTGAAAGGCACAACGTGCAGGCTTCTTTCCAAAGGGCGAGTTGGGCCCCACAGCATCTTGCTTCCAGCTCTTTGGGAAGCTAAGAAACAACTCTCTCTGCACAGTGTTCTTACAGCCTAGTGGGAACATCTCTTCCAAAGGCCGGTGAAACGCAGTTTCTTTGCAGGCCTGATCTGGCTGAAGTAGGACTTCTGCTCTGGGTGTGCTACTTTGCCCTAGAGCTGAAAGGCACAACGTGCAGGCTTCTTTCCAAAGGGCGAGTTGGGCCCCACAGCATCTTGCTTCCAGCTCTTTGGGAAGCTAAGAAACAACTCGCTCTGCACAGTGCTCTTACAGCCTACCGGGAACATCTCTTCCAAAGGCCTGTGAAACGCAGTTTCTTTGCAGGCCTGATCTGGCTGAAGTAGGACTTCTGCTCTGGGTGTGCTACTTTGCCCTAGAGCTGAAAGGCACAACGTGCAGGCTTCTTTCCAAAGGGCGAGTTGGGCCCCACAGCATCTTGCTTCCAGCTCTTTGGGAAGCTAAGAAACCACTCGCTCTGAACAGTGCTCTTACAGCCTAGTGGGAACATCTCTTCCAAAGGCCTGTGAAACGCAGTTTCTTTGCAGGACTGATCTGGCTGAAGTAGGACTTCTGCTCTGGGAGTGCTACTTTGCCCTAGAGCTGAAAGGCACAACGTGCAGGCTTCTTTCCAAAGGGCGAGTTGGGCCCCACAGCATCTTGATTCCAGCTCTTTGGGAAGCTAAGAAACAACTCGCTCTGCACAGTGCTCTTACAGCCTACCGGGAACATCTCTTCCAAAGGCCTGTGAAACGGAGTTTCTTTGCGGGCCTGGTCTTGCTGAAGTAGGACTTCTGCTCTCCGTGTGCTACTTTGCCCTAGAGCTGAAAGGCACAACGTGCAGGCTTCTTTCCAAAGGGCGAGTTGGGCCCCACAGCATCTTGCTTCCAGCTCTTTGGGAACCTAAGAAACAACTCGCTCTGCACAGTGCTCTTACAGCCTACCGGGAACATCTCTTCCAAAGGCCTGTGAAACGCAGTTTCTATGCAGGCCTGATCTGGCTAAGTAGGACTTCTGCTCTGGGTGTGCTACTTTGCCCTAGAGCTGAAAGGCACAACGTGCAGGCTTCTTTCCAAAGGGCGAGTTGGGCCCCACAGCATCTTGCTTCCAGCTCTTTGGGAAGCTAAGAAACAACTCGCTCTGCACAGTGCTCTTACAGCCTACCGGGAACATCTCTTCCAAAGGCCTGTGAAACGCAGTTTCTTTGCAGGCCTGATTTGGCTGAAGTAGGACTTCTGCTCTGGGTGTGCTACTTTGCCCTAGAGCTGAAAGGCACAACGTGCAGGCTTCTTTCCAAAGGCCGAGTTGGGCCCCACAGCATCTTGCTTCCAGCTCTTTGGGAAGCTAAGAAACAACTCGCTCTGCACAGTGCTCTTACAGCCTAGTGGGAACATCTCTTCCAAAGGCCTGTGAAACGCAGTTTCTTTGCAGGCCTGATCTGGCTGAAGTAGGACTTCTGCTCTGGGTGTGCTACTTTGCCCTAGAGCTGAAAGGCACAACGTGCAGGCTTCTTTCCAAAGGGCGAGTTGGGCCCCACAGCATCTTGCTTCCAGCTCTTTGGGAAGCTAAGAAACAACTCGCTCTGCACAGTGCTCTTACAGCCTAGTGGGAACATCTCTTCCAAAGGCCTGTGAAACGCAGATTCTTTGCAGGCCTGATCTGGCTGAAGTAGGACTTCTGCTCTGGGTGTGCTACTTTGCCCTAGAGCTGAAAGGCACAACGTGCAGGCTTCTTTCCAAAGGGCGAGTTGGGCCCCACAGCATCTTGCTTCCAGCTATTTGGGAAGCTAAGAAACAACTCGCTCTGCACAGTGCTCTCACAGCCTACCGGGAACATCTCTTCCAAAGGCCTGTGAAACGCAGTTTCTTTGCAGGCCTGATCTGGCTGAAGTAGGACTTCTGCTCTGGGTGTGCTACTTTGCCCTAGAGCTGAAAGGCACAACGTGCAGGCTTCTTTCCAAAGGGCGAGTTGGGCCCCACAGCATCTTGCTTCCAGCTCTTTGGGAAGCTAAGAAACCACTCGCTCTGCACAGTGCTCTTACAGCCTACCGGGAACATCTCTTCCAAAGGCCTGTGAAACGCAGTTTCTTTGCAGGCCTGATCTGGCTGAAGTAGGACTTCTGCTCTGGGTGTGCTACTTTGCCCTAGAGCTGAAAGGCACAACGTGCAGGCTTCTTTCCAAAGGGCGAGTTGGGCCCCACAGCATCTTGCTTCCAGCTCTTTGGGAAGCTAAGAAACAACTCGCTCTGCACAGTGCTCTTACAGCCTAGTGGGAACATCTCTTCCAAAGGCCTGTGAAACGCAGTTTCTTTGCAGGCCTGATCTGGCTGAAGTAGGACTTCTGCTCTGGGTGTGCTACTTTGCCCTAGAGCTGAGAGGCACAACGTGCAGGCTTCTTTCCAAAGGGCGAGTTGGGCCCCACAGCATCTTGCTTCCAGCTCTTTGGGAAGCTAAGAAACAACTCGCTCTGCACAGTGCTCTTACAGCCTACCGGGAACATCTCTTCCAAAGGCCTGTGAAACGCAGTTTCTTTGCAGGCCTGATCTGGCTGAAGTAGGACTTCTGCTCTGGGTGTGCTACTTTGCCCTAGAGCTGAAAGGCACAACGTGCAGGCTTCTTTCCAAAGGGCGAGTTGGGCCCCACAGCATCTTGCTTCCAGCTCTTTGGCAAGCTAAGAAACAGCTCGCTCTGCACAGTGCTCTTACAGCCTACCGGGAACATCTCTTCCAAAGGCCTGTGAAACGCAGTTTCTTTGCAGGCCTGATCTGGCTGAAGTAGGACTTCTGCTCTGGGTGTGCTACTTTGCCCTAGAGCTGAAAGGCACAACGTGCAGGCTTCTTTCCAAAGGGCGAGTTGGGCCCCACAGCATCTTGCTTCCAGCTCTTTGGGAATCTAAGAAACCACTCTCTCTGCAGAGTGCTCTTACGGCCAACCGGGAACATCTCTTCCAAAGGCCTGTGAAACGCAGTTTCTTTCCAGGCCTGATCTGGCTGAAGTGGGACTTCTGCTCTGGGTGTGCTACTTTGCCCTAGAGCTGAAAGGCACAACGTGCAGGCTTCTTTCCAAAGGGCGAGTTGGGCCCCAAAGCACCTTGCTTCCAGCTCTTTGGGAAGCTAAGAACCAACTCGCTCTGACAGTGCTCTTACAGCCTAGGGAGAACATATCTTACAAAGGCATGTGAAACGCAGTTTCTATGCAGGCCTGATCTGGCTGAAGTAGGACTTCTGCTCTGGGTGTGCTACTTTGCCCTAGAGCTGAAAGGCACAACGTGCAGGCTTCTTTCCAAAGGGCGAGTTGGGCCCCAAAGCATCTTGCCTCCAGCTCTTTGGGAAGCTAAGAAACAACTCGCTCTGCAGACCTCTCTTACAGCCAACCGAGAACATCTCTTGCAAAGGCCTGAGAAATGCAGTTTCTTTGTAGGCCTTATCTCGCTGAGGTAGAACTGCTGCTATGCCGTGTCCTACATCGGCCTAGAGTTGCAAGGCTCAAAGTCCTGTCTTGACTCCTCAAGGGCAGACAGGCCCCACAAGGTGGGGCTTCCACCTCTTTGGGCAGCTAAGAAACAACTCGCTCTGCACAGTGCTCTTCCAACCAAGTGAGAACATCTCTTCCAAAGGAATGTGAAACGCAGTTTCTTTGCAGGCCTGATCTGGCTGAAGTAAGCCTTCTGGTCTGGGTGTGCTACTTTGCCCTAGAGCTGAAAGGCACAACGTGCAGGCTTCATTCCAAAGGGCGAGTTGGGCCCCACAGCATCTTGCTTCCAGCTCTTTGGGAACCTAAGAAACAACTCGCTCTGCACAGTGCTCTTACAGCCTACCGGGAACATCTCTTCCAAAGGCCCGTGAAACGCAGTTTATTTGAAGGCCTGATCTGGCTGATGTAGGACTTCTTGTCTGGGTGTGCTACTTTACCCTAGAGCTGAAAGGCACAACGTGCAGGCTTCTTTCCAAAGGGCGAGTTGGGCCCCACAGCATCTTGCTTCCAGCTCTTTGGGAATCTAAGAAACCACTCTCTCTGCAGAGTGCTCTTACGGCCAACCGGGAACATCTCTTCCAAAGGCCTGTGAAACGCAGTTTCTTTGCAGGCCTGATCTGGCTGAAGTAGGACTTCTGCTCTGGGTGTGCTACTTTGCCCTAGAGCTGAAAGGCACAACGTGCAGGCTTCTTTCCAAAGGGCGAGTTGGGCCCCACAGCATCTTGCTTCCAGCTCTTTGGGAACCTAAGAAACAACTCGCTCTGCACAGTGCTCTTACAGCCTACCGGGAACATCTCTTCCAAAGGCCTGTGAAACGCAGTTTATTTGCAGGCCTGATCTGGCTGAAGTAGGACTTCTGCTGTGGGTGTGCTACTTTGCCCTAGAGCTGAAAGGCACAACGTGCAGGCTTCTTTCCAAAGGGCGAGTTGGGCCCCACAGCATCTTGCTTCCAGCTCTTTGGGAAGCTAAGAAACAACTCGCTCTGCACAGTGCTCTTACAGCCTACCGGGAACATCTCTTCCAAAGGCCTGTGAAACGCAGTTTCTTTGCAGGCCTGATCTGGCTGAAGTAGGACTTCTGCTCTGGGTGTGCTACTTTGCCCTAGAGCTGAAAGGCACAACGTGCAGGCTTCTTTCCAAAGGGCGAGTTGGGCCCCACAGCATCTTGCTTCCAGCTCTTTGAGAAGCTAAGAAACAACTCGCTCTGCACAGTGCTCTTACAGCCTAG
Source organism: Equus caballus (assembly GCF_041296265.1). Taxonomy (NCBI): domain Eukaryota; kingdom Metazoa; phylum Chordata; class Mammalia; order Perissodactyla; family Equidae; genus Equus; species Equus caballus. The sequence continues at coordinate 1,484,199 of NC_091712.1, forward strand.
TGGGAACATCTCTTCCAAAGGCCTGTGAAATGCAGTTTCTTTGCAGGCCTGATCTGGCTGAAGTGGGACTTCTGCTCTGGGTGTGCTACTTTGCCCTAGAGCTGAAAAGCACAACGTGCAGGCTTCTTTCCAAAGGGCGAGTTGGGCCCCACAGCATCTTTCTTCCAGCTCTTTGGGAACCTAAGAAACAACTCGCTCTGCACAGTGCTCTTCCATCCAAGTGAGAACATCTCTTCCAAAGGAATGTGAAACGCAGTTTCTTTGCAGGCCTGATCTGGCTGAAGTAAGTCTTCTGGTGCTGGGAGCCGTGGCTACATCATTTGATCGGCTGTTTGACAGGGTCCAGCCGATTAACGCCGAGGGGTGCAGGGCCGCCCCTTGGTGAAGAATAACCGGCCAGCCCCTCACATAGTTCTGAAACCTGTGCTGCTTCTAATTGCCCTTCATTCCTTTTCCTTTCTTAACCTCCAGTTTTCACTCCTTTGGGTGGCTGCTTGGGAGGCACTACCTCCCGGGAAAATTAGATACAGTAAGAGAATGTGACCACCTGCAGGTAACTTTCAAGATATTTTTCAGTTAATTATTGGAGGAGCACACAGTCCCATGTGAGACAATCAGAAAGGAATCCTGCCCAGATAAGATGTCGAATTAGGTTTATGGCCTCCATCTGGTTAATGTTTCCTTCTCCCTCCAGTTCTTTGTCTAAATATACATATGCATCGTCCTTCTAAGTTTGTTGGTTAATTGGTTGATCAAGAAGTATCTATATATTATTCTTGACCTTCTGCTTTCTGTTAAAATGTTATAGAGGTTTTCTCCTAAAAGCAATAAATAATAAATAATTGGTGAGTAGAAGGGCCGAGGGGTGCAAGAATGCCCCTCGGTGAAGGATGGCCGGCCAACACCCCCGATATTTTCTGAATTATATGCATGCTTTCTATCAAGGTTATGTGTATACTTATTTCTCTTTTTTATTCTTGGAGATATATAGTTTAGTTTAGCTTTTCAGCCCTTTACTTTACTAACAATATGATACTTTCTCCGGCAGTGTACTTAAGGGACCGTTAGCTCTACAATCTAAAAGACAAAGGAATGCTTCCACCCCCTAAAGGGCGCGAAAAAGTAAAGATGTTTAACTGCCCGCTGAGAATGCAGATAGCCCTGGGGATAAGACACCCTGGAGTCGCCTTTTGTTCCCATTAACCATCTACACTAATGACGTAAATGATTGAGGGAGGCAGGGATGGCTCCACCAGGATGTAACCAGACAGACTGCTGTCCTGTCCGGAGGCCTGGACCTTCTCTCTTTGATTTAACTTTACCATGAATTACAACAGACGCCTAGGTACCTATCTCCTTTAGCTTAGAGACAACAAACACTAGTTAATTGCAGAGAAGACGATCATTAACCTTATGCTCTATAGAATGGAATGCTAATAAATATTCTTGTGCTCGTTTCTTACTTCCTTATCTCTCTGAGAATATTTGTAAAACTATTTCTGTACTAATCCTGAAAAATATATAAACGACACTTGTGCACAGTAAAGTCGGACTTGCTAACACCAACCCAAGTCTCACGTCCCCTTTATTTTCCCCCTCCCTCATCGCGCCGACGCCGTCCATCCCTCAGGAACCTGGACTCCGCCGGGGCGGGACCCCGGCAAGTGGCGCCCGAACAGGGACCTGAAGGGTAAGTTCCCCCCACTTCTCGGGACGGATAGGATCCTACCCAGGGCTGGAAAGAAGAGCCCCCTTTAGCCCCTCTCTGCCAAAGGGAGAGTGAGGAAAGGACAGAAGGGTAGTAGGTGTTAAGAACTTTGAGAAGTTTTTGGCCCTCTCTAGAAAGGGAGAGTGAAATAAAAAATAATAATAATAATAATAATAATAATTGAGAAGTTTTTGCCCCTCTCTAGAAAGGGAGAGTGAAATAATAATAATAATAATAATAATTGAGAAGTTTCTGCCCCTCACTAGAAAGGGAGAGTGAAATAATAATAATAATAATAATAATAATAATAATTGAGAAGTTTCTGCCCCTCTCTAGAAAGGGAGAGTGAAATAAAAATAATAATAATAATAATAATAATAATAATTGAGAAGTTTTTGCCCCTGTCTAGAAAGGGAGAGTGAAATAAAAAATAATAATAATAATAATAATAATAATAATAGAGAAGTTTTAGTCCCTCTCCGGAAAGGGAGAGTGAAATAAGGTTAGGAAGAATAAGAAGTATTAAGAATTTTGAGAAGTTTTGGGCCATACTGAGTCTAAAGAAAGAAGGCTCTGTATAGAAATAATAACATGTATGCTTGCAAAAAAGAGACATAAAAGCCTCTTTGGGACAGATTTCTACATTCCTACATTTTTACAAGAACAATGTCCCTGGTTCCCCGAAGAGGAAACTGTTAATTTGGAAACCTGGATGATAGTGGGAACACAACTTAGAAGCTGATTTTCTTTATAAAGAGGTTATATCAACTTTGCCTAAGTATGTTTTAAAATGTCTAACTGGGAATACTTCCTTGTGCAACATTATAAGAGCAAGACCTGTTAAGTTCTGGCCGTGGGTCCTGTCACCACGCAGCAGCTCTGCCTGCCCATGGGTCCTGTCCCCATGCTATTCCACGCTATTCTCTAAATAAAAGAGCACTGCCACCAAATCTTGAGAGCCCAGGAAATCTTTCTCTCGACTCCTCGGCTCACCAACCCTGCATCATTTCTGGTGGACTTGCTTCATCGGCTTGTGAGCTCAAGTTCTGGTAAGTGCCCTATTTTTTCCTTGTGACTTTCTCTTTTTCAAGGATGGATCTAAATTCACTGCTCCATAGGGAACCTTCTCGGACAGCTGTATGAATCCACTTTTGCTGCCCATGGCTACTCTATGGGGCAAATTGTGGCATTCAGCCTGAAGAGAATCAGTACCTTAAGCCTGAGGGTGATGGAAAATGAATTAATCCATTCCTTCCTGACTCTATCTCTAATAGACAAATTTTACATGGGCACGGGTCGGCCACTTAAGTCATTAGGACGGCTGCCAATCTCCAAGACTCCCGTGGAAGGTTTCTTTTCCTAAGGCTGGAATGGGACCCCTCCCTCTGGCACCTGACCATACTCTGAACTGCGGGAAAAGTCCCAATCGGGACTCCAGTTCAAGGAAAGTACCAAACTCTAACCTTTGGTGGAGTATGGGAACCCCTTCTTGGGAGAATGGCTCCAGGCTGCAATTGGGTAGAATGTCCCCCAGACTGGCGGAAAGTTCCTCACTGTTTTTCTCTATCCCTTTATCCTGGGAATCATTCACCAGGCACTTATGACTGCCAGGCATAATAGGGAAGGTATACAAGAGATGCATGCAGGGGGACAAGAGATACATGCTGGGGGACGCCCCCATCACCCCTTGCTATAGGAATCTCACAGGCAGAACAAGTAGGACGCTGCCCTAGGTTCAGGAGATTTTCAAGTTAATGGAACCTTTTCTTTCCTCTCTCTTAAAGTTACAGTGACCATTTTGGCTCCTTTTGAGCTTTGCAATTGAGAAACAAAGAAATCTTTAAAATATCATAGTCTCCACCTCTGGGAGCGCCCCCCCCCTCTGGTTTCCGGGCCTGATCACCCTGGCAACCAAGTGGGGTGCCCTCTCTTGGAGATTGACTCATTACCTGATTGATGGCAGTGATTTTTAAAACAATAGGTGTGAAGGCTCTGTGTCTGTGTGTCTATATGTGTGTGATATTTTTACCTCCGGGTGATATGGCCAATACTAAGAGTTCTGTTTAATTGGCTTAAATTAAGCGCTCTCATACATTCTAAATACAATAGAAATTAACCCACTGTCTTTTAAGATGATATGGATTAATCTTTGGTTAATGAAAACTTAAGTTTGTTGGTTTGATTGAAATGTTTGGATATGTCCTCAGAGTTAGCACTGCATATGCAAATATGCAGCCTGGGTTTCCTAGTCAAATAAGTTCATGTTGTCTGTTAGAAATTTGTCAGCATAATAACTTTAAATGATAGCTGTTTGTCTAATGTCTCAAAGTTCTTGTGGGTAATCTAAACATCATTATTGGGAACAAATGGTTTCTAACTCTACCTAAAAGACAAATCTGTTTTGTTAATTCTAAACTAATCAGGCTTATTTGGTCTAAAGTTACATGGGAAACATTGTCAGATAAAGTGATAATAATCTTTCTTGGTTGGTAGTATGTGGGTAAATGTTACTGATATAAGTGTTTTAGAAATTATATACATGCCTAAATTCTGATGTATCCTGGCTATCAGCCATAATTCTAATTATTAGTTTAAGGTGTTGTATATCACAGAGATAACCAAGTTTCTCTGTCAATCATCATTTTTAAGTCTTTTATTGTTTACAGTCAGTTATTGTTTTACTCTACTTTTTGCTTTTGCAAATATGTCTCATCTTCAGGAAAATTCATGGAAAGGACTCTAACACTCTAGAATACAGGTTTCTAATAAACGCTCAGATTGTAAAACTAAACTGGGTAAAAATTACAGAACTCCAACAGAGAAACTGATGACCTCACAAACTACTGACAGAAGATTAAGATCAAGAACCAATTACACAGGACAGAATAAACTGATAGGGATGATTATAATTTTTATGACTTTTTAATTGAGATATTACTGATTTTTAATATTTTGCTTTTTTCCAGAGTTAAGAAAATCTTTTTCTCTATTCTCTTAAAGAACTATGACTTACAGCAATTTATAAACAAAATTGAAACGTTTGTCTTTTCCTCCCTATCTGAGCCCCCCAAAACAACAATTGGAAAAATTACAAGGAGGAGAGCTCAAATATAGCTCTCCCCGTCTTTTACTAAGTCATGCTCTGTTTGTGATAAATTTTCTCAATTTAGATTTTCATGGTGAGTCACCTATGATGAGACATTGGAATGATAATAAACAAAATATTTTACTACAGGTCAAATGGAAGGACCTGCTTACAGGACAGTGGAAAGGTCCTGATATTCTCTTAACTATCGGTCGAGGATATGCTTGCATATTTCCACAGGACACTTCATCTCCTTGGTGGATTCCTGATCATCTGATTCGACATGTACCGCAAGCAGCCTCTGCCCCCACCTCCACCAAGGCAGACGAGCCCCAGCTTCCGAGTCAAGATAGATGATGAATCTCCCCCAGTAGCCCAGATGAGACGACTTTCACTCCGCGAGAAACCTTCTAAACGTCTGGCTCCCCGTCCGCACTCGCCTCCGCCCTCCTATTCTTTCTACTGACTCTGGCAAAATTCAACCACACTTGTTGCAGGCCATAGCCGCTTTACACAATGTTGTACTGATTAGACCAACAGTATCACAGTTATATAAGGTTAAGGCCTGTGTCCTGGCCCCTTATGATTTCTTGGCCTTTCCTGTACACAGTTTTGCTATGTCTATCTCTTTTAATAATTCTCGTTATGATATCTCCTGTCCAGATTGTATTTTTAACTTAATTGTTTGAGCCCTGATATAGAGGTACGAGCTGTAATCATATTACAACAACCCCCCTATCTTATGCTACCCGTTCATTTGTCTGAACCCTGGTATGATGATGTTGGATTGCTTACTTTGAAACAGGCTACTGATCTTTTACAGCGCCCCCGCCGGTTTATCTCTGCTTTAATATGGGGTATCTCAGCCTTGATTGCATTAGCAACCTCTCTCACTGTATCTGCTGTAGCGCTGACTAAACAAATACATACTGCCTCTTATGTAGACGATCTTTCTAAGAATACCACTCTTGCCCTAACTACCCAAGAAATAATAGACGAAAAACTGGAGGCAAAGGAAACGCTCTGGAAGAGGCAATATTACAGATAGGACAAGAACTTACAAATTTGAAGGTTAAACTGGCCTTGCGATGTTATGTGTCCTATAGATGGATCTGTGGGACTCCTCTTAAGGTAAATCAATCTCTACACTCCTGGGAGAAAATTAAAAATCATATCCAGGGAATATGGAACCATTCAGACTTTAGTCTAGACATTTGTGACTTACATAGACAAATTAATAATATTAATCAGGCTAAAGAATCCTTTTCTGCTTCTGAAGTGGCCACCAACTTTTTCACCTCTCTGACCTCTTTTGTAGGGGAGAAAAATTGGAGCTCCTTTATTGTTAATATTGCTGTCGCCATTGGTGCTCTAATGATTTGTCTTTGCCTTTTTCCAGTCTTTCTCAAGTTAATATTCAACTCTATAAGTCGGGTTTCAGCAGAATTACATCTGTTGGCCTTAAAAAGTAAAAAAGGGGGAGATGCTGGGAGCCGTGGCTACATCATTTGATCGGCTGTTTGACAGGGTCCAGCCGATTAACGCCGAGGGGTGCAGGGCCGCCCCTTGGTGAAGAATAACCGGCCAGCCCCTCACATAGTTCTGAAACCTGTGCTGCTTCTAATTGCCCTTCATTCCTTTTCCTTTCTTAACCTCCAGTTTTCACTCCTTTGGGTGGCTGCTTGGGAGGCACTACCTCCCGGGAAAATTAGATACAGTAAGAGAATGTGACCACCTGCAGGTAACTTTCAAGATATTTTTCAGTTAATTATTGGAGGAGCACACAGTCCCATGTGAGACAATCAGAAAGGAATCCTGCCCAGATAAGATGTCGAATTAGGTTTATGGCCTCCATCTGGTTAATGTTTCCTTCTCCCTCCAGTTCTTTGTCTAAATATACATATGCATCGTCCTTCTAAGTTTGTTGGTTAATTGGTTGATCAAGAAGTATCTATATATTATTCTTGACCTTCTGCTTTCTGTTAAAATGTTATAGAGGTTTTCTCCTAAAAGCAATAAATAATAAATAATTGGTGAGTAGAAGGGCCGAGGGGTGCAAGAATGCCCCTCGGTGAAGGATGGCCGGCCAACACCCCCGATATTTTCTGAATTATATGCATGCTTTCTATCAAGGTTATGTGTATACTTATTTCTCTTTTTTATTCTTGGAGATATATAGTTTAGTTTAGCTTTTCAGCCCTTTACTTTACTAACAATATGATACTTTCTCCGGCAGTGTACTTAAGGGACCGTTAGCTCTACAATCTAAAAGACAAAGGAATGCTTCCACCCCCTAAAGGGCGCGAAAAAGTAAAGATGTTTAACTGCCCGCTGAGAATGCAGATAGCCCTGGGGATAAGACACCCTGGAGTCGCCTTTTGTTCCCATTAACCATCTACACTAATGACGTAAATGATTGAGGGAGGCAGGGATGGCTCCACCAGGATGTAACCAGACAGACTGCTGTCCTGTCCGGAGGCCTGGACCTTCTCTCTTTGATTTAACTTTACCATGAATTACAACAGACGCCTAGGTACCTATCTCCTTTAGCTTAGAGACAACAAACACTAGTTAATTGCAGAGAAGACGATCATTAACCTTATGCTCTATAGAATGGAATGCTAATAAATATTCTTGTGCTCGTTTCTTACTTCCTTATCTCTCTGAGAATATTTGTAAAACTATTTCTGTACTAATCCTGAAAAATATATAAACGACACTTGTGCACAGTAAAGTCGGACTTGCTAACACCAACCCAAGTCTCACGTCCCCTTTATTTTCCCCCTCCCTCATCGCGCCGACGCCGTCCATCCCTCAGGAACCTGGACTCCGCCGGGGCGGGACCCCGGCATTCTGGTCTGGGTGTGCTACTTTGCCCTAGAGCTGAAAGGCGCAACGTGCAGGCTTCTTTCCAAAGGGCGAGTTGGGCCCCACAACATCTTGCTTCCAGCTCTTTGGGAAGCTAAGAAACAACTCGCTCTGCACAGTGCTCTTACAGCCTACTGGGAACATCTCTTCCAAAGGCCTGTGAAACGCAGTTTCTTTGCAGGCCTGATCTGGCTGAAGTAGAACTTCTGCTCTGGGTGTGCTACGTTGCCCTGGAGGTGAAAGGCACAATCCGCAGGCTTCTTTCCAAAGGGCGAGTTGGGCCCCACAGCATCTTCCTTCCAGCTCTTTGGGAAGCTAAGAAACAACTGGCTCTGCAGACCTCTCTTACAGCCAACTGGGAGCATCTCTTGCAAAGGCCTGAGAAATGCAGTTTCTTTGCAGGCCTTATCTCGCTGAGGTAGAACTGCTGCTATGGCATATCCTTCTTTGGCCTAGTGTTGCAAGGCTCAAAGTCCTGCCTTGACTCCTCAAGGGCAGACAGGACCCACAGCGTGGGGCTTCCACCTCTTTAGGCCGCTAAGAAACAACTTGCTCTGCACTGGTGTTTTACAGCCTACAGGGAACGAGTCTTACAAAGGCCTGTGAAACGCAGTTTATTCCCAGCATTGATCTGGCTGAAGTAGAACTTCTGCTCTGCCGGGTCCTACATGGCGCTAGAGCTGCAAGGCACAAAGTCTTGCCTTGTTTCCACAAGGGTAGACAAGTCCCTCAGGTCCAGATTCCAGCTCTTTCGGTAGCTAAGAAACAACTCGCTCTGCACAGTGCTCTTACAGCCTACCGGGAACATCTCTTCCAAAGGCCTGTGAAACGCAGTTTCTTTGCAGGCCTGATCTGGCTGAAGTAGGACTTCTGCTCTGGGTGTGCTACTTTGCCCTAGAGCTGAAAGGCACAACGTGCAGGCTTCTTTCCAAAGGGCGAGTTGGGCCCCACAGCATCTTGCTTCCAGCTCTTTGGGAAGCTAAGAAACAACTCGCTCTGCACAGTGCTCTTACAGCCTACCGGGAACATCTCTTCCAAAGGCCTTTGAAACGCAGTTTCTTTGCAGGCCTTATCTGGCTGAAGTAGGACTTCTGCTCTGGGTGTGCTACTTTGCCCTAGAGCTGAAAGGCACAACGTGCAGGCTTCTTTCCAAAGGGCCAGTTGGGCCCCACAGCATCTTGCTTCCAGCTCTTTGGGAAGCTAAGAAACAACTCGCTCTGCACAGTGTTCTTACAGCCTAGTGGGAACATCTCTTCCAAAGGCCGGTGAAACGCAGTTTCTTTGCAGGCCTGATCTGGCTGAAGTAGGACTTCTGCTCTGGGTGTGCTACTTTGCCCTAGAGCTGAAAGGCACAACGTGCAGGCTTCTTTCCAAAGGGCGAGTTGGGCCCCACAGCATCTTGCTTCCAGCTCTTTGGGAAGCTAAGAAACAACTCGCTCTGCACAGTGCTCTTACAGCCTACCGGGAACATCTCTTCCAAAGGCCTGTGAAACGCAGTTTCTTTGCAGGCCTGATCTGGCTGAAGTAGGACTTCTGCTCTGGGTGTGCTACTTTGCCCTAGAGCTGAAAGGCACAACGTGCAGGCTTCTTTCCAAAGGGCGAGTTGGGCCCCACAGCATCTTGCTTCCAGCTCTTTGGGAAGCTAAGAAACAACTCGCTCTGCACAGTGCTCTTACAGCCTACCGGGAACATCTCTTCCAAAGGCCTTTGAAACGCAGTTTCTTTGCAGGCCTTATCTGGCTGAAGTAGGACTTCTGCTCTGGGTGTGCTACTTTGCCCTAGAGCTGAAAGGCACAACGTGCAGGCTTCTTTCCAAAGGGCCAGTTGGGCCCCACAGCATCTTGCTTCCAGCTCTTTGGGAAGCTAAGAAACAACTCGCTCTGCACAGTGCTCTTACAGCCTAGTGGGAACATCTCTTCCAAAGGCCTGGGAAACGCAGTTTCTTTGCAGGTCTGATCTGGCTGATGTAGGACTTCTGCTCTGGGTGTGCTACTTTGCCCTAGAGCTGAAAGGCACAACGTGCAGTCTTCTTTCCAAAGGGCGAGTTGGGCCCCACAGCATCTTGCTTCCAGCTCTTTGGGAAGCTAAGAAACAACTCGCTCTGCACAGTGGTCTTAAAGCCTAGTGGGAACATCTCTTCCAAAGGCCTGTGAAACGCAGTTTCTTTGCAGGCCTGATCTGGCTGAAGTAGGACTTCTGCTCTGGGTGTGCTACTTTGCCCTAGAGCTGAAAGGCACAACGTGCAGACTTCTTTCCAAAGGGCGAGTTGGGCCCCACAGCATCTTGCTTCCAGCTCTTTGGGAAGCTAAGAAACAACTCGCTCTGCACAGTGCTCTTAGAGCCTAGTGGGAACATCTCTTCCAAAGGCCTGTGAAACGCAGTTTCTTTGCAGGCCTGATCTGGCTGAAGTAGGACTTCTGCTCTGGGGTGCTACTTTGCCCTAGAGCTGAAAGGCACAACGTGCAGGCTTCTTTCCAAAGGGCGAGTTGGGCCCCACAGCATCTTGCTTCCAGCTCTTTGGGAAGCTAAGAAACAACTCGCTCTGCACAGTGCTCTTACAGCCTAGTGGGAACATCTCTTCCAAAGGCCTGTGAAACGCAGTTTCTTTGCAGGCCTGATCTGGCTGAAGTAGGACTTCTGCTCTGGGTGTGCTACTTTGCCCTAGAGCTGAAAGGCACAACGTGCAGGCTTCTTTCCAAAGGGCGAGTTGGGCCCCACAGCATCTTGCTTCCAGCTCTTTGGGAAGCTAAGAAACAACTCGCTCTGCACAGTGCTCTTACAGCCTACCGGGAACATCTCTTCCAAAGGCCTGTGAAACGCAGTTTCTTTGCAGGCCTGATCCGGCTGAAGTAGGACTTCTGCTCTGGGTGTGCTACTTTGCCCTAGAGCTGAAAGGCACAACGTGCAGGCTTCTTTCCAAAGGGCGAGTTGGGCCCCACAGCATCTTGCTTCCAGCTCTTTGGGAAGCTAAGAAACAACTCGCTCTGCACAGTGCTCTTACAGCCTAGTGGGAACATCTCTTCCAAAGGCCTGGGAAACGCAGTTTCTTTGCAGGCCTGATCTGGCTGAAGTAGGACTTCTGCTCTGGGTGTGCTACGTTGCCCTAGAGCTGAAAGGCACAACGTGCAGGCTTCTTTCCAAAGGGCGAGTTGGGCCCCACAGCATCTTGCTTCCAGCTCTTTGGGAAGCTAAGAAACAACTCGCTCTGCACAGTGCTCTTACAGCCTAGTGGGAACATCTCTTCCAAAGGCCTGTGAAACGCAGTTGCTTTGCAGACCTGATCTGGCTGAAGTAGGACTTCTGCTCTGGGTGTGCTACTTTGCCCTAGAGCTGAAAGGCACAACGTGCAGGCTTCTTTCCAAAGGGCGAGTTGGGCCCCACAGCATCTTGCTTCCAGCTCTTTGAGAAGCTAAGAAACAACTCGCTCTGCACAGTCTTCTTAAAGCCTAGTGGGAACATCTCTTCCAAAGGCCTGTGAAACGCAGTTTCTTTGCAGGCCTGATCTGGCTGAAGTAGGACTTCTGCTCTGGGTGTGCTACTTTGCCCTAGAGCTGAAAGGCACAACGTGCAGGCTTCTTTCCAAAGGGCGAGTTGGGCCCCACAGCATCTTGCTTCCAGCTCTTTGGGAAGCTAAGAAACAACTCGCTCTGCACAGTCTTCTTAAAGCCTAGTGGGAACATCTCTTCCAAAGGCCTGTGAAACGCAGTTTCTTTGCAGGCCTGATCTGGCTGAAGTAGGACTTCTGCTCTGGGTGTGCTACTTTGCCCTAGAGCTGAAAGGCACAACGTGCAGGCTTCTTTCCAAAGGGCGAGTTGGGCCCCACAGCATCTTGCTTCCAGCTCTTTGGGAAGCTAAGAAACAACTCGCTCTGCACAGTGCTCTTACAGCCTACCGGGAACATCTCTTCCAAAGGCCTGTGAAACGCAGTTTCTTTGCAGGCCTGATCCGGCTGAAGTAGGACTTCTGCTCTGGGTGTGCTACTTTGCCCTAGAGCTGAAAGGCACAACGTGCAGGCTTCTTTCCAAAGGGCGAGTTGGGCCCCACAGCATCTTGCTTCCAGCTCTTTGGGAAGCTAAGAAACAACTCGCTCTGCACAGTGCTCTTACAGCCTACCGGGAACATCTCTTCCAAAGGCCTGTGAAACGCAGTTTCTTTGCAGGCCTGATCTGGCTGAAGTAGGACTTCTGCTCTGGGTGTGCTACTTTGCCCTGGAGCTGAAAGGCACAACGTGCAGGCTTCTTTCCAAAGGGCGAGTTGGGCCCCACAGCATCTTGCTTCCAGCTCTTGGGAAGCTAAGAAACAACTCGCTCTGCACAGTGCTCTTACAGCCTACCGGGAACATCTCTTCCAAAGGCCTGTGAAACGCAGTTTCTTTGCAGGCCTGATCTGGCTGAAGTAGGACTTCTGCTCTGGGTGTGCTACTTTGCCCTAGAGCTGAAAGGCACAACGTGCAGACTTCTTTCCAAAGGGCGAGTTGGGCCCCACAGCATCTTGCTTCCAGCTCTTTGGGAAGCTAAGAAACAACTCGCTCTGAACAGTGCTCTTACAGCCTACCGGGAACATCTCTTCCAAAGGCCTGTGAAACGCAGTTTCTTTGCAGGCCTGATCTGGCTGAAGTAGGACTTCTGCTCTGGGGTGCTACTTTGCCCTAGAGCTGAAAGGCACAACGTGCAGGCTTCTTTCCAAAGGGCGAGTTGGGCCCCACAGCATCTTGCTTCCAGCTCTTTGGGAAGCTAAGAAACAACTCGCTCTGCACAGTGCTCTTACAGCCTAGTGGGAACATCTCTTCCAAAGGCCTGTGAAACGCAGTTTCTTTGCAGGCCTGATCTGGCTGAAGTAGGACTTCTGCTCTGGGTGTGCTACTTTGCCCTGGAGCTGAAAGGCACAACGTGCAGGCTTCTTTCCAAAGGGCGAGTTGGGCCCCACAGCATCTTGCTTCCAGCTCTTTGGGAAGCTAAGAAACAACTCGCTCTGCACAGTGCTCTTACAGCCTAGTGGGAACATCTCTTCCAAAGGCCTGGGAAACGCAGTTTCTTTGCAGGTCTGATCTGGCTGAAGTAGGACTTCTGCTCTGGGTGTGCTACTTTGCCCTAGAGCTGAAAGGCACAACGTGCAGGCTTCTTTCCAAAGGGCGAGTTGGGCCCCACAGCATCTTGCTTCCAGCTCTTTGGGAAGCTAAGAAACAACTCGCTCTGCACAGTCTTCTTAAAGCCTATTGGGAACATCACTTCCAAAGGCCTGTGAAACGCAGTTTCTTTGCAGGCCTGATCTGGCTGAAGTAGGACTTCTGCTCTGGGTGTGCTACTTTGCCCTAGAGCTGAAAGGCACAACGTGCAGGCTTCTTTCCAAAGGGCGAGTTGGGCCCCACAGCATCTTGCTTCCAGCTCTTTGGGAAGCTAAGAAACAACTCGCTCTGCACAGTGCTCTTACAGCCTACCGGGAACATCTCTTCCAAAGGCCTGTGAAACGCAGTTTCTTTGCAGGCCTGATCCGGCTGAAGTAGGACTTCTGCTCTGGGTGTGCTACTTTGCCCTAGAGCTGAAAGGCACAACGTGCAGGCTTCTTTCCAAAGGGCGAGTTGGGCCCCACAGCATCTTGCTTCCAGCTCTTTGGGAAGCTAAGAAACAACTCGCTCTGCACAGTGCTCTTACAGCCTACCGGGAACATCTCTTCCAAAGGCCTGTGAAACGCAGTTTCTTTGCAGGCCTGATCTGGCTGAAGTAGGACTTCTGCTGTGGGTGTGCTACTTTGCCCTACAGCTGAAAGGCACAACGTGCAGGCTTCTTTCCAAAGGGCGAGTTGGGCCCCACAGCATCTTGCTTCCAGCTCTTTGGGAAGCTAAGAAACAACTCTCTCTGCACAGTGTTCTTACAGCCTAGTGGGAACATCTCTTCCAAAGGCCGGTGAAACGCAGTTTCTTTGCAGGCCTGATCTGGCTGAAGTAGGACTTCTGCTCTGGGTGTGCTACTTTGCCCTAGAGCTGAAAGGCACAACGTGCAGGCTTCTTTCCAAAGGGCGAGTTGGGCCCCACAGCATCTTGCTTCCAGCTCTTTGGGAAGCTAAGAAACAACTCGCTCTGCACAGTGCTCTTACAGCCTACCGGGAACATCTCTTCCAAAGGCCTGTGAAACGCAGTTTCTTTGCAGGCCTGATCTGGCTGAAGTAGGACTTCTGCTCTGGGTGTGCTACTTTGCCCTAGAGCTGAAAGGCACAACGTGCAGGCTTCTTTCCAAAGGGCGAGTTGGGCCCCACAGCATCTTGCTTCCAGCTCTTTGGGAAGCTAAGAAACAACTCGCTCTGCACAGTGCTCTTACAGCCTACCGGGAACATCTCTTCCAAAGGCCTTTGAAACGCAGTTTCTTTGCAGGCCTGATCTGGCTGAAGTAGGACTTCTGCTCTGGGTGTGCTACTTTGCCCTAGAGCTGAAAGGCACAACGTGCAGGCTTCTTTCCAAAGGGCCAGTTGGGCCCCACAGCATCTTGCTTCCAGCTCTTTGGGAAGCTAAGAAACAACTCGCTCTGCACAGTGTTCTTACAGCCTAGTGGGAACATCTCTTCCAAAGGCCGGTGAAACGCAGTTTCTTTGCAGGCCTGATCTGGCTGAAGTAGGACTTCTGCTCTGGGTGTGCTACTTTGCCCTAGAGCTGAAAGGCACAACGTGCAGGCTTCTTTCCAAAGGGCGAGTTGGGCCCCACAGCATCTTGCTTCCAGCTCTTTGGGAAGCTAAGAAACAACTCGCTCTGCAGAGTGCTCTTACAGCCTACCGGGAACATCTCTTCCAAAGGCCTGTGAAACGCAGTTTGGTTGCAGGCCTGATCTGGCTGAAGTAGGACTTCTGCTCTGTGTGTGCTACTTTGCCCTAGAGCTGAAAGGCACAACGTGCAGGCTTCTTTCCAAAGGGCGAGTTGGGCCCCACAGCATCTTGCTTCCAGCTCTTTGGGAAGCTAAGAAACAACTCGCTCTGCACAGTGCTCTTACAGCCTACCGGGAACATCTCTTCCAAAGGCCTTTGAAACGCAGTTTCTTTGCAGGCCTTATCTGGCTGAAGTAGGACTTCTGCTCTGGGTGTGCTACTTTGCCCTAGAGCTGAAAGGCACAACGTGCAGGCTTCTTTCCAAAGGGCGAGTTGGGCCCCACAGCATCTTGCTTCCAGCTCTTTGGGAAGCTAAGAAACAACTCGCTCTGCACAGTGCTCTTACAGCCTACCGGGAACATCTCTTCCAAAGGCCTGTGAAACGCAGTTTCTTTGCAGGCCTGATCTGGCTGAAGTAGGACTTCTGCTCTGGGTGTGCTACTTTGCCCTAGAGCTGAAAGGCACAACGTGCAGGCTTCTTTCCAAAGGGCCAGTTGGGCCCCACAGCATCTTGCTTCCAGCTCTTTGGGAAGCTAAGAAACAACTCGCTCTGCACAGTGCTCTTACAGCCTAGTGGGAACATCTCTTCCAAAGGCCTGGGAAACGCAGTTTCTTTGCAGGTCTGATCTGGCTGAAGTAGGACTTCTGCTCTGGGTGTGCTACTTTGCCCTAGAGCTGAAAGGCACAACGTGCAGGCTTCTTTCCAAAGGGCGAGTTGGGCCCCACAGCATCTTGCTTCCAGCTCTTTGGGAAGCTAAGAAACAACTCGCTCTGCACAGTCTTCTTACAGCCTAGTGGGAACATCTCTTCCAAAGGCCTGTGAAACGCAGTTTCTTTGCAGGCCTGATCTGGCTGAAGTAGGACTTCTGCTCTGGGTGTGCTACTTTGCCCTAGAGCTGAAAGGCACAACGTGCAGGCTTCTTTCCAAAGGGCGAGTTGGGCCCCACAGCATCTTGCTTCCAGCTCTTTGGGAAGCTAAGAAACAACTCGCTCTGCACAGTGCTCTTACAGCCTACCGGGAACATCTCTTCCAAAGGCCTGTGAAACGCAGTTTCTTTGCAGGCCTGATCCGGCTGAAGTAGGACTTCTGCTCTGGGTGTGCTACTTTGCCCTAGAGCTGAAAGGCACAACGTGCAGGCTTCTTTCCAAAGGGCGAGTTGGGCCCCACAGCATCTTGCTTCCAGCTCTTTGGGAAGCTAAGAAACAACTCGCTCTGCACAGTGCTCTTACAGCCTAGTGGGAACATCTCTTCCAAAGGCCTGGGAAACGCAGTTTCTTTGCAGGCCTGATCTGGCTGAAGTAGGACTTCTGCTCTGGGTGTGCTACGTTGCCCTAGAGCTGAAAGGCACAACGTGCAGGCTTCTTTCCAAAGGGCGAGTTGGGCCCCACAGCATCTTGCTTCCAGCTCTTTGGGAAGCTAAGAAACAACTCGCTCTGCACAGTGCTCTTACAGCCTAGTGGGAACATCTCTTCCAAAGGCCTGTGAAACGCAGTTGCTTTGCAGGCCTGATCTGGCTGAAGTAGGACTTCTGCTCTGGGTGTGCTACTTTGCCCTAGAGCTGAAAGGCACAACGTGCAGGCTTCTTTCCAAAGGGCGAGTTGGGCCCCACAGCATCTTGCTTCCAGCTCTTTGGGAAGCTAAGAAACAACTCGCTCTGCACAGTGCTCTTAGAGCCTAGTGGGAACATCTCTTCCAAAGGCCTGTGAAACGCAGTTTCTTTGCAGGCCTGATCTGGCTGAAGTAGGACTTCTGCTCTGGGTGTGCTACTTTGCCCTAGAGCTGAAAGGCACAACGTGCAGTCTTCTTTCCAAAGGGCGAGTTGGGCCCCACAGCATCTTGCTTCCAGCTCTTTGGGAAGCTAAGAAACAACTCGCTCTGCACAGTGCTCTTACAGCCTACCGGGAACATCTCTTCCAAAGGCCTGTGAAACGCAGTTTCTTTGCAGGCCTGATCTGGCTGAAGTAGGACTTCTGCTCTGGGTGTGCTACTTTGCCCTAGAGCTGAAAGGCACAACGTGCAGGCTTCTTTCCAAAGGGCGAGTTGGGCCCCACAGCATCTTGCTTCCAGCTCTTTGGGAAGCTAAGAAACAACTCGCTCTGCACAGTGCTCTTACAGCCTACCGGGAACATCTCTTCCAAAGGCCTGTGAAACGCAGTTTCTTTGCAGGCCTGATCCGGCTGAAGTAGGACTTCTGCTCTGGGTGTGCTACTTTGCCCTAGAGCTGAAAGGCACAACGTGCAGGCTTCTTTCCAAAGGGCGAGTTGGGCCCCACAGCATCTTGCTTCCAGCTCTTTGGGAAGCTAAGAAACAACTCGCTCTGCACAGTGCTCTTACAGCCTACCGGGAACATCTCTTCCAAAGGCCTGTGAAACGCAGTTTGTTTGCAGGCCTGATCTGGCTGAAGTAGGACTTCTGCTCTGGGTGTGCTACTTTGCCCTGGAGCTGAAAGGCACAACGTGCAGGCTTCTTTCCAAAGGGCGAGTTGGGCCCCACAGCATCTTGCTTCCAGCTCTTGGGAAGCTAAGAAACAACTCGCTCTGCACAGTGCTCTTACAGCCTACCGGGAACATCTCTTCCAAAGGCCTGTGAAACGCAGTTTCTTTGCAGGCCTGATCTGGCTGAAGTAGGACTTCTGCTCTGGGTGTGCTACGTTGCCCTGGAGGTGAAAGGCACAATCCGCAGGCTTCTTTCCAAAGGGCGAGTTGGGCCCCACAGCATCTTCCTTCCAGCTCTTTGGGAAGCTAAGAAACAACTGGCTCTGCAGACCTCTCTTACAGCCAACTGGGAGCATCTCTTGCAAAGGCCTGAGAAATGCAGTTTCTTTGCAGGCCTTATCTCGCTGAGGTAGAACTGCTGCTATGGCATATCCTTCTTTGGCCTAGTGTTGCAAGGCTCAAAGTCCTGCCTTGACTCCTCAAGGGCAGACAGGACCCACAGCGTGGGGCTTCCACCTCTTTAGGCCGCTAAGAAACAACTTGCTCTGCACTGGTGTTTTACAGCCTACAGGGAACGAGTCTTACAAAGGCCTGTGAAACGCAGTTTATTCCCAGCATTGATCTGGCTGAAGTAGAACTTCTGCTCTGCCGGGTCCTACATGGCGCTAGAGCTGCAAGGCACAAAGTCTTGCCTTGTTTCCACAAGGGTAGACAAGTCCCTCAGGTCCAGATTCCAGCTCTTTCGGTAGCTAAGAAACAACTCGCTCTGCACAGTGCTCTTACAGCCTACCGGGAACATCTCTTCCAAAGGCCTGTGAAACGCAGTTTCTTTGCAGGCCTGATCTGGCTGAAGTAGGACTTCTGCTCTGGGTGTGCTACTTTGCCCTAGAGCTGAAAGGCACAACGTGCAGGCTTCTTTCCAAAGGGCGAGTTGGGCCCCACAGCATCTTGCTTCCAGCTCTTTGGGAAGCTAAGAAACAACTCGCTCTGCACAGTGCTCTTACAGCCTACCGGGAACATCTCTTCCAAAGGCCTTTGAAACGCAGTTTCTTTGCAGGCCTTATCTGGCTGAAGTAGGACTTCTGCTCTGGGTGTGCTACTTTGCCCTAGAGCTGAAAGGCACAACGTGCAGGCTTCTTTCCAAAGGGCCAGTTGGGCCCCACAGCATCTTGCTTCCAGCTCTTTGGGAAGCTAAGAAACAACTCGCTCTGCACAGTGTTCTTACAGCCTAGTGGGAACATCTCTTCCAAAGGCCGGTGAAACGCAGTTTCTTTGCAGGCCTGATCTGGCTGAAGTAGGACTTCTGCTCTGGGTGTGCTACTTTGCCCTAGAGCTGAAAGGCACAACGTGCAGGCTTCTTTCCAAAGGGCGAGTTGGGCCCCACAGCATCTTGCTTCCAGCTCTTTGGGAAGCTAAGAAACAACTCGCTCTGCACAGTGCTCTTACAGCCTACCGGGAACATCTCTTCCAAAGGCCTGTGAAACGCAGTTTCTTTGCAGGCCTGATCTGGCTGAAGTAGGACTTCTGCTCTGGGTGTGCTACTTTGCCCTAGAGCTGAAAGGCACAACGTGCAGGCTTCTTTCCAAAGGGCGAGTTGGGCCCCACAGCATCTTGCTTCCAGCTCTTTGGGAAGCTAAGAAACAACTCGCTCTGCACAGTGCTCTTACAGCCTACCGGGAACATCTCTTCCAAAGGCCTTTGAAACGCAGTTTCTTTGCAGGCCTTATCTGGCTGAAGTAGGACTTCTGCTCTGGGTGTGCTACTTTGCCCTAGAGCTGAAAGGCACAACGTGCAGGCTTCTTTCCAAAGGGCCAGTTGGGCCCCACAGCATCTTGCTTCCAGCTCTTTGGGAAGCTAAGAAACAACTCGCTCTGCACAGTGCTCTTACAGCCTAGTGGGAACATCTCTTCCAAAGGCCTGGGAAACGCAGTTTCTTTGCAGGTCTGATCTGGCTGATGTAGGACTTCTGCTCTGGGTGTGCTACTTTGCCCTAGAGCTGAAAGGCACAACGTGCAGTCTTCTTTCCAAAGGGCGAGTTGGGCCCCACAGCATCTTGCTTCCAGCTCTTTGGGAAGCTAAGAAACAACTCGCTCTGCACAGTGGTCTTAAAGCCTAGTGGGAACATCTCTTCCAAAGGCCTGTGAAACGCAGTTTCTTTGCAGGCCTGATCTGGCTGAAGTAGGACTTCTGCTCTGGGTGTGCTACTTTGCCCTAGAGCTGAAAGGCACAACGTGCAGACTTCTTTCCAAAGGGCGAGTTGGGCCCCACAGCATCTTGCTTCCAGCTCTTTGGGAAGCTAAGAAACAACTCGCTCTGCACAGTGCTCTTAGAGCCTAGTGGGAACATCTCTTCCAAAGGCCTGTGAAACGCAGTTTCTTTGCAGGCCTGATCTGGCTGAAGTAGGACTTCTGCTCTGGGGTGCTACTTTGCCCTAGAGCTGAAAGGCACAACGTGCAGGCTTCTTTCCAAAGGGCGAGTTGGGCCCCACAGCATCTTGCTTCCAGCTCTTTGGGAAGCTAAGAAACAACTCGCTCTGCACAGTGCTCTTACAGCCTAGTGGGAACATCTCTTCCAAAGGCCTGTGAAACGCAGTTTCTTTGCAGGCCTGATCTGGCTGAAGTAGGACTTCTGCTCTGGGTGTGCTACTTTGCCCTAGAGCTGAAAGGCACAACGTGCAGGCTTCTTTCCAAAGGGCGAGTTGGGCCCCACAGCATCTTGCTTCCAGCTCTTTGGGAAGCTAAGAAACAACTCGCTCTGCACAGTGCTCTTACAGCCTACCGGGAACATCTCTTCCAAAGGCCTGTGAAACGCAGTTTCTTTGCAGGCCTGATCCGGCTGAAGTAGGACTTCTGCTCTGGGTGTGCTACTTTGCCCTAGAGCTGAAAGGCACAACGTGCAGGCTTCTTTCCAAAGGGCGAGTTGGGCCCCACAGCATCTTGCTTCCAGCTCTTTGGGAAGCTAAGAAACAACTCGCTCTGCACAGTGCTCTTACAGCCTAGTGGGAACATCTCTTCCAAAGGCCTGGGAAACGCAGTTTCTTTGCAGGCCTGATCTGGCTGAAGTAGGACTTCTGCTCTGGGTGTGCTACGTTGCCCTAGAGCTGAAAGGCACAACGTGCAGGCTTCTTTCCAAAGGGCGAGTTGGGCCCCACAGCATCTTGCTTCCAGCTCTTTGGGAAGCTAAGAAACAACTCGCTCTGCACAGTGCTCTTACAGCCTAGTGGGAACATCTCTTCCAAAGGCCTGTGAAACGCAGTTGCTTTGCAGGCCTGATCTGGCTGAAGTAGGACTTCTGCTCTGGGTGTGCTACTTTGCCCTAGAGCTGAAAGGCACAACGTGCAGGCTTCTTTCCAAAGGGCGAGTTGGGCCCCACAGCATCTTGCTTCCAGCTCTTTGAGAAGCTAAGAAACAACTCGCTCTGCACAGTCTTCTTAAAGCCTAGTGGGAACATCTCTTCCAAAGGCCTGTGAAACGCAGTTTCTTTGCAGGCCTGATCTGGCTGAAGTAGGACTTCTGCTCTGGGTGTGCTACTTTGCCCTAGAGCTGAAAGGCACAACGTGCAGGCTTCTTTCCAAAGGGCGAGTTGGGCCCCACAGCATCTTGCTTCCAGCTCTTTGGGAAGCTAAGAAACAACTCGCTCTGCACAGTCTTCTTAAAGCCTAGTGGGAACATCTCTTCCAAAGGCCTGTGAAACGCAGTTTCTTTGCAGGCCTGATCTGGCTGAAGTAGGACTTCTGCTCTGGGTGTGCTACTTTGCCCTAGAGCTGAAAGGCACAACGTGCAGGCTTCTTTCCAAAGGGCGAGTTGGGCCCCACAGCATCTTGCTTCCAGCTCTTTGGGAAGCTAAGAAACAACTCGCTCTGCACAGTGCTCTTACAGCCTACCGGGAACATCTCTTCCAAAGGCCTGTGAAACGCAGTTTCTTTGCAGGCCTGATCCGGCTGAAGTAGGACTTCTGCTCTGGGTGTGCTACTTTGCCCTAGAGCTGAAAGGCACAACGTGCAGGCTTCTTTCCAAAGGGCGAGTTGGGCCCCACAGCATCTTGCTTCCAGCTCTTTGGGAAGCTAAGAAACAACTCGCTCTGCACAGTGCTCTTACAGCCTACCGGGAACATCTCTTCCAAAGGCCTGTGAAACGCAGTTTCTTTGCAGGCCTGATCTGGCTGAAGTAGGACTTCTGCTCTGGGTGTGCTACTTTGCCCTGGAGCTGAAAGGCACAACGTGCAGGCTTCTTTCCAAAGGGCGAGTTGGGCCCCACAGCATCTTGCTTCCAGCTCTTGGGAAGCTAAGAAACAACTCGCTCTGCACAGTGCTCTTACAGCCTACCGGGAACATCTCTTCCAAAGGCCTGTGAAACGCAGTTTCTTTGCAGGCCTGATCTGGCTGAAGTAGGACTTCTGCTCTGGGTGTGCTACTTTGCCCTAGAGCTGAAAGGCACAACGTGCAGACTTCTTTCCAAAGGGCGAGTTGGGCCCCACAGCATCTTGCTTCCAGCTCTTTGGGAAGCTAAGAAACAACTCGCTCTGAACAGTGCTCTTACAGCCTACCGGGAACATCTCTTCCAAAGGCCTGTGAAACGCAGTTTCTTTGCAGGCCTGATCTGGCTGAAGTAGGACTTCTGCTCTGGGGTGCTACTTTGCCCTAGAGCTGAAAGGCACAACGTGCAGGCTTCTTTCCAAAGGGCGAGTTGGGCCCCACAGCATCTTGCTTCCAGCTCTTTGGGAAGCTAAGAAACAACTCGCTCTGCACAGTGCTCTTACAGCCTAGTGGGAACATCTCTTCCAAAGGCCTGTGAAACGCAGTTTCTTTGCAGGCCTGATCTGGCTGAAGTAGGACTTCTGCTCTGGGTGTGCTACTTTGCCCTGGAGCTGAAAGGCACAACGTGCAGGCTTCTTTCCAAAGGGCGAGTTGGGCCCCACAGCATCTTGCTTCCAGCTCTTTGGGAAGCTAAGAAACAACTCGCTCTGCACAGTGCTCTTACAGCCTAGTGGGAACATCTCTTCCAAAGGCCTGGGAAACGCAGTTTCTTTGCAGGTCTGATCTGGCTGAAGTAGGACTTCTGCTCTGGGTGTGCTACTTTGCCCTAGAGCTGAAAGGCACAACGTGCAGGCTTCTTTCCAAAGGGCGAGTTGGGCCCCACAGCATCTTGCTTCCAGCTCTTTGGGAAGCTAAGAAACAACTCGCTCTGCACAGTCTTCTTAAAGCCTAGTGGGAACATCACTTCCAAAGGCCTGTGAAACGCAGTTTCTTTGCAGGCCTGATCTGGCTGAAGTAGGACTTCTGCTCTGGGTGTGCTACTTTGCCCTAGAGCTGAAAGGCACAACGTGCAGGCTTCTTTCCAAAGGGCGAGTTGGGCCCCACAGCATCTTGCTTCCAGCTCTTTGGGAAGCTAAGAAACAACTCGCTCTGCACAGTGCTCTTACAGCCTACCGGGAACATCTCTTCCAAAGGCCTGTGAAACGCAGTTTCTTTGCAGGCCTGATCCGGCTGAAGTAGGACTTCTGCTCTGGGTGTGCTACTTTGCCCTAGAGCTGAAAGGCACAACGTGCAGGCTTCTTTCCAAAGGGCGAGTTGGGCCCCACAGCATCTTGCTTCCAGCTCTTTGGGAAGCTAAGAAACAACTCGCTCTGCACAGTGCTCTTACAGCCTACCGGGAACATCTCTTCCAAAGGCCTGTGAAACGCAGTTTCTTTGCAGGCCTGATCTGGCTGAAGTAGGACTTCTGCTGTGGGTGTGCTACTTTGCCCTACAGCTGAAAGGCACAACGTGCAGGCTTCTTTCCAAAGGGCGAGTTGGGCCCCACAGCATCTTGCTTCCAGCTCTTTGGGAAGCTAAGAAACAACTCTCTCTGCACAGTGTTCTTACAGCCTAGTGGGAACATCTCTTCCAAAGGCCGGTGAAACGCAGTTTCTTTGCAGGCCTGATCTGGCTGAAGTAGGACTTCTGCTCTGGGTGTGCTACTTTGCCCTAGAGCTGAAAGGCACAACGTGCAGGCTTCTTTCCAAAGGGCGAGTTGGGCCCCACAGCATCTTGCTTCCAGCTCTTTGGGAAGCTAAGAAACAACTCGCTCTGCACAGTGCTCTTACAGCCTACCGGGAACATCTCTTCCAAAGGCCTGTGAAACGCAGTTTCTTTGCAGGCCTGATCTGGCTGAAGTAGGACTTCTGCTCTGGGTGTGCTACTTTGCCCTAGAGCTGAAAGGCACAACGTGCAGGCTTCTTTCCAAAGGGCGAGTTGGGCCCCACAGCATCTTGCTTCCAGCTCTTTGGGAAGCTAAGAAACAACTCGCTCTGCACAGTGCTCTTACAGCCTACCGGGAACATCTCTTCCAAAGGCCTTTGAAACGCAGTTTCTTTGCAGGCCTGATCTGGCTGAAGTAGGACTTCTGCTCTGGGTGTGCTACTTTGCCCTAGAGCTGAAAGGCACAACGTGCAGGCTTCTTTCCAAAGGGCCAGTTGGGCCCCACAGCATCTTGCTTCCAGCTCTTTGGGAAGCTAAGAAACAACTCGCTCTGCACAGTGTTCTTACAGCCTAGTGGGAACATCTCTTCCAAAGGCCGGTGAAACGCAGTTTCTTTGCAGGCCTGATCTGGCTGAAGTAGGACTTCTGCTCTGGGTGTGCTACTTTGCCCTAGAGCTGAAAGGCACAACGTGCAGGCTTCTTTCCAAAGGGCGAGTTGGGCCCCACAGCATCTTGCTTCCAGCTCTTTGGGAAGCTAAGAAACAACTCGCTCTGCAGAGTGCTCTTACAGCCTACCGGGAACATCTCTTCCAAAGGCCTGTGAAACGCAGTTTGGTTGCAGGCCTGATCTGGCTGAAGTAGGACTTCTGCTCTGTGTGTGCTACTTTGCCCTAGAGCTGAAAGGCACAACGTGCAGGCTTCTTTCCAAAGGGCGAGTTGGGCCCCACAGCATCTTGCTTCCAGCTCTTTGGGAAGCTAAGAAACAACTCGCTCTGCACAGTGCTCTTACAGCCTACCGGGAACATCTCTTCCAAAGGCCTTTGAAACGCAGTTTCTTTGCAGGCCTTATCTGGCTGAAGTAGGACTTCTGCTCTGGGTGTGCTACTTTGCCCTAGAGCTGAAAGGCACAACGTGCAGGCTTCTTTCCAAAGGGCGAGTTGGGCCCCACAGCATCTTGCTTCCAGCTCTTTGGGAAGCTAAGAAACAACTCGCTCTGCACAGTGCTCTTACAGCCTACCGGGAACATCTCTTCCAAAGGCCTGTGAAACGCAGTTTCTTTGCAGGCCTGATCTGGCTGAAGTAGGACTTCTGCTCTGGGTGTGCTACTTTGCCCTAGAGCTGAAAGGCACAACGTGCAGGCTTCTTTCCAAAGGGCCAGTTGGGCCCCACAGCATCTTGCTTCCAGCTCTTTGGGAAGCTAAGAAACAACTCGCTCTGCACAGTGCTCTTACAGCCTAGTGGGAACATCTCTTCCAAAGGCCTGGGAAACGCAGTTTCTTTGCAGGTCTGATCTGGCTGAAGTAGGACTTCTGCTCTGGGTGTGCTACTTTGCCCTAGAGCTGAAAGGCACAACGTGCAGGCTTCTTTCCAAAGGGCGAGTTGGGCCCCACAGCATCTTGCTTCCAGCTCTTTGGGAAGCTAAGAAACAACTCGCTCTGCACAGTCTTCTTACAGCCTAGTGGGAACATCTCTTCCAAAGGCCTGTGAAACGCAGTTTCTTTGCAGGCCTGATCTGGCTGAAGTAGGACTTCTGCTCTGGGTGTGCTACTTTGCCCTAGAGCTGAAAGGCACAACGTGCAGGCTTCTTTCCAAAGGGCGAGTTGGGCCCCACAGCATCTTGCTTCCAGCTCTTTGGGAAGCTAAGAAACAACTCGCTCTGCACAGTGCTCTTACAGCCTACCGGGAACATCTCTTCCAAAGGCCTGTGAAACGCAGTTTCTTTGCAGGCCTGATCCGGCTGAAGTAGGACTTCTGCTCTGGGTGTGCTACTTTGCCCTAGAGCTGAAAGGCACAACGTGCAGGCTTCTTTCCAAAGGGCGAGTTGGGCCCCACAGCATCTTGCTTCCAGCTCTTTGGGAAGCTAAGAAACAACTCGCTCTGCACAGTGCTCTTACAGCCTAGTGGGAACATCTCTTCCAAAGGCCTGGGAAACGCAGTTTCTTTGCAGGCCTGATCTGGCTGAAGTAGGACTTCTGCTCTGGGTGTGCTACGTTGCCCTAGAGCTGAAAGGCACAACGTGCAGGCTTCTTTCCAAAGGGCGAGTTGGGCCCCACAGCATCTTGCTTCCAGCTCTTTGGGAAGCTAAGAAACAACTCGCTCTGCACAGTGCTCTTACAGCCTAGTGGGAACATCTCTTCCAAAGGCCTGTGAAACGCAGTTGCTTTGCAGGCCTGATCTGGCTGAAGTAGGACTTCTGCTCTGGGTGTGCTACTTTGCCCTAGAGCTGAAAGGCACAACGTGCAGGCTTCTTTCCAAAGGGCGAGTTGGGCCCCACAGCATCTTGCTTCCAGCTCTTTGGGAAGCTAAGAAACAACTCGCTCTGCACAGTGCTCTTAGAGCCTAGTGGGAACATCTCTTCCAAAGGCCTGTGAAACGCAGTTTCTTTGCAGGCCTGATCTGGCTGAAGTAGGACTTCTGCTCTGGGTGTGCTACTTTGCCCTAGAGCTGAAAGGCACAACGTGCAGTCTTCTTTCCAAAGGGCGAGTTGGGCCCCACAGCATCTTGCTTCCAGCTCTTTGGGAAGCTAAGAAACAACTCGCTCTGCACAGTGCTCTTACAGCCTACCGGGAACATCTCTTCCAAAGGCCTGTGAAACGCAGTTTCTTTGCAGGCCTGATCTGGCTGAAGTAGGACTTCTGCTCTGGGTGTGCTACTTTGCCCTAGAGCTGAAAGGCACAACGTGCAGGCTTCTTTCCAAAGGGCGAGTTGGGCCCCACAGCATCTTGCTTCCAGCTCTTTGGGAAGCTAAGAAACAACTCGCTCTGCACAGTGCTCTTACAGCCTACCGGGAACATCTCTTCCAAAGGCCTGTGAAACGCAGTTTCTTTGCAGGCCTGATCCGGCTGAAGTAGGACTTCTGCTCTGGGTGTGCTACTTTGCCCTAGAGCTGAAAGGCACAACGTGCAGGCTTCTTTCCAAAGGGCGAGTTGGGCCCCACAGCATCTTGCTTCCAGCTCTTTGGGAAGCTAAGAAACAACTCGCTCTGCACAGTGCTCTTACAGCCTACCGGGAACATCTCTTCCAAAGGCCTGTGAAACGCAGTTTGTTTGCAGGCCTGATCTGGCTGAAGTAGGACTTCTGCTCTGGGTGTGCTACTTTGCCCTGGAGCTGAAAGGCACAACGTGCAGGCTTCTTTCCAAAGGGCGAGTTGGGCCCCACAGCATCTTGCTTCCAGCTCTTGGGAAGCTAAGAAACAACTCGCTCTGCACAGTGCTCTTACAGCCTACCGGGAACATCTCTTCCAAAGGCCTGTGAAACGCAGTTTCTTTGCAGGCCTGATCTGGCTGAAGTAGGACTTCTGCTCTGGGTGTGCTACTTTGCCCTAGAGCTGAAAGGCACAACGTGCAGACTTCTTTCCAAAGGGCGAGTTGGGCCCCACAGCATCTTGCTTCCAGCTCTTTGGGAAGCTAAGAAACAACTCGCTCTGAACAGTGCTCTTACAGCCTACCGGGAACATCTCTTCCAAAGGCCTGGGAAACGCAGTTTCTTTGCAGGCCTGATCTGGCTGAAGTAGGACTTCTGCTCTGGGTGTGCTACTTTGCCCTGGAGCTGAAAGGCACAACGTGCAGGCTTCTTTCCAAAGGGCGAGTTGGGCCCCACAGCATCTTGCTTCCAGCTCTTTGGGAAGCTAAGAAACAACTCGCTCTGCACAGTGCTCTTACAGCCTAGTGGGAACATCTCTTCCAAAGGCCTGGGAAACGCAGTTTCTTTGCAGGTCTGATCTGGCTGAAGTAGGACTTCTGCTCTGGGTGTGCTACTTTGCCCTAGAGCTGAAAGGCACAACGTGCAGGCTTCTTTCCAAAGGGCGAGTTGGGCCCCACAGCATCTTGCTTCCAGCTCTTTGGGAAGCTAAGAAACAACTCGCTCTGCACAGTGCTCTTACAGCCTAGTGGGAACATCTCTTCCAAAGGCCTGTGAAACGCAGTTGCTTTGCAGGCCTGATCTGGCTGAAGTAGGACTTCTGCTCTGGGTGTGCTACTTTGCCCTAGAGCTGAAAGGCACAACGTGCAGGCTTCTTTCCAAAGGGCGAGTTGGGCCCCACAGCATCTTGCTTCCAGCTCTTTGGGAAGCTAAGAAACAACTCGCTCTGCACAGTGCTCTTAGAGCCTAGTGGGAACATCTCTTCCAAAGGCCTGTGAAACGCAGTTTCTTTGCAGGCCTGATCTGGCTGAAGTAGGACTTCTGCTCTGGGTGTGCTACTTTGCCCTAGAGCTGAAAGGCACAACGTGCAGTCTTCTTTCCAAAGGGCGAGTTGGGCCCCACAGCATCTTGCTTCCAGCTCTTTGGGAAGCTAAGAAACAACTCGCTCTGCACAGTGCTCTTACAGCCTACCGGGAACATCTCTTCCAAAGGCCTGTGAAACGCAGTTTCTTTGCAGGCCTGATCTGGCTGAAGTAGGACTTCTGCTCTGGGTGTGCTACTTTGCCCTGGAGCTGAAAGGCACAACGTGCAGGCTTCTTTCCAAAGGGCCAGTTGGGCCCCACAGCATCTTGCTTCCAGCTCTTTGGGAAGCTAAGAAACAACTCGCTCTGCACAGTGCTCTTACAGCCTAGTGGGAACATCTCTTCCAAAGGCCTGGGAAACGCAGTTTCTTTGCAGGTCTGATCTGGCTGAAGTAGGACTTCTGCTCTGGGTGTGCTACTTTGCCCTAGAGCTGAAAGGCACAACGTGCAGGCTTCTTTCCAAAGGGCGAGTTGGGCCCCACAGCATCTTGCTTCCAGCTCTTTGGGAAGCTAAGAAACAACTCGCTCTGCACAGTCTTCTTAAAGCCTAGTGGGAACATCTCTTCCAAAGGCCTGTGAAACGCAGTTTCTTTGCAGGCCTGATCTGGCTGAAGTAGGACTTCTGCTCTGGGTGTGCTACTTTGCCCTAGAGCTGAAAGGCACAACGTGCAGGCTTCTTTCCAAAGGGCGAGTTGGGCCCCACAGCATCTTGCTTCCAGCTCTTTGGGAAGCTAAGAAACAACTCGCTCTGCACAGTGCTCTTACAGCCTACCGGGAACATCTCTTCCAAAGGCCTGTGAAACGCAGTTTCTTTGCAGGCCTGATCCGGCTGAAGTAGGACTTCTGCTCTGGGTGTGCTACTTTGCCCTAGAGCTGAAAGGCACAACGTGCAGGCTTCTTTCCAAAGGGCGAGTTGGGCCCCACAGCATCTTGCTTCCAGCTCTTTGGGAAGCTAAGAAACAACTCGCTCTGCACAGTGCTCTTACAGCCTAGTGGGAACATCTCTTCCAAAGGCCTGTGAAACGCAGTTTCTTTGCAGGCCTGATCTGGCTGAAGTAGGACTTCTGCTCTGGGTGTGCTACTTTGCCCTAGAGCTGAAAGGCACAACGTGCAGGCTTCTTTCCAAAGGGCCAGTTGGGCCCCACAGCATCTTGCTTCCAGCTCTTTGGGAAGCTAAGAAACAACTCGCTCTGCACAGTGCTCTTACAGCCTAGTGGGAACATCTCTTCCAAAGGCCTGGGAAACGCAGTTTCTTTGCAGGTCTGATCTGGCTGAAGTAGGACTTCTGCTCTGGGTGTGCTACTTTGCCCTAGAGCTGAAAGGCACAACGTGCAGTCTTCTTTCCAAAGGGCGAGTTGGGCCCCACAGCATCTTGCTTCCAGCTCTTTGGGAAGCTAAGAAACAACTCGCTCTGCACAGTCTTCTTAAAGCCTAGTGGGAACATCTCTTCCAAAGGCCTGTGAAACGCAGTTTCTTTGCAGGCCTGATCTGGCTGAAGTAGGACTTCTGCTCTGGGTGTGCTACTTTGCCCTAGAGCTGAAAGGCACAACGTGCAGGCTTCTTTCCAAAGGGCGAGTTGGGCCCCACAGCATCTTGCTTCCAGCTCTTTGGGAAGCTAAGAAACAACTCGCTCTGCACAGTGCTCTTACAGCCTACCGGGAACATCTCTTCCAAAGGCCTGGGAAACGCAGTTTCTTTGCAGGCCTGATCCGGCTGAAGTAGGACTTCTGCTCTGGGTGTGCTACTTTGCCCTAGAGCTGAAAGGCACAACGTGCAGGCTTCTTTCCAAAGGGCGAGTTGGGCCCCACAGCATCTTGCTTCCAGCTCTTTGGGAAGCTAAGAAACAACTCGCTCTGCACAGTGCTCTTACAGCCTACCGGGAACATCTCTTCCAAAGGCCTGTGAAACGCAGTTTCTTTGCAGGCCTGATCTGGCTGAAGTAGGACTTCTGCTCTGGGTGTGCTACTTTGCCCTGGAGCTGAAAGGCACAACGTGCAGGCTTCTTTCCAAAGGGCGAGTTGGGCCCCACAGCATCTTGCTTCCAGCTCTTGGGAAGCTAAGAAACAACTCGCTCTGCACAGTGCTCTTACAGCCTACCGGGAACATCTCTTCCAAAGGCCTGTGAAACGCAGTTTCTTTGCAGGCCTGATCTGGCTGAAGTAGGACTTCTGCTCTGGGTGTGCTACTTTGCCCTAGAGCTGAAAGGCACAACGTGCAGACTTCTTTCCAAAGGGCGAGTTGGGCCCCACAGCATCTTGCTTCCAGCTCTTTGGGAAGCTAAGAAACAACTCGCTCTGAACAGTGCTCTTACAGCCTACCGGGAACATCTCTTCCAAAGGCCTGGGAAACGCAGTTTCTTTGCAGGCCTGATCTGGCTGAAGTAGGACTTCTGCTCTGGGTGTGCTACTTTGCCCTGGAGCTGAAAGGCACAACGTGCAGGCTTCTTTCCAAAGGGCGAGTTGGGCCCCACAGCATCTTGCTTCCAGCTCTTTGGGAAGCTAAGAAACAACTCGCTCTGCACAGTGCTCTTACAGCCTAGTGGGAACATCTCTTCCAAAGGCCTGGGAAACGCAGTTTCTTTGCAGGTCTGATCTGGCTGAAGTAGGACTTCTGCTCTGGGTGTGCTACTTTGCCCTAGAGCTGAAAGGCACAACGTGCAGGCTTCTTTCCAAAGGGCGAGTTGGGCCCCACAGCATCTTGCTTCCAGCTCTTTGGGAAGCTAAGAAACAACTCGCTCTGCACAGTGCTCTTACAGCCTAGTGGGAACATCTCTTCCAAAGGCCTGTGAAACGCAGTTGCTTTGCAGGCCTGATCTGGCTGAAGTAGGACTTCTGCTCTGGGTGTGCTACTTTGCCCTAGAGCTGAAAGGCACAACGTGCAGGCTTCTTTCCAAAGGGCGAGTTGGGCCCCACAG
Source organism: Equus caballus (assembly GCF_041296265.1). Classification (NCBI taxonomy): domain Eukaryota; kingdom Metazoa; phylum Chordata; class Mammalia; order Perissodactyla; family Equidae; genus Equus; species Equus caballus. The sequence goes on from NC_091712.1 coordinate 1,514,463, forward strand.
CATCTTGCTTCCAGCTCTTTGGGAAGCTAAGAAACAACTCGCTCTGCACAGTGCTCTTAGAGCCTAGTGGGAACATCTCTTCCAAAGGCCTGTGAAACGCAGTTTCTTTGCAGGCCTGATCTGGCTGAAGTAGGACTTCTGCTCTGGGTGTGCTACTTTGCCCTAGAGCTGAAAGGCACAACGTGCAGTCTTCTTTCCAAAGGGCGAGTTGGGCCCCACAGCATCTTGCTTCCAGCTCTTTGGGAAGCTAAGAAACAACTCGCTCTGCACAGTGCTCTTACAGCCTACCGGGAACATCTCTTCCAAAGGCCTGTGAAACGCAGTTTCTTTGCAGGCCTGATCTGGCTGAAGTAGGACTTCTGCTCTGGGTGTACTACTTTGCCCTGGAGCTGAAAGGCACAACGTGCAGGCTTCTTTCCAAAGGGCCAGTTGGGCCCCACAGCATCTTGCTTCCAGCTCTTTGGGAAGCTAAGAAACAACTCGCTCTGCACAGTGCTCTTACAGCCTAGTGGGAACATCTCTTCCAAAGGCCTGGGAAACGCAGTTTCTTTGCAGGTCTGATCTGGCTGAAGTAGGACTTCTGCTCTGGGTGTGCTACTTTGCCCTAGAGCTGAAAGGCACAACGTGCAGGCTTCTTTCCAAAGGGCGAGTTGGGCCCCACAGCATCTTGCTTCCAGCTCTTTGGGAAGCTAAGAAACAACTCGCTCTGCACAGTCTTCTTAAAGCCTAGTGGGAACATCTCTTCCAAAGGCCTGTGAAACGCAGTTTCTTTGCAGGCCTGATCTGGCTGAAGTAGGACTTCTGCTCTGGGTGTGCTACTTTGCCCTAGAGCTGAAAGGCACAACGTGCAGGCTTCTTTCCAAAGGGCGAGTTGGGCCCCACAGCATCTTGCTTCCAGCTCTTTGGGAAGCTAAGAAACAACTCGCTCTGCACAGTGCTCTTACAGCCTACCGGGAACATCTCTTCCAAAGGCCTGTGAAACGCAGTTTCTTTGCAGGCCTGATCCGGCTGAAGTAGGACTTCTGCTCTGGGTGTGCTACTTTGCCCTAGAGCTGAAAGGCACAACGTGCAGGCTTCTTTCCAAAGGGCGAGTTGGGCCCCACAGCATCTTGCTTCCAGCTCTTTGGGAAGCTAAGAAACAACTCGCTCTGCACAGTGCTCTTACAGCCTACCGGGAACATCTCTTCCAAAGGCCTTTGAAACGCAGTTTCTTTGCAGGCCTGATCTGGCTGAAGTAGGACTTCTGCTCTGGGTGTGCTACTTTGCCCTGGAGCTGAAAGGCACAACGTGCAGGCTTCTTTCCAAAGGGCGAGTTGGGCCCCACAGCATCTTGCTTCCAGCTCTTGGGAAGCTAAGAAACAACTCGCTCTGCACAGTGCTCTTACAGCCTACCGGGAACATCTCTTCCAAAGGCCTGTGAAACGCAGTTTCTTTGCAGGCCTGATCTGGCTGAAGTAGGACTTCTGCTCTGGGTGTGCTACTTTGCCCTAGAGCTGAAAGGCACAACGTGCAGACTTCTTTCCAAAGGGCGAGTTGGGCCCCACAGCATCTTGCTTCCAGCTCTTTGGGAAGCTAAGAAACAACTCGCTCTGAAGAGTGCTCTTACAGCCTACCGGGAACATCTCTTCCAAAGGCCTGTGAAACGCAGTTTCTTTGCAGGCCTGATCTGGCTGAAGTAGGACTTCTGCTCTGGGGTGCTACTTTGCCCTAGAGCTGAAAGGCACAACGTGCAGGCTTCTTTCCAAAGGGCGAGTTGGGCCCCACAGCATCTTGCTTCCAGCTCTTTGGGAAGCTAAGAAACAACTCGCTCTGCACAGTGCTCTTACAGCCTAGTGGGAACATCTCTTCCAAAGGCCTGTGAAACGCAGTTTCTTTGCAGGCCTGATCTGGCTGAAGTAGGACTTCTGCTCTGGGTGTGCTACTTTGCCCTGGAGCTGAAAGGCACAACGTGCAGGCTTCTTTCCAAAGGGCGAGTTGGGCCCCACAGCATCTTGCTTCCAGCTCTTTGGGAAGCTAAGAAACAACTCGCTCTGCACAGTGCTCTTACAGCCTAGTGGGAACATCTCTTCCAAAGGCCTGGGAAACGCAGTTTCTTTGCAGGTCTGATCTGGCTGAAGTAGGACTTCTGCTCTGGGTGTGCTACTTTGCCCTAGAGCTGAAAGGCACAACGTGCAGGCTTCTTTCCAAAGGGCGAGTTGGGCCCCACAGCATCTTGCTTCCAGCTCTTTGGGAAGCTAAGAAACAACTCGCTCTGCACAGTCTTCTTAAAGCCTAGTGGGAACATCTCTTCCAAAGGCCTGTGAAACGCAGTTTCTTTGCAGGCCTGATCTGGCTGAAGTAGGACTTCTGCTCTGGGTGTGCTACTTTGCCCTAGAGCTGAAAGGCACAACGTGCAGGCTTCTTTCCAAAGGGCGAGTTGGGCCCCACAGCATCTTGCTTCCAGCTCTTTGGGAAGCTAAGAAACAACTCGCTCTGCACAGTGCTCTTACAGCCTACCGGGAACATCTCTTCCAAAGGCCTGTGAAACGCAGTTTCTTTGCAGGCCTGATCCGGCTGAAGTAGGACTTCTGCTCTGGGTGTGCTACTTTGCCCTAGAGCTGAAAGGCACAACGTGCAGGCTTCTTTCCAAAGGGCGAGTTGGGCCCCACAGCATCTTGCTTCCAGCTCTTTGGGAAGCTAAGAAACAACTCGCTCTGCACAGTGCTCTTACAGCCTACCGGGAACATCTCTTCCAAAGGCCTGTGAAACGCAGTTTCTTTGCAGGCCTTATCTGGCTGAAGTAGGACTTCTGCTGTGGGTGTGCTACTTTGCCCTAGAGCTGAAAGGCACAACGTGCAGGCTTCTTTCCAAAGGGCGAGTTGGGCCCCACAGCATCTTGCTTCCAGCTCTTTGGGAAGCTAAGAAACAACTCTCTCTGCACAGTGTTCTTACAGCCTAGTGGGAACATCTCTTCCAAAGGCCGGTGAAACGCAGTTTCTTTGCAGGCCTGATCTGGCTGAAGTAGGACTTCTGCTCTGGGTGTGCTACTTTGCCCTAGAGCTGAAAGGCACAACGTGCAGGCTTCTTTCCAAAGGGCGAGTTGGGCCCCACAGCATCTTGCTTCCAGCTCTTTGGGAAGCTAAGAAACAACTCGCTCTGCACAGTGCTCTTACAGCCTACCGGGAACATCTCTTCCAAAGGCCTGTGAAACGCAGTTTCTTTGCAGGCCTGATCTGGCTGAAGTAGGACTTCTGCTCTGGGTGTGCTACTTTGCCCTAGAGCTGAAAGGCACAACGTGCAGGCTTCTTTCCAAAGGGCGAGTTGGGCCCCACAGCATCTTGCTTCCAGCTCTTTGGGAAGCTAAGAAACAACTCGCTCTGCACAGTGCTCTTACAGCCTACCGGGAACATCTCTTCCAAAGGCCTTTGAAACGCAGTTTCTTTGCAGGCCTTATCTGGCTGAAGTAGGACTTCTGCTCTGGGTGTGCTACTTTGCCCTAGAGCTGAAAGGCACAACGTGCAGGCTTCTTTCCAAAGGGCGAGTTGGGCCCCACAGCATCTTGCTTCCAGCTCTTTGGGAAGCTAAGAAACAACTCTCTCTGCACAGTGTTCTTACAGCCTAGTGGGAACATCTCTTCCAAAGGCCGGTGAAACGCAGTTTCTTTGCAGGCCTGATCTGGCTGAAGTAGGACTTCTGCTCTGGGTGTGCTACTTTGCCCTAGAGCTGAAAGGCACAACGTGCAGGCTTCTTTCCAAAGGGCGAGTTGGGCCCCACAGCATCTTGCTTCCAGCTCTTTGGGAAGCTAAGAAACAACTCGCTCTGCACAGTGCTCTTACAGCCTACCGGGAACATCTCTTCCAAAGGCCTGTGAAACGCAGTTTCTTTGCAGGCCTGATCTGGCTGAAGTAGGACTTCTGCTCTGGGTGTGCTACTTTGCCCTAGAGCTGAAAGGCACAACGTGCAGGCTTCTTTCCAAAGGGCGAGTTGGGCCCCACAGCATCTTGCTTCCAGCTCTTTGGGAAGCTAAGAAACAACTCGCTCTGCACAGTGCTCTTACAGCCTACCGGGAACATCTCTTCCAAAGGCCTTTGAAACGCAGTTTCTTTGCAGGCCTTATCTGGCTGAAGTAGGACTTCTGCTCTGGGTGTGCTACTTTGCCCTAGAGCTGAAAGGCACAACGTGCAGGCTTCTTTCCAAAGGGCGAGTTGGGCCCCACAGCATCTTGCTTCCAGCTCTTTGGGAAGCTAAGAAACAACTCGCTCTGCACAGTGCTCTTACAGCCTACCGGGAACATCTCTTCCAAAGGCCTGTGAAACGCAGTTTCTTTGCAGGCCTGATCTGGCTGAAGTAGGACTTCTGCTCTGGGTGTGCTACTTTGCCCTAGAGCTGAAAGGCACAACGTGCAGGCTTCTTTCCAAAGGGCGAGTTGGGCCCCACAGCATCTTGCTTCCAGCTCTTTGGGAAGCTAAGAAACAACTCGCTCTGCACAGTGCTCTTACAGCCTACCGGGAACATCTCTTCCAAAGGCCTTTGAAACGCAGTTTCTTTGCAGGCCTTATCTGGCTGAAGTAGGACTTCTGCTCTGGGTGTGCTACTTTGCCCTAGAGCTGAAAGGCACAACGTGCAGGCTTCTTTCCAAAGGGCCAGTTGGGCCCCACAGCATCTTGCTTCCAGCTCTTTGGGAAGCTAAGAAACAACTCGCTCTGCACAGTGCTCTTACAGCCTAGTGGGAACATCTCTTCCAAAGGCCTGGGAAACGCAGTTTCTTTGCAGGTCTGATCTGGCTGAAGTAGGACTTCTGCTCTGGGTGTGCTACTTTGCCCTAGAGCTGAAAGGCACAACGTGCAGTCTTCTTTCCAAAGGGCGAGTTGGGCCCCACAGCATCTTGCTTCCAGCTCTTTGGGAAGCTAAGAAACAACTCGCTCTGCACAGTGGTCTTAAAGCCTAGTGGGAACATCTCTTCCAAAGGCCTGTGAAACGCAGTTTCTTTGCAGGCCTGATCTGGCTGAAGTAGGACTTCTGCTCTGGGTGTGCTACTTTGCCCTAGAGCTGAAAGGCACAACGTGCAGACTTCTTTCCAAAGGGCGAGTTGGGCCCCACAGCATCTTGCTTCCAGCTCTTTGGGAAGCTAAGAAACAACTCGCTCTGCACAGTGCTCTTACAGCCTACCGGGAACATCTCTTCCAAAGGCCTGTGAAACGCAGTTTCTTTGCAGGCCTGATCTGGCTGAAGTAGGACTTCTGCTCTGGGGTGCTACTTTGCCCTAGAGCTGAAAGGCACAACGTGCAGGCTTCTTTCCAAAGGGCGAGTTGGGCCCCACAGCATCTTGCTTCCAGCTCTTTGGGAAGCTAAGAAACAACTCGCTCTGCACAGTGCTCTTACAGCCTAGTGGGAACATCTCTTCCAAAGGCCTGTGAAACGCAGTTTCTTTGCAGGCCTGATCTGGCTGAAGTAGGACTTCTGCTCTGGGTGTGCTACTTTGCCCTAGAGCTGAAAGGCACAACGTGCAGGCTTCTTTCCAAAGGGCGAGTTGGGCCCCACAGCATCTTGCTTCCAGCTCTTTGGGAAGCTAAGAAACAACTCGCTCTGCACAGTGCTCTTACAGCCTACCGGGAACATCTCTTCCAAAGGCCTGTGAAACGCAGTTTCTTTGCAGGCCTTATCCGGCTGAAGTAGGACTTCTGCTCTGGGTGTGCTACTTTGCCCTAGAGCTGAAAGGCACAACGTGCAGGCTTCTTTCCAAAGGGCCAGTTGGGCCCCACAGCATCTTGCTTCCAGCTCTTTGGGAAGCTAAGAAACAACTCGCTCTGCACAGTGCTCTTACAGCCTAGTGGGAACATCTCTTCCAAAGGCCTGGGAAACGCAGTTTCTTTGCAGGCCTGATCTGGCTGAAGTAGGACTTCTGCTGTGGGTGTGCTACTTTGCCCTAGAGCTGAAAGGCACAACGTGCAGACTTCTTTCCAAAGGGCGAGTTGGGCCCCACAGCATCTTGCTTCCAGCTCTTTGGGAAGCTAAGAAACAACTCGCTCTGCACAGTGCTCTTACAGCCTACCGGGAACATCTCTTCCAAAGGCCTGTGAAACGCAGTTTCTTTGCAGGCCTGATCTGGCTGAAGTAGGACTTCTGCTCTGGGGTGCTACTTTGCCCTAGAGCTGAAAGGCACAACGTGCAGGCTTCTTTCCAAAGGGCGAGTTGGGCCCCACAGCATCTTGCTTCCAGCTCTTTGGGAAGCTAAGAAACAACTCGCTCTGCACAGTGCTCTTACAGCCTAGTGGGAACATCTCTTCCAAAGGCCTGTGAAACGCAGTTTCTTTGCAGGCCTGATCTGGCTGAAGTAGGACTTCTGCTCTGGGTGTGCTACTTTGCCCTAGAGCTGAAAGGCACAACGTGCAGGCTTCTTTCCAAAGGGCGAGTTGGGCCCCACAGCATCTTGCTTCCAGCTCTTTGGGAAGCTAAGAAACAACTCGCTCTGCACAGTGCTCTTACAGCCTACCGGGAACATCTCTTCCAAAGGCCTGTGAAACGCAGTTTCTTTGCAGGCCTTATCCGGCTGAAGTAGGACTTCTGCTCTGGGTGTGCTACTTTGCCCTAGAGCTGAAAGGCACAACGTGCAGGCTTCTTTCCAAAGGGCGAGTTGGGCCCCACAGCATCTTGCTTCCAGCTCTTTGGGAAGCTAAGAAACAACTCGCTCTGCACAGTGCTCTTACAGCCTAGTGGGAACATCTCTTCCAAAGGCCTGGGAAACGCAGTTTCTTTGCAGGCCTGATCTGGCTGAAGTAGGACTTCTGCTCTGGGTGTGCTACGTTGCCCTAGAGCTGAAAGGCACAACGTGCAGGCTTCTTTCCAAAGGGCGAGTTGGGCCCCACAGCATCTTGCTTCCAGCTCTTTGGGAAGCTAAGAAACAACTCGCTCTGCACAGTGCTCTTACAGCCTAGTGGGAACATCTCTTCCAAAGGCCTGTGAAACGCAGTTGCTTTGCAGGCCTGATCTGGCTGAAGTAGGACTTCTGCTCTGGGTGTGCTACTTTGCCCTAGAGCTGAAAGGCACAACGTGCAGGCTTCTTTCCAAAGGGCGAGTGGGGCCCCACAGCATCTTGCTTCCAGCTCTTTGGGAAGCTAAGAAACAACTCGCTCTGCACAGTGCTCTTAGAGCCTAGTGGGAACATCTCTTCCAAAGGCCTGTGAAACGCAGTTTCTTTGCAGGCCTGATCTGGCTGAAGTAGGACTTCTGCTCTGGGTGTGCTACTTTGCCCTAGAGCTGAAAGGCACAACGTGCAGTCTTCTTTCCAAAGGGCGAGTTGGGCCCCACAGCATCTTGCTTCCAGCTCTTTGGGAAGCTAAGAAACAACTCGCTCTGCACAGTGCTCTTACAGCCTACCGGGAACATCTCTTCCAAAGGCCTGTGAAACGCAGTTTCTTTGCAGGCCTGATCTGGCTGAAGTAGGACTTCTGCTCTGGGTGTGCTACTTTGCCCTAGAGCTGAAAGGCACAACGTGCAGGCTTCTTTCCAAAGGGCCAGTTGGGCCCCACAGCATCTTGCTTCCAGCTCTTTGGGAAGCTAAGAAACAACTCGCTCTGCACAGTGCTCTTACAGCCTAGTGGGAACATCTCTTCCAAAGGCCTGGGAAACGCAGTTTCTTTGCAGGCCTGATCTGGCTGAAGTAGGACTTCTGCTCTGGGTGTGCTACTTTGCCCTAGAGCTGAAAGGCACAACGTGCAGACTTCTTTCCAAAGGGCGAGTTGGGCCCCACAGCATCTTGCTTCCAGCTCTTTGGGAAGCTAAGAAACAACTCGCTCTGAAGAGTGCTCTTACAGCCTACCGGGAACATCTCTTCCAAAGGCCTGTGAAACGCAGTTTCTTTGCAGGCCTGATCTGGCTGAAGTAGGACTTCTGCTCTGGGGTGCTACTTTGCCCTAGAGCTGAAAGGCACAACGTGCAGGCTTCTTTCCAAAGGGCGAGTTGGGCCCCACAGCATCTTGCTTCCAGCTCTTTGGGAAGCTAAGAAACAACTCGCTCTGCACAGTGCTCTTACAGCCTAGTGGGAACATCTCTTCCAAAGGCCTGTGAAACGCAGTTTCTTTGCAGGCCTGATCTGGCTGAAGTAGGACTTCTGCTCTGGGTGTGCTACTTTGCCCTGGAGCTGAAAGGCACAACGTGCAGGCTTCTTTCCAAAGGGCGAGTTGGGCCCCACAGCATCTTGCTTCCAGCTCTTTGGGAAGCTAAGAAACAACTCGCTCTGCACAGTGCTCTTACAGCCTAGTGGGAACATCTCTTCCAAAGGCCTGGGAAACGCAGTTTCTTTGCAGGTCTGATCTGGCTGAAGTAGGACTTCTGCTCTGGGTGTGCTACTTTGCCCTAGAGCTGAAAGGCACAACGTGCAGGCTTCTTTCCAAAGGGCGAGTTGGGCCCCACAGCATCTTGCTTCCAGCTCTTTGGGAAGCTAAGAAACAACTCGCTCTGCACAGTCTTCTTAAAGCCTAGTGGGAACATCTCTTCCAAAGGCCTGTGAAACGCAGTTTCTTTGCAGGCCTGATCTGGCTGAAGTAGGACTTCTGCTCTGGGTGTGCTACTTTGCCCTAGAGCTGAAAGGCACAACGTGCAGGCTTCTTTCCAAAGGGCGAGTTGGGCCCCACAGCATCTTGCTTCCAGCTCTTTGGGAAGCTAAGAAACAACTCGCTCTGCTCAGTGCTCTTACAGCCTACCGGGAACATCTCTTCCAAAGGCCTGTGAAACGCAGTTTCTTTGCAGGCCTGATCCGGCTGAAGTAGGACTTCTGCTCTGGGTGTGCTACTTTGCCCTAGAGCTGAAAGGCACAACGTGCAGGCTTCTTTCCAAAGGGCGAGTTGGGCCCCACAGCATCTTGCTTCCAGCTCTTTGGGAAGCTAAGAAACAACTCGCTCTGCACAGTGCTCTTACAGCCTACCGGGAACATCTCTTCCAAAGGCCTGTGAAACGCAGTTTCTTTGCAGGCCTTATCTGGCTGAAGTAGGACTTCTGCTGTGGGTGTGCTACTTTGCCCTAGAGCTGAAAGGCACAACGTGCAGGCTTCTTTCCAAAGGGCGAGTTGGGCCCCACAGCATCTTGCTTCCAGCTCTTTGGGAAGCTAAGAAACAACTCTCTCTGCACAGTGTTCTTACAGCCTAGTGGGAACATCTCTTCCAAAGGCCGGTGAAACGCAGTTTCTTTGCAGGCCTGATCTGGCTGAAGTAGGACTTCTGCTCTGGGTGTGCTACTTTGCCCTAGAGCTGAAAGGCACAACGTGCAGGCTTCTTTCCAAAGGGCGAGTTGGGCCCCACAGCATCTTGCTTCCAGCTCTTTGGGAAGCTAAGAAACAACTCGCTCTGCACAGTGCTCTTACAGCCTACCGGGAACATCTCTTCCAAAGGCCTGTGAAACGCAGTTTCTTTGCAGGCCTGATCTGGCTGAAGTAGGACTTCTGCTCTGGGTGTGCTACTTTGCCCTAGAGCTGAAAGGCACAACGTGCAGGCTTCTTTCCAAAGGGCGAGTTGGGCCCCACAGCATCTTGCTTCCAGCTCTTTGGGAAGCTAAGAAACAACTCGCTCTGCACAGTGCTCTTACAGCCTACCGGGAACATCTCTTCCAAAGGCCTTTGAAACGCAGTTTCTTTGCAGGCCTTATCTGGCTGAAGTAGGACTTCTGCTCTGGGTGTGCTACTTTGCCCTAGAGCTGAAAGGCACAACGTGCAGGCTTCTTTCCAAAGGGCGAGTTGGGCCCCACAGCATCTTGCTTCCAGCTCTTTGGGAAGCTAAGAAACAACTCTCTCTGCACAGTGTTCTTACAGCCTAGTGGGAACATCTCTTCCAAAGGCCGGTGAAACGCAGTTTCTTTGCAGGCCTGATCTGGCTGAAGTAGGACTTCTGCTCTGGGTGTGCTACTTTGCCCTAGAGCTGAAAGGCACAACGTGCAGGCTTCTTTCCAAAGGGCGAGTTGGGCCCCACAGCATCTTGCTTCCAGCTCTTTGGGAAGCTAAGAAACAACTCGCTCTGCACAGTGCTCTTACAGCCTACCGGGAACATCTCTTCCAAAGGCCTGTGAAACGCAGTTTCTTTGCAGGCCTGATCTGGCTGAAGTAGGACTTCTGCTCTGGGTGTGCTACTTTGCCCTAGAGCTGAAAGGCACAACGTGCAGGCTTCTTTCCAAAGGGCGAGTTGGGCCCCACAGCATCTTGCTTCCAGCTCTTTGGGAAGCTAAGAAACAACTCGCTCTGCACAGTGCTCTTACAGCCTACCGGGAACATCTCTTCCAAAGGCCTTTGAAACGCAGTTTCTTTGCAGGCCTTATCTGGCTGAAGTAGGACTTCTGCTCTGGGTGTGCTACTTTGCCCTAGAGCTGAAAGGCACAACGTGCAGGCTTCTTTCCAAAGGGCGAGTTGGGCCCCACAGCATCTTGCTTCCAGCTCTTTGGGAAGCTAAGAAACAACTCGCTCTGCACAGTGCTCTTACAGCCTACCGGGAACATCTCTTCCAAAGGCCTGTGAAACGCAGTTTCTTTGCAGGCCTGATCTGGCTGAAGTAGGACTTCTGCTCTGGGTGTGCTACTTTGCCCTAGAGCTGAAAGGCACAACGTGCAGGCTTCTTTCCAAAGGGCGAGTTGGGCCCCACAGCATCTTGCTTCCAGCTCTTTGGGAAGCTAAGAAACAACTCGCTCTGCACAGTGCTCTTACAGCCTACCGGGAACATCTCTTCCAAAGGCCTTTGAAACGCAGTTTCTTTGCAGGCCTTATCTGGCTGAAGTAGGACTTCTGCTCTGGGTGTGCTACTTTGCCCTAGAGCTGAAAGGCACAACGTGCAGGCTTCTTTCCAAAGGGCCAGTTGGGCCCCACAGCATCTTGCTTCCAGCTCTTTGGGAAGCTAAGAAACAACTCGCTCTGCACAGTGCTCTTACAGCCTAGTGGGAACATCTCTTCCAAAGGCCTGGGAAACGCAGTTTCTTTGCAGGTCTGATCTGGCTGAAGTAGGACTTCTGCTCTGGGTGTGCTACTTTGCCCTAGAGCTGAAAGGCACAACGTGCAGTCTTCTTTCCAAAGGGCGAGTTGGGCCCCACAGCATCTTGCTTCCAGCTCTTTGGGAAGCTAAGAAACAACTCGCTCTGCACAGTGGTCTTAAAGCCTAGTGGGAACATCTCTTCCAAAGGCCTGTGAAACGCAGTTTCTTTGCAGGCCTGATCTGGCTGAAGTAGGACTTCTGCTCTGGGTGTGCTACTTTGCCCTAGAGCTGAAAGGCACAACGTGCAGACTTCTTTCCAAAGGGCGAGTTGGGCCCCACAGCATCTTGCTTCCAGCTCTTTGGGAAGCTAAGAAACAACTCGCTCTGCACAGTGCTCTTACAGCCTACCGGGAACATCTCTTCCAAAGGCCTGTGAAACGCAGTTTCTTTGCAGGCCTGATCTGGCTGAAGTAGGACTTCTGCTCTGGGGTGCTACTTTGCCCTAGAGCTGAAAGGCACAACGTGCAGGCTTCTTTCCAAAGGGCGAGTTGGGCCCCACAGCATCTTGCTTCCAGCTCTTTGGGAAGCTAAGAAACAACTCGCTCTGCACAGTGCTCTTACAGCCTAGTGGGAACATCTCTTCCAAAGGCCTGTGAAACGCAGTTTCTTTGCAGGCCTGATCTGGCTGAAGTAGGACTTCTGCTCTGGGTGTGCTACTTTGCCCTAGAGCTGAAAGGCACAACGTGCAGGCTTCTTTCCAAAGGGCGAGTTGGGCCCCACAGCATCTTGCTTCCAGCTCTTTGGGAAGCTAAGAAACAACTCGCTCTGCACAGTGCTCTTACAGCCTACCGGGAACATCTCTTCCAAAGGCCTGTGAAACGCAGTTTCTTTGCAGGCCTTATCCGGCTGAAGTAGGACTTCTGCTCTGGGTGTGCTACTTTGCCCTAGAGCTGAAAGGCACAACGTGCAGGCTTCTTTCCAAAGGGCGAGTTGGGCCCCACAGCATCTTGCTTCCAGCTCTTTGGGAAGCTAAGAAACAACTCGCTCTGCACAGTGCTCTTACAGCCTAGTGGGAACATCTCTTCCAAAGGCCTGGGAAACGCAGTTTCTTTGCAGGCCTGATCTGGCTGAAGTAGGACTTCTGCTGTGGGTGTGCTACTTTGCCCTAGAGCTGAAAGGCACAACGTGCAGACTTCTTTCCAAAGGGCGAGTTGGGCCCCACAGCATCTTGCTTCCAGCTCTTTGGGAAGCTAAGAAACAACTCGCTCTGCACAGTGCTCTTACAGCCTACCGGGAACATCTCTTCCAAAGGCCTGTGAAACGCAGTTTCTTTGCAGGCCTGATCTGGCTGAAGTAGGACTTCTGCTCTGGGGTGCTACTTTGCCCTAGAGCTGAAAGGCACAACGTGCAGGCTTCTTTCCAAAGGGCGAGTTGGGCCCCACAGCATCTTGCTTCCAGCTCTTTGGGAAGCTAAGAAACAACTCGCTCTGCACAGTGCTCTTACAGCCTAGTGGGAACATCTCTTCCAAAGGCCTGTGAAACGCAGTTTCTTTGCAGGCCTGATCTGGCTGAAGTAGGACTTCTGCTCTGGGTGTGCTACTTTGCCCTAGAGCTGAAAGGCACAACGTGCAGGCTTCTTTCCAAAGGGCGAGTTGGGCCCCACAGCATCTTGCTTCCAGCTCTTTGGGAAGCTAAGAAACAACTCGCTCTGCACAGTGCTCTTACAGCCTACCGGGAACATCTCTTCCAAAGGCCTGTGAAACGCAGTTTCTTTGCAGGCCTTATCCGGCTGAAGTAGGACTTCTGCTCTGGGTGTGCTACTTTGCCCTAGAGCTGAAAGGCACAACGTGCAGGCTTCTTTCCAAAGGGCGAGTTGGGCCCCACAGCATCTTGCTTCCAGCTCTTTGGGAAGCTAAGAAACAACTCGCTCTGCACAGTGCTCTTACAGCCTAGTGGGAACATCTCTTCCAAAGGCCTGTGAAACGCAGTTTCTTTGCAGGCCTGATCTGGCTGAAGTAGGACTTCTGCTCTGGGTGTGCTACGTTGCCCTAGAGCTGAAAGGCACAACGTGCAGGCTTCTTTCCAAAGGGCGAGTTGGGCCCCACAGCATCTTGCTTCCAGCTCTTTGGGAAGCTAAGAAACAACTCGCTCTGCACAGTGCTCTTACAGCCTAGTGGGAACATCTCTTCCAAAGGCCTGTGAAACGCAGTTGCTTTGCAGGCCTGATCTGGCTGAAGTAGGACTTCTGCTCTGGGTGTGCTACTTTGCCCTAGAGCTGAAAGGCACAACGTGCAGGCTTCTTTCCAAAGGGCGAGTTGGGCCCCACAGCATCTTGCTTCCAGCTCTTTGGGAAGCTAAGAAACAACTCGCTCTGCACAGTGCTCTTAGAGCCTAGTGGGAACATCTCTTCCAAAGGCCTGTGAAACGCAGTTTCTTTGCAGGCCTGATCTGGCTGAAGTAGGACTTCTGCTCTGGGTGTGCTACTTTGCCCTAGAGCTGAAAGGCACAACGTGCAGTCTTCTTTCCAAAGGGCGAGTTGGGCCCCACAGCATCTTGCTTCCAGCTCTTTGGGAAGCTAAGAAACAACTCGCTCTGCACAGTGCTCTTACAGCCTACCGGGAACATCTCTTCCAAAGGCCTGTGAAACGCAGTTTCTTTGCAGGCCTGATCTGGCTGAAGTAGGACTTCTGCTCTGGGTGTGCTACTTTGCCCTAGAGCTGAAAGGCACAACGTGCAGGCTTCTTTCCAAAGGGCCAGTAGGGCCCCACAGCATCTTGCTTCCAGCTCTTTGGGAAGCTAAGAAACAACTCGCTCTGCACAGTGCTCTTACAGCCTAGTGGGAACATCTCTTCCAAAGGCCTGGGAAACGCAGTTTCTTTGCAGGCCTGATCTGGCTGAAGTAGGACTTCTGCTCTGGGTGTGCTACTTTGCCCTAGAGCTGAAAGGCACAACGTGCAGGCTTCTTTCCAAAGGGCGAGTTGGGCCCCACAGCATCTTGCTTCCAGCTCTTTGGGAAGCTAAGAAACAACTCGCTCTGCACAGTGCTCTTACAGCCTACCGGGAACATCTCTTCCAAAGGCCTGTGAAACGCAGTTTCTTTGCAGGCCTGATCCGGCTGAAGTAGGACTTCTGCTCTGGGTGTGCTACTTTGCCCTAGAGCTGAAAGGCACAACGTGCAGGCTTCTTTCCAAAGGGCGAGTTGGGCCCCACAGCATCTTGCTTCCAGCTCTTTGGGAAGCTAAGAAACAACTCGCTCTGCACAGTGCTCTTACAGCCTACCGGGAACATCTCTTCCAAAGGCCTGTGAAACGCAGTTTCTTTGCAGGCCTGATCTGGCTGAAGTAGGACTTCTGCTGTGGGTGTGCTACTTTGCCCTACAGCTGAAAGGCACAACGTGCAGGCTTCTTTCCAAAGGGCGAGTTGGGCCCCACAGCATCTTGCTTCCAGCTCTTTGGGAAGCTAAGAAACAACTCGCTCTGCACAGTGCTCTTACAGCCTAGTGGGAACATCTCTTCCAAAGGCCTGGGAAACGCAGTTTCTTTGCAGGCCTGATCTGGCTGAAGTAGGACTTCTGCTCTGGGTGTGCTACGTTGCCCTAGAGCTGAAAGGCACAACGTGCAGGCTTCTTTCCAAAGGGCGAGTTGGGCCCCACAGCATCTTGCTTCCAGCTCTTTGGGAAGCTAAGAAACAACTCGCTCTGCACAGTGCTCTTACAGCCTAGTGGGAACATCTCTTCCAAAGGCCTGTGAAACGCAGTTGCTTTGCAGGCCTGATCTGGCTGAAGTAGGACTTCTGCTCTGGGTGTGCTACTTTGCCCTAGAGCTGAAAGGCACAACGTGCAGGCTTCTTTCCAAAGGGCGAGTTGGGCCCCACAGCATCTTGCTTCCAGCTCTTTGGGAAGCTAAGAAACAACTCGCTCTGCACAGTGCTCTTAGAGCCTAGTGGGAACATCTCTTCCAAAGGCCTGTGAAACGCAGTTTCTTTGCAGGCCTTATCTGGCTGAAGTAGGACTTCTGCTCTGGGTGTGCTACTTTGCCCTAGAGCTGAAAGGCACAACGTGCAGGCTTCTTTCCAAAGGGCGAGTTGGGCCCCACAGCATCTTGCTTCCAGCTCTTTGGGAAGCTAAGAAACAACTCTCTCTGCACAGTGTTCTTACAGCCTAGTGGGAACATCTCTTCCAAAGGCCGGTGAAACGCAGTTTCTTTGCAGGCCTGATCTGGATGAAGTAGGACTTCTGCTCTGGGTGTGCTA
Source organism: Equus caballus (assembly GCF_041296265.1). NCBI lineage: Eukaryota > Metazoa > Chordata > Mammalia > Perissodactyla > Equidae > Equus > Equus caballus. The sequence continues at coordinate 1,529,639 of NC_091712.1, forward strand.
CTTTGCCCTAGAGCTGAAAGGCACAACGTGCAGGCTTCTTTCCAAAGGGCGAGTTGGGCCCCACAGCATCTTGCTTCCAGCTCTTTGGGAAGCTAAGAAACAACTCGCTCTGCACAGTGCTCTTACAGCCTACCGGGAACATCTCTTCCAAAGGCCTGTGAAACGCAGTTTCTTTGCAGGCCTGATCTGGCTGAAGTAGGACTTCTGCTCTGGGTGTGCTACTTTGCCCTGGAGCTGAAAGGCACAACGTGCAGGCTTCTTTCCAAAGGGCGAGTTGGGCCCCACAGCATCTTGCTTCCAGCTCTTGGGAAGCTAAGAAACAACTCGCTCTGCACAGTGCTCTTACAGCCTACCGGGAACATCTCTTCCAAAGGCCTGTGAAACGCAGTTTCTTTGCAGGCCTGATCTGGCTGAAGTAGGACTTCTGCTCTGGGTGTGCTACTTTGCCCTAGAGCTGAAAGGCACAACGTGCAGACTTCTTTCCAAAGGGCGAGTTGGGCCCCACAGCATCTTGCTTCCAGCTCTTTGGGAAGCTAAGAAACAACTCGCTCTGAACAGTGCTCTTACAGCCTACCGGGAACATCTCTTCCAAAGGCCTGTGAAACGCAGTTTCTTTGCAGGCCTGATCTGGCTGAAGTAGGACTTCTGCTCTGGGGTGCTACTTTGCCCTAGAGCTGAAAGGCACAACGTGCAGGCTTCTTTCCAAAGGGCGAGTTGGGCCCCACAGCATCTTGCTTCCAGCTCTTTGGGAAGCTAAGAAACAACTCGCTCTGCACAGTGCTCTTACAGCCTAGTGGGAACATCTCTTCCAAAGGCCTGTGAAACGCAGTTTCTTTGCAGGCCTGATCTGGCTGAAGTAGGACTTCTGCTCTGGGTGTGCTACTTTGCCCTGGAGCTGAAAGGCACAACGTGCAGGCTTCTTTCCAAAGGGCGAGTTGGGCCCCACAGCATCTTGCTTCCAGCTCTTTGGGAAGCTAAGAAACAACTCGCTCTGCACAGTGCTCTTACAGCCTAGTGGGAACATCTCTTCCAAAGGCCTGGGAAACGCAGTTTCTTTGCAGGTCTGATCTGGCTGAAGTAGGACTTCTGCTCTGGGTGTGCTACTTTGCCCTAGAGCTGAAAGGCACAACGTGCAGGCTTCTTTCCAAAGGGCGAGTTGGGCCCCACAGCATCTTGCTTCCAGCTCTTTGGGAAGCTAAGAAACAACTCGCTCTGCACAGTCTTCTTAAAGCCTAGTGGGAACATCTCTTCCAAAGGCCTGTGAAACGCAGTTTCTTTGCAGGCCTGATCTGGCTGAAGTAGGACTTCTGCTCTGGGTGTGCTACTTTGCCCTAGAGCTGAAAGGCACAACGTGCAGGCTTCTTTCCAAAGGCCGAGTTGGGCCCCACAGCATCTTGCTTCCAGCTCTTTGGGAAGCTAAGAAACAACTCGCTCTGCACAGTGCTCTTACAGCCTACCGGGAACATCTCTTCCAAAGGCCTGTGAAACGCAGTTTCTTTGCAGGCCTGATCCGGCTGAAGTAGGACTTCTGCTCTGGGTGTGCTACTTTGCCCTAGAGCTGAAAGGCACAACGTGCAGGCTTCTTTCCAAAGGGCGAGTTGGGCCCCACAGCATCTTGCTTCCAGCTCTTTGGGAAGCTAAGAAACAACTCGCTCTGCACAGTGCTCTTACAGCCTACCGGGAACATCTCTTCCAAAGGCCTGTGAAACGCAGTTTCTTTGCAGGCCTGATCTGGCTGAAGTAGGACTTCTGCTCTGGGTGTGCTACTTTGCCCTAGAGCTGAAAGGCACAACGTGCAGGCTTCTTTCCAAAGGGCGAGTTGGGCCCCACAGCATCTTGCTTCCAGCTCTTGGGAAGCTAAGAAACAACTCGCTCTGCACAGTGCTCTTACAGCCTACCGGGAACATCTCTTCCAAAGGCCTGTGAAACGCAGTTTCTTTGCAGGCCTGATCTGGCTGAAGTAGGACTTCTGCTCTGGGTGTGCTACTTTGCCCTAGAGCTGAAAGGCACAACGTGCAGACTTCTTTCCAAAGGGCGAGTTGGGCCCCACAGCATCTTGCTTCCAGCTCTCTGGGAAGCTAAGAAACAACTCGCTCTGCACAGTGCTCTTACAGCCTACCGGGAACATCTCTTCCAAAGGCCTGTGAAACGCAGTTTCTTTGCAGGCCTGATCTGGCTGAAGTAGGACTTCTGCTCTGGGGTGCTACTTTGCCCTAGAGCTGAAAGGCACAACGTGCAGGCTTCTTTCCAAAGGGCGAGTTGGGCCCCACAGCATCTTGCTTCCAGCTCTTTGGGAAGCTAAGAAACAACTCGCTCTGCACAGTGCTCTTACAGCCTAGTGGGAACATCTCTTCCAAAGGCCTGTGAAACGCAGTTTCTTTGCAGGCCTGATCTGGCTGAAGTAGGACTTCTGCTCTGGGTGTGCTACTTTGCCCTAGAGCTGAAAGGCACAACGTGCAGGCTTCTTTCCAAAGGGCGAGTTGGGCCCCACAGCATCTTGCTTCCAGCTCTTTGGGAAGCTAAGAAACAACTCGCTCTGCACAGTGCTCTTACAGCCTACCGGGAACGTCTCTTCCAAAGGCCTGTGAAACGCAGTTTCTTTGCAGGCCTGATCTGGCTGAAGTAGGACTTCTGCTCTGGGTGTGCTACTCGGCCCTAGAGCTGATAGGCACAACGTGCAGTCTTCTTTCCAAAGGGCGAGTTGGGCACCACAGCATCTTGCTTCCAGCTCTTTGGGAAGCTAAGAAACAACTCGCTCTGCACAGTGCTCTTACAGCCTAGTGGGAACATCTCTTCCAAAGGCCTGTGAAACGCAGTTTCTTTGCAGGCCTGATCTGGCTGAAGTAGGACTTCTGCTCTGGGTGTGCTACTTTGCCCTAGAGCTGAAAGGCACAACGTGCAGGCTTCTTTCCAAAGGGCGAGTTGGGCCCCACAGCATCTTGCTTCCAGCTCTTTGGGAAGCTAAGAAACAACTCGCTCTGCACAGTGCTCTTACAGCCTAGTGGGAACATCTCTTCCAAAGGCCTGTGAAACGCAGTTGCTTTGCAGGCCTGATCTGGCTGAAGTAGGACTTCTGCTCTGGGTGTGCTACTTTGCCCTAGAGCTGAAAGGCACAACGTGCAGGCTTCTTTCCAAAGGGCGAGTTGGGCCCCACAGCATCTTGCTTCCAGCTCTTTGGGAAGCTAAGAAACAACTCGCTCTGCACAGTGCTCTTAGATCCTATTGGGAACATCTCTTCCAAAGGCCTGTGAAACGCAGTTTCTTTGCAGGCCTGATCTGGCTGAAGTAGGACTTCTGCTCTGGGTGTGCTACTTTGCCCTAGAGCTGAAAGGCACAACGTGCAGGCTTCTTTCCAAAGGGCGAGTTGGGCCCCACAGCATCTTGCTTCCAGCTCTTTGGGAAGCTAAGAAACAACTCGCTCTGCACAGTGCTCTTACAGCATACCGGGAACATCTCTTCCAAAGGCCTGTGAAACGCAGTTTCTTTGCAGGCCTGATCCGGCTGAAGTAGGACTTCTGCTCTGGGTGTGCTACTTTGCCCTAGAGCTGAAAGGCACAACGTGCAGGCTTCTTTCCAAAGGGCGAGTTGGGCCCCACAGCATCTTGCTTCCAGCTCTTTGGGAAGCTAAGAAACAACTCGCTCTGCACAGAGCTCTTACAGCCTACCGGGAACATCTCTTCCAAAGGCCTGTGAAACGCAGTTTCTTTGCAGGCCTGATCTGGCTGAAGTAGGACTTCTGCTCTGGGTGTGCTACTTTGCCCTAGAGCTGAAAGGCACAACGTGCAGGCTTCTTTCCAAAGGGCGAGTTGGGCCCCACAGAATCTTGCTTCCAGCTCTTTGGGAAGCTAAGAAACAACTCGCTCTGCACAGTGCTCTTACAGCCTAGTGGGAACATCTCTTCCAAAGGCCTGTGAAACGCAGTTTCTTTGCAGGCCTGATCTGGCTGAAGTAGGACTTCTGCTCTGGGTGTGCTACTTTGCCCTAGAGCTGAAAGGCACAACGTGCAGGCTTCTTTCCAAAGGGCGAGTTGGGCCCCACAGCATCTTGCTTCCAGCTCTTTGGGAAGCTAAGAAACAACTCGCTCTGCACAGTGCTCTTACAGCCTACCGGGAACATCTCTTCCAAAGGCCTGTGAAACGCAGTTTCTTTGCCGGCCTGATCTGGCTGAAGTAGGACTTCTGCTCTGGGTGTGCTACTTTGCCCTAGAGCTGAAAGGCACAACGTGCAGGCTTCTTTCCAAAGGGCGAGTTGGGCCCCACAGCACCTTGCTTCCACCTCTTTGGGAAGCTAAGAAACAACTCGCTCTGCACAGTGCTCTTACAGCCTAGTGGGAACATCTCTTCCAAAGGCCTGTGAAACGCAGTTTCTTTGCAGGCCTGATCTGGCTGAAGTAGGACTTATGCTCTGGGTGTGCTACTTTGCCCTAGAGCTGAAAGGCACAACGTGCAGGCTTCTTTCCAAAGGGCGAGTTGGGCCCCACAGCATCTTGCTTCCAGCTCTTTGGGAAGCTAAGAAACAACTCGCTCTGCACAGTGCTCTTACAGCCTAGTGGGAACATCTCTTCCAAAGGCCTGTGAAACGCAGTTTCTTTGCAGGCCTGATCTGGCTGAAGTAGGACTTCTGCTCTGGGTGTGCTACTTTGCCCTAGAGCTGAAAGGCACAACGTGCAGGCTTCTTTCCAAAGGGCGAGTTGGGCCCCACAGCATCTTGCTTCCAGCTCTTTGGGAAGCTAAGAAACAACTCGCTCTGCACAGTGCTCTTACAAACTAGTGGGAACATCTCTTCCAAAGGCCTGTGAAACGCAGTTTCTTTGCAGGCCTGATCTGGCTGAAGTAGGACTTCTGCTCTGGGTGTGCTACTTTGCCCTAGAGCTGAAAGGCACAACGTGCAGGCTTCTTTCCAAAGGGCGAGTTGGGCCCCACAGCATCTTGCTTCCAGCTCTTTGGGAAGCTAAGAAACAACTCGCTCTGCACAGTGCTCTTACAGCCTACCGGGAACATGTCTTCCAAAGGCCTGTGAAACGCAGTTTCTTTGCGGCCTGATCTGGCTGAAGTAGGACTTCTACTCTGGGTGTGCCACATGGCCCTAGAGCTGAAAGGCACAACGTGCAGGCTTCTTTCCAAAGGGCGAGTTGGGCCCCAAAGCCTCTTGCTTCCAGCTCTTTGGGAAGCTAAGAAACAACTCGCTCTGCAGACCTCTCTTACAGCCAACCGGGAGCATCTCTTGCAAAGGCCTGAGAAATGCAGTTTCTTTGCAGGCCTTATCTCGCTGAGGTAGAACTGCTGCTATGCCATGTCCTACATCGGCCTAGAGTTGCAAGGCTCAAAGTCCTGCCTTGACTCCTCAAGGGCAGACAGGCCCCACAGCGTGGGGCTTCCACCTCTTTGGGCAGCTAAGAAACAACTTGCTCTGCACTGTTGTTTTGCAGCCTACAGGGAACAAGTCTTACAAAGGCCTGTGAAACGCAGTTTCTTCCCAGCCTTGATCTGGCTGAAGTAGAACTTCTGCTCTGGGTGTGCTACATTCCCCTGGAGCTGAAAGGCACAACCCGCAGTCTTCATTCCAAAGGGCGAGTTGAGCCCCAAAGCATTTTGCTTCCAGCTCTTTGGGAAGCTAAGAAACAACTCGCTCTGCACAGTGCTCTTACAGCCTACCGGGAACATCTCTCAGAAAGGCCTGTGAAACGCAGTTTCTATGCAGGCCTCATCTGGCTGAAGTAGAACTTCTGCTCTGGGTGTGCCACCTTGCCCTAGAGCTGAAAGGCGCAACGTGCAGTCTCATTTCCAAAGGGCGAGTTGGGCCCCAAAGCATCTTGCTTCCAGCTCTTTGGAAGCTGAGAAACAGCTCGCTGTGCACAGTGCTCTTACAGCCTACCGGGAACATCTCTTCCAAAGGCCTGTGAAACGCAGTTTCTTTGCAGGCCTGATCTGGCTGAATTAGAACTTCTTCTCTGGGTGTGCTACATTGCCCTAGGGCTGACAGGCACAACGTGCCGTCTCCTTTCCAAAAAGCGAGTTGGGCCCCTCAGCATCTTTCTTCCAGCTCTTTGGGAAGCTAAGAAACAACTCGCTCTGCACAGTGCTCTTACAGCCTACCGGGAACATCTCTTCCAAAGGCCTGTGAAACGCAGTTTCTTTGCAGGCCTGATCTGGCTGAAGTAGGACTTCTGCTGTGGGTGTGCTACTTTGCCCTAGAGCTGAAAGGCACAACGTGCAGGCTTCTTTCCAAAGGCCGAGTTGGGCCCCACAGCATCTTGCTTCCAGCTCTTTGGGAAGCTAAGAAACAACTCGCTCTGCGCAGTGCTCTTACAGCCTAGTGGGAACATCTCTTCCAAAGGCCTGTGAAACGCAGTTTCTTTGCAGGCCTGATCTGGCTGAAGTAGGACTTCTGCTCTGGGTGTGCTACTTTGCCCTAGAGCTGAAAGGCACAACGTGCAGGCTTCTTTCCAAAGGGCGAGTTGGGCCCCACAGCATCTTGCTTCCAGCTCTTTGGGAAGCTAAGAAACAACTCGCTCTGCACAGTGCTCTTACAGCCTACCGGGAACATCTCTTCCAAAGGCCTGTGAAACGCAGTTTCTTTGCAGGCCTCTTTTGGCTGAAGTAGGACTTCTGCTCTGCGTGTGCTACTTTGCCCTAGAGCTGAAAGGCACAACGTGCAGGCTTCTTTCCAAAGGCCGAGTTGGGCCCCACAGCATCTTGCTTCCAGCTCTTTGGGAAGCTAAGAAACAACTCGCTCTGCACAGTGCTCTTACAGCCTACCGGGAACATCTCTTCCAAAGGCCTGTGAAACGCAGTTTCTTTGCAGGCCTGATCTGGCTGAAGTAGGACTTCTGCTGTGGGTGTGCTACTTTGCCCTAGAGCTGAAAGGCACAACGTGCAGGCTTCTTTCCAAAGGCCGAGTTGGGCCCCACAGCATCTTGCTTCCAGCTCTTTGGGAAGCTAAGAAACAACTCGCTCTGCACAGTGCTCTTACAGCCTACCGGGAACATCTCTTCCAAAGGCCTGTGAAACGCAGTTTCTTTGCAGGCCTGATCTGGCTGAAGTAGGACTTCTGCTCTGGGTGTGCTACTTTGCCCTAGAGCTGAAAGGCACAACGTGCAGGCTTCTTTCCAAAGGCCGAGTTGGGCCCCACAGCATCTTGCTTCCAGCTCTTTGGGAAGCTAAGAAACAACTCGCTCTGCACAGTGCTCTTACAGCCTACCGGGAACATCTCTTCCAAAGGCCTGTGAAACGCAGTTTCTTTGCAGGCCTGATCTGGCTGAAGTAGGACTTCTGCTCTGGGTGTGCTACTTTGCCCTAGAGCTGAAAGGCACAACGTGCAGGCTTCTTTCCAAAGGGCGAGTTGGGCCCCACAGCATCTTGCTTCCAGCTCTTTGGGAAGCTAAGAAACAACTCGCTCTGCACAGTGCTCTTACAGCCTACCGGGAACATCTCTTCCAAAGGCCTGTGAAACGCAGTTTCTTTGCAGGCCTGATCTGGCTGAAGTAGGACTTCTGCTGTGGGTGTGCTACTTTGCCCTAGAGGTGAAAGGCACAACGTGCAGGCTTCTTTCCAAAGGGCGAGTTGGGCCCCACAGCATCTTGCTTCCAGCTCTTTGGGAAGCTAAGAAACAACTCGCTCTGCACAGTGCTCTTACAGCCTACCGGGAACATCTCTTCCAAAGGCCTGTGAAACGCAGTTTCTTTGCAGGCCTGATCTGGCTGAAGTAGGACTTCTGCTGTGGGTGTGCTACTTTGCCCTAGAGCTGAAAGGCACAACGTGCAGGCTTCTTTCCAAAGGGCGAGTTGGGCCCCACAGCATCTTGCTTCCAGCTCTTTGGGAAGCTAAGAAACAACTCGCTCTGCACAGTGCTCTTACAGCCTACCGGGAACATCTCTTCCAAAGGCCTGTGAAACGCAGTTTCTTTGCAGGCCTGATCTGGCTGAAGTAGGACTTCTGCTCTGGGTGTGCTACTTTGCCCTAGAGCTGAAAGGCACAACGTGCAGGCTTCTTTCCAAAGGGCGAGTTGGGCACCACAGCATCTTGCTTCCAGCTCTTTGGGAAGCTAAGAAACAACTCGCTCTGCACAGTGCTCTTACAGCCTACCGGGAACATCTCTTCCAAAGGCCTGTGAAACGCAGTTTCTTTGCAGGCCTGATCTGGCTGAAGTAGGACTTCTGCTGTGGGTGTGCTACTTTGCCCTAGAGCTGAAAGGCACAACGTGCAGGCTTCTTTCCAAAGGCCGAGTTGGGCCCCACAGCATCTTGCTTCCAGCTCTTTGGGAAGCTAAGAAACAACTCGCTCTGCACAGTGCTCTTACAGCCTACCGGGAACATCTCTTCCAAAGGCCTGTGAAACGCAGTTTCTTTGCAGGCCTGATCTGGCTGAAGTAGGACTTCTGCTGTGGGTGTGATACTTTGCCCTAGAGCTGAAAGGCACAACGTGCAGGCTTCTTTCCAAAGGGCGAGTTGGGCCCCACAGCATCTTGCTTCCAGCTCTTTGGGAAGCTAAGAAACAACTCGCTCTGCACAGTGCTCTTACAGCCTACCGGGAACATCTCTTCCAAAGGCCTGTGAAACGCAGTTTCTTTGCAGGCCTGATCTGGCTGAAGTAGGACTTCTGCTCTGGGTGTGCTACTTTGCCCTAGAGCTGAAAGGCACAACGTGCAGGCTTCTTTCCAAAGGGCGAGTTGGGCCCCACAGCATCTTGCTTCCAGCTCTTTGGGAAGCTAAGAAACAACTCGCTCTGCACAGTGCTCTTACAGCCTACCGGGAACATGTCTTCCAAAGGCCTGTGAAACGCAGTTTCTTTGCAGGCCTGATCTGGCTGAAGTAGGACTTCTGCTCTGGGTGTGCTACTTTGCCCTAGAGCTGAAAGGCACAACGTGCAGGCTTCTTTCGAAAGGGCGAGTTGGACCCCACAGCATCTTGCTTCCAGCTCTTTGGGAAGCTAAGAAACAACTGGCTCTGCTGACCTCTCTTACAGCCAACTGGGAGCATCTCTTGCAAAGGCCTGAGAAATGCAGTTTCTTTGCAGGCCTTATCTCGCTGAGGTAGAACTGCTGCTATGGCATATCCTTCTTTGGCCTAGTGTTGCAAGGCTCAAAGTCCTGCCTTGACTCCTCAAGGGCAGACAGGCCCCACAGCGTGGGGCTTCCACCTCTTTAGGCCGCTAAGAAACAACTTGCTCTGCACTGGTGTTTTACAGCCTACAGGGAACGCGTCTTACAAAGGCCTGTGAAACGCAGTTTATTCCCAGCCCTGATCTGGCTGAAGTAGAACTTCTGCTCTGGGTGTGCTACATTCCCCTGGAGCTGAAAGGCACAACCCGCAGTCTTCATTCCAAAGGGCGAGTTGAGCCCCAAAGCATTTTGCTTCCAGCTCTTTGGGAAGCTAAGAAACAACTCGCTCTGCACAGTGCTCTTACAGCCTACCGGAAACATCTCTCAGAAAGGCCTGTGAAACGCAGTTTCTATGCAGGCCTCATCTGGCTGAAGTAGAACTTCTGCTCTGGGTGTGCCACCTTGCCCTAGAGCTGAAAGGCGCAACGTGCAGTCTCATTTCCAAAGGGCGATTTGGGCCCCAAGGCATCTTGCTTCCAGCTCTTTGGAAGCTGAGAAACAGCTCGCTGTGCACAGTGCTCTTACAGCCTACCGGGAACATCTCTTCCAAAGGCCTGTGAAACGCAGTTTCTTTGCAGGCCTGATCTGGCTGAATTAGAACTTCTTCTCTGGGTGTGCTACATTGCCCTAGGGCTGAAAGGCACAACGTGCCGTCTCCTTTCCAAAAAGCGAGTTGGGCCCCTCAGCATCTTTCTTCCAGCTCTTTGGGAAGCTAAGAAACAACTCGCTCTGCACAGTGCTCTTACAGCCTACCGGGAACATCTCTTCCAAAGGCCTGTGAAACGCAGTTTCTTTGCAGGCCTGATCTGGCTGAAGTAGGACTTCTGCTCTGGGTGTGCTACTTTGCCCTAGAGCTGAAAGGCACAACGTGCAGGCTTCTTTCGAAAGGGCGAGTTGGACCCCACAGCATCTTGCTTCCAGCTCTTTGGGAAGCTAAGAAACAACTGGCTCTGCAGACCTCTCTTACAGCCAACTGGGAGCATCTCTTGCAAAGGCCTGAGAAATGCAGTTTCTTTGCAGGCCTTATCTCGCTGAGGTAGAACTGCTGCTATGGCATATCCTTCTTTGGCCTAGTGTTGCAAGGCTCAAAGTCCTGCCTTGACTCCTCAAGGGCAGACAGGCCCCACAGCGTGGGGCTTCCACCTCTTTAGGCCGCTAAGAAACAACTTGCTCTGCACTGGTGTTTTACAGCCTACAGGGAACGAGTCTTACAAAGGCCTGTGAAACGCAGTTTATTCCCAGCCCTGATCTGGCTGAAGTAGAACTTCTGCTCTGCCGGGTCCTACATGGCGCTAGAGCTGCAAGGCACAAAGTCTTGCCTTGTTTCCACAAGGGTAGACAAGTCCCTCAGGTCCAGATTCCAGCTCTTTCGGTAGCTAAGAAACAACTCGCTCTGCACAGTGCTCTTACAGCCTACCGGGAACATCTCTTACAAAGGCCTGTGATACGCAGTTCCTTTGCAGGCCTGATCTGGCAGAAGTAGGACTTCTGCTCTGGGTGTGCTACTTTGCCCTAGAGCTGAAAGGCACAACGTGCAGGCTTCTTTCCAAAGGGCGAGTTGGGCCCCAAAGCACCTTGCTTCCAGCTCTTTGGGAAGCTAAGAACCAACTCGCTCTGACAGTGCTCTTACAGCCTAGGGAGAACATATCTTACAAAGGCATGTGAAACGCAGTTTCTATGCAGGCCTGATCTGGCTGAAGTAGGACTTCTGCTCTGGGTGTGCTACATTCCCCTAGAGCTGCAAGGCTCAAATTGATGTCTTCTTTCCAAAGGGCGAGTTGGGCCCCAAAGCATCTTGCCTCCAGCTCTTTGGGAAGCTAAGAAACAACTCGCTCTGCAGACCTCTCTTACAGCCAACCGAGAACATCTCTTGCAAAGGCCTGAGAAATGCAGTTTCTTTGTAGGCCTTATCTCGCTGAGGTAGAACTGCTGCTATGCCGTGTCCTACATCGGCCTAGAGTTGCAAGGCTCAAAGTCCTGTCTTGACTCCTCAAGGGCAGACAGGCCCCACAAGGTGGGGCTTCCACCTCTTTGGGCAGCTAAGAAACAACTCGCTCTGCACAGTGCTCTTCCAACCAAGTGAGAACATCTCTTCCAAAGGCCTGTGAAACGCAGTTTCTTTGCAGGCCTGATCTGGCTGAAGTAGGACTTCTGCTGTGGGTGTGCTACTTTGCCCTACAGCTGAAAGGCACAACGTGCAGGCTTCTTTCCAAAGGGCGAGTTGGGCCCCACAGCATCTTGCTTCCAGCTCTTTGGGAAGCTAAGAAACAACTCTCTCTGCACAGTGTTCTTACAGCCTAGTGGGAACATCTCTTCCAAAGGCCGGTGAAACGCAGTTTCTTTGCAGGCCTGATCTGGCTGAAGTAGGACTTCTGCTCTGGGTGTGCTACTTTGCCCTAGAGCTGAAAGGCACAACGTGCAGGCTTCTTTCCAAAGGGCGAGTTGGGCCCCACAGCATCTTGCTTCCAGCTCTTTGGGAAGCTAAGAAACAACTCGCTCTGCACAGTGCTCTTACAGCCTACCGGGAACATCTCTTCCAAAGGCCTGTGAAACGCAGTTTCTTTGCAGGCCTGATCTGGCTGAAGTAGGACTTCTGCTCTGGGTGTGCTACTTTGCCCTAGAGCTGAAAGGCACAACGTGCAGGCTTCTTTCCAAAGGGCGAGTTGGGCCCCACATCATCTTGCTTCCAGCTCTTTGGGAATCTAAGAAACCACTCTCTCTGCAGAGTGCTCTTACGGCCAACCGGGAACATCTCTTCCAAAGGCCTGTGAAACGCAGTTTCTTTCCAGGCCTGATCTGGCTGAAGTGGGACTTCTGCTCTGGGTGTGCTACTTTGCCCTAGAGCTGAAAGGCACAACGTGCAGGCTTCTTTCCAAAGGGCGAGTTGGGCCCCAAAGCACCTTGCTTCCAGCTCTTTGGGAAGCTAAGAACCAACTCGCTCTGACAGTGCTCTTACAGCCTAGGGAGAACATATCTTACAAAGGCATGTGAAACGCAGTTTCTATGCAGGCCTGATCTGGCTGAAGTAGGACTTCTGCTCTGGGTGTGCTACTTTGCCCTAGAGCTGAAAGGCACAACGTGCAGGCTTCTTTCCAAAGGGCGAGTTGGGCCCCAAAGCATCTTGCCTCCAGCTCTTTGGGAAGCTAAGAAACAACTCGCTCTGCAGACCTCTCTTACAGCCAACCGAGAACATCTCTTGCAAAGGCCTGAGAAATGCAGTTTCTTTGTAGGCCTTATCTCGCTGAGGTAGAACTGCTGCTATGCCGTGTCCTACATCGGCCTAGAGTTGCAAGGCTCAAAGTCCTGTCTTGACTCCTCAAGGGCAGACAGGCCCCACAAGGTGGGGCTTCCACCTCTTTGGGCAGCTAAGAAACAACTCGCTCTGCACAGTGCTCTTCCAACCAAGTGAGAACATCTCTTCCAAAGGAATGTGAAACGCAGTTTCTTTGCAGGCCTGATCTGGCTGAAGTAAGCCTTCTGGTCTGGGTGTGCTACTTTGCCCTAGAGCTGAAAGGCACAACGTGCAGGCTTCATTCCAAAGGGCGAGTTGGGCCCCACAGCATCTTGCTTCCAGCTCTTTGGGAACCTAAGAAACAACTCGCTCTGCACAGTGCTCTTACAGCCTACCGGGAACATCTCTTCCAAAGGCCCGTGAAACGCAGTTTATTTGAAGGCCTGATCTGGCTGATGTAGGACTTCTTGTCTGGGTGTGCTACTTTACCCTAGAGCTGAAAGGCACAACGTGCAGGCTTCTTTCCAAAGGGCGAGTTGGGCCCCACAGCATCTTGCTTCCAGCTCTTTGGGAATCTAAGAAACCACTCTCTCTGCAGAGTGCTCTTACGGCCAACCGGGAACATCTCTTCCAAAGGCCTGTGAAACGCAGTTTCTTTGCAGGCCTGATCTGGCTGAAGTAGGACTTCTGCTCTGGGTGTGCTACTTTGCCCTAGAGCTGAAAGGCACAACGTGCAGGCTTCTTTCCAAAGGGCGAGTTGGGCCCCACAGCATCTTGCTTCCAGCTCTTTGGGAACCTAAGAAACAACTCGCTCTGCACAGTGCTCTTACAGCCTACCGGGAACATCTCTTCCAAAGGCCTGTGAAACGCAGTTTATTTGCAGGCCTGATCTGGCTGAAGTAGGACTTCTGCTGTGGGTGTGCTACTTTGCCCTAGAGCTGAAAGGCACAACGTGCAGGCTTCTTTCCAAAGGGCGAGTTGGGCCCCACAGCATCTTGCTTCCAGCTCTTTGGGAAGCTAAGAAACAACTCGCTCTGCACAGTGCTCTTACAGCCTACCGGGAACATCTCTTCCAAAGGCCTGTGAAACGCAGTTTCTTTGCAGGCCTGATCTGGCTGAAGTAGGACTTCTGCTCTGGGTGTGCTACTTTGCCCTAGAGCTGAAAGGCACAACGTGCAGGCTTCTTTCCAAAGGGCGAGTTGGGCCCCACAGCATCTTGCTTCCAGCTCTTTGAGAAGCTAAGAAACAACTCGCTCTGCACAGTGCTCTTACAGCCTAGTGGGAACATCTCTTCCAAAGGCCTGTGAAATGCAGTTTCTTTGCAGGCCTGATCTGGCTGAAGTGGGACTTCTGCTCTGGGTGTGCTACTTTGCCCTAGAGCTGAAAAGCACAACGTGCAGGCTTCTTTCCAAAGGGCGAGTTGGGCCCCACAGCATCTTTCTTCCAGCTCTTTGGGAACCTAAGAAACAACTCGCTCTGCACAGTGCTCTTCCATCCAAGTGAGAACATCTCTTCCAAAGGAATGTGAAACGCAGTTTCTTTGCAGGCCTGATCTGGCTGAAGTAAGTCTTCTGGTCTGGGTGTGCTACTTTGCCCTAGAGCTGAAAGGCGCAACGTGCAGGCTTCTTTCCAAAGGGCGAGTTGGGCCCCACAACATCTTGCTTCCAGCTCTTTGGGAAGCTAAGAAACAACTCGCTCTGCACAGTGCTCTTACAGCCTACTGGGAACATCTCTTCCAAAGGCCTTTGAAACGCAGTTTCTTTGCAGGCCTGATCTGGCTGAAGTAGAACTTCTGCTCTGGGTGTGCTACGTTGCCCTGGAGGTGAAAGGCACAATCCGCAGGCTTCTTTCCAAAGGGCGAGTTGGGCCCCACAGCATCTTCCTTCCAGCTCTTTGGGAAGCTAAGAAACAACTGGCTCTGCAGACCTCTCTTACAGCCAACTGGGAGCATCTCTTGCAAAGGCCTGAGAAATGCAGTTTCTTTGCAGGCCTTATCTCGCTGAGGTAGAACTGCTGCTATGGCATATCCTTCTTTGGCCTAGTGTTGCAAGGCTCAAAGTCCTGCCTTGACTCCTCAAGGGCAGACAGGACCCACAGCGTGGGGCTTCCACCTCTTTAGGCCGCTAAGAAACAACTTGCTCTGCACTGGTGTTTTACAGCCTACAGGGAACGAGTCTTACAAAGGCCTGTGAAACGCAGTTTATTCCCAGCATTGATCTGGCTGAAGTAGAACTTCTGCTCTGCCGGGTCCTACATGGCGCTAGAGCTGCAAGGCACAAAGTCTTGCCTTGTTTCCACAAGGGTAGACAAGTCCCTCAGGTCCAGATTCCAGCTCTTTCGGTAGCTAAGAAACAACTCGCTCTGCACAGTGCTCTTACAGCCTACCGGGAACATCTCTTCCAAAGGCCTGTGAAACGCAGTTTCTTTGCAGGCCTGATCTGGCTGAAGTAGGACTTCTGCTCTGGGTGTGCTACTTTGCCCTAGAGCTGAAAGGCACAACGTGCAGGCTTCTTTCCAAAGGGCGAGTTGGGCCCCACAGCATCTTGCTTCCAGCTCTTTGGGAAGCTAAGAAACAACTCGCTCTGCACAGTGCTCTTACAGCCTACCGGGAACATCTCTTCCAAAGGCCTTTGAAACGCAGTTTCTTTGCAGGCCTTATCTGGCTGAAGTAGGACTTCTGCTCTGGGTGTGCTACTTTGCCCTAGAGCTGAAAGGCACAACGTGCAGGCTTCTTTCCAAAGGGCCAGTTGGGCCCCACAGCATCTTGCTTCCAGCTCTTTGGGAAGCTAAGAAACAACTCGCTCTGCACAGTGTTCTTACAGCCTAGTGGGAACATCTCTTCCAAAGGCCGGTGAAACGCAGTTTCTTTGCAGGCCTGATCTGGCTGAAGTAGGACTTCTGCTCTGGGTGTGCTACTTTGCCCTAGAGCTGAAAGGCACAACGTGCAGGCTTCTTTCCAAAGGGCGAGTTGGGCCCCACAGCATCTTGCTTCCAGCTCTTTGGGAAGCTAAGAAACAACTCGCTCTGCACAGTGCTCTTACAGCCTACCGGGAACATCTCTTCCAAAGGCCTGTGAAACGCAGTTTCTTTGCAGGCCTGATCTGGCTGAAGTAGGACTTCTGCTCTGGGTGTGCTACTTTGCCCTAGAGCTGAAAGGCACAACGTGCAGGCTTCTTTCCAAAGGGCGAGTTGGGCCCCACAGCATCTTGCTTCCAGCTCTTTGGGAAGCTAAGAAACAACTCGCTCTGCACAGTGCTCTTACAGCCTACCGGGAACATCTCTTCCAAAGGCCTTTGAAACGCAGTTTCTTTGCAGGCCTTATCTGGCTGAAGTAGGACTTCTGCTCTGGGTGTGCTACTTTGCCCTAGAGCTGAAAGGCACAACGTGCAGGCTTCTTTCCAAAGGGCCAGTTGGGCCCCACAGCATCTTGCTTCCAGCTCTTTGGGAAGCTAAGAAACAACTCGCTCTGCACAGTGCTCTTACAGCCTAGTGGGAACATCTCTTCCAAAGGCCGGTGAAACGCAGTTTCTTTGCAGGTCTGATCTGGCTGATGTAGGACTTCTGCTCTGGGTGTGCTACTTTGCCCTAGAGCTGAAAGGCACAACGTGCAGTCTTCTTTCCAAAGGGCGAGTTGGGCCCCACAGCATCTTGCTTCCAGCTCTTTGGGAAGCTAAGAAACAACTCGCTCTGCACAGTGGTCTTAAAGCCTAGTGGGAACATCTCTTCCAAAGGCCTGTGAAACGCAGTTTCTTTGCAGGCCTGATCTGGCTGAAGTAGGACTTCTGCTCTGGGTGTGCTACTTTGCCCTAGAGCTGAAAGGCACAACGTGCAGACTTCTTTCCAAAGGGCGAGTTGGGCCCCACAGCATCTTGCTTCCAGCTCTTTGGGAAGCTAAGAAACAACTCGCTCTGCACAGTGCTCTTACAGCCTACCGGGAACATCTCTTCCAAAGGCCTGTGAAACGCAGTTTCTTTGCAGGCCTGATCTGGCTGAAGTAGGACTTCTGCTCTGGGGTGCTACTTTGCCCTAGAGCTGAAAGGCACAACGTGCAGGCTTCTTTCCAAAGGGCGAGTTGGGCCCCACAGCATCTTGCTTCCAGCTCTTTGGGAAGCTAAGAAACAACTCGCTCTGCACAGTGCTCTTACAGCCTAGTGGGAACATCTCTTCCAAAGGCCTGTGAAACGCAGTTTCTTTGCAGGCCTGATCTGGCTGAAGTAGGACTTCTGCTCTGGGTGTGCTACTTTGCCCTAGAGCTGAAAGGCACAACGTGCAGGCTTCTTTCCAAAGGGCGAGTTGGGCCCCACAGCATCTTGCTTCCAGCTCTTTGGGAAGCTAAGAAACAACTCGCTCTGCACAGTGCTCTTACAGCCTACCGGGAACATCTCTTCCAAAGGCCTGTGAAACGCAGTTTCTTTGCAGGCCTGATCCGGCTGAAGTAGGACTTCTGCTCTGGGTGTGCTACTTTGCCCTAGAGCTGAAAGGCACAACGTGCAGGCTTCTTTCCAAAGGGCGAGTTGGGCCCCACAGCATCTTGCTTCCAGCTCTTTGGGAAGCTAAGAAACAACTCGCTCTGCACAGTGCTCTTACAGCCTAGTGGGAACATCTCTTCCAAAGGCCTGGGAAACGCAGTTTCTTTGCAGGCCTGATCTGGCTGAAGTAGGACTTCTGCTCTGGGTGTGCTACGTTGCCCTAGAGCTGAAAGGCACAACGTGCAGGCTTCTTTCCAAAGGGCGAGTTGGGCCCCACAGCATCTTGCTTCCAGCTCTTTGGGAAGCTAAGAAACAACTCGCTCTGCACAGTGCTCTTACAGCCTAGTGGGAACATCTCTTCCAAAGGCCTGTGAAACGCAGTTGCTTTGCAGGCCTGATCTGGCTGAAGTAGGACTTCTGCTCTGGGTGTGCTACTTTGCCCTAGAGCTGAAAGGCACAACGTGCAGGCTTCTTTCCAAAGGCCGAGTTGGGCCCCACAGCATCTTGCTTCCAGCTCTTTGGGAAGCTAAGAAACAACTCGCTCTGCACAGTCTTCTTAAAGCCTAGTGGGAACATCTCTTCCAAAGGCCTGTGAAACGCAGTTTCTTTGCAGGCCTGATCTGGCTGAAGTAGGACTTCTGCTCTGGGTGTGCTACTTTGCCCTAGAGCTGAAAGGCACAACGTGCAGGCTTCTTTCCAAAGGGCGAGTTGGGCCCCACAGCATCTTGCTTCCAGCTCTTTGGGAAGCTAAGAAACAACTCGCTCTGCACAGTCTTCTTAAAGCCTAGTGGGAACATCTCTTCCAAAGGCCTGTGAAACGCAGTTTCTTTGCAGGCCTGATCTGGCTGAAGTAGGACTTCTGCTCTGGGTGTGCTACTTTGCCCTAGAGCTGAAAGGCACAACGTGCAGGCTTCTTTCCAAAGGGCGAGTTGGGCCCCACAGCATCTTGCTTCCAGCTCTTTGGGAAGCTAAGAAACAACTCGCTCTGCACAGTGCTCTTACAGCCTACCGGGAACATCTCTTCCAAAGGCCTGTGAAACGCAGTTTCTTTGCAGGCCTGATCCGGCTGAAGTAGGACTTCTGCTCTGGGTGTGCTACTTTGCCCTAGAGCTGAAAGGCACAACGTGCAGGCTTCTTTCCAAAGGGCGAGTTGGGCCCCACAGCATCTTGCTTCCAGCTCTTTGGGAAGCTAAGAAACAACTCGCTCTGCACAGTCTTCTTAAAGCCTAGTGGGAACATCACTTCCAAAGGCCTGTGAAACGCAGTTTCTTTGCAGGCCTGATCTGGCTGAAGTAGGACTTCTGCTCTGGGTGTGCTACTTTGCCCTAGAGCTGAAAGGCACAACGTGCAGGCTTCTTTCCAAAGGGCGAGTTGGGCCCCACAGCATCTTGCTTCCAGCTCTTTGGGAAGCTAAGAAACAACTCGCTCTGCACAGTGCTCTTACAGCCTACCGGGAACATCTCTTCCAAAGGCCTGTGAAACGCAGTTTCTTTGCAGGCCTGATCCGGCTGAAGTAGGACTTCTGCTGTGGGTGTGCTACTTTGCCCTAGAGCTGAAAGGCACAACGTGCAGGCTTCTTTCCAAAGGGCGAGTTGGGCCCCACAGCATCTTGCTTCCAGCTCTTTGGGAAGCTAAGAAACAACTCGCTCTGCACAGTGCTCTTACAGCCTACCGGGAACATCTCTTCCAAAGGCCTGTGAAACGCAGTTTCTTTGCAGGCCTGATCTGGCTGAAGTAGGACTTCTGCTGTGGGTGTGCTACTTTGCCCTACAGCTGAAAGGCACAACGTGCAGGCTTCTTTCCAAAGGGCGAGTTGGGCCCCACAGCATCTTGCTTCCAGCTCTTTGGGAAGCTAAGAAACAACTCTCTCTGCACAGTGTTCTTACAGCCTAGTGGGAACATCTCTTCCAAAGGCCGGTGAAACGCAGTTTCTTTGCAGGCCTGATCTGGCTGAAGTAGGACTTCTGTTCTGGGTGTGCTACTTTGCCCTAGAGCTGAAAGGCACAACGTGCAGGCTTCTTTCCAAAGGGCGAGTTGGGCCCCACAGCATCTTGCTTCCAGCTCTTTGGGAAGCTAAGAAACAACTCGCTCTGCACAGTGCTCTTACAGCCTACCGGGAACATCTCTTCCAAAGGCCTGTGAAACGCAGTTTCTTTGCAGGCCTGATCTGGCTGAAGTAGGACTTCTGCTCTGGGTGTGCTACTTTGCCCTAGAGCTGAAAGGCACAACGTGCAGGCTTCTTTCCAAAGGGCGAGTTGGGCCCCACAGCATCTTGCTTCCAGCTCTTTGGGAAGCTAAGAAACAACTCGCTCTGCACAGTGCTCTTACAGCCTACCGGGAACATCTCTTCCAAAGGCCTTTGAAACGCAGTTTCTTTGCAGGCCTGATCTGGCTGAAGTAGGACTTCTGCTCTGGGTGTGCTACTTTGTCCTAGAGCTGAAAGGCACAACGTGCAGGCTTCTTTCCAAAGGGCCAGTTGGGCCCCACAGCATCTTGCTTCCAGCTCTTTGGGAAGCTAAGAAACAACTCGCTCTGCACAGTGTTCTTACAGCCTAGTGGGAACATCTCTTCCAAAGGCCGGTGAAACGCAGTTTCTTTGCAGGCCTGATCTGGCTGAAGTAGGACTTCTGCTCTGGGTGTGCTACTTTGCCCTAGAGCTGAAAGGCACAACGTGCAGGCTTCTTTCCAAAGGGCGAGTTGGGCCCCACAGCATCTTGCTTCCAGCTCTTTGGGAAGCTAAGAAACAACTCGCTCTGCAGAGTGCTCTTACAGCCTACCGGGAACATCTCTTCCAAAGGCCTGTGAAACGCAGTTTGGTTGCAGGCCTGATCTGGCTGAAGTAGGACTTCTGCTCTGTGTGTGCTACTTTGCCCTAGAGCTGAAAGGCACAACGTGCAGGCTTCTTTCCAAAGGGCGAGTTGGGCCCCACAGCATCTTGCTTCCAGCTCTTTGGGAAGCTAAGAAACAACTCGCTCTGCACAGTGCTCTTACAGCCTACCGGGAACATCTCTTCCAAAGGCCTTTGAAACGCAGTTTCTTTGCAGGCCTTATCTGGCTGAAGTAGGACTTCTGCTCTGGGTGTGCTACTTTGCCCTAGAGCTGAAAGGCACAACGTGCAGGCTTCTTTCCAAAGGGCGAGTTGGGCCCCACAGCATCTTGCTTCCAGCTCTTTGGGAAGCTAAGAAACAACTCGCTCTGCACAGTGCTCTTACAGCCTACCGGGAACATCTCTTCCAAAGGCCTGTGAAACGCAGTTTCTTTGCAGGCCTGATCTGGCTGAAGTAGGACTTCTGCTCTGGGTGTGCTACTTTGCCCTAGAGCTGAAAGGCACAACGTGCAGGCTTCTTTCCAAAGGGCCAGTTGGGCCCCACAGCATCTTGCTTCCAGCTCTTTGGGAAGCTAAGAAACAACTCGCTCTGCACAGTGCTCTTACAGCCTAGTGGGAACATCTCTTCCAAAGGCCTGGGAAACGCAGTTTCTTTGCAGGTCTGATCTGGCTGAAGTAGGACTTCTGCTCTGGGTGTGCTACTTTGCCCTAGAGCTGAAAGGCACAACGTGCAGGCTTCTTTCCAAAGGGCGAGTTGGGCCCCACAGCATCTTGCTTCCAGCTCTTTGGGAAGCTAAGAAACAACTCGCTCTTCACAGTCTTCTTACAGCCTAGTGGGAACATCTCTTCCAAAGGCCTGTGAAACGCAGTTTCTTTGCAGGCCTGATCTGGCTGAAGTAGGACTTCTGCTCTGGGTGTGCTACTTTGCCCTAGAGCTGAAAGGCACAACGTGCAGGCTTCTTTCCAAAGGGCGAGTTGGGCCCCACAGCATCTTGCTTCCAGCTCTTTGGGAAGCTAAGAAACAACTCGCTCTGCACAGTGCTCTTACAGCCTACCGGGAACATCTCTTCCAAAGGCCTGTGAAACGCAGCTTCTTTGCAGGCCTGATCCGGCTGAAGTAGGACTTCTGCTCTGGGTGTGCTACTTTGCCCTAGAGCTGAAAGGCACAACGTGCAGGCTTCTTTCCAAAGGGCGAGTTGGGCCCCACAGCATCTTGCTTCCAGCTCTTTGGGAAGCTAAGAAACAACTCGCTCTGCACAGTGCTCTTACAGCCTAGTGGGAACATCTCTTCCAAAGGCCTGGGAAACGCAGTATCTTTGCAGGCCTGATCTGGCTGAAGTAGGACTTCTGCTCTGGGTGTGCTACGTTGCCCTAGAGCTGAAAGGCACAACGTGCAGGCTTCTTTCCAAAGGGCGAGTTGGGCCCCACAGCATCTTGCTTCCAGCTCTTTGGGAAGCTAAGAAACAACTCGCTCTGCACAGTGCTCTTACAGCCTAGTGGGAACATCTCTTCCAAAGGCCTGTGAAACGCAGTTGCTTTGCAGGCCTGATCTGGCTGAAGTAGGACTTCTGCTCTGGGTGTGCTACTTTGCCCTAGAGCTGAAAGGCACAACGTGCAGGCTTCTTTCCAAAGGGCGAGTTGGGCCCCACAGCATCTTGCTTCCAGCTCTTTGGGAAGCTAAGAAACAACTCGCTCTGCACAGTGCTCTTAGAGCCTAGTGGGAACATCTCTTCCAAAGGCCTGTGAAACGCAGTTTCTTTGCAGGCCTGATCTGGCTGAAGTAGGACTTCTGCTCTGGGTGTGCTACTTTGCCCTAGAGCTGAAAGGCACAACGTGCAGTCTTCTTTCCAAAGGGCGAGTTGGGCCCCACAGCATCTTGCTTCCAGCTCTTTGGGAAGCTAAGAAACAACTCGCTCTGCACAGTGCTCTTACAGCCTACCGGGAACATCTCTTCCAAAGGCCTGTGAAACGCAGTTTCTTTGCAGGCCTGATCTGGCTGAAGTAGGACTTCTGCTCTGGGTGTGCTACTTTGCCCTAGAGCTGAAAGGCACAACGTGCAGGCTTCTTTCCAAAGGGCCAGTTGGGCCCCACAGCATCTTGCTTCCAGCTCTTTGGGAAGCTAAGAAACAACTCGCTCTGCACAGTGCTCTTACAGCCTACTGGGAACATCTCTTCCAAAGGCCTTTGAAACGCAGTTTCTTTGCAGGCCTGATCTGGCTGAAGTAGAACTTCTGCTCTGGGTGTGCTACGTTGCCCTGGAGGTGAAAGGCACAATCCGCAGGCTTCTTTCCAAAGGGCGAGTTGGGCCCCACAGCATCTTCCTTCCAGCTCTTTGGGAAGCTAAGAAACAACTGGCTCTGCAGACCTCTCTTACAGCCAACTGGGAGCATCTCTTGCAAAGGCCTGAGAAATGCAGTTTCTTTGCAGGCCTTATCTCGCTGAGGTAGAACTGCTGCTATGGCATATCCTTCTTTGGCCTAGTGTTGCAAGGCTCAAAGTCCTGCCTTGACTCCTCAAGGGCAGACAGGACCCACAGCGTGGGGCTTCCACCTCTTTAGGCCGCTAAGAAACAACTTGCTCTGCACTGGTGTTTTACAGCCTACAGGGAACGAGTCTTACAAAGGCCTGTGAAACGCAGTTTATTCCCAGCATTGATCTGGCTGAAGTAGAACTTCTGCTCTGCCGGGTCCTACATGGCGCTAGAGCTGCAAGGCACAAAGTCTTGCCTTGTTTCCACAAGGGTAGACAAGTCCCTCAGGTCCAGATTCCAGCTCTTTCGGTAGCTAAGAAACAACTCGCTCTGCACAGTGCTCTTACAGCCTACCGGGAACATCTCTTCCAAAGGCCTGTGAAACGCAGTTTCTTTGCAGGCCTGATCTGGCTGAAGTAGGACTTCTGCTCTGGGTGTGCTACTTTGCCCTAGAGCTGAAAGGCACAACGTGCAGGCTTCTTTCCAAAGGGCGAGTTGGGCCCCACAGCATCTTGCTTCCAGCTCTTTGGGAAGCTAAGAAACAACTCGCTCTGCACAGTGCTCTTACAGCCTACCGGGAACATCTCTTCCAAAGGCCTTTGAAACGCAGTTTCTTTGCAGGCCTTATCTGGCTGAAGTAGGACTTCTGCTCTGGGTGTGCTACTTTGCCCTAGAGCTGAAAGGCACAACGTGCAGGCTTCTTTCCAAAGGGCCAGTTGGGCCCCACAGCATCTTGCTTCCAGCTCTTTGGGAAGCTAAGAAACAACTCGCTCTGCACAGTGTTCTTACAGCCTAGTGGGAACATCTCTTCCAAAGGCCGGTGAAACGCAGTTTCTTTGCAGGCCTGATCTGGCTGAAGTAGGACTTCTGCTCTGGGTGTGCTACTTTGCCCTAGAGCTGAAAGGCACAACGTGCAGGCTTCTTTCCAAAGGGCGAGTTGGGCCCCACAGCATCTTGCTTCCAGCTCTTTGGGAAGCTAAGAAACAACTCGCTCTGCACAGTGCTCTTACAGCCTACCGGGAACATCTCTTCCAAAGGCCTGTGAAACGCAGTTTCTTTGCAGGCCTGATCTGGCTGAAGTAGGACTTCTGCTCTGGGTGTGCTACTTTGCCCTAGAGCTGAAAGGCACAACGTGCAGGCTTCTTTCCAAAGGGCGAGTTGGGCCCCACAGCATCTTGCTTCCAGCTCTTTGGGAAGCTAAGAAACAACTCGCTCTGCACAGTGCTCTTACAGCCTACCGGGAACATCTCTTCCAAAGGCCTTTGAAACGCAGTTTCTTTGCAGGCCTTATCTGGCTGAAGTAGGACTTCTGCTCTGGGTGTGCTACTTTGCCCTAGAGCTGAAAGGCACAACGTGCAGGCTTCTTTCCAAAGGGCCAGTTGGGCCCCACAGCATCTTGCTTCCAGCTCTTTGGGAAGCTAAGAAACAACTCGCTCTGCACAGTGCT
This sequence comes from Equus caballus, assembly GCF_041296265.1. NCBI lineage: Eukaryota > Metazoa > Chordata > Mammalia > Perissodactyla > Equidae > Equus > Equus caballus. The sequence goes on from NC_091712.1 coordinate 1,553,183, forward strand.
CTTACAGCCTAGTGGGAACATCTCTTCCAAAGGCCGGTGAAACGCAGTTTCTTTGCAGGTCTGATCTGGCTGATGTAGGACTTCTGCTCTGGGTGTGCTACTTTGCCCTAGAGCTGAAAGGCACAACGTGCAGTCTTCTTTCCAAAGGGCGAGTTGGGCCCCACAGCATCTTGCTTCCAGCTCTTTGGGAAGCTAAGAAACAACTCGCTCTGCACAGTGGTCTTAAAGCCTAGTGGGAACATCTCTTCCAAAGGCCTGTGAAACGCAGTTTCTTTGCAGGCCTGATCTGGCTGAAGTAGGACTTCTGCTCTGGGTGTGCTACTTTGCCCTAGAGCTGAAAGGCACAACGTGCAGACTTCTTTCCAAAGGGCGAGTTGGGCCCCACAGCATCTTGCTTCCAGCTCTTTGGGAAGCTAAGAAACAACTCGCTCTGCACAGTGCTCTTACAGCCTACCGGGAACATCTCTTCCAAAGGCCTGTGAAACGCAGTTTCTTTGCAGGCCTGATCTGGCTGAAGTAGGACTTCTGCTCTGGGGTGCTACTTTGCCCTAGAGCTGAAAGGCACAACGTGCAGGCTTCTTTCCAAAGGGCGAGTTGGGCCCCACAGCATCTTGCTTCCAGCTCTTTGGGAAGCTAAGAAACAACTCGCTCTGCACAGTGCTCTTACAGCCTAGTGGGAACATCTCTTCCAAAGGCCTGTGAAACGCAGTTTCTTTGCAGGCCTGATCTGGCTGAAGTAGGACTTCTGCTCTGGGTGTGCTACTTTGCCCTAGAGCTGAAAGGCACAACGTGCAGGCTTCTTTCCAAAGGGCGAGTTGGGCCCCACAGCATCTTGCTTCCAGCTCTTTGGGAAGCTAAGAAACAACTCGCTCTGCACAGTGCTCTTACAGCCTACCGGGAACATCTCTTCCAAAGGCCTGTGAAACGCAGTTTCTTTGCAGGCCTGATCCGGCTGAAGTAGGACTTCTGCTCTGGGTGTGCTACTTTGCCCTAGAGCTGAAAGGCACAACGTGCAGGCTTCTTTCCAAAGGGCGAGTTGGGCCCCACAGCATCTTGCTTCCAGCTCTTTGGGAAGCTAAGAAACAACTCGCTCTGCACAGTGCTCTTACAGCCTAGTGGGAACATCTCTTCCAAAGGCCTGGGAAACGCAGTTTCTTTGCAGGCCTGATCTGGCTGAAGTAGGACTTCTGCTCTGGGTGTGCTACGTTGCCCTAGAGCTGAAAGGCACAACGTGCAGGCTTCTTTCCAAAGGGCGAGTTGGGCCCCACAGCATCTTGCTTCCAGCTCTTTGGGAAGCTAAGAAACAACTCGCTCTGCACAGTGCTCTTACAGCCTAGTGGGAACATCTCTTCCAAAGGCCTGTGAAACGCAGTTGCTTTGCAGGCCTGATCTGGCTGAAGTAGGACTTCTGCTCTGGGTGTGCTACTTTGCCCTAGAGCTGAAAGGCACAACGTGCAGGCTTCTTTCCAAAGGCCGAGTTGGGCCCCACAGCATCTTGCTTCCAGCTCTTTGGGAAGCTAAGAAACAACTCGCTCTGCACAGTCTTCTTAAAGCCTAGTGGGAACATCTCTTCCAAAGGCCTGTGAAACGCAGTTTCTTTGCAGGCCTGATCTGGCTGAAGTAGGACTTCTGCTCTGGGTGTGCTACTTTGCCCTAGAGCTGAAAGGCACAACGTGCAGGCTTCTTTCCAAAGGGCGAGTTGGGCCCCACAGCATCTTGCTTCCAGCTCTTTGGGAAGCTAAGAAACAACTCGCTCTGCACAGTCTTCTTAAAGCCTAGTGGGAACATCTCTTCCAAAGGCCTGTGAAACGCAGTTTCTTTGCAGGCCTGATCTGGCTGAAGTAGGACTTCTGCTCTGGGTGTGCTACTTTGCCCTAGAGCTGAAAGGCACAACGTGCAGGCTTCTTTCCAAAGGGCGAGTTGGGCCCCACAGCATCTTGCTTCCAGCTCTTTGGGAAGCTAAGAAACAACTCGCTCTGCACAGTGCTCTTACAGCCTACCGGGAACATCTCTTCCAAAGGCCTGTGAAACGCAGTTTCTTTGCAGGCCTGATCCGGCTGAAGTAGGACTTCTGCTCTGGGTGTGCTACTTTGCCCTAGAGCTGAAAGGCACAACGTGCAGGCTTCTTTCCAAAGGGCGAGTTGGGCCCCACAGCATCTTGCTTCCAGCTCTTTGGGAAGCTAAGAAACAACTCGCTCTGCACAGTCTTCTTAAAGCCTAGTGGGAACATCACTTCCAAAGGCCTGTGAAACGCAGTTTCTTTGCAGGCCTGATCTGGCTGAAGTAGGACTTCTGCTCTGGGTGTGCTACTTTGCCCTAGAGCTGAAAGGCACAACGTGCAGGCTTCTTTCCAAAGGGCGAGTTGGGCCCCACAGCATCTTGCTTCCAGCTCTTTGGGAAGCTAAGAAACAACTCGCTCTGCACAGTGCTCTTACAGCCTACCGGGAACATCTCTTCCAAAGGCCTGTGAAACGCAGTTTCTTTGCAGGCCTGATCCGGCTGAAGTAGGACTTCTGCTGTGGGTGTGCTACTTTGCCCTAGAGCTGAAAGGCACAACGTGCAGGCTTCTTTCCAAAGGGCGAGTTGGGCCCCACAGCATCTTGCTTCCAGCTCTTTGGGAAGCTAAGAAACAACTCGCTCTGCACAGTGCTCTTACAGCCTACCGGGAACATCTCTTCCAAAGGCCTGTGAAACGCAGTTTCTTTGCAGGCCTGATCTGGCTGAAGTAGGACTTCTGCTGTGGGTGTGCTACTTTGCCCTACAGCTGAAAGGCACAACGTGCAGGCTTCTTTCCAAAGGGCGAGTTGGGCCCCACAGCATCTTGCTTCCAGCTCTTTGGGAAGCTAAGAAACAACTCTCTCTGCACAGTGTTCTTACAGCCTAGTGGGAACATCTCTTCCAAAGGCCGGTGAAACGCAGTTTCTTTGCAGGCCTGATCTGGCTGAAGTAGGACTTCTGTTCTGGGTGTGCTACTTTGCCCTAGAGCTGAAAGGCACAACGTGCAGGCTTCTTTCCAAAGGGCGAGTTGGGCCCCACAGCATCTTGCTTCCAGCTCTTTGGGAAGCTAAGAAACAACTCGCTCTGCACAGTGCTCTTACAGCCTACCGGGAACATCTCTTCCAAAGGCCTGTGAAACGCAGTTTCTTTGCAGGCCTGATCTGGCTGAAGTAGGACTTCTGCTCTGGGTGTGCTACTTTGCCCTAGAGCTGAAAGGCACAACGTGCAGGCTTCTTTCCAAAGGGCGAGTTGGGCCCCACAGCATCTTGCTTCCAGCTCTTTGGGAAGCTAAGAAACAACTCGCTCTGCACAGTGCTCTTACAGCCTACCGGGAACATCTCTTCCAAAGGCCTTTGAAACGCAGTTTCTTTGCAGGCCTGATCTGGCTGAAGTAGGACTTCTGCTCTGGGTGTGCTACTTTGTCCTAGAGCTGAAAGGCACAACGTGCAGGCTTCTTTCCAAAGGGCGAGTTGGGCCCCACAGCATCTTGCTTCCAGCTCTTTGGGAAGCTAAGAAACAACTCGCTCTGCACAGTGTTCTTACAGCCTAGTGGGAACATCTCTTCCAAAGGCCGGTGAAACGCAGTTTCTTTGCAGGCCTGATCTGGCTGAAGTAGGACTTCTGCTCTGGGTGTGCTACTTTGCCCTAGAGCTGAAAGGCACAACGTGCAGGCTTCTTTCCAAAGGGCGAGTTGGGCCCCACAGCATCTTGCTTCCAGCTCTTTGGGAAGCTAAGAAACAACTCGCTCTGCAGAGTGCTCTTACAGCCTACCGGGAACATCTCTTCCAAAGGCCTGTGAAACGCAGTTTGGTTGCAGGCCTGATCTGGCTGAAGTAGGACTTCTGCTCTGTGTGTGCTACTTTGCCCTAGAGCTGAAAGGCACAACGTGCAGGCTTCTTTCCAAAGGGCGAGTTGGGCCCCACAGCATCTTGCTTCCAGCTCTTTGGGAAGCTAAGAAACAACTCGCTCTGCACAGTGCTCTTACAGCCTACCGGGAACATCTCTTCCAAAGGCCTTTGAAACGCAGTTTCTTTGCAGGCCTTATCTGGCTGAAGTAGGACTTCTGCTCTGGGTGTGCTACTTTGCCCTAGAGCTGAAAGGCACAACGTGCAGGCTTCTTTCCAAAGGGCGAGTTGGGCCCCACAGCATCTTGCTTCCAGCTCTTTGGGAAGCTAAGAAACAACTCGCTCTGCACAGTGCTCTTACAGCCTACCGGGAACATCTCTTCCAAAGGCCTGTGAAACGCAGTTTGGTTGCAGGCCTGATCTGGCTGAAGTAGGACTTCTGCTCTGTGTGTGCTACTTTGCCCTAGAGCTGAAAGGCACAACGTGCAGGCTTCTTTCCAAAGGGCGAGTTGGGCCCCACAGCATCTTGCTTCCAGCTCTTTGGGAAGCTAAGAAACAACTCGCTCTGCACAGTGCTCTTACAGCCTACCGGGAACATCTCTTCCAAAGGCCTTTGAAACGCAGTTTCTTTGCAGGCCTTATCTGGCTGAAGTAGGACTTCTGCTCTGGGTGTGCTACTTTGCCCTAGAGCTGAAAGGCACAACGTGCAGGCTTCTTTCCAAAGGGCGAGTTGGGCCCCACAGCATCTTGCTTCCAGCTCTTTGGGAAGCTAAGAAACAACTCGCTCTGCACAGTGCTCTTACAGCCTACCGGGAACATCTCTTCCAAAGGCCTGTGAAACGCAGTTTCTTTGCAGGCCTGATCTGGCTGAAGTAGGACTTCTGCTCTGGGTGTGCTACTTTGCCCTAGAGCTGAAAGGCACAACGTGCAGGCTTCTTTCCAAAGGGCCAGTTGGGCCCCACAGCATCTTGCTTCCAGCTCTTTGGGAAGCTAAGAAACAACTCGCTCTGCACAGTGCTCTTACAGCCTAGTGGGAACATCTCTTCCAAAGGCCTGGGAAACGCAGTTTCTTTGCAGGTCTGATCTGGTTGAAGTAGGACTTCTGCTCTGGGTGTGCTACTTTGCCCTAGAGCTGAAAGGCACAACGTGCAGGCTTCTTTCCAAAGGGCGAGTTGGGCCCCACAGCATCTTGCTTCCAGCTCTTTGGGAAGCTAAGAAACAACTCGCTCTTCACAGTCTTCTTACAGCCTAGTGGGAACATCTCTTCCAAAGGCCTGTGAAACGCAGTTTCTTTGCAGGCCTGATCTGGCTGAAGTAGGACTTCTGCTCTGGGTGTGCTACTTTGCCCTAGAGCTGAAAGGCACAACGTGCAGGCTTCTTTCCAAAGGGCGAGTTGGGCCCCACAGCATCTTGCTTCCAGCTCTTTGGGAAGCTAAGAAACAACTCGCTCTGCACAGTGCTCTTACAGCCTACCGGGAACATCTCTTCCAAAGGCCTGTGAAACGCAGCTTCTTTGCAGGCCTGATCCGGCTGAAGTAGGACTTCTGCTCTGGGTGTGCTACTTTGCCCTAGAGCTGAAAGGCACAACGTGCAGGCTTCTTTCCAAAGGGCGAGTTGGGCCCCACAGCATCTTGCTTCCAGCTCTTTGGGAAGCTAAGAAACAACTCGCTCTGCACAGTGCTCTTACAGCCTAGTGGGAACATCTCTTCCAAAGGCCTGGGAAACGCAGTATCTTTGCAGGCCTGATCTGGCTGAAGTAGGACTTCTGCTCTGGGTGTGCTACGTTGCCCTAGAGCTGAAAGGCACAACGTGCAGGCTTCTTTCCAAAGGGCGAGTTGGGCCCCACAGCATCTTGCTTCCAGCTCTTTGGGAAGCTAAGAAACAACTCGCTCTGCACAGTGCTCTTACAGCCTAGTGGGAACATCTCTTCCAAAGGCCTGTGAAACGCAGTTGCTTTGCAGGCCTGATCTGGCTGAAGTAGGACTTCTGCTCTGGGTGTGCTACTTTGCCCTAGAGCTGAAAGGCACAACGTGCAGGCTTCTTTCCAAAGGGCGAGTTGGGCCCCACAGCATCTTGCTTCCAGCTCTTTGGGAAGCTAAGAAACAACTCGCTCTGCACAGTGCTCTTAGAGCCTAGTGGGAACATCTCTTCCAAAGGCCTGTGAAACGCAGTTTCTTTGCAGGCCTGATCTGGCTGAAGTAGGACTTCTGCTCTGGGTGTGCTACTTTGCCCTAGAGCTGAAAGGCACAACGTGCAGTCTTCTTTCCAAAGGGCGAGTTGGGCCCCACAGCATCTTGCTTCCAGCTCTTTGGGAAGCTAAGAAACAACTCGCTCTGCACAGTGCTCTTACAGCCTACCGGGAACATCTCTTCCAAAGGCCTGTGAAACGCAGTTTCTTTGCAGGCCTGATCTGGCTGAAGTAGGACTTCTGCTCTGGGTGTGCTACTTTGCCCTAGAGCTGAAAGGCACAACGTGCAGGCTTCTTTCCAAAGGGCCAGTTGGGCCCCACAGCATCTTGCTTCCAGCTCTTTGGGAAGCTAAGAAACAACTCGCTCTGCACAGTGCTCTTACAGCCTAGTGGGAACATCTCTTCCAAAGGCCTGGGAAACGCAGTTTCTTTGCAGGTCTGATCTGGCTGAAGTAGGACTTCTGCTCTGGGTGTGCTACTTGGCCCTAGAGCTGAAAGGCACAACGTGCAGTCTTCCTTCCAAAGGGCGAGTTGGGCCCCACAGCATCTTGCTTCCAGCTCTTTGGGAAGCTAAGAAACAACTCGCTCTGCACAGTCTTCTTAAAGCCTAGTGGGAACATCTCTTCCAAAGGCCTGTGAAACGCAGTTTCTTTGCAGGCCTGATCTGGCTGAAGTAGGACTTCTGCTCTGGGTGTGCTACTTTGCCCTAGAGCTGAAAGGCACAACGTGCAGGCTTCTTTCCAAAGGGCGAGTTGGGCCCCACAGCATCTTGCTTCCAGCTCTTTGGGAAGCTAAGAAACAACTCGCTCTGCACAGTGCTCTTACAGCCTACCGGGAACATCTCTTCCAAAGGCCTGTGAAACGCAGTTTCTTTGCAGGCCTGATCCGGCTGAAGTAGGACTTCTGCTCTGGGTGTGCTACTTTGCCCTAGAGCTGAAAGGCACAACGTGCAGGCTTCTTTCCAAAGGGCGAGTTGGGCCCCACAGCATCTTGCTTCCAGCTCTTTGGGAAGCTAAGAAACAACTCGCTCTGCACAGTGCTCTTACAGCCTACCGGGAACATCTCTTCCAAAGGCCTGTGAAACGCAGTTTCTTTGCAGGCCTGATCTGGCTGAAGTAGGACTTCTGCTCTGGGTGTGCTACTTTGCCCTGGAGCTGAAAGGCACAACGTGCAGGCTTCTTTCCAAAGGGCGAGTTGGGCCCCACAGCATCTTGCTTCCAGCTCTTGGGAAGCTAAGAAACAACTCGCTCTGCACAGTGCACTTACAGCCTACCGGGAACATCTCTTCCAAAGGCCTGTGAAACGCAGTTTCTTTGCAGGCCTGATCTGGCTGAAGTAGGACTTCTGCTCTGGGTGTGCTACTTTGCCCTAGAGCTGAAAGGCACAACGTGCAGACTTCTTTCCAAAGGGCGAGTTGGGCCCCACAGCATCTTGCTTCCAGCTCTTTGGGAAGCTAAGAAACAACTCGCTCTGAACAGTGCTCTTACAGCCTACCGGGAACATCTCTTCCAAAGGCCTGGGAAACGCAGTTTCTTTGCAGGCCTGATCTGGCTGAAGTAGGACTTCTGCTCTGGGTGTGCTACTTTGCCCTGGAGCTGAAAGGCACAACGTGCAGGCTTCTTTCCAAAGGGCGAGTTGGGCCCCACAGCATCTTGCTTCCAGCTCTTTGGGAAGCTAAGAAACAACTCGCTCTGCACAGTGCTCTTACAGCCTAGTGGGAACATCTCTTCCAAAGGCCTGGGAAACGCAGTTTCTTTGCAGGTCTGATCTGGCTGAAGTAGGACTTCTGCTCTGGGTGTGCTACTTTGCCCTAGAGCTGAAAGGCACAACGTGCAGGCTTCTTTCCAAAGGGCGAGTTGGGCCCCACAGCATCTTGCTTCCAGCTCTTTGGGAAGCTAAGAAACAACTCGCTCTGCACAGTGCTCTTACAGCCTAGTGGGAACATCTCTTCCAAAGGCCTGTGAAACGCAGTTGCTTGGCAGGCCTGATCTGGCTGAAGTAGGACTTCTGCTCTGGGTGTGCTACTTTGCCCTAGAGCTGAAAGGCACAACGTGCAGGCTTCTTTCCAAAGGGCGAGTTGGGCCCCACAGCATCTTGCTTCCAGCTCTTTGGGAAGCTAAGAAACAACTCGCTCTGCACAGTGCTCTTAGAGCCTAGTGGGAACATCTCTTCCAAAGGCCTGTGAAACGCAGTTTCTTTGCAGGCCTGATCTGGCTGAAGTAGGACTTCTGCTCTGGGTGTGCTACTTTGCCCTAGAGCTGAAAGGCACAACGTGCAGACTTCTTTCCAAAGGGCGAGTTGGGCCCCACAGCATCTTGCTTCCAGCTCTTTGGGAAGCTAAGAAACAACTCGCTCTGCACAGTGCTCTTACAGCCTACCGGGAACATCTCTTCCAAAGGCCTGTGAAACGCAGTTTCTTTGCAGGCCTGATCTGGCTGAAGTAGGACTTCTGCTCTGGGTGTGCTACTTTGCCCTGGAGCTGAAAGGCACAACGTGCAGGCTTCTTTCCAAAGGGCCAGTTGGGCCCCACAGCATCTTGCTTCCAGCTCTTTGGGAAGCTAAGAAACAACTCGCTCTGCACAGTGCTCTTACAGCCTAGTGGGAACATCTCTTCCAAAGGCCTGGGAAACGCAGTTTCTTTGCAGGTCTGATCTGGCTGAAGTAGGACTTCTGCTCTGGGTGTGCTACTTTGCCCTAGAGCTGAAAGGCACAACGTGCAGGCTTCTTTCCAAAGGGCGAGTTGGGCCCCACAGCATCTTGCTTCCAGCTCTTTGGGAAGCTAAGAAACAACTCGCTCTGCACAGTCTTCTTAAAGCCTAGTGGGAACATCTCTTCCAAAGGCCTGTGAAACGCAGTTTCTTTGCAGGCCTGATCTGGCTGAAGTAGGACTTCTGCTCTGGGTGTGCTACTTTGCCCTAGAGCTGAAAGGCACAACGTGCAGGCTTCTTTCCAAAGGGCGAGTTGGGCCCCACAGCATCTTGCTTCCAGCTCTTTGGGAAGCTAAGAAACAACTCGCTCTGCACAGTGCTCTTACAGCCTACCGGGAACATCTCTTCCAAAGGCCTGTGAAACGCAGTTTCTTTGCAGGCCTGATCCGGCTGAAGTAGGACTTCTGCTCTGGGTGTGCTACTTTGCCCTAGAGCTGAAAGGCACAACGTGCAGGCTTCTTTCCAAAGGGCGAGTTGGGCCCCACAGCATCTTGCTTCCAGCTCTTTGGGAAGCTAAGAAACAACTCGCTCTGCACAGTGCTCTTACAGCCTAGTGGGAACATCTCTTCCAAAGGCCTGTGAAACGCAGTTTCTTTGCAGGCCTGATCTGGCTGAAGTAGGACTTCTGCTCTGGGTGTGCTACTTTGCCCTAGAGCTGAAAGGCACAACGTGCAGGCTTCTTTCCAAAGGGCGAGTTGGGCCCCACAGCATCTTGCTTCCAGCTCTTTGGGAAGCTAAGAAACAACTCGCTCTGCACAGTGCTCTTACAGCCTACCGGGAACATCTCTTCCAAAGGCCTGTGAAACGCAGTTTCTTTGCAGGCCTGATCTGGCTGAAGTAGGACTTCTGCTCTGGGTGTGCTACTTTGCCCTGGAGCTGAAAGGCACAACGTGCAGGCTTCTTTCCAAAGGGCGAGTTGGGCCCCACAGCATCTTGCTTCCAGCTCTTGGGAAGCTAAGAAACAACTCGCTCTGCACAGTGCTCTTACAGCCTACCGGGAACATCTCTTCCAAAGGCCTGTGAAACGCAGTTTCTTTGCAGGCCTGATCTGGCTGAAGTAGGACTTCTGCTCTGGGTGTGCTACTTTGCCCTAGAGCTGAAAGGCACAACGTGCAGACTTCTTTCCAAAGGGCGAGTTGGGCCCCACAGCATCTTGCTTCCAGCTCTTTGGGAAGCTAAGAAACAACTCGCTCTGAACAGTGCTCTTACAGCCTACCGGGAACATCTCTTCCAAAGGCCTGGGAAACGCAGTTTCTTTGCAGGCCTGATCTGGCTGAAGTAGGACTTCTGCTCTGGGTGTGCTACTTTGCCCTGGAGCTGAAAGGCACAACGTGCAGGCTTCTTTCCAAAGGGCGAGTTGGGCCCCACAGCATCTTGCTTCCAGCTCTTTGGGAAGCTAAGAAACAACTCGCTCTGCACAGTGCTCTTACAGCCTAGTGGGAACATCTCTTCCAAAGGCCTGGGAAACGCAGTTTCTTTGCAGGTCTGATCTGGCTGAAGTAGGACTTCTGCTCTGGGTGTGCTACTTTGCCCTAGAGCTGAAAGGCACAACGTGCAGGCTTCTTTCCAAAGGGCGAGTTGGGCCCCACAGCATCTTGCTTCCAGCTCTTTGGGAAGCTAAGAAACAACTCGCTCTGCACAGTGCTCTTACAGCCTAGTGGGAACATCTCTTCCAAAGGCCTGTGAAACGCAGTTGCTTTGCAGGCCTGATCTGGCTGAAGTAGGACTTCTGCTCTGGGTGTGCTACTTTGCCCTAGAGCTGAAAGGCACAACGTGCAGGCTTCTTTCCAAAGGGCGAGTTGGGCCCCACAGCATCTTGCTTCCAGCTCTTTGGGAAGCTAAGAAACAACTCGCTCTGCACAGTGCTCTTAGAGCCTAGTGGGAACATCTCTTCCAAAGGCCTGTGAAACGCAGTTTCTTTGCAGGCCTGATCTGGCTGAAGTAGGACTTCTGCTCTGGGTGTGCTACTTTGCCCTAGAGCTGAAAGGCACAACGTGCAGTCTTCTTTCCAAAGGGCGAGTTGGGCCCCACAGCATCTTGCTTCCAGCTCTTTGGGAAGCTAAGAAACAACTCGCTCTGCACAGTGCTCTTACAGCCTACCGGGAACATCTCTTCCAAAGGCCTGTGAAACGCAGTTTCTTTGCAGGCCTGATCTGGCTGAAGTAGGACTTCTGCTCTGGGTGTGCTACTTTGCCCTGGAGCTGAAAGGCACAACGTGCAGGCTTCTTTCCAAAGGGCCAGTTGGGCCCCACAGCATCTTGCTTCCAGCTCTTTGGGAAGCTAAGAAACAACTCGCTCTGCACAGTGCTCTTACAGCCTAGTGGGAACATCTCTTCCAAAGGCCTGGGAAACGCAGTTTCTTTGCAGGTCTGATCTGGCTGAAGTAGGACTTCTGCTCTGGGTGTGCTACTTTGCCCTAGAGCTGAAAGGCACAACGTGCAGGCTTCTTTCCAAAGGGCGAGTTGGGCCCCACAGCATCTTGCTTCCAGCTCTTTGGGAAGCTAAGAAACAACTCGCTCTGCACAGTGCTCTTACAGCCTACCGGGAACATCTCTTCCAAAGGCCTGTGAAACGCAGTTTCTTTGCAGGCCTGATCCGGCTGAAGTAGGACTTCTGCTCTGGGTGTGCTACTTTGCCCTAGAGCTGAAAGGCACAACGTGCAGGCTTCTTTCCAAAGGGCGAGTTGGGCCCCACAGCATCTTGCTTCCAGCTCTTTGGGAAGCTAAGAAACAACTCGCTCTGCACAGTGCTCTTACAGCCTACCGGGAACATCTCTTCCAAAGGCCTGTGAAACGCAGTTTCTTTGCAGGCCTGATCTGGCTGAAGTAGGACTTCTGCTCTGGGTGTGCTACTTTGCCCTGGAGCTGAAAGGCACAACGTGCAGGCTTCTTTCCAAAGGGCGAGTTGGGCCCCACAGCATCTTGCTTCCAGCTCTTGGGAAGCTAAGAAACAACTCGCTCTGCACAGTGCTCTTACAGCCTACCGGGAACATCTCTTCCAAAGGCCTGTGAAACGCAGTTTCTTTGCAGGCCTGATCTGGCTGAAGTAGGACTTCTGCTCTGGGTGTGCTACTTTGCCCTAGAGCTGAAAGGCACAACGTGCAGACTTCTTTCCAAAGGGCGAGTTGGGCCCCACAGCATCTTGCTTCCAGCTCTTTGGGAAGCTAAGAAACAACTCGCTCTGAAGAGTGCTCTTACAGCCTACCGGGAACATCTCTTCCAAAGGCCTGTGAAACGCAGTTTCTTTGCAGGCCTGATCTGGCTGAAGTAGGACTTCTGCTCTGGGGTGCTACTTTGCCCTAGAGCTGAAAGGCACAACGTGCAGGCTTCTTTCCAAAGGGCGAGTTGGGCCCCACAGCATCTTGCTTCCAGCTCTTTGGGAAGCTAAGAAACAACTCGCTCTGCACAGTGCTCTTACAGCCTAGTGGGAACATCTCTTCCAAAGGCCTGTGAAACGCAGTTTCTTTGCAGGCCTGATCTGGCTGAAGTAGGACTTCTGCTCTGGGTGTGCTACTTTGCCCTGGAGCTGAAAGGCACAACGTGCAGGCTTCTTTCCAAAGGGCGAGTTGGGCCCCACAGCATCTTGCTTCCAGCTCTTTGGGAAGCTAAGAAACAACTCGCTCTGCACAGTGCTCTTACAGCCTAGTGGGAACATCTCTTCCAAAGGCCTGGGAAACGCAGTTTCTTTGCAGGCCTTATCTGGCTGAAGTAGGACTTCTGCTGTGGGTGTGCTACTTTGCCCTACAGCTGAAAGGCACAACGTGCAGGCTTCTTTCCAAAGGGCGAGTTGGGCCCCACAGCATCTTGCTTCCAGCTCTTTGGGAAGCTAAGAAACAACTCTCTCTGCACAGTGTTCTTACAGCCTAGTGGGAACATCTCTTCCAAAGGCCGGTGAAACGCAGTTTCTTTGCAGGCCTGATCTGGCTGAAGTAGGACTTCTGCTCTGGGTGTGCTACTTTGCCCTAGAGCTGAAAGGCACAACGTGCAGGCTTCTTTCCAAAGGGCGAGTTGGGTCCCACAGCATCTTGCTTCCAGCTCTTTGGGAAGCTAAGAAACAACTCGCTCTGCACAGTGCTCTTACAGCCTACCGGGAACATCTCTTCCAAAGGCCTGTGAAACGCAGTTTCTTTGCAGGCCTGATCTGGCTGAAGTAGGACTTCTGCTCTGGGTGTGCTACTTTGCCCTAGAGCTGAAAGGCACAACGTGCAGGCTTCTTTCCAAAGGGCGAGTTGGGCCCCACAGCATCTTGCTTCCAGCTCTTTGGGAAGCTAAGAAACAACTCGCTCTGCACAGTGCTCTTACAGCCTACCGGGAACATCTCTTCCAAAGGCCTTTGAAACGCAGTTTCTTTGCAGGCCTTATCTGGCTGAAGTAGGACTTCTGCTCTGGGTGTGCTACTTTGCCCTAGAGCTGAAAGGCACAACGTGCAGGCTTCTTTCCAAAGGGCGAGTTGGGCCCCACAGCATCTTGCTTCCAGCTCTTTGGGAAGCTAAGAAACAACTCTCTCTGCACAGTGTTCTTACAGCCTAGTGGGAACATCTCTTCCAAAGGCCGGTGAAACGCAGTTTCTTTGCAGGCCTGATCTGGCTGAAGTAGGACTTCTGCTCTGGGTGTGCTACTTTGCCCTAGAGCTGAAAGGCACAACGTGCAGGCTTCTTTCCAAAGGGCGAGTTGGGCCCCACAGCATCTTGCTTCCAGCTCTTTGGGAAGCTAAGAAACAACTCGCTCTGCACAGTGCTCTTACAGCCTACCGGGAACATCTCTTCCAAAGGCCTGTGAAACGCAGTTTCTTTGCAGGCCTGATCTGGCTGAAGTAGGACTTCTGCTCTGGGTGTGCTACTTTGCCCTAGAGCTGAAAGGCACAACGTGCAGGCTTCTTTCCAAAGGGCGAGTTGGGCCCCACAGCATCTTGCTTCCAGCTCTTTGGGAAGCTAAGAAACAACTCGCTCTGCACAGTGCTCTTACAGCCTACCGGGAACATCTCTTCCAAAGGCCTTTGAAACGCAGTTTCTTTGCAGGCCTTATCTGGCTGAAGTAGGACTTCTGCTCTGGGTGTGCTACTTTGCCCTAGAGCTGAAAGGCACAACGTGCAGGCTTCTTTCCAAAGGGCGAGTTGGGCCCCACAGCATCTTGCTTCCAGCTCTTTGGGAAGCTAAGAAACAACTCGCTCTGCACAGTGCTCTTACAGCCTACCGGGAACATCTCTTCCAAAGGCCTGTGAAACGCAGTTTCTTTGCAGGCCTGATCTGGCTGAAGTAGGACTTCTGCTCTGGGTGTGCTACTTTGCCCTAGAGCTGAAAGGCACAACGTGCAGGCTTCTTTCCAAAGGGCGAGTTGGGCCCCACAGCATCTTGCTTCCAGCTCTTTGGGAAGCTAAGAAACAACTCGCTCTGCACAGTGCTCTTACAGCCTACCGGGAACATCTCTTCCAAAGGCCTTTGAAACGCAGTTTCTTTGCAGGCCTTATCTGGCTGAAGTAGGACTTCTGCTCTGGGTGTGCTACTTTGCCCTAGAGCTGAAAGGCACAACGTGCAGGCTTCTTTCCAAAGGGCCAGTTGGGCCCCACAGCATCTTGCTTCCAGCTCTTTGGGAAGCTAAGAAACAACTCGCTCTGCACAGTGCTCTTACAGCCTAGTGGGAACATCTCTTCCAAAGGCCTGGGAAACGCAGTTTCTTTGCAGGTCTGATCTGGCTGAAGTAGGACTTCTGCTCTGGGTGTGCTACTTTGCCCTAGAGCTGAAAGGCACAACGTGCAGTCTTCTTTCCAAAGGGCGAGTTGGGCCCCACAGCATCTTGCTTCCAGCTCTTTGGGAAGCTAAGAAACAACTCGCTCTGCACAGTGGTCTTAAAGCCTAGTGGGAACATCTCTTCCAAAGGCCTGTGAAACGCAGTTTCTTTGCAGGCCTGATCTGGCTGAAGTAGGACTTCTGCTCTGGGTGTGCTACTTTGCCCTAGAGCTGAAAGGCACAACGTGCAGACTTCTTTCCAAAGGGCGAGTTGGGCCCCACAGCATCTTGCTTCCAGCTCTTTGGGAAGCTAAGAAACAACTCGCTCTGCACAGTGCTCTTACAGCCTACCGGGAACATCTCTTCCAAAGGCCTGTGAAACGCAGTTTCTTTGCAGGCCTGATCTGGCTGAAGTAGGACTTCTGCTCTGGGGTGCTACTTTGCCCTAGAGCTGAAAGGCACAACGTGCAGGCTTCTTTCCAAAGGGCGAGTTGGGCCCCACAGCATCTTGCTTCCAGCTCTTTGGGAAGCTAAGAAACAACTCGCTCTGCACAGTGCTCTTACAGCCTAGTGGGAACATCTCTTCCAAAGGCCTGTGAAACGCAGTTTCTTTGCAGGCCTGATCTGGCTGAAGTAGGACTTCTGCTCTGGGTGTGCTACTTTGCCCTAGAGCTGAAAGGCACAACGTGCAGGCTTCTTTCCAAAGGGCGAGTTGGGCCCCACAGCATCTTGCTTCCAGCTCTTTGGGAAGCTAAGAAACAACTCGCTCTGCACAGTGCTCTTACAGCCTACCGGGAACATCTCTTCCAAAGGCCTGTGAAACGCAGTTTCTTTGCAGGCCTTATCCGGCTGAAGTAGGACTTCTGCTCTGGGTGTGCTACTTTGCCCTAGAGCTGAAAGGCACAACGTGCAGGCTTCTTTCCAAAGGGCGAGTTGGGCCCCACAGCATCTTGCTTCCAGCTCTTTGGGAAGCTAAGAAACAACTCGCTCTGCACAGTGCTCTTACAGCCTAGTGGGAACATCTCTTCCAAAGGCCTGGGAAACGCAGTTTCTTTGCAGGCCTGATCTGGCTGAAGTAGGACTTCTGCTCTGGGTGTGCTACGTTGCCCTAGAGCTGAAAGGCACAACGTGCAGGCTTCTTTCCAAAGGGCGAGTTGGGCCCCACAGCATCTTGCTTCCAGCTCTTTGGGAAGCTAAGAAACAACTCGCTCTGCACAGTGCTCTTACAGCCTAGTGGGAACATCTCTTCCAAAGGCCTGTGAAACGCAGTTGCTTTGCAGGCCTGATCTGGCTGAAGTAGGACTTCTGCTCTGGGTGTGCTACTTTGCCCTAGAGCTGAAAGGCACAACGTGCAGGCTTCTTTCCAAAGGGCGAGTTGGGCCCCACAGCATCTTGCTTCCAGCTCTTTGGGAAGCTAAGAAACAACTCGCTCTGCACAGTGCTCTTAGAGCCTAGTGGGAACATCTCTTCCAAAGGCCTGTGAAACGCAGTTTCTTTGCAGGCCTGATCTGGCTGAAGTAGGACTTCTGCTCTGGGTGTGCTACTTTGCCCTAGAGCTGAAAGGCACAACGTGCAGTCTTCTTTCCAAAGGGCGAGTTGGGCCCCACAGCATCTTGCTTCCAGCTCTTTGGGAAGCTAAGAAACAACTCGCTCTGCACAGTGCTCTTACAGCCTACCGGGAACATCTCTTCCAAAGGCCTGTGAAACGCAGTTTCTTTGCAGGCCTGATCTGGCTGAAGTAGGACTTCTGCTCTGGGTGTGCTACTTTGCCCTAGAGCTGAAAGGCACAACGTGCAGGCTTCTTTCCAAAGGGCCAGTTGGGCCCCACAGCATCTTGCTTCCAGCTCTTTGGGAAGCTAAGAAACAACTCGCTCTGCACAGTGCTCTTACAGCCTAGTGGGAACATCTCTTCCAAAGGCCTGGGAAACGCAGTTTCTTTGCAGGCCTGATCTGGCTGAAGTAGGACTTCTGCTCTGGGTGTGCTACTTTGCCCTAGAGCTGAAAGGCACAACGTGCAGGCTTCTTTCCAAAGGGCGAGTTGGGCCCCACAGCATCTTGCTTCCAGCTCTTTGGGAAGCTAAGAAACAACTCGCTCTGCACAGTGCTCTTACAGCCTACCGGGAACATCTCTTCCAAAGGCCTGTGAAACGCAGTTTCTTTGCAGGCCTGATCCGGCTGAAGTAGGACTTCTGCTCTGGGTGTGCTACTTTGCCCTAGAGCTGAAAGGCACAACGTGCAGGCTTCTTTCCAAAGGGCGAGTTGGGCCCCACAGCATCTTGCTTCCAGCTCTTTGGGAAGCTAAGAAACAACTCGCTCTGCACAGTGCTCTTACAGCCTACCGGGAACATCTCTTCCAAAGGCCTGTGAAACGCAGTTTCTTTGCAGGCCTGATCTGGCTGAAGTAGGACTTCTGCTGTGGGTGTGCTACTTTGCCCTAGAGCTGAAAGGCACAACGTGCAGGCTTCTTTCCAAAGGGCGAGTTGGGCCCCACAGCATCTTGCTTCCAGCTCTTTGGGAAGCTAAGAAACAACTCTCTCTGCACAGTGTTCTTACAGCCTAGTGGGAACATCTCTTCCAAAGGCCGGTGAAACGCAGTTTCTTTGCAGGCCTGATCTGGCTGAAGTAGGACTTCTGCTCTGGGTGTGCTACTTTGCCCTAGAGCTGAAAGGCACAACGTGCAGGCTTCTTTCCAAAGGGCGAGTTGGGCCCCACAGCATCTTGCTTCCAGCTCTTTGGGAAGCTAAGAAACAACTCGCTCTGCACAGTGCTCTTACAGCCTACCGGGAACATCTCTTCCAAAGGCCTGTGAAACGCAGTTTCTTTGCAGGCCTGATCTGGCTGAAGTAGGACTTCTGCTCTGGGTGTGCTACTT
Source organism: Equus caballus (assembly GCF_041296265.1). NCBI lineage: Eukaryota > Metazoa > Chordata > Mammalia > Perissodactyla > Equidae > Equus > Equus caballus. The sequence goes on from NC_091712.1 coordinate 1,570,518, forward strand.
TGCCCTAGAGCTGAAAGGCACAACGTGCAGGCTTCTTTCCAAAGGGCGAGTTGGGCCCCACAGCATCTTGCTTCCAGCTCTTTGGGAAGCTAAGAAACAACTCGCTCTGCACAGTGCTCTTACAGCCTACCGGGAACATCTCTTCCAAAGGCCTTTGAAACGCAGTTTCTTTGCAGGCCTTATCTGGCTGAAGTAGGACTTCTGCTCTGGGTGTGCTACTTTGCCCTAGAGCTGAAAGGCACAACGTGCAGGCTTCTTTCCAAAGGGCGAGTTGGGCCCCACAGCATCTTGCTTCCAGCTCTTTGGGAAGCTAAGAAACAACTCTCTCTGCACAGTGTTCTTACAGCCTAGTGGGAACATCTCTTCCAAAGGCCGGTGAAACGCAGTTTCTTTGCAGGCCTGATCTGGCTGAAGTAGGACTTCTGCTCTGGGTGTGCTACTTTGCCCTAGAGCTGAAAGGCACAACGTGCAGGCTTCTTTCCAAAGGGCGAGTTGGGCCCCACAGCATCTTGCTTCCAGCTCTTTGGGAAGCTAAGAAACAACTCGCTCTGCACAGTGCTCTTACAGCCTACCGGGAACATCTCTTCCAAAGGCCTGTGAAACGCAGTTTCTTTGCAGGCCTGATCTGGCTGAAGTAGGACTTCTGCTCTGGGTGTGCTACTTTGCCCTGGAGCTGAAAGGCACAACGTGCAGGCTTCTTTCCAAAGGGCGAGTTGGGCCCCACAGCATCTTGCTTCCAGCTCTTGGGAAGCTAAGAAACAACTCGCTCTGCACAGTGCTCTTACAGCCTACCGGGAACATCTCTTCCAAAGGCCTGTGAAACGCAGTTTCTTTGCAGGCCTGATCTGGCTGAAGTAGGACTTCTGCTCTGGGTGTGCTACTTTGCCCTAGAGCTGAAAGGCACAACGTGCAGACTTCTTTCCAAAGGGCGAGTTGGGCCCCACAGCATCTTGCTTCCAGCTCTTTGGGAAGCTAAGAAACAACTCGCTCTGAACAGTGCTCTTACAGCCTACCGGGAACATCTCTTCCAAAGGCCTGTGAAACGCAGTTTCTTTGCAGGCCTGATCTGGCTGAAGTAGGACTTCTGCTCTGGGGTGCTACTTTGCCCTAGAGCTGAAAGGCACAACGTGCAGGCTTCTTTCCAAAGGGCGAGTTGGGCCCCACAGCATCTTGCTTCCAGCTCTTTGGGAAGCTAAGAAACAACTCGCTCTGCACAGTGCTCTTACAGCCTAGTGGGAACATCTCTTCCAAAGGCCTGTGAAACGCAGTTTCTTTGCAGGCCTGATCTGGCTGAAGTAGGACTTCTGCTCTGGGTGTGCTACTTTGCCCTGGAGCTGAAAGGCACAACGTGCAGGCTTCTTTCCAAAGGGCGAGTTGGGCCCCACAGCATCTTGCTTCCAGCTCTTTGGGAAGCTAAGAAACAACTCGCTCTGCACAGTGCTCTTACAGCCTAGTGGGAACATCTCTTCCAAAGGCCTGGGAAACGCAGTTTCTTTGCAGGTCTGATCTGGCTGAAGTAGGACTTCTGCTCTGGGTGTGCTACTTTGCCCTAGAGCTGAAAGGCACAACGTGCAGGCTTCTTTCCAAAGGGCGAGTTGGGCCCCACAGCATCTTGCTTCCAGCTCTTTGGGAAGCTAAGAAACAACTCGCTCTGCACAGTCTTCTTAAAGCCTAGTGGGAACATCTCTTCCAAAGGCCTGTGAAACGCAGTTTCTTTGCAGGCCTGATCTGGCTGAAGTAGGACTTCTGCTCTGGGTGTGCTACTTTGCCCTAGAGCTGAAAGGCACAACGTGCAGGCTTCTTTCCAAAGGGCCAGTTGGGCCCCACAGCATCTTGCTTCCAGCTCTTTGGGAAGCTAAGAAACAACTCGCTCTGCACAGTGCTCTTACAGCCTAGTGGGAACATCTCTTCCAAAGGCCTGGGAAACGCAGTTTCTTTGCAGGTCTGATCTGGCTGAAGTAGGACTTCTGCTCTGGGTGTGCTACTTTGCCCTAGAGCTGAAAGGCACAACGTGCAGTCTTCTTTCCAAAGGGCGAGTTGGGCCCCACAGCATCTTGCTTCCAGCTCTTTGGGAAGCTAAGAAACAACTCGCTCTGCACAGTCTTCTTAAAGCCTAGTGGGAACATCTCTTCCAAAGGCCTGTGAAACGCAGTTTCTTTGCAGGCCTGATCTGGCTGAAGTAGGACTTCTGCTCTGGGTGTGCTACTTTGCCCTAGAGCTGAAAGGCACAACGTGCAGGCTTCTTTCCAAAGGGCGAGTTGGGCCCCACAGCATCTTGCTTCCAGCTCTTTGGGAAGCTAAGAAACAACTCGCTCTGCACAGTGCTCTTACAGCCTACCGGGAACATCTCTTCCAAAGGCCTGTGAAACGCAGTTTCTTTGCAGGCCTGATCCGGCTGAAGTAGGACTTCTGCTCTGGGTGTGCTACTTTGCCCTAGAGCTGAAAGGCACAACGTGCAGGCTTCTTTCCAAAGGGCGAGTTGGGCCCCACAGCATCTTGCTTCCAGCTCTTTGGGAAGCTAAGAAACAACTCGCTCTGCACAGTGCTCTTACAGCCTACCGGGAACATCTCTTCCAAAGGCCTGTGAAACGCAGTTTCTTTGCAGGCCTGATCTGGCTGAAGTAGGACTTCTGCTCTGGGTGTGCTACTTTGCCCTGGAGCTGAAAGGCACAACGTGCAGGCTTCTTTCCAAAGGGCGAGTTGGGCCCCACAGCATCTTGCTTCCAGCTCTTGGGAAGCTAAGAAACAACTCGCTCTGCACAGTGCTCTTACAGCCTACCGGGAACATCTCTTCCAAAGGCCTGTGAAACGCAGTTTCTTTGCAGGCCTGATCTGGCTGAAGTAGGACTTCTGCTCTGGGTGTGCTACTTTGCCCTAGAGCTGAAAGGCACAACGTGCAGACTTCTTTCCAAAGGGCGAGTTGGGCCCCACAGCATCTTGCTTCCAGCTCTTTGGGAAGCTAAGAAACAACTCGCTCTGAACAGTGCTCTTACAGCCTACCGGGAACATCTCTTCCAAAGGCCTGGGAAACGCAGTTTCTTTGCAGGCCTGATCTGGCTGAAGTAGGACTTCTGCTCTGGGTGTGCTACTTTGCCCTGGAGCTGAAAGGCACAACGTGCAGGCTTCTTTCCAAAGGGCGAGTTGGGCCCCACAGCATCTTGCTTCCAGCTCTTTGGGAAGCTAAGAAACAACTCGCTCTGCACAGTGCTCTTACAGCCTAGTGGGAACATCTCTTCCAAAGGCCTGGGAAACGCAGTTTCTTTGCAGGTCTGATCTGGCTGAAGTAGGACTTCTGCTCTGGGTGTGCTACTTTGCCCTAGAGCTGAAAGGCACAACGTGCAGGCTTCTTTCCAAAGGGCGAGTTGGGCCCCACAGCATCTTGCTTCCAGCTCTTTGGGAAGCTAAGAAACAACTCGCTCTGCACAGTGCTCTTACAGCCTAGTGGGAACATCTCTTCCAAAGGCCTGGGAAACGCAGTTGCTTTGCAGGCCTGATCTGGCTGAAGTAGGACTTCTGCTCTGGGTGTGCTACTTTGCCCTAGAGCTGAAAGGCACAACGTGCAGGCTTCTTTCCAAAGGGCGAGTTGGGCCCCACAGCATCTTGCTTCCAGCTCTTTGGGAAGCTAAGAAACAACTCGCTCTGCACAGTGCTCTTAGAGCCTAGTGGGAACATCTCTTCCAAAGGCCTGTGAAACGCAGTTTCTTTGCAGGCCTGATCTGGCTGAAGTAGGACTTCTGCTCTGGGTGTGCTACTTTGCCCTAGAGCTGAAAGGCACAACGTGCAGTCTTCTTTCCAAAGGGCGAGTTGGGCCCCACAGCATCTTGCTTCCAGCTCTTTGGGAAGCTAAGAAACAACTCGCTCTGCACAGTGCTCTTACAGCCTACCGGGAACATCTCTTCCAAAGGCCTGTGAAACGCAGTTTCTTTGCAGGCCTGATCTGGCTGAAGTAGGACTTCTGCTCTGGGTGTGCTACTTTGCCCTGGAGCTGAAAGGCACAACGTGCAGGCTTCTTTCCAAAGGGCCAGTTGGGCCCCACAGCATCTTGCTTCCAGCTCTTTGGGAAGCTAAGAAACAACTCGCTCTGCACAGTGCTCTTACAGCCTAGTGGGAACATCTCTTCCAAAGGCCTGGGAAACGCAGTTTCTTTGCAGGTCTGATCTGGCTGAAGTAGGACTTCTGCTCTGGGTGTGCTACTTTGCCCTAGAGCTGAAAGGCACAACGTGCAGGCTTCTTTCCAAAGGGCGAGTTGGGCCCCACAGCATCTTGCTTCCAGCTCTTTGGGAAGCTAAGAAACAACTCGCTCTGCACAGTCTTCTTAAAGCCTAGTGGGAACATCTCTTCCAAAGGCCTGTGAAACGCAGTTTCTTTGCAGGCCTGATCTGGCTGAAGTAGGACTTCTGCTCTGGGTGTGCTACTTTGCCCTAGAGCTGAAAGGCACAACGTGCAGGCTTCTTTCCAAAGGGCGAGTTGGGCCCCACAGCATCTTGCTTCCAGCTCTTTGGGAAGCTAAGAAACAACTCGCTCTGCACAGTGCTCTTACAGCCTACCGGGAACATCTCTTCCAAAGGCCTGTGAAACGCAGTTTCTTTGCAGGCCTGATCCGGCTGAAGTAGGACTTCTGCTCTGGGTGTGCTACTTTGCCCTAGAGCTGAAAGGCACAACGTGCAGGCTTCTTTCCAAAGGGCGAGTTGGGCCCCACAGCATCTTGCTTCCAGCTCTTTGGGAAGCTAAGAAACAACTCGCTCTGCACAGTGCTCTTACAGCCTACCGGGAACATCTCTTCCAAAGGCCTGTGAAACGCAGTTTCTTTGCAGGCCTGATCTGGCTGAAGTAGGACTTCTGCTCTGGGTGTGCTACTTTGCCCTGGAGCTGAAAGGCACAACGTGCAGGCTTCTTTCCAAAGGGCGAGTTGGGCCCCACAGCATCTTGCTTCCAGCTCTTGGGAAGCTAAGAAACAACTCGCTCTGCACAGTGCTCTTACAGCCTACCGGGAACATCTCTTCCAAAGGCCTGTGAAACGCAGTTTCTTTGCAGGCCTGATCTGGCTGAAGTAGGACTTCTGCTCTGGGTGTGCTACTTTGCCCTAGAGCTGAAAGGCACAACGTGCAGACTTCTTTCCAAAGGGCGAGTTGGGCCCCACAGCATCTTGCTTCCAGCTCTTTGGGAAGCTAAGAAACAACTCGCTCTGAAGAGTGCTCTTACAGCCTACCGGGAACATCTCTTCCAAAGGCCTGTGAAACGCAGTTTCTTTGCAGGCCTGATCTGGCTGAAGTAGGACTTCTGCTCTGGGGTGCTACTTTGCCCTAGAGCTGAAAGGCACAACGTGCAGGCTTCTTTCCAAAGGGCGAGTTGGGCCCCACAGCATCTTGCTTCCAGCTCTTTGGGAAGCTAAGAAACAACTCGCTCTGCACAGTGCTCTTACAGCCTAGTGGGAACATCTCTTCCAAAGGCCTGTGAAACGCAGTTTCTTTGCAGGCCTGATCTGGCTGAAGTAGGACTTCTGCTCTGGGTGTGCTACTTTGCCCTGGAGCTGAAAGGCACAACGTGCAGGCTTCTTTCCAAAGGGCGAGTTGGGCCCCACAGCATCTTGCTTCCAGCTCTTTGGGAAGCTAAGAAACAACTCGCTCTGCACAGTGCTCTTACAGCCTAGTGGGAACATCTCTTCCAAAGGCCTGGGAAACGCAGTTTCTTTGCAGGTCTGATCTGGCTGAAGTAGGACTTCTGCTCTGGGTGTGCTACTTTGCCCTAGAGCTGAAAGGCACAACGTGCAGGCTTCTTTCCAAAGGGCGAGTTGGGCCCCACAGCATCTTGCTTCCAGCTCTTTGGGAAGCTAAGAAACAACTCGCTCTGCACAGTCTTCTTAAAGCCTAGTGGGAACATCTCTTCCAAAGGCCTGTGAAACGCAGTTTCTTTGCAGGCCTGATCTGGCTGAAGTAGGACTTCTGCTCTGGGTGTGCTACTTTGCCCTAGAGCTGAAAGGCACAACGTGCAGGCTTCTTTCCAAAGGGCGAGTTGGGCCCCACAGCATCTTGCTTCCAGCTCTTTGGGAAGCTAAGAAACAACTCGCTCTGCACAGTGCTCTTACAGCCTACCGGGAACATCTCTTCCAAAGGCCTGTGAAACGCAGTTTCTTTGCAGGCCTGATCCGGCTGAAGTAGGACTTCTGCTCTGGGTGTGCTACTTTGCCCTAGAGCTGAAAGGCACAACGTGCAGGCTTCTTTCCAAAGGGCGAGTTGGGCCCCACAGCATCTTGCTTCCAGCTCTTTGGGAAGCTAAGAAACAACTCGCTCTGCACAGTGCTCTTACAGCCTACCGGGAACATCTCTTCCAAAGGCCTGTGAAACGCAGTTTCTTTGCAGGCCTTATCTGGCTGAAGTAGGACTTCTGCTGTGGGTGTGCTACTTTGCCCTACAGCTGAAAGGCACAACGTGCAGGCTTCTTTCCAAAGGGCGAGTTGGGCCCCACAGCATCTTGCTTCCAGCTCTTTGGGAAGCTAAGAAACAACTCTCTCTGCACAGTGTTCTTACAGCCTAGTGGGAACATCTCTTCCAAAGGCCGGTGAAACGCAGTTTCTTTGCAGGCCTGATCTGGCTGAAGTAGGACTTCTGCTCTGGGTGTGCTACTTTGCCCTAGAGCTGAAAGGCACAACGTGCAGGCTTCTTTCCAAAGGGCGAGTTGGGCCCCACAGCATCTTGCTTCCAGCTCTTTGGGAAGCTAAGAAACAACTCGCTCTGCACAGTGCTCTTACAGCCTACCGGGAACATCTCTTCCAAAGGCCTGTGAAACGCAGTTTCTTTGCAGGCCTGATCTGGCTGAAGTAGGACTTCTGCTCTGGGTGTGCTACTTTGCCCTAGAGCTGAAAGGCACAACGTGCAGGCTTCTTTCCAAAGGGCGAGTTGGGCCCCACAGCATCTTGCTTCCAGCTCTTTGGGAAGCTAAGAAACAACTCGCTCTGCACAGTGCTCTTACAGCCTACCGGGAACATCTCTTCCAAAGGCCTTTGAAACGCAGTTTCTTTGCAGGCCTTATCTGGCTGAAGTAGGACTTCTGCTCTGGGTGTGCTACTTTGCCCTAGAGCTGAAAGGCACAACGTGCAGGCTTCTTTCCAAAGGGCGAGTTGGGCCCCACAGCATCTTGCTTCCAGCTCTTTGGGAAGCTAAGAAACAACTCTCTCTGCACAGTGTTCTTACAGCCTAGTGGGAACATCTCTTCCAAAGGCCGGTGAAACGCAGTTTCTTTGCAGGCCTGATCTGGCTGAAGTAGGACTTCTGCTCTGGGTGTGCTACTTTGCCCTAGAGCTGAAAGGCACAACGTGCAGGCTTCTTTCCAAAGGGCGAGTTGGGCCCCACAGCATCTTGCTTCCAGCTCTTTGGGAAGCTAAGAAACAACTCGCTCTGCACAGTGCTCTTACAGCCTACCGGGAACATCTCTTCCAAAGGCCTGTGAAACGCAGTTTCTTTGCAGGCCTGATCTGGCTGAAGTAGGACTTCTGCTCTGGGTGTGCTACTTTGCCCTAGAGCTGAAAGGCACAACGTGCAGGCTTCTTTCCAAAGGGCGAGTTGGGCCCCACAGCATCTTGCTTCCAGCTCTTTGGGAAGCTAAGAAACAACTCGCTCTGCACAGTGCTCTTACAGCCTACCGGGAACATCTCTTCCAAAGGCCTTTGAAACGCAGTTTCTTTGCAGGCCTTATCTGGCTGAAGTAGGACTTCTGCTCTGGGTGTGCTACTTTGCCCTAGAGCTGAAAGGCACAACGTGCAGGCTTCTTTCCAAAGGGCGAGTTGGGCCCCACAGCATCTTGCTTCCAGCTCTTTGGGAAGCTAAGAAACAACTCGCTCTGCACAGTGCTCTTACAGCCTACCGGGAACATCTCTTCCAAAGGCCTGTGAAACGCAGTTTCTTTGCAGGCCTGATCTGGCTGAAGTAGGACTTCTGCTCTGGGTGTGCTACTTTGCCCTAGAGCTGAAAGGCACAACGTGCAGGCTTCTTTCCAAAGGGCGAGTTGGGCCCCACAGCATCTTGCTTCCAGCTCTTTGGGAAGCTAAGAAACAACTCGCTCTGCACAGTGCTCTTACAGCCTACCGGGAACATCTCTTCCAAAGGCCTTTGAAACGCAGTTTCTTTGCAGGCCTTATCTGGCTGAAGTAGGACTTCTGCTCTGGGTGTGCTACTTTGCCCTAGAGCTGAAAGGCACAACGTGCAGGCTTCTTTCCAAAGGGCCAGTTGGGCCCCACAGCATCTTGCTTCCAGCTCTTTGGGAAGCTAAGAAACAACTCGCTCTGCACAGTGCTCTTACAGCCTAGTGGGAACATCTCTTCCAAAGGCCTGGGAAACGCAGTTTCTTTGCAGGTCTGATCTGGCTGAAGTAGGACTTCTGCTCTGGGTGTGCTACTTTGCCCTAGAGCTGAAAGGCACAACGTGCAGTCTTCTTTCCAAAGGGCGAGTTGGGCCCCACAGCATCTTGCTTCCAGCTCTTTGGGAAGCTAAGAAACAACTCGCTCTGCACAGTGGTCTTAAAGCCTAGTGGGAACATCTCTTCCAAAGGCCTGTGAAACGCAGTTTCTTTGCAGGCCTGATCTGGCTGAAGTAGGACTTCTGCTCTGGGTGTGCTACTTTGCCCTAGAGCTGAAAGGCACAACGTGCAGACTTCTTTCCAAAGGGCGAGTTGGGCCCCACAGCATCTTGCTTCCAGCTCTTTGGGAAGCTAAGAAACAACTCGCTCTGCACAGTGCTCTTACAGCCTACCGGGAACATCTCTTCCAAAGGCCTGTGAAACGCAGTTTCTTTGCAGGCCTGATCTGGCTGAAGTAGGACTTCTGCTCTGGGGTGCTACTTTGCCCTAGAGCTGAAAGGCACAACGTGCAGGCTTCTTTCCAAAGGGCGAGTTGGGCCCCACAGCATCTTGCTTCCAGCTCTTTGGGAAGCTAAGAAACAACTCGCTCTGCACAGTGCTCTTACAGCCTAGTGGGAACATCTCTTCCAAAGGCCTGTGAAACGCAGTTTCTTTGCAGGCCTGATCTGGCTGAAGTAGGACTTCTGCTCTGGGTGTGCTACTTTGCCCTAGAGCTGAAAGGCACAACGTGCAGGCTTCTTTCCAAAGGGCGAGTTGGGCCCCACAGCATCTTGCTTCCAGCTCTTTGGGAAGCTAAGAAACAACTCGCTCTGCACAGTGCTCTTACAGCCTACCGGGAACATCTCTTCCAAAGGCCTGTGAAACGCAGTTTCTTTGCAGGCCTTATCCGGCTGAAGTAGGACTTCTGCTCTGGGTGTGCTACTTTGCCCTAGAGCTGAAAGGCACAACGTGCAGGCTTCTTTCCAAAGGGCGAGTTGGGCCCCACAGCATCTTGCTTCCAGCTCTTTGGGAAGCTAAGAAACAACTCGCTCTGCACAGTGCTCTTACAGCCTAGTGGGAACATCTCTTCCAAAGGCCTGGGAAACGCAGTTTCTTTGCAGGCCTGATCTGGCTGAAGTAGGACTTCTGCTCTGGGTGTGCTACGTTGCCCTAGAGCTGAAAGGCACAACGTGCAGGCTTCTTTCCAAAGGGCGAGTTGGGCCCCACAGCATCTTGCTTCCAGCTCTTTGGGAAGCTAAGAAACAACTCGCTCTGCACAGTGCTCTTACAGCCTAGTGGGAACATCTCTTCCAAAGGCCTGTGAAACGCAGTTGCTTTGCAGGCCTGATCTGGCTGAAGTAGGACTTCTGCTCTGGGTGTGCTACTTTGCCCTAGAGCTGAAAGGCACAACGTGCAGGCTTCTTTCCAAAGGGCGAGTTGGGCCCCACAGCATCTTGCTTCCAGCTCTTTGGGAAGCTAAGAAACAACTCGCTCTGCACAGTGCTCTTAGAGCCTAGTGGGAACATCTCTTCCAAAGGCCTGTGAAACGCAGTTTCTTTGCAGGCCTGATCTGGCTGAAGTAGGACTTCTGCTCTGGGTGTGCTACTTTGCCCTAGAGCTGAAAGGCACAACGTGCAGTCTTCTTTCCAAAGGGCGAGTTGGGCCCCACAGCATCTTGCTTCCAGCTCTTTGGGAAGCTAAGAAACAACTCGCTCTGCACAGTGCTCTTACAGCCTACCGGGAACATCTCTTCCAAAGGCCTGTGAAACGCAGTTTCTTTGCAGGCCTGATCTGGCTGAAGTAGGACTTCTGCTCTGGGTGTGCTACTTTGCCCTAGAGCTGAAAGGCACAACGTGCAGGCTTCTTTCCAAAGGGCCAGTTGGGCCCCACAGCATCTTGCTTCCAGCTCTTTGGGAAGCTAAGAAACAACTCGCTCTGCACAGTGCTCTTACAGCCTAGTGGGAACATCTCTTCCAAAGGCCTGGGAAACGCAGTTTCTTTGCAGGCCTGATCTGGCTGAAGTAGGACTTCTGCTCTGGGTGTGCTACTTTGCCCTAGAGCTGAAAGGCACAACGTGCAGGCTTCTTTCCAAAGGGCGAGTTGGGCCCCACAGCATCTTGCTTCCAGCTCTTTGGGAAGCTAAGAAACAACTCGCTCTGCACAGTGCTCTTACAGCCTACCGGGAACATCTCTTCCAAAGGCCTGTGAAACGCAGTTTCTTTGCAGGCCTGATCCGGCTGAAGTAGGACTTCTGCTCTGGGTGTGCTACTTTGCCCTAGAGCTGAAAGGCACAACGTGCAGGCTTCTTTCCAAAGGGCGAGTTGGGCCCCACAGCATCTTGCTTCCAGCTCTTTGGGAAGCTAAGAAACAACTCGCTCTGCACAGTGCTCTTACAGCCTACCGGGAACATCTCTTCCAAAGGCCTGTGAAACGCAGTTTCTTTGCAGGCCTGATCTGGCTGAAGTAGGACTTCTGCTGTGGGTGTGCTACTTTGCCCTAGAGCTGAAAGGCACAACGTGCAGGCTTCTTTCCAAAGGGCGAGTTGGGCCCCACAGCATCTTGCTTCCAGCTCTTTGGGAAGCTAAGAAACAACTCTCTCTGCACAGTGTTCTTACAGCCTAGTGGGAACATCTCTTCCAAAGGCCGGTGAAACGCAGTTTCTTTGCAGGCCTGATCTGGCTGAAGTAGGACTTCTGCTCTGGGTGTGCTACTTTGCCCTAGAGCTGAAAGGCACAACGTGCAGGCTTCTTTCCAAAGGGCGAGTTGGGCCCCACAGCATCTTGCTTCCAGCTCTTTGGGAAGCTAAGAAACAACTCGCTCTGCACAGTGCTCTTACAGCCTACCGGGAACATCTCTTCCAAAGGCCTGTGAAACGCAGTTTCTTTGCAGGCCTGATCTGGCTGAAGTAGGACTTCTGCTCTGGGTGTGCTACTTTGCCCTAGAGCTGAAAGGCACAACGTGCAGGCTTCTTTCCAAAGGGCGAGTTGGGCCCCACAGCATCTTGCTTCCAGCTCTTTGGGAAGCTAAGAAACAACTCGCTCTGCACAGTGCTCTTACAGCCTACCGGGAACATCTCTTCCAAAGGCCTTTGAAACGCAGTTTCTTTGCAGGCCTTATCTGGCTGAAGTAGGACTTCTGCTCTGGGTGTGCTACTTTGCCCTAGAGCTGAAAGGCACAACGTGCAGGCTTCTTTCCAAAGGGCGAGTTGGGCCCCACAGCATCTTGCTTCCAGCTCTTTGGGAAGCTAAGAAACAACTCTCTCTGCACAGTGTTCTTACAGCCTAGTGGGAACATCTCTTCCAAAGGCCGGTGAAACGCAGTTTCTTTGCAGGCCTGATCTGGCTGAAGTAGGACTTCTGCTCTGGGTGTGCTACTTTGCCCTAGAGCTGAAAGGCACAACGTGCAGGCTTCTTTCCAAAGGGCGAGTTGGGCCCCACAGCATCTTGCTTCCAGCTCTTTGGGAAGCTAAGAAACAACTCGCTCTGCACAGTGCTCTTACAGCCTACCGGGAACATCTCTTCCAAAGGCCTGTGAAACGCAGTTTCTTTGCAGGCCTGATCTGGCTGAAGTAGGACTTCTGCTCTGGGTGTGCTACTTTGCCCTGGAGCTGAAAGGCACAACGTGCAGGCTTCTTTCCAAAGGGCGAGTTGGGCCCCACAGCATCTTGCTTCCAGCTCTTGGGAAGCTAAGAAACAACTCGCTCTGCACAGTGCTCTTACAGCCTACCGGGAACATCTCTTCCAAAGGCCTGTGAAACGCAGTTTCTTTGCAGGCCTGATCTGGCTGAAGTAGGACTTCTGCTCTGGGTGTGCTACTTTGCCCTAGAGCTGAAAGGCACAACGTGCAGACTTCTTTCCAAAGGGCGAGTTGGGCCCCACAGCATCTTGCTTCCAGCTCTTTGGGAAGCTAAGAAACAACTCGCTCTGAACAGTGCTCTTACAGCCTACCGGGAACATCTCTTCCAAAGGCCTGTGAAACGCAGTTTCTTTGCAGGCCTGATCTGGCTGAAGTAGGACTTCTGCTCTGGGGTGCTACTTTGCCCTAGAGCTGAAAGGCACAACGTGCAGGCTTCTTTCCAAAGGGCGAGTTGGGCCCCACAGCATCTTGCTTCCAGCTCTTTGGGAAGCTAAGAAACAACTCGCTCTGCACAGTGCTCTTACAGCCTAGTGGGAACATCTCTTCCAAAGGCCTGTGAAACGCAGTTTCTTTGCAGGCCTGATCTGGCTGAAGTAGGACTTCTGCTCTGGGTGTGCTACTTTGCCCTGGAGCTGAAAGGCACAACGTGCAGGCTTCTTTCCAAAGGGCGAGTTGGGCCCCACAGCATCTTGCTTCCAGCTCTTTGGGAAGCTAAGAAACAACTCGCTCTGCACAGTGCTCTTACAGCCTAGTGGGAACATCTCTTCCAAAGGCCTGGGAAACGCAGTTTCTTTGCAGGTCTGATCTGGCTGAAGTAGGACTTCTGCTCTGGGTGTGCTACTTTGCCCTAGAGCTGAAAGGCACAACGTGCAGGCTTCTTTCCAAAGGGCGAGTTGGGCCCCACAGCATCTTGCTTCCAGCTCTTTGGGAAGCTAAGAAACAACTCGCTCTGCACAGTCTTCTTAAAGCCTAGTGGGAACATCTCTTCCAAAGGCCTGTGAAACGCAGTTTCTTTGCAGGCCTGATCTGGCTGAAGTAGGACTTCTGCTCTGGGTGTGCTACTTTGCCCTAGAGCTGAAAGGCACAACGTGCAGGCTTCTTTCCAAAGGCCGAGTTGGGCCCCACAGCATCTTGCTTCCAGCTCTTTGGGAAGCTAAGAAACAACTCGCTCTGCACAGTGCTCTTACAGCCTACCGGGAACATCTCTTCCAAAGGCCTGTGAAACGCAGTTTCTTTGCAGGCCTGATCCGGCTGAAGTAGGACTTCTGCTCTGGGTGTGCTACTTTGCCCTAGAGCTGAAAGGCACAACGTGCAGGCTTCTTTCCAAAGGGCGAGTTGGGCCCCACAGCATCTTGCTTCCAGCTCTTTGGGAAGCTAAGAAACAACTCGCTCTGCACAGTGCTCTTACAGCCTACCGGGAACATCTCTTCCAAAGGCCTGTGAAACGCAGTTTCTTTGCAGGCCTGATCTGGCTGAAGTAGGACTTCTGCTCTGGGTGTGCTACTTTGCCCTAGAGCTGAAAGGCACAACGTGCAGGCTTCTTTCCAAAGGGCGAGTTGGGCCCCACAGCATCTTGCTTCCAGCTCTTGGGAAGCTAAGAAACAACTCGCTCTGCACAGTGCTCTTACAGCCTACCGGGAACATCTCTTCCAAAGGCCTGTGAAACGCAGTTTCTTTGCAGGCCTGATCTGGCTGAAGTAGGACTTCTGCTCTGGGTGTGCTACTTTGCCCTAGAGCTGAAAGGCACAACGTGCAGACTTCTTTCCAAAGGGCGAGTTGGGCCCCACAGCATCTTGCTTCCAGCTCTTTGGGAAGCTAAGAAACAACTCGCTCTGCACAGTGCTCTTACAGCCTACCGGGAACATCTCTTCCAAAGGCCTGTGAAACGCAGTTTCTTTGCAGGCCTGATCTGGCTGAAGTAGGACTTCTGCTCTGGGGTGCTACTTTGCCCTAGAGCTGAAAGGCACAACGTGCAGGCTTCTTTCCAAAGGGCCAGTTGGGCCCCACAGCATCTTGCTTCCAGCTCTTTGGGAAGCTAAGAAACAACTCGCTCTGCACAGTGCTCTTACAGCCTAGTGGGAACATCTCTTCCAAAGGCCTGTGAAACGCAGTTTCTTTGCAGGCCTGATCTGGCTGAAGTAGGACTTCTGCTCTGGGTGTGCTACTTTGCCCTAGAGCTGAAAGGCACAACGTGCAGGCTTCTTTCCAAAGGGCGAGTTGGGCCCCACAGCATCTTGCTTCCAGCTCTTTGGGAAGCTAAGAAACAACTCGCTCTGCACAGTGCTCTTACAGCCTACCGGGAACGTCTCTTCCAAAGGCCTGTGAAACGCAGTTTCTTTGCAGGCCTGATCTGGCTGAAGTAGGACTTCTGCTCTGGGTGTGCTACTCGGCCCTAGAGCTGATAGGCACAACGTGCAGTCTTCTTTCCAAAGGGCGAGTTGGGCACCACAGCATCTTGCTTCCAGCTCTTTGGGAAGCTAAGAAACAACTCGCTCTGCACAGTGCTCTTACAGCCTAGTGGGAACATCTCTTCCAAAGGCCTGTGAAACGCAGTTTCTTTGCAGGCCTTATCTGGCTGAAGTAGGACTTCTGCTCTGGGTGTGCTACTTTGCCCTAGAGCTGAAAGGCACAACGTGCAGGCTTCTTTCCAAAGGGCGAGTTGGGCCCCACAGCATCTTGCTTCCAGCTCTTTGGGAAGCTAAGAAACAACTCGCTCTGCACAGTGCTCTTACAGCCTAGTGGGAACATCTCTTCCAAAGGCCTGTGAAACGCAGTTGCTTTGCAGGCCTGATCTGGCTGAAGTAGGACTTCTGCTCTGGGTGTGCTACTTTGCCCTAGAGCTGAAAGGCACAACGTGCAGTCTTCTTTCCAAAGGGCGAGTTGGGCCCCACAGCATCTTGCTTCCAGCTCTTTGGGAAGCTAAGAAACAACTCGCTCTGCACAGTGCTCTTAGATCCTATTGGGAACATCTCTTCCAAAGGCCTGTGAAACGCAGTTTCTTTGCAGGCCTGATCTGGCTGAAGTAGGACTTCTGCTCTGGGTGTGCTACTTTGCCCTAGAGCTGAAAGGCACAACGTGCAGGCTTCTTTCCAAAGGGCGAGTTGGGCCCCACAGCATCTTGCTTCCAGCTCTTTGGGAAGCTAAGAAACAACTCGCTCTGCACAGTGCTCTTACAGCATACCGGGAACATCTCTTCCAAAGGCCTGTGAAACGCAGTTTCTTTGCAGGCCTTATCTCGCTGAGGTAGAACTGCTGCTATGCCATGTCCTACATCGGCCTAGAGTTGCAAGGCTCAAAGTCCTGCCTTGACTCCTCAAGGGCAGACAGGCCCCACAGCGTGGGGCTTCCACCTCTTTGGGCAGCTAAGAAACAACTTGCTCTGCACTGTTGTTTTGCAGCCTACAGGGAACAAGTCTTACAAAGGCCTGTGAAACGCAGTTTCTTCCCAGCCTTGATCTGGCTGAAGTAGAACTTCTGCTCTGGGTGTGCTACATTCCCCTGGAGCTGAAAGGCACAACCCGCAGTCTTCATTCCAAAGGGCGAGTTGAGCCCCAAAGCATTTTGCTTCCAGCTCTTTGGGAAGCTAAGAAACAACTCGCTCTGCACAGTGCTCTTACAGCCTACCGGGAACATCTCTCAGAAAGGCCTGTGAAACGCAGTTTCTATGCAGGCCTCATCTGGCTGAAGTAGAACTTCTGCTCTGGGTGTGCCACCTTGCCCTAGAGCTGAAAGGCGCAACGTGCAGTCTCATTTCCAAAGGGCGAGTTGGGCCCCAAAGCATCTTGCTTCCAGCTCTTTGGAAGCTGAGAAACAGCTCGCTGTGCACAGTGCTCTTACAGCCTACCGGGAACATCTCTTCCAAAGGCCTGTGAAACGCAGTTTCTTTGCAGGCCTGATCTGGCTGAATTAGAACTTCTTCTCTGGGTGTGCTACATTGCCCTAGGGCTGACAGGCACAACGTGCCGTCTCCTTTCCAAAAAGCGAGTTGGGCCCCTCAGCATCTTTCTTCCAGCTCTTTGGGAAGCTAAGAAACAACTCGCTCTGCACAGTGCTCTTACAGCCTACCGGGAACATCTCTTCCAAAGGCCTGTGAAACGCAGTTTCTTTGCAGGCCTGATCTGGCTGAAGTAGGACTTCTGCTGTGGGTGTGCTACTTTGCCCTAGAGCTGAAAGGCACAACGTGCAGGCTTCTTTCCAAAGGCCGAGTTGGGCCCCACAGCATCTTGCTTCCAGCTCTTTGGGAAGCTAAGAAACAACTCGCTCTGCGCAGTGCTCTTACAGCCTAGTGGGAACATCTCTTCCAAAGGCCTGTGAAACGCAGTTTCTTTGCAGGCCTGATCTGGCTGAAGTAGGACTTCTGCTCTGGGTGTGCTACTTTGCCCTAGAGCTGAAAGGCACAACGTGCAGGCTTCTTTCCAAAGGGCGAGTTGGGCCCCACAGCATCTTGCTTCCAGCTCTTTGGGAAGCTAAGAAACAACTCTCTCTGCACAGTGTTCTTACAGCCTAGTGGGAACATCTCTTCCAAAGGCCGGTGAAACGCAGTTTCTTTGCAGGCCTGATCTGGCTGAAGTAGGACTTCTGCTCTGGGTGTGCTACTTTGCCCTAGAGCTGAAAAGCACAACGTGCAGGCTTCTTTCCAAAGGGCGAGTTGGGCCCCACAGCATCTTGCTTCCAGCTCTTTGGGAAGCTAAGAAACAACTCGCTCTGCACAGTGCTCTTCCATCCAAGTGAGAACATCTCTTCCAAAGGAATGTGAAACGCAGTTTCTTTGCAGGCCTGATCTGGCTGAAGTAAGTCTTCTGGTCTGGGTGTGCTACTTTGCCCTAGAGCTGAAAGGCACAACGTGCAGGCTTCTTTCCAAAGGGCGAGTTGGGCCCCACAGCATCTTGCTTCCAGCTCTTTGGGAAGCTAAGAAACAACTCGCTCTGCACAGTGCTCTTACAGCCTACCGGGAACATCTCTTCCAAAGGCCTGTGAAACGCAGTTTCTTTGCAGGCCTCTTTTGGCTGAAGTAGGACTTCTGCTCTGCGTGTGCTACTTTGCCCTAGAGCTGAAAGGCACAACGTGCAGGCTTCTTTCCAAAGGCCGAGTTGGGCCCCACAGCATCTTGCTTCCAGCTCTTTGGGAAGCTAAGAAACAACTCGCTCTGCACAGTGCTCTTACAGCCTACCGGGAACATCTCTTCCAAAGGCCTGTGAAACGCAGTTTCTTTGCAGGCCTGATCTGGCTGAAGTAGGACTTCTGCTGTGGGTGTGCTACTTTGCCCTAGAGCTGAAAGGCACAACGTGCAGGCTTCTTTCCAAAGGCCGAGTTGGGCCCCACAGCATCTTGCTTCCAGCTCTTTGGGAAGCTAAGAAACAACTCGCTCTGCACAGTGCTCTTACAGCCTACCGGGAACATCTCTTCCAAAGGCCTGTGAAACGCAGTTTCTTTGCAGGCCTGATCTGGCTGAAGTAGGACTTCTGCTCTGGGTGTGCTACTTTGCCCTAGAGCTGAAAGGCACAACGTGCAGGCTTCTTTCCAAAGGCCGAGTTGGGCCCCACAGCATCTTGCTTCCAGCTCTTTGGGAAGCTAAGAAACAACTCGCTCTGCACAGTGCTCTTACAGCCTACCGGGAACATCTCTTCCAAAGGCCTGTGAAACGCAGTTTCTTTGCAGGCCTGATCTGGCTGAAGTAGGACTTCTGCTCTGGGTGTGCTACTTTGCCCTAGAGCTGAAAGGCACAACGTGCAGGCTTCTTTCCAAAGGGCGAGTTGGGCCCCACAGCATCTTGCTTCCAGCTCTTTGGGAAGCTAAGAAACAACTCGCTCTGCACAGTGCTCTTACAGCCTACCGGGAACATCTCTTCCAAAGGCCTGTGAAACGCAGTTTCTTTGCAGGCCTGATCTGGCTGAAGTAGGACTTCTGCTGTGGGTGTGCTACTTTGCCCTAGAGCTGAAAGGCACAACGTGCAGGCTTCTTTCCAAAGGGCGAGTTGGGCCCCACAGCATCTTGCTTCCAGCTCTTTGGGAAGCTAAGAAACAACTCGCTCTGCACAGTGCTCTTACAGCCTACCGGGAACATCTCTTCCAAAGGCCTGTGAAACGCAGTTTCTTTGCAGGCCTGATCTGGCTGAAGTAGGACTTCTGCTGTGGGTGTGCTACTTTGCCCTAGAGCTGAAAGGCACAACGTGCAG
Organism: Equus caballus; assembly: GCF_041296265.1. Lineage (NCBI taxonomy): Eukaryota > Metazoa > Chordata > Mammalia > Perissodactyla > Equidae > Equus > Equus caballus. The sequence goes on from NC_091712.1 coordinate 1,588,660, forward strand.
GCTTCTTTCCAAAGGGCGAGTTGGGCCCCACAGCATCTTGCTTCCAGCTCTTTGGGAAGCTAAGAAACAACTCGCTCTGCACAGTGCTCTTACAGCCTACCGGGAACATCTCTTCCAAAGGCCTGTGAAACGCAGTTTCTTTGCAGGCCTGATCTGGCTGAAGTAGGACTTCTGCTCTGGGTGTGCTACTTTGCCCTAGAGCTGAAAGGCACAACGTGCAGGCTTCTTTCCAAAGGGCGAGTTGGGCACCACAGCATCTTGCTTCCAGCTCTTTGGGAAGCTAAGAAACAACTCGCTCTGCACAGTGCTCTTACAGCCTACCGGGAACATCTCTTCCAAAGGCCTGTGAAACGCAGTTTCTTTGCAGGCCTGATCTGGCTGAAGTAGGACTTCTGCTGTGGGTGTGCTACTTTGCCCTAGAGCTGAAAGGCACAACGTGCAGGCTTCTTTCCAAAGGCCGAGTTGGGCCCCACAGCATCTTGCTTCCAGCTCTTTGGGAAGCTAAGAAACAACTCGCTCTGCACAGTGCTCTTACAGCCTACCGGGAACATCTCTTCCAAAGGCCTGTGAAACGCAGTTTCTTTGCAGGCCTGATCTGGCTGAAGTAGGACTTCTGCTGTGGGTGTGCCACTTTGCCCTAGAGCTGAAAGGCACAACGTGCAGGCTTCTTTCCAAAGGGCGAGTTGGGCCCCACAGCATCTTGCTTCCAGCTCTTTGGGAAGCTAAGAAACAACTCGCTCTGCACAGTGCTCTTACAGCCTACCGGGAACATCTCTTCCAAAGGCCTGTGAAACGCAGTTTCTTTGCAGGCCTGATCTGGCTGAAGTAGGACTTCTGCTCTGGGTGTGCTACTTTGCCCTAGAGCTGAAAGGCACAACGTGCAGGCTTCTTTCCAAAGGGCGAGTTGGGCCCCACAGCATCTTGCTTCCAGCTCTTTGGGAAGCTAAGAAACAACTCGCTCTGCACAGTGCTCTTACAGCCTACCGGGAACATGTCTTCCAAAGGCCTGTGAAACGCAGTTTCTTTGCAGGCCTGATCTGGCTGAAGTAGGACTTCTGCTCTGGGTGTGCTACTTTGCCCTAGAGCTGAAAGGCACAACGTGCAGGCTTCTTTCGAAAGGGCGAGTTGGACCCCACAGCATCTTGCTTCCAGCTCTTTGGGAAGCTAAGAAACAACTGGCTCTGCTGACCTCTCTTACAGCCAACTGGGAGCATCTCTTGCAAAGGCCTGAGAAATGCAGTTTCTTTGCAGGCCTTATCTCGCTGAGGTAGAACTGCTGCTATGGCATATCCTTCTTTGGCCTAGTGTTGCAAGGCTCAAAGTCCTGCCTTGACTCCTCAAGGGCAGACAGGCCCCACAGCGTGGGGCTTCCACCTCTTTAGGCCGCTAAGAAACAACTTGCTCTGCACTGGTGTTTTACAGCCTACAGGGAACGCGTCTTACAAAGGCCTGTGAAAGGCAGTTTATTCCCAGCCCTGATCTGGCTGAAGTAGAACTTCTGCTCTGGGTGTGCTACATTCCCCTGGAGCTGAAAGGCACAACCCGCAGTCTTCATTCCAAAGGGCGAGTTGAGCCCCAAAGCATTTTGCTTCCAGCTCTTTGGGAAGCTAAGAAACAACTCGCTCTGCACAGTGCTCTTACAGCCTACCGGAAACATCTCTCAGAAAGGCCTGTGAAACGCAGTTTCTATGCAGGCCTCATCTGGCTGAAGTAGAACTTCTGCTCTGGGTGTGCCACCTTGCCCTAGAGCTGAAAGGCGCAACGTGCAGTCTCATTTCCAAAGGGCGATTTGGGCCCCAAGGCATCTTGCTTCCAGCTCTTTGGAAGCTGAGAAACAGCTCGCTGTGCACAGTGCTCTTACAGCCTACCGGGAACATCTCTTCCAAAGGCCTGTGAAACGCAGTTTCTTTGCAGGCCTGATCTGGCTGAATTAGAACTTCTTCTCTGGGTGTGCTACATTGCCCTAGGGCTGAAAGGCACAACGTGCCGTCTCCTTTCCAAAAAGCGAGTTGGGCCCCTCAGCATCTTTCTTCCAGCTCTTTGGGAAGCTAAGAAACAACTCGCTCTGCACAGTGCTCTTACAGCCTACCGGGAACATCTCTTCCAAAGGCCTGTGAAACGCAGTTTCTTTGCAGGCCTGATCTGGCTGAAGTAGGACTTCTGCTCTGGGTGTGCTACTTTGCCCTAGAGCTGAAAGGCACAACGTGCAGGCTTCTTTCGAAAGGGCGAGTTGGACCCCACAGCATCTTGCTTCCAGCTCTTTGGGAAGCTAAGAAACAACTGGCTCTGCAGACCTCTCTTACAGCCAACTGGGAGCATCTCTTGCAAAGGCCTGAGAAATGCAGTTTCTTTGCAGGCCTTATCTCGCTGAGGTAGAACTGCTGCTATGGCATATCCTTCTTTGGCCTAGTGTTGCAAGGCTCAAAGTCCTGCCTTGACTCCTCAAGGGCAGACAGGCCCCACAGCGTGGGGCTTCCACCTCTTTAGGCCGCTAAGAAACAACTTGCTCTGCACTGGTGTTTTACAGCCTACAGGGAACGAGTCTTACAAAGGCCTGTGAAACGCAGTTTATTCCCAGCCCTGATCTGGCTGAAGTAGAACTTCTGCTCTGCCGGGTCCTACATGGCGCTAGAGCTGCAAGGCACAAAGTCTTGCCTTGTTTCCACAAGGGTAGACAAGTCCCTCAGGTCCAGATTCCAGCTCTTTCGGTAGCTAAGAAACAACTCGCTCTGCACAGTGCTCTTACAGCCTACCGGGAATATCTCTTACAAAGGCCTGTGATACGCAGTTCCTTTGCAGGCCTGATCTGGCAGAAGTAGGACTTCTGCTCTGGGTGTGCTACTTTGCCCTAGAGCTGAAAGGCACAACGTGCAGGCTTCTTTCCAAAGGGCGAGTTGGGCCCCAAAGCACCTTGCTTCCAGCTCTTTGGGAAGCTAAGAACCAACTCGCTCTGACAGTGCTCTTACAGCCTAGGGAGAACATATCTTACAAAGGCATGTGAAACGCAGTTTCTATGCAGGCCTGATCTGGCTGAAGTAGGACTTCTGCTCTGGGTGTGCTACATTCCCCTAGAGCTGCAAGGCTCAAAGTGATGTCTTCTTTCCAAAGGGCGAGTTGGGCCCCAAAGCATCTTGCCTCCAGCTCTTTGGGAAGCTAAGAAACAACTCGCTCTGCAGACCTCTCTTACAGCCAACCGAGAACATCTCTTGCAAAGGCCTGAGAAATGCAGTTTCTTTGTAGGCCTTATCTCGCTGAGGTAGAACTGCTGCTATGCCGTGTCCTACATCGGCCTAGAGTTGCAAGGCTCAAAGTCCTGTCTTGACTCCTCAAGGGCAGACAGGCCCCACAAGGTGGGGCTTCCACCTCTTTGGGCAGCTAAGAAACAACTCGCTCTGCACAGTGCTCTTCCAACCAAGTGAGAACATCTCTTCCAAAGGCCTGTGAAACGCAGTTTCTTTGCAGGCCTGATCTGGCTGAAGTAGGACTTCTGCTGTGGGTGTGCTACTTTGCCCTACAGCTGAAAGGCACAACGTGCAGGCTTCTTTCCAAAGGGCGAGTTGGGCCCCACAGCATCTTGCTTCCAGCTCTTTGGGAAGCTAAGAAACAACTCTCTCTGCACAGTGTTCTTACAGCCTAGTGGGAACATCTCTTCCAAAGGCCGGTGAAACGCAGTTTCTTTGCAGGCCTGATCTGGCTGAAGTAGGACTTCTGCTCTGGGTGTGCTACTTTGCCCTAGAGCTGAAAGGCACAACGTGCAGGCTTCTTTCCAAAGGGCGAGTTGGGCCCCACAGCATCTTGCTTCCAGCTCTTTGGGAAGCTAAGAAACAACTCGCTCTGCACAGTGCTCTTACAGCCTACCGGGAACATCTCTTCCAAAGGCCTGTGAAACGCAGTTTCTTTGCAGGCCTGATCTGGCTGAAGTAGGACTTCTGCTCTGGGTGTGCTACTTTGCCCTAGAGCTGAAAGGCACAACGTGCAGGCTTCTTTCCAAAGGGCGAGTTGGGCCCCACAGCATCTTGCTTCCAGCTCTTTGGGAAGCTAAGAAACCACTCGCTCTGAACAGTGCTCTTACAGCCTAGTGGGAACATCTCTTCCAAAGGCCTGTGAAACGCAGTTTCTTTGCAGGACTGATCTGGCTGAAGTAGGACTTCTGCTCTGGGAGTGCTACTTTGCCCTAGAGCTGAAAGGCACAACGTGCAGGCTTCTTTCCAAAGGGCGAGTTGGGCCCCACAGCATCTTGATTCCAGCTCTTTGGGAAGCTAAGAAACAACTCGCTCTGCACAGTGCTCTTACAGCCTACCGGGAACATCTCTTCCAAAGGCCTGTGAAACGGAGTTTCTTTGCGGGCCTGGTCTTGCTGAAGTAGGACTTCTGCTCTCCGTGTGCTACTTTGCCCTAGAGCTGAAAGGCACAACGTGCAGGCTTCTTTCCAAAGGGCGAGTTGGGCCCCACAGCATCTTGCTTCCAGCTCTTTGGGAACCTAAGAAACAACTCGCTCTGCACAGTGCTCTTACAGCCTACCGCGAACATCTCTTCCAAAGGCCTGTGAAACGCAGTTTCTATGCAGGCCTGATCTGGCTGAAGTAGGACTTCTGCTCTGGGTGTGCTACTTTGCCCTAGAGCTGAAAGGCACAACGTGCAGGCTTCTTTCCAAAGGGCGAGTTGGGCCCCACAGCATCTTGCTTCCAGCTCTTTGGGAAGCTAAGAAACAACTCGCTCTGCACAGTGCTCTTACAGCCTACCGGGAACATCTCTTCCAAAGGCCTGTGAAACGCAGTTTCTTTGCAGGCCTGATCTGGCTGAAGTAGGACTTCTGCTCTGGGTGTGCTACTTTGCCCTAGAGCTGAAAGGCACAACGTGCAGGCTTCTTTCCAAAGGCCGAGTTGGGCCCCACAGCATCTTGCTTCCAGCTCTTTGGGAAGCTAAGAAACAACTCGCTCTGCACAGTGCTCTTACAGCCTAGTGGGAACATCTCTTCCAAAGGCCTGTGAAACGCAGTTTCTTTGCAGGCCTGATCTGGCTGAAGTAGGACTTCTGCTCTGGGTGTGCTACTTTGCCCTAGAGCTGAAAGGCACAACGTGCAGGCTTCTTTCCAAAGGGCGAGTTGGGCCCCACAGCATCTTGCTTCCAGCTCTTTGGGAAGCTAAGAAACAACTCGCTCTGCACAGTGCTCTTACAGCCTAGTGGGAACATCTCTTCCAAAGGCCTGTGAAACGCAGTTTCTTTGCAGGCCTGATCTGGCTGAAGTAGGACTTCTGCTGTGGGTGTGCTACTTTGCCCTAGAGCTGAAAGGCACAACGTGCAGGCTTCTTTCCAAAGGGCGAGTTGGGCCCCACAGCATCTTGCTTCCAGCTATTTGGGAAGCTAAGAAACAACTCGCTCTGCACAGTGCTCTCACAGCCTACCGGGAACATCTCTTCCAAAGGCCTGTGAAACGCAGTTTCTTTGCAGGCCTGATCTGGCTGAAGTAGGACTTCTGCTCTGGGTGTGCTACTTTGCCCTAGAGCTGAAAGGCACAACGTGCAGGCTTCTTTCCAAAGGGCGAGTTGGGCCCCACAGCATCTTGCTTCCAGCTCTTTGGGAAGCTAAGAAACCACTCGCTCTGCACAGTGCTCTTACAGCCTACCGGGAACATCTCTTCCAAAGGCCTGTGAAACGCAGTTTCTTTGCAGGCCTGATCTGGCTGAAGTAGGACTTCTGCTCTGGGTGTGCTACTTTGCCCTAGAGCTGAAAGGCACAACGTGCAGGCTTCTTTCCAAAGGGCGAGTTGGGCCCCACAGCATCTTGCTTCCAGCTCTTTGGGAAGCTAAGAAACAACTCGCTCTGCACAGTGCTCTTACAGCCTAGTGGGAACATCTCTTCCAAAGGCCTGTGAAACGCAGTTTCTTTGCAGGCCTGATCTGGCTGAAGTAGGACTTCTGCTCTGGGTGTGCTACTTTGCCCTAGAGCTGAGAGGCACAACGTGCAGGCTTCTTTCCAAAGGGCGAGTTGGGCCCCACAGCATCTTGCTTCCAGCTCTTTGGGAAGCTAAGAAACAACTCGCTCTGCACAGTGCTCTTACAGCCTAGTGGGAACATCTCTTCCAAAGGCCTGTGAAACGCAGTTTCTTTGCAGGCCTGATCTGGCTGAAGTAGGACTTCTGCTCTGGGTGTGCTACTTTGCCCTAGAGCTGAAAGGCACAACGTGCAGGCTTCTTTCCAAAGGGCGAGTTGGGCCCCACAGCATCTTGCTTCCAGCTCTTTGGCAAGCTAAGAAACAGCTCGCTCTGCACAGTGCTCTTACAGCCTACCGGGAACATCTCTTCCAAAGGCCTGTGAAACGCAGTTTCTTTGCAGGCCTGATCTGGCTGAAGTAGGACTTCTGCTCTGGGTGTGCTACTTTGCCCTAGAGCTGAAAGGCACAACGTGCAGGCTTCTTTCCAAAGGGCGAGTTGGGCCCCACAGCATCTTGCTTCCAGCTCTTTGGGAATCTAAGAAACCACTCTCTCTGCAGAGTGCTCTTACGGCCAACCGGGAACATCTCTTCCAAAGGCCTGTGAAACGCAGTTTCTTTCCAGGCCTGATCTGGCTGAAGTGGGACTTCTGCTCTGGGTGTGCTACTTTGCCCTAGAGCTGAAAGGCACAACGTGCAGGCTTCTTTCCAAAGGGCGAGTTGGGCCCCAAAGCACCTTGCTTCCAGCTCTTTGGGAAGCTAAGAACCAACTCGCTCTGACAGTGCTCTTACAGCCTAGGGAGAACATATCTTACAAAGGCATGTGAAACGCAGTTTCTATGCAGGCCTGATCTGGCTGAAGTAGGACTTCTGCTCTGGGTGTGCTACTTTGCCCTAGAGCTGAAAGGCACAACGTGCAGGCTTCTTTCCAAAGGGCGAGTTGGGCCCCAAAGCATCTTGCCTCCAGCTCTTTGGGAAGCTAAGAAACAACTCGCTCTGCAGACCTCTCTTACAGCCAACCGAGAACATCTCTTGCAAAGGCCTGAGAAATGCAGTTTCTTTGTAGGCCTTATCTCGCTGAGGTAGAACTGCTGCTATGCCGTGTCCTACATCGGCCTAGAGTTGCAAGGCTCAAAGTCCTGTCTTGACTCCTCAAGGGCAGACAGGCCCCACAAGGTGGGGCTTCCACCTCTTTGGGCAGCTAAGAAACAACTCGCTCTGCACAGTGCTCTTCCAACCAAGTGAGAACATCTCTTCCAAAGGAATGTGAAACGCAGTTTCTTTGCAGGCCTGATCTGGCTGAAGTAAGCCTTCTGGTCTGGGTGTGCTACTTTGCCCTAGAGCTGAAAGGCACAACGTGCAGGCTTCATTCCAAAGGGCGAGTTGGGCCCCACAGCATCTTGCTTCCAGCTCTTTGGGAACCTAAGAAACAACTCGCTCTGCACAGTGCTCTTACAGCCTACCGGGAACATCTCTTCCAAAGGCCCGTGAAACGCAGTTTATTTGAAGGCCTGATCTGGCTGATGTAGGACTTCTTGTCTGGGTGTGCTACTTTACCCTAGAGCTGAAAGGCACAACGTGCAGGCTTCTTTCCAAAGGGCGAGTTGGGCCCCACAGCATCTTGCTTCCAGCTCTTTGGGAATCTAAGAAACCACTCTCTCTGCAGAGTGCTCTTACGGCCAACCGGGAACATCTCTTCCAAAGGCCTGTGAAACGCAGTTTCTTTGCAGGCCTGATCTGGCTGAAGTAGGACTTCTGCTCTGGGTGTGCTACTTTGCCCTAGAGCTGAAAGGCACAACGTGCAGGCTTCTTTCCAAAGGGCGAGTTGGGCCCCACAGCATCTTGCTTCCAGCTCTTTGGGAACCTAAGAAACAACTCGCTCTGCACAGTGCTCTTACAGCCTACCGGGAACATCTCTTCCAAAGGCCTGTGAAACGCAGTTTATTTGCAGGCCTGATCTGGCTGAAGTAGGACTTCTGCTGTGGGTGTGCTACTTTGCCCTAGAGCTGAAAGGCACAACGTGCAGGCTTCTTTCCAAAGGGCGAGTTGGGCCCCACAGCATCTTGCTTCCAGCTCTTTGGGAAGCTAAGAAACAACTCGCTCTGCACAGTGCTCTTACAGCCTACCGGGAACATCTCTTCCAAAGGCCTGTGAAACGCAGTTTCTTTGCAGGCCTGATCTGGCTGAAGTAGGACTTCTGCTCTGGGTGTGCTACTTTGCCCTAGAGCTGAAAGGCACAACGTGCAGGCTTCTTTCCAAAGGGCGAGTTGGGCCCCACAGCATCTTGCTTCCAGCTCTTTGAGAAGCTAAGAAACAACTCGCTCTGCACAGTGCTCTTACAGCCTAGTGGGAACATCTCTTCCAAAGGCCTGTGAAATGCAGTTTCTTTGCAGGCCTGATCTGGCTGAAGTGGGACTTCTGCTCTGGGTGTGCTACTTTGCCCTAGAGCTGAAAAGCACAACGTGCAGGCTTCTTTCCAAAGGGCGAGTTGGGCCCCACAGCATCTTTCTTCCAGCTCTTTGGGAACCTAAGAAACAACTCGCTCTGCACAGTGCTCTTCCATCCAAGTGAGAACATCTCTTCCAAAGGAATGTGAAACGCAGTTTCTTTGCAGGCCTGATCTGGCTGAAGTAAGTCTTCTGGTCTGGGTGTGCTACTTTGCCCTAGAGCTGAAAGGCGCAACGTGCAGGCTTCTTTCCAAAGGGCGAGTTGGGCCCCACAACATCTTGCTTCCAGCTCTTTGGGAAGCTAAGAAACAACTCGCTCTGCACAGTGCTCTTACAGCCTACTGGGAACATCTCTTCCAAAGGCCTGTGAAACGCAGTTTCTTTGCAGGCCTGATCTGGCTGAAGTAGAACTTCTGCTCTGGGTGTGCTACGTTGCCCTGGAGGTGAAAGGCACAATCCGCAGGCTTCTTTCCAAAGGGCGAGTTGGGCCCCACAGCATCTTCCTTCCAGCTCTTTGGGAAGCTAAGAAACAACTGGCTCTGCAGACCTCTCTTACAGCCAACTGGGAGCATCTCTTGCAAAGGCCTGAGAAATGCAGTTTCTTTGCAGGCCTTATCTCGCTGAGGTAGAACTGCTGCTATGGCATATCCTTCTTTGGCCTAGTGTTGCAAGGCTCAAAGTCCTGCCTTGACTCCTCAAGGGCAGACAGGACCCACAGCGTGGGGCTTCCACCTCTTTAGGCCGCTAAGAAACAACTTGCTCTGCACTGGTGTTTTACAGCCTACAGGGAACGAGTCTTACAAAGGCCTGTGAAACGCAGTTTATTCCCAGCATTGATCTGGCTGAAGTAGAACTTCTGCTCTGCCGGGTCCTACATGGCGCTAGAGCTGCAAGGCACAAAGTCTTGCCTTGTTTCCACAAGGGTAGACAAGTCCCTCAGGTCCAGATTCCAGCTCTTTCGGTAGCTAAGAAACAACTCGCTCTGCACAGTGCTCTTACAGCCTAGTGGGAACATCTCTTCCAAAGGCCTGTGAAACGCAGTTTCTTTGCAGGCCTGATCTGGCTGAAGTAGGACTTCTGCTGTGGGTGTGCTACTTTGCCCTACAGCTGAAAGGCACAACGTGCAGGCTTCTTTCCAAAGGGCGAGTTGGGCCCCACAGCATCTTGCTTCCAGCTCTTTGGGAAGCTAAGAAACAACTCTCTCTGCACAGTGTTCTTACAGCCTAGTGGGAACATCTCTTCCAAAGGCCGGTGAAACGCAGTTTCTTTGCAGGCCTGATCTGGCTGAAGTAGGACTTCTGCTCTGGGTGTGCTACTTTGCCCTAGAGCTGAAAGGCACAACGTGCAGGCTTCTTTCCAAAGGGCGAGTTGGGCCCCACAGCATCTTGCTTCCAGCTCTTTGGGAAGCTAAGAAACAACTCGCTCTGCACAGTGCTCTTACAGCCTACCGGGAACATCTCTTCCAAAGGCCTGTGAAACGCAGTTTCTTTGCAGGCCTGATCTGGCTGAAGTAGGACTTCTGCTCTGGGTGTGCTACTTTGCCCTAGAGCTGAAAGGCACAACGTGCAGGCTTCTTTCCAAAGGGCGAGTTGGGCCCCACAGCATCTTGCTTCCAGCTCTTTGGGAAGCTAAGAAACAACTCGCTCTGCACAGTGGTCTTAAAGCCTAGTGGGAACATCTCTTCCAAAGGCCTGTGAAACGCAGTTTCTTTGCAGGCCTGATCTGGCTGAAGTAGGACTTCTGCTCTGGGTGTGCTACTTTGCCCTAGAGCTGAAAGGCACAACGTGCAGACTTCTTTCCAAAGGGCGAGTTGGGCCCCACAGCATCTTGCTTCCAGCTCTTTGGGAAGCTAAGAAACAACTCGCTCTGCACAGTGCTCTTACAGCCTACCGGGAACATCTCTTCCAAAGGCCTGTGAAACGCAGTTTCTTTGCAGGCCTGATCTGGCTGAAGTAGGACTTCTGCTCTGGGGTGCTACTTTGCCCTAGAGCTGAAAGGCACAACGTGCAGGCTTCTTTCCAAAGGGCGAGTTGGGCCCCACAGCATCTTGCTTCCAGCTCTTTGGGAAGCTAAGAAACAACTCGCTCTGCACAGTGCTCTTACAGCCTAGTGGGAACATCTCTTCCAAAGGCCTGGGAAACGCAGTTTCTTTGCAGGCCTGATCTGGCTGAAGTAGGACTTCTGCTCTGGGTGTGCTACGTTGCCCTAGAGCTGAAAGGCACAACGTGCAGGCTTCTTTCCAAAGGGCGAGTTGGGCCCCACAGCATCTTGCTTCCAGCTCTTTGGGAAGCTAAGAAACAACTCGCTCTGCACAGTGCTCTTACAGCCTAGTGGGAACATCTCTTCCAAAGGCCTGTGAAACGCAGTTGCTTTGCAGGCCTGATCTGGCTGAAGTAGGACTTCTGCTCTGGGTGTGCTACTTTGCCCTAGAGCTGAAAGGCACAACGTGCAGGCTTCTTTCCAAAGGGCGAGTTGGGCCCCACAGCATCTTGCTTCCAGCTCTTTGGGAAGCTAAGAAACAACTCGCTCTGCACAGTCTTCTTAAAGCCTAGTGGGAACATCTCTTCCAAAGGCCTGTGAAACGCAGTTTCTTTGCAGGCCTGATCTGGCTGAAGTAGGACTTCTGCTCTGGGTGTGCTACTTTGCCCTAGAGCTGAAAGGCACAACGTGCAGGCTTCTTTCCAAAGGGCGAGTTGGGCCCCACAGCATCTTGCTTCCAGCTCTTTGGGAAGCTAAGAAACAACTCGCTCTGCACAGTCTTCTTAAAGCCTAGTGGGAACATCTCTTCCAAAGGCCTGTGAAACGCAGTTTCTTTGCAGGCCTGATCTGGCTGAAGTAGGACTTCTGCTGTGGGTGTGCTACTTTGCCCTAGAGCTGAAAGGCACAACGTGCAGGCTTCTTTCCAAAGGGCGAGTTGGGCCCCACAGCATCTTGCTTCCAGCTCTTTGGGAAGCTAAGAAACAACTCGCTCTGCACAGTGCTCTTACAGCCTACCGGGAACATCTCTTCCAAAGGCCTGTGAAACGCAGTTTCTTTGCAGGCCTGATCCGGCTGAAGTAGGACTTCTGCTCTGGGTGTGCTACTTTGCCCTAGAGCTGAAAGGCACAACGTGCAGGCTTCTTTCCAAAGGCCGAGTTGGGCCCCACAGCATCTTGCTTCCAGCTCTTTGGGAAGCTAAGAAACAACTCGCTCTGCACAGTGCTCTTACAGCCTACCGGGAACATCTCTTCCAAAGGCCTGTGAAACGCAGTTTCTTTGCAGGCCTGATCTGGCTGAAGTAGGACTTCTGCTCTGGGTGTGCTACTTTGCCCTGGAGCTGAAAGGCACAACGTGCAGGCTTCTTTCCAAAGGGCGAGTTGGGCCCCACAGCATCTTGCTTCCAGCTCTTGGGAAGCTAAGAAACAACTCGCTCTGCACAGTGCTCTTACAGCCTACCGGGAACATCTCTTCCAAAGGCCTGTGAAACGCAGTTTCTTTGCAGGCCTGATCTGGCTGAAGTAGGACTTCTGCTCTGGGTGTGCTACTTTGCCCTAGAGCTGAAAGGCACAACGTGCAGACTTCTTTCCAAAGGGCGAGTTGGGCCCCACAGCATCTTGCTTCCAGCTCTTTGGGAAGCTAAGAAACAACTCGCTCTGAACAGTGCTCTTACAGCCTACCGGGAACATCTCTTCCAAAGGCCTGTGAAACGCAGTTTCTTTGCAGGCCTGATCTGGCTGAAGTAGGACTTCTGCTCTGGGGTGCTACTTTGCCCTAGAGCTGAAAGGCACAACGTGCAGGCTTCTTTCCAAAGGGCGAGTTGGGCCCCACAGCATCTTGCTTCCAGCTCTTTGGGAAGCTAAGAAACAACTCGCTCTGCACAGTGCTCTTACAGCCTAGTGGGAACATCTCTTCCAAAGGCCTGTGAAACGCAGTTTCTTTGCAGGCCTGATCTGGCTGAAGTAGGACTTCTGCTCTGGGTGTGCTACTTTGCCCTGGAGCTGAAAGGCACAACGTGCAGGCTTCTTTCCAAAGGGCGAGTTGGGCCCCACAGCATCTTGCTTCCAGCTCTTTGGGAAGCTAAGAAACAACTCGCTCTGCACAGTGCTCTTACAGCCTAGTGGGAACATCTCTTCCAAAGGCCTGGGAAACGCAGTTTCTTTGCAGGTCTGATCTGGCTGAAGTAGGACTTCTGCTCTGGGTGTGCTACTTTGCCCTAGAGCTGAAAGGCACAACGTGCAGGCTTCTTTCCAAAGGGCGAGTTGGGCCCCACAGCATCTTGCTTCCAGCTCTTTGGGAAGCTAAGAAACAACTCGCTCTGCACAGTCTTCTTAAAGCCTAGTGGGAACATCACTTCCAAAGGCCTGTGAAACGCAGTTTCTTTGCAGGCCTGATCTGGCTGAAGTAGGACTTCTGCTCTGGGTGTGCTACTTTGCCCTAGAGCTGAAAGGCACAACGTGCAGGCTTCTTTCCAAAGGGCGAGTTGGGCCCCACAGCATCTTGCTTCCAGCTCTTTGGGAAGCTAAGAAACAACTCGCTCTGCACAGTGCTCTTACAGCCTACCGGGAACATCTCTTCCAAAGGCCTGTGAAACGCAGTTTCTTTGCAGGCCTGATCCGGCTGAAGTAGGACTTCTGCTCTGGGTGTGCTACTTTGCCCTAGAGCTGAAAGGCACAACGTGCAGGCTTCTTTCCAAAGGGCGAGTTGGGCCCCACAGCATCTTGCTTCCAGCTCTTTGGGAAGCTAAGAAACAACTCGCTCTGCACAGTGCTCTTACAGCCTACCGGGAACATCTCTTCCAAAGGCCTGTGAAACGCAGTTTCTTTGCAGGCCTGATCTGGCTGAAGTAGGACTTCTGCTGTGGGTGTGCTACTTTGCCCTACAGCTGAAAGGCACAACGTGCAGGCTTCTTTCCAAAGGGCGAGTTGGGCCCCACAGCATCTTGCTTCCAGCTCTTTGGGAAGCTAAGAAACAACTCTCTCTGCACAGTGTTCTTACAGCCTAGTGGGAACATCTCTTCCAAAGGCCGGTGAAACGCAGTTTCTTTGCAGGCCTGATCTGGCTGAAGTAGGACTTCTGCTCTGGGTGTGCTACTTTGCCCTAGAGCTGAAAGGCACAACGTGCAGGCTTCTTTCCAAAGGGCGAGTTGGGCCCCACAGCATCTTGCTTCCAGCTCTTTGGGAAGCTAAGAAACAACTCGCTCTGCACAGTGCTCTTACAGCCTACCGGGAACATCTCTTCCAAAGGCCTGTGAAACGCAGTTTCTTTGCAGGCCTGATCTGGCTGAAGTAGGACTTCTGCTCTGGGTGTGCTACTTTGCCCTAGAGCTGAAAGGCACAACGTGCAGGCTTCTTTCCAAAGGGCGAGTTGGGCCCCACAGCATCTTGCTTCCAGCTCTTTGGGAAGCTAAGAAACAACTCGCTCTGCACAGTGCTCTTACAGCCTACCGGGAACATCTCTTCCAAAGGCCTTTGAAACGCAGTTTCTTTGCAGGCCTGATCTGGCTGAAGTAGGACTTCTGCTCTGGGTGTGCTACTTTGCCCTAGAGCTGAAAGGCACAACGTGCAGGCTTCTTTCCAAAGGGCCAGTTGGGCCCCACAGCATCTTGCTTCCAGCTCTTTGGGAAGCTAAGAAACAACTCGCTCTGCACAGTGTTCTTACAGCCTAGTGGGAACATCTCTTCCAAAGGCCGGTGAAACGCAGTTTCTTTGCAGGCCTGATCTGGCTGAAGTAGGACTTCTGCTCTGGGTGTGCTACTTTGCCCTAGAGCTGAAAGGCACAACGTGCAGGCTTCTTTCCAAAGGGCGAGTTGGGCCCCACAGCATCTTGCTTCCAGCTCTTTGGGAAGCTAAGAAACAACTCGCTCTGCAGAGTGCTCTTACAGCCTACCGGGAACATCTCTTCCAAAGGCCTGTGAAACGCAGTTTGGTTGCAGGCCTGATCTGGCTGAAGTAGGACTTCTGCTCTGTGTGTGCTACTTTGCCCTAGAGCTGAAAGGCACAACGTGCAGGCTTCTTTCCAAAGGGCGAGTTGGGCCCCACAGCATCTTGCTTCCAGCTCTTTGGGAAGCTAAGAAACAACTCGCTCTGCACAGTGCTCTTACAGCCTACCGGGAACATCTCTTCCAAAGGCCTTTGAAACGCAGTTTCTTTGCAGGCCTTATCTGGCTGAAGTAGGACTTCTGCTCTGGGTGTGCTACTTTGCCCTAGAGCTGAAAGGCACAACGTGCAGGCTTCTTTCCAAAGGGCGAGTTGGGCCCCACAGCATCTTGCTTCCAGCTCTTTGGGAAGCTAAGAAACAACTCGCTCTGCACAGTGCTCTTACAGCCTACCGGGAACATCTCTTCCAAAGGCCTGTGAAACGCAGTTTCTTTGCAGGCCTGATCTGGCTGAAGTAGGACTTCTGCTCTGGGTGTGCTACTTTGCCCTAGAGCTGAAAGGCACAACGTGCAGGCTTCTTTCCAAAGGGCCAGTTGGGCCCCACAGCATCTTGCTTCCAGCTCTTTGGGAAGCTAAGAAACAACTCGCTCTGCACAGTGCTCTTACAGCCTAGTGGGAACATCTCTTCCAAAGGCCTGGGAAACGCAGTTTCTTTGCAGGTCTGATCTGGCTGAAGTAGGACTTCTGCTCTGGGTGTGCTACTTTGCCCTAGAGCTGAAAGGCACAACGTGCAGGCTTCTTTCCAAAGGGCGAGTTGGGCCCCACAGCATCTTGCTTCCAGCTCTTTGGGAAGCTAAGAAACAACTCGCTCTGCACAGTCTTCTTAAAGCCTAGTGGGAACATCTCTTCCAAAGGCCTGTGAAACGCAGTTTCTTTGCAGGCCTGATCTGGCTGAAGTAGGACTTCTGCTCTGGGTGTGCTACTTTGCCCTAGAGCTGAAAGGCACAACGTGCAGGCTTCTTTCCAAAGGGCGAGTTGGGCCCCACAGCATCTTGCTTCCAGCTCTTTGGGAAGCTAAGAAACAACTCGCTCTGCACAGTGCTCTTACAGCCTACCGGGAACATCTCTTCCAAAGGCCTGTGAAACGCAGTTTCTTTGCAGGCCTGATCCGGCTGAAGTAGGACTTCTGCTCTGGGTGTGCTACTTTGCCCTAGAGCTGAAAGGCACAACGTGCAGGCTTCTTTCCAAAGGGCGAGTTGGGCCCCACAGCATCTTGCTTCCAGCTCTTTGGGAAGCTAAGAAACAACTCGCTCTGCACAGTGCTCTTACAGCCTACCGGGAACATCTCTTCCAAAGGCCTGTGAAACGCAGTTTCTTTGCAGGCCTGATCTGGCTGAAGTAGGACTTCTGCTCTGGGTGTGCTACTTTGCCCTGGAGCTGAAAGGCACAACGTGCAGGCTTCTTTCCAAAGGGCGAGTTGGGCCCCACAGCATCTTGCTTCCAGCTCTTGGGAAGCTAAGAAACAACTCGCTCTGCACAGTGCTCTTACAGCCTACCGGGAACATCTCTTCCAAAGGCCTGTGAAACGCAGTTTCTTTGCAGGCCTGATCTGGCTGAAGTAGGACTTCTGCTCTGGGTGTGCTACTTTGCCCTAGAGCTGAAAGGCACAACGTGCAGACTTCTTTCCAAAGGGCGAGTTGGGCCCCACAGCATCTTGCTTCCAGCTCTTTGGGAAGCTAAGAAACAACTCGCTCTGAACAGTGCTCTTACAGCCTACCGGGAACATCTCTTCCAAAGGCCTGTGAAACGCAGTTTCTTTGCAGGCCTGATCTGGCTGAAGTAGGACTTCTGCTCTGGGTGTGCTACTTTGCCCTAGAGCTGAAAGGCACAACGTGCAGGCTTCTTTCCAAAGGGCGAGTTGGGCCCCACAGCATCTTGCTTCCAGCTCTTTGGGAAGCTAAGAAACAACTCGCTCTGCACAGTGCTCTTACAGCCTAGTGGGAACATCTCTTCCAAAGGCCTGGGAAACGCAGTTTCTTTGCAGGTCTGATCTCGCTGAAGTAGGACTTCTGCTCTGGGTGTGCTACTTTGCCCTAGAGCTGAAAGGCACAACGTGCAGGCTTCTTTCCAAAGGGCGAGTTGGGCCCCACAGCATCTTGCTTCCAGCTCTTTGGGAAGCTAAGAAACAACTCGCTCTGCACAGTGCTCTTACAGCCTAGTGGGAACATCTCTTCCAAAGGCCTGTGAAACGCAGTTGCTTTGCAGGCCTGATCTGGCTGAAGTAGGACTTCTGCTCTGGGTGTGCTACTTTGCCCTAGAGCTGAAAGGCACAACGTGCAGGCTTCTTTCCAAAGGGCGAGTTGGGCCCCACAGCATCTTGCTTCCAGCTCTTTGGGAAGCTAAGAAACAACTCGCTCTGCACAGTGCTCTTAGAGCCTAGTGGGAACATCTCTTCCAAAGGCCTGTGAAACGCAGTTTCTTTGCAGGCCTGATCTGGCTGAAGTAGGACTTCTGCTCTGGGTGTGCTACTTTGCCCTAGAGCTGAAAGGCACAACGTGCAGTCTTCTTTCCAAAGGGCGAGTTGGGCCCCACAGCATCTTGCTTCCAGCTCTTTGGGAAGCTAAGAAACAAGTCGCTCTGCACAGTGCTCTTACAGCCTACCGGGAACATCTCTTCCAAAGGCCTGTGAAACGCAGTTTCTTTGCAGGCCTGATCTGGCTGAAGTAGGACTTCTGCTCTGGGTGTGCTACTTTGCCCTAGAGCTGAAAGGCACAACGTGCAGGCTTCTTTCCAAAGGGCCAGTTGGGCCCCACAGCATCTTGCTTCCAGCTCTTTGGGAAGCTAAGAAACAACTCGCTCTGCACAGTGCTCTTACAGCCTAGTGGGAACATCTCTTCCAAAGGCCTGGGAAACGCAGTTTCTTTGCAGGTCTGATCTGGCTGAAGTAGGACTTCTGCTCTGGGTGTGCTACTTTGCCCTAGAGCTGAAAGGCACAACGTGCAGGCTTCTTTCCAAAGGGCGAGTTGGGCCCCACAGCATCTTGCTTCCAGCTCTTTGGGAAGCTAAGAAACAACTCGCTCTGCACAGTCTTCTTAAAGCCTAGTGGGAACATCTCTTCCAAAGGCCTGTGAAACGCAGTTTCTTTGCAGGCCTGATCTGGCTGAAGTAGGACTTCTGCTCTGGGTGTGCTACTTTGCCCTAGAGCTGAAAGGCACAACGTGCAGTCTTCTTTCCAAAGGGCGAGTTGGGCCCCACAGCATCTTGCTTCCAGCTCTTTGGGAAGCTAAGAAACAACTCGCTCTGCACAGTGCTCTTACAGCCTACCGGGAACATCTCTTCCAAAGGCCTGTGAAACGCAGTTTCTTTGCAGGCCTGATCCGGCTGAAGTAGGACTTCTGCTCTGGGTGTGCTACTTTGCCCTAGAGCTGAAAGGCACAACGTGCAGGCTTCTTTCCAAAGGGCGAGTTGGGCCCCACAGCATCTTGCTTCCAGCTCTTTGGGAAGCTAAGAAACAACTCGCTCTGCACAGTGCTCTTACAGCCTACCGGGAACATCTCTTCCAAAGGCCTGTGAAACGCAGTTTCTTTGCAGGCCTGATCTGGCTGAAGTAGGACTTCTGCTCTGGGTGTGCTACTTTGCCCTGGAGCTGAAAGGCACAACGTGCAGTCTTCTTTCCAAAGGGCGAGTTGGGCCCCACAGCATCTTGCTTCCAGCTCTTGGGAAGCTAAGAAACAACTCGCTCTGCACAGTGCTCTTACAGCCTACCGGGAACATCTCTTCCAAAGGCCTGTGAAACGCAGTTTCTTTGCAGGCCTGATCTGGCTGAAGTAGGACTTCTGCTCTGGGTGTGCTACTTTGCCCTAGAGCTGAAAGGCACAACGTGCAGACTTCTTTCCAAAGGGCGAGTTGGGCCCCACAGCATCTTGCTTCCAGCTCTTTGGGAAGCTAAGAAACAACTCGCTCTGAAGAGTGCTCTTACAGCCTACCGGGAACATCTCTTCCAAAGGCCTGTGAAACGCAGTTTCTTTGCAGGCCTGATCTGGCTGAAGTAGGACTTCTGCTCTGGGGTGCTACTTTGCCCTAGAGCTGAAAGGCACAACGTGCAGGCTTCTTTCCAAAGGGCGAGTTGGGCCCCACAGCATCTTGCTTCCAGCTCTTTGGGAAGCTAAGAAACAACTCGCTCTGCACAGTGCTCTTACAGCCTAGTGGGAACATCTCTTCCAAAGGCCTGTGAAACGCAGTTTCTTTGCAGGCCTGATCTGGCTGAAGTAGGACTTCTGCTCTGGGTGTGCTACTTTGCCCTGGAGCTGAAAGGCACAACGTGCAGGCTTCTTTCCAAAGGGCGAGTTGGGCCCCACAGCATCTTGCTTCCAGCTCTTTGGGAAGCTAAGAAACAACTCGCTCTGCACAGTGCTCTTACAGCCTAGTGGGAACATCTCTTCCAAAGGCCTGGGAAACGCAGTTTCTTTGCAGGTCTGATCTGGCTGAAGTAGGACTTCTGCTCTGGGTGTGCTACTTTGCCCTAGAGCTGAAAGGCACAACGTGCAGGCTTCTTTCCAAAGGGCGAGTTGGGCCCCACAGCATCTTGCTTCCAGCTCTTTGGGAAGCTAAGAAACAACTCGCTCTGCACAGTCTTCTTAAAGCCTAGTGGGAACATCTCTTCCAAAGGCCTGTGAAACGCAGTTTCTTTGCAGGCCTGATCTGGCTGAAGTAGGACTTCTGCTCTGGGTGTGCTACTTTGCCCTAGAGCTGAAAGGCACAACGTGCAGGCTTCTTTCCAAAGGGCGAGTTGGGCCCCACAGCATCTTGCTTCCAGCTCTTTGGGAAGCTAAGAAACAACTCGCTCTGCACAGTGCTCTTACAGCCTACCGGGAACATCTCTTCCAAAGGCCTGTGAAACGCAGTTTCTTTGCAGGCCTGATCCGGCTGAAGTAGGACTTCTGCTCTGGGTGTGCTACTTTGCCCTAGAGCTGAAAGGCACAACGTGCAGGCTTCTTTCCAAAGGGCGAGTTGGGCCCCACAGCATCTTGCTTCCAGCTCTTTGGGAAGCTAAGAAACAACTCGCTCTGCACAGTGCTCTTACAGCCTACCGGGAACATCTCTTCCAAAGGCCTGTGAAACGCAGTTTCTTTGCAGGCCTGATCTGGCTGAAGTAGGACTTCTGCTGTGGGTGTGCTACTTTGCCCTACAGCTGAAAGGCACAACGTGCAGGCTTCTTTCCAAAGGGCGAGTTGGGCCCCACAGCATCTTGCTTCCAGCTCTTTGGGAAGCTAAGAAACAACTCTCTCTGCACAGTGTTCTTACAGCCTAGTGGGAACATCTCTTCCAAAGGCCGGTGAAACGCAGTTTCTTTGCAGGCCTGATCTGGCTGAAGTAGGACTTCTGCTCTGGGTGTGCTACTTTGCCCTAGAGCTGAAAGGCACAACGTGCAGGCTTCTTTCCAAAGGGCGAGTTGGGCCCCACAGCATCTTGCTTCCAGCTCTTTGGGAAGCTAAGAAACAACTCGCTCTGCACAGTGCTCTTACAGCCTACCGGGAACATCTCTTCCAAAGGCCTGTGAAACGCAGTTTCTTTGCAGGCCTGATCTGGCTGAAGTAGGACTTCTGCTCTGGGTGTGCTACTTTGCCCTAGAGCTGAAAGGCACAACGTGCAGACTTCTTTCCAAAGGGCGAGTTGGGCCCCACAGCATCTTGCTTCCAGCTCTTTGGGAAGCTAAGAAACAACTCGCTCTGCACAGTGCTCTTACAGCCTACCGGGAACATCTCTTCCAAAGGCCTGTGAAACGCAGTTTCTTTGCAGGCCTGATCTGGCTGAAGTAGGACTTCTGCTCTGGGGTGCTACTTTGCCCTAGAGCTGAAAGGCACAACGTGCAGGCTTCTTTCCAAAGGGCGAGTTGGGCCCCACAGCATCTTGCTTCCAGCTCTTTGGGAAGCTAAGAAACAACTCGCTCTGCACAGTGCTCTTACAGCCTAGTGGGAACATCTCTTCCAAAGGCCTGTGAAACGCAGTTTCTTTGCAGGCCTGATCTGGCTGAAGTAGGACTTCTGCTCTGGGTGTGCTACTTTGCCCTAGAGCTGAAAGGCACAACGTGCAGGCTTCTTTCCAAAGGGCGAGTTGGGCCCCACAGCATCTTGCTTCCAGCTCTTTGGGAAGCTAAGAAACAACTCGCTCTGCACAGTGCTCTTACAGCCTACCGGGAACATCTCTTCCAAAGGCCTGTGAAACGCAGTTTCTTTGCAGGCCTGATCCGGCTGAAGTAGGACTTCTGCTCTGGGTGTGCTACTTTGCCCTAGAGCTGAAAGGCACAACGTGCAGGCTTCTTTCCAAAGGGCGAGTTGGGCCCCACAGCATCTTGCTTCCAGCTCTTTGGGAAGCTAAGAAACAACTCGCTCTGCACAGTGCTCTTACAGCCTAGTGGGAACATCTCTTCCAAAGGCCTGGGAAACGCAGTTTCTTTGCAGGCCTGATCTGGCTGAAGTAGGACTTCTGCTCTGGGTGTGCTACGTTGCCCTAGAGCTGAAAGGCACAACGTGCAGGCTTCTTTCCAAAGGGCGAGTTGGGCCCCACAGCATCTTGCTTCCAGCTCTTTGGGAAGCTAAGAAACAACTCGCTCTGCACAGTGCTCTTACAGCCTAGTGGGAACATCTCTTCCAAAGGCCTGTGAAACGCAGTTGCTTTGCAGGCCTGATCTGGCTGAAGTAGGACTTCTGCTCTGGGTGTGCTACTTTGCCCTAGAGCTGAAAGGCACAACGTGCAGGCTTCTTTCCAAAGGGCGAGTTGGGCCCCACAGCATCTTGCTTCCAGCTCTTTGGGAAGCTAAGAAACAACTCGCTCTGCACAGTCTTCTTAAAGCCTAGTGGGAACATCTCTTCCAAAGGCCTGTGAAACGCAGTTTCTTTGCAGGCCTGATCTGGCTGAAGTAGGACTTCTGCTCTGGGTGTGCTACTTTGCCCTAGAGCTGAAAGGCACAACGTGCAGGCTTCTTTCCAAAGGGCGAGTTGGGCCCCACAGCATCTTGCTTCCAGCTCTTTGGGAAGCTAAGAAACAACTCGCTCTGCACAGTCTTCTTAAAGCCTAGTGGGAACATCTCTTCCAAAGGCCTGTGAAACGCAGTTTCTTTGCAGGCCTGATCTGGCTGAAGTAGGACTTCTGCTCTGGGTGTGCTACTTTGCCCTAGAGCTGAAAGGCACAACGTGCAGGCTTCTTTCCAAAGGGCGAGTTGGGCCCCACAGCATCTTGCTTCCAGCTCTTTGGGAAGCTAAGAAACAACTCGCTCTGCACAGTGCTCTTACAGCCTACCGGGAACATCTCTTCCAAAGGCCTGTGAAACGCAGTTTCTTTGCAGGCCTGATCCGGCTGAAGTAGGACTTCTGCTCTGGGTGTGCTACTTTGCCCTAGAGCTGAAAGGCACAACGTGCAGGCTTCTTTCCAAAGGGCGAGTTGGGCCCCACAGCATCTTGCTTCCAGCTCTTTGGGAAGCTAAGAAACAACTCGCTCTGCACAGTGCTCTTACAGCCTACCGGGAACATCTCTTCCAAAGGCCTGTGAAACGCAGTTTCTTTGCAGGCCTGATCTGGCTGAAGTAGGACTTCTGCTCTGGGTGTGCTACTTTGCCCTGGAGCTGAAAGGCACAACGTGCAGGCTTCTTTCCAAAGGGCGAGTTGGGCCCCACAGCATCTTGCTTCCAGCTCTTGGGAAGCTAAGAAACAACTCGCTCTGCACAGTGCTCTTACAGCCTACCGGGAACATCTCTTCCAAAGGCCTGTGAAACGCAGTTTCTTTGCAGGCCTGATCTGGCTGAAGTAGGACTTCTGCTCTGGGTGTGCTACTTTGCCCTAGAGCTGAAAGGCACAACGTGCAGACTTCTTTCCAAAGGGCGAGTTGGGCCCCACAGCATCTTGCTTCCAGCTCTTTGGGAAGCTAAGAAACAACTCGCTCTGAACAGTGCTCTTACAGCCTACCGGGAACATCTCTTCCAAAGGCCTGTGAAACGCAGTTTCTTTGCAGGCCTGATCTGGCTGAAGTAGGACTTCTGCTCTGGGGTGCTACTTTGCCCTAGAGCTGAAAGGCACAACGTGCAGGCTTCTTTCCAAAGGGCGAGTTGGGCCCCACAGCATCTTGCTTCCAGCTCTTTGGGAAGCTAAGAAACAACTCGCTCTGCACAGTGCTCTTACAGCCTAGTGGGAACATCTCTTCCAAAGGCCTGTGAAACGCAGTTTCTTTGCAGGCCTGATCTGGCTGAAGTAGGACTTCTGCTCTGGGTGTGCTACTTTGCCCTGGAGCTGAAAGGCACAACGTGCAGGCTTCTTTCCAAAGGGCGAGTTGGGCCCCACAGCATCTTGCTTCCAGCTCTTTGGGAAGCTAAGAAACAACTCGCTCTGCACAGTGCTCTTACAGCCTAGTGGGAACATCTCTTCCAAAGGCCTGGGAAACGCAGTTTCTTTGCAGGTCTGATCTGGCTGAAGTAGGACTTCTGCTCTGGGTGTGCTACTTTGCCCTAGAGCTGAAAGGCACAACGTGCAGGCTTCTTTCCAAAGGGCGAGTTGGGCCCCACAGCATCTTGCTTCCAGCTCTTTGGGAAGCTAAGAAACAACTCGCTCTGCACAGTCTTCTTAAAGCCTAGTGGGAACATCACTTCCAAAGGCCTGTGAAACGCAGTTTCTTTGCAGGCCTGATCTGGCTGAAGTAGGACTTCTGCTCTGGGTGTGCTACTTTGCCCTAGAGCTGAAAGGCACAACGTGCAGGCTTCTTTCCAAAGGGCGAGTTGGGCCCCACAGCATCTTGCTTCCAGCTCTTTGGGAAGCTAAGAAACAACTCGCTCTGCACAGTGCTCTTACAGCCTACCGGGAACATCTCTTCCAAAGGCCTGTGAAACGCAGTTTCTTTGCAGGCCTGATCCGGCTGAAGTAGGACTTCTGCTCTGGGTGTGCTACTTTGCCCTAGAGCTGAAAGGCACAACGTGCAGGCTTCTTTCCAAAGGGCGAGTTGGGCCCCACAGCATCTTGCTTCCAGCTCTTTGGGAAGCTAAGAAACAACTCGCTCTGCACAGTGCTCTTACAGCCTACCGGGAACATCTCTTCCAAAGGCCTGTGAAACGCAGTTTCTTTGCAGGCCTGATCTGGCTGAAGTAGGACTTCTGCTGTGGGTGTGCTACTTTGCCCTACAGCTGAAAGGCACAACGTGCAGGCTTCTTTCCAAAGGGCGAGTTGGGCCCCACAGCATCTTGCTTCCAGCTCTTTGGGAAGCTAAGAAACAACTCTCTCTGCACAGTGTTCTTACAGCCTAGTGGGAACATCTCTTCCAAAGGCCGGTGAAACGCAGTTTCTTTGCAGGCCTGATCTGGCTGAAGTAGGACTTCTGCTCTGGGTGTGCTACTTTGCCCTAGAGCTGAAAGGCACAACGTGCAGGCTTCTTTCCAAAGGGCGAGTTGGGCCCCACAGCATCTTGCTTCCAGCTCTTTGGGAAGCTAAGAAACAACTCGCTCTGCACAGTGCTCTTACAGCCTACCGGGAACATCTCTTCCAAAGGCCTGTGAAACGCAGTTTCTTTGCAGGCCTGATCTGGCTGAAGTAGGACTTCTGCTCTGGGTGTGCTACTTTGCCCTAGAGCTGAAAGGCACAACGTGCAGGCTTCTTTCCAAAGGGCGAGTTGGGCCCCACAGCATCTTGCTTCCAGCTCTTTGGGAAGCTAAGAAACAACTCGCTCTGCACAGTGCTCTTACAGCCTACCGGGAACATCTCTTCCAAAGGCCTTTGAAACGCAGTTTCTTTGCAGGCCTGATCTGGCTGAAGTAGGACTTCTGCTCTGGGTGTGCTACTTTGCCCTAGAGCTGAAAGGCACAACGTGCAGGCTTCTTTCCAAAGGGCCAGTTGGGCCCCACAGCATCTTGCTTCCAGCTCTTTGGGAAGCTAAGAAACAACTCGCTCTGCACAGTGTTCTTACAGCCTAGTGGGAACATCTCTTCCAAAGGCCGGTGAAACGCAGTTTCTTTGCAGGCCTGATCTGGCTGAAGTAGGACTTCTGCTCTGGGTGTGCTACTTTGCCCTAGAGCTGAAAGGCACAACGTGCAGGCTTCTTTCCAAAGGGCGAGTTGGGCCCCACAGCATCTTGCTTCCAGCTCTTTGGGAAGCTAAGAAACAACTCGCTCTGCAGAGTGCTCTTACAGCCTACCGGGAACATCTCTTCCAAAGGCCTGTGAAACGCAGTTTGGTTGCAGGCCTGATCTGGCTGAAGTAGGACTTCTGCTCTGTGTGTGCTACTTTGCCCTAGAGCTGAAAGGCACAACGTGCAGGCTTCTTTCCAAAGGGCGAGTTGGGCCCCACAGCATCTTGCTTCCAGCTCTTTGGGAAGCTAAGAAACAACTCGCTCTGCACAGTGCTCTTACAGCCTACCGGGAACATCTCTTCCAAAGGCCTTTGAAACGCAGTTTCTTTGCAGGCCTTATCTGGCTGAAGTAGGACTTCTGCTCTGGGTGTGCTACTTTGCCCTAGAGCTGAAAGGCACAACGTGCAGGCTTCTTTCCAAAGGGCGAGTTGGGCCCCACAGCATCTTGCTTCCAGCTCTTTGGGAAGCTAAGAAACAACTCGCTCTGCACAGTGCTCTTACAGCCTACCGGGAACATCTCTTCCAAAGGCCTGTGAAACGCAGTTTCTTTGCAGGCCTGATCTGGCTGAAGTAGGACTTCTGCTCTGGGTGTGCTACTTTGCCCTAGAGCTGAAAGGCACAACGTGCAGGCTTCTTTCCAAAGGGCCAGTTGGGCCCCACAGCATCTTGCTTCCAGCTCTTTGGGAAGCTAAGAAACAACTCGCTCTGCACAGTGCTCTTACAGCCTAGTGGGAACATCTCTTCCAAAGGCCTGGGAAACGCAGTTTCTTTGCAGGTCTGATCTGGCTGAAGTAGGACTTCTGCTCTGGGTGTGCTACTTTGCCCTAGAGCTGAAAGGCACAACGTGCAGGCTTCTTTCCAAAGGGCGAGTTGGGCCCCACAGCATCTTGCTTCCAGCTCTTTGGGAAGCTAAGAAACAACTCGCTCTGCACAGTCTTCTTAAAGCCTAGTGGGAACATCTCTTCCAAAGGCCTGTGAAACGCAGTTTCTTTGCAGGCCTGATCTGGCTGAAGTAGGACTTCTGCTCTGGGTGTGCTACTTTGCCCTAGAGCTGAAAGGCACAACGTGCAGGCTTCTTTCCAAAGGGCGAGTTGGGCCCCACAGCATCTTGCTTCCAGCTCTTTGGGAAGCTAAGAAACAACTCGCTCTGCACAGTGCTCTTACAGCCTACCGGGAACATCTCTTCCAAAGGCCTGTGAAACGCAGTTTCTTTGCAGGCCTGATCCGGCTGAAGTAGGACTTCTGCTCTGGGTGTGCTACTTTGCCCTAGAGCTGAAAGGCACAACGTGCAGGCTTCTTTCCAAAGGGCGAGTTGGGCCCCACAGCATCTTGCTTCCAGCTCTTTGGGAAGCTAAGAAACAACTCGCTCTGCACAGTGCTCTTACAGCCTACCGGGAACATCTCTTCCAAAGGCCTGTGAAACGCAGTTTCTTTGCAGGCCTGATCTGGCTGAAGTAGGACTTCTGCTCTGGGTGTGCTACTTTGCCCTGGAGCTGAAAGGCACAACGTGCAGGCTTCTTTCCAAAGGGCGAGTTGGGCCCCACAGCATCTTGCTTCCAGCTCTTGGGAAGCTAAGAAACAACTCGCTCTGCACAGTGCTCTTACAGCCTACCGGGAACATCTCTTCCAAAGGCCTGTGAAACGCAGTTTCTTTGCAGGCCTGATCTGGCTGAAGTAGGACTTCTGCTCTGGGTGTGCTACTTTGCCCTAGAGCTGAAAGGCACAACGTGCAGACTTCTTTCCAAAGGGCGAGTTGGGCCCCACAGCATCTTGCTTCCAGCTCTTTGGGAAGCTAAGAAACAACTCGCTCTGAACAGTGCTCTTACAGCCTACCGGGAACATCTCTTCCAAAGGCCTGTGAAACGCAGTTTCTTTGCAGGCCTGATCTGGCTGAAGTAGGACTTCTGCTCTGGGTGTGCTACTTTGCCCTAGAGCTGAAAGGCACAACGTGCAGGCTTCTTTCCAAAGGGCGAGTTGGGCCCCACAGCATCTTGCTTCCAGCTCTTTGGGAAGCTAAGAAACAACTCGCTCTGCACAGTGCTCTTACAGCCTAGTGGGAACATCTCTTCCAAAGGCCTGGGAAACGCAGTTTCTTTGCAGGTCTGATCTCGCTGAAGTAGGACTTCTGCTCTGGGTGTGCTACTTTGCCCTAGAGCTGAAAGGCACAACGTGCAGGCTTCTTTCCAAAGGGCGAGTTGGGCCCCACAGCATCTTGCTTCCAGCTCTTTGGGAAGCTAAGAAACAACTCGCTCTGCACAGTGCTCTTACAGCCTAGTGGGAACATCTCTTCCAAAGGCCTGTGAAACGCAGTTGCTTTGCAGGCCTGATCTGGCTGAAGTAGGACTTCTGCTCTGGGTGTGCTACTTTGCCCTAGAGCTGAAAGGCACAACGTGCAGGCTTCTTTCCAAAGGGCGAGTTGGGCCCCACAGCATCTTGCTTCCAGCTCTTTGGGAAGCTAAGAAACAACTCGCTCTGCACAGTGCTCTTAGAGCCTAGTGGGAACATCTCTTCCAAAGGCCTGTGAAACGCAGTTTCTTTGCAGGCCTGATCTGGCTGAAGTAGGACTTCTGCTCTGGGTGTGCTACTTTGCCCTAGAGCTGAAAGGCACAACGTGCAGGCTTCTTTCCAAAGGGCGAGTTGGGCCCCACAGCATCTTGCTTCCAGCTCTTTGGGAAGCTAAGAAACAACTCGCTCTGCACAGTGCTCTTACAGCCTACCGGGAACATCTCTTCCAAAGGCCTGTGAAACGCAGTTTCTTTGCAGGCCTGATCTGGCTGAAGTAGGACTTCTGCTCTGGGTGTGCTACTTTGCCCTGGAGCTGAAAGGCACAACGTGCAGGCTTCTTTCCAAAGGGCGAGTTGGGCCCCACAGCATCTTGCTTCCAGCTCTTGGGAAGCTAAGAAACAACTCGCTCTGCACAGTGCTCTTACAGCCTACCGGGAACATCTCTTCCAAAGGCCTGTGAAACGCAGTTTCTTTGCAGGCCTGATCTGGCTGAAGTAGGACTTCTGCTCTGGGTGTGCTACTTTGCCCTAGAGCTGAAAGGCACAACGTGCAGACTTCTTTCCAAAGGGCGAGTTGGGCCCCACAGCATCTTGCTTCCAGCTCTTTGGGAAGCTAAGAAACAACTCGCTCTGAAGAGTGCTCTTAGAGCCTACCGGGAACATCTCTTCCAAAGGCCTGTGAAACGCAGTTTCTTTGCAGGCCTGATCTGGCTGAAGTAGGACTTCTGCTCTGGGGTGCTACTTTGCCCTAGAGCTGAAAGGCACAACGTGCAGGCTTCTTTCCAAAGGGCGAGTTGGGCCCCACAGCATCTTGCTTCCAGCTCTTTGGGAAGCTAAGAAACAACTCGCTCTGCACAGTGCTCTTACAGCCTAGTGGGAACATCTCTTCCAAAGGCCTGTGAAACGCAGTTTCTTTGCAGGCCTGATCTGGCTGAAGTAGGACTTCTGCTCTGGGTGTGCTACTTTGCCCTGGAGCTGAAAGGCACAACGTGCAGGCTTCTTTCCAAAGGGCGAGTTGGGCCCCACAGCATCTTGCTTCCAGCTCTTTGGGAAGCTAAGAAACAACTCGCTCTGCACAGTGCTCTTACAGCCTAGTGGGAACATCTCTTCCAAAGGCCTGGGAAACGCAGTTTCTTTGCAGGTCTGATCTGGCTGAAGTAGGACTTCTGCTCTGGGTGTGCTACTTTGCCCTAGAGCTGAAAGGCACAACGTGCAGGCTTCTTTCCAAAGGGCGAGTTGGGCCCCACAGCATCTTGCTTCCAGCTCTTTGGGAAGCTAAGAAACAACTCGCTCTGCACAGTCTTCTTAAAGCCTAGTGGGAACATCTCTTCCAAAGGCCTGTGTAACGCAGTTTCTTTGCAGGCCTGATCTGGCTGAAGTAGGACTTCTGCTCTGGGTGTGCTACTTTGCCCTAGAGCTGAAAGGCACAACGTGCAGGCTTCTTTCCAAAGGGCGAGTTGGGCCCCACAGCATCTTGCTTCCAGCTCTTTGGGAAGCTAAGAAACAACTCGCTCTGCACAGTGCTCTTACAGCCTACCGGGAACATCTCTTCCAAAGGCCTGTGAAACGCAGTTTCTTTGCAGGCCTGATCCGGCTGAAGTAGGACTTCTGCTCTGGGTGTGCTACTTTGCCCTAGAGCTGAAAGGCACAACGTGCAGGCTTCTTTCCAAAGGGCGAGTTGGGCCACACAGCATCTTGCTTCCAGCTCTTTGGGAAGCTAAGAAACAACTCGCTCTGCACAGTGCTCTTACAGCCTACCGGGAACATCTCTTCCAAAGGCCTGTGAAACGCAGTTTCTTTGCAGGCCTGATCTGGCTGAAG
Source organism: Equus caballus (assembly GCF_041296265.1). NCBI lineage: Eukaryota > Metazoa > Chordata > Mammalia > Perissodactyla > Equidae > Equus > Equus caballus. The sequence goes on from NC_091712.1 coordinate 1,617,322, forward strand.
TAGGACTTCTGCTGTGGGTGTGCTACTTTGCCCTACAGCTGAAAGGCACAACGTGCAGGCTTCTTTCCAAAGGGCGAGTTGGGCCCCACAGCATCTTGCTTCCAGCTCTTTGGGAAGCTAAGAAACAACTCTCTCTGCACAGTGTTCTTACAGCCTAGTGGGAACATCTCTTCCAAAGGCCGGTGAAACGCAGTTTCTTTGCAGGCCTGATCTGGCTGAAGTAGGACTTCTGCTCTGGGTGTGCTACTTTGCCCTAGAGCTGAAAGGCACAACGTGCAGGCTTCTTTCCAAAGGGCGAGTTGGGCCCCACAGCATCTTGCTTCCAGCTCTTTGGGAAGCTAAGAAACAACTCGCTCTGCACAGTGCTCTTACAGCCTACCGGGAACATCTCTTCCAAAGGCCTGTGAAACGCAGTTTCTTTGCAGGCCTGATCTGGCTGAAGTAGGACTTCTGCTCTGGGTGTGCTACTTTGCCCTAGAGCTGAAAGGCACAACGTGCAGGCTTCTTTCCAAAGGGCGAGTTGGGCCCCACAGCATCTTGCTTCCAGCTCTTTGGGAAGCTAAGAAACAACTCGCTCTGCACAGTGCTCTTACAGCCTACCGGGAACATCTCTTCCAAAGGCCTTTGAAACGCAGTTTCTTTGCAGGCCTTATCTGGCTGAAGTAGGACTTCTGCTCTGGGTGTGCTACTTTGCCCTAGAGCTGAAAGGCACAACGTGCAGGCTTCTTTCCAAAGGGCGAGTTGGGCCCCACAGCATCTTGCTTCCAGCTCTTTGGGAAGCTAAGAAACAACTCTCTCTGCACAGTGTTCTTACAGCCTAGTGGGAACATCTCTTCCAAAGGCCGGTGAAACGCAGTTTCTTTGCAGGCCTGATCTGGCTGAAGTAGGACTTCTGCTCTGGGTGTGCTACTTTGCCCTAGAGCTGAAAGGCACAACGTGCAGGCTTCTTTCCAAAGGGCGAGTTGGGCCCCACAGCATCTTGCTTCCAGCTCTTTGGGAAGCTAAGAAACAACTCGCTCTGCACAGTGCTCTTACAGCCTACCGGGAACATCTCTTCCAAAGGCCTGTGAAACGCAGTTTCTTTGCAGGCCTGATCTGGCTGAAGTAGGACTTCTGCTCTGGGTGTGCTACTTTGCCCTAGAGCTGAAAGGCACAACGTGCAGGCTTCTTTCCAAAGGGCGAGTTGGGCCCCACAGCATCTTGCTTCCAGCTCTTTGGGAAGCTAAGAAACAACTCGCTCTGCACAGTGCTCTTACAGCCTACCGGGAACATCTCTTCCAAAGGCCTTTGAAACGCAGTTTCTTTGCAGGCCTTATCTGGCTGAAGTAGGACTTCTGCTCTGGGTGTGCTACTTTGCCCTAGAGCTGAAAGGCACAACGTGCAGGCTTCTTTCCAAAGGGCCAGTTGGGCCCCACAGCATCTTGCTTCCAGCTCTTTGGGAAGCTAAGAAACAACTCGCTCTGCACAGTGTTCTTACAGCCTAGTGGGAACATCTCTTCCAAAGGCCGGTGAAACGCAGTTTCTTTGCAGGCCTGATCTGGCTGAAGTAGGACTTCTGCTCTGGGTGTGCTACTTTGCCCTAGAGCTGAAAGGCACAACGTGCAGGCTTCTTTCCAAAGGGCGAGTTGGGCCCCACAGCATCTTGCTTCCAGCTCTTTGGGAAGCTAAGAAACAACTCGCTCTGCACAGTGCTCTTACAGCCTACCGGGAACATCTCTTCCAAAGGCCTGTGAAACGCAGTTTCTTTGCAGGCCTGATCTGGCTGAAGTAGGACTTCTGCTCTGGGTGTGCTACTTTGCCCTAGAGCTGAAAGGCACAACGTGCAGGCTTCTTTCCAAAGGGCGAGTTGGGCCCCACAGCATCTTGCTTCCAGCTCTTTGGGAAGCTAAGAAACAACTCGCTCTGCACAGTGCTCTTACAGCCTACCGGGAACATCTCTTCCAAAGGCCTTTGAAACGCAGTTTCTTTGCAGGCCTTATCTGGCTGAAGTAGGACTTCTGCTCTGGGTGTGCTACTTTGCCCTAGAGCTGAAAGGCACAACGTGCAGGCTTCTTTCCAAAGGGCCAGTTGGGCCCCACAGCATCTTGCTTCCAGCTCTTTGGGAAGCTAAGAAACAACTCGCTCTGCACAGTGCTCTTACAGCCTAGTGGGAACATCTCTTCCAAAGGCCTGGGAAACGCAGTTTCTTTGCAGGTCTGATCTGGCTGAAGTAGGACTTCTGCTCTGGGTGTGCTACTTTGCCCTAGAGCTGAAAGGCACAACGTGCAGGCTTCTTTCCAAAGGGCGAGTTGGGCCCCACAGCATCTTGCTTTCAGCTCTTTGGGAAGCTAAGAAACAACTCGCTCTGCACAGTGCTCTTACAGCCTACCGGGAACATCTCTTCCAAAGGCCTGTGAAACGCAGTTTCTTTGCAGGCCTGATCTGGCTGAAGTAGGACTTCTGCTCTGGGTGTGCTACTTTGCCCTAGAGCTGAAAGGCACAACGTGCAGGCTTCTTTCCAAAGGGCCAGTTGGGCCCCACAGCATCTTGCTTCCAGCTCTTTGGGAAGCTAAGAAACAACTCGCTCTGCACAGTGCTCTTACAGCCTAGTGGGAACATCTCTTCCAAAGGCCTGGGAAACGCAGTTTCTTTGCAGGTCTGATCTGGCTGAAGTAGGACTTCTGCTCTGGGTGTGCTACTTTGCCCTAGAGCTGAAAGGCACAACGTGCAGGCTTCTTTCCAAAGGGCGAGTTGGGCCCCACAGCATCTTGCTTCCAGCTCTTTGGGAAGCTAAGAAACAACTCGCTCTGCACAGTCTTCTTAAAGCCTAGTGGGAACATCTCTTCCAAAGGCCTGTGAAACGCAGTTTCTTTGCAGGCCTGATCTGGCTGAAGTAGGACTTCTGCTCTGGGTGTGCTACTTTGCCCTAGAGCTGAAAGGCACAACGTGCAGGCTTCTTTCCAAAGGGCGAGTTGGGCCCCACAGCATCTTGCTTCCAGCTCTTTGGGAAGCTAAGAAACAACTCGCTCTGCACAGTGCTCTTACAGCCTACCGGGAACATCTCTTCCAAAGGCCTGTGAAACGCAGTTTCTTTGCAGGCCTGATCCGGCTGAAGTATGACTTCTGCTCTGGGTGTGCTACTTTGCCCTAGAGCTGAAAGGCACAACGTGCAGGCTTCTTTCCAAAGGGCGAGTTGGGCCCCACAGCATCTTGCTTCCAGCTCTTTGGGAAGCTAAGAAACAACTCGCTCTGCACAGTGCTCTTACAGCCTACCGGGAACATCTCTTCCAAAGGCCTGTGAAACGCAGTTACTTTGCAGGCCTGATCTGGCTGAAGTAGGACTTCTGCTCTGGGTGTGCTACTTTGCCCTGGAGCTGAAAGGCACAACGTGCAGGCTTCTTTCCAAAGGGCGAGTTGGGCCCCACAGCATCTTGCTTCCAGCTCTTGGGAAGCTAAGAAACAACTCGCTCTGCACAGTGCTCTTACAGCCTACCGGGAACATCTCTTCCAAAGGCCTGTGAAACGCAGTTTCTTTGCAGGCCTGATCTGGCTGAAGTAGGACTTCTGCTCTGGGTGTGCTACTTTGCCCTAGAGCTGAAAGGCACAACGTGCAGACTTCTTTCCAAAGGGCGAGTTGGGCCCCACAGCATCTTGCTTCCAGCTCTTTGGGAAGCTAAGAAACAACTCGCTCTGAACAGTGCTCTTACAGCCTACCGGGAACATCTCTTCCAAAGGCCTGTGAAACGCAGTTTCTTTGCAGGCCTGATCTGGCTGAAGTAGGACTTCTGCTCTGGGGTGCTACTTTGCCCTAGAGCTGAAAGGCACAACGTGCAGGCTTCTTTCCAAAGGGCGAGTTGGGCCCCACAGCATCTTGCTTCCAGCTCTTTGGGAAGCTAAGAAACAACTCGCTCTGCACAGTGCTCTTACAGCCTAGTGGGAACATCTCTTCCAAAGGCCTGTGAAACGCAGTTTCTTTGCAGGCCTGATTTGGCTGAAGTAGGACTTCTGCTCTGGGTGTGCTACTTTGCCCTGGAGCTGAAAGGCACAACGTGCAGGCTTCTTTCCAAAGGGCGAGTTGGGCCCCACAGCATCTTGCTTCCAGCTCTTTGGGAAGCTAAGAAACAACTCGCTCTGCACAGTGCTCTTACAGCCTAGTGGGAACATCTCTTCCAAAGGCCTGGGAAACGCAGTTTCTTTGCAGGTCTGATCTGGCTGAAGTAGGACTTCTGCTCTGGGTGTGCTACTTTGCCCTAGAGCTGAAAGGCACAACGTGCAGGCTTCTTTCCAAAGGGCGAGTTGGGCCCCACAGCATCTTGCTTCCAGCTCTTTGGGAAGCTAAGAAACAACTCGCTCTGCACAGTGCTCTTACAGCCTACCGGGAACATCTCTTCCAAAGGCCTGTGAAACGCAGTTTCTTTGCAGGCCTTATCCGGCTGAAGTAGGACTTCTGCTCTGGGTGTGCTACTTTGCCCTAGAGCTGAAAGGCACAACGTGCAGGCTTCTTTCCAAAGGGCGAGTTGGGCCCCACAGCATCTTGCTTCCAGCTCTTTGGGAAGCTAAGAAACAACTCGCTCTGCACAGTGCTCTTACAGCCTAGTGGGAACATCTCTTCCAAAGGCCTGGGAAACGCAGTTTCTTTGCAGGCCTGATCTGGCTGAAGTAGGACTTCTGCTCTGGGTGTGCTACGTTGCCCTAGAGCTGAAAGGCACAACGTGCAGGCTTCTTTCCAAAGGGCGAGTTGGGCCCCACAGCATCTTGCTTCCAGCTCTTTGGGAAGCTAAGAAACAACTCGCTCTGCACAGTGCTCTTACAGCCTAGTGGGAACATCTCTTCCAAAGGCCTGTGAAACGCAGTTGCTTTGCAGGCCTGATCTGGCTGAAGTAGGACTTCTGCTCTGGGTGTGCTACTTTGCCCTAGAGCTGAAAGGCACAACGTGCAGGCTTCTTTCCAAAGGGCGAGTTGGGCCCCACAGCATCTTGCTTCCAGCTCTTTGGGAAGCTAAGAAACAACTCGCTCTGCACAGTGCTCTTAGAGCCTAGTGGGAACATCTCTTCCAAAGGCCTGTGAAACGCAGTTTCTTTGCAGGCCTGATCTGGCTGAAGTAGGACTTCTGCTCTGGGTGTGCTACTTTGCCCTAGAGCTGAAAGGCACAACGTGCAGTCTTCTTTCCAAAGGGCGAGTTGGGCCCCACAGCATCTTGCTTCCAGCTCTTTGGGAAGCTAAGAAACAACTCGCTCTGCACAGTGCTCTTACAGCCTACCGGGAACATCTCTTCCAAAGGCCTGTGAAACGCAGTTTCTTTGCAGGCCTGATCTGGCTGAAGTAGGACTTCTGCTCTGGGTGTGCTACTTTGCCCTAGAGCTGAAAGGCACAACGTGCAGGCTTCTTTCCAAAGGGCCAGTTGGGCCCCACAGCATCTTGCTTCCAGCTCTTTGGGAAGCTAAGAAACAACTCGCTCTGCACAGTGCTCTTACAGCCTAGTGGGAACATCTCTTCCAAAGGCCTGGGAAACGCAGTTTCTTTGCAGGCCTGATCTGGCTGAAGTAGGACTTCTGCTCTGGGTGTGCTACTTTGCCCTAGAGCTGAAAGGCACAACGTGCAGTCTTCTTTCCAAAGGGCGAGTTGGGCCCCACAGCATCTTGCTTCCAGCTCTTTGGGAAGCTAAGAAACAACTCGCTCTGCACAGTGCTCTTACAGCCTACCGGGAACATCTCTTCCAAAGGCCTGTGAAACGCAGTTTCTTTGCAGGCCTGATCTGGCTGAAGTAGGACTTCTGCTCTGGGTGTGCTACTTTGCCCTAGAGCTGAAAGGCACAACGTGCAGGCTTCTTTCCAAAGGGCCAGTTGGGCCCCACAGCATCTTGCTTCCAGCTCTTTGGGAAGCTAAGAAACAACTCGCTCTGCACAGTGCTCTTACAGCCTAGTGGGAACATCTCTTCCAAAGGCCTGGGAAACGCAGTTTTTTTGCAGGTCTGATCTGGCTGAAGTAGGACTTCTGCTCTGGGTGTGCTACTTTGCCCTAGAGCTGAAAGGCACAACGTGCAGGCTTCTTTCCAAAGGGCGAGTTGGGCCCCACAGCATCTTGCTTCCAGCTCTTTGGGAAGCTAAGAAACAACTCGCTCTGCACAGTCTTCTTAAAGCCTAGTGGGAACATCTCTTCCAAAGGCCTGTGAAACGCAGTTTCTTTGCAGGCCTGATCTGGCTGAAGTAGGACTTCTGCTCTGGGTGTGCTACTTTGCCCTAGAGCTGAAAGGCACAACGTGCAGGCTTCTTTCCAAAGGGCGAGTTGGGCCCCACAGCATCTTGCTTCCAGCTCTTTGGGAAGCTAAGAAACAACTCGCTCTGAACAGTGCTCTTACAGCCTACCGGGAACATCTCTTCCAAAGGCCTGTGAAACGCAGTTTCTTTGCAGGCCTGATCTGGCTGAAGTAGGACTTCTGCTCTGGGGTGCTACTTTGCCCTAGAGCTGAAAGGCACAACGTGCAGGCTTCTTTCCAAAGGGCGAGTTGGGCCCCACAGCATCTTGCTTCCAGCTCTTTGGGAAGCTAAGAAACAACTCGCTCTGCACAGTGCTCTTACAGCCTAGTGGGAACATCTCTTCCAAAGGCCTGTGAAACGCAGTTTCTTTGCAGGCCTGATCTGGCTGAAGTAGGACTTCTGCTCTGGGTGTGCTACTTTGCCCTGGAGCTGAAAGGCACAACGTGCAGGCTTCTTTCCAAAGGGCGAGTTGGGCCCCACAGCATCTTGCTTCCAGCTCTTTGGGAAGCTAAGAAACAACTCGCTCTGCACAGTGCTCTTACAGCCTAGTGGGAACATCTCTTCCAAAGGCCTGGGAAACGCAGTTTCTTTGCAGGTCTGATCTGGCTGAAGTAGGACTTCTGCTCTGGGTGTGCTACTTTGCCCTAGAGCTGAAAGGCACAACGTGCAGGCTTCTTTCCAAAGGGCGAGTTGGGCCCCACAGCATCTTGCTTCCAGCTCTTTGGGAAGCTAAGAAACAACTCGATCTGCACAGTCTTCTTAAAGCCTAGTGGGAACATCTCTTCCAAAGGCCTGTGAAACGCAGTTTCTTTGCAGGCCTGATCTGGCTGAAGTAGGACTTCTGCTCTGGGTGTGCTACTTTGCCCTAGAGCTGAAAGGCACAACGTGCAGGCTTCTTTCCAAAGGGCGAGTTGGGCCCCACAGCATCTTGCTTCCAGCTCTTTGGGAAGCTAAGAAACAACTCGCTCTGCACAGTGCTCTTACAGCCTACCGGGAACATCTCTTCCAAAGGCCTGTGAAACGCAGTTTCTTTGCAGGCCTGATCCGGGTGAAGTAGGACTTCTGCTCTGGGTGTGCTACTTTGCCCTAGAGCTGAAAGGCACAACGTGCAGGCTTCTTTCCAAAGGGCGAGTTGGGCCCCACAGCATCTTGCTTCCAGCTCTTTGGGAAGCTAAGAAACAACTCGCTCTGCACAGTGCTCTTACAGCCTACCGGGAACATCTCTTCCAAAGGCCTGTGAAACGCAGTTTCTTTGCAGGCCTGATCTGGCTGAAGTAGGACTTCTGCTGTGGGTGTGCTACTTTGCCCTAGAGCTGAAAGGCACAACGTGCAGGCTTCTTTCCAAAGGGCGAGTTGGGCCCCACAGCATCTTGCTTCCAGCTCTTTGGGAAGCTAAGAAACAACTCTCTCTGCACAGTGTTCTTACAGCCTAGTGGGAACATCTCTTCCAAAGGCCGGTGAAACGCAGTTTCTTTGCAGGCCTGATCTGGCTGAAGTAGGACTTCTGCTCTGGGTGTGCTACTTTGCCCTAGAGCTGAAAGGCACAACGTGCAGGCTTCTTTCCAAAGGGCGAGTTGGGCCCCACAGCATCTTGCTTCCAGCTCTTTGGGAAGCTAAGAAACAACTCGCTCTGCACAGTGCTCTTACAGCCTACCGGGAACATCTCTTCCAAAGGCCTTTGAAACGCAGTTTCTTTGCAGGCCTTATCTGGCTGAAGTAGGACTTCTGCTCTGGGTGTGCTACTTTGCCCTAGAGCTGAAAGGCACGACGTGCAGGCTTCTTTCCAAAGGGCCAGTTGGGCCCCACAGCATCTTGCTTCCAGCTCTTTGGGAAGCTAAGAAACAACTCGCTCTGCACAGTGTTCTTACAGCCTAGTGGGAACATCTCTTCCAAAGGCCGGTGAAACGCAGTTTCTTTGCAGGCCTGATCTGGCTGAAGTAGGACTTCTGCTCTGGGTGTGCTACTTTGCCCTAGAGCTGAAAGGCACAACGTGCAGGCTTCTTTCCAAAGGGCGAGTTGGGCCCCACAGCATCTTGCTTCCAGCTCTTTGGGAAGCTAAGAAACAACTCGCTCTGCACAGTGCTCTTACAGCCTACCGGGAACATCTCTTCCAAAGGCCTGTGAAACGCAGTTTGTTTGCAGGCCTGATCTGGCTGAAGTAGGACTTCTGCTCTGGGTGTGCTACTTTGCCCTAGAGCTGAAAGGCACAACGTGCAGGCTTCTTTCCAAAGGGCGAGTTGGGCCCCACAGCATCTTGCTTCCAGCTCTTTGGGAAGCTAAGAAACAACTCGCTCTGCACAGTGCTCTTACAGCCTACCGGGAACATCTCTTCCAAAGGCCTTTGAAACGCAGTTTCTTTGCAGGCCTTATCTGGCTGAAGTAGGACTTCTGCTCTGGGTGTGCTACTTTGCCCTAGAGCTGAAAGGCACAACGTGCAGGCTTCTTTCCAAAGGGCCAGTTGGGCCCCACAGCATCTTGCTTCCAGCTCTTTGGGAAGCTAAGAAACAACTCGCTCTGCACAGTGCTCTTACAGCCTAGTGGGAACATCTCTTCCAAAGGCCTGGGAAACGCAGTTTCTTTGCAGGTCTGATCTGGCTGAAGTAGGACTTCTGCTCTGGGTGTGCTACTTTGCCCTAGAGCTGAAAGGCACAACGTGCAGTCTTCTTTCCAAAGGGCGAGTTGGGCCCCACAGCATCTTGCTTCCAGCTCTTTGGGAAGCTAAGAAACAACTCGCTCTGCACAGTGGTCTTAAAGCCTAGTGGGAACATCTCTTCCAAAGGCCTGTGAAACGCAGTTTCTTTGCAGGCCTGATCTGGCTGAAGTAGGACTTCTGCTCTGGGTGTGCTACTTTGCCCTAGAGCTGAAAGGCACAACGTGCAGACTTCTTTCCAAAGGGCGAGTTGGGCCCCACAGCATCTTGCTTCCAGCTCTTTGGGAAGCTAAGAAACAACTCGCTCTGCACAGTGCTCTTACAGCCTACCGGGAACATCTCTTCCAAAGGCCTGTGAAACGCAGTTTCTTTGCAGGCCTGATCTGGCTGAAGTAGGACTTCTGCTCTGGGGTGCTACTTTGCCCTAGAGCTGAAAGGCACAACGTGCAGGCTTCTTTCCAAAGGGCGAGTTGGGCCCCACAGCATCTTGCTTCCAGCTCTTTGGGAAGCTAAGAAACAACTCGCTCTGCACAGTGCTCTTACAGCCTACCGGGAACATCTCTTCCAAAGGCCTGTGAAACGCAGTTTCTTTGCAGGCCTTATCCGGCTGAAGTAGGACTTCTGCTCTGGGTGTGCTACTTTGCCCTAGAGCTGAAAGGCACAACGTGCAGGCTTCTTTCCAAAGGGCGAGTTGGGCCCCACAGCATCTTGCTTCCAGCTCTTTGGGAAGCTAAGAAACAACTCGCTCTGCACAGTGCTCTTACAGCCTAGTGGGAACATCTCTTCCAAAGGCCTGGGAAACGCAGTTTCTTTGCAGGCCTGATCTGGCTGAAGTAGGACTTCTGCTCTGGGTGTGCTACGTTGCCCTAGAGCTGAAAGGCACAACGTGCAGGCTTCTTTCCAAAGGGCGAGTTGGGCCCCACAGCATCTTGCTTCCAGCTCTTTGGGAAGCTAAGAAACAACTCGCTCTGCACAGTGCTCTTACAGCCTAGTGGGAACATCTCTTCCAAAGGCCTGTGAAACGCAGTTGCTTTGCAGGCCTGATCTGGCTGAAGTAGGACTTCTGCTCTGGGTGTGCTACTTTGCCCTAGAGCTGAAAGGCACAACGTGCAGGCTTCTTTCCAAAGGGCGAGTTGGGCCCCACAGCATCTTGCTTCCAGCTCTTTGGGAAGCTAAGAAACAACTCGCTCTGCACAGTGCTCTTAGAGCCTAGTGGGAACATCTCTTCCAAAGGCCTGTGAAACGCAGTTTCTTTGCAGGCCTGATCTGGCTGAAGTAGGACTTCTGCTCTGGGTGTGCTACGTTGCCCTAGAGCTGAAAGGCACAACGTGCAGGCTTCTTTCCAAAGGGCGAGTTGGGCCCCACAGCATCTTGCTTCCAGCTCTTTGGGAAGCTAAGAAACAACTCGCTCTGCACAGTGCTCTTACAGCCTACCGGGAACATCTCTTCCAAAGGCCTGGGAAACGCAGTTTCTTTGCAGGCCTGATCTGGCTGAAGTAGGACTTCTGCTCTGGGTGTGCTACTTTGCCCTGGAGCTGAAAGGCACAACGTGCAGGCTTCTTTCCAAAGGGCGAGTTGGGCCCCACAGCATCTTGCTTCCAGCTCTTTGGGAAGCTAAGAAACAACTCGCTCTGCACAGTGCTCTTACAGCCTAGTGGGAACATCTCTTCCAAAGGCCTGGGAAACGCAGTTTCTTTGCAGGTCTGATCTGGCTGAAGTAGGACTTCTGCTCTGGGTGTGCTACTTTGCCCTAGAGCTGAAAGGCACAACGTGCAGGCTTCTTTCCAAAGGGCGAGTTGGGCCCCACAGCATCTTGCTTCCAGCTCTTTGGGAAGCTAAGAAACAACTCGCTCTGCACAGTCTTCTTAAAGCCTAGTGGGAACATCTCTTCCAAAGGCCTGTGAAACGCAGTTTCTTTGCAGGCCTGATCTGGCTGAAGTAGGACTTCTGCTCTGGGTGTGCTACTTTGCCCTAGAGCTGAAAGGCACAACGTGCAGGCTTCTTTCCAAAGGGCGAGTTGGGCCCCACAGCATCTTGCTTCCAGCTCTTTGGGAAGCTAAGAAACAACTCGCTCTGCACAGTGCTCTTACAGCCTACCGGGAACATCTCTTCCAAAGGCCTGTGAAACGCAGTTTCTTTGCAGGCCTGATCCGGCTGAAGTAGGACTTCTGCTCTGGGTGTGCTACTTTGCCCTAGAGCTGAAAGGCACAACGTGCAGGCTTCTTTCCAAAGGGCGAGTTGGGCCCCACAGCATCTTGCTTCCAGCTCTTTGGGAAGCTAAGAAACAACTCGCTCTGCACAGTGCTCTTACAGCCTACCGGGAACATCTCTTCCAAAGGCCTGTGAAACGCAGTTTCTTTGCAGGCCTGATCTGGCTGAAGTAGGACTTCTGCTCTGGGTGTGCTACTTTGCCCTAGAGCTGAAAGGCACAACGTGCAGGCTTCTTTCCAAAGGGCGAGTTGGGCACCACAGCATCTTGCTTCCAGCTCTTGGGAAGCTAAGAAACAACTCGCTCTGCACAGTGCTCTTACAGCCTACCGGGAACATCTCTTCCAAAGGCCTGTGAAACGCAGTTTCTTTGCAGGCCTGATCTGGCTGAAGTAGGACTTCTGCTCTGGGTGTGCTACTTTGCCCTAGAGCTGAAAGGCACAACGTGCAGACTTCTTTCCAAAGGGCGAGTTGGGGCCCACAGCATCTTGCTTCCAGCTCTTTGGGAAGCTAAGAAACAACTCGCTCTGCACAGTGCTCTTAGAGCCTAGTGGGAACATCTCTTCCAAAGGCCTGTGAAACGCAGTTTCTTTGCAGGCCTGATCTGGCTGAAGTAGGACTTCTGCTCTGGGTGTGCTACTTTGCCCTGGAGCTGAAAGGCACAACGTGCAGGCTTCTTTCCAAAGGGCGAGTTGGGCCCCACAGCATCTTGCTTCCAGCTCTTTGGGAAGCTAAGAAACAACTCGCTCTGCACAGTGCTCTTACAGCCTAGTGGGAACATCTCTTCCAAAGGCCTGGGAAACGCAGTTTCTTTGCAGGCCTGATCTGGCTGAAGTAGGACTTCTGCTCTGGGTGTGCTACTTTGCCCTAGAGCTGAAAGGCACAACGTGCAGGCTTCTTTCCAAAGGGCGAGTTGGGCCCCACAGCATCTTGCTTCCAGCTCTTTGGGAAGCTAAGAAACAACTCGCTCTGCACAGTGCTCTTACAGCCTACCGGGAACATCTCTTCCAAAGGCCTTTGAAACGCAGTTTCTTTGCAGGCCTTATCTGGCTGAAGTAGGACTTCTGCTCTGGGTGTGCTACTTTGCCCTAGAGCTGAAAGGCACAACGTGCAGGCTTCTTTCCAAAGGGCCAGTTGGGCCCCACAGCATCTTGCTTCCAGCTCTTTGGGAAGCTAAGAAACAACTCGCTCTGCACAGTGCTCTTACAGCCTAGTGGGAACATCTCTTCCAAAGGCCTGGGAAACGCAGTTTCTTTGCAGGTCTGATCTGGCTGAAGTAGGACTTCTGCTCTGGGTGTGCTACTTTGCCCTAGAGCTGAAAGGCACAACGTGCAGTCTTCTTTCCAAAGGGCGAGTTGGGCCCCACAGCATCTTGCTTCCAGCTCTTTGGGAAGCTAAGAAACAACTCGCTCTGCACAGTGGTCTTAAAGCCTAGTGGGAACATCTCTTCCAAAGGCCTGTGAAACGCAGTTTCTTTGCAGGCCTGATCTGGCTGAAGTAGGACTTCTGCTCTGGGTGTGCTACTTTGCCCTAGAGCTGAAAGGCACAACGTGCAGACTTCTTTCCAAAGGGCGAGTTGGGCCCCACAGCATCTTGCTTCCAGCTCTTTGGGAAGCTAAGAAACAACTCGCTCTGCACAGTGCTCTTACAGCCTACCGGGAACATCTCTTCCAAAGGCCTGTGAAACGCAGTTTCTTTGCAGGCCTGATCTGGCTGAAGTAGGACTTCTGCTCTGGGGTGCTACTTTGCCCTAGAGCTGAAAGGCACAACGTGCAGGCTTCTTTCCAAAGGGCGAGTTGGGCCCCACAGCATCTTGCTTCCAGCTCTTTGGGAAGCTAAGAAACAACTCGCTCTGCACAGTGCTCTTACAGCCTAGTGGGAACATCTCTTCCAAAGGCCTGTGAAACGCAGTTTCTTTGCAGGCCTGATCTGGCTGAAGTAGGACTTCTGCTCTGGGTGTGCTACTTTGCCCTAGAGCTGAAAGGCACAACGTGCAGGCTTCTTTCCAAAGGGCGAGTTGGGCCCCACAGCATCTTGCTTCCAGCTCTTTGGGAAGCTAAGAAACAACTCGCTCTGCACAGTCTTCTTAAAGCCTAGTGGGAACATCTCTTCCAAAGGCCTGTGAAACGCAGTTTCTTTGCAGGCCTGATCTGGCTGAAGTAGGACTTCTGCTCTGGGTGTGCTACTTTGCCCTAGAGCTGAAAGGCACAACGTGCAGGCTTCTTTCCAAAGGGCGAGTTGGGCCCCACAGCATCTTGCTTCCAGCTCTTTGGGAAGCTAAGAAACAACTCGCTCTGCACAGTGCTCTTACAGCCTACCGGGAACATCTCTTCCAAAGGCCTGTGAAACGCAGTTTCTTTGCAGGCCTGATCCGGCTGAAGTAGGACTTCTGCTCTGGGTGTGCTACTTTGCCCTAGAGCTGAAAGGCACAACGTGCAGGCTTCTTTCCAAAGGGCGAGTTGGGCCCCACAGCATCTTGCTTCCAGCTCTTTGGGAAGCTAAGAAACAACTCGCTCTGCACAGTGCTCTTACAGCCTACCGGGAACATCTCTTCCAAAGGCCTGTGAAACGCAGTTTCTTTGCAGGCCTGATCTGGCTGAAGTAGGACTTCTGCTCTGGGTGTGCTACTTTGCCCTGGAGCTGAAAGGCACAACGTGCAGGCTTCTTTCCAAAGGGCGAGTTGGGCCCCACAGCATCTTGCTTCCAGCTCTTGGGAAGCTAAGAAACAACTCGCTCTGCACAGTGCTCTTACAGCCTACCGGGAACATCTCTTCCAAAGGCCTGTGAAACGCAGTTTCTTTGCAGGCCTGATCTGGCTGAAGTAGGACTTCTGCTCTGGGTGTGCTACTTTGCCCTAGAGCTGAAAGGCACAACGTGCAGACTTCTTTCCAAAGGGCGAGTTGGGCCCCACAGCATCTTGCTTCCAGCTCTTTGGGAAGCTAAGAAACAACTCGCTCTGAACAGTGCTCTTACAGCCTACCGGGAACATCTCTTCCAAAGGCCTGTGAAACGCAGTTTCTTTGCAGGCCTGATCTGGCTGAAGTAGGACTTCTGCTCTGGGTGTGCTACTTTGCCCTGGAGCTGAAAGGCACAACGTGCAGGCTTCTTTCCAAAGGGCGAGTTGGGCCCCACAGCATCTTGCTTCCAGCTCTTTGGGAAGCTAAGAAACAACTCGCTCTGCACAGTGCTCTTACAGCCTAGTGGGAACATCTCTTCCAAAGGCCTGGGAAACGCAGTTTCTTTGCAGGTCTGATCTGGCTGAAGTAGGACTTCTGCTCTGGGTGTGCTACTTTGCCCTAGAGCTGAAAGGCACAACGTGCAGGATTCTTTCCAAAGGGCGAGTTGGGCCCCACAGCATCTTGCTTCCAGCTCTTTGGGAAGCTAAGAAACAACTCGCTCTGCACAGTGCTCTTACAGCCTAGTGGGAACATCTCTTCCAAAGGCCTGTGAAACGCAGTTGCTTTGCAGGCCTGATCTGGCTGAAGTAGGACTTCTGCTCTGGGTGTGCTACTTTGCCCTAGAGCTGAAAGGCACAACGTGCAGGCTTCTTTCCAAAGGGCGAGTTGGGCCCCACAGCATCTTGCTTCCAGCTCTTTGGGAAGCTAAGAAACAACTCGCTCTGCACAGTGCTCTTACAGCCTACCGGGAACATCTCTTCCAAAGGCCTTTGAAACGCAGTTTCTTTGCAGGCCTTATCTGGCTGAAGTAGGACTTCTGCTCTGGGTGTGCTACTTTGCCCTAGAGCTGAAAGGCACAACGTGCAGGCTTCTTTCGAAAGGGCCAGTTGGGCCACACAGCATCTTGCTTCCAGCTCTTTGGGAAGCTAAGAAACAACTCGCTCTGCACAGTGTTCTTACAGCCTAGTGGGAACATCTCTTCCAAAGGCCGGTGAAACGCAGTTTCTTTGCAGGCCTGATCTGGCTGAAGTAGGACTTCTGCTCTGGGTGTGCTACTTTGCCCTAGAGCTGAAAGGCACAACGTGCAGGCTTCTTTCCAAAGGGCGAGTTGGGCCCCACAGCATCTTGCTTCCAGCTCTTTGGGAAGCTAAGAAACAACTCGCTCTGCACAGTGCTCTTACAGCCTACCGGGAACATCTCTTCCAAAGGCCTGTGAAACGCAGTTTCTTTGCAGGCCTGATCTGGCTGAAGTAGGACTTCTGCTCTGGGTGTGCTACTTTGCCCTAGAGCTGAAAGGCACAACGTGCAGGCTTCTTTCCAAAGGGCGAGTTGGGCCCCACAGCATCTTGCTTCCAGCTCTTTGGGAAGCTAAGAAACAACTCGCTCTGCACAGTGCTCTTACAGCCTACCGGGAACATCTCTTCCAAAGGCCTTTGAAACGCAGTTTCTTTGCAGGCCTTATCTGGCTGAAGTAGGACTTCTGCTCTGGGTGTGCTACTTTGCCCTAGAGCTGAAAGGCACAACGTGCAGGCTTCTTTCCAAAGGGCCAGTTGGGCCCCACAGCATCTTGCTTCCAGCTCTTTGGGAAGCTAAGAAACAACTCGCTCTGCACAGTGCTCTTACAGCCTACCGGGAACATCTCTTCCAAAGGCCTGGGAAACGCAGTTTCTTTGCAGGTCTGATCTGGCTGAAGTAGGACTTCTGCTCTGGGTGTGCTACTTTGCCCTAGAGCTGAAAGGCACAACGTGCAGTCTTCTTTCCAAAGGGCGAGTTGGGCCCCACAGCATCTTGCTTCCAGCTCTTTGAGAAGCTAAGAAACAACTCGCTCTGCACAGTGGTCTTAAAGCCTAGTGGGAACATCTCTTCCAAAGGCCTGTGAAACGCAGTTTCTTTGCAGGCCTGATCTGGCTGAAGTAGGACTTCTGCTCTGGGTGTGCTACTTTGCCCTAGAGCTGAAAGGCACAACGTGCAGACTTCTTTCCAAAGGGCGAGTTGGGCCCCACAGCATCTTGCTTCCAGCTCTTTGGGAAGCTAAGAAACAACTCGCTCTGCACAGTGCTCTTACAGCCTACCGGGAACATCTCTTCCAAAGGCCTGTGAAACGCAGTTTCTTTGCAGGCCTGATCTGGCTGAAGTAGGACTTCTGCTCTGGGGTGCTACTTTGCCCTAGAGCTGAAAGGCACAACGTGCAGGCTTCTTTCCA
Source organism: Equus caballus (assembly GCF_041296265.1). Taxonomy (NCBI): domain Eukaryota; kingdom Metazoa; phylum Chordata; class Mammalia; order Perissodactyla; family Equidae; genus Equus; species Equus caballus. Next base: position 1,633,516 of record NC_091712.1, read on the forward strand.
AAGGGCGAGTTGGGCCCCACAGCATCTTGCTTCCAGCTCTTTGGGAAGCTAAGAAACAACTCGCTCTGCACAGTGCTCTTACAGCCTAGTGGGAACATCTCTTCCAAAGGCCTGTGAAACGCAGTTTCTTTGCAGGCCTGATCTGGCTGAAGTAGGACTTCTGCTCTGGGTGTGCTACTTTGCCCTAGAGCTGAAAGGCACAACGTGCAGGCTTCTTTCCAAAGGGCGAGTTGGGCCCCACAGCATCTTGCTTCCAGCTCTTTGGGAAGCTAAGAAACAACTCGCTCTGCACAGTGCTCTTACAGCCTACCGGGAACATCTCTTCCAAAGGCCTGTGAAACGCAGTTTCTTTGCAGGCCTTATCCGGCTGAAGTAGGACTTCTGCTCTGGGTGTGCTACTTTGCCCTAGAGCTGAAAGGCACAACGTGCAGGCTTCTTTCCAAAGGGCGAGTTGGGCCCCACAGCATCTTGCTTCCAGCTCTTTGGGAAGCTAAGAAACAACTCGCTCTGCACAGTGCTCTTACAGCCTAGTGGAAACATCTCTTCCAAAGGCCTGGGAAACGCAGTTTCTTTGCAGGCCTGATCTGGCTGAAGTAGGACTTCTGCTCTGGGTGTGCTACGTTGCCCTAGAGCTGAAAGGCACAACGTGCAGGCTTCTTTCCAAAGGGCGAGTTGGGCCCCACAGCATCTTGCTTCCAGCTCTTTGGGAAGCTAAGAAACAACTCGCTCTGCACAGTGCTCTTACAGCCTAGTGGGAACATCTCTTCCAAAGGCCTGTGAAACGCAGTTGCTTTGCAGGCCTGATCTGGCTGAAGTAGGACTTCTGCTCTGGGTGTGCTACTTTGCCCTAGAGCTGAAAGGCACAACGTGCAGGCTTCTTTCCAAAGGGCGAGTTGGGCCCCACAGCATCTTGCTTCCAGCTCTTTGGGAAGCTAAGAAACAACTCTCTCTGCACAGTGTTCTTACAGCCTAGTGGGAACATCTCTTCCAAAGGCCGGTGATACGCAGTTTCTTTGCAGGCCTGATCTGGCTGAAGTAGGACTTCTGCTCTGGGTGTGCTACTTTGCCCTAGAGCTGAAAGGCACAACGTGCAGGCTTCTTTCCAAAGGGCGAGTTGGGCCCCACAGCATCTTGCTTCCAGCTCTTTGGGAAGCTAAGAAACAACTCGCTCTGCACAGTGCTCTTACAGCCTACCGGGAACATCTCTTCCAAAGGCCTGTGAAACGCAGTTTCTTTGCAGGCCTGATCTGGCTGAAGTAGGACTTCTGCTCTGGGTGTGCTACTTTGCCCTAGAGCTGAAAGGCACAACGTGCAGGCTTCTTTCCAAAGGGCGAGTTGGGCCCCACAGCATCTTGCTTCCAGCTCTTTGGGAAGCTAAGAAACAACTCGCTCTGCACAGTGCTCTTACAGCCTACCGGGAACATCTCTTCCAAAGGCCTTTGAAACGCAGTTTCTTTGCAGGCCTTATCTGGCTGAAGTAGGACTTCTGCTCTGGGTGTGCTACTTTGCCCTAGAGCTGAAAGGCACAACGTGCAGGCTTCTTTCCAAAGGGCGAGTTGGGCCCCACAGCATCTTGCTTCCAGCTCTTTGGGAAGCTAAGAAACAACTCTCTCTGCACAGTGTTCTTACAGCCTAGTGGGAACATCTCTTCCAAAGGCCGGTGAAACGCACTTTCTTTGCAGGCCTGATCTGGCTGAAGTAGGACTTCTGCTCTGGGTGTGCTACTTTGCCCTAGAGCTGAAAGGCACAACGTGCAGGCTTCTTTCCAAAGGGCGAGTTGGGCCCCACAGCATCTTGCTTCCAGCTCTTTGGGAAGCTAAGAAACAACTCGCTCTGCACAGTGCTCTTACAGCCTACCGGGAACATCTCTTCCAAAGGCCTGTGAAACGCAGTTTCTTTGCAGGCCTGATCTGGCTGAAGTAGGACTTCTGCTCTGGGTGTGCTACTTTGCCCTAGAGCTGAAAGGCACAACGTGCAGGCTTCTTTCCAAAGGGCGAGTTGGGCCCCACAGCATCTTGCTTCCAGCTCTTTGGGAAGCTAAGAAACAACTCGCTCTGCACAGTGCTCTTACAGCCTACCGGGAACATCTCTTCCAAAGGCCTTTGAAACGCAGTTTCTTTGCAGGCCTTATCTGGCTGAAGTAGGACTTCTGCTCTGGGTGTGCTACTTTGCCCTAGAGCTGAAAGGCACAACGTGCAGGCTTCTTTCCAAAGGGCCAGTTGGGCCCCACAGCATCTTGCTTCCAGCTCTTTGGGAAGCTAAGAAACAACTCGCTCTGCACAGTGTTCTTACAGCCTAGTGGGAACATCTCTTCCAAAGGCCGGTGAAACGCAGTTTCTTTGCAGGCCTGATCTGGCTGAAGTAGGACTTCTGCTCTGGGTGTGCTACTTTGCCCTAGAGCTGAAAGGCACAACGTGCAGGCTTCTTTCCAAAGGGCGAGTTGGGCCCCACAGCATCTTGCTTCCAGCTCTTTGGGAAGCTAAGAAACAACTCGCTCTGCACAGTGCTCTTACAGCCTACCGGGAACATCTCTTCCAAAGGCCTGTGAAACGCAGTTTGTTTGCAGGCCTGATCTGGCTGAAGTAGGACTTCTGCTCTGGGTGTGCTACTTTGCCCTAGAGCTGAAAGGCACAACGTGCAGGCTTCTTTCCAAAGGGCGAGTTGGGCCCCACAGCATCTTGCTTCCAGCTCTTTGGGAAGCTAAGAAACAACTCGCTCTGCACAGTGCTCTTACAGCCTACCGGGAACATCTCTTCCAAAGGCCTTTGAAACGCAGTTTCTTTGCAGGCCTTATCTGGCTGAAGTAGGACTTCTGCTCTGGGTGTGCTACTTTGCCCTAGAGCTGAAAGGCACAACGTGCAGGTTTCTTTCCAAAGGGCGAGTTGGGCCCCACAGCATCTTGCTTCCAGCTCTTTGGGAAGCTAAGAAACAACTCGCTCTGCACAGTGGTCTTAAAGCCTAGTGGGAACATCTCTTCCAAAGGCCTGTGAAACGCAGTTTCTTTGCAGGCCTGATCTGGCTGAAGTAGGACTTCTGCTCTGGGTGTGCTACTTTGCCCTAGAGCTGAAAGGCACAACGTGCAGACTTCTTTCCAAAGGGTGAGTTGGGCCCCACAGCATCTTGCTTCCAGCTCTTTGGGAAGCTAAGAAACAACTCGCTCTGCACAGTGCTCTTACAGCCTACCGGGAACATCTCTTCCAAAGGCCTGTGAAACGCAGTTTCTTTGCAGGCCTGATCTGGCTGAAGTAGGACTTCTGCTCTGGGGTGCTACTTTGCCCTAGAGCTGAAAGGCACAACGTGCAGGCTTCTTTCCAAAGGGCGAGTTGGGCCCCACAGCATCTTGCTTCCAGCTCTTTGGGAAGCTAAGAAACAACTCGCTCTGCACAGTGCTCTTACAGCCTAGTGGGAACATCTCTTCCAAAGGCCTGTGAAACGCAGTTTCTTTGCAGGCCTGATCTGGCTGAAGTAGGACTTCTGCTCTGGGTGTGCTACTTTGCCCTAGAGCTGAAAGGCACAACGTGCAGGCTTCTTTCCAAAGGGCGAGTTGGGCCCCACAGCATCTTGCTTCCAGCTCTTTGGGAAGCTAAGAAACAACTCGCTCTGCACAGTGCTCTTACAGCCTACCGGGAACATCTCTTCCAAAGGCCTGTGAAATGCAGTTTCTTTGCAGGCCTTATCCGGCTGAAGTAGGACTTCTGCTCTGGGTGTGCTACTTTGCCCTAGAGCTGAAAGGCACAACGTGCAGGCTTCTTTCCAAAGGGCGAGTTGGGCCCCACAGCATCTTGCTTCCAGCTCTTTGGGAAGCTAAGAAACAACTCGCTCTGCACAGTGCTCTTACAGCCTAGTGGGAACATCTCTTCCAAAGGCCTGGGAAACGCAGTTTCTTTGCAGGCCTGATCTGGCTGAAGTAGGACTTCTGCTCTGGGTGTGCTACTTTGCCCTAGAGCTGAAAGGCACAACGTGCAGGCTTCTTTCCAAAGGGCCAGTTGGGCCCCACAGCATCTTGCTTCCAGCTCTTTGGGAAGCTAAGAAACAACTCGCTCTGCACAGTGCTCTTACAGCCTAGTGGGAACATCTCTTCCAAAGGCCTGGGAAACGCAGTTTCTTTGCAGGTCTGATCTGGCTGAAGTAGGACTTCTGCTCTGGGTGTGCTACTTTGCCCTAGAGCTGAAAGGCACAACGTGCAGGCTTCTTTCCAAAGGGCGAGTTGGGCCCCACAGCATCTTGCTTCCAGCTCTTTGGGAAGCTAAGAAACAACTCGCTCTGCACAGTCTTCTTAAAGCCTAGTGGGAACATCTCTTCCAAAGGCCTGTGAAACGCAGTTTCTTTGCAGGCCTGATCTGGCTGAAGTAGGACTTCTGCTCTGGGTGTGCTACTTTGCCCTAGAGCTGAAAGGCACAACGTGCAGGCTTCTTTCCAAAGGGCGAGTTGGGCCCCACAGCATCTTGCTTCCAGCTCTTTGGGAAGCTAAGAAACAACTCGCTCTGCACAGTGCTCTTACAGCCTACCGGGAACATCTCTTCCAAAGGCCTGTGAAACGCAGTTTCTTTGCAGGCCTGATCCGGCTGAAGTAGGACTTCTGCTCTGGGTGTGCTACTTTGCCCTAGAGCTGAAAGGCACAACGTGCAGGCTTCTTTCCAAAGGGCGAGTTGGGCCCCACAGCATCTTGCTTCCAGCTCTTTGGGAAGCTAAGAAACAACTCGCTCTGCACAGTGCTCTTACAGCCTACCGGGAACATCTCTTCCAAAGGCCTGTGAAACGCAGTTTCTTTGCAGGCCTGATCTGGCTGAAGTAGGACTTCTGCTCTGGGTGTGCTACTTTGCCCTGGAGCTGAAAGGCACAACGTGCAGGCTTCTTTCCAAAGGGCGAGTTGGGCCCCACAGCATCTTGCTTCCAGCTCTTGGGAAGCTAAGAAACAACTCGCTCTGCACAGTGCTCTTACAGCCTACCGGGAACATCTCTTCCAAAGGCCTGTGAAACGCAGTTTCTTTGCAGGCCTGATCTGGCTGAAGTAGGACTTCTGCTCTGGGTGTGCTACTTTGCCCTAGAGCTGAAAGGCACAACGTGCAGACTTCTTTCCAAAGGGCGAGTTGGGCCCCACAGCATCTTGCTTCCAGCTCTTTGGGAAGCTAAGAAACAACTCGCTCTGAACAGTGCTCTTACAGCCTACCGGGAACATCTCTTCCAAAGGCCTGTGAAACGCAGTTTCTTTGCAGGCCTGATCTGGCTGAAGTAGGACTTCTGCTCTGGGGTGCTACTTTGCCCTAGAGCTGAAAGGCACAACGTGCAGGCTTCTTTCCAAAGGGCGAGTTGGGCCCCACAGCATCTTGCTTCCAGCTCTTTGGGAAGCTAAGAAACAACTCGCTCTGCACAGTGCTCTTACAGCCTAGTGGGAACATCTCTTCCAAAGGCCTGTGAAACGCAGTTTCTTTGCAGGCCTGATCTGGCTGAAGTAGGACTTCTGCTCTGGGTGTGCTACTTTGCCCTGGAGCTGAAAGGCACAACGTGCAGGCTTCTTTCCAAAGGGCGAGTTGGGCCCCACAGCATCTTGCTTCCAGCTCTTTGGGAAGCTAAGAAACAACTCGCTCTGCACAGTGCTCTTACAGCCTAGTGGGAACATCTCTTCCAAAGGCCTGGGAAACGCAGTTTCTTTGCAGGTCTGATCTGGCTGAAGTAGGACTTCTGCTCTGGGTGTGCTACTTTGCCCTAGAGCTGAAAGGCACAACGTGCAGGCTTCTTTCCAAAGGGCGAGTTGGGCCCCACAGCATCTTGCTTCCAGCTCTTTGGGAAGCTAAGAAACAACTCGCTCTGCACAGTGCTCTTACAGCCTACCGGGAACATCTCTTCCAAAGGCCTGTGAAACGCAGTTTCTTTGCAGGCCTGATCTGGCTGAAGTAGGACTTCTGCTGTGGGTGTGCTACTTTGCCCTACAGCTGAAAGGCACAACGTGCAGGCTTCTTTCCAAAGGGCGAGTTGGGCCCCACAGCATCTTGCTTCCAGCTCTTTGGGAAGCTAAGAAACAACTCTCTCTGCACAGTGTTCTTACAGCCTAGTGGGAACATCTCTTCCAAAGGCCGGTGAAACGCAGTTTCTTTGCAGGCCTGATCTGGCTGAAGTAGGACTTCTGCTCTGGGTGTGCTACTTTGCCCTAGAGCTGAAAGGCACAACGTGCAGGCTTCTTTCCAAAGGGCGAGTTGGGCCCCACAGCATCTTGCTTCCAGCTCTTTGGGAAGCTAAGAAACAACTCGCTCTGCACAGTGCTCTTACAGCCTACCGGGAACATCTCTTCCAAAGGCCTGTGAAACGCAGTTTCTTTGCAGGCCTTATCTGGCTGAAGTAGGACTTCTGCTCTGGGTGTGCTACTTTGCCCTAGAGCTGAAAGGCACAACGTGCAGGCTTCTTTCCAAAGGGCGAGTTGGGCCCCGCAGCATCTTGCTTCCAGCTCTTTGGGAAGCTAAGAAACAACTCGCTCTGCACAGTGCTCTTACAGCCTACCGGGAACATCTCTTCCAAAGGCCTGTGAAACGCAGTTTGTTTGCAGGCCTGATCTGGCTGAAGTAGGACTTCTGCTCTGGGTGTGCTACTTTGCCCTAGAGCTGAAAGGCACAACGTGCAGGCTTCTTTCCAAAGGGCGAGTTGGGCCCCACAGCATCTTGCTTCCAGCTCTTTGGGAAGCTAAGAAACAACTCGCTCTGCACAGTGCTCTTACAGCCTACCGGGAACATCTCTTCCAAAGGCCTTTGAAACGCAGTTTCTTTGCAGGTCTGATCTGGCTGAAGTAGGACTTCTGCTCTGGGTGTGCTACTTTGCCCTAGAGCTGAAAGGCACAACGTGCAGGCTTCTTTCCAAAGGGCCAGTTGGGCCCCACAGCATCTTGCTTCCAGCTCTTTGGGAAGCTAAGAAACAACTCGCTCTGCACAGTGCTCTTACAGCCTAGTGGGAACATCTCTTCCAAAGGCCTGTGAAACGCAGTTTCTTTGCAGGTCTGATCTGGCTGAAGTAGGACTTCTGCTCTGGGTGTGCTACTTTGCCCTAGAGCTGAAAGGCACAACGTGCAGTCTTCTTTCCAAAGGGCGAGTTGGGCCCCACAGCATCTTGCTTCCAGCTCTTTGGGAAGCTAAGAAACAACTCGCTCTGCACAGTGCTCTTACAGCCTACCGGGAACATCTCTTCCAAAGGCCTGTGAAACGCAGTTTCTTTGCAGGCCTGATCCGGCTGAAGTAGGACTTCTGCTCTGGGTGTGCTACTTTGCCCTAGAGCTGAAAGGCACAACGTGCAGGCTTCTTTCCAAAGGGCGAGTTGGGCCCCACAGCATCTTGCTTCCAGCTCTTTGGGAAGCTAAGAAACAACTCGCTCTGCACAGTGCTCTTACAGCCTACCGGGAACATCTCTTCCAAAGGCCTGTGAAACGCAGTTTCTTTGCAGGCCTGATCTGGCTGAAGTAGGACTTCTGCTGTGGGTGTGCTACTTTGCCCTACAGCTGAAAGGCACAACGTGCAGGCTTCTTTCCAAAGGGCGAGTTGGGCCCCACAGCATCTTGCTTCCAGCTCTTTGGGAAGCTAAGAAACAACTCTCTCTGCACAGTGTTCTTACAGCCTAGTGGGAACATCTCTTCCAAAGGCCGGTGAAACGCAGTTTCTTTGCAGGCCTGATCTGGCTGAAGTAGGACTTCTGCTCTGGGTGTGCTACTTTGCCCTAGAGCTGAAAGGCACAACGTGCAGGCTTCTTTCCAAAGGGCGAGTTGGGCCCCACAGCATCTTGCTTCCAGCTCTTTGGGAAGCTAAGAAACAACTCGCTCTGCACAGTGCTCTTACAGCCTACCGGGAACATCTCTTCCAAAGGCCTGTGAAACGCAGTTTCTTTGCAGGCCTGATCTGGCTGAAGTAGGACTTCTGCTCTGGGTGTGCTACTTTGCCCTAGAGCTGAAAGGCACAACGTGCAGGCTTCTTTCCAAAGGGCGAGTTGGGCCCCACAGCATCTTGCTTCCAGCTCTTTGGGAAGCTAAGAAACAACTCGCTCTGCACAGTGCTCTTACAGCCTACCGGGAACATCTCTTCCAAAGGCCTTTGAAACGCAGTTTCTTTGCAGGCCTTATCTGGCTGAAGTAGGACTTCTGCTCTGGGTGTGCTACTTTGCCCTAGAGCTGAAAGGCACAACGTGCAGGCTTCTTTCCAAAGGGCCAGTTGGGCCCCACAGCATCTTGCTTCCAGCTCTTTGGGAAGCTAAGAAACAACTCGCTCTGCACAGTGTTCTTACAGCCTAGTGGGAACATCTCTTCCAAAGGCCGGTGAAATGCAGTTTCTTTGCAGGCCTGATCTGGCTGAAGTAGGACTTCTGCTCTGGGTGTGCTACTTTGCCCTAGAGCTGAAAGGCACAACGTGCAGGCTTCTTTCCAAAGGGCGAGTTGGGCCCCACAGCATCTTGCTTCCAGCTCTTTGGGAAGCTAAGAAACAACTCGCTCTGCACAGTGCTCTTACAGCCTACCGGGAACATCTCTTCCAAAGGCCTGTGAAACGCAGTTTGTTTGCAGGCCTGATCTGGCTGAAGTAGGACTTCTGCTCTGGGTGTGCTACTTTGCCCTAGAGCTGAAAGGCACAACGTGCAGGCTTCTTTCCAAAGGGCGAGTTGGGCCCCACAGCATCTTGCTTCCAGCTCTTTGGGAAGCTAAGAAACAACTCGCTCTGCACAGTGCTCTTACAGCCTACCGGGAACATCTCTTCCAAAGGCCTGTGAAACGCAGTTTCTTTGCAGGCCTGATCTGGCTGAAGTAGGACTTCTGCTCTGGGGTGCTACTTTGCCCTAGAGCTGAAAGGCACAACGTGCAGGCTTCTTTCCAAAGGGCGAGTTGGGCCCCACAGCATCTTGCTTCCAGCTCTTTGGGAAGCTAAGAAACAACTCGCTCTGCACAGTGCTCTTACAGCCTAGTGGGAACATCTCTTCCAAAGGCCTGTGAAACGCAGTTGCTTTGCAGGCCTGATCTGGCTGAAGTAGGACTTCTGCTCTGGGTGTGCTACTTTGCCCTAGAGCTGAAAGGCACAACGTGCAGGCTTCTTTCCAAAGGGCGAGTTGGGCCCCACAGCATCTTGCTTCCAGCTCTTTGGGAAGCTAAGAAACAACTCGCTCTGCACAGTGCTCTTACAGCCTACCGGGAACATGTCTTCCAAAGGCCTGTGAAACGCAGTTTCTTTGCAGGCCTTATCCGGCTGAAGTAGGACTTCTGCTCTGGGTGTGCTACTTTGCCCTAGAGCTGAAAGGCACAACGTGCAGGCTTCTTTCCAAAGGGCGAGTTGGGCCCCACAGCATCTTGCTTCCAGCTCTTTGGGAAGCTAAGAAACAACTCGCTCTGCACAGTGCTCTTACAGCCTAGTGGGAACATCTCTTCCAAAGGCCTGGGAAACGCAGTTTCTTTGCAGGCCTGATCTGGCTGAAGTAGGACTTCTGCTCTGGGTGTGCTACGTTGCCCTAGAGCTGAAAGGCACAACGTGCAGGCTTCTTTCCAAAGGGCGAGTTGGGCCCCACAGCATCTTGCTTCCAGCTCTTTGGGAAGCTAAGAAACAACTCGCTCTGCACAGTGCTCTTACAGCCTAGTGGGAACATCTCTTCCAAAGGCCTGTGAAACGCAGTTGCTTTGCAGGCCTGATCTGGCTGAAGTAGGACTTCTGCTCTGGGTGTGCTACTTTGCCCTAGAGCTGAAAGGCACAACGTGCAGGCTTCTTTCCAAAGGGCGAGTTGGGCCCCACAGCATCTTGCTTCCAGCTCTTTGGGAAGCTAAGAAACAACTCGCTCTGCACAGTGCTCTTAGAGCCTAGTGGGAACATCTCTTCCAAAGGCCTGTGAAACGCAGTTTCTTTGCAGGCCTGATCTGGCTGAAGTAGGACTTCTGCTCTGGGTGTGCTACTTTGCCCTAGAGCTGAAAGGCACAACGTGCAGTCTTCTTTCCAAAGGGCGAGTTGGGCCCCACAGCATCTTGCTTCCAGCTCTTTGGGAAGCTAAGAAACAACTCGCTCTGCACAGTGCTCTTACAGCCTACCGGGAACATCTCTTCCAAAGGCCTGTGAAACGCAGTTTCTTTGCAGGCCTGATCTGGCTGAAGTAGGACTTCTGCTCTGGGTGTGCTACTTTGCCCTAGAGCTGAAAGGCACAACGTGCAGGCTTCTTTCCAAAGGGCCAGTTGGGCCCCACAGCATCTTGCTTCCAGCTCTTTGGGAAGCTAAGAAACAACTCGCTCTGCACAGTGCTCTTACAGCCTAGTGGGAACATCTCTTCCAAAGGCCTGGGAAACGCAGTTTCTTTGCAGGTCTGATCTGGCTGAAGTAGGACTTCTGCTCTGGGTGTGCTACTTTGCCCTAGAGCTGAAAGGCACAACGTGCAGTCTTCTTTCCAAAGGGCGAGTTGGGCCCCACAGCATCTTGCTTCCAGCTCTTTGGGAAGCTAAGAAACAACTCGCTCTGCACAGTCTTCTTAAAGCCTAGTGGGAACATCTCTTCCAAAGGCCTGTGAAACGCAGTTTCTTTGCAGGCCTGATCTGGCTGAAGTAGGACTTCTGCTCTGGGTGTGCTACTTTGCCCTAGAGCTGAAAGGCACAACGTGCAGGCTTCTTTCCAAAGGGCGAGTTGGGCCCCACAGCATCTTGCTTCCAGCTCTTTGGGAAGCTAAGAAACAACTCGCTCTGCACAGTGCTCTTACAGCCTACCGGGAACATCTCTTCCAAAGGCCTGTGAAACGCAGTTTCTTTGCAGGCCTGATCCGGCTGAAGTAGGACTTCTGCTCTGGGTGTGCTACTTTGCCCTAGAGCTGAAAGGCACAACGTGCAGGCTTCTTTCCAAAGGGCGAGTTGGGCCCCACAGCATCTTGCTTCCAGCTCTTTGGGAAGCTAAGAAACAACTCGCTCTGCACAGTGCTCTCACAGCCTACCGGGAACATCTCTTCCAAAGGCCTGTGAAACGCAGTTTCTTTGCAGGCCTGATCTGGCTGAAGTAGGACTTCTGCTCTGGGTGTGCTACTTTGCCCTGGAGCTGAAAGGCACAACGTGCAGGCTTCTTTCCAAAGGGCGAGTTGGGCCCCACAGCATCTTGCTTCCAGCTCTTGGGAAGCTAAGAAACAACTCGCTCTGCACAGTGCTCTTACAGCCTACCGGGAACATCTCTTCCAAAGGCCTGTGAAACGCAGTTTCTTTGCAGGCCTGATCTGGCTGAAGTAGGACTTCTGCTCTGGGTGTGCTACTTTGCCCTAGAGCTGAAAGGCACAACGTGCAGACTTCTTTCCAAAGGGCGAGTTGGGCCCCACAGCATCTTGCTTCCAGCTCTTTGGGAAGCTAAGAAACAACTCGCTCTGAACAGTGCTCTTACAGCCTACCGGGAACATCTCTTCCAAAGGCCTGGGAAACGCAGTTTCTTTGCAGGCCTGATCTGGCTGAAGTAGGACTTCTGCTCTGGGTGTGCTACTTTGCCCTGGAGCTGAAAGGCACAACGTGCAGGCTTCTTTCCAAAGGGCGAGTTGGGCCCCACAGCATCTTGCTTCCAGCTCTTTGGGAAGCTAAGAAACAACTCGCTCTGCACAGTGCTCTTACAGCCTAGTGGGAACATCTCTTCCAAAGGCCTGGGAAACGCAGTTTCTTTGCAGGTCTGATCTGGCTGAAGTAGGACTTCTGCTCTGGGTGTGCTACTTTGCCCTAGAGCTGAAAGGCACAACGTGCAGGCTTCTTTCCAAAGGGCGAGTTGGGCCCCACAGCATCTTGCTTCCAGCTCTTTGGGAAGCTAAGAAACAACTCGCTCTGCACAGTGCTCTTACAGCCTAGTGGGAACATCTCTTCCAAAGGCCTGTGAAACGCAGTTGCTTTGCAGGCCTGATCTGGCTGAAGTAGGACTTCTGCTCTGGGTGTGCTACTTTGCCCTAGAGCTGAAAGGCACAACGTGCAGGCTTCTTTCCAAAGGGCGAGTTGGGCCCCACAGCATCTTGCTTCCAGCTCTTTGGGAAGCTAAGAAACAACTCGCTCTGCACAGTGCTCTTACAGCCTACCGGGAACATCTCTTCCAAAGGCCTGTGAAACGCAGTTTCTTTGCAGGCCTGATCTGGCTGAAGTAGGACTTCTGCTCTGGGTGTGCTACTTTGCCCTAGAGCTGAAAGGCACAACGTGCAGTCTTCTTTCCAAAGGGCGAGTTGGGCCCCACAGCATCTTGCTTCCAGCTCTTTGGGAAGCTAAGAAACAACTCGCTCTGCACAGTGCTCTTACAGCCTACCGGGAACATCTCTTCCAAAGGCCTGTGAAACGCAGTTTCTTTGCAGGCCTGATCTGACTGAAGTAGGACTTCTGCTCTGGGTGTGCTACTTTGCCCTGGAGCTGAAAGGCACAACGTGCAGGCTTCTTTCCAAAGGGCCAGTTGGGCCCCACAGCATCTTGCTTCCAGCTCTTTGGGAAGCTAAGAAACAACTCGCTCTGCACAGTGCTCTTACAGCCTAGTGGGAACATCTCTTCCAAAGGCCTGGGAAACGCAGTTTCTTTGCAGGTCTGATCTGGCTGAAGTAGGACTTCTGCTCTGGGTGTGCTACTTTGCCCTAGAGCTGAAAGGCACAACGTGCAGGCTTCTTTCCAAAGGGCGAGTTGGGCCCCACAGCATCTTGCTTCCAGCTCTTTGGGAAGCTAAGAAACAACTCGATCTGCACAGTCTTCTTAAAGCCTAGTGGGAACATCTCTTCCAAAGGCCTGTGAAACGCACTTTCTTTGCAGGCCTGATCTGGCTGAAGTAGGACTTCTGCTCTGGGTGTGCTACTTTGCCCTAGAGCTGAAAGGCACAACGTGCAGGCTTCTTTCCAAAGGGCGAGTTGGGCCCCACAGCATCTTGCTTCCAGCTCTTTGGGAAGCTAAGAAACAACTCGCTCTGCACAGTGCTCTTACAGCCTACCGGGAACATCTCTTCCAAAGGCCTGTGAAACGCAGTTTCTTTGCAGGCCTGATCTGGCTGAAGTAGGACTTCTGCTGTGGGTGTGCTACTTTGCCCTACAGCTGAAAGGCACAACGTGCAGGCTTCTTTCCAAAGGGCGAGTTGGGCCCCACAGCATCTTGCTTCCAGCTCTTTGGGAAGCTAAGAAACAACTCGCTCTGCACAGTGCTCTTACAGCCTACCGGGAACATCTCTTCCAAAGGCCTGTGAAACGCAGTTTCTTTGCAGGCCTGATCTGGCTGAAGTAGGACTTCTGCTCTGGGTGTGCTACTTTGCCCTGGAGCTGAAAGGCACAACGTGCAGGCTTCTTTCCAAAGGGCCAGTTGGGCCCCACAGCATCTTGCTTCCAGCTCTTTGGGAAGCTAAGAAACAACTCGCTCTGCACAGTGCTCTTACAGCCTAGTGGGAACATCTCTTCCAAAGGCCTGGGAAACGCAGTTTCTTTGCAGGTCTGATCTGGCTGAAGTAGGACTTCTGCTCTGGGTGTGCTACTTTGCCCTAGAGCTGAAAGGCACAACGTGCAGGCTTCTTTCCAAAGGGCGAGTTGGGCCCCACAGCATCTTGCTTCCAGCTCTTTGGGAAGCTAAGAAACAACTCGCTCTGCACAGTCTTCTTAAAGCCTAGTGGGAACATCTCTTCCAAAGGCCTGTGAAACGCAGTTTCTTTGCAGGCCTGATCTGGCTGAAGTAGGACTTCTGCTCTGGGTGTGCTACTTTGCCCTAGAGCTGAAAGGCACAACGTGCAGGCTTCTTTCCAAAGGGCGAGTTGGGCCCCACAGCATCTTGCTTCCAGCTCTTTGGGAAGCTAAGAAACAACTCGCTCTGCACAGTGCTCTTACAGCCTACCGGGAACATCTCTTCCAAAGGCCTGTGAAACGCAGTTTCTTTGCAGGCCTGATCCGGCTGAAGTAGGACTTCTGCTCTGGGTGTGCTACTTTGCCCTAGAGCTGAAAGGCACAACGTGCAGGCTTCTTTCCAAAGGGCGAGTTGGGCCCCACAGCATCTTGCTTCCAGCTCTTTGGGAAGCTAAGAAACAACTCGCTCTGCACAGTGCTCTTACAGCCTACCGGGAACATCTCTTCCAAAGGCCTGTGAAACGCAGTTTCTTTGCAGGCCTGATCTGGCTGAAGTAGGACTTCTGCTCTGGGTGTGCTACTTTGCCCTGGAGCTGAAAGGCACAACGTGCAGGCTTCTTTCCAAAGGGCGAGTTGGGCCCCACAGCATCTTGCTTCCAGCTCTTGGGAAGCTAAGAAACAACTCGCTCTGCACAGTGCTCTTACAGCCTACCGGGAACATCTCTTCCAAAGGCCTGTGAAACGCAGTTTCTTTGCAGGCCTGATCTGGCTGAAGTAGGACTTCTGCTCTGGGTGTGCTACTTTGCCCTAGAGCTGAAAGGCACAACGTGCAGACTTCTTTCCAAAGGGCGAGTTGGGCCCCACAGCATCTTGCTTCCAGCTCTTTGGGAAGCTAAGAAACAACTCGCTCTGAAGAGTGCTCTTACAGCCTACCGGGAACATCTCTTCCAAAGGCCTGTGAAACGCAGTTTCTTTGCAGGCCTGATCTGGCTGAAGTAGGACTTCTGCTCTGGGGTGCTACTTTGCCCTAGAGCTGAAAGGCACAACGTGCAGGCTTCTTTCCAAAGGGCGAGTTGGGCCCCACAGCATCTTGCTTCCAGCTCTTTGGGAAGCTAAGAAACAACTCGCTCTGCACAGTGCTCTTACAGCCTAGTGGGAACATCTCTTCCAAAGGCCTGTGAAACGCAGTTTCTTTGCAGGCCTGATCTGGCTGAAGTAGGACTTCTGCTCTGGGTGTGCTACTTTGCCCTGGAGCTGAAAGGCACAACGTGCAGGCTTCTTTCCAAAGGGCGAGTTGGGCCCCACAGCATCTTGCTTCCAGCTCTTTGGGAAGCTAAGAAACAACTCGCTCTGCACAGTGCTCTTACAGCCTAGTGGGAACATCTCTTCCAAAGGCCTGGGAAACGCAGTTTCTTTGCAGGTCTGATCTGGCTGAAGTAGGACTTCTGCTCTGGGTGTGCTACTTTGCCCTAGAGCTGAAAGGCACAACGTGCAGGCTTCTTTCCAAAGGGCGAGTTGGGCCCCACAGCATCTTGCTTCCAGCTCTTTGGGAAGCTAAGAAACAACTCGCTCTGCACAGTGCTCTTACAGCCTACCGGGAACATCTCTTCCAAAGGCCTGTGAAACGCAGTTTCTTTGCAGGCCTGATCCGGCTGAAGTAGGACTTCTGCTCTGGGTGTGCTACTTTGCCCTAGAGCTGAAAGGCACAACGTGCAGGCTTCTTTCCAAAGGGCGAGTTGGGCCCCACAGCATCTTGCTTCCAGCTCTTTGGGAAGCTAAGAAACAACTCGCTCTGCACAGTGCTCTCACAGCCTACCGGGAACATCTCTTCCAAAGGCCTGTGAAACGCAGTTTCTTTGCAGGCCTGATCTGGCTGAAGTAGGACTTCTTCTCTGGGTGTGCTACTTTGCCCTGGAGCTGAAAGGCACAACGTGCAGGCTTCTTTCCAAAGGGCGAGTTGGGCCCCACAGCATCTTGCTTCCAGCTCTTGGGAAGCTAAGAAACAACTCGCTCTGCACAGTGCTCTTACAGCCTACCGGGAACATCTCTTCCAAAGGCCTGTGAAACGCAGTTTCTTTGCAGGCCTGATCTGGCTGAAGTAGGACTTCTGCTCTGGGTGTGCTACTTTGCCCTAGAGCTGAAAGGCACAACGTGCAGACTTCTTTCCAAAGGGCGAGTTGGGCCCCACAGCATCTTGCTTCCAGCTCTTTGGGAAGCTAAGAAACAACTCGCTCTGAACAGTGCTCTTACAGCCTACCGGGAACATCTCTTCCAAAGGCCTGGGAAACGCAGTTTCTTTGCAGGCCTGATCTGGCTGAAGTAGGACTTCTGCTCTGGGTGTGCTACTTTGCCCTGGAGCTGAAAGGCACAACGTGCAGGCTTCTTTCCAAAGGGCGAGTTGGGCCCCACAGCATCTTGCTTCCAGCTCTTTGGGAAGCTAAGAAACAACTCGCTCTGCACAGTGCTCTTACAGCCTAGTGGGAACATCTCTTCCAAAGGCCTGGGAAACGCAGTTTCTTTGCAGGTCTGATCTGGCTGAAGTAGGACTTCTGCTCTGGGTGTGCTACTTTGCCCTAGAGCTGAAAGGCACAACGTGCAGGCTTCTTTCCAAAGGGCGAGTTGGGCCCCACAGCATCTTGCTTCCAGCTCTTTGGGAACCTAAGAAACAACTCGCTCTGCACAGTGCTCTTACAGCCTAGTGGGAACATCTCTTCCAAAGGCCTGTGAAACGCAGTTGCTTTGCAGGCCTGATCTGGCTGAAGTAGGACTTCTGCTCTGGGTGTGCTACTTTGCCCTAGAGCTGAAAGGCACAACGTGCAGGCTTCTTTCCAAAGGGCGAGTTGGGCCCCACAGCATCTTGCTTCCAGCTCTTTGGGAAGCTAAGAAACAACTCGCTCTGCACAGTGCTCTTACAGCCTACCGGGAACATCTCTTCCAAAGGCCTGTGAAACGCAGTTTCTTTGCAGGCCTGATCTGGCTGAAGTAGGACTTCTGCTCTGGGTGTGCTACTTTGCCCTAGAGCTGAAAGGCACAACGTGCAGTCTTCTTTCCAAAGGGCGAGTTGGGCCCCACAGCATCTTGCTTCCAGCTCTTTGGGAAGCTAAGAAACAACTCGCTCTGCACAGTGCTCTTACAGCCTACCGGGAACATCTCTTCCAAAGGCCTGTGAAACGCAGTTTCTTTGCAGGCCTGATCTGGCTGAAGTAGGACTTCTGCTCTGGGTGTGCTACTTTGCCCTGGAGCTGAAAGGCACAACGTGCAGGCTTCTTTCCAAAGGGCCAGTTGGGCCCCACAGCATCTTGCTTCCAGCTCTTTGGGAAGCTAAGAAACAACTCGCTCTGCACAGTGCTCTTACAGCCTAGTGGGAACATCTCTTCCAAAGGCCTGGGAAACGCAGTTTCTTTGCAGGTCTGATCTGGCTGAAGTAGGACTTCTGCTCTGGGTGTGCTACTTTGCCCTAGAGCTGAAAGGCACAACGTGCAGGCTTCTTTCCAAAGGGCGAGTTGGGCCCCACAGCATCTTGCTTCCAGCTCTTTGGGAAGCTAAGAAACAACTCGATCTGCACAGTCTTCTTAAAGCCTAGTGGGAACATCTCTTCCAAAGGCCTGTGAAACGCAGTTTCTTTGCAGGCCTGATCTGGCTGAAGTAGGACTTCTGCTCTGGGTGTGCTACTTTGCCCTAGAGCTGAAAGGCACAACGTGCAGGCTTCTTTCCAAAGGGCGAGTTGGGCCCCACAGCATCTTGCTTCCAGCTCTTTGGGAAGCTAAGAAACAACTCGCTCTGCACAGTGCTCTTACAGCCTACCGGGAACATCTCTTCCAAAGGCCTGTGAAACGCAGTTTCTTTGCAGGCCTGATCCGGCTGAAGTAGGACTTCTGCTCTGGGTGTGCTACTTTGCCCTAGAGCTGAAAGGCACAACGTGCAGGCTTCTTTCCAAAGGGCGAGTTGGGCCCCACAGCATCTTGCTTCCAGCTCTTTGGGAAGCTAAGAAACAACTCGCTCTGCACAGTGCTCTTACAGCCTACCGGGAACATCTCTTCCAAAGGCCTGTGAAACGCAGTTTCTTTGCAGGCCTGATCTGGCTGAAGTAGGACTTCTGCTGTGGGTGTGCTACTTTGCCCTACAGCTGAAAGGCACAACGTGCAGGCTTCTTTCCAAAGGGCGAGTTGGGCCCCACAGCATCTTGCTTCCAGCTCTTTGGGAAGCTAAGAAACAACTCGCTCTGCACAGTGCTCTTACAGCCTACCGGGAACATCTCTTCCAAAGGCCTGTGAAACGCAGTTTCTTTGCAGGCCTGATCTGGCTGAAGTAGGACTTCTGCTCTGGGTGTGCTACTTTGCCCTGGAGCTGAAAGGCACAACGTGCAGGCTTCTTTCCAAAGGGCCAGTTGGGCCCCACAGCATCTTGCTTCCAGCTCTTTGGGAAGCTAAGAAACAACTCGCTCTGCACAGTGCTCTTACAGCCTAGTGGGAACATCTCTTCCAAAGGCCTGGGAAACGCAGTTTCTTTGCAGGTCTGATCTGGCTGAAGTAGGACTTCTGCTCTGGGTGTGCTACTTTGCCCTAGAGCTGAAAGGCACAACGTGCAGGCTTCTTTCCAAAGGGCGAGTTGGGCCCCACAGCATCTTGCTTCCAGCTCTTTGGGAAGCTAAGAAACAACTCGCTCTGCACAGTCTTCTTAAAGCCTAGTGGGAACATCTCTTCCAAAGGCCTGTGAAACGCAGTTTCTTTGCAGGCCTGATCTGGCTGAAGTAGGACTTCTGCTCTGGGTGTGCTACTTTGCCCTAGAGCTGAAAGGCACAACGTGCAGGCTTCTTTCCAAAGGGCGAGTTGGGCCCCACAGCATCTTGCTTCCAGCTCTTTGGGAAGCTAAGAAACAACTCGCTCTGCACAGTGCTCTTACAGCCTACCGGGAACATCTCTTCCAAAGGCCTGTGAAACGCAGTTTCTTTGCAGGCCTGATCCGGCTGAAGTAGGACTTCTGCTCTGGGTGTGCTACTTTGCCCTAGAGCTGAAAGGCACAACGTGCAGGCTTCTTTCCAAAGGGCGAGTTGGGCCCCACAGCATCTTGCTTCCAGCTCTTTGGGAAGCTAAGAAACAACTCGCTCTGCACAGTGCTCTTACAGCCTACCGGGAACATCTCTTCCAAAGGCCTGTGAAACGCAGTTTCTTTGCAGGCCTGATCTGGCTGAAGTAGGACTTCTGCTCTGGGTGTGCTACTTTGCCCTGGAGCTGAAAGGCACAACGTGCAGGCTTCTTTCCAAAGGGCGAGTTGGGCCCCACAGCATCTTGCTTCCAGCTCTTGGGAAGCTAAGAAACAACTCGCTCTGCACAGTGCTCTTACAGCCTACCGGGAACATCTCTTCCAAAGGCCTGTGAAACGCAGTTTCTTTGCAGGCCTGATCTGGCTGAAGTAGGACTTCTGCTCTGGGTGTGCTACTTTGCCCTAGAGCTGAAAGGCACAACGTGCAGACTTCTTTCCAAAGGGCGAGTTGGGCCCCACAGCATCTTGCTTCCAGCTCTTTGGGAAGCTAAGAAACAACTCGCTCTGAAGAGTGCTCTTACAGCCTACCGGGAACATCTCTTCCAAAGGCCTGTGAAACGCAGTTTCTTTGCAGGCCTGATCTGGCTGAAGTAGGACTTCTGCTCTGGGGTGCTACTTTGCCCTAGAGCTGAAAGGCACAACGTGCAGGCTTCTTTCCAAAGGGCGAGTTGGGCCCCACAGCATCTTGCTTCCAGCTCTTTGGGAAGCTAAGAAACAACTCGCTCTGCACAGTGCTCTTACAGCCTAGTGGGAACATCTCTTCCAAAGGCCTGTGAAACGCAGTTTCTTTGCAGGCCTGATCTGGCTGAAGTAGGACTTCTGCTCTGGGTGTGCTACTTTGCCCTGGAGCTGAAAGGCACAACGTGCAGGCTTCTTTCCAAAGGGCGAGTTGGGCCCCACAGCATCTTGCTTCCAGCTCTTTGGGAAGCTAAGAAACAACTCGCTCTGCACAGTGCTCTTACAGCCTAGTGGGAACATCTCTTCCAAAGGCCTGGGAAACGCAGTTTCTTTGCAGGTCTGATCTGGCTGAAGTAGGACTTCTGCTCTGGGTGTGCTACTTTGCCCTAGAGCTGAAAGGCACAACGTGCAGGCTTCTTTCCAAAGGGCGAGTTGGGCCCCACAGCATCTTGCTTCCAGCTCTTTGGGAAGCTAAGAAACAACTCGCTCTGCACAGTCTTCTTAAAGCCTAGTGGGAACATCTCTTCCAAAGGCCTGTGAAACGCAGTTTCTTTGCAGGCCTGATCTGGCTGAAGTAGGACTTCTGCTCTGGGTGTGCTACTTTGCCCTAGAGCTGAAAGGCACAACGTGCAGGCTTCTTTCCAAAGGGCGAGTTGGGCCCCACAGCATCTTGCTTCCAGCTCTTTGGGAAGCTAAGAAACAACTCGCTCTGCACAGTGCTCTTACAGCCTACCGGGAACATCTCTTCCAAAGGCCTGTGAAACGCAGTTTCTTTGCAGGCCTGATCCGGCTGAAGTAGGACTTCTGCTCTGGGTGTGCTACTTTGCCCTAGAGCTGAAAGGCACAACGTGCAGGCTTCTTTCCAAAGGGCGAGTTGGGCCCCACAGCATCTTGCTTCCAGCTCTTTGGGAAGCTAAGAAACAACTCGCTCTGCACAGTGCTCTTACAGCCTACCGGGAACATCTCTTCCAAAGGCCTGTGAAACGCAGTTTCTTTGCAGGCCTGATCTGGCTGAAGTAGGACTTCTGCTGTGGGTGTGCTACTTTGCCCTACAGCTGAAAGGCACAACGTGCAGGCTTCTTTCCAAAGGGCGAGTTGGGCCCCACAGCATCTTGCTTCCAGCTCTTTGGGAAGCTAAGAAACAACTCTCTCTGCACAGTGTTCTTACAGCCTAGTGGGAACATCTCTTCCAAAGGCCGGTGAAACGCAGTTTCTTTGCAGGCCTGATCTGGCTGAAGTAGGACTTCTGCTCTGGGTGTGCTACTTTGCCCTAGAGCTGAAAGGCACAACGTGCAGGCTTCTTTCCAAAGGGCGAGTTGGGCCCCACAGCATCTTGCTTCCAGCTCTTTGGGAAGCTAAGAAACAACTCGCTCTGCACAGTGCTCTTACAGCCTACCGGGAACATCTCTTCCAAAGGCCTGTGAAACGCAGTTTCTTTGCAGGCCTGATCTGGCTGAAGTAGGACTTCTGCTCTGGGTGTGCTACTTTGCCCTAGAGCTGAAAGGCACAACGTGCAGGCTTCTTTCCAAAGGGCGAGTTGGGCCCCACAGCATCTTGCTTCCAGCTCTTTGGGAAGCTAAGAAACAACTCGCTCTGCACAGTGCTCTTACAGCCTACCGGGAACATCTCTTCCAAAGGCCTTTGAAACGCAGTTTCTTTGCAGGCCTTATCTGGCTGAAGTAGGACTTCTGCTCTGGGTGTGCTACTTTGCCCTAGAGCTGAAAGGCACAACGTGCAGGCTTCTTTCCAAAGGGCGAGTTGGGCCCCACAGCATCTTGCTTCCAGCTCTTTGGGAAGCTAAGAAACAACTCTCTCTGCACAGTGTTCTTACAGCCTACCGGGAACATCTCTTCCAAAGGCCGGTGAAACGCAGTTTCTTTGCAGGCCTGATCTGGCTGAAGTAGGACTTCTGCTCTGGGTGTGCTACTTTGCCCTAGAGCTGAAAGGCACAACGTGCAGGCTTCTTTCCAAAGGGCGAGTTGGGCCCCACAGCATCTTGCTTCCAGCTCTTTGGGAAGCTAAGAAACAACTCGCTCTGCACAGTGCTCTTACAGCCTACCGGGAACATCTCTTCCAAAGGCCTGTGAAACGCAGTTTCTTTGCAGGCCTGATCTGGCTGAAGTAGGACTTCTGCTCTGGGTGTGCTACTTTGCCCTAGAGCTGAAAGGCACAACGTGCAGGCTTCTTTCCAAAGGGCGAGTTGGGCCCCACAGCATCTTGCTTCCAGCTCTTTGGGAAGCTAAGAAACAACTCGCTCTGCACAGTGCTCTTACAGCCTACCGGGAACATCTCTTCCAAAGGCCTTTGAAACGCAGTTTCTTTGCAGGCCTTATCTGGCTGAAGTAGGACTTCTGCTCTGGGTGTGCTACTTTGCCCTAGAGCTGAAAGGCACAACGTGCAGGCTTCTTTCCAAAGGGCGAGTTGGGCCCCACAGCATCTTGCTTCCAGCTCTTTGGGAAGCTAAGAAACAACTCGCTCTGCACAGTGCTCTTACAGCCTACCGGGAACATCTCTTCCAAAGGCCTGTGAAACGCAGTTTCTTTGCAGGCCTGATCTGGCTGAAGTAGGACTTCTGCTCTGGGTGTGCTACTTTGCCCTAGAGCTGAAAGGCACAACGTGCAGGCTTCTTTCCAAAGGGCGAGTTGGGCCCCACAGCATCTTGCTTCCAGCTCTTTGGGAAGCTAAGAAACAACTCGCTCTGCACAGTGCTCTTACAGCCTACCGGGAACATCTCTTCCAAAGGCCTTTGAAACGCAGTTTCTTTGCAGGCCTTATCTGGCTGAAGTAGGACTTCTGCTCTGGGTGTGCTACTTTGCCCTAGAGCTGAAAGGCACAACGTGCAGGCTTCTTTCCAAAGGGCGAGTTGGGCCCCACAGCATCTTGCTTCCAGCTCTTTGGGAAGCTAAGAAACAACTCGCTCTGAAGAGTGCTCTTACAGCCTACCGGGAACATCTCTTCCAAAGGCCTGTGAAACGCAGTTTCTTTGCAGGCCTGATCTGGCTGAAGTAGGACTTCTGCTCTGGGGTGCTACTTTGCCCTAGAGCTGAAAGGCACAACGTGCAGGCTTCTTTCCAAAGGGCGAGTTGGGCCCCACAGCATCTTGCTTCCAGCTCTTTGGGAAGCTAAGAAACAACTCGCTCTGCACAGTGCTCTTACAGCCTAGTGGGAACATCTCTTCCAAAGGCCTGTGAAACGCAGTTTCTTTGCAGGCCTGATCTGGCTGAAGTAGGACTTCTGCTCTGGGTGTGCTACTTTGCCCTGGAGCTGAAAGGCACAACGTGCAGGCTTCTTTCCAAAGGGCGAGTTGGGCCCCACAGCATCTTGCTTCCAGCTCTTTGGGAAGCTAAGAAACAACTCGCTCTGCACAGTGCTCTTACAGCCTAGTGGGAACATCTCTTCCAAAGGCCTGGGAAACGCAGTTTCTTTGCAGGTCTGATCTGGCTGAAGTAGGACTTCTGCTCTGGGTGTGCTACTTTGCCCTAGAGCTGAAAGGCACAACGTGCAGGCTTCTTTCCAAAGGGCGAGTTGGGCCCCACAGCATCTTGCTTCCAGCTCTTTGGGAAGCTAAGAAACAACTCGCTCTGCACAGTCTTCTTAAAGCCTAGTGGGAACATCTCTTCCAAAGGCCTGTGAAACGCAGTTTCTTTGCAGGCCTGATCTGGCTGAAGTAGGACTTCTGCTCTGGGTGTGCTACTTTGCCCTAGAGCTGAAAGGCACAACGTGCAGGCTTCTTTCCAAAGGGCGAGTTGGGCCCCACAGCATCTTGCTTCCAGCTCTTTGGGAAGCTAAGAAACAACTCGCTCTGCACAGTGCTCTTACAGCCTACCGGGAACATCTCTTCCAAAGGCCTGTGAAACGCAGTTTCTTTGCAGGCCTGATCCGGCTGAAGTAGGACTTCTGCTCTGGGTGTGCTACTTTGCCCTAGAGCTGAAAGGCACAACGTGCAGGCTTCTTTCCAAAGGGCGAGTTGGGCCCCACAGCATCTTGCTTCCAGCTCTTTGGGAAGCTAAGAAACAACTCGCTCTGCACAGTGCTCTCACAGCCTACCGGGAACATCTCTTCCAAAGGCCTGTGAAACGCAGTTTCTTTGCAGGCCTGATCTGGCTGAAGTAGGACTTCTTCTCTGGGTGTGCTACTTTGCCCTGGAGCTGAAAGGCACAACGTGCAGGCTTCTTTCCAAAGGGCGAGTTGGGCCCCACAGCATCTTGCTTCCAGCTCTTGGGAAGCTAAGAAACAACTCGCTCTGCACAGTGCTCTTACAGCCTACCGGGAACATCTCTTCCAAAGGCCTGTGAAACGCAGTTTCTTTGCAGGCCTGATCTGGCTGAAGTAGGACTTCTGCTCTGGGTGTGCTACTTTGCCCTAGAGCTGAAAGGCACAACGTGCAGACTTCTTTCCAAAGGGCGAGTTGGGCCCCACAGCATCTTGCTTCCAGCTCTTTGGGAAGCTAAGAAACAACTCGCTCTGAACAGTGCTCTTACAGCCTACCGGGAACATCTCTTCCAAAGGCCTGGGAAACGCAGTTTCTTTGCAGGCCTGATCTGGCTGAAGTAGGACTTCTGCTCTGGGTGTGCTACTTTGCCCTGGAGCTGAAAGGCACAACGTGCAGGCTTCTTTCCAAAGGGCGAGTTGGGCCCCACAGCATCTTGCTTCCAGCTCTTTGGGAAGCTAAGAAACAACTCGCTCTGCACAGTGCTCTTACAGCCTAGTGGGAACATCTCTTCCAAAGGCCTGGGAAACGCAGTTTCTTTGCAGGTCTGATCTGGCTGAAGTAGGACTTCTGCTCTGGGTGTGCTACTTTGCCCTAGAGCTGAAAGGCACAACGTGCAGGCTTCTTTCCAAAGGGCGAGTTGGGCCCCACAGCATCTTGCTTCCAGCTCTTTGGGAAGCTAAGAAACAACTCGCTCTGCACAGTGCTCTTACAGCCTAGTGGGAACATCTCTTCCAAAGGCCTGTGAAACGCAGTTGCTTTGCAGGCCTGATCTGGCTGAAGTAGGACTTCTGCTCTGGGTGTGCTACTTTGCCCTAGAGCTGAAAGGCACAACGTGCAGGCTTCTTTCCAAAGGGCGAGTTGGGCCCCACAGCATCTTGCTTCCAGCTCTTTGGGAAGCTAAGAAACAACTCGCTCTGCACAGTGCTCTTACAGCCTACCGGGAACATCTCTTCCAAAGGCCTGTGAAACGCAGTTTCTTTGCAGGCCTGATCTGGCTGAAGTAGGACTTCTGCTCTGGGTGTGCTACTTTGCCCTAGAGCTGAAAGGCACAACGTGCAGTCTTCTTTCCAAAGGGCGAGTTGGGCCCCACAGCATCTTGCTTCCAGCTCTTTGGGAAGCTAAGAAACAACTCGCTCTGCACAGTGCTCTTACAGCCTACCGGGAACATCTCTTCCAAAGGCCTGTGAAACGCAGTTTCTTTGCAGGCCTGATCTGGCTGAAGTAGGACTTCTGCTCTGGGTGTGCTACTTTGCCCTGGAGCTGAAAGGCACAACGTGCAGGCTTCTTTCCAAAGGGCCAGTTGGGCCCCACAGCATCTTGCTTCCAGCTCTTTGGGAAGCTAAGAAACAACTCGCTCTGCACAGTGCTCTTACAGCCTAGTGGGAACATCTCTTCCAAAGGCCTGGGAAACGCAGTTTCTTTGCAGGTCTGATCTGGCTGAAGTAGGACTTCTGCTCTGGGTGTGCTACTTTGCCCTAGAGCTGAAAGGCACAACGTGCAGGCTTCTTTCCAAAGGGCGAGTTGGGCCCCACAGCATCTTGCTTCCAGCTCTTTGGGAAGCTAAGAAACAACTCGATCTGCACAGTCTTCTTAAAGCCTAGTGGGAACATCTCTTCCAAAGGCCTGTGAAACGCAGTTTCTTTGCAGGCCTGATCTGGCTGAAGTAGGACTTCTGCTCTGGGTGTGCTACTTTGCCCTAGAGCTGAAAGGCACAACGTGCAGGCTTCTTTCCAAAGGGCGAGTTGGGCCCCACAGCATCTTGCTTCCAGCTCTTTGGGAAGCTAAGAAACAACTCGCTCTGCACAGTGCTCTTACAGCCTACCGGGAACATCTCTTCCAAAGGCCTGTGAAACGCAGTTTCTTTGCAGGCCTGATCCGGCTGAAGTAGGACTTCTGCTCTGGGTGTGCTACTTTGCCCTAGAGCTGAAAGGCACAACGTGCAGGCTTCTTTCCAAAGGGCGAGTTGGGCCCCACAGCATCTTGCTTCCAGCTCTTTGGGAAGCTAAGAAACAACTCGCTCTGCACAGTGCTCTTACAGCCTACCGGGAACATCTCTTCCAAAGGCCTGTGAAACGCAGTTTCTTTGCAGGCCTGATCTGGCTGAAGTAGGACTTCTGCTGTGGGTGTGCTACTTTGCCCTACAGCTGAAAGGCACAACGTGCAGGCTTCTTTCCAAAGGGCGAGTTGGGCCCCACAGCATCTTGCTTCCAGCTCTTTGGGAAGCTAAGAAACAACTCGCTCTGCACAGTGCTCTTACAGCCTACCGGGAACATCTCTTCCAAAGGCCTGTGAAACGCAGTTTCTTTGCAGGCCTGATCTGGCTGAAGTAGGACTTCTGCTCTGGGTGTGCTACTTTGCCCTGGAGCTGAAAGGCACAACGTGCAGGCTTCTTTCCAAAGGGCCAGTTGGGCCCCACAGCATCTTGCTTCCAGCTCTTTGGGAAGCTAAGAAACAACTCGCTCTGCACAGTGCTCTTACAGCCTAGTGGGAACATCTCTTCCAAAGGCCTGGGAAACGCAGTTTCTTTGCAGGTCTGATCTGGCTGAAGTAGGACTTCTGCTCTGGGTGTGCTACTTTGCCCTAGAGCTGAAAGGCACAACGTGCAGGCTTCTTTCCAAAGGGCGAGTTGGGCCCCACAGCATCTTGCTTCCAGCTCTTTGGGAAGCTAAGAAACAACTCGCTCTGCACAGTCTTCTTAAAGCCTAGTGGGAACATCTCTTCCAAAGGCCTGTGAAACGCAGTTTCTTTGCAGGCCTGATCTGGCTGAAGTAGGACTTCTGCTCTGGGTGTGCTACTTTGCCCTAGAGCTGAAAGGCACAACGTGCAGGCTTCTTTCCAAAGGGCGAGTTGGGCCCCACAGCATCTTGCTTCCAGCTCTTTGGGAAGCTAAGAAACAACTCGCTCTGCACAGTGCTCTTACAGCCTACCGGGAACATCTCTTCCAAAGGCCTGTGAAACGCAGTTTCTTTGCAGGCCTGATCCGGCTGAAGTAGGACTTCTGCTCTGGGTGTGCTACTTTGCCCTAGAGCTGAAAGGCACAACGTGCAGGCTTCTTTCCAAAGGGCGAGTTGGGCCCCACAGCATCTTGCTTCCAGCTCTTTGGGAAGCTAAGAAACAACTCGCTCTGCACAGTGCTCTTACAGCCTACCGGGAACATCTCTTCCAAAGGCCTGTGAAACGCAGTTTCTTTGCAGGCCTGATCTGGCTGAAGTAGGACTTCTGCTCTGGGTGTGCTACTTTGCCCTGGAGCTGAAAGGCACAACGTGCAGGCTTCTTTCCAAAGGGCGAGTTGGGCCCCACAGCATCTTGCTTCCAGCTCTTGGGAAGCTAAGAAACAACTCGCTCTGCACAGTGCTCTTACAGCCTACCGGGAACATCTCTTCCAAAGGCCTGTGAAACGCAGTTTCTTTGCAGGCCTGATCTGGCTGAAGTAGGACTTCTGCTCTGGGTGTGCTACTTTGCCCTAGAGCTGAAAGGCACAACGTGCAGACTTCTTTCCAAAGGGCGAGTTGGGCCCCACAGCATCTTGCTTCCAGCTCTTTGGGAAGCTAAGAAACAACTCGCTCTGAAGAGTGCTCTTACAGCCTACCGGGAACATCTCTTCCAAAGGCCTGTGAAACGCAGTTTCTTTGCAGGCCTGATCTGGCTGAAGTAGGACTTCTGCTCTGGGGTGCTACTTTGCCCTAGAGCTGAAAGGCACAACGTGCAGGCTTCTTTCCAAAGGGCGAGTTGGGCCCCACAGCATCTTGCTTCCAGCTCTTTGGGAAGCTAAGAAACAACTCGCTCTGCACAGTGCTCTTACAGCCTAGTGGGAACATCTCTTCCAAAGGCCTGTGAAACGCAGTTTCTTTGCAGGCCTGATCTGGCTGAAGTAGGACTTCTGCTCTGGGTGTGCTACTTTGCCCTGGAGCTGAAAGGCACAACGTGCAGGCTTCTTTCCAAAGGGCGAGTTGGGCCCCACAGCATCTTGCTTCCAGCTCTTTGGGAAGCTAAGAAACAACTCGCTCTGCACAGTGCTCTTACAGCCTAGTGGGAACATCTCTTCCAAAGGCCTGGGAAACGCAGTTTCTTTGCAGGTCTGATCTGGCTGAAGTAGGACTTCTGCTCTGGGTGTGCTACTTTGCCCTAGAGCTGAAAGGCACAACGTGCAGGCTTCTTTCCAAAGGGCGAGTTGGGCCCCACAGCATCTTGCTTCCAGCTCTTTGGGAAGCTAAGAAACAACTCGCTCTGCACAGTCTTCTTAAAGCCTAGTGGGAACATCTCTTCCAAAGGCCTGTGAAACGCAGTTTCTTTGCAGGCCTGATCTGGCTGAAGTAGGACTTCTGCTCTGGGTGTGCTACTTTGCCCTAGAGCTGAAAGGCACAACGTGCAGGCTTCTTTCCAAAGGGCGAGTTGGGCCCCACAGCATCTTGCTTCCAGCTCTTTGGGAAGCTAAGAAACAACTCGCTCTGCACAGTGCTCTTACAGCCTACCGGGAACATCTCTTCCAAAGGCCTGTGAAACGCAGTTTCTTTGCAGGCCTGATCCGGCTGAAGTAGGACTTCTGCTCTGGGTGTGCTACTTTGCCCTAGAGCTGAAAGGCACAACGTGCAGGCTTCTTTCCAAAGGGCGAGTTGGGCCCCACAGCATCTTGCTTCCAGCTCTTTGGGAAGCTAAGAAACAACTCGCTCTGCACAGTGCTCTTACAGCCTACCGGGAACATCTCTTCCAAAGGCCTGTGAAACGCAGTTTCTTTGCAGGCCTGATCTGGCTGAAGTAGGACTTCTGCTGTGGGTGTGCTACTTTGCCCTACAGCTGAAAGGCACAACGTGCAGGCTTCTTTCCAAAGGGCGAGTTGGGCCCCACAGCATCTTGCTTCCAGCTCTTTGGGAAGCTAAGAAACAACTCTCTCTGCACAGTGTTCTTACAGCCTAGTGGGAACATCTCTTCCAAAGGCCGGTGAAACGCAGTTTCTTTGCAGGCCTGATCTGGCTGAAGTAGGACTTCTGCTCTGGGTGTGCTACTTTGCCCTAGAGCTGAAAGGCACAACGTGCAGGCTTCTTTCCAAAGGGCGAGTTGGGCCCCACAGCATCTTGCTTCCAGCTCTTTGGGAAGCTAAGAAACAACTCGCTCTGCACAGTGCTCTTACAGCCTACCGGGAACATCTCTTCCAAAGGCCTGTGAAACGCAGTTTCTTTGCAGGCCTGATCTGGCTGAAGTAGGACTTCTGCTCTGGGTGTGCTACTTTGCCCTAGAGCTGAAAGGCACAACGTGCAGGCTTCTTTCCAAAGGGCGAGTTGGGCCCCACAGCATCTTGCTTCCAGCTCTTTGGGAAGCTAAGAAACAACTCGCTCTGCACAGTGCTCTTACAGCCTACCGGGAACATCTCTTCCAAAGGCCTTTGAAACGCAGTTTCTTTGCAGGCCTTATCTGGCTGAAGTAGGACTTCTGCTCTGGGTGTGCTACTTTGCCCTAGAGCTGAAAGGCACAACGTGCAGGCTTCTTTCCAAAGGGCGAGTTGGGCCCCACAGCATCTTGCTTCCAGCTCTTTGGGAAGCTAAGAAACAACTCTCTCTGCACAGTGTTCTTACAGCCTACCGGGAACATCTCTTCCAAAGGCCGGTGAAACGCAGTTTCTTTGCAGGCCTGATCTGGCTGAAGTAGGACTTCTGCTCTGGGTGTGCTACTTTGCCCTAGAGCTGAAAGGCACAACGTGCAGGCTTCTTTCCAAAGGGCGAGTTGGGCCCCACAGCATCT
Source organism: Equus caballus (assembly GCF_041296265.1). NCBI lineage: Eukaryota > Metazoa > Chordata > Mammalia > Perissodactyla > Equidae > Equus > Equus caballus. Next base: position 1,662,701 of record NC_091712.1, read on the forward strand.
TGCTTCCAGCTCTTTGGGAAGCTAAGAAACAACTCGCTCTGCACAGTGCTCTTACAGCCTACCGGGAACATCTCTTCCAAAGGCCTGTGAAACGCAGTTTCTTTGCAGGCCTGATCTGGCTGAAGTAGGACTTCTGCTCTGGGTGTGCTACTTTGCCCTAGAGCTGAAAGGCACAACGTGCAGGCTTCTTTCCAAAGGGCGAGTTGGGCCCCACAGCATCTTGCTTCCAGCTCTTTGGGAAGCTAAGAAACAACTCGCTCTGCACAGTGCTCTTACAGCCTACCGGGAACATCTCTTCCAAAGGCCTTTGAAACGCAGTTTCTTTGCAGGCCTTATCTGGCTGAAGTAGGACTTCTGCTCTGGGTGTGCTACTTTGCCCTAGAGCTGAAAGGCACAACGTGCAGGCTTCTTTCCAAAGGGCGAGTTGGGCCCCACAGCATCTTGCTTCCAGCTCTTTGGGAAGCTAAGAAACAACTCGCTCTGCACAGTGCTCTTACAGCCTACCGGGAACATCTCTTCCAAAGGCCTGTGAAACGCAGTTTCTTTGCAGGCCTGATCTGGCTGAAGTAGGACTTCTGCTCTGGGTGTGCTACTTTGCCCTAGAGCTGAAAGGCACAACGTGCAGGCTTCTTTCCAAAGGGCGAGTTGGGCCCCACAGCATCTTGCTTCCAGCTCTTTGGGAAGCTAAGAAACAACTCGCTCTGCACAGTGCTCTTACAGCCTACCGGGAACATCTCTTCCAAAGGCCTTTGAAACGCAGTTTCTTTGCAGGCCTTATCTGGCTGAAGTAGGACTTCTGCTCTGGGTGTGCTACTTTGCCCTAGAGCTGAAAGGCACAACGTGCAGGCTTCTTTCCAAAGGGCCAGTTGGGCCCCACAGCATCTTGCTTCCAGCTCTTTGGGAAGCTAAGAAACAACTCGCTCTGCACAGTGCTCTTACAGCCTAGTGGGAACATCTCTTCCAAAGGCCTGGGAAACGCAGTTTCTTTGCAGGTCTGATCTGGCTGAAGTAGGACTTCTGCTCTGGGTGTGCTACTTTGCCCTAGAGCTGAAAGGCACAACGTGCAGTCTTCTTTCCAAAGGGCGAGTTGGGCCCCACAGCATCTTGCTTCCAGCTCTTTGGGAAGCTAAGAAACAACTCGCTCTGCACAGTGGTCTTAAAGCCTAGTGGGAACATCTCTTCCAAAGGCCTGTGAAACGCAGTTTCTTTGCAGGCCTGATCTGGCTGAAGTAGGACTTCTGCTCTGGGTGTGCTACTTTGCCCTAGAGCTGAAAGGCACAACGTGCAGACTTCTTTCCAAAGGGCGAGTTGGGCCCCACAGCATCTTGCTTCCAGCTCTTTGGGAAGCTAAGAAACAACTCGCTCTGCACAGTGCTCTTACAGCCTACCGGGAACATCTCTTCCAAAGGCCTGTGAAACGCAGTTTCTTTGCAGGCCTGATCTGGCTGAAGTAGGACTTCTGCTCTGGGGTGCTACTTTGCCCTAGAGCTGAAAGGCACAACGTGCAGGCTTCTTTCCAAAGGGCGAGTTGGGCCCCACAGCATCTTGCTTCCAGCTCTTTGGGAAGCTAAGAAACAACTCGCTCTGCACAGTGCTCTTACAGCCTAGTGGGAACATCTCTTCCAAAGGCCTGTGAAACGCAGTTTCTTTGCAGGCCTGATCTGGCTGAAGTAGGACTTCTGCTCTGGGTGTGCTACTTTGCCCTAGAGCTGAAAGGCACAACGTGCAGGCTTCTTTCCAAAGGGCGAGTTGGGCCCCACAGCATCTTGCTTCCAGCTCTTTGGGAAGCTAAGAAACAACTCGCTCTGCACAGTGCTCTTACAGCCTACCGGGAACATCTCTTCCAAAGGCCTGTGAAACGCAGTTTCTTTGCAGGCCTGATCTGGCTGAAGTAGGACTTCTGCTCTGGGTGTGCTACTTTGCCCTAGAGCTGAAAGGCACAACGTGCAGGCTTCTTTCCAAAGGGCGAGTTGGGCCCCACAGCATCTTGCTTCCAGCTCTTTGGGAAGCTAAGAAACAACTCGCTCTGCACAGTGCTCTTACAGCCTACCGGGAACATCTCTTCCAAAGGCCTTTGAAACGCAGTTTCTTTGCAGGCCTTATCTGGCTGAAGTAGGACTTCTGCTCTGGGTGTGCTACTTTGCCCTAGAGCTGAAAGGCACAACGTGCAGGCTTCTTTCCAAAGGGCGAGTTGGGCCCCACAGCATCTTGCTTCCAGCTCTTTGGGAAGCTAAGAAACAACTCGCTCTGCACAGTGCTCTTACAGCCTACCGGGAACATCTCTTCCAAAGGCCTGTGAAACGCAGTTTCTTTGCAGGCCTGATCTGGCTGAAGTAGGACTTCTGCTCTGGGTGTGCTACTTTGCCCTAGAGCTGAAAGGCACAACGTGCAGGCTTCTTTCCAAAGGGCGAGTTGGGCCCCACAGCATCTTGCTTCCAGCTCTTTGGGAAGCTAAGAAACAACTCGCTCTGCACAGTGCTCTTACAGCCTACCGGGAACATCTCTTCCAAAGGCCTTTGAAACGCAGTTTCTTTGCAGGCCTTATCTGGCTGAAGTAGGACTTCTGCTCTGGGTGTGCTACTTTGCCCTAGAGCTGAAAGGCACAACGTGCAGGCTTCTTTCCAAAGGGCCAGTTGGGCCCCACAGCATCTTGCTTCCAGCTCTTTGGGAAGCTAAGAAACAACTCGCTCTGCACAGTGCTCTTACAGCCTAGTGGGAACATCTCTTCCAAAGGCCTGGGAAACGCAGTTTCTTTGCAGGTCTGATCTGGCTGAAGTAGGACTTCTGCTCTGGGTGTGCTACTTTGCCCTAGAGCTGAAAGGCACAACGTGCAGTCTTCTTTCCAAAGGGCGAGTTGGGCCCCACAGCATCTTGCTTCCAGCTCTTTGGGAAGCTAAGAAACAACTCGCTCTGCACAGTGGTCTTAAAGCCTAGTGGGAACATCTCTTCCAAAGGCCTGTGAAACGCAGTTTCTTTGCAGGCCTGATCTGGCTGAAGTAGGACTTCTGCTCTGGGTGTGCTACTTTGCCCTAGAGCTGAAAGGCACAACGTGCAGACTTCTTTCCAAAGGGCGAGTTGGGCCCCACAGCATCTTGCTTCCAGCTCTTTGGGAAGCTAAGAAACAACTCGCTCTGCACAGTGCTCTTACAGCCTACCGGGAACATCTCTTCCAAAGGCCTGTGAAACGCAGTTTCTTTGCAGGCCTGATCTGGCTGAAGTAGGACTTCTGCTCTGGGGTGCTACTTTGCCCTAGAGCTGAAAGGCACAACGTGCAGGCTTCTTTCCAAAGGGCGAGTTGGGCCCCACAGCATCTTGCTTCCAGCTCTTTGGGAAGCTAAGAAACAACTCGCTCTGCACAGTGCTCTTACAGCCTAGTGGGAACATCTCTTCCAAAGGCCTGTGAAACGCAGTTTCTTTGCAGGCCTGATCTGGCTGAAGTAGGACTTCTGCTCTGGGTGTGCTACTTTGCCCTAGAGCTGAAAGGCACAACGTGCAGGCTTCTTTCCAAAGGGCGAGTTGGGCCCCACAGCATCTTGCTTCCAGCTCTTTGGGAAGCTAAGAAACAACTCGCTCTGCACAGTGCTCTTACAGCCTACCGGGAACATCTCTTCCAAAGGCCTGTGAAACGCAGTTTCTTTGCAGGCCTTATCCGGCTGAAGTAGGACTTCTGCTCTGGGTGTGCTACTTTGCCCTAGAGCTGAAAGGCACAACGTGCAGGCTTCTTTCCAAAGGGCGAGTTGGGCCCCACAGCATCTTGCTTCCAGCTCTTTGGGAAGCTAAGAAACAACTCGCTCTGCACAGTGCTCTTACAGCCTAGTGGGAACATCTCTTCCAAAGGCCTGGGAAACGCAGTTTCTTTGCAGGCCTGATCTGGCTGAAGTAGGACTTCTGCTCTGGGTGTGCTACGTTGCCCTAGAGCTGAAAGGCACAACGTGCAGGCTTCTTTCCAAAGGGCGAGTTGGGCCCCACAGCATCTTGCTTCCAGCTCTTTGGGAAGCTAAGAAACAACTCGCTCTGCACAGTGCTCTTACAGCCTAGTGGGAACATCTCTTCCAAAGGCCTGTGAAACGCAGTTGCTTTGCAGGCCTGATCTGGCTGAAGTAGGACTTCTGCTCTGGGTGTGCTACTTTGCCCTAGAGCTGAAAGGCACAACGTGCAGGCTTCTTTCCAAAGGGCGAGTTGGGCCCCACAGCATCTTGCTTCCAGCTCTTTGGGAAGCTAAGAAACAACTCGCTCTGCACAGTGCTCTTAGAGCCTAGTGGGAACATCTCTTCCAAAGGCCTGTGAAACGCAGTTTCTTTGCAGGCCTGATCTGGCTGAAGTAGGACTTCTGCTCTGGGTGTGCTACTTTGCCCTAGAGCTGAAAGGCACAACGTGCAGTCTTCTTTCCAAAGGGCGAGTTGGGCCCCACAGCATCTTGCTTCCAGCTCTTTGGGAAGCTAAGAAACAACTCGCTCTGCACAGTGCTCTTACAGCCTACCGGGAACATCTCTTCCAAAGGCCTGTGAAACGCAGTTTCTTTGCAGGCCTGATCTGGCTGAAGTAGGACTTCTGCTCTGGGTGTGCTACTTTGCCCTAGAGCTGAAAGGCACAACGTGCAGGCTTCTTTCCAAAGGGCCAGTTGGGCCCCACAGCATCTTGCTTCCAGCTCTTTGGGAAGCTAAGAAACAACTCGCTCTGCACAGTGCTCTTACAGCCTAGTGGGAACATCTCTTCCAAAGGCCTGGGAAACGCAGTTTCTTTGCAGGTCTGATCTGGCTGAAGTAGGACTTCTGCTCTGGGTGTGCTACTTTGCCCTAGAGCTGAAAGGCACAACGTGCAGGCTTCTTTCCAAAGGGCGAGTTGGGCGCCACAGCATCTTGCTTCCAGCTCTTTGGGAAGCTAAGAAACAACTCGCTCTGCACAGTGCTCTTACAGCCTACCGGGAACATCTCTTCCAAAGGCCTGTGAAACGCAGTTTCTTTGCAGGCCTGATCCGGCTGAAGTAGGACTTCTGCTCTGGGTGTGCTACTTTGCCCTAGAGCTGAAAGGCACAACGTGCAGGCTTCTTTCCAAAGGGCGAGTTGGGCCCCACAGCATCTTGCTTCCAGCTCTTTGGGAAGCTAAGAAACAACTCGCTCTGCACAGTGCTCTTACAGCCTACCGGGAACATCTCTTCCAAAGGCCTGTGAAACGCAGTTTCTTTGCAGGCCTGATCTGGCTGAAGTAGGACTTCTGCTGTGGGTGTGCTACTTTGCCCTACAGCTGAAAGGCACAACGTGCAGGCTTCTTTCCAAAGGGCGAGTTGGGCCCCACAGCATCTTGCTTCCAGCTCTTTGGGAAGCTAAGAAACAACTCTCTCTGCACAGTGTTCTTACAGCCTAGTGGGAACATCTCTTCCAAAGGCCGGTGAAACGCAGTTTCTTTGCAGGCCTGATCTGGCTGAAGTAGGACTTCTGCTCTGGGTGTGCTACTTTGCCCTAGAGCTGAAAGGCACAACGTGCAGGCTTCTTTCCAAAGGCCGAGTTGGGCCCCACAGCATCTTGCTTCCAGCTCTTTGGGAAGCTAAGAAACAACTCGCTCTGCACAGTGCTCTTACAGCCTACCGGGAACATCTCTTCCAAAGGCCTGTGAAACGCAGTTTCTTTGCAGGCCTGATCTGGCTGAAGTAGGACTTCTGCTCTGGGTGTGCTACTTTGCCCTAGAGCTGAAAGGCACAACGTGCAGGCTTCTTTCCAAAGGGCGAGTTGGGCCCCACAGCATCTTGCTTCCAGCTCTTTGGGAAGCTAAGAAACAACTCGCTCTGCACAGTGCTCTTACAGCCTACCGGGAACATCTCTTCCAAAGGCCTTTGAAACGCAGTTTCTTTGCAGGCCTTATCTGGCTGAAGTAGGACTTCTGCTCTGGGTGTGCTACTTTGCCCTAGAGCTGAAAGGCACAACGTGCAGGCTTCTTTCCAAAGGGCGAGTTGGGCCCCACAGCATCTTGCTTCCAGCTCTTTGGGAAGCTAAGAAACAACTCTCTCTGCACAGTGTTCTTACAGCCTAGTGGGAACATCTCTTCCAAAGGCCGGTGAAACGCAGTTTCTTTGCAGGCCTGATCTGGCTGAAGTAGGACTTCTGCTCTGGGTGTGCTACTTTGCCCTAGAGCTGAAAGGCACAACGTGCAGGCTTCTTTCCAAAGGGCGAGTTGGGCCCCACAGCATCTTGCTTCCAGCTCTTTGGGAAGCTAAGAAACAACTCGCTCTGCACAGTGCTCTTACAGCCTACCGGGAACATCTCTTCCAAAGGCCTGTGAAACGCAGTTTCTTTGCAGGCCTGATCTGGCTGAAGTAGGACTTCTGCTCTGGGTGTGCTACTTTGCCCTGGAGCTGAAAGGCACAACGTGCAGGCTTCTTTCCAAAGGGCGAGTTGGGCCCCACAGCATCTTGCTTCCAGTTCTTGGGAAGCTAAGAAACAACTCGCTCTGCACAGTGCTCTTACAGCCTACCGGGAACATCTCTTCCAAAGGCCTGTGAAACGCAGTTTCTTTGCAGGCCTGATCTGGCTGAAGTAGGACTTCTGCTCTGGGTGTGCTACTTTGCCCTAGAGCTGAAAGGCACAACGTGCAGACTTCTTTCCAAAGGGCGAGTTGGGCCCCACAGCATCTTGCTTCCAGCTCTTTGGGAAGCTAAGAAACAACTCGCTCTGAACAGTGCTCTTACAGCCTACCGGGAACATCTCTTCCAAAGGCCTGTGAAACGCAGTTTCTTTGCAGGCCTGATCTGGCTGAAGTAGGACTTCTGCTCTGGGGTGCTACTTTGCCCTAGAGCTGAAAGGCACAACGTGCAGGCTTCTTTCCAAAGGGCGAGTTGGGCCCCACAGCATCTTGCTTCCAGCTCTTTGGGAAGCTAAGAAACAACTCGCTCTGCACAGTGCTCTTACAGCCTAGTGGGAACATCTCTTCCAAAGGCCTGTGAAACGCAGTTTCTTTGCAGGCCTGATCTGGCTGAAGTAGGACTTCTGCTCTGGGTGTGCTACTTTGCCCTGGAGCTGAAAGGCACAACGTGCAGGCTTCTTTCCAAAGGGCGAGTTGGGCCCCACAGCATCTTGCTTCCAGCTCTTTGGGAAGCTAAGAAACAACTCGCTCTGCACAGTGCTCTTACAGCCTAGTGGGAACATCTCTTCCAAAGGCCTGGGAAACGCAGTTTCTTTGCAGGTCTGATCTGGCTGAAGTAGGACTTCTGCTCTGGGTGTGCTACTTTGCCCTAGAGCTGAAAGGCACAACGTGCAGGCTTCTTTCCAAAGGGCGAGTTGGGCCCCACAGCATCTTGCTTCCAGCTCTTTGGGAAGCTAAGAAACAACTCGCTCTGCACAGTCTTCTTAAAGCCTAGTGGGAACATCTCTTCCAAAGGCCTGTGAAACGCAGTTTCTTTGCAGGCCTGATCTGGCTGAAGTAGGACTTCTGCTCTGGGTGTGCTACTTTGTCCTAGAGCTGAAAGGCACAACGTGCAGGCTTCTTTCCAAAGGCCGAGTTGGGCCCCACAGCATCTTGCTTCCAGCTCTTTGGGAAGCTAAGAAACAACTCGCTCTGCACAGTGCTCTTACAGCCTACCGGGAACATCTCTTCCAAAGGCCTGTGAAACGCAGTTTCTTTGCAGGCCTGATCCGGCTGAAGTAGGACTTCTGCTCTGGGTGTGCTACTTTGCCCTAGAGCTGAAAGGCACAACGTGCAGGCTTCTTTCCAAAGGGCGAGTTGGGCCCCACAGCATCTTGCTTCCAGCTCTTTGGGAAGCTAAGAAACAACTCGCTCTGCACAGTGCTCTTACAGCCTACCGGGAACATCTCTTCCAAAGGCCTGTGAAACGCAGTTTCTTTGCAGGCCTGATCTGGCTGAAGTAGGACTTCTGCTCTGGGTGTGCTACTTTGCCCTAGAGCTGAAAGGCACAACGTGCAGGCTTCTTTCCAAAGGGCGAGTTGGGCCCCACAGCATCTTGCTTCCAGCTCTTGGGAAGCTAAGAAACAACTCGCTCTGCACAGTGCTCTTACAGCCTACCGGGAACATCTCTTCCAAAGGCCTGTGAAACGCAGTTTCTTTGCAGGCCTGATCTGGCTGAAGTAGGACTTCTGCTCTGGGTGTGCTACTTTGCCCTAGAGCTGAAAGGCACAACGTGCAGACTTCTTTCCAAAGGGCGAGTTGGGCCCCACAGCATCTTGCTTCCAGCTCTTTGGGAAGCTAAGAAACAACTCGCTCTGCACAGTGCTCTTACAGCCTACCGGGAACATCTCTTCCAAAGGCCTGTGAAACGCAGTTTCTTTGCAGGCCTGATCTGGCTGAAGTAGGACTTCTGCTCTGGGGTGCTACTTTGCCCTAGAGCTGAAAGGCACAACGTGCAGGCTTCTTTCCAAAGGGCGAGTTGGGCCCCACAGCATCTTGCTTCCAGCTCTTTGGGAAGCTAAGAAACAACTCGCTCTGCACAGTGCTCTTACAGCCTAGTGGGAACATCTCTTCCAAAGGCCTGTGAAACGCAGTTTCTTTGCAGGCCTGATCTGGCTGAAGTAGGACTTCTGCTCTGGGTGTGCTACTTTGCCCTAGAGCTGAAAGGCACAACGTGCAGGCTTCTTTCCAAAGGGCGAGTTGGGCCCCACAGCATCTTGCTTCCAGCTCTTTGGGAAGCTAAGAAACAACTCGCTCTGCACAGTGCTCTTACAGCCTACCGGGAACGTCTCTTCCAAAGGCCTGTGAAACGCAGTTTCTTTGCAGGCCTGATCTGGCTGAAGTAGGACTTCTGCTCTGGGTGTGCTACTCGGCCCTAGAGCTGATAGGCACAACGTGCAGTCTTCTTTCCAAAGGGCGAGTTGGGCACCACAGCATCTTGCTTCCAGCTCTTTGGGAAGCTAAGAAACAACTCGCTCTGCACAGTGCTCTTACAGCCTAGTGGGAACATCTCTTCCAAAGGCCTGTGAAACGCAGTTTCTTTGCAGGCCTGATCTGGCTGAAGTAGGACTTCTGCTCTGGGTGTGCTACTTTGTCCTAGAGCTGAAAGGCACAACGTGCAGGCTTCTTTCCAAAGGCCGAGTTGGGCCCCACAGCATCTTGCTTCCAGCTCTTTGGGAAGCTAAGAAACAACTCGCTCTGCACAGTGCTCTTACAGCCTACCGGGAACATCTCTTCCAAAGGCCTGTGAAACGCAGTTTCTTTGCAGGCCTGATCCGGCTGAAGTAGGACTTCTGCTCTGGGTGTGCTACTTTGCCCTAGAGCTGAAAGGCACAACGTGCAGGCTTCTTTCCAAAGGGCGAGTTGGGCCCCACAGCATCTTGCTTCCAGCTCTTTGGGAAGCTAAGAAACAACTCGCTCTGCACAGTGCTCTTACAGCCTACCGGGAACATCTCTTCCAAAGGCCTGTGAAACGCAGTTTCTTTGCAGGCCTGATCTGGCTGAAGTAGGACTTCTGCTCTGGGTGTGCTACTTTGCCCTAGAGCTGAAAGGCACAACGTGCAGGCTTCTTTCCAAAGGGCGAGTTGGGCCCCACAGCATCTTGCTTCCAGCTCTTGGGAAGCTAAGAAACAACTCGCTCTGCACAGTGCTCTTACAGCCTACCGGGAACATCTCTTCCAAAGGCCTGTGAAACGCAGTTTCTTTGCAGGCCTGATCTGGCTGAAGTAGGACTTCTGCTCTGGGTGTGCTACTTTGCCCTAGAGCTGAAAGGCACAACGTGCAGACTTCTTTCCAAAGGGCGAGTTGGGCCCCACAGCATCTTGCTTCCAGCTCTTTGGGAAGCTAAGAAACAACTCGCTCTGCACAGTGCTCTTACAGCCTACCGGGAACATCTCTTCCAAAGGCCTGTGAAACGCAGTTTCTTTGCAGGCCTGATCTGGCTGAAGTAGGACTTCTGCTCTGGGGTGCTACTTTGCCCTAGAGCTGAAAGGCACAACGTGCAGGCTTCTTTCCAAAGGGCGAGTTGGGCCCCACAGCATCTTGCTTCCAGCTCTTTGGGAAGCTAAGAAACAACTCGCTCTGCACAGTGCTCTTACAGCCTAGTGGGAACATCTCTTCCAAAGGCCTGTGAAACGCAGTTTCTTTGCAGGCCTGATCTGGCTGAAGTAGGACTTCTGCTCTGGGTGTGCTACTTTGCCCTAGAGCTGAAAGGCACAACGTGCAGGCTTCTTTCCAAAGGGCGAGTTGGGCCCCACAGCATCTTGCTTCCAGCTCTTTGGGAAGCTAAGAAACAACTCGCTCTGCACAGTGCTCTTACAGCCTACCGGGAACGTCTCTTCCAAAGGCCTGTGAAACGCAGTTTCTTTGCAGGCCTGATCTGGCTGAAGTAGGACTTCTGCTCTGGGTGTGCTACTCGGCCCTAGAGCTGATAGGCACAACGTGCAGTCTTCTTTCCAAAGGGCGAGTTGGGCACCACAGCATCTTGCTTCCAGCTCTTTGGGAAGCTAAGAAACAACTCGCTCTGCACAGTGCTCTTACAGCCTAGTGGGAACATCTCTTCCAAAGGCCTGTGAAACGCAGTTTCTTTGCAGGCCTGATCTGGCTGAAGTAGGACTTCTGCTCTGGGTGTGCTACTTTGCCCTAGAGCTGAAAGGCACAACGTGCAGGCTTCTTTCCAAAGGGCGAGTTGGGCCCCACAGCATCTTGCTTCCAGCTCTTTGGGAAGCTAAGAAACAACTCGCTCTGCACAGTGCTCTTACAGCCTAGTGGGAACATCTCTTCCAAAGGCCTGTGAAACGCAGTTGCTTTGCAGGCCTGATCTGGCTGAAGTAGGACTTCTGCTCTGGGTGTGCTACTTTGCACTAGAGCTGAAAGGCACAACGTGCAGGCTTCTTTCCAAAGGGCGAGTTGGGCCCCACAGCATCTTGCTTCCAGCTCTTTGGGAAGCTAAGAAACAACTCGCTCTGCACAGTGCTCTTAGATCCTATTGGGAACATCTCTTCCAAAGGCCTGTGAAACGCAGTTTCTTTGCAGGCCTGATCTGGCTGAAGTAGGACTTCTGCTCTGGGTGTGCTACTTTGCCCTAGAGCTGAAAGGCACAACGTGCAGGCTTCTTTCCAAAGGGCGAGTTGGGCCCCACAGCATCTTGCTTCCAGCTCTTTGGGAAGCTAAGAAACAACTCGCTCTGCACAGTGCTCTTACAGCATACCGGGAACATCTCTTCCAAAGGCCTGTGAAACGCAGTTTCTTTGCAGGCCTGATCCGGCTGAAGTAGGACTTCTGCTCTGGGTGTGCTACTTTGCCCTAGAGCTGAAAGGCACAACGTGCAGGCTTCTTTCCAAAGGGCCAGTTGGGCCCCACAGCATCTTGCTTCCAGCTCTTTGGGAAGCTAAGAAACAACTCGCTCTGCACAGAGCTCTTACAGCCTACCGGGAACATCTCTTCCAAAGGCCTGTGAAACGCAGTTTCTTTGCAGGCCTGATCTGGCTGAAGTAGGACTTCTGCTCTGGGTGTGCTACTTTGCCCTAGAGCTGAAAGGCACAACGTGCAGGCTTCTTTCCAAAGGGCGAGTTGGGCCCCACAGAATCTTGCTTCCAGCTCTTTGGGAAGCTAAGAAACAACTCGCTCTGCACAGTGCTCTTACAGCCTAGTGGGAACATCTCTTCCAAAGGCCTGTGAAACGCAGTTTCTTTGCAGGCCTGATCTGGCTGAAGTAGGACTTCTGCTCTGGGTGTGCTACTTTGCCCTAGAGCTGAAAGGCACAACGTGCAGGCTTCTTTCCAAAGGGCGAGTTGGGCCCCACAGCATCTTGCTTCCAGCTCTTTGGGAAGCTAAGAAACAACTCGCTCTGCACAGTGCTCTTACAGCCTACCGGGAACATCTCTTCCAAAGGCCTGTGAAACGCAGTTTCTTTGCCGGCCTGATCTGGCTGAAGTAGGACTTCTGCTCTGGGTGTGCTACTTTGCCCTAGAGCTGAAAGGCACAACGTGCAGGCTTCTTTCCAAAGGGCGAGTTGGGCCCCACAGCACCTTGCTTCCACCTCTTTGGGAAGCTAAGAAACAACTCGCTCTGCACAGTGCTCTTACAGCCTAGTGGGAACATCTCTTCCAAAGGCCTGTGAAACGCAGTTTCTTTGCAGGCCTGATCTGGCTGAAGTAGGACTTCTGCTCTGGGTGTGCTACTTTGCCCTAGAGCTGAAAGGCACAACGTGCAGGCTTCTTTCCAAAGGGCGAGTTGGGCCCCACAGCATCTTGCTTCCAGCTCTTTGGGAAGCTAAGAAACAACTCGCTCTGCACAGTGCTCTTACAGCCTACCGGGAACATCTCTTCCAAATGCCTGTGAAACGCAGTTTCTTTGCAGGCCTGATCTGGCTGAAGTAGGACTTCTGCTCTGGGTGTGCTACTTTGCCCTAGAGCTGAAAGGCACAACGTGCAGGCTTCTTTCCAAAGGGCGAGTTGGGCCCCACAGCATCTTGCTTCCAGCTCTTTGGGAAGCTAAGAAACAACTCGCTCTGCACAGTGCTCTTACAAACTAGTGGGAACATCTCTTCCAAAGGCCTGTGAAACGCAGTTTCTTTGCAGGCCTGATCTGGCTGAAGTAGGACTTCTGCTCTGGGTGTGCTACTTTGCCCTAGAGCTGAAAGGCACAACGTGCAGGCTTCTTTCCAAAGGGCGAGTTGGGCCCCACAGCATCTTGCTTCCAGCTCTTTGGGAAGCTAAGAAACAACTCGCTCTGCACAGTGCTCTTACAGCCTACCGGGAACATGTCTTCCAAAGGCCTGTGAAACGCAGTTTCTTTGCGGCCTGATCTGGCTGAAGTAGGACTTCTACTCTGGGTGTGCCACTTGGCCCTAGAGCTGAAAGGCACAACGTGCAGGCTTCTTTCCAAAGGGCGAGTTGGGCCCCAAAGCCTCTTGCTTCCAGCTCTTTGGGAAGCTAAGAAACAACTCGCTCTGCAGACCTCTCTTACAGCCAACCGGGAGCATCTCTTGCAAAGGCCTGAGAAATGCAGTTTCTTTGCAGGCCTTATCTCGCTGAGGTAGAACTGCTGCTATGCCATGTCCTACATCGGCCTAGAGTTGCAAGGCTCAAAGTCCTGCCTTGACTCCTCAAGGGCAGACAGGCCCCACAGCGTGGGGCTTCCACCTCTTTGGGCAGCTAAGAAACAACTTGCTCTGCACTGTTGTTTTGCAGCCTACAGGGAACAAGTCTTACAAAGGCCTGTGAAACGCAGTTTCTTCCCAGCCTTGATCTGGCTGAAGTAGAACTTCTGCTCTGGGTGTGCTACATTCCCCTGGAGCTGAAAGGCACAACCCGCAGTCTTCATTCCAAAGGGCGAGTTGAGCCCCAAAGCATTTTGCTTCCAGCTCTTTGGGAAGCTAAGAAACAACTCGCTCTGCACAGTGCTCTTACAGCCTACCGGGAACATCTCTCAGAAAGGCCTGTGAAACGCAGTTTCTATGCAGGCCTCATCTGGCTGAAGTAGAACTTCTGCTCTGGGTGTGCCACCTTGCCCTAGAGCTGAAAGGCGCAACGTGCAGTCTCATTTCCAAAGGGCGAGTTGGGCCCCAAAGCATCTTGCTTCCAGCTCTTTGGAAGCTGAGAAACAGCTCGCTGTGCACAGTGCTCTTACAGCCTACCGGGAACATCTCTTCCAAAGGCCTGTGAAACGCAGTTTCTTTGCAGGCCTGATCTGGCTGAATTAGAACTTCTTCTCTGGGTGTGCTACATTGCCCTAGGGCTGAAAGGCACAACGTGCCGTCTCCTTTCCAAAAAGCGAGTTGGGCCCCTCAGCATCTTTCTTCCAGCTCTTTGGGAAGCTAAGAAACAACTCGCTCTGCACAGTGCTCTTACAGCCTACCGGGAACATCTCTTCCAAAGGCCTGTGAAACGCAGTTTCTTTGCAGGCCTGATCTGGCTGAAGTAGGACTTCTGCTGTGGGTGTGCTACTTTGCCCTAGAGCTGAAAGGCACAACGTGCAGGCTTCTTTCCAAAGGCCGAGTTGGGCCCCACAGCATCTTGCTTCCAGCTCTTTGGGAAGCTAAGAAACAACTCGCTCTGCGCAGTGCTCTTACAGCCTAGTGGGAACATCTCTTCCAAAGGCCTGTGAAACGCAGTTTCTTTGCAGGCCTGATCTGGCTGAAGTAGGACTTCTGCTCTGGGTGTGCTACTTTGCCCTAGAGCTGAAAGGCACAACGTGCAGGCTTCTTTCCAAAGGGCGAGTTGGGCCCCACAGCATCTTGCTTCCAGCTCTTTGGGAAGCTAAGAAACAACTCTCTCTGCACAGTGTTCTTACAGCCTAGTGGGAACATCTCTTCCAAAGGCCGGTGAAACGCAGTTTCTTTGCAGGCCTGATCTGGCTGAAGTAGGACTTCTGCTCTGGGTGTGCTACTTTGCCCTAGAGCTGAAAAGCACAACGTGCAGGCTTCTTTCCAAAGGGCGAGTTGGGCCCCACAGCATCTTGCTTCCAGCTCTTTGGGAAGCTAAGAAACAACTCGCTCTGCACAGTGCTCTTCCATCCAAGTGAGAACATCTCTTCCAAAGGAATGTGAAACGCAGTTTCTTTGCAGGCCTGATCTGGCTGAAGTAAGTCTTCTGGTCTGGGTGTGCTACTTTGCCCTAGAGCTGAAAGGCACAACGTGCAGGCTTCTTTCCAAAGGGCGAGTTGGGCCCCACAGCATCTTGCTTCCAGCTCTTTGGGAAGCTAAGAAACAACTCGCTCTGCACAGTGCTCTTACAGCCTACCGGGAACATCTCTTCCAAAGGCCTGTGAAACGCAGTTTCTTTGCAGGCCTCTTTTGGCTGAAGTAGGACTTCTGCTCTGCGTGTGCTACTTTGCCCTAGAGCTGAAAGGCACAACGTGCAGGCTTCTTTCCAAAGGGCGAGTTGGGCCCCACAGCATCTTGCTTCCAGCTCTTTGGGAAGCTAAGAAACAACTCGCTCTGCACAGTGCTCTTACAGCCTACCGGGAACATCTCTTCCAAAGGCCTGTGAAACGCAGTTTCTTTGCAGGCCTGATCTGGCTGAAGTAGGACTTCTGCTCTGGGTGTGCTACTTTGCCCTAGAGCTGAAAGGCACAACGTGCAGGCTTCTTTCCAAAGGCCGAGTTGGGCCCCACAGCATCTTGCTTCCAGCTCTTTGGGAAGCTAAGAAACAACTCGCTCTGCACAGTGCTCTTACAGCCTACCGGGAACATCTCTTCCAAAGGCCTGTGAAACGCAGTTTCTTTGCAGGCCTGATCTGGCTGAAGTAGGACTTCTGCTCTGGGTGTGCTACTTTGCCCTAGAGCTGAAAGGCACAACGTGCAGGCTTCTTTCCAAAGGCCGAGTTGGGCCCCACAGCATCTTGCTTCCAGCTCTTTGGGAAGCTAAGAAACAACTCGCTCTGCACAGTGCTCTTACAGCCTACCGGGAACATCTCTTCCAAAGGCCTGTGAAACGCAGTTTCTTTGCAGGCCTGATCTGGCTGAAGTAGGACTTCTGCTCTGGGTGTGCTACTTTGCCCTAGAGCTGAAAGGCACAACGTGCAGGCTTCTTTCCAAAGGGCGAGTTGGGCCCCACAGCATCTTGCTTCCAGCTCTTTGGGAAGCTAAGAAACAACTCGCTCTGCACAGTGCTCTTACAGCCTACCGGGAACATCTCTTCCAAAGGCCTGTGAAACGCAGTTTCTTTGCAGGCCTGATCTGGCTGAAGTAGGACTTCTGCTGTGGGTGTGCTACTTTGCCCTAGAGCTGAAAGGCACAACGTGCAGGCTTCTTTCCAAAGGGCGAGTTGGGCCCCACAGCATCTTGCTTCCAGCTCTTTGGGAAGCTAAGAAACAACTCGCTCTGCACAGTGCTCTTACAGCCTACCGGGAACATCTCTTCCAAAGGCCTGTGAAACGCAGTTTCTTTGCAGGCCTGATCTGGCTGAAGTAGGACTTCTGCTGTGGGTGTGCTACTTTGCCCTAGAGCTGAAAGGCACAACGTGCAGGCTTCTTTCCAAAGGGCGAGTTGGGCCCCACAGCATCTTGCTTCCAGCTCTTTGGGAAGCTAAGAAACAACTCGCTCTGCACAGTGCTCTTACAGCCTACCGGGAACATGTCTTCCAAAGGCCTGTGAAACGCAGTTTCTTTGCGGCCTGATCTGGCTGAAGTAGGACTTCTACTCTGGGTGTGCCACTTGGCCCTAGAGCTGAAAGGCACAACGTGCAGGCTTCTTTCCAAAGGGCGAGTTGGGCCCCAAAGCCTCTTGCTTCCAGCTCTTTGGGAAGCTAAGAAACAACTCGCTCTGCAGACCTCTCTTACAGCCAACCGGGAGCATCTCTTGCAAAGGCCTGAGAAATGCAGTTTCTTTGCAGGCCTTATCTCGCTGAGGTAGAACTGCTGCTATGCCATGTCCTACATCGGCCTAGAGTTGCAAGGCTCAAAGTCCTGCCTTGACTCCTCAAGGGCAGACAGGCCCCACAGCGTGGGGCTTCCACCTCTTTGGGCAGCTAAGAAACAACTTGCTCTGCACTGTTGTTTTGCAGCCTACAGGGAACAAGTCTTACAAAGGCCTGTGAAACGCAGTTTCTTCCCAGCCTTGATCTGGCTGAAGTAGAACTTCTGCTCTGGGTGTGCTACATTCCCCTGGAGCTGAAAGGCACAACCCGCAGTCTTCATTCCAAAGGGCGAGTTGAGCCCCAAAGCATTTTGCTTCCAGCTCTTTGGGAAGCTAAGAAACAACTCGCTCTGCACAGTGCTCTTACAGCCTACCGGGAACATCTCTCAGAAAGGCCTGTGAAACGCAGTTTCTATGCAGGCCTCATCTGGCTGAAGTAGAACTTCTGCTCTGGGTGTGCCACCTTGCCCTAGAGCTGAAAGGCGCAACGTGCAGTCTCATTTCCAAAGGGCGAGTTGGGCCCCAAAGCATCTTGCTTCCAGCTCTTTGGAAGCTGAGAAACAGCTCGCTGTGCACAGTGCTCTTACAGCCTACCGGGAACATCTCTTCCAAAGGCCTGTGAAACGCAGTTTCTTTGCAGGCCTGATCTGGCTGAATTAGAACTTCTTCTCTGGGTGTGCTACATTGCCCTAGGGCTGAAAGGCACAACGTGCCGTCTCCTTTCCAAAAAGCGAGTTGGGCCCCTCAGCATCTTTCTTCCAGCTCTTTGGGAAGCTAAGAAACAACTCGCTCTGCACAGTGCTCTTACAGCCTACCGGGAACATCTCTTCCAAAGGCCTGTGAAACGCAGTTTCTTTGCAGGCCTGATCTGGCTGAAGTAGGACTTCTGCTGTGGGTGTGCTACTTTGCCCTAGAGCTGAAAGGCACAACGTGCAGGCTTCTTTCCAAAGGCCGAGTTGGGCCCCACAGCATCTTGCTTCCAGCTCTTTGGGAAGCTAAGAAACAACTCGCTCTGCGCAGTGCTCTTACAGCCTAGTGGGAACATCTCTTCCAAAGGCCTGTGAAACGCAGTTTCTTTGCAGGCCTGATCTGGCTGAAGTAGGACTTCTGCTCTGGGTGTGCTACTTTGCCCTAGAGCTGAAAGGCACAACGTGCAGGCTTCTTTCCAAAGGGCGAGTTGGGCCCCACAGCATCTTGCTTCCAGCTCTTTGGGAAGCTAAGAAACAACTCTCTCTGCACAGTGTTCTTACAGCCTAGTGGGAACATCTCTTCCAAAGGCCGGTGAAACGCAGTTTCTTTGCAGGCCTGATCTGGCTGAAGTAGGACTTCTGCTCTGGGTGTGCTACTTTGCCCTAGAGCTGAAAAGCACAACGTGCAGGCTTCTTTCCAAAGGGCGAGTTGGGCCCCACAGCATCTTGCTTCCAGCTCTTTGGGAAGCTAAGAAACAACTCGCTCTGCACAGTGCTCTTCCATCCAAGTGAGAACATCTCTTCCAAAGGAATGTGAAACGCAGTTTCTTTGCAGGCCTGATCTGGCTGAAGTAAGTCTTCTGGTCTGGGTGTGCTACTTTGCCCTAGAGCTGAAAGGCACAACGTGCAGGCTTCTTTCCAAAGGGCGAGTTGGGCCCCACAGCATCTTGCTTCCAGCTCTTTGGGAAGCTAAGAAACAACTCGCTCTGCACAGTGCTCTTACAGCCTACCGGGAACATCTCTTCCAAAGGCCTGTGAAACGCAGTTTCTTTGCAGGCCTCTTTTGGCTGAAGTAGGACTTCTGCTCTGCGTGTGCTACTTTGCCCTAGAGCTGAAAGGCACAACGTGCAGGCTTCTTTCCAAAGGGCGAGTTGGGCCCCACAGCATCTTGCTTCCAGCTCTTTGGGAAGCTAAGAAACAACTCGCTCTGCACAGTGCTCTTACAGCCTACCGGGAACATCTCTTCCAAAGGCCTGTGAAACGCAGTTTCTTTGCAGGCCTGATCTGGCTGAAGTAGGACTTCTGCTGTGGGTGTGCTACTTTGCCCTAGAGCTGAAAGGCACAACGTGCAGGCTTCTTTCCAAAGGCCGAGTTGGGCCCCACAGCATCTTGCTTCCAGCTCTTTGGGAAGCTAAGAAACAACTCGCTCTGCACAGTGCTCTTACAGCCTACCGGGAACATCTCTTCCAAAGGCCTGTGAAACGCAGTTTCTTTGCAGGCCTGATCTGGCTGAAGTAGGACTTCTGCTCTGGGTGTGCTACTTTGCCCTAGAGCTGAAAGGCACAACGTGCAGGCTTCTTTCCAAAGGCCGAGTTGGGCCCCACAGCATCTTGCTTCCAGCTCTTTGGGAAGCTAAGAAACAACTCGCTCTGCACAGTGCTCTTACAGCCTACCGGGAACATCTCTTCCAAAGGCCTGTGAAACGCAGTTTCTTTGCAGGCCTGATCTGGCTGAAGTAGGACTTCTGCTCTGGGTGTGCTACTTTGCCCTAGAGCTGAAAGGCACAACGTGCAGGCTTCTTTCCAAAGGGCGAGTTGGGCCCCACAGCATCTTGCTTCCAGCTCTTTGGGAAGCTAAGAAACAACTCGCTCTGCACAGTGCTCTTACAGCCTACCGGGAACATCTCTTCCAAAGGCCTGTGAAACGCAGTTTCTTTGCAGGCCTGATCTGGCTGAAGTAGGACTTCTGCTGTGGGTGTGCTACTTTGCCCTAGAGCTGAAAGGCACAACGTGCAGGCTTCTTTCCAAAGGGCGAGTTGGGCCCCACAGCATCTTGCTTCCAGCTCTTTGGGAAGCTAAGAAACAACTCGCTCTGCACAGTGCTCTTACAGCCTACCGGGAACATCTCTTCCAAAGGCCTGTGAAACGCAGTTTCTTTGCAGGCCTGATCTGGCTGAAGTAGGACTTCTGCTGTGGGTGTGCTACTTTGCCCTAGAGCTGAAAGGCACAACGTGCAGGCTTCTTTCCAAAGGGCGAGTTGGGCCCCACAGCATCTTGCTTCCAGCTCTTTGGGAAGCTAAGAAACAACTCGCTCTGCACAGTGCTCTTACAGCCTACCGGTAACATCTCTTCCAAAGGCCTGTGAAACGCAGTTGCTTTGCAGGCCTGATCTGGCTGAAGTAGGACTTCTGCTCTGGGTGTGCTACTTTGCCCTAGAGCTGAAAGGCACAACGTGCAGGCTTCTTTCCAAAGGGCGAGTTGGGCACCACAGCATCTTGCTTCCAGCTCTTTGGGAAGCTAAGAAACAACTCGCTCTGCACAGTGCTCTTACAGCCTACCGGGAACATCTCTTCCAAAGGCCTGTGAAACGCAGTTTCTTTGCAGGCCTGATCTGGCTGAAGTAGGACTTCTGCTGTGGGTGTGCTACTTTGCCCTAGAGCTGAAAGGCACAACGTGCAGGCTTCTTTCCAAAGGCCGAGTTGGGCCCCACAGCATCTTGCTTCCAGCTCTTTGGGAAGCTAAGAAACAACTCGCTCTGCACAGTGCTCTTACAGCCTACCGGGAACATCTCTTCCAAAGGCCTGTGAAACGCAGTTTCTTTGCAGGCCTGATCTGGCTGAAGTAGGACTTCTGCTGTGGGTGTGCTACTTTGCCCTAGAGCTGAAAGGCACAACGTGCAGGCTTCTTTCCAAAGGGCGAGTTGGGCCCCACAGCATCTTGCTTCCAGCTCTTTGGGAAGCTAAGAAACAACTCGCTCTGCACAGTGCTCTTACAGCCTACCGGGAACATCTCTTCCAAAGGCCTGTGAAACGCAGTTTCTTTGCAGGCCTGATCTGGCTGAAGTAGGACTTCTGCTCTGGGTGTGCTACTTTGTCCTAGAGCTGAAAGGCACAACGTGCAGGCTTCTTTCCAAAGGGCGAGTTGGGCCCCACAGCATCTTGCTTCCAGCTCTTTGGGAAGCTAAGAAACAACTCGCTCTTCACAGTGCTCTTACAGCCTACCGGGAACATGTCTTCCAAAGGCCTGTGAAACGCAGTTTCTTTGCAGGCCTGATCTGGCTGAAGTAGGACTTCTGCTCTGGGTGTGCTACTTTGCCCTAGAGCTGAAAGGCACAACGTGCAGGCTTCTTTCGAAAGGGCGAGTTGGACCCCACAGCATCTTGCTTCCAGCTCTTTGGGAAGCTAAGAAACAACTGGCTCTGCTGACCTCTCTTACAGCCAACTGGGAGCATCTCTTGCAAAGGCCTGAGAAATGCAGTTTCTTTGCAGGCCTTATCTCGCTGAGGTAGAACTGCTGCTATGGCATATCCTTCTTTGGCCTAGTGTTGCAAGGCTCAAAGTCCTGCCTTGACTCCTCAAGGGCAGACAGGCCCCACAGCGTGGGGCTTCCACCTCTTTAGGCCGCTAAGAAACAACTTGCTCTGCACTGGTGTTTTACAGCCTACAGGGAACGCGTCTTACAAAGGCCTGTGAAACGCAGTTTATTCCCAGCCCTGATCTGGCTGAAGTAGAACTTCTGCTCTGGGTGTGCTACATTCCCCTGGAGCTGAAAGGCACAACCCGCAGTCTTCATTCCAAAGGGCGAGTTGAGCCCCAAAGCATTTTGCTTCCAGCTCTTTGGGAAGCTAAGAAACAACTCGCTCTGCACAGTGCTCTTACAGCCTACCGGAAACATCTCTCAGAAAGGCCTGTGAAACGCAGTTTCTATGCAGGCCTCATCTGGCTGAAGTAGAACTTCTGCTCTGGGTGTGCCACCTTGCCCTAGAGCTGAAAGGCGCAACGTGCAGTCTCATTTCCAAAGGGCGATTTGGGCCCCAAGGCATCTTGCTTCCAGCTCTTTGGAAGCTGAGAAACAGCTCGCTGTGCACAGTGCTCTTACAGCCTACCGGGAACATCTCTTCCAAAGGCCTGTGAAACGCAGTTTCTTTGCAGGCCTGATCTGGCTGAATTAGAACTTCTTCTCTGGGTGTGCTACATTGCCCTAGGGCTGAAAGGCACAACGTGCCGTCTCCTTTCCAAAAAGCGAGTTGGGCCCCTCAGCATCTTTCTTCCAGCTCTTTGGGAAGCTAAGAAACAACTCGCTCTGCACAGTGCTCTTACAGCCTACCGGGAACATCTCTTCCAAAGGCCTGTGAAACGCAGTTTCTTTGCAGGCCTGATCTGGCTGAAGTAGGACTTCTGCTCTGGGTGTGCTACTTTGCCCTAGAGCTGAAAGGCACAACGTGCAGGCTTCTTTCGAAAGGGCGAGTTGGACCCCACAGCATCTTGCTTCCAGCTCTTTGGGAAGCTAAGAAACAACTGGCTCTGCAGACCTCTCTTACAGCCAACTGGGAGCATCTCTTGCAAAGGCCTGAGAAATGCAGTTTCTTTGCAGGCCTTATCTCGCTGAGGTAGAACTGCTGCTATGGCATATCCTTCTTTGGCCTAGTGTTGCAAGGCTCAAAGTCCTGCCTTGACTCCTCAAGGGCAGACAGGCCCCACAGCGTGGGGCTTCCACCTCTTTAGGCCGCTAAGAAACAACTTGCTCTGCACTGGTGTTTTACAGCCTACAGGGAACGAGTCTTACAAAGGCCTGTGAAACGCAGTTTATTCCCAGCCCTGATCTGGCTGAAGTAGAACTTCTGCTCTGCCGGGTCCTACATGGCGCTAGAGCTGCAAGGCACAAAGTCTTGCCTTGTTTCCACAAGGGTAGACAAGTCCCTCAGGTCCAGATTCCAGCTCTTTCGGTAGCTAAGAAACAACTCGCTCTGCACAGTGCTCTTACAGCCTACCGGGAACATCTCTTACAAAGGCCTGTGATACGCAGTTCCTTTGCAGGCCTGATCTGGCAGAAGTAGGACTTCTGCTCTGGGTGTGCTACTTTGCCCTAGAGCTGAAAGGCACAACGTGCAGGCTTCTTTCCAAAGGGCGAGTTGGGCCCCAAAGCACCTTGCTTCCAGCTCTTTGGGAAGCTAAGAACCAACTCGCTCTGACAGTGCTCTTACAGCCTAGGGAGAACATATCTTACAAAGGCATGTGAAACGCAGTTTCTATGCAGGCCTGATCTGGCTGAAGTAGGACTTCTGCTCTGGGTGTGCTACATTCCCCTAGAGCTGCAAGGCTCAAAGTGATGTCTTCTTTCCAAAGGGCGAGTTGGGCCCCAAAGCATCTTGCCTCCAGCTCTTTGGGAAGCTAAGAAACAACTCGCTCTGCAGACCTCTCTTACAGCCAACCGAGAACATCTCTTGCAAAGGCCTGAGAAATGCAGTTTCTTTGTAGGCCTTATCTCGCTGAGGTAGAACTGCTGCTATGCCGTGTCCTACATCGGCCTAGAGTTGCAAGGCTCAAAGTCCTGTCTTGACTCCTCAAGGGAAGACAGGCCCCACAAGGTGGGGCTTCCACCTCTTTGGGCAGCTAAGAAACAACTCGCTCTGCACAGTGCTCTTCCAACCAAGTGAGAACATCTCTTCCAAAGGCCTGTGAAACGCAGTTTCTTTGCAGGCCTGATCTGGCTGAAGTAGGACTTCTGCTGTGGGTGTGCTACTTTGCCCTACAGCTGAAAGGCACAACGTGCAGGCTTCTTTCCAAAGGGCGAGTTGGGCCCCACAGCATCTTGCTTCCAGCTCTTTGGGAAGCTAAGAAACAACTCTCTCTGCACAGTGTTCTTACAGCCTAGTGGGAACATCTCTTCCAAAGGCCGGTGAAACGCAGTTTCTTTGCAGGCCTGATCTGGCTGAAGTAGGACTTCTGCTCTGGGTGTGCTACTTTGCCCTAGAGCTGAAAGGCACAACGTGCAGGCTTCTTTCCAAAGGGCGAGTTGGGCCCCACAGCATCTTGCTTCCAGCTCTTTGGGAAGCTAAGAAACAACTCGCTCTGCACAGTGCTCTTACAGCCTACCGGGAACATCTCTTCCAAAGGCCTGTGAAACGCAGTTTCTTTGCAGGCCTGATCTGGCTGAAGTAGGACTTCTGCTCTGGGTGTGCTACTTTGCCCTAGAGCTGAAAGGCACAACGTGCAGGCTTCTTTCCAAAGGGCGAGTTGGGCCCCACAGCATCTTGCTTCCAGCTCTTTGGGAAGCTAAGAAACCACTCGCTCTGAACAGTGCTCTTACAGCCTAGTGGGAACATCTCTTCCAAAGGCCTGTGAAACGCAGTTTCTTTGCAGGACTGATCTGGCTGAAGTAGGACTTCTGCTCTGGGAGTGCTACTTTGCCCTAGAGCTGAAAGGCACAACGTGCAGGCTTCTTTCCAAAGGGCGAGTTGGGCCCCACAGCATCTTGATTCCAGCTCTTTGGGAAGCTAAGAAACAACTCGCTCTGCACAGTGCTCTTACAGCCTACCGGGAACATCTCTTCCAAAGGCCTGTGAAACGGAGTTTCTTTGCGGGCCTGGTCTTGCTGAAGTAGGACTTCTGCTCTCCGTGTGCTACTTTGCCCTAGAGCTGAAAGGCACAACGTGCAGGCTTCTTTCCAAAGGGCGAGTTGGGCCCCACAGCATCTTGCTTCCAGCTCTTTGGGAACCTAAGAAACAACTCGCTCTGCACAGTGCTCTTACAGCCTACCGGGAACATCTCTTCCAAAGGCCTGTGAAACGCAGTTTCTATGCAGGCCTGATCTGGCTGAAGTAGGACTTCTGCTCTGGGTGTGCTACTTTGCCCTAGAGCTGAAAGGCACAACGTGCAGGCTTCTTTCCAAAGGGCGAGTTGGGCCCCACAGCATCTTGCTTCCAGCTCTTTGGGAAGCTAAGAAACAACTCGCTCTGCACAGTGCTCTTACAGCCTACCGGGAACATCTCTTCCAAAGGCCTGTGAAACGCAGTTTCTTTGCAGGCCTGATCTGGCTGAAGTAGGACTTCTGCTCTGGGTGTGCTACTTTGCCCTAGAGCTGAAAGGCACAACGTGCAGGCTTCTTTCCAAAGGCCGAGTTGGGCCCCACAGCATCTTGCTTCCAGCTCTTTGGGAAGCTAAGAAACAACTCGCTCTGCACAGTGCTCTTACAGCCTAGTGGGAACATCTCTTCCAAAGGCCTGTGAAACGCAGTTTCTTTGCAGGCCTGATCTGGCTGAAGTAGGACTTCTGCTCTGGGTGTGCTACTTTGCCCTAGAGCTGAAAGGCACAACGTGCAGCCTTCTTTCCAAAGGGCGAGTTGGGCCCCACAGCATCTTGCTTCCAGCTCTTTGGGAAGCTAAGAAACAACTCGCTCTGCACAGTGCTCTTACAGCCTACCGGGAACATCTCTTCCAAAGGCCTGTGAAACGCAGTTTCTTTGCAGGCCTGATCTGGCTGAAGTAGGACTTCTGCTGTGGGTGTGCTACTTTGCCCTACAGCTGAAAGGCACAACGTGCAGGCTTCTTTCCAAAGGGCGAGTTGGGCCCCACAGCATCTTGCTTCCAGCTATTTGGGAAGCTAAGAAACAACTCGCTCTGCACAGTGCTCTCACAGCCTACCGGGAACATCTCTTCCAAAGGCCTGTGAAACGCAGTTTCTTTGCAGGCCTGATCTGGCTGAAGTAGGACTTCTGCTCTGGGTGTGCTACTTTGCCCTAGAGCTGAAAGGCACAACGTGCAGGCTTCTTTCCAAAGGGCGAGTTGGGCCCCACAGCATCTTGCTTCCAGCTCTTTGGGAAGCTAAGAAACCACTCGCTCTGCACAGTGCTCTTACAGCCTACCGGGAACATCTCTTCCAAAGGCCTGTGAAACGCAGTTTCTTTGCAGGCCTGATCTGGCTGAAGTAGGACTTCTGCTCTGGGTGTGCTACTTTGCCCTAGAGCTGAAAGGCACAACGTGCAGGCTTCTTTCCAAAGGGCGAGTTGGGCCCCACAGCATCTTGCTTCCAGCTCTTTGGGAATCTAAGAAACCACTCTCTCTGCAGAGTGCTCTTACGGCCAACCGGGAACATCTCTTCCAAAGGCCTGTGAAACGCAGTTTCTTTCCAGGCCTGATCTGGCTGAAGTGGGACTTCTGCTCTGGGTGTGCTACTTTGCCCTAGAGCTGAAAGGCACAACGTGCAGGCTTCTTTCCAAAGGGCGAGTTGGGCCCCAAAGCACCTTGCTTCCAGCTCTTTGGGAAGCTAAGAACCAACTCGCTCTGACAGTGCTCTTACAGCCTAGGGAGAACATATCTTACAAAGGCATGTGAAACGCAGTTTCTATGCAGGCCTGATCTGGCTGAAGTAGGACTTCTGCTCTGGGTGTGCTACTTTGCCCTAGAGCTGAAAGGCACAACGTGCAGGCTTCTTTCCAAAGGGCGAGTTGGGCCCCAAAGCATCTTGCCTCCAGCTCTTTGGGAAGCTAAGAAACAACTCGCTCTGCAGACCTCTCTTACAGCCAACCGAGAACATCTCTTGCAAAGGCCTGAGAAATGCAGTTTCTTTGTAGGCCTTATCTCGCTGAGGTAGAACTGCTGCTATGCCGTGTCCTACATCGGCCTAGAGTTGCAAGGCTCAAAGTCCTGTCTTGACTCCTCAAGGGCAGACAGGCCCCACAAGGTGGGGCTTCCACCTCTTTGGGCAGCTAAGAAACAACTCGCTCTGCACAGTGCTCTTCCAACCAAGTGAGAACATCTCTTCCAAAGGAATGTGAAACGCAGTTTCTTTGCAGGCCTGATCTGGCTGAAGTAAGCCTTCTGGTCTGGGTGTGCTACTTTGCCCTAGAGCTGAAAGGCACAACGTGCAGGCTTCATTCCAAAGGGCGAGTTGGGCCCCACAGCATCTTGCTTCCAGCTCTTTGGGAACCTAAGAAACAACTCGCTCTGCACAGTGCTCTTACAGCCTACCGGGAACATCTCTTCCAAAGGCCCGTGAAACGCAGTTTATTTGAAGGCCTGATCTGGCTGATGTAGGACTTCTTGTCTGGGTGTGCTACTTTACCCTAGAGCTGAAAGGCACAACGTGCAGGCTTCTTTCCAAAGGGCGAGTTGGGCCCCACAGCATCTTGCTTCCAGCTCTTTGGGAATCTAAGAAACCACTCTCTCTGCAGAGTGCTCTTACGGCCAACCGGGAACATCTCTTCCAAAGGCCTGTGAAACGCAGTTTCTTTGCAGGCCTGATCTGGCTGAAGTAGGACTTCTGCTCTGGGTGTGCTACTTTGCCCTAGAGCTGAAAGGCACAACGTGCAGGCTTCTTTCCAAAGGGCGAGTTGGGCCCCACAGCATCTTGCTTCCAGCTCTTTGGGAACCTAAGAAACAACTCGCTCTGCACAGTGCTCTTACAGCCTACCGGGAACATCTCTTCCAAAGGCCTGTGAAACGCAGTTTATTTGCAGGCCTGATCTGGCTGAAGTAGGACTTCTGCTCTGGGTGTGCTACTTTGCCCTAGAGCTGAAAGGCACAACGTGCAGGCTTCTTTCCAAAGGGCGAGTTGGGCCCCACAGCATCTTGCTTCCAGCTCTTTGGGAAGCTAAGAAACAACTCGCTCTGCACAGTGCTCTTACAGCCTACCGGGAACATCTCTTCCAAAGGCCTGTGAAACGCAGTTTCTTTGCAGGCCTGATCTGGCTGAAGTAGGACTTCTGCTCTGGGTGTGCTACTTTGCCCTAGAGCTGAAAGGCACAACGTGCAGGCTTCTTTCCAAAGGGCGAGTTGGGCCCCACAGCATCTTGCTTCCAGCTCTTTGAGAAGCTAAGAAACAACTCGCTCTGCACAGTGCTCTTACAGCCTAGTGGGAACATCTCTTCCAAAGGCCTGTGAAATGCAGTTTCTTTGCAGGCCTGATCTGGCTGAAGTGGGACTTCTGCTCTGGGTGTGCTACTTTGCCCTAGAGCTGAAAAGCACAACGTGCAGGCTTCTTTCCAAAGGGCGAGTTGGGCCCCACAGCATCTTTCTTCCAGCTCTTTGGGAACCTAAGAAACAACTCGCTCTGCACAGTGCTCTTCCATCCAAGTGAGAACATCTCTTCCAAAGGAATGTGAAACGCAGTTTCTTTGCAGGCCTGATCTGGCTGAAGTAAGTCTTCTGGTCTGGGTGTGCTACTTTGCCCTAGAGCTGAAAGGCGCAACGTGCAGGCTTCTTTCCAAAGGGCGAGTTGGGCCCCACAACATCTTGCTTCCAGCTCTTTGGGAAGCTAAGAAACAACTCGCTCTGCACAGTGCTCTTACAGCCTACTGGGAACATCTCTTCCAAAGGCCTGTGAAACGCAGTTTCTTTGCAGGCCTGATCTGGCTGAAGTAGAACTTCTGCTCTGGGTGTGCTACGTTGCCCTGGAGGTGAAAGGCACAATCCGCAGGCTTCTCTCCAAAGGGCGAGTTGGGCCCCACAGCATCTTCCTTCCAGCTCTTTGGGAAGCTAAGAAACAACTGGCTCTGCAGACCTCTCTTACAGCCAACTGGGAGCATCTCTTGCAAAGGCCTGAGAAATGCAGTTTCTTTGCAGGCCTTATCTCGCTGAGGTAGAACTGCTGCTATGGCATATCCTTCTTTGGCCTAGTGTTGCAAGGCTCAAAGTCCTGCCTTGACTCCTCAAGGGCAGACAGGACCCACAGCGTGGGGCTTCCACCTCTTTAGGCCGCTAAGAAACAACTTGCTCTGCACTGGTGTTTTACAGCCTACAGGGAACGAGTCTTACAAAGGCCTGTGAAACGCAGTTTATTCCCAGCATTGATCTGGCTGAAGTAGAACTTCTGCTCTGCCGGGTCCTACATGGCGCTAGAGCTGCAAGGCACAAAGTCTTGCCTTGTTTCCACAAGGGTAGACAAGTCCCTCAGGTCCAGATTCCAGCTCTTTCGGTACCTAAGAAACAACTCGCTCTGCACAGTGCTCTTACAGCCTAGTGGGAACATCTCTTCCAAAGGCCTGTGAAACGCAGTTTCTTTGCAGGCCTGATCTGGCTGAAGTAGGACTTCTGCTGTGGGTGTGCTACTTTGCCCTACAGCTGAAAGGCACAACGTGCAGGCTTCTTTCCAAAGGGCGAGTTGGGCCCCACAGCATCTTGCTTCCAGCTCTTTGGGAAGCTAAGAAACAACTCTCTCTGCACAGTGTTCTTACAGCCTAGTGGGAACATCTCTTCCAAAGGCCGGTGAAACGCAGTTTCTTTGCAGGCCTGATCTGGCTGAAGTAGGACTTCTGCTCTGGGTGTGCTACTTTGCCCTAGAGCTGAAAGGCACAACGTGCAGGCTTCTTTCCAAAGGGCGAGTTGGGCCCCACAGCATCTTGCTTCCAGCTCTTTGGGAAGCTAAGAAACAACTCGCTCTGCACAGTGCTCTTACAGCCTACCGGGAACATCTCTTCCAAAGGCCTGGGAAACGCAGTTTCTTTGCAGGCCTGATCTGGCTGAAGTAGGACTTCTGCTCTGGGTGTGCTACTTTGCCCTAGAGCTGAAAGGCACAACGTGCAGGCTTCTTTCCAAAGGGCGAGTTGGGCCCCACAGCATCTTGCTTCCAGCTCTTTGGGAAGCTAAGAAACAACTCGCTCTGCACAGTGCTCTTACAGCCTACCGGGAACATCTCTTCCAAAGGCCTTTGAAACGCAGTTTCTTTGCAGGCCTTATCTGGCTGAAGTAGGACTTCTGCTCTGGGTGTGCTACTTTGCCCTAGAGCTGAAAGGCACAACGTGCAGGCTTCTTTCCAAAGGGCCAGTTGGGCCCCTCAGCATCTTGCTTCCAGCTCTTTGGGAAGCTAAGAAACAACTCGCTCTGCACAGTGTTCTTACAGCCTAGTGGGAACATCTCTTCCAAAGGCCGGTGAAACGCAGTTTCTTTGCAGGCCTGATCTGGCTGAAGTAGGACTTCTGCTCTGGGTGTGCTACTTTGCCCTAGAGCTGAAAGGCACAACGTGCAGGCTTCTTTCCAAAGGGCGAGTTGGGCCCCACAGCATCTTGCTTCCAGCTCTTTGGGAAGCTAAGAAACAACTCGCTCTGCACAGTGCTCTTACAGCCTACCGGGAACATCTCTTCAAAAGGCCTGTGAAACGCAGTTTCTTTGCAGGCCTGATCTGGCTGAAGTAGGACTTCTGCTCTGGGTGTGCTCCTTTGCCCTAGAGCTGAAAGGCACAACGTGCAGGCTTCTTTCCAAAGGGCGAGTTGGGCCCCACAGCATCTTGCTTCCAGCTCTTTGGGAAGCTAAGAAACAACTCTCTCTGCACAGTGTTCTTACAGCCTAGTGGGAACATCTCTTCCAAAGGCCGGTGAAACGCAGTTTCTTTGCAGGCCTGATCTGGCTGAAGTAGGACTTCTGCTCTGGGTGTGCTACTTTGCCCTAGAGCTGAAAGGCACAACGTGCAGGCTTCTTTCCAAAGGGCGAGTTGGGCCCCACAGCATCTTGCTTCCAGCTCTTTGGGAAGCTAAGAAACAACTCGCTCTGCACAGTGCTCTTACAGCCTACCGGGAACATCTCTTCCAAAGGCCTGTGAAACGCAGTTTCTTTGCAGGCCTGATCTGGCTGAAGTAGGACTTCTGCTCTGGGTGTGCTACTTTGCCCTAGAGCTGAAAGGCACAACGTGCAGGCTTCTTTCCAAAGGGCGAGTTGGGCCCCACAGCATCTTGCTTCCAGCTCTTTGGGAAGCTAAGAAACAACTCGCTCTGCACAGTGCTCTTACAGCCTACCGGGAACATCTCTTCCAAAGGCCTTTGAAACGCAGTTTCTTTGCAGGCCTTATCTGGCTGAAGTAGGACTTCTGCTCTGGGTGTGCTACTTTGCCCTAGAGCTGAAAGGCACAACGTGCAGGCTTCTTTCCAAAGGGCCAGTTGGGCCCCACAGCATCTTGCTTCCAGCTCTTTGGGAAGCTAAGAAACAACTCGCTCTGCACAGTGTTCTTACAGCCTAGTGGGAACATCTCTTCCAAAGGCCGGTGAAACGCAGTTTCTTTGCAGGCCTGATCTGGCTGAAGTAGGACTTCTGCTCTGGGTGTGCTACTTTGCCCTAGAGCTGAAAGGCACAACGTGCAGGCTTCTTTCCAAAGGGCGAGTTGGGCCCCACAGCATCTTGCTTCCAGCTCTTTGGGAAGCTAAGAAACAACTCGCTCTGCACAGTGCTCTTACAGCCTACCGGGAACATCTCTTCCAAAGGCCTGTGAAACGCAGTTTCTTTGCAGGCCTGATCTGGCTGAAGTAGGACTTCTGCTCTGGGTGTGCTACTTTGCCCTAGAGCTGAAAGGCACAACGTGCAGGCTTCTTTCCAAAGGGCGAGTTGGGCCCCACAGCATCTTGCTTCCAGCTCTTTGGGAAGCTAAGAAACAACTCGCTCTGCACAGTGCTCTTACAGCCTACCGGGAACATCTCTTCCAAAGGCCTTTGAAACGCAGTTTCTTTGCAGGCCTTATCTGGCTGAAGTAGGACTTCTGCTCTGGGTGTGCTACTTTGCCCTAGAGCTGAAAGGCACAACGTGCAGGCTTCTTTCCAAAGGGCCAGTTGGGCCCCACATCATCTTGCTTCCAGCTCTTTGGGAAGCTAAGAAACAACTCGCTCTGCACAGTGCTCTTACAGCCTAGTGGGAACATCTCTTCCAAAGGCCTGGGAAACGCAGTTTCTTTGCAGGTCTGATCTGGCTGATGTAGGACTTCTGCTCTGGGTGTGCTACTTTGCCCTAGAGCTGAAAGGCACAACGTGCAGTCTTCTTTCCAAAGGGCGAGTTGGGCCCCACAGCATCTTGCTTCCAGCTCTTTGGGAAGCTAAGAAACAACTCGCTCTGCACAGTGGTCTTAAAGCCTAGTGGGAACATCTCTTCCAAAGGCCTGTGAAACGCAGTTTCTTTGCAGGCCTGATCTGGCTGAAGTAGGACTTCTGCTCTGGGTGTGCTACTTTGCCCTAGAGCTGAAAGGCACAACGTGCAGACTTCTTTCCAAAGGGCGAGTTGGGCCCCACAGCATCTTGCTTCCAGCTCTTTGGGAAGCTAAGAAACAACTCGCTCTGCACAGTGCTCTTACAGCCTACCGGGAACATCTCTTCCAAAGGCCTGTGAAACGCAGTTTCTTTGCAGGCCTGATCTGGCTGAAGTAGGACTTCTGCTCTGGGGTGCTACTTTGCCCTAGAGCTGAAAGGCACAACGTGCAGGCTTCTTTCCAAAGGGCGAGTTGGGCCCCACAGCATCTTGCTTCCAGCTCTTTGGGAAGCTAAGAAACAACTCGCTCTGCACAGTGCTCTTACAGCCTAGTGGGAACATCTCTTCCAAAGGCCTGTGAAACGCAGTTTCTTTGCAGGCCTGATCTGGCTGAAGTAGGACTTCTGCTCTGGGTGTGCTACTTTGCCCTAGAGCTGAAAGGCACAACGTGCAGGCTTCTTTCCAAAGGGCGAGTTGGGCCCCACAGCATCTTGCTTCCAGCTCTTTGGGAAGCTAAGAAACAACTCGCTCTGCACAGTGCTCTTACAGCCTACCGGGAACATCTCTTCCAAAGGCCTGTGAAACGCAGTTTCTTTGCAGGCCTGATCCGGCTGAAGTAGGACTTCTGCTCTGGGTGTGCTACTTTGCCCTAGAGCTGAAAGGCACAACGTGCAGGCTTCTTTCCAAAGGGCGAGTTGGGCCCCACAGCATCTTGCTTCCAGCTCTTTGGGAAGCTAAGAAACAACTCGCTCTGCACAGTGCTCTTACAGCCTAGTGGGAACATCTCTTCCAAAGGCCTGGGAAACGCAGTTTCTTTGCAGGCCTGATCTGGCTGAAGTAGGACTTCTGCTCTGGGTGTGCTACGTTGCCCTAGAGCTGAAAGGCACAACGTGCAGGCTTCTTTCCAAAGGGCGAGTTGGGCCCCACAGCATCTTGCTTCCAGCTCTTTGGGAAGCTAAGAAACAACTCGCTCTGCACAGTGCTCTTACAGCCTAGTGGGAACATCTCTTCCAAAGGCCTGTGAAACGCAGTTGCTTTGCAGGCCTGATCTGGCTGAAGTAGGACTTCTGCTCTGGGTGTGCTACTTTGCCCTAGAGCTGAAAGGCACAACGTGCAGGCTTCTTTCCAAAGGGCGAGTTGGGCCCCACAGCATCTTGCTTCCAGCTCTTTGGGAAGCTAAGAAACAACTCGCTCTGCACAGTGCTCTTAGAGCCTAGTGGGAACATCTCTTCCAAAGGCCTGTGAAACGCAGTTTCTTTGCAGGCCAGATCTGGCTGAAGTAGGACTTCTGCTCTGGGTGTGCTACTTTGCCCTAGAGCTGAAAGGCACAACGTGCAGGCTTCTTTCCAAAGGGCCAGTTGGGCCCCACAGCATCTTGCTTCCAGCTCTTTGGGAAGCTAAGAAACAACTCGCTCTGCACAGTGCTCTTACAGCCTAGTGGGAACATCTCTTCCAAAGGCCTGGGAAACGCAGTTTCTTTGCAGGTCTGATCTGGCTGAAGTAGGACTTCTGCTCTGGGTGTGCTACGTTGCCCTAGAGCTGAAAGGCACAACGTGCAGGCTTCTTTCCAAAGGGCGAGTTGGGCCCCACAGCATCTTGCTTCCAGCTCTTTGGGAAGCTAAGAAACAACTCGCTCTGCACAGTGCTCTTACAGCCTACCGGGAACATCTCTTCCAAAGGCCTGTGAAACGCAGTTTCTTTGCAGGCCTGATCTGGCTGAAGTAGGACTTCTGCTCTGGGTGTGCTACTTTGCCCTAGAGCTGAAAGGCACAACGTGCAGGCTTCTTTCCAAAGGGCGAGTTGGGCCCCACAGCATCTTGCTTCCAGCTCTTTGGGAAGCTAAGAAACAACTCGCTCTGCACAGTGCTCTTACAGCCTACCGGGAACATCTCTTCCAAAGGCCTGTGAAACGCAGTTTCTTTGCAGGCCTGATCCGGCTGAAGTAGGACTTCTGCTCTGGGTGTGCTACTTTGCCCTAGAGCTGAAAGGCACAACGTGCAGGCTTCTTTCCAAAGGGCGAGTTGGGCCCCACAGCATCTTGCTTCCAGCTCTTTGGGAAGCTAAGAAACAACTCGCTCTGCACAGTGCTCTTACAGCCTACCGGGAACATCTCTTCCAAAGGACTGTGAAACGCAGTTTCTTTGCAGGCCTGATCTGGCTGAAGTAGGACTTCTGCTCTGGGTGTGCTACTTTGCCCTGGAGCTGAAAGGCACAATGTGCAGGCTTCTTTCCAAAGGGCGAGTTGGGCCCCACAGAATCTTGCTTCCAGCTCTTGGGAAGCTAAGAAACAACTCGCTCTGCACAGTGCTCTTACAGCCTACCGGGAACATCTCTTCCAAAGGCCTGTGAAACGCAGTTTCTTTGCAGGCCTGATCTGGCTGAAGTAGGACTTCTGCTCTGGGTGTGCTACTTTGCCCTAGAGCTGAAAGGCACAACGTGCAGACTTCTTTCCAAAGGGCGAGTTGGGCCCCACAGCATCTTGCTTCCAGCTCTTTGGGAAGCTAAGAAACAACTCGCTCTGAACAGTGCTCTTACAGCCTACCGGGAACATCTCTTCCAAAGGCCTGTGAAACGCAGTTTCTTTGCAGGCCTGATCTGGCTGAAGTAGGACTTCTGCTCTGGGGTGCTACTTTGCCCTAGAGCTGAAAGGCACAACGTGCAGGCTTCTTTCCAAAGGGCGAGTTGGGCCCCACAGCATCTTGCTTCCAGCTCTTTGGGAAGCTAAGAAACAACTCGCTCTGCACAGTGCTCTTACAGCCTAGTGGGAACATCTCTTCCAAAGGCCTGTGAAACGCAGTTTCTTTGCAGGCCTGATCTGGCTGAAGTAGGACTTCTGCTCTGGGTGTGCTACTTTGCCCTGGAGCTGAAAGGCACAACGTGCAGGCTTCTTTCCAAAGGGCGAGTTGGGCCCCACAGCATCTTGCTTCCAGCTCTTTGGGAAGCTAAGAAACAACTCGCTCTGCACAGTGCTCTTACAGCCTAGTGGGAACATCTCTTCCAAAGGCCTGGGAAACGCAGTTTCTTTGCAGGTCTGATCTGGCTGAAGTAGGACTTCTGCTCTGGGTGTGCTACTTTGCCCTAGAGCTGAAAGGCACAACGTGCAGGCTTCTTTCCAAAGGGCGAGTTGGGCCCCACAGCATCTTGCTTCCAGCTCTTTGGGAAGCTAAGAAACAACTCGCTCTGCACAGTCTTCTTAAAGCCTAGTGGGAACATCACTTCCAAAGGCCTGTGAAACGCAGTTTCTTTGCAGGCCTGATCTGGCTGAAGTAGGACTTCTGCTCTGGGTGTGCTACTTTGCCCTAGAGCTGAAAGGCACAACGTGCAGGCTTCTTTCCAAAGGGCGAGTTGGGCCCCACAGCATCTTGCTTCCAGCTCTTTGGGAAGCTAAGAAACAACTCGCTCTGCACAGTGCTCTTACAGCCTACCGGGAACATCTCTTCCAAAGGCCTGTGAAACGCAGTTTCTTTGCAGGCCTGATCCGGCTGAAGTAGGACTTCTGCTCTGGGTGTGCTACTTTGCCCTAGAGCTGAAAGGCACAACGTGCAGGCTTCTTTCCAAAGGGCGAGTTGGGCCCCACAGCATCTTGCTTCCAGCTCTTTGGGAAGCTAAGAAACAACTCGCTCTGCACAGTGCTCTTACAGCCTACCGGGAACATCTCTTCCAAAGGCCTGTGAAACGCAGTTTCTTTGCAGGCCTGATCTGGCTGAAGTAGGACTTCTGCTGTGGGTGTGCTACTTTGCCCTACAGCTGAAAGGCACAACGTGCAGGCTTCTTTCCAAAGGGCGAGTTGGGCCCCACAGCATCTTGCTTCCAGCTCTTTGGGAAGCTAAGAAACAACTCTCTCTGCACAGTGCTCTTACAGCCTAGTGGGAACATCTCTTCCAAAGGCCGGTGAAACGCAGTTTCTTTGCAGGCCTGATCTGGCTGAAGTAGGACTTCTGCTCTGGGTGTGCTACTTTGCCCTAGAGCTGAAAGGCACAACGTGCAGGCTTCTTTCCAAAGGGCGAGTTGGGCCCCACAGCATCTTGCTTCCAGCTCTTTGGGAAGCTAAGAAACAACTCGCTCTGCACAGTGCTCTTACAGCCTACCGGGAACATCTCTTCCAAAGGCCTGTGAAACGCAGTTTCTTTGCAGGCCTGATCTGGCTGAAGTAGGACTTCTGCTCTGGGTGTGCTACTTTGCCCTAGAGCTGAAAGGCACAACGTGCAGGCTTCTTTCCAAAGGGCGAGTTGGGCCCCACAGCATCTTGCTTCCAGCTCTTTGGGAAGCTAAGAAACAACTCGCTCTGCACAGTGCTCTTACAGCCTACCGGGAACATCTCTTCCAAAGGCCTTTGAAACGCAGTTTCTTTGCAGGCCTGATCTGGCTGAAGTAGGACTTCTGCTCTGGGTGTGCTACTTTGCCCTAGAGCTGAAAGGCACAACGTGCAGGCTTCTTTCCAAAGGGCCAGTTGGGCCCCACAGCATCTTGCTTCCAGCTCTTTGGGAAGCTAAGAAACAACTCGCTCTGCACAGTGTTCTTACAGCCTAGTGGGAACATCTCTTCCAAAGGCCTGTGAAACGCAGTTTCTTTGCAGGCCTGATCTGGCTGAAGTAGGACTTCTGCTCTGGGTGTGCTACTTTGCCCTAGAGCTGAAAGGCACAACGTGCAGGCTTCTTTCCAAAGGGCGAGTTGGGCCCCACAACATCTTGCTTCCAGCTCTTTGGGAAGCTAAGAAACAACTCGCTCTGCACAGTGCTCTTACAGCCTACTGGGAACATCTCTTCCAAAGGCCTGTGAAACGCAGTTTCTTTGCAGGCCTGATCTGGCTGAAGTAGAACTTCTGCTCTGGGTGTGCTACGTTGCCCTGGAGGTGAAAGGCACAATCCGCAGGCTTCTTTCCAAAGGGCGAGTTGGGCCCCACAGCATCTTCCTTCCAGCTCTTTGGGAAGCTAAGAAACAACTGGCTCTGCAGACCTCTCTTACAGCCAACTGGGAGCATCTCTTGCAAAGGCCTGAGAAATGCAGTTTCTTTGCAGGCCTTATCTCGCTGAGGTAGAACTGCTGCTATGGCATATCCTTCTTTGGCCTAGTGTTGCAAGGCTCAAAGTCCTGCCTTGACTCCTCAAGGGCAGACAGGACCCACAGCGTGGGGCTTCCACCTCTTTAGGCCGCTAAGAAACAACTTGCTCTGCACTGGTGTTTTACAGCCTACAGGGAACGAGTCTTACAAAGGCCTGTGAAACGCAGTTTATTCCCAGCATTGATCTGGCTGAAGTAGAACTTCTGCTCTGCCGGGTCCTACATGGCGCTAGAGCTGCAAGGCACAAAGTCTTGCCTTGTTTCCACAAGGGTAGACAAGTCCCTCAGGTCCAGATTCCAGCTCTTTCGGTAGCTAAGAAACAACTCGCTCTGCACAGTGCTCTTACAGCCTAGTGGGAACATCTCTTCCAAAGGCCTGTGAAACGCAGTTTCTTTGCAGGCCTGATCTGGCTGAAGTAGGACTTCTGCTGTGGGTGTGCTACTTTGCCCTACAGCTGAAAGGCACAACGTGCAGGCTTCTTTCCAAAGGGCGAGTTGGGCCCCACAGCATCTTGCTTCCAGCTCTTTGGGAAGCTAAGAAACAACTCTCTCTGCACAGTGTTCTTACAGCCTAGTGGGAACATCTCTTCCAAAGGCCGGTGAAACGCAGTTTCTTTGCAGGCCTGATCTGGCTGAAGTAGGACTTCTGCTCTGGGTGTGCTACTTTGCCCTAGAGCTGAAAGGCACAACGTGCAGGCTTCTTTCCAAAGGGCGAGTTGGGCCCCACAGCATCTTGCTTCCAGCTCTTTGGGAAGCTAAGAAACAACTCGCTCTGCACAGTGCTCTTACAGCCTACCGGGAACATCTCTTCCAAAGGCCTGTGAAACGCAGTTTCTTTGCAGGCCTGATCTGGCTGAAGTAGGACTTCTGCTCTGGGTGTGCTACTTTGCCCTAGAGCTGAAAGGCACAACGTGCAGGCTTCTTTCCAAAGGGCGAGTTGGGCCCCACAGCATCTTGCTTCCAGCTCTTTGGGAAGCTAAGAAACAACTCGCTCTGCACAGTGCTCTTACAGCCTACCGGGAACATCTCTTCCAAAGGCCTTTGAAACGCAGTTTCTTTGCAGGCCTTATCTGGCTGAAGTAGGACTTCTGCTCTGGGTGTGCTACTTTGCCCTAGAGCTGAAAGGCACAACGTGCAGGCTTCTTTCCAAAGGGCCAGTTGGGCCCCACAGCATCTTGCTTCCAGCTCTTTGGGAAGCTAAGAAACAACTCGCTCTGCACAGTGTTCTTACAGCCTAGTGGGAACATCTCTTCCAAAGGCCGGTGAAACGCAGTTTCTTTGCAGGCCTGATCTGGCTGAAGTAGGACTTCTGCTCTGGGTGTGCTACTTTGCCCTAGAGCTGAAAGGCACAACGTGCAGGCTTCTTTCCAAAGGGCGAGTTGGGCCCCACAGCATCTTGCTTCCAGCTCTTTGGGAAGCTAAGAAACAACTCGCTCTGCACAGTGCTCTTACAGCCTACCGGGAACATCTCTTCAAAAGGCCTGTGAAACGCAGTTTCTTTGCAGGCCTGATCTGGCTGAAGTAGGACTTCTGCTCTGGGTGTGCTCCTTTGCCCTAGAGCTGAAAGGCACAACGTGCAGGCTTCTTTCCAAAGGGCGAGTTGGGCCCCACAGCATCTTGCTTCCAGCTCTTTGGGAAGCTAAGAAACAACTCGCTCTGCACAGTGTTCTTACAGCCTAGTGGGAACATCTCTTCCAAAGGCCGGTGAAACGCAGTTTCTTTGCAGGCCTGATCTGGCTGAAGTAGGACTTCTGCTCTGGGTGTGCTACTTTGCCCTAGAGCTGAAAGGCACAACGTGCAGGCTTCTTTCCAAAGGGCGAGTTGGGCCCCACAGCATCTTGCTTCCAGCTCTTTGGGAAGCTAAGAAACAACTCGCTCTGCACAGTGCTCTTACAGCCTACCGGGAACATCTCTTCCAAAGGCCTGTGAAACGCAGTTTCTTTGCAGGCCTGATCTGGCTGAAGTAGGACTTCTGCTCTGGGTGTGCTACTTTGCCCTAGAGCTGAAAGGCAAAACGTGCAGGCTTCTTTCCAAAGGGCGAGTTGGGCCCCACAGCATCTTGCTTCCAGCTCTTTGGGAAGCTAAGAAACAACTCGCTCTGCACAGTGCTCTTACAGCCTACCGGGAACATCTCTTCCAAAGGCCTTTGAAACGCAGTTTCTTTGCAGGCCTTATCTGGCTGAAGTAGGACTTCTGCTCTGGGTGTGCTACTTTGCCCTAGAGCTGAAAGGCACAACGTGCAGGCTTCTTTCCAAAGGGCCAGTTGGGCCCCACAGCATCTTGCTTCCAGCTCTTTGGGAAGCTAAGAAACAACTCGCTCTGCACAGTGTTCTTACAGCCTAGTGGGAACATCTCTTCCAAAGGCCGGTGAAACGCAGTTTCTTTGCAGGCCTGATCTGGCTGAAGTAGGACTTCTGCTCTGGGTGTGCTACTTTGCCCTAGAGCTGAAAGGCACAACGTGCAGGCTTCTTTCCAAAGGGCGAGTTGGGCCCCACAGCATCTTGCTTCCAGCTCTTTGGGAAGCTAAGAAACAACTCGCTCTGCACAGTGCTCTTACAGCCTACCGGGAACATCTCTTCCAAAGGCCTGTGAAACGCAGTTTCTTTGCAGGCCTGATCTGGCTGAAGTAGGACTTCTGCTCTGGGTGTGCTACTTTGCCCTAGAGCTGAAAGGCACAACGTGCAGGCTTCTTTCCAAAGGGCGAGTTGGGCCCCACAGCATCTTGCTTCCAGCTCTTTGGGAAGCTAAGAAACAACTCGCTCTGCACAGTGCTCTTACAGCCTACCGGGAACATCTCTTCCAAAGGCCTTTGAAACGCAGTTTCTTTGCAGGCCTTATCTGGCTGAAGTAGGACTTCTGCTCTGGGTGTGCTACTTTGCCCTAGAGCTGAAAGGCACAACGTGCAGGCTTCTTTCCAAAGGGCGAGTTGGGCCCCACAGCATCTTGCTTCCAGCTCTTTGGGAAGCTAAGAAACAACTCGCTCTGCACAGTGCTCTTACAGCCTAGTGGGAACATCTCTTCCAAAGGCCTGTGAAACGCAGTTTCTTTGCAGGCCTGATCTGGCTGAAGTAGGACTTCTGCTCTGGGTGTGCTACTTTGCCCTAGAGCTGAAAGGCACAACGTGCAGGCTTCTTTCCAAAGGGCGAGTTGGGCCCCACAGCATCTTGCTTCCAGCTCTTTGGGAAGCTAAGAAACAACTCGCTCTGCACAGTGCTCTTACAGCCTACCGGGAACATCTCTTCCAAAGGCCTGTGAAACGCAGTTTCTTTGCAGGCCTGATCCGGCTGAAGTAGGACTTCTGCTCTGGGTGTGCTACTTTGCCCTAGAGCTGAAAGGCACAACGTGCAGGCTTCTTTCCAAAGGGCGAGTTGGGCCCCACAGCATCTTGCTTCCAGCTCTTTGGGAAGCTAAGAAACAACTCGCTCTGCACAGTGCTCTTACAGCCTAGTGGGAACATCTCTTCCAAAGGCCTGGGAAACGCAGTTTCTTTGCAGGCCTGATCTGGCTGAAGTAGGACTTCTGCTCTGGGTGTGCTACGTTGCCCTAGAGCTGAAAGGCACAACGTGCAGGCTTCTTTCCAAAGGGCGAGTTGGGCCCCACAGCATCTTGCTTCCAGCTCTTTGGGAAGCTAAGAAACAACTCGCTCTGCACAGTGCTCTTACAGCCTAGTGGGAACATCTCTTCCAAAGGCCTGTGAAACGCAGTTGCTTTGCAGGCCTGATCTGGCTGAAGTAGGACTTCTGCTCTGGGTGTCCTACTTTGCCCTAGAGCTGAAAGGCACAACGTGCAGGCTTCTTTCCAAAGGGCGAGTTGGGCCCCACAGCATCTTGCTTCCAGCTCTTTGGGAAGCTAAGAAACAACTCGCTCTGCACAGTGCTCTTAGAGCCTAGTGGGAACATCTCTTCCAAAGGCCTGTGAAACGCAGTTTCTTTGCAGGCCAGATCTGGCTGAAGTAGGACTTCTGCTCTGGGTGTGCTACTTTGCCCTAGAGCTGAAAGGCACAACGTGCAGTCTTCTTTCCAAAGGGCGAGTTGGGCCCCACAGCATCTTGCTTCCAGCTCTTTGGGAAGCTAAGAAACAACTCGCTCTGCACAGTGCTCTTACAGCCTACCGGGAACATCTCTTCCAAAGGCCTGTGAAACGCAGTTTCTTTGCAGGCCTGATCTGGCTGAAGTAGGACTTCTGCTCTGGGTGTGCTACTTTGCCCTAGAGCTGAAAGGCACAACGTGCAGGCTTCTTTCCAAAGGGCCAGTTGGGCCCCACAGCATCTTGCTTCCAGCTCTTTGGGAAGCTAAGAAACAACTCGCTCTGCACAGTGCTCTTACAGCCTAGTGGGAGCATCTCTTCCAAAGGCCTGGGAAACGCAGTTTCTTTGCAGGTCTGATCTGGCTGAAGTAGGACTTCTGCTCTGGGTGTGCTACGTTGCCCTAGAGCTGAAAGGCACAACGTGCAGGCTTCTTTCCAAAGGGCGAGTTGGGCCCCACAGCATCTTGCTTCCAGCTCTTTGGGAAGCTAAGAAACAACTCGCTCTGCACAGTGCTCTTACAGCCTACCGGGAACATCTCTTCCAAAGGCCTGTGAAACGCAGTTTCTTTGCAGGCCTGATCTGGCTGAAGTAGGACTTCTGCTCTGGGTGTGCTACTTTGCCCTAGAGCTGAAAGGCACAACGTGCAGGCTTCTTTACAAAGGGCGAGTTGGGCCCCACAGCATCTTGCTTCCAGCTCTTTGGGAAGCTAAGAAACAACTCGCTCTGCACAGTGCTCTTACAGCCTACCGGGAACATCTCTTCCAAAGGCCTGTGAAACGCAGTTTCTTTGCAGGCCTGATCCGGCTGAAGTAGGACTTCTGCTCTGGGTGTGCTACTTTGCCCTAGAGCTGAAAGGCACAACGTGCAGGCTTCTTTCCAAAGGGCGAGTTGGGCCCCACAGCATCTTGCTTCCAGCTCTTTGGGAAGCTAAGAAACAACTCGCTCTGCACAGTGCTCTTACAGCCTACCGGGAACATCTCTTCCAAAGGCCTGTGAAACGCAGTTTCTTTGCAGGCCTGATCTGGCTGAAGTAGGACTTCTGCTCTGGGTGTGCTACTTTGCCCTGGAGCTGAAAGGCACAATGTGCAGGCTTCTTTCCAAAGGGCGAGTTGGGCCCCACAGCATCTTGCTTCCAGCTCTTGGGAAGCTAAGAAACAACTCGCTCTGCACAGTGCTCTTACAGCCTACCGGGAACATCTCTTCCAAAGGCCTGTGAAACGCAGTTTCTTTGCAGGCCTGATCTGGCTGAAGTAGGACTTCTGCTCTGGGTGTGCTACTTTGCCCTAGAGCTGAAAGGCACAACGTGCAGACTTCTTTCCAAAGGGCGAGTTGGGCCCCACAGCATCTTGCTTCCAGCTCTTTGGGAAGCTAAGAAACAACTCGCTCTGAACAGTGCTCTTACAGCCTACCGGGAACATCTCTTCCAAAGGCCTGTGAAACGCAGTTTCTTTGCAGGCCTGATCTGGCTGAAGTAGGACTTCTGCTCTGGGGTGCTACTTTGCCCTAGAGCTGAAAGGCACAACGTGCAGGCTTCTTTCCAAAGGGCGAGTTGGGCCCCACAGCATCTTGCTTCCAGCTCTTTGGGAAGCTAAGAAACAACTCGCTCTGCACAGTGCTCTTACAGCCTAGTGGGAACATCTCTTCCAAAGGCCGGTGAAACGCAGTTTCTTTGCAGGCCTGATCTGGCTGAAGTAGGACTTCTGCTCTGGGTGTGCTACTTTGCCCTAGAGCTGAAAGGCACAACGTGCAGGCTTCTTTCCAAAGGGCGAGTTGGGCCCCACAGCATCTTGCTTCCAGCTCTTTGGGAAGCTAAGAAACAACTCGCTCTGCACAGTGCTCTTACAGCCTACCGGGAACATCTCTTCCAAAGGCCTGTGAAACGCAGTTTCTTTGCAGGCCTGATCTGGCTGAAGTAGGACTTCTGCTCTGGGTGTGCTACTTTGCCCTAGAGCTGAAAGGCACAACGTGCAGGCTTCTTTCCAAAGGGCGAGTTGGGCCCCACAGCATCTTGCTTCCAGCTCTTTGGGAAGCTAAGAAACAACTCGCTCTGCAGAGTGCTCTTACAGCCTACCGGGAACATCTCTTCCAAAGGCCTGTGAAACGCAGTTTGGTTGCAGGCCTGATCTGGCTGAAGTAGGACTTCTGCTCTGTGTGTGATACTTTGCCCTAGAGCTGAAAGGCACAACGTGCAGGCTTCTTTCCAAAGGGCGAGTTGGGCCCCACAGCATCTTGCTTCCAGCTCTTTGAGAAGCTAAGAAACAACTCGCTCTGCACAGTGCTCTTACAGCCTACCGGGAACATCTCTTCCAAAGGCCTTTGAAACGCAGTTTCTTTGCAGGCCTTATCTGGCTGAAGTAGGACTTCTGCTCTGGGTGTGCTACTTTGCCCTAGAGCTGAAAGGCACAACGTGCAGGCTTCTTTCCAAAGGGTGAGTTGGGCCCCACAGCATCTTGCTTCCAGCTCTTTGGGAAGCTAAGAAACAACTCGCTCTGCACAGTGCTCTTACAGCCTACCGGGAACATCTCTTCCAAAGGCCTGTGAAACGCAGTTTCTTTGCAGGCCTGATCTGGCTG
The DNA here is from genome assembly GCF_041296265.1 of Equus caballus. NCBI lineage: Eukaryota > Metazoa > Chordata > Mammalia > Perissodactyla > Equidae > Equus > Equus caballus. Next base: position 1,705,243 of record NC_091712.1, read on the forward strand.
AAGTAGGACTTCTGCTCTGGGTGTGCTACTTTGCCCTAGAGCTGAAAGGCACAACGTGCAGGCTTCTTTCCAAAGGGCCAGTTGGGCCCCACAGCATCTTGCTTCCAGCTCTTTGGGAAGCTAAGAAACAACTCGCTCTGCACAGTGCTCTTACAGCCTAGTGGGAACATCTCTTCCAAAGGCCTGGGAAACGCAGTTTCTTTGCAGGTCTGATCTGGCTGAAGTAGGACTTCTGCTCTGGGTGTGCTACTTTGCCCTAGAGCTGAAAGGCACAACGTGCAGGCTTCTTTCCAAAGGGCGAGTTGGGCCCCACAGCATCTTGCTTCCAGCTCTTTGGGAAGCTAAGAAACAACTCGCTCTGCACAGTCTTCTTAAAGCCTAGTGGGAACATCTCTTCCAAAGGCCTGTGAAACGCAGTTTCTTTGCAGGCCTGATCTGGCTGAAGTAGGACTTCTGCTCTGGGTGTGCTACTTTGCCCTAGAGCTGAAAGGCACAACGTGCAGGCTTCTTTCCAAAGGGCGAGTTGGGCCCCACAGCATCTTGCTTCCAGCTCTTTGGGAAGCTAAGAAACAACTCGCTCTGCACAGTGCTCTTACAGCCTACCGGGAACATCTCTTCCAAAGGCCTGTGAAACGCAGTTTCTTTGCAGGCCTGATCCGGCTGAAGTAGGACTTCTGCTCTGGGTGTGCTACTTTGCCCTAGAGCTGAAAGGCACAACGTGCAGGCTTCTTTCCAAAGGGCGAGTTGGGCCCCACAGCATCTTGCTTCCAGCTCTTTGGGAAGCTAAGAAACAACTCGCTCTGCACAGTGCTCTTACAGCCTACCGGGAACATCTCTTCCAAAGGCCTGTGAAACGCAGTTTCTTTGCAGGCCTGATCTGGCTGAAGTAGGACTTCTGCTCTGGGTGTGCTACTTTGCCCTGGAGCTGAAAGGCACAACGTGCAGGCTTCTTTCCAAAGGGCGAGTTGGGCCCCACAGCATCTTGCTTCCAGCTCTTGGGAAGCTAAGAAACAACTCGCTCTGCACAGTGCTCTTACAGCCTACCGGGAACATCTCTTCCAAAGGCCTGTGAAACGCAGTTTCTTTGCAGGCCTGATCTGGCTGAAGTAGGACTTCTGCTCTGGGTGTGCTACTTTGCCCTAGAGCTGAAAGGCACAACGTGCAGACTTCTTTCCAAAGGGCGAGTTGGGCCCCACAGCATCTTGCTTCCAGCTCTTTGGGAAGCTAAGAAACAACTCGCTCTGAACAGTGCTCTTACAGCCTACCGGGAACATCTCTTCCAAAGGCCTGTGAAACGCAGTTTCTTTGCAGGCCTGATCTGGCTGAAGTAGGACTTCTGCTCTGGGTGTGCTACTTTGCCCTGGAGCTGAAAGGCACAACGTGCAGGCTTCTTTCCAAAGGGCGAGTTGGGCCCCACAGCATCTTGCTTCCAGCTCTTTGGGAAGCTAAGAAACAACTCGCTCTGCACAGTGCTCTTACAGCCTAGTGGGAACATCTCTTCCAAAGGCCTGGGAAACGCAGTTTCTTTGCAGGTCTGATCTCGCTGAAGTAGGACTTCTGCTCTGGGTGTGCTACTTTGCCCTAGAGCTGAAAGGCACAACGTGCAGGCTTCTTTCCAAAGGGCGAGTTGGGCCCCACAGCATCTTGCTTCCAGCTCTTTGGGAAGCTAAGAAACAACTCGCTCTGCACAGTGCTCTTACAGCCTAGTGGGAACATCTCTTCCAAAGGCCTGTGAAACGCAGTTGCTTTGCAGGCCTGATCTGGCTGAAGTAGGACTTCTGCTCTGGGTGTGCTACTTTGCCCTAGAGCTGAAAGGCACAACGTGCAGGCTTCTTTCCAAAGGGCGAGTTGGGCCCCACAGCATCTTGCTTCCAGCTCTTTGGGAAGCTAAGAAACAACTCGCTCTGCACAGTGCTCTTAGAGCCTAGTGGGAACATCTCTTCCAAAGGCCTGTGAAACGCAGTTTCTTTGCAGGCCTGATCTGGCTGAAGTAGGACTTCTGCTCTGGGTGTGCTACTTTGCCCTAGAGCTGAAAGGCACAACGTGCAGTCTTCTTTCCAAAGGGCGAGTTGGGCCCCACAGCATCTTGCTTCCAGCTCTTTGGGAAGCTAAGAAACAACTCGCTCTGCACAGTGCTCTTACAGCCTACCGGGAACATCTCTTCCAAAGGCCTGTGAAACGCAGTTTCTTTGCAGGCCTGATCTGGCTGAAGTAGGACTTCTGCTCTGGGTGTGCTACTTTGCCCTAGAGCTGAAAGGCACAACGTGCAGGCTTCTTTCCAAAGGGCCAGTTGGGCCCCACAGCATCTTGCTTCCAGCTCTTTGGGAAGCTAAGAAACAACTCGCTCTGCACAGTGCTCTTACAGCCTAGTGGGAACATCTCTTCCAAAGGCCTGGGAAACGCAGTTTCTTTGCAGGTCTGATCTGGCTGAAGTAGGACTTCTGCTCTGGGTGTGCTACTTTGCCCTAGAGCTGAAAGGCACAACGTGCAGGCTTCTTTCCAAAGGGCGAGTTGGGCCCCACAGCATCTTGCTTCCAGCTCTTTGGGAAGCTAAGAAACAACTCGCTCTGCACAGTCTTCTTAAAGCCTAGTGGGAACATCTCTTCCAAAGGCCTGTGAAACGCAGTTTCTTTGCAGGCCTGATCTGGCTGAAGTAGGACTTCTGCTCTGGGTGTGCTACTTTGCCCTAGAGCTGAAAGGCACAACGTGCAGTCTTCTTTCCAAAGGGCGAGTTGGGCCCCACAGCATCTTGCTTCCAGCTCTTTGGGAAGCTAAGAAACAACTCGCTCTGCACAGTGCTCTTACAGCCTACCGGGAACATCTCTTCCAAAGGCCTGTGAAACGCAGTTTCTTTGCAGGCCTGATCCGGCTGAAGTAGGACTTCTGCTCTGGGTGTGCTACTTTGCCCTAGAGCTGAAAGGCACAACGTGCAGGCTTCTTTCCAAAGGGCGAGTTGGGCCCCACAGCATCTTGCTTCCAGCTCTTTGGGAAGCTAAGAAACAACTCGCTCTGCACAGTGCTCTTACAGCCTACCGGGAACATCTCTTCCAAAGGCCTGTGAAACGCAGTTTCTTTGCAGGCCTGATCTGGCTGAAGTAGGACTTCTGCTCTGGGTGTGCTACTTTGCCCTGGAGCTGAAAGGCACAACGTGCAGGCTTCTTTCCAAAGGGCGAGTTGGGCCCCACAGCATCTTGCTTCCAGCTCTTGGGAAGCTAAGAAACAACTCGCTCTGCACAGTGCTCTTACAGCCTACCGGGAACATCTCTTCCAAAGGCCTGTGAAACGCAGTTTCTTTGCAGGCCTGATCTGGCTGAAGTAGGACTTCTGCTCTGGGTGTGCTACTTTGCCCTAGAGCTGAAAGGCACAACGTGCAGACTTCTTTCCAAAGGGCGAGTTGGGCCCCACAGCATCTTGCTTCCAGCTCTTTGGGAAGCTAAGAAACAACTCGCTCTGAAGAGTGCTCTTACAGCCTACCGGGAACATCTCTTCCAAAGGCCTGTGAAACGCAGTTTCTTTGCAGGCCTGATCTGGCTGAAGTAGGACTTCTGCTCTGGGGTGCTACTTTGCCCTAGAGCTGAAAGGCACAACGTGCAGGCTTCTTTCCAAAGGGCGAGTTGGGCCCCACAGCATCTTGCTTCCAGCTCTTTGGGAAGCTAAGAAACAACTCGCTCTGCACAGTGCTCTTACAGCCTAGTGGGAACCTCTCTTCCAAAGGCCTGTGAAACGCAGTTTCTTTGCAGGCCTGATCTGGCTGAAGTAGGACTTCTGCTCTGGGTGTGCTACTTTGCCCTGGAGCTGAAAGGCACAACGTGCAGGCTTCTTTCCAAAGGGCGAGTTGGGCCCCACAGCATCTTGCTTCCAGCTCTTTGGGAAGCTAAGAAACAACTCGCTCTGCACAGTGCTCTTACAGCCTAGTGGGAACATCTCTTCCAAAGGCCTGGGAAACGCAGTTTCTTTGCAGGTCTGATCTGGCTGAAGTAGGACTTCTGCTCTGGGTGTGCTACATTGCCCTAGAGCTGAAAGGCACAACGTGCAGGCTTCTTTCCAAAGGGCGAGTTGGGCCCCACAGCATCTTGCTTCCAGCTCTTTGGGAAGCTAAGAAACAACTCGCTCTGCACAGTCTTCTTAAAGCCTAGTGGGAACATCTCTTCCAAAGGCCTGTGAAACGCAGTTTCTTTGCAGGCCTGATCTGGCTGAAGTAGGACTTCTGCTCTGGGTGTGCTACTTTGCCCTAGAGCTGAAAGGCACAACGTGCAGGCTTCTTTCCAAAGGGCGAGTTGGGCCCCACAGCATCTTGCTTCCAGCTCTTTGGGAAGCTAAGAAACAACTCGCTCTGCACAGTGCTCTTACAGCCTACCGGGAACATCTCTTCCAAAGGCCTGTGAAACGCAGTTTCTTTGCAGGCCTGATCCGGCTGAAGTAGGACTTCTGCTCTGGGTGTGCTACTTTGCCCTAGAGCTGAAAGGCACAACGTGCAGGCTTCTTTCCAAAGGGCGAGTTGGGCCCCACAGCATCTTGCTTCCAGCTCTTTGGGAAGCTAAGAAACAACTCGCTCTGCACAGTGCTCTTACAGCCTACCGGGAACATCTCTTCCAAAGGCCTGTGAAACGCAGTTTCTTTGCAGGCCTGATCTGGCTGAAGTAGGACTTCTGCTGTGGGTGTGCTACTTTGCCCTACAGCTGAAAGGCACAACGTGCAGGCTTCTTTCCAAAGGGCGAGTTGGGCCCCACAGCATCTTGCTTCCAGCTCTTTGGGAAGCTAAGAAACAACTCTCTCTGCACAGTGTTCTTACAGCCTAGTGGGAACATCTCTTCCAAAGGCCGGTGAAACGCAGTTTCTTTGCAGGCCTGATCTGGCTGAAGTAGGACTTCTGCTCTGGGTGTGCTACTTTGCCCTAGAGCTGAAAGGCACAACGTGCAGGCTTCTTTCCAAAGGGCGAGTTGGGCCCCACAGCATCTTGCTTCCAGCTCTTTGGGAAGCTAAGAAACAACTCGCTCTGCACAGTGCTCTTACAGCCTACCGGGAACATCTCTTCCAAAGGCCTGTGAAACGCAGTTTCTTTGCAGGCCTGATCTGGCTGAAGTAGGACTTCTGCTCTGGGTGTGCTACTTTGCCCTAGAGCTGAAAGGCACAACGTGCAGGCTTCTTTCCAAAGGGCGAGTTGGGCCCCACAGCATCTTGCTTCCAGCTCTTTGGGAAGCTAAGAAACAACTCGCTCTGCACAGTGCTCTTACAGCCTACCGGGAACATCTCTTCCAAAGGCCTTTGAAACGCAGTTTCTTTGCAGGCCTTATCTGGCTGAAGTAGGACTTCTGCTCTGGGTGTGCTACTTTGCCCTAGAGCTGAAAGGCACAACGTGCAGGCTTCTTTCCAAAGGGCGAGTTGGGCCCCACAGCATCTTGCTTCCAGCTCTTTGGGAAGCTAAGAAACAACTCTCTCTGCACAGTGTTCTTACAGCCTAGTGGGAACATCTCTTCCAAAGGCCGGTGAAACGCAGTTTCTTTGCAGGCCTGATCTGGCTGAAGTAGGACTTCTGCTCTGGGTGTGCTACTTTGCCCTAGAGCTGAAAGGCACAACGTGCAGGCTTCTTTCCAAAGGGCGAGTTGGGCCCCACAGCATCTTGCTTCCAGCTCTTTGGGAAGCTAAGAAACAACTCGCTCTGCACAGTGCTCTTACAGCCTACCGGGAACATCTCTTCCAAAGGCCTGTGAAACGCAGTTTCTTTGCAGGCCTGATCTGGCTGAAGTAGGACTTCTGCTCTGGGTGTGCTACTTTGCCCTAGAGCTGAAAGGCACAACGTGCAGGCTTCTTTCCAAAGGGCGAGTTGGGCCCCACAGCATCTTGCTTCCAGCTCTTTGGGAAGCTAAGAAACAACTCGCTCTGCACAGTGCTCTTACAGCCTACCGGGAACATCTCTTCCAAAGGCCTTTGAAACGCAGTTTCTTTGCAGGCCTTATCTGGCTGAAGTAGGACTTCTGCTCTGGGTGTGCTACTTTGCCCTAGAGCTGAAAGGCACAACGTGCAGGCTTCTTTCCAAAGGGCCAGTTGGGCCCCACAGCATCTTGCTTCCAGCTCTTTGGGAAGCTAAGAAACAACTCGCTCTGCACAGTGTTCTTACAGCCTAGTGGGAACATCTCTTCCAAAGGCCGGTGAAACGCAGTTTCTTTGCAGGCCTGATCTGGCTGAAGTAGGACTTCTGCTCTGGGTGTGCTACTTTGCCCTAGAGCTGAAAGGCACAACGTGCAGGCTTCTTTCCAAAGGGCGAGTTGGGCCCCACAGCATCTTGCTTCCAGCTCTTTGGGAAGCTAAGAAACAACTCGCTCTGCACAGTGCTCTTACAGCCTACCGGGAACATCTCTTCCAAAGGCCTGTGAAACGCAGTTTCTTTGCAGGCCTGATCTGGCTGAAGTAGGACTTCTGCTCTGGGTGTGCTACTTTGCCCTAGAGCTGAAAGGCACAACGTGCAGGCTTCTTTCCAAAGGGCGAGTTGGGCCCCACAGCATCTTGCTTCCAGCTCTTTGGGAAGCTAAGAAACAACTCGCTCTGCACAGTGCTCTTACAGCCTACCGGGAACATCTCTTACAAAGGCCTTTGAAACGCAGTTTCTTTGCAGGCCTTATCTGGCTGAAGTAGGACTTCTGCTCTGGGTGTGCTACTTTGCCCTAGAGCTGAAAGGCACAACGTGCAGGCTTCTTTCCAAAGGGCCAGTTGGGCCCCACAGCATCTTGCTTCCAGCTCTTTGGGAAGCTAAGAAACAACTCGCTCTGCACAGTGCTCTTACAGCCTACCGGGAACATCTCTTCCAAAGGCCTGTGAAACGCAGTTTCTTTGCAGGCCTGATCTGGCTGAAGTAGGACTTCTGCTCTGGGTGTGCTACTTTGCCCTAGAGCTGAAAGGCACAACGTGCAGACTTCTTTCCAAAGGGCGAGTTGGGCCCCACAGCATCTTGCTTCCAGCTCTTTGGGAAGCTAAGAAACAACTCGCTCTGAAGAGTGCTCTTACAGCCTACCGGGAACATCTCTTCCAAAGGCCTGTGAAACGCAGTTTCTTTGCAGGCCTGATCTGGCTGAAGTAGGACTTCTGCTCTGGGGTGCTACTTTGCCCTAGAGCTGAAAGGCACAACGTGCAGGCTTCTTTCCAAAGGGCGAGTTGGGCCCCACAGCATCTTGCTTCCAGCTCTTTGGGAAGCTAAGAAACAACTCGCTCTGCACAGTGCTCTTACAGCCTAGTGGGAACATCTCTTCCAAAGGCCTGTGAAACGCAGTTTCTTTGCAGGCCTGATCTGGCTGAAGTAGGACTTCTGCTCTGGGTGTGCTACTTTGCCCTGGAGCTGAAAGGCACAACGTGCAGGCTTCTTTCCAAAGGGCGAGTTGGGCCCCACAGCATCTTGCTTCCAGCTCTTTGGGAAGCTAAGAAACAACTCGCTCTGCACAGTGCTCTTACAGCCTAGTGGGAACATCTCTTCCAAAGGCCTGGGAAACGCAGTTTCTTTGCAGGTCTGATCTGGCTGAAGTAGGACTTCTGCTCTGGGTGTGCTACATTGCCCTAGAGCTGAAAGGCACAACGTGCAGGCTTCTTTCCAAAGGGCGAGTTGGGCCCCACAGCATCTTGCTTCCAGCTCTTTGGGAAGCTAAGAAACAACTCGCTCTGCACAGTCTTCTTAAAGCCTAGTGGGAACATCTCTTCCAAAGGCCTGTGAAACGCAGTTTCTTTGCAGGCCTGATCTGGCTGAAGTAGGACTTCTGCTCTGGGTGTGCTACTTTGCCCTAGAGCTGAAAGGCACAACGTGCAGGCTTCTTTCCAAAGGGCGAGTTGGGCCCCACAGCATCTTGCTTCCAGCTCTTTGGGAAGCTAAGAAACAACTCGCTCTGCACAGTGCTCTTACAGCCTACCGGGAACATCTCTTCCAAAGGCCTGTGAAACGCAGTTTCTTTGCAGGCCTGATCCGGCTGAAGTAGGACTTCTGCTCTGGGTGTGCTACTTTGCCCTAGAGCTGAAAGGCACAACGTGCAGGCTTCTTTCCAAAGGGCGAGTTGGGCCCCACAGCATCTTGCTTCCAGCTCTTTGGGAAGCTAAGAAACAACTCGCTCTGCACAGTGCTCTTACAGCCTACCGGGAACATCTCTTCCAAAGGCCTGTGAAACGCAGTTTCTTTGCAGGCCTGATCTGGCTGAAGTAGGACTTCTGCTGTGGGTGTGCTACTTTGCCCTACAGCTGAAAGGCACAACGTGCAGGCTTCTTTCCAAAGGGCGAGTTGGGCCCCACAGCATCTTGCTTCCAGCTCTTTGGGAAGCTGAGAAACAACTCTCTCTGCACAGTGTTCTTACAGCCTAGTGGGAACATCTCTTCCAAAGGCCGGTGAAACGCAGTTTCTTTGCAGGCCTGATCTGGCTGAAGTAGGACTTCTGCTCTGGGTGTGCTACTTTGCCCTAGAGCTGAAAGGCACAACGTGCAGGCTTCTTTCCAAAGGGCGAGTTGGGCCCCACAGCATCTTGCTTCCAGCTCTTTGGGAAGCTAAGAAACAACTCGCTCTGCACAGTGCTCTTACAGCCTACCGGGAACATCTCTTCCAAAGGCCTGTGAAACGCAGTTTCTTTGCAGGCCTGATCTGGCTGAAGTAGGACTTCTGCTCTGGGTGTGCTACTTTGCCCTAGAGCTGAAAGGCACAACGTGCAGGCTTCTTTCCAAAGGGCGAGTTGGGCCCCACAGCATCTTGCTTCCAGCTCTTTGGGAAGCTAAGAAACAACTCGCTCTGCACAGTGCTCTTACAGCCTACCGGGAACATCTCTTCCAAAGGCCTTTGAAACGCAGTTTCTTTGCAGGCCTTATCTGGCTGAAGTAGGACTTCTGCTCTGGGTGTGCTACTTTGCCCTAGAGCTGAAAGGCACAACGTGCAGGCTTCTTTCCAAAGGGCGAGTTGGGCCCCACAGCATCTTGCTTCCAGCTCTTTGGGAAGCTAAGAAACAACTCTCTCTGCACAGTGTTCTTACAGCCTAGTGGGAACATCTCTTCCAAAGGCCGGTGAAACGCAGTTTCTTTGCAGGCCTGATCTGGCTGAAGTAGGACTTCTGCTCTGGGTGTGCTACTTTGCCCTAGAGCTGAAAGGCACAACGTGCAGGCTTCTTTCCAAAGGGCGAGTTGGGCCCCACAGCATCTTGCTTCCAGCTCTTTGGGAAGCTAAGAAACAACTCGCTCTGCACAGTGCTCTTACAGCCTACCGGGAACATCTCTTCCAAAGGCCTGTGAAACGCAGTTTCTTTGCAGGCCTGATCTGGCTGAAGTAGGACTTCTGCTCTGGGTGTGCTACTTTGCCCTAGAGCTGAAAGGCACAACGTGCAGGCTTCTTTCCAAAGGGCGAGTTGGGCCCCACAGCATCTTGCTTCCAGCTCTTTGGGAAGCTAAGAAACAACTCGCTCTGCACAGTGCTCTTACAGCCTACCGGGAACATCTCTTCCAAAGGCCTTTGAAACGCAGTTTCTTTGCAGGCCTTATCTGGCTGAAGTAGGACTTCTGCTCTGGGTGTGCTACTTTGCCCTAGAGCTGAAAGGCACAACGTGCAGGCTTCTTTCCAAAGGGCCAGTTGGGCCCCACAGCATCTTGCTTCCAGCTCTTTGGGAAGCTAAGAAACAACTCGCTCTGCACAGTGTTCTTACAGCCTAGTGGGAACATCTCTTCCAAAGGCCGGTGAAACGCAGTTTCTTTGCAGGCCTGATCTGGCTGAAGTAGGACTTCTGCTCTGGGTGTGCTACTTTGCCCTAGAGCTGAAAGGCACAACGTGCAGGCTTCTTTCCAAAGGGCGAGTTGGGCCCCACAGCATCTTGCTTCCAGCTCTTTGGGAAGCTAAGAAACAACTCGCTCTGCACAGTGCTCTTACAGCCTACCGGGAACATCTCTTCCAAAGGCCTGTGAAACGCAGTTTCTTTGCAGGCCTGATCTGGCTGAAGTAGGACTTCTGCTCTGGGTGTGCTACTTTGCCCTAGAGCTGAAAGGCACAACGTGCAGGCTTCTTTCCAAAGGGCGAGTTGGGCCCCACAGCATCTTGCTTCCAGCTCTTTGGGAAGCTAAGAAACAACTCGCTCTGCACAGTGCTCTTACAGCCTACCGGGAACATCTCTTACAAAGGCCTTTGAAACGCAGTTTCTTTGCAGGCCTTATCTGGCTGAAGTAGGACTTCTGCTCTGGGTGTGCTACTTTGCCCTAGAGCTGAAAGGCACAACGTGCAGGCTTCTTTCCAAAGGGCCAGTTGGGCCCCACAGCATCTTGCTTCCAGCTCTTTGGGAAGCTAAGAAACAACTCGCTCTGCACAGTGCTCTTACAGCCTAGTGGGAACATCTCTTCCAAAGGCCTGGGAAACGCAGTTTCTTTGCAGGTCTGATCTGGCTGAAGTAGGACTTCTGCTCTGGGTGTGCTACTTTGCCCTAGAGCTGAAAGGCACAACGTGCAGGCTTCTTTCCAAAGGGCGAGTTGGGCCCCACAGCATCTTGCTTCCAGCTCTTTGGGAAGCTAAGAAACAACTCGCTCTGCACAGTGCTCTTACAGCCTACCGGGAACATCTCTTCCAAAGGCCTGTGAAACGCAGTTTCTTTGCAGGCCTGATCTGGCTGAAGTAGGACTTCTGCTCTGGGTGTGCTACTTTGCCCTAGAGCTGAAAGGCACAACGTGCAGGCTTCTTTCCAAAGGGCGAGTTGGGCCCCACAGCATCTTGCTTCCAGCTCTTTGGGAAGCTAAGAAACAACTCGCTCTGCACAGTGCTCTTACAGCCTAGTGGGAACATCTCTTCCAAAGGCCTGGGAAACGCAGTTTCTTTGCAGGTCTGATCTGGCTGAAGTAGGACTTCTGCTCTGGGTGTGCTACTTTGCCCTAGAGCTGAAAGGCACAACGTGCAGGCTTCTTTCCAAAGGGCGAGTTGGGCCCCACAGCATCTTGCTTCCAGCTCTTTGGGAAGCTAAGAAACAACTCGCTCTGCACAGTCTTCTTAAAGCCTAGTGGGAACATCTCTTCCAAAGGCCTGTGAAACGCAGTTTCTTTGCAGGCCTGATCTGGCTGAAGTAGGACTTCTGCTCTGGGTGTGCTACTTTGCCCTAGAGCTGAAAGGCACAACGTGCAGGCTTCTTTCCAAAGGGCGAGTTGGGCCCCACAGCATCTTGCTTCCAGCTCTTTGGGAAGCTAAGAAACAACTCGCTCTGCACAGTGCTCTTACAGCCTACCGGGAACATCTCTTCCAAAGGCCTGTGAAACGCAGTTTCTTTGCAGGCCTGATCCGGCTGAAGTAGGACTTCTGCTCTGGGTGTGCTACTTTGCCCTAGAGCTGAAAGGCACAACGTGCAGGCTTCTTTCCAAAGGGCGAGTTGGGCCCCACAGCATCTTGCTTCCAGCTCTTTGGGAAGCTAAGAAACAACTCGCTCTGCACAGTGCTCTTACAGCCTACCGGGAACATCTCTTCCAAAGGCCTGTGAAACGCAGTTACTTTGCAGGCCTGATCTGGCTGAAGTAGGACTTCTGCTCTGGGTGTGCTACTTTGCCCTGGAGCTGAAAGGCACAACGTGCAGGCTTCTTTCCAAAGGGCGAGTTGGGCCCCACAGCATCTTGCTTCCAGCTCTTGGGAAGCTAAGAAACAACTCGCTCTGCACAGTGCTCTTACAGCCTACCGGGAACATCTCTTCCAAAGGCCTGTGAAACGCAGTTTCTTTGCAGGCCTGATCTGGCTGAAGTAGGACTTCTGCTCTGGGTGTGCTACTTTGCCCTAGAGCTGAAAGGCACAACGTGCAGACTTCTTTCCAAAGGGCGAGTTGGGCCCCACAGCATCTTGCTTCCAGCTCTTTGGGAAGCTAAGAAACAACTCGCTCTGAACAGTGCTCTTACAGCCTACCGGGAACATCTCTTCCAAAGGCCTGTGAAACGCAGTTTCTTTGCAGGCCTGATCTGGCTGAAGTAGGACTTCTGCTCTGGGGTGCTACTTTGCCCTAGAGCTGAAAGGCACAACGTGCAGGCTTCTTTCCAAAGGGCGAGTTGGGCCCCACAGCATCTTGCTTCCAGCTCTTTGGGAAGCTAAGAAACAACTCGCTCTGCACAGTGCTCTTACAGCCTAGTGGGAACATCTCTTCCAAAGGCCTGTGAACGCAGTTTCTTTGCAGGCCTGATTTGGCTGAAGTAGGACTTCTGCTCTGGGTGTGCTACTTTGCCCTGGAGCTGAAAGGCACAACGTGCAGGCTTCTTTCCAAAGGGCGAGTTGGGCCCCACAGCATCTTGCTTCCAGCTCTTTGGGAAGCTAAGAAACAACTCGCTCTGCACAGTGCTCTTACAGCCTAGTGGGAACATCTCTTCCAAAGGCCTGGGAAACGCAGTTTCTTTGCAGGTCTGATCTGGCTGAAGTAGGACTTCTGCTCTGGGTGTGCTACTTTGCCCTAGAGCTGAAAGGCACAACGTGCAGGCTTCTTTCCAAAGGGCGAGTTGGGCCCCACAGCATCTTGCTTCCAGCTCTTTGGGAAGCTAAGAAACAACTCGCTCTGCACAGTCTTCTTAAAGCCTAGTGGGAACATCTCTTCCAAAGGCCTGTGAAACGCAGTTTCTTTGCAGGCCTGATCTGGCTGAAGTAGGACTTCTGCTCTGGGTGTGCTACTTTGCCCTAGAGCTGAAAGGCACAACGTGCAGGCTTCTTTCCAAAGGGCGAGTTGGGCCCCACAGCATCTTGCTTCCAGCTCTTTGGGAAGCTAAGAAACAACTCGCTCTGCACAGTGCTCTTACAGCCTACCGGGAACATCTCTTCCAAAGGCCTGTGAAACGCAGTTTCTTTGCAGGCCTGATCCGGCTGAAGTAGGACTTCTGCTCTGGGTGTGCTACTTTGCCCTAGAGCTGAAAGGCACAACGTGCAGGCTTCTTTCCAAAGGGCGAGTTGGGCCCCACAGCATCTTGCTTCCAGCTCTTTGGGAAGCTAAGAAACAACTCGCTCTGCACAGTGCTCTTACAGCCTACCGGGAACATCTCTTCCAAAGGCCTGTGAAACGCAGTTTCTTTGCAGGCCTGATCTGGCTGAAGTAGGACTTCTGCTCTGGGTGTGCTACTTTGCCCTGGAGCTGAAAGGCACAACGTGCAGGCTTCTTTCCAAAGGGCGATTTGGGCCCCACAGCATCTTGCTTCCAGCTCTTGGGAAGCTAAGAAACAACTCGCTCTGCACAGTGCTCTTACAGCCTACCGGGAACATCTCTTCCAAAGGCCTGTGAAACGCAGTTTCTTTGCAGGCCTGATCTGGCTGAAGTAGGACTTCTGCTCTGGGTGTGCTACTTTGCCCTAGAGCTGAAAGGCACAACGTGCAGACTTCTTTCCAAAGGGCGAGTTGGGCCCCACAGCATCTTGCTTCCAGCTCTTTGGGAAGCTAAGAAACAACTCGCTCTGCACAGTGCTCTTACAGCCTAGTGGGAACATCTCTTCCAAAGGCCTGGGAAACGCAGTTTCTTTGCAGGTCTGATCTGGCTGAAGTAGGACTTCTGCTCTGGGTGTGCTACTTTGCCCTAGAGCTGAAAGGCACAACGTGCAGGCTTCTTTCCAAAGGGCGAGTTGGGCCCCACAGCATCTTGCTTCCAGCTCTTTGGGAAGCTAAGAAACAACTCGCTCTGCACAGTCTTCTTAAAGCCTAGTGGGAACATCTCTTCCAAAGGCCTGTGAAACGCAGTTTCTTTGCAGGCCTGATCTGGCTGAAGTAGGACTTCTGCTCTGGGTGTGCTACTTTGCCCTAGAGCTGAAAGGCACAACGTGCAGGCTTCTTTCCAAAGGGCGAGTTGGGCCCCACAGCATCTTGCTTCCAGCTCTTTGGGAAGCTAAGAAACAACTCGCTCTGCACAGTGCTCTTACAGCCTACCGGGAACATCTCTTCCAAAGGCCTGTGAAACGCAGTTTCTTTGCAGGCCTGATCCGGCTGAAGTAGGACTTCTGCTCTGGGTGTGCTACTTTGCCCTAGAGCTGAAAGGCACAACGTGCAGGCTTCTTTCCAAAGGGCGAGTTGGGCCCCACAGCATCTTGCTTCCAGCTCTTTGGGAAGCTAAGAAACAACTCGCTCTGCACAGTGCTCTTACAGCCTACCGGGAACATCTCTTCCAAAGGCCTGTGAAACGCAGTTTCTTTGCAGGCCTGATCTGGCTGAAGTAGGACTTCTGCTCTGGGTGTGCTACTTTGCCCTGGAGCTGAAAGGCACAACGTGCAGGCTTCTTTCCAAAGGGCGAGTTGGGCCCCACAGCATCTTGCTTCCAGCTCTTGGGAAGCTAAGAAACAACTCGCTCTGCACAGTGCTCTTACAGCCTACCGGGAACATCTCTTCCAAAGGCCTGTGAAACGCAGTTTCTTTGCAGGCCTGATCTGGCTGAAGTAGGACTTCTGCTCTGGGTGTGCTACTTTGCCCTAGAGCTGAAAGGCACAACGTGCAGACTTCTTTCCAAAGGGCGAGTTGGGCCCCACAGCATCTTGCTTCCAGCTCTTTGGGAAGCTAAGAAACAACTCGCTCTGCACAGTGCTCTTACAGCCTACCGGGAACATCTCTTCCAAAGGCCTGTGAAACGCAGTTTCTTTGCAGGCCTGATCTGGCTGAAGTAGGACTTCTGCTCTGGGGTGCTACTTTGCCCTAGAGCTGAAAGGCACAACGTGCAGGCTTCTTTCCAAAGGGCGAGTTGGGCCCCACAGCATCTTGCTTCCAGCTCTTTGGGAAGCTAAGAAACAACTCGCTCTGCACAGTGCTCTTACAGCCTAGTGGGAACATCTCTTCCAAAGGCCTGTGAAACGCAGTTTCTTTGCAGGCCTGATCTGGCTGAAGTAGGACTTCTGCTCTGGGTGTGCTACTTTGCCCTAGAGCTGAAAGGCACAACGTGCAGGCTTCTTTCCAAAGGGCGAGTTGGGCCCCACAGCATCTTGCTTCCAGCTCTTTGGGAAGCTAAGAAACAACTCGCTCTGCACAGTGCTCTTACAGCCTACCGGGAACATCTCTTCCAAAGGCCTGTGAAACGCAGTTTCTTTGCAGGCCTGATCCGGCTGAAGTAGGACTTCTGCTCTGGGTGTGCTACTTTGCCCTAGAGCTGAAAGGCACAACGTGCAGGCTTCTTTCCAAAGGGCGAGTTGGGCCCCACAGCATCTTGCTTCCAGCTCTTTGGGAAGCTAAGAAACAACTCGCTCTGCACAGTGCTCTTACAGCCTAGTGGGAACATCTCTTCCAAAGGCCTGGGAAACGCAGTTTCTTTGCAGGCCTGATCTGGCTGAAGTAGGACTTCTGCTCTGGGTGTGCTACGTTGCCCTAGAGCTGAAAGGCACAACGTGCAGGCTTCTTTCCAAAGGGCGAGTTGGGCCCCACAGCATCTTGCTTCCAGCTCTTTGGGAAGCTAAGAAACAACTCGCTCTGCACAGTGCTCTTACAGCCTAGTGGGAACATCTCTTCCAAAGGCCTGTGAAACGCAGTTGCTTTGCAGGCCTGATCTGGCTGAAGTAGGACTTCTGCTCTGGGTGTGCTACTTTGCCCTAGAGCTGAAAGGCACAACGTGCAGGCTTCTTTCCAAAGGGCGAGTTGGGCCCCACAGCATCTTGCTTCCAGCTCTTTGGGAAGCTAAGAAACAACTCGCTCTGCACAGTGCTCTTACAGCCTACCGGGAACATCTCTTCCAAAGGCCTGTGAAACGCAGTTTCTTTGCAGGCCTGATCCGGCTGAAGTAGGACTTCTGCTCTGGGTGTGCTACTTTGCCCTAGAGCTGAAAGGCACAACGTGCAGGCTTCTTTCCAAAGGGCGAGTTGGGCCCCACAGCATCTTGCTTCCAGCTCTTTGGGAAGCTAAGAAACAACTCGCTCTGCACAGTCTTCTTAAAGCCTAGTGGGAACATCTCTTCCAAAGGCCTGTGAAACGCAGTTTCTTTGCAGGCCTGATCTGGCTGAAGTAGGACTTCTGCTCTGGGTGTGCTACTTTGCCCTAGAGCTGAAAGGCACAACGTGCAGGCTTCTTTCCAAAGGGCGAGTTGGGCCCCACAGCATCTTGCTTCCAGCTCTTTGGGAAGCTAAGAAACAACTCGCTCTGCACAGTGCTCTTACAGCCTACCGGGAACATCTCTTCCAAAGGCCTGTGAAACGCAGTTTCTTTGCAGGCCTGATCCGGCTGAAGTAGGACTTCTGCTCTGGGTGTGCTACTTTGCCCTAGAGCTGAAAGGCACAACGTGCAGGCTTCTTTCCAAAGGGCGAGTTGGGCCCCACAGCATCTTGCTTCCAGCTCTTTGGGAAGCTAAGAAACAACTCGCTCTGCACAGTGCTCTTACAGCCTACCGGGAACATCTCTTCCAAAGGCCTGTGAAACGCAGTTTCTTTGCAGGCCTGATCTGGCTGAAGTAGGACTTCTGCTCTGGGTGTGCTACTTTGCCCTAGAGCTGAAAGGCACAACGTGCAGGCTTCTTTCCAAAGGGCGAGTTGGGCCCCACAGAATCTTGCTTCCAGCTCTTTGGGAAGCTAAGAAACAACTCGCTCTGCACAGTGCTCTTACAGCCTAGTGGGAACATCTCTTCCAAAGGCCTGTGAAACGCAGTTTCTTTGCAGGCCTGATCTGGCTGAAGTAGGACTTCTGCTCTGGGTGTGCTACTTTGCCCTAGAGCTGAAAGGCACAACGTGCAGGCTTCTTTCCAAAGGGCGAGTTGGGCCCCACAGCATCTTGCTTCCAGCTCTTTGGGAAGCTAAGAAACAACTCGCTCTGCACAGTGCTCTTACAGCCTACCGGGAACATCTCTTCCAAAGGCCTGTGAAACGCAGTTTCTTTGCCGGCCTGATCCGGCTGAAGTAGGACTTCTGCTCTGGGTGTGCTACTTTGCCCTAGAGCTGAAAGGCACAACGTGCAGGCTTCTTTCCAAAGGGCGAGTTGGGCCCCACAGCATCTTGCTTCCAGCTCTTTGGGAAGCTAAGAAACAACTCGCTCTGCACAGTGCTCTTGCAGCCTAGTGGGAACATCTCTTCCAAAGGCCTGTGAAACGCAGTTTCTTTGCAGGCCTGATCTGGCTGAAGTAGGACTTCTGCTCTGGGTGTGCTACGTTGCCCTAGAGCTGAAAGGCACAACGTGCAGGCTTCTTTCCAAAGGGCGAGTTGGGCCCCACAGCATCTTGCTTCCAGCTCTTTGGGAAGCTAAGAAACAACTCGCTCTGCACAGTGCTCTTACAGCCTACCGGGAACATCTCTTCCAAAGGCCTGTGAAACGCAGTTTCTTTGCAGGCCTGATCCGGCTGAAGTAGGACTTCTGCTCTGGGTGTGCTACTTTGCCCTAGAGCTGAAAGGCACAACGTGCAGGCTTCTTTCCAAAGGGCGAGTTGGGCCCCACAGCATCTTGCTTCCAGCTCTTTGGGAAGCTAAGAAACAACTCGCTCTGCACAGTGCTCTTACAGCCTAGTGGGAACATCTCTTCCAAAGGCCTGGGAAACGCAGTTTCTTTGCAGGCCTGATCTGGCTGAAGTAGGACTTCTGCTCTGGGTGTGCTACGTTGCCCTAGAGCTGAAAGGCACAACGTGCAGGCTTCTTTCCAAAGGGCGAGTTGGGCCCCACAGCATCTTGCTTCCAGCTCTTTGGGAAGCTAAGAAACAACTCGCTCTGCACAGTGCTCTTACAGCCTAGTGGGAACATCTCTTCCAAAGGCCTGTGAAACGCAGTTGCTTTGCAGGCCTGATCCGGCTGAAGTAGGACTTCTGCTCTGGGTGTGCTACTTTGCCCTAGAGCTGAAAGGCACAACGTGCAGACTTCTTTCCAAAGGGCGAGTTGGGCCCCACAGCATCTTGCTTCCAGCTCTTTGGGAAGCTAAGAAACAACTCGCTCTGCACAGTGCTCTTACAGCCTAGTGGGAACATCTCTTCCAAAGGCCTGTGAAACGCAGTTTCTTTGCAGGCCTGATCTGGCTGAAGTAGGACTTCTGCTCTGGGTGTGCTACTTTGCCCTAGAGCTGAAAGGCACAACGTGCAGTCTTCTTTCCAAAGGGCGAGTTGGGCCCCACAGCATCTTGCTTCCAGCTCTTTGGTAAGCTAAGAAACAACTCGCTCTGCACAGTGCTCTTACAGCCTACCGGGAACATCTCTTCCAAAGGCCTGTGAAACGCAGTTTCTTTGCAGGCCTGATCTGGCTGAAGTAGGCCTTCTGCTCTGGGTGTGCTACTTTGCCCTAGAGCTGAAAGGCACAACGTGCAGGCTTCTTTCCAAAGGGCCAGTTGGGCCCCACAGCATCTTGCTTCCAGCTCTTTGGGAAGCTAAGAAACAACTCGCTCTGCACAGTCTTCTTAAAGCCTAGTGGGAACATCTCTTCCAAAGGCCTGTGAAACGCAGTTTCTTTGCAGGCCTGATCTGGCTGAAGTAGGACTTCTGCTCTGGGTGTGCTACTTTGCCCTAGAGCTGAAAGGCACAACGTGCAGGCTTCTTTCCAAAGGGCGAGTTGGGCCCCACAGCATCTTGCTTCCAGCTCTTTGGGAAGCTAAGAAACAACTCGCTCTGCACAGTCTTCTTAAAGCCTAGTGGGAACATCTCTTCCAAAGGCCTGTGAAACGCAGTTTCTTTGTAGGCCTGATCTGGCTGAAGTAGGACTTCTGCTCTGGGTGTGCTACTTTGCCCTAGAGCTGAAAGGCACAACGTGCAGGCTTCTTTCCAAAGGGCGAGTTGGGCCCCACAGCATCTTGCTTCCAGCTCTTTGGGAAGCTAAGAAACAACTCGCTCTGCACAGTGCTCTTACAGCCTACCGGGAACATCTCTTCCAAAGGCCTGTGAAACGCAGTTTCTTTGCAGGCCTGATCCGGCTGAAGTAGGACTTCTGCTCTGGGTGTGCTACTTTGCCCTAGAGCTGAAAGGCACAACGTGCAGGCTTCTTTCCAAAGGGCGAGTTGGGCCCCACAGCATCTTGCTTCCAGCTCTTTGGGAAGCTAAGAAACAACTCGCTCTGCACAGTGCTCTTACAGCCTACCGGGAACATCTCTTCCAAAGGCCTGTGAAACGCAGTTTCTTTGCAGGCCTGATCTGGCTGAAGTAGGACTTCTGCTCTGGGTGTGCTACTTTGCCCTAGAGCTGAAAGGCACAACGTGCAGGCTTCTTTCCAAAGGGCGAGTTGGGCCCCACAGCATCTTGCTTCCAGCTCTTGGGAAGCTAAGAAACAACTCGCTCTGCACAGTGCTCTTACAGCCTACCGGGAACATCTCTTCCAAAGGCCTGTGAAACGCAGTTTCTTTGCAGGCCTGATCTGGCTGAAGTAGGACTTCTGCTCTGGGTGTGCTACTTTGCCCTAGAGCTGAAAGGCACAACGTGCAGACTTCTTTCCAAAGGGCGAGTTGGGCCCCACAGCATCTTGCTTCCAGCTCTTTGGGAAGCTAAGAAACAACTCGCTCTGCACAGTGCTCTTACAGCCTAGTTTGAACATCTCTTCCAAAGGCCTGTGAAACGCAGTTTCTTTGCAGGCCTGATCTGGCTGAAGTAGGACTTCTGCTCTGGGTGTGCTACTTTGCCCTAGAGCTGAAAGGCACAACGTGCAGGCTTCTTTCCAAAGGGCGAGTTGGGCCCCACAGCATCTTGCTTCCAGCTCTTTGGGAAGCTAAGAAACAACTCGCTCTGCACAGTGCTCTTACAGCCTACCGGGAACATCTCTTCCAAAGGCCTGTGAAACGCAGTTTCTTTGCAGGCCTGATCTGGCTGAAGTAGGACTTCTGCTCTGGGTGTGCTACTTTGCCCTAGAGCTGAAAGGCACAACGTGCAGGCTTCTTTCCAAAGGGCGAGTTGGGCCCCACAGCATCTTGCTTCCAGCTCTTTGGGAAGCTAAGAAACAACTCGCTCTGCACAGTGCTCTTACAGCCTACCGGGAACATCTCTTCCAAAGGCCTTTGAAACGCAGTTTCTTTGCAGGCCTTATCTGGCTGAAGTAGGACTTCTGCTCTGGGTGTGCTACTTTGCCCTAGAGCTGAAAGGCACAACGTGCAGGCTTCTTTCCAAAGGGCCAGTTGGGCCCCACAGCATCTTGCTTCCAGCTCTTTGGGAAGCTAAGAAACAACTCGCTCTGCACAGTGCTCTTACAGCCTAGTGGGAACATCTCTTCCAAAGGCCTGGGAAACGCAGTTTCTTTGCAGGTCTGATCTGGCTGAAGTAGGACTTCTGCTCTGGGTGTGCTACTTTGCCCTAGAGCTGAAAGGCACAACGTGCAGTCTTCTTTCCAAAGGGCGAGTTGGGCCCCACAGCATCTTGCTTCCAGCTCTTTGGGAAGCTAAGAAACAACTCGCTCTGCACAGTGGTCTTAAAGCCTAGTGGGAACATCTCTTCCAAAGGCCTGTGAAACGCAGTTTCTTTGCAGGCCTGATCTGGCTGAAGTAGGACTTCTGCTCTGGGTGTGCTACTTTGCCCTAGAGCTGAAAGGCACAACGTGCAGACTTCTTTCCAAAGGGCGAGTTGGGCCCCACAGCATCTTGCTTCCAGCTCTTTGGGAAGCTAAGAAACAACTCGCTCTGCACAGTGCTCTTACAGCCTACCGGGAACATCTCTTCCAAAGGCCTGTGAAACGCAGTTTCTTTGCAGGCCTGATCTGGCTGAAGTAGGACTTCTGCTCTGGGGTGCTACTTTGCCCTAGAGCTGAAAGGCACAACGTGCAGGCTTCTTTCCAAAGGGCGAGTTGGGCCCCACAGCATCTTGCTTCCAGCTCTTTGGGAAGCTAAGAAACAACTCGCTCTGCACAGTGCTCTTACAGCCTAGTGGGAACATCTCTTCCAAAGGCCTGTGAAACGCAGTTTCTTTGCAGGCCTGATCTGGCTGAAGTAGGACTTCTGCTCTGGGTGTGCTACTTTGCCCTAGAGCTGAAAGGCACAACGTGCAGGCTTCTTTCCAAAGGGCGAGTTGGGCCCCACAGCATCTTGCTTCCAGCTCTTTGGGAAGCTAAGAAACAACTCGCTCTGCACAGTGCTCTTACAGCCTACCGGGAACATCTCTTCCAAAGGCCTGTGAAACGCAGTTTCTTTGCAGGCCTTATCCGGCTGAAGTAGGACTTCTGCTCTGGGTGTGCTACTTTGCCCTAGAGCTGAAAGGCACAACGTGCAGGCTTCTTTCCAAAGGGCGAGTTGGGCCCCACAGCATCTTGCTTCCAGCTCTTTGGGAAGCTAAGAAACAACTCGCTCTGCACAGTGCTCTTACAGCCTAGTGGGAACATCTCTTCCAAAGGCCTGGGAAACGCAGTTTCTTTGCAGGCCTGATCTGGCTGAAGTAGGACTTCTGCTCTGGGTGAGCTACGTTGCCCTAGAGCTGAAAGGCACAACGTGCAGGCTTCTTTCCAAAGGGCGAGTTGGGCCCCACAGCATCTTGCTTCCAGCTCTTTGGGAAGCTAAGAAACAACTCGCTCTGCACAGTGCTCTTACAGCCTAGTGGGAACATCTCTTCCAAAGGCCTGTGAAACGCAGTTGCTTTGCAGGCCTGATCTGGCTGAAGTAGGACTTCTGCTCTGGGTGTGCTACTTTGCCCTAGAGCTGAAAGGCACAACGTGCAGGCTTCTTTCCAAAGGGCGAGTTGGGCCCCACAGCATCTTGCTTCCAGCTCTTTGGGAAGCTAAGAAACAACTCGCTCTGCACAGTGCTCTTAGAGCCTAGTGGGAACATCTCTTCCAAAGGCCTGTGAAACGCAGTTTCTTTGCAGGCCTGATCTGGCTGAAGTAGGACTTCTGCTCTGGGTGTGCTACTTTGCCCTAGA
Source organism: Equus caballus (assembly GCF_041296265.1). Classification (NCBI taxonomy): domain Eukaryota; kingdom Metazoa; phylum Chordata; class Mammalia; order Perissodactyla; family Equidae; genus Equus; species Equus caballus. Next base: position 1,726,929 of record NC_091712.1, read on the forward strand.
GCTGAAAGGCACAACGTGCAGTCTTCTTTCCAAAGGGCGAGTTGGGCCCCACAGCATCTTGCTTCCAGCTCTTTGGGAAGCTAAGAAACAACTCGCTCTGCACAGTGCTCTTACAGCCTACCGGGAACATCTCTTCCAAAGGCCTGTGAAACGCAGTTTCTTTGCAGGCCTGATCTGGCTGAAGTAGGACTTCTGCTCTGGGTGTGCTACTTTGCCCTAGAGCTGAAAGGCACAACGTGCAGGCTTCTTTCCAAAGGGCCAGTTGGGCCCCACAGCATCTTGCTTCCAGCTCTTTGGGAAGCTAAGAAACAACTCGCTCTGCACAGTGCTCTTACAGCCTAGTGGGAACATCTCTTCCAAAGGCCTGGGAAACGCAGTTTCTTTGCAGGTCTGATCTGGCTGAAGTAGGACTTCTGCTCTGGGTGTGCTACTTTGCCCTAGAGCTGAAAGGCACAACGTGCAGGCTTCTTTCCAAAGGGCGAGTTGGGCCCCACAGCATCTTGCTTCCAGCTCTTTGGGAAGCTAAGAAACAACTCGCTCTGCACAGTCTTCTTAAAGCCTAGTGGGAACATCTCTTCCAAAGGCCTGTGAAACGCAGTTTCTTTGCAGGCCTGATCTGGCTGAAGTAGGACTTCTGCTCTGGGTGTGCTACTTTGCCCTAGAGCTGAAAGGCACAACGTGCAGGCTTCTTTCCAAAGGGCGAGTTGGGCCCCACAGCATCTTGCTTCCAGCTCTTTGGGAAGCTAAGAAACAACTCGCTCTGCACAGTGCTCTTACAGCCTACCGGGAACATCTCTTCCAAAGGCCTGTGAAACGCAGTTTCTTTGCAGGCCTGATCCGGCTGAAGTAGGACTTCTGCTCTGGGTGTGCTACTTTGCCCTAGAGCTGAAAGGCACAACGTGCAGGCTTCTTTCCAAAGGGCGAGTTGGGCCCCACAGCATCTTGCTTCCAGCTCTTTGGGAAGCTAAGAAACAACTCGCTCTGCACAGTGCTCTTACAGCCTACCGGGAACATCTCTTCCAAAGGCCTGTGAAACGCAGTTTCTTTGCAGGCCTGATCTGGCTGAAGTAGGACTTCTGCTCTGGGTGTGCTACTTTGCCCTGGAGCTGAAAGGCACAACGTGCAGGCTTCTTTCCAAAGGGCGAGTTGGGCCCCACAGCATCTTGCTTCCAGCTCTTGGGAAGCTAAGAAACAACTCGCTCTGCACAGTGCTCTTACAGCCTACCGGGAACATCTCTTCCAAAGGCCTGTGAAACGCAGTTTCTTTGCAGGCCTGATCTGGCTGAAGTAGGACTTCTGCTCTGGGTGTGCTACTTTGCCCTAGAGCTGAAAGGCACAACGTGCAGACTTCTTTCCAAAGGGCGAGTTGGGCCCCACAGCATCTTGCTTCCAGCTCTTTGGGAAGCTAAGAAACAACTCGCTCTGCACAGTGCTCTTACAGCCTAGTGGGAACATCTCTTCCAAAGGCCTGGGAAACGCAGTTTCTTTGCAGGTCTGATCTGGCTGAAGTAGGACTTCTGCTCTGGGTGTGCTACTTTGCCCTAGAGCTGAAAGGCACAACGTGCAGACTTCTTTCCAAAGGGCGAGTTGGGCCCCACAGCATCTTGCTTCCAGCTCTTTGGGAAGCTAAGAAACAACTCGCTCTGCACAGTCTTCTTAAAGCCTAGTGGGAACATCTCTTCCAAAGGCCTGTGAAACGCAGTTTCTTTGCAGGCCTGATCTGGCTGAAGTAGGACTTCTGCTCTGGGTGTGCTACTTTGCCCTAGAGCTGAAAGGCACAACGTGCAGGCTTCTTTCCAAAGGGCGAGTTGGGCCCCACAGCATCTTGCTTCCAGCTCTTTGGGAAGCTAAGAAACAACTCGCTCTGCACAGTGCTCTTACAGCCTACCGGGAACATCTCTTCCAAAGGCCTGTGAAACGCAGTTTCTTTGCAGGCCTGATCCGGCTGAAGTAGGACTTCTGCTCTGGGTGTGCTACTTTGCCCTAGAGCTGAAAGGCACAACGTGCAGGCTTCTTTCCAAAGGGCGAGTTGGGCCCCACAGCATCTTGCTTCCAGCTCTTTGGGAAGCTAAGAAACAACTCGCTCTGCACAGTGCTCTTACAGCCTACCGGGAACATCTCTTCCAAAGGCCTGTGAAACGCAGTTTCTTTGCAGGCCTGATCTGGCTGAAGTAGGACTTCTGCTCTGGGTGTGCTACTTTGCCCTGGAGCTGAAAGGCACAACGTGCAGGCTTCTTTCCAAAGGGCGAGTTGGGCCCCACAGCATCTTGCTTCCAGCTCTTGGGAAGCTAAGAAACAACTCGCTCTGCACAGTGCTCTTACAGCCTACCGGGAACATCTCTTCCAAAGGCCTGTGAAACGCAGTTTCTTTGCAGGCCTGATCTGGCTGAAGTAGGACTTCTGCTCTGGGTGTGCTACTTTGCCCTAGAGCTGAAAGGCACAACGTGCAGACTTCTTTCCAAAGGGCGAGTTGGGCCCCACAGCATCTTGCTTCCAGCTCTTTGGGAAGCTAAGAAACAACTCGCTCTGCACAGTGCTCTTACAGCCTACCGGGAACATCTCTTCCAAAGGCCTGTGAAACGCAGTTTCTTTGCAGGCCTGATCTGGCTGAAGTAGGACTTCTGCTCTGGGGTGCTACTTTGCCCTAGAGCTGAAAGGCACAACGTGCAGGCTTCTTTCCAAAGGGCGAGTTGGGCCCCACAGCATCTTGCTTCCAGCTCTTTGGGAAGCTAAGAAACAACTCGCTCTGCACAGTGCTCTTACAGCCTAGTGGGAACATCTCTTCCAAAGGCCTGTGAAACGCAGTTTCTTTGCAGGCCTGATCTGGCTGAAGTAGGACTTCTGCTCTGGGTGTGCTACTTTGCCCTAGAGCTGAAAGGCACAATGTGCAGGCTTCTTTCCAAAGGGCGAGTTGGGCCCCACAGCATCTTGCTTCCAGCTCTTTGGGAAGCTAAGAAACAACTCGCTCTGCACAGTGCTCTTACAGCCTAGTGGGAACATCTCTTCCAAAGGCCTGTGAAACGCAGTTGCTTTGCAGGCCTGATCTGGCTGAAGTAGGACTTCTGCTCTGGGTGTGCTACTTTGCCCTAGAGCTGAAAGGCACAACGTGCAGGCTTCTTTCCAAAGGGCGAGTTGGGCCCCACAGCATCTTGCTTCCAGCTCTTTGGGAAGCTAAGAAACAACTCGCTCTGCACAGTGCTCTTACAGCCTAGTGGGAACATCTCTTCCAAAGGCCTGTGAAACGCAGTTGCTTTGCAGGCCTGATCTGGCTGAAGTAGGACTTCTGCTCTGGGTGTGCTAATTTGCCCTAGAGCTGAAAGGCACAACGTGCAGGCTTCTTTCCAAAGGGCGAGTTGGGCCCCACAGCATCTTGCTTCCAGCTCTTTGGGAAGCTAAGAAACAACTCGCTCTGCACAGTGCTCTTACAGCCTAGTGGGAACATCTCTTCCAAAGGCCTGTGAAACGCAGTTGCTTTGCAGGCCTGATCTGGCTGAAGTAGGACTTCTGCTCTGGGTGTGCTACTTTGCCCTAGAGCTGAAAGGCACAACGTGCAGGCTTCTTTCCAAAGGGCGAGTTGGGCCCCACAGCATCTTGCTTCCAGCTCTTTGGGAAGCTAAGAAACAACTCGCTCTGCACAGTGCTCTTACAGCCTAGTGGGAACATCTCTTCCAAAGGCCTGTGAAACGCAGTTTCTTTGCAGGCCTGATCTGGCTGAAGTAGGACTTCTGCTCTGGGTGTGCTACTTTGCCCTAGAGCTGAAAGGCACAACGTGCAGTCTTCTTTCCAAAGGGCGAGTTGGGCCCCACAGCATCTTGCTTCCAGCTCTTTGGGAAGCTAAGAAACAACTCGCTCTGCACAGTGCTCTTACAGCCTACCGGGAACATCTCTTCCAAAGGCCTGTGAAACGCAGTTTCTTTGCAGGCCTGATCTGGCTGAAGTAGGACTTCTGCTCTGGGTGTGCTACTTTGCCCTAGAGCTGAAAGGCACAACGTGCAGGCTTCTTTCCAAAGGGCCAGTTGGGCTCCACAGCATCTTGCTTCCAGCTCTTTGGGAAGCTAAGAAACAACTCGCTCTGCACAGTGCTCTTACAGCCTAGTGGGAACATCTCTTCCAAAGGCCTGGGAAACGCAGTTTCTTTGCAGGTCTGATCTGGCTGAAGTAGGACTTCTGCTCTGGGTGTGCTACTTTGCCCTAGAGCTGAAAGGCACAACGTGCAGGCTTCTTTCCAAAGGGCGAGTTGGGCCCCACAGCATCTTGCTTCCAGCTCTTTGGGAAGCTAAGAAACAACTCGCTCTGCACAGTCTTCTTAAAGCCTAGTGGGAACATCTCTTCCAAAGGCCTGTGAAACGCAGTTTCTTTGCAGGCCTGATCTGGCTGAAGTAGGACTTCTGCTCTGGGTGTGCTACTTTGCCCTAGAGCTGAAAGGCACAACGTGCAGCCTTCTTTCCAAAGGGCGAGTTGGGCCCCACAGCATCTTGCTTCCAGCTCTTTGGGAAGCTAAGAAACAACTCGCTCTGCACAGTGCTCTTACAGCCTACCGGGAACATCTCTTCCAAAGGCCTGTGAAACGCAGTTTCTTTGCAGGCCTGATCCGGCTGAAGTAGGACTTCTGCTCTGGGTGTGCTACTTTGCCCTAGAGCTGAAAGGCACAACGTGCAGGCTTCTTTCCAAAGGGCGAGTTGGGCCCCACAGCATCTTGCTTCCAGCTCTTTGGGAAGCTAAGAAACAACTCGCTCTGCACAGTGCTCTTACAGCCTACCGGGAACATCTCTTCCAAAGGCCTGTGAAACGCAGTTTCTTTGCAGGCCTGATCTGGCTGAAGTAGGACTTCTGCTCTGGGTGTGCTACTTTGCCCTAGAGCTGAAAGGCACAACGTGCAGGCTTCTTTCCAAAGGGCGAGTTGGGCCCCACAGCATCTTGCTTCCAGCTCTTGGGAAGCTAAGAAACAACTCGCTCTGCACAGTGCTCTTACAGCCTACCGGGAACATCTCTTCCAAAGGCCTGTGAAACGCAGTTTCTTTGCAGGCCTGATCTGGCTGAAGTAGGACTTCTGCTCTGGGTGTGCTACTTTGCCCTAGAGCTGAAAGGCACAACGTGCAGACTTCTTTCCAAAGGGCGAGTTGGGCCCCACAGCATCTTGCTTCCAGCTCTTTGGGAAGCTAAGAAACAACTCGCTCTGCACAGTGCTCTTACAGCCTACCGGGAACATCTCTTCCAAAGGCCTGTGAAACGCAGTTTCTTTGCAGGCCTGATCTGGCTGAAGTAGGACTTCTGCTCTGGGTGTGCTACTTTGCCCTAGAGCTGAAAGGCACAACGTGCAGGCTTCTTTCCAAAGGGCCAGTTGGGCTCCACAGCATCTTGCTTCCAGCTCTTTGGGAAGCTAAGAAACAACTCGCTCTGCACAGTGCTCTTACAGCCTAGTGGGAACATCTCTTCCAAAGGCCTGGGAAACGCAGTTTCTTTGCAGGTCTGATCTGGCTGAAGTAGGACTTCTGCTCTGGGTGTGCTACTTTGCCCTAGAGCTGAAAGGCACAACGTGCAGGCTTCTTTCCAAAGGGCGAGTTGGGCCCCACAGCATCTTGCTTCCAGCTCTTTGGGAAGCTAAGAAACAACTCGCTCTGCACAGTCTTCTTAAAGCCTAGTGGGAACATCTCTTCCAAAGGCCTGTGAAACGCAGTTTCTTTGCAGGCCTGATCTGGCTGAAGTAGGACTTCTGCTCTGGGTGTGCTACTTTGCCCTAGAGCTGAAAGGCACAACGTGCAGCCTTCTTTCCAAAGGGCGAGTTGGGCCCCACAGCATCTTGCTTCCAGCTCTTTGGGAAGCTAAGAAACAACTCGCTCTGCACAGTGCTCTTACAGCCTACCGGGAACATCTCTTCCAAAGGCCTGTGAAACGCAGTTTCTTTGCAGGCCTGATCCGGCTGAAGTAGGACTTCTGCTCTGGGTGTGCTACTTTGCCCTAGAGCTGAAAGGCACAACGTGCAGGCTTCTTTCCAAAGGGCGAGTTGGGCCCCACAGCATCTTGCTTCCAGCTCTTTGGGAAGCTAAGAAACAACTCGCTCTGCACAGTGCTCTTACAGCCTACCGGGAACATCTCTTCCAAAGGCCTGTGAAACGCAGTTTCTTTGCAGGCCTGATCTGGCTGAAGTAGGACTTCTGCTCTGGGGTGCTACTTTGCCCTAGAGCTGAAAGGCACAACGTGCAGGCTTCTTTCCAAAGGGCGAGTTGGGCCCCACAGCATCTTGCTTCCAGCTCTTTGGGAAGCTAAGAAACAACTCGCTCTGCACAGTGCTCTTACAGCCTAGTGGGAACATCTCTTCCAAAGGCCTGGGAAACGCAGTTTCTTTGCAGGTCTGATCTGGCTGAAGTAGGACTTCTGCTCTGGGTGTGCTACTTTGCCCTAGAGCTGAAAGGCACAACGTGCAGGCTTCTTTCCAAAGGGCGAGTTGGGCCCCACAGCATCTTGCTTCCAGCTCTTTGGGAAGCTAAGAAACAACTCGCTCTGCACAGTCTTCTTAAAGCCTAGTGGGAACATCTCTTCCAAAGGCCTGTGAAACGCAGTTTCTTTGCAGGCCTGATCTGGCTGAAGTAGGACTTCTGCTCTGGGTGTGCTACTTTGCCCTAGAGCTGAAAGGCACAACGTGCAGGCTTCTTTCCAAAGGGCGAGTTGGGCCCCACAGCATCTTGCTTCCAGCTCTTTGGGAAGCTAAGAAACAACTCGCTCTGCACAGTGCTCTTACAGCCTACCGGGAACATCTCTTCCAAAGGCCTGTGAAACGCAGTTTCTTTGCAGGCCTGATCCGGCTGAAGTAGGACTTCTGCTCTGGGTGTGCTACTTTGCCCTAGAGCTGAAAGGCACAACGTGCAGGCTTCTTTCCAAAGGGCGAGTTGGGCCCCACAGCATCTTGCTTCCAGCTCTTTGGGAAGCTAAGAAACAACTCGCTCTGCACAGTCTTCTTAAAGCCTAGTGGGAACATCTCTTCCAAAGGCCTGTGAAACGCAGTTTCTTTGCAGGCCTGATCTGGCTGAAGTAGGACTTCTGCTCTGGGTGTGCTACTTTGCCCTAGAGCTGAAAGGCACAACGTGCAGGCTTCTTTCCAAAGGGCGAGTTGGGCCCCACAGCATCTTGCTTCCAGCTCTTTGGGAAGCTAAGAAACAACTCGCTCTGCACAGTGCTCTTACAGCCTAGTGGGAACATCTCTTCCAAAGGCCTGGGAAACGCAGTTTCTTTGCAGGTCTGATCTGGCTGAAGTAGGACTTCTGCTCTGGGTGTGCTACTTTGCCCTAGAGCTGAAAGGCACAACGTGCAGGCTTCTTTCCAAAGGGCGAGTTGGGCCCCACAGCATCTTGCTTCCAGCTCTTTGGGAAGCTAAGAAACAACTCGCTCTGCACAGTCTTCTTAAAGCCTAGTGGGAACATCTCTTCCAAAGGCCTGTGAAACGCAGTTTCTTTGCAGGCCTGATCTGGCTGAAGTAGGACTTCTGCTCTGGGTGTGCTACTTTGCCCTAGAGCTGAAAGGCACAACGTGCAGGCTTCTTTCCAAAGGGCGAGTTGGGCCCCACAGCATCTTGCTTCCAGCTCTTTGGGAAGCTAAGAAACAACTCGCTCTGCACAGTGCTCTTACAGCCTACCGGGAACATCTCTTCCAAAGGCCTGTGAAACGCAGTTTCTTTGCAGGCCTGATCCGGCTGAAGTAGGACTTCTGCTCTGGGTGTGCTACTTTGCCCTAGAGCTGAAAGGCACAACGTGCAGGCTTCTTTCCAAAGGGCGAGTTGGGCCCCACAGCATCTTGCTTCCAGCTCTTTGGGAAGCTAAGAAACAACTCGCTCTGCACAGTCTTCTTAAAGCCTAGTGGGAACATCTCTTCCAAAGGCCTGTGAAACGCAGTTTCTTTGCAGGCCTGATCTGGCTGAAGTAGGACTTCTGCTCTGGGTGTGCTACTTTGCCCTAGAGCTGAAAGGCACAACGTGCAGGCTTCTTTCCAAAGGGCGAGTTGGGCCCCACAGCATCTTGCTTCCAGCTCTTTGGGAAGCTAAGAAACAACTCGCTCTGCACAGTGCTCTTACAGCCTACCGGGAACATCTCTTCCAAAGGCCTGTGAAACGCAGTTTCTTTGCAGGCCTGATCCGGCTGAAGTAGGACTTCTGCTCTGGGTGTGCTACTTTGCCCTAGAGCTGAAAGGCACAACGTGCAGGCTTCTTTCCAAAGGGCGAGTTGGGCCCCACAGCATCTTGCTTCCAGCTCTTTGGGAAGCTAAGAAACAACTCGCTCTGCACAGTGCTCTTACAGCCTACCGGGAACATCTCTTCCAAAGGCCTGTGAAACGCAGTTTCTTTGCAGGCCTGATCTGGCTGAAGTAGGACTTCTGCTCTGGGTGTGCTACTTTGCCCTAGAGCTGAAAGGCACAACGTGCAGGCTTCTTTCCAAAGGGCGAGTTGGGCCCCACAGAATCTTGCTTCCAGCTCTTTGGGAAGCTAAGAAACAACTCGCTCTGCACAGTGCTCTTACAGCCTAGTGGGAACATCTCTTCCAAAGGCCTGTGAAACGCAGTTTCTTTGCAGGCCTGATCTGGCTGAAGTAGGACTTCTGCTCTGGGTGTGCTACTTTGCCCTAGAGCTGAAAGGCACAACGTGCAGGCTTCTTTCCAAAGGGCGAGTTGGGCCCCACAGCATCTTGCTTCCAGCTCTTTGGGAAGCTAAGAAACAACTCGCTCTGCACAGAGCTCTTACAGCCTACCGGGAACATCTCTTCCAAAGGCCTGTGAAACGCAGTTTCTTTGCCGGCCTGATCCGGCTGAAGTAGGACTTCTGCTCTGGGTGTGCTACTTTGCCCTAGAGCTGAAAGGCACAACGTGCAGGCTTCTTTCCAAAGGGCGAGTTGGGCCCCACAGCATCTTGCTTCCAGCTCTTTGGGAAGCTAAGAAACAACTCGCTCTGCACAGTGCTCTTACAGCCTAGTGGGAACATCTCTTCCAAAGGCCTGTGAAACGCAGTTTCTTTGCAGGCCTGATCTGGCTGAAGTAGGACTTCTGCTCTGGGTGTGCTACTTTGCCCTAGAGCTGAAAGGCACAACGTGCAGGCTTCTTTCCAAAGGGCGAGTTGGGCCCCACAGCATCTTGCTTCCAGCTCTTTGGGAAGCTAAGAAACAACTCGCTCTGCACAGTGCTCTTACAGCCTACCGGGAACATCTCTTCCAAAGGCCTGTGAAACGCAGTTTCTTTGCAGGCCTGATCTGGCTGAAGTAGGACTTCTGCTCTGGGGTGCTACTTTGCCCTAGAGCTGAAAGGCACAACGTGCAGGCTTCTTTCCAAAGGGCGAGTTGGGCCCCACAGCAGCTTGCTTCCAGCTCTTTGGGAAGCTAAGAAACAACTCGCTCTGCACAGTGCTCTTACAGCCTACCGGGAACATCTCTTCCAAAGGCCTGTGAAACGCAGTTTCTTTGCAGGCCTGATCTGGCTGAAGTAGGACTTCTGCTCTGGGTGTGCTACTTTGCCCTAGAGCTGAAAGGCACAACGTGCAGGCTTCTTTCCAAAGGGCGAGTTGGGCCCCACAGCATCTTGCTTCCAGCTCTTTGGGAAGCTAAGAAACAACTCGCTCTGCACAGTGCTCTTACAGCCTACCGGGAACATCTCTTCCAAAGGCCTGTGAAACGCAGTTTCTTTGCAGGCCTGATCCGGCTGAAGTAGGACTTCTGCTCTGGGTGTGCTACTTTGCCCTAGAGCTGAAAGGCACAACGTGCAGGCTTCTTTCCAAAGGGCGAGTTGGGCCCCACAGCATCTTGCTTCCAGCTCTTTGGGAAGCTAAGAAACAACTCGCTCTGCACAGTGCTCTTACAGCCTAGTGGGAACATCTCTTCCAAAGGCCTGGGAAACGCAGTTTCTTTGCAGGCCTGATCTGGCTGAAGTAGGACTTCTGCTCTGGGTGTGCTACGTTGCCCTAGAGCTGAAAGGCACAACGTGCAGGCTTCTTTCCAAAGGGCGAGTTGGGCCCCACAGCATCTTGCTTCCAGCTCTTTGGGAAGCTAAGAAACAACTCGCTCTGCACAGTGCTCTTACAGCCTAGTGGGAACATCTCTTCCAAAGGCCTGTGAAACGCAGTTGCTTTGCAGGCCTGATCTGGCTGAAGTAGGACTTCTGCTCTGGGTGTGCTACTTTGCCCTAGAGCTGAAAGGCACAACGTGCAGGCTTCTTTCCAAAGGGCGAGTTGGGCCCCACAGCATCTTGCTTCCAGCTCTTTGGGAAGCTAAGAAACAACTCGCTCTGCACAGTGCTCTTACAGCCTAGTGGGAACATCTCTTCCAAAGGCCTGTGAAACGCAGTTTCTTTGCAGGCCTGATCTGGCTGAAGTAGGACTTCTGCTCTGGGTGTGCTACTTTGCCCTAGAGCTGAAAGGCACAACGTGCAGGCTTCTTTCCAAAGGGCGAGTTGGGCCCCACAGCATCTTGCTTCCAGCTCTTTGGGAAGCTAAGAAACAACTCGCTCTGCACAGTGCTCTTACAGCCTACCGGGAACATCTCTTCCAAAGGCCTGTGAAACGCAGTTTCTTTGCAGGCCTGATCTGGCTGAAGTAGGACTTCTGCTCTGGGGTGCTACTTTGCCCTAGAGCTGAAAGGCACAACGTGCAGGCTTCTTTCCAAAGGGCGAGTTGGGCCCCACAGCAGCTTGCTTCCAGCTCTTTGGGAAGCTAAGAAACAACTCGCTCTGCACAGTGCTCTTACAGCCTACCGGGAACATCTCTTCCAAAGGCCTGTGAAACGCAGTTTCTTTGCAGGCCTGATCTGGCTGAAGTAGGACTTCTGCTCTGGGTGTGCTACTTTGCCCTAGAGCTGAAAGGCACAACGTGCAGGCTTCTTTCCAAAGGGCGAGTTGGGCCCCACAGCATCTTGCTTCCAGCTCTTTGGGAAGCTAAGAAACAACTCGCTCTGCACAGTGCTCTTACAGCCTACCGGGAACATCTCTTCCAAAGGCCTGTGAAACGCAGTTTCTTTGCAGGCCTGATCCGGCTGAAGTAGGACTTCTGCTCTGGGTGTGCTACTTTGCCCTAGAGCTGAAAGGCACAACGTGCAGGCTTCTTTCCAAAGGGCGAGTTGGGCCCCACAGCATCTTGCTTCCAGCTCTTTGGGAAGCTAAGAAACAACTCGCTCTGCACAGTGCTCTTACAGCCTAGTGGGAACATCTCTTCCAAAGGCCTGGGAAACGCAGTTTCTTTGCAGGCCTGATCTGGCTGAAGTAGGACTTCTGCTCTGGGTGTGCTACGTTGCCCTAGAGCTGAAAGGCACAACGTGCAGGCTTCTTTCCAAAGGGCGAGTTGGGCCCCACAGCATCTTGCTTCCAGCTCTTTGGGAAGCTAAGAAACAACTCGCTCTGCACAGTGCTCTTACAGCCTAGTGGGAACATCTCTTCCAAAGGCCTGTGAAACGCAGTTGCTTTGCAGGCCTGATCTGGCTGAAGTAGGACTTCTGCTCTGGGTGTGCTACTTTGCCCTAGAGCTGAAAGGCACAACGTGCAGGCTTCTTTCCAAAGGGCGAGTTGGGCCCCACAGCATCTTGCTTCCAGCTCTTTGGGAAGCTAAGAAACAACTCGCTCTGCACAGTGCTCTTACAGCCTAGTGGGAACATCTCTTCCAAAGGCCTGTGAAACGCAGTTTCTTTGCAGGCCTGATCTGGCTGAAGTAGGACTTCTGCTCTGGGTGTGCTACTTTGCCCTAGAGCTGAAAGGCACAACGTGCAGTCTTCTTTCCAAAGGGCGAGTTGGGCCCCACAGCATCTTGCTTCCAGCTCTTTGGGAAGCTAAGAAACAACTCGCTCTGCACAGTGCTCTTACAGCCTACCGGGAACATCTCTTCCAAAGGCCTGTGAAACGCAGTTTCTTTGCAGGCCTGATCTGGCTGAAGTAGGACTTCTGCTCTGGGTGTGCTACTTTGCCCTAGAGCTGAAAGGCACAACGTGCAGGCTTCTTTCCAAAGGGCCAGTTGGGCCCCACAGCATCTTGCTTCCAGCTCTTTGGGAAGCTAAGAAACAACTCGCTCTGCACAGTGCTCTTACAGCCTAGTGGGAACATCTCTTCCAAAGGCCTGGGAAACGCAGTTTCTTTGCAGGTCTGATCTGGCTGAAGTAGGACTTCTGCTCTGGGTGTGCTACTTTGCCCTAGAGCTGAAAGGCACAACGTGCAGGCTTCTTTCCAAAGGGCGAGTTGGGCCCCACAGCATCTTGCTTCCAGCTCTTTGGGAAGCTAAGAAACAACTCGCTCTGCACAGTCTTCTTAAAGCCTAGTGGGAACATCTCTTCCAAAGGCCTGTGAAACGCAGTTTCTTTGCAGGCCTGATCTGGCTGAAGTAGGACTTCTGCTCTGGGTGTGCTACTTTGCCCTAGAGCTGAAAGGCACAACGTGCAGGCTTCTTTCCAAAGGGCGAGTTGGGCCCCACAGCATCTTGCTTCCAGCTCTTTGGGAAGCTAAGAAACAACTCGCTCTGCACAGTGCTCTTACAGCCTACCGGGAACATCTCTTCCAAAGGCCTGTGAAACGCAGTTTCTTTGCAGGCCTGATCCGGCTGAAGTAGGACTTCTGCTCTGGGTGTGCTACTTTGCCCTAGAGCTGAAAGGCACAACGTGCAGGCTTCTTTCCAAAGGGCGAGTTGGGCCCCACAGCATCTTGCTTCCAGCTCTTTGGGAAGCTAAGAAACAACTCGCTCTGCACAGTGCTCTTACAGCCTACCGGGAACATCTCTTCCAAAGGCCTGTGAAACGCAGTTTCTTTGCAGGCCTGATCTGGCTGAAGTAGGACTTCTGCTCTGGGTGTGCTACTTTGCCCTAGAGCTGAAAGGCACAACGTGCAGGCTTCTTTCCAAAGGGCGAGTTGGGCCCCACAGCATCTTGCTTCCAGCTCTTGGGAAGCTAAGAAACAACTCGCTCTGCACAGTGCTCTTACAGCCTACCGGGAACATCTCTTCCAAAGGCCTGTGAAACGCAGTTTCTTTGCAGGCCTGATCTGGCTGAAGTAGGACTTCTGCTCTGGGTGTGCTACTTTGCCCTAGAGCTGAAAGGCACAACGTGCAGACTTCTTTCCAAAGGGCGAGTTGGGCCCAACAGCATCTTGCTTCCAGCTCTTTGGGAAGCTAAGAAACAACTCGCTCTGCACAGTGCTCTTACAGCCTACCGGGAACATCTCTTCCAAAGGCCTGTGAAACGCAGTTTCTTTGCAGGCCTGATCTGGCTGAAGTAGGACTTCTGCTCTGGGGTGCTACTTTGCCCTAGAGCTGAAAGGCACAACGTGCAGGCTTCTTTCCAAAGGGCGAGTTGGGCCCCACAGCATCTTGCTTCCAGCTCTTTGGGAAGCTAAGAAACAACTCGCTCTGCACAGTGCTCTTACAGCCTAGTGTGAACATCTCTTCCAAAGGCCTGTGAAACGCAGTTTCTTTGCAGGCCTGATCTGGCTGAAGTAGGACTTCTGCTCTGGGTGTGCTACTTTGCCCTAGAGCTGAAAGGCACAACGTGCAGGCTTCTTTCCAAAGGGCGAGTTGGGCCCCACAGCATCTTGCTTCCAGCTCTTTGGGAAGCTAAGAAACAACTCGCTCTGCACAGTGCTCTTACAGCCTACCGGGAACGTCTCTTCCAAAGGCCTGTGAAACGCAGTTTCTTTGCAGGCCTGATCTGGCTGAAGTAGGACTTCTGCTCTGGGTGTGCTACTCGGCCCTAGAGCTGATAGGCACAACGTGCAGTCTTCTTTCCAAAGGGCGAGTTGGGCACCACAGCATCTTGCTTCCAGCTCTTTGGGAAGCTAAGAAACAACTCGCTCTGCACAGTGCTCTTACAGCCTTCCGGGAACATCTCTTCCAAAGGCCTGTGAAACGCAGTTTCTTTGCAGGCCTGATCTGGCTGAAGTAGGACTTCTGCTCTGGGTGTGCTACTTTGCCCTAGAGCTGAAAGGCACAACGTGCAGGCTTCTTTCCAAAGGGCGAGTTGGGCCCCACAGCATCTTGCTTCCAGCTCTTTGGGAAGCTAAGAAACAACTCGCTCTGCACAGTGCTCTTACAGCCTAGTGGGAACATCTCTTCCAAAGGCCTGTGAAACGCAGTTTCTTTGCAGGCCTGATCTGGCTGAAGTAGGACTTCTGCTCTGGGTGTGCTACTTTGCCCTAGAGCTGAAAGGCACAACGTGCAGGCTTCTTTCCAAAGGGCGAGTTGGGCCCCACAGCATCTTGCTTCCAGCTCTTTGGGAAGCTAAGAAACAACTCGCTCTGCACAGTGCTCTTAGATCCTAGTGGGAACATCTCTTCCAAAGGCCTGTGAAACGCAGTTTCTTTGCAGGCCTGATCTGGCTGAAGTAGGACTTCTGCTCTGGGTGTGCTACTTTGCCCTAGAGCTGAAAGGCACAACGTGCAGTCTTCTTTCCAAAGGGCGAGTTGGGCCCCACAGCATCTTGCTTCCAGCTCTTTGGAAAGCTAAGAAACAACTCGCTCTGCACAGTGCTCTTACAGCCTACCGGGAACATCTCTTCCAAAGGCCTGTGAAACGCAGTTTCTTTGCAGGCCTGATCTGGCTGAAGTAGGACTTCTGCTCTGGGTGTGCTACTTTGCCCTGGAGCTGAAAGGCACAACGTGCAGGCTTCTTTCCAAAGGGCGAGTTGGGCCCCACAGCATCTTGCTTCCAGCTCTTTGGGAAGCTAAGAAACAACTCGCTCTGCACAGTGCTCTTACAGCCTAGTGGGAACATCTCTTCCAAAGGCCTGGGAAACGCAGTTTCTTTGCAGGTCTGATCTGGCTGAAGTAGGACTTCTGCTCTGGGTGTGCTACTTTGCCCTAGAGCTGAAAGGCACAACGTGCAGGCTTCTTTCCAAAGGGCGAGTTGGGCCCCACAGCATCTTGCTTCCAGCTCTTTGGGAAGCTAAGAAACAACTCGCTCTGCACAGTGCTCTTAGATCCTAGTGGGAACATCTCTTCCAAAGGCCTGTGAAACGCAGTTGCTTTGCAGGCCTGATCTGGCTGAAGTAGGACTTCTGCTCTGGGTGTGCTACTTTGCCCTAGAGCTGAAAGGCACAACGTGCAGGCTTCTTTCCAAAGGGCGAGTTGGGCCCCACAGCATCTTGCTTCCAGCTCTTTGGGAAGCTAAGAAACAACTCGCTCTGCACAGTGCTCTTAGAGCCTAGTGGGAACAGCTCTTCCAAAGGCCTGTGAAACGCAGTTTCTTTGCAGGCCTGATCTGGCTGAAGTAGGACTTCTGCTCTGGGTGTGCTACTTTGCCCTAGAGCTGAAAGGCACAACGTGCGGTCTTCTTTCCAAAGGGCGAGTTGGGCCCCACAGCATCTTGCTTCCAGCTCTTTGGGAAGCTAAGAAACAACTCGCTCTGCACAGTGCTCTTACAGCCTACCGGGAACATCTCTTCCAAAGGCCTGTGAAACGCAGTTTCTTTGCAGGCCTGATCTGGCTGAAGTAGGACTTCTGCTCTGGGTGTGCTACTTTGCCCTAGAGCTGAAAGGCACAACGTGCAGGCTTCTTTCCAAAGGGCCAGTTGGGCCCCACAGCATCTTGCTTCCAGCTCTTTGGGAAGCTAAGAAACAACTCGCTCTGCACAGTGCTCTTACAGCCTAGTGGGAACATCTCTTCCAAAGGCCTGGGAAACGCAGTTTCTTTGCAGGTCTGATCTGGCTGAAGTAGGACTTCTGCTCTGGGTGTGCTACTTTGCCCTAGAGCTGAAAGGCACAACGTGCAGGCTTCTTTCCAAAGGGCGAGTTGGGCCCCACAGCATCTTGCTTCCAGCTCTTTGGGAAGCTAAGAAACAACTCGCTCTGCACAGTCTTCTTAAAGCCTAGTGGGAACATCTCTTCCAAAGGCCTGTGAAACGCAGTTTCTTTGCAGGCCTGATCTGGCTGAAGTAGGACTTCTGCTCTGGGTGTGCTACTTTGCCCTAGAGCTGAAAGGCACAACGTGCAGTCTTCTTTCCAAAGGGCGAGTTGGGCCCCACAGCATCTTGCTTCCAGCTCTTTGGGAAGCTAAGAAACAACTCGCTCTGCACAGTGCTCTTACAGCCTACCGGGAACATCTCTTCCAAAGGCCTGTGAAACGCAGTTTCTTTGCAGGCCTGATCCGGCTGAAGTAGGACTTCTGCTCTGGGTGTCCTACTTTGCCCTAGAGCTGAAAGGCACAACGTGCAGGCTTCTTTCCAAAGGGCGAGTTGGGCCCCACAGCATCTTGCTTCCAGCTCTTTGGGAAGCTAAGAAACAACTCGCTCTGCACAGTGCTCTTACAGCCTACCGGGAACATCTCTTCCAAAGGCCTGTGAAACGCAGTTTCTTTGCAGGCCTGATCTGGCTGAAGTAGGACTTCTGCTCTGGGTGTGCTACTTTGCCCTGGAGCTGAAAGGCACAACGTGCAGGCTTCTTTCCAAAGGGCGAGTTGGGCCCCACAGCATCTTGCTTCCAGCTCTTGGGAAGCTAAGAAACAACTCGCTCTGCACAGTGCTCTTACAGCCTACCGGGAACATCTCTTCCAAAGGCCTGTGAAACGCAGTTTCTTTGCAGGCCTGATCTGGCTGAAGTAGGACTTCTGCTCTGGGTGTGCTACTTTGCCCTAGAGCTGAAAGGCACAACGTGCAGACTTCTTTCCAAAGGGCGAGTTGGGCCCCACAGCATCTTGCTTCCAGCTCTTTGGGAAGCTAAGAAACAACTCGCTCTGAAGAGTGCTCTTACAGCCTACCGGGAACATCTCTTCCAAAGGCCTGTGAAACGCAGTTTCTTTGCAGGCCTGATCTGGCTGAAGTAGGACTTCTGCTCTGGGGTGCTACTTTGCCCTAGAGCTGAAAGGCACAACGTGCAGGCTTCTTTCCAAAGGGCGAGTTGGGCCCCACAGCATCTTGCTTCCAGCTCTTTGGGAAGCTAAGAAACAACTCGCTCTGCACAGTGCTCTTACAGCCTAGTGGGAACATCTCTTCCAAAGGCCTGTGAAACGCAGTTTCTTTGCAGGCCTGATCTGGCTGAAGTAGGACTTCTGCTCTGGGTGTGCTACTTTGCCCTGGAGCTGAAAGGCACAACGTGCAGGCTTCTTTCCAAAGGGCGAGTTGGGCCCCACAGCATCTTGCTTCCAGCTCTTTGGGAAGCTAAGAAACAACTCGCTCTGCACAGTGCTCTTACAGCCTAGTGGGAACATCTCTTCCAAAGGCCTGGGAAACGCAGTTTCTTTGCAGGTCTGATCTGGCTGAAGTAGGACTTCTGCTCTGGGTGTGCTACTTTGCCCTAGAGCTGAAAGGCACAACGTGCAGGCTTCTTTCCAAAGGGCGAGTTGGGCCCCACAGCATCTTGCTTCCAGCTCTTTGGGAAGCTAAGAAACAACTCGCTCTGCACAGTTTTCTTAAAGCCTAGTGGGAACATCTCTTCCAAAGGCCTGTGAAACGCAGTTGCTTTGCAGGCCTGATCTGGCTGAAGTAGGACTTCTGCTCTGGGTGTGCTACTTTGCCCTAGAGCTGAAAGGCACAACGTGCAGGCTTCTTTCCAAAGGGCGAGTTGGGCCCCACAGCATCTTGCTTCCAGCTCTTTGGGAAGCTAAGAAACAACTCGCTCTGCACAGTGCTCTTACAGCCTACCGGGAACATCTCTTCCAAAGGCCTGTGAAACGCAGTTTCTTTGCAGGCCTGATCCGGCTGAAGTAGGACTTCTGCTCTGGGTGTGCTACTTTGCCCTAGAGCTGAAAGGCACAACGTGCAGGCTTCTTTCCAAAGGGCGAGTTGGGCCCCACAGCATCTTGCTTCCAGCTCTTTGGGAAGCTAAGAAACAACTCGCTCTGCACAGTGCTCTTACAGCCTACCGGGAACATCTCTTCCAAAGGCCTGTGAAACGCAGTTTCTTTGCAGGCCTGATCTGGCTGAAGTAGGACTTCTGCTGTGGGTGTGCTACTTTGCCCTACAGCTGAAAGGCACAACGTGCAGGCTTCTTTCCAAAGGGCGAGTTGGGCCCCACAGCATCTTGCTTCCAGCTCTTTGGGAAGCTAAGAAACAACTCTCTCTGCACAGTGTTCTTACAGCCTAGTGGGAACATCTCTTCCAAAGGCCGGTGAAACGCAGTTTCTTTGCAGGCCTGATCTGGCTGAAGTAGGACTTCTGCTCTGGGTGTGCTACTTTGCCCTAGAGCTGAAAGGCACAACGTGCAGGCTTCTTTCCAAAGGGCGAGTTGGGCCCCACAGCATCTTGCTTCCAGCTCTTTGGGAAGCTAAGAAACAACTCGCTCTGCACAGTGCTCTTACAGCCTACCGGGAACATCTCTTCCAAAGGCCTGTGAAACGCAGTTTCTTTGCAGGCCTGATCTGGCTGAAGTAGGACTTCTGCTCTGGGTGTGCTACTTTGCCCTAGAGCTGAAAGGCACAACGTGCAGGCTTCTTTCCAAAGGGCGAGTTGGGCCCCACAGCATCTTGCTTCCAGCTCTTTGGGAAGCTAAGAAACAACTCGCTCTGCACAGTGCTCTTACAGCCTACCGGGAACGTCTCTTCCAAAGGCCTGTGAAACGCAGTTTCTTTGCAGGCCTGATCTGGCTGAAGTAGGACTTCTGCTCTGGGTGTGCTACTCGGCCCTAGAGCTGATAGGCACAACGTGCAGTCTTCTTTCCAAAGGGCGAGTTGGGCACCACAGCATCTTGCTTCCAGCTCTTTGGGAAGCTAAGAAACAACTCGCTCTGCACAGTGCTCTTACAGCCTTCCGGGAACATCTCTTCCAAAGGCCTGTGAAACGCAGTTTCTTTGCAGGCCTGATCTGGCTGAAGTAGGACTTCTGCTCTGGGTGTGCTACTTTGCCCTAGAGCTGAAAGGCACAACGTGCAGGCTTCTTTCCAAAGGGCGAGTTGGGCCCCACAGCATCTTGCTTCCAGCTCTTTGGGAAGCTAAGAAACAACTCGCTCTGCACAGTGCTCTTACAGCCTAGTGGGAACATCTCTTCCAAAGGCCTGTGAAACGCAGTTTCTTTGCAGGCCTGATCTGGCTGAAGTAGGACTTCTGCTCTGGGTGTGCTACTTTGCCCTAGAGCTGAAAGGCACAACGTGCAGGCTTCTTTCCAAAGGGCGAGTTGGGCCCCACAGCATCTTGCTTCCAGCTCTTTGGGAAGCTAAGAAACAACTCGCTCTGCACAGTGCTCTTAGATCCTAGTGGGAACATCTCTTCCAAAGGCCTGTGAAACGCAGTTTCTTTGCAGGCCTGATCTGGCTGAAGTAGGACTTCTGCTCTGGGTGTGCTACTTTGCCCTAGAGCTGAAAGGCACAACGTGCAGTCTTCTTTCCAAAGGGCGAGTTGGGCCCCACAGCATCTTGCTTCCAGCTCTTTGGGAAGCTAAGAAACAACTCGCTCTGCACAGTGCTCTTACAGCCTACCGGGAACATCTCTTCCAAAGGCCTGTGAAACGCAGTTTCTTTGCAGGCCTGATCTGGCTGAAGTAGGACTTCTGCTCTGGGTGTGCTACTTTGCCCTGGAGCTGAAAGGCACAACGTGCAGGCTTCTTTCCAAAGGGCGAGTTGGGCCCCACAGCATCTTGCTTCCAGCTCTTTGGGAAGCTAAGAAACAACTCGCTCTGCACAGTGCTCTTACAGCCTAGTGGGAACATCTCTTCCAAAGGCCTGGGAAACGCAGTTTCTTTGCAGGTCTGATCTCGCTGAAGTAGGACTTCTGCTCTGGGTGTGCTACTTTGCCCTAGAGCTGAAAGGCACAACGTGCAGGCTTCTTTCCAAAGGGCGAGTTGGGCCCCACAGCATCTTGCTTCCAGCTCTTTGGGAAGCTAAGAAACAACTCGCTCTGCACAGTGCTCTTACAGCCTAGTGGGAACATCTCTTCCAAAGGCCTGTGAAACGCAGTTGCTTTGCAGGCCTGATCTGGCTGAAGTAGGACTTCTGCTCTGGGTGTGCTACTTTGCCCTAGAGCTGAAAGGCACAACGTGCAGGCTTCTTTCCAAAGGGCGAGTTGGGCCCCACAGCATCTTGCTTCCAGCTCTTTGGGAAGCTAAGAAACAACTCGCTCTGCACAGTGCTCTTAGAGCCTAGTGGGAACATCTCTTCCAAAGGCCTGTGAAACGCAGTTTCTTTGCAGGCCTGATCTGGCTGAAGTAGGACTTCTGCTCTGGGTGTGCTACTTTGCCCTAGAGCTGAAAGGCACAACGTGCAGTCTTCTTTCCAAAGGGCGAGTTGGGCCCCACAGCATCTTGCTTCCAGCTCTTTGGGAAGCTAAGAAACAACTCGCTCTGCACAGTGCTCTTACAGCCTACCGGGAACATCTCTTCCAAAGGCCTGTGAAACGCAGTTTCTTTGCAGGCCTGATCTGGCTGAAGTAGGACTTCTGCTCTGGGTGTGCTACTTTGCCCTAGAGCTGAAAGGCACAACGTGCAGGCTTCTT
This sequence comes from Equus caballus, assembly GCF_041296265.1. Lineage (NCBI taxonomy): Eukaryota > Metazoa > Chordata > Mammalia > Perissodactyla > Equidae > Equus > Equus caballus. Next base: position 1,747,278 of record NC_091712.1, read on the forward strand.
TCCAAAGGGCCAGTTGGGCCCCACAGCATCTTGCTTCCAGCTCTTTGGGAAGCTAAGAAACAACTCGCTCTGCACAGTGCTCTTACAGCCTAGTGGGAACATCTCTTCCAAAGGCCTGGGAAACGCAGTTTCTTTGCAGGTCTGATCTGGCTGAAGTAGGACTTCTGCTCTGGGTGTGCTACTTTGCCCTAGAGCTGAAAGGCACAACGTGCAGGCTTCTTTCCAAAGGGCGAGTTGGGCCCCACAGCATCTTGCTTCCAGCTCTTTGGGAAGCTAAGAAACAACTCGCTCTGCACAGTCTTCTTAAAGCCTAGTGGGAACATCTCTTCCAAAGGCCTGTGAAACGCAGTTTCTTTGCAGGCCTGATCTGGCTGAAGTAGGACTTCTGCTCTGGGTGTGCTACTTTGCCCTAGAGCTGAAAGGCACAACGTGCAGTCTTCTTTCCAAAGGGCGAGTTGGGCCCCACAGCATCTTGCTTCCAGCTCTTTGGGAAGCTAAGAAACAACTCGCTCTGCACAGTGCTCTTACAGCCTACCGGGAACATCTCTTCCAAAGGCCTGTGAAACGCAGTTTCTTTGCAGGCCTGATCCGGCTGAAGTAGGACTTCTGCTCTGGGTGTCCTACTTTGCCCTAGAGCTGAAAGGCACAACGTGCAGGCTTCTTTCCAAAGGGCGAGTTGGGCCCCACAGCATCTTGCTTCCAGCTCTTTGGGAAGCTAAGAAACAACTCGCTCTGCACAGTGCTCTTACAGCCTACCGGGAACATCTCTTCCAAAGGCCTGTGAAACGCAGTTTCTTTGCAGGCCTGATCTGGCTGAAGTAGGACTTCTGCTCTGGGTGTGCTACTTTGCCCTGGAGCTGAAAGGCACAACGTGCAGGCTTCTTTCCAAAGGGCGAGTTGGGCCCCACAGCATCTTGCTTCCAGCTCTTGGGAAGCTAAGAAACAACTCGCTCTGCACAGTGCTCTTACAGCCTACCGGGAACATCTCTTCCAAAGGCCTGTGAAACGCAGTTTCTTTGCAGGCCTGATCTGGCTGAAGTAGGACTTCTGCTCTGGGTGTGCTACTTTGCCCTAGAGCTGAAAGGCACAACGTGCAGACTTCTTTCCAAAGGGCGAGTTGGGCCCCACAGCATCTTGCTTCCAGCTCTTTGGGAAGCTAAGAAACAACTCGCTCTGAAGAGTGCTCTTACAGCCTACCGGGAACATCTCTTCCAAAGGCCTGTGAAACGCAGTTTCTTTGCAGGCCTGATCTGGCTGAAGTAGGACTTCTGCTCTGGGGTGCTACTTTGCCCTAGAGCTGAAAGGCACAACGTGCAGGCTTCTTTCCAAAGGGCGAGTTGGGCCCCACAGCATCTTGCTTCCAGCTCTTTGGGAAGCTAAGAAACAACTCGCTCTGCACAGTGCTCTTACAGCCTAGTGGGAACATCTCTTCCAAAGGCCTGTGAAACGCAGTTTCTTTGCAGGCCTGATCTGGCTGAAGTAGGACTTCTGCTCTGGGTGTGCTACTTTGCCCTGGAGCTGAAAGGCACAACGTGCAGGCTTCTTTCCAAAGGGCGAGTTGGGCCCCACAGCATCTTGCTTCCAGCTCTTTGGGAAGCTAAGAAACAACTCGCTCTGCACAGTGCTCTTACAGCCTAGTGGGAACATCTCTTCCAAAGGCCTGGGAAACGCAGTTTCTTTGCAGGTCTGATCTGGCTGAAGTAGGACTTCTGCTCTGGGTGTGCTACTTTGCCCTAGAGCTGAAAGGCACAACGTGCAGGCTTCTTTCCAAAGGGCGAGTTGGGCCCCACAGCATCTTGCTTCCAGCTCTTTGGGAAGCTAAGAAACAACTCGCTCTGCACAGTCTTCTTAAAGCCTAGTGGGAACATCTCTTCCAAAGGCCTGTGAAACGCAGTTGCTTTGCAGGCCTGATCTGGCTGAAGTAGGACTTCTGCTCTGGGTGTGCTACTTTGCCCTAGAGCTGAAAGGCACAACGTGCAGGCTTCTTTCCAAAGGGCGAGTTGGGCCCCACAGCATCTTGCTTCCAGCTCTTTGGGAAGCTAAGAAACAACTCGCTCTGCACAGTGCTCTTACAGCCTACCGGGAACATCTCTTCCAAAGGCCTGTGAAACGCAGTTTCTTTGCAGGCCTGATCCGGCTGAAGTAGGACTTCTGCTCTGGGTGTGCTACTTTGCCCTAGAGCTGAAAGGCACAACGTGCAGGCTTCTTTCCAAAGGGCGAGTTGGGCCCCACAGCATCTTGCTTCCAGCTCTTTGGGAAGCTAAGAAACAACTCGCTCTGCACAGTGCTCTTACAGCCTACCGGGAACATCTCTTCCAAAGGCCTGTGAAACGCAGTTTCTTTGCAGGCCTGATCTGGCTGAAGTAGGACTTCTGCTGTGGGTGTGCTACTTTGCCCTACAGCTGAAAGGCACAACGTGCAGGCTTCTTTCCAAAGGGCGAGTTGGGCCCCACAGCATCTTGCTTCCAGCTCTTTGGGAAGCTAAGAAACAACTCTCTCTGCACAGTGTTCTTACAGCCTAGTGGGAACATCTCTTCCAAAGGCCGGTGAAACGCAGTTTCTTTGCAGGCCTGATCTGGCTGAAGTAGGACTTCTGCTCTGGGTGTGCTACTTTGCCCTAGAGCTGAAAGGCACAACGTGCAGGCTTCTTTCCAAAGGGCGAGATGGGCCCCACAGCATCTTGCTTCCAGCTCTTTGGGAAGCTAAGAAACAACTCGCTCTGCACAGTGCTCTTACAGCCTACCGGGAACATCTCTTCCAAAGGCCTGTGAAACGCAGTTTCTTTGCAGGCCTGATCTGGCTGAAGTAGGACTTCTGCTCTGGGTGTGCTACTTTGCCCTAGAGCTGAAAGGCACAACGTGCAGGCTTCTTTCCAAAGGGCGAGTTGGGCCCCACAGCATCTTGCTTCCAGCTCTTTGGGAAGCTAAGAAACAACTCGCTCTGCACAGTGCTCTTACAGCCTACCGGGAACATCTCTTCCAAAGGCCTTTGAAACGCAGTTTCTTTGCAGGCCTTATCTGGCTGAAGTAGGACTTCTGCTCTGGGTGTGCTACTTTGCCCTAGAGCTGAAAGGCACAACGTGCAGGCTTCTTTCCAAAGGGCGAGTTGGGCCCCACAGCATCTTGCTTCCAGCTCTTTGGGAAGCTAAGAAACAACTCTCTCTGCACAGTGTTCTTACAGCCTAGTGGGAACATCTCTTCCAAAGGCCGGTGAAACGCAGTTTCTTTGCAGGCCTGATCTGGCTGAAGTAGGACTTCTGCTCTGGGTGTGCTACTTTGCCCTAGAGCTGAAAGGCACAACGTGCAGGCTTCTTTCCAAAGGGCGAGTTGGGCCCCACAGCATCTTGCTTCCAGCTCTTTGGGAAGCTAAGAAACAACTCGCTCTGCACAGTGCTCTTACAGCCTACCGGGAACATCTCTTCCAAAGGCCTGTGAAACGCAGTTTCTTTGCAGGCCTGATCTGGCTGAAGTAGGACTTCTGCTCTGGGTGTGCTACTTTGCCCTAGAGCTGAAAGGCACAACGTGCAGGCTTCTTTCCAAAGGGCGAGTTGGGCCCCACAGCATCTTGCTTCCAGCTCTTTGGGAAGCTAAGAAACAACTCGCTCTGCACAGTGCTCTTACAGCCTACCGGGAACATCTCTTCCAAAGGCCTTTGAAACGCAGTTTCTTTGCAGGCCTTATCTGGCTGAAGTAGGACTTCTGCTCTGGGTGTGCTACTTTGCCCTAGAGCTGAAAGGCACAACGTGCAGGCTTCTTTCCAAAGGGCCAGTTGGGCCCCACAGCATCTTGCTTCCAGCTCTTTGGGAAGCTAAGAAACAACTCGCTCTGCACAGTGTTCTTACAGCCTAGTGGGAACATCTCTTCCAAAGGCCGGTGAAACGCAGTTTCTTTGCAGGCCTGATCTGGCTGAAGTAGGACTTCTGCTCTGGGTGTGCTACTTTGCCCTAGAGCTGAAAGGCACAACGTGCAGGCTTCTTTCCAAAGGGCGAGTTGGGCCCCACAGCATCTTGCTTCCAGCTCTTTGGGAAGCTAAGAAACAACTCGCTCTGCACAGTGCTCTTACAGCCTACCGGGAACATCTCTTCCAAAGGCCTGTGAAACGCAGTTTCTTTGCAGGCCTGATCTGGCTGAAGTAGGACTTCTGCTCTGGGTGTGCTACTTTGCCCTAGAGCTGAAAGGCACAACGTGCAGGCTTCTTTCCAAATGGCGAGTTGGGCCCCACAGCATCTTGCTTCCAGCTCTTTGGGAAGCTAAGAAACAACTCGCTCTGCACAGTGCTCTTACAGCCTACCGGGAACATCACTTCCAAAGGCCTGTGAAACGCAGTTTCTTTGCAGGCCTGATCTGGCTGAAGTAGGACTTCTGCTCTGGGTGTGCTACTTTGCCCTAGAGCTGAAAGGCACAACGTGCAGGCTTCTTTCCAAAGGGCCAGTTGGGCCCCACAGCATCTTGCTTCCAGCTCTTTGGGAAGCTAAGAAACAACTCGCTCTGCACAGTGCTCTTACAGCCTAGTGGGAACATCTCTTCCAAAGGCCTGGGAAACGCAGTTTCTTTGCAGGTCTGATCTGGCTGAAGTAGGACTTCTGCTCTGGGTGTGCTACTTTGCCCTAGAGCTGAAAGGCACAACGTGCAGGCTTCTTTCCAAAGGGCGAGTTGGGCCCCACAGCATCTTGCTTCCAGCTCTTTGGGAAGCTAAGAAACAACTCGCTCTGCACAGTGCTCTTACAGCCTACCGGGAACATCTCTTCCAAAGGCCTGTGAAACGCAGTTTCTTTGCAGGCCTGATCTGGCTGAAGTAGGACTTCTGCTCTGGGTGTGCTACTTTGCCCTAGAGCTGAAAGGCACAACGTGCAGGCTTCTTTCCAAAGGGCGAGTTGGGCCCCACAGCATCTTGCTTCCAGCTCTTTGGGAAGCTAAGAAACAACTCGCTCTGCACAGTGCTCTTACAGCCTAGTGGGAACATCTCTTCCAAAGGCCTGGGAAACGCAGTTTCTTTGCAGGTCTGATCTGGCTGAAGTAGGACTTCTGCTCTGGGTGTGCTACTTTGCCCTAGAGCTGAAAGGCACAACGTGCAGGCTTCTTTCCAAAGGGCGAGTTGGGCCCCACAGCATCTTGCTTCCAGCTCTTTGGGAAGCTAAGAAACAACTCGCTCTGCACAGTCTTCTTAAAGCCTAGTGGGAACATCTCTTCCAAAGGCCTGTGAAACGCAGTTTCTTTGCAGGCCTGATCTGGCTGAAGTAGGACTTCTGCTCTGGGTGTGCTACTTTGCCCTAGAGCTGAAAGGCACAACGTGCAGGCTTCTTTCCAAAGGGCGAGTTGGGCCCCACAGCATCTTGCTTCCAGCTCTTTGGGAAGCTAAGAAACAACTCGCTCTGCACAGTGCTCTTACAGCCTACCGGGAACATCTCTTCCAAAGGCCTGTGAAACGCAGTTTCTTTGCAGGCCTGATCCGGCTGAAGTAGGACTTCTGCTCTGGGTGTGCTACTTTGCCCTAGAGCTGAAAGGCACAACGTGCAGGCTTCTTTCCAAAGGGCGAGTTGGGCCCCACAGCATCTTGCTTCCAGCTCTTTGGGAAGCTAAGAAACAACTCGCTCTGCACAGTGCTCTTACAGCCTACCGGGAACATCTCTTCCAAAGGCCTGTGAAACGCAGTTACTTTGCAGGCCTGATCTGGCTGAAGTAGGACTTCTGCTCTGGGTGTGCTACTTTGCCCTGGAGCTGAAAGGCACAACGTGCAGGCTTCTTTCCAAAGGGCGAGTTGGGCCCCACAGCATCTTGCTTCCAGCTCTTGGGAAGCTAAGAAACAACTCGCTCTGCACAGTGCTCTTACAGCCTACCGGGAACGTCTCTTCCAAAGGCCTGTGAAACGCAGTTTCTTTGCAGGCCTGATCTGGCTGAAGTAGGACTTCTGCTCTGGGTGTGCTACTCGGCCCTAGAGCTGATAGGCACAACGTGCAGTCTTCTTTCCAAAGGGCGAGTTGGGCACCACAGCATCTTGCTTCCAGCTCTTTGGGAAGCTAAGAAACAACTCGCTCTGCACAGTGCTCTTACAGCCTTCCGGGAACATCTCTTCCAAAGGCCTGGGAAACGCAGTTTCTTTGCAGGCCTGATCTGGCTGAAGTAGGACTTCTGCTCTGGGTGTGCTACTTTGCCCTAGAGCTGAAAGGCACAACGTGCAGGCTTCTTTCCAAAGGGCGAGTTGGGCCCCACAGCATCTTGCTTCCAGCTCTTTGGGAAGCTAAGAAACAACTCGCTCTGCACAGTGCTCTTACAGCCTAGTGGGAACATCTCTTCCAAAGGCCTGTGAAACGCAGTTGCTTTGCAGGCCTGATCTGGCTGAAGTAGGACTTCTGCTCTGGGTGTGCTACTTTGCCCTAGAGCTGAAAGGCACAACGTGCAGGCTTCTTTCCAAAGGGCGAGTTGGGCCCCACAGCATCTTGCTTCCAGCTCTTTGGGAAGCTAAGAAACAACTCGCTCTGCACAGTGCTCTTAGATCCTAGTGGGAACATCTCTTCCAAAGGCCTGTGAAACGCAGTTTCTTTGCAGGCCTGATCTGGCTGAAGTAGGACTTCTGCTCTGGGTGTGCTACTTTGCCCTAGAGCTGAAAGGCACAACGTGCAGTCTTCTTTCCAAAGGGCGAGTTGGGCCCCACAGCATCTTGCTTCCAGCTCTTTGGGAAGCTAAGAAACAACTCGCTCTGCACAGTGCTCTTACAGCCTACCGGGAACATCTCTTCCAAAGGCCTGTGAAACGCAGTTTCTTTGCAGGCCTGATCTGGCTGAAGTAGGACTTCTGCTCTGGGTGTGCTACTTTGCCCTGGAGCTGAAAGGCACAACGTGCAGGCTTCTTTCCAAAGGGCCAGTTGGGCCCCACAGCATCTTGCTTCCAGCTCTTTGGGAAGCTAAGAAACAACTCGCTCTGCACAGTGCTCTTACAGCCTAGTGGGAACATCTCTTCCAAAGGCCTGGGAAACGCAGTTTCTTTGCAGGTCTGATCTCGCTGAAGTAGGACTTCTGCTCTGGGTGTGCTACTTTGCCCTAGAGCTGAAAGGCACAACGTGCAGGCTTCTTTCCAAAGGGCGAGTTGGGCCCCACAGCATCTTGCTTCCAGCTCTTTGGGAAGCTAAGAAACAACTCGCTCTGCACAGTGCTCTTACAGCCTAGTGGGAACATCTCTTCCAAAGGCCTGTGAAACGCAGTTGCTTTGCAGGCCTGATCTGGCTGAAGTAGGACTTCTGCTCTGGGTGTGCTACTTTGCCCTAGAGCTGAAAGGCACAACGTGCAGGCTTCTTTCCAAAGGGCGAGTTGGGCCCCACAGCATCTTGCTTCCAGCTCTTTGGGAAGCTAAGAAACAACTCGCTCTGCACAGTGCTCTTAGAGCCTAGTGGGAACATCTCTTCCAAAGGCCTGTGAAACGCAGTTTCTTTGCAGGCCTGATCTGGCTGAAGTAGGACTTCTGCTCTGGGTGTGCTACTTTGCCCTAGAGCTGAAAGGCACAACGTGCAGTCTTCTTTCCAAAGGGCGAGTTGGGCCCCACAGCATCTTGCTTCCAGCTCTTTGGGAAGCTAAGAAACAACTCGCTCTGCACAGTGCTCTTACAGCCTACCGGGAACATCTCTTCCAAAGGCCTGTGAAACGCAGTTTCTTTGCAGGCCTGATCTGGCTGAAGTAGGACTTCTGCTCTGGGTGTGCTACTTTGCCCTAGAGCTGAAAGGCACAACGTGCAGGCTTCTTTCCAAAGGGCCAGTTGGGCCCCACAGCATCTTGCTTCCAGCTCTTTGGGAAGCTAAGAAACAACTCGCTCTGCACAGTGCTCTTACAGCCTAGTGGGAACATCTCTTCCAAAGGCCTGGGAAACGCAGTTTCTTTGCAGGCCTGATCTGGCTGAAGTAGGACTTCTGCTCTGGGTGTGCTACTTTGCCCTAGAGCTGAAAGGCACAACGTGCAGGCTTCTTTCCAAAGGGCGAGTTGGGCCCCACAGCATCTTGCTTCCAGCTCTTTGGGAAGCTAAGAAACAACTCGCTCTGAAGAGTGCTCTTACAGCCTACCGGGAACATCTCTTCCAAAGGCCTGTGAAACGCAGTTTCTTTGCAGGCCTGATCTGGCTGAAGTAGGACTTCTGCTCTGGGGTGCTACTTTGCCCTAGAGCTGAAAGGCACAACGTGCAGGCTTCTTTCCAAAGGGCGAGTTGGGCCCCACAGCATCTTGCTTCCAGCTCTTTGGGAAGCTAAGAAACAACTCGCTCTGCACAGTGCTCTTAGAGCCTAGTGGGAACATCTCTTCCAAAGGCCTGTGAAACGCAGTTTCTTTGCAGGCCTGATCTGGCTGAAGTAGGACTTCTGCTCTGGGTGTGCTACTTTGCCCTGGAGCTGAAAGGCACAACGTGCAGGCTTCTTTCCAAAGGGCGAGTTGGGCCCCACAGCATCTTGCTTCCAGCTCTTTGGGAAGCTAAGAAACAACTCGCTCTGCACAGTGCTCTTACAGCCTAGTGGGAACATCTCTTCCAAAGGCCTGGGAAACGCAGTTTCTTTGCAGGTCTGATCTGGCTGAAGTAGGACTTCTGCTCTGGGTGTGCTACTTTGCCCTAGAGCTGAAAGGCACAACGTGCAGGCTTCTTTCCAAAGGGCGAGTTGGGCCCCACAGCATCTTGCTTCCAGCTCTTTGGGAAGCTAAGAAACAACTCGCTCTGCACAGTCTTCTTAAAGCCTAGTGGGAACATCTCTTCCAAAGGCCTGTGAAACGCAGTTTCTTTGCAGGCCTGATCTGGCTGAAGTAGGACTTCTGCTCTGGGTGTGCTACTTTGCCCTAGAGCTGAAAGGCACAACGTGCAGGCTTCTTTCCAAAGGGCGAGTTGGGCCCCACAGCATCTTGCTTCCAGCTCTTTGGGAAGCTAAGAAACAACTCGCTCTGCACAGTGCTCTTACAGCCTACCGGGAACATCTCTTCCAAAGGCCTGTGAAACGCAGTTTCTTTGCAGGCCTGATCCGGCTGAAGTAGGACTTCTGCTCTGGGTGTCCTACTTTGCCCTAGAGCTGAAAGGCACAACGTGCAGGCTTCTTTCCAAAGGGCGAGTTGGGCCCCACAGCATCTTGCTTCCAGCTCTTTGGGAAGCTAAGAAACAACTCGCTCTGCACAGTGCTCTTACAGCCTACCGGGAACATCTCTTCCAAAGGCCTGTGAAACGCAGTTTCTTTGCAGGCCTGATCTGGCTGAAGTAGGACTTCTGCTGTGGGTGTGCTACTTTGCCCTACAGCTGAAAGGCACAACGTGCAGGCTTCTTTCCAAAGGGCGAGTTGGGCCCCACAGCATCTTGCTTCCAGCTCTTTGGGAAGCTAAGAAACAACTCTCTCTGCACAGTGTTCTTACAGCCTAGTGGGAACATCTCTTCCAAAGGCCGGTGAAACGCAGTTTCTTTGCAGGCCTGATCTGGCTGAAGTAGGACTTCTGCTCTGGGTGTGCTACTTTGCCCTAGAGCTGAAAGGCACAACGTGCAGGCTTCTTTCCAAAGGGCGAGTTGGGCCCCACAGCATCTTGCTTCCAGCTCTTTGGGAAGCTAAGAAACAACTCGCTCTGCACAGTGCTCTTACAGCCTACCGGGAACATCTCTTCCAAAGGCCTGTGAAACGCAGTTTCTTTGCAGGCCTGATCTGGCTGAAGTAGGACTTCTGCTCTGGGTGTGCTACTTTGCCCTAGAGCTGAAAGGCACAACGTGCAGGCTTCTTTCCAAAGGGCGAGTTGGGCCCCACAGCATCTTGCTTCCAGCTCTTTGGGAAGCTAAGAAACAACTCGCTCTGCACAGTGCTCTTACAGCCTACCGGGAACATCTCTGCCAAAGGCCTTTGAAACGCAGTTTCTTTGCAGGCCTTATCTGGCTGAAGTAGGACTTCTGCTCTGGGTGTGCTACTTTGCCCTAGAGCTGAAAGGCACAACGTGCAGGCTTCTTTCCAAAGGGCGAGTTGGGCCCCACAGCATCTTGCTTCCAGCTCTTTGGGAAGCTAAGAAACAACTCTCTCTGCACAGTGTTCTTACAGCCTAGTGGGAACATCTCTTCCAAAGGCCGGTGAAACGCAGTTTCTTTGCAGGCCTGATCTGGCTGAAGTAGGACTTCTGCTCTGGGTGTGCTACTTTGCCCTAGAGCTGAAAGGCACAACGTGCAGGCTTCTTTCCAAAGGGCGAGTTGGGCCCCACAGCATCTTGCTTCCAGCTCTTTGGGAAGCTAAGAAACAACTCGCTCTGCACAGTGCTCTTACAGCCTACCGGGAACATCTCTTCCAAAGGCCTGTGAAACGCAGTTTCTTTGCAGGCCTGATCTGGCTGAAGTAGGACTTCTGCTCTGGGTGTGCTACTTTGCCCTAGAGCTGAAAGGCACAACGTGCAGGCTTCTTTCCAAAGGGCGAGTTGGGCCCCACAGCATCTTGCTTCCAGCTCTTTGGGAAGCTAAGAAACAACTCGCTCTGCACAGTGCTCTTACAGCCTACCGGGAACATCTCTTCCAAAGGCCTTTGAAACGCAGTTTCTTTGCAGGCCTTATCTGGCTGAAGTAGGACTTCTGCTCTGGGTGTGCTACTTTGCCCTAGAGCTGAAAGGCACAACGTGCAGGCTTCTTTCCAAAGGGCCAGTTGGGCCCCACAGCATCTTGCTTCCAGCTCTTTGGGAAGCTAAGAAACAACTCGCTCTGCACAGTGTTCTTACAGCCTAGTGGGAACATCTCTTCCAAAGGCCGGTGAAACGCAGTTTCTTTGCAGGCCTGATCTGGCTGAAGTAGGACTTCTGCTCTGGGTGTGCTACTTTGCCCTAGAGCTGAAAGGCACAACGTGCAGGCTTCTTTCCAAAGGGCGAGTTGGGCCCCACAGCATCTTGCTTCCAGCTCTTTGGGAAGCTAAGAAACAACTCGCTCTGCACAGTGCTCTTAGAGCCTAGTGGGAACATCTCTTCCAAAGGCCTGTGAAACGCAGTTTCTTTGCAGGCCTGATCTGGCTGAAGTAGGACTTCTGCTCTGGGTGTGCTACTTTGCCCTAGAGCTGAAAGGCACAACGTGCAGTCTTCTTTCCAAAGGGCGAGTTGGGCCCCACAGCATCTTGCTTCCAGCTCTTTGGGAAGCTAAGAAACAACTCGCTCTGCACAGTGCTCTTACAGCCTACCGGGAACATCTCTTCCAAAGGCCTGTGAAACGCAGTTTCTTTGCAGGCCTGATCTGGCTGAAGTAGGACTTCTGCTCTGGGTGTGCTACTTTGCCCTAGAGCTGAAAGGCACAACGTGCAGGCTTCTTTCCAAAGGGCCAGTTGGGCCCCACAGCATCTTGCTTCCAGCTCTTTGGGAAGCTAAGAAACAACTCGCTCTGCACAGTGTTCTTACAGCCTAGTGGGAACATCTCTTCCAAAGGCCTGTGAAACGCAGTTTCTTTGCAGGCCTGATCTGGCTGAAGTAGGACTTCTGCTCTGGGTGTGCTACTTTGCCCTAGAGCTGAAAGGCACAACGTGCAGGCTTCTTTCCAAAGGGCGAGTTGGGCCCCACAGCATCTTGCTTCCAGCTCTTTGGGAAGCTAAGAAACAACTCGCTCTGCACAGTGCTCTTACAGCCTACCGGGAACATCTCTTCCAAAGGCCTGTGAAACGCAGTTTCTTTGCAGGCCTGATCTGGCTGAAGTAGGACTTCTGCTCTGGGTGTGCTACTTTGCCCTAGAGCTGAAAGGCACAACGTGCAGGCTTCTTTCCAAAGGGCGAGTTGGGCCCCACAGCATCTTGCTTCCAGCTCTTTGGGAAGCTAAGAAACAACTCGCTCTGCACAGTGCTCTTACAGCCTACCGGGAACATCTCTTCCAAAGGCCTGTGAAACGCAGTTTCTTTGCAGGCCTTATCTGGCTGAAGTAGGACTTCTGCTCTGGGTGTGCTACTTTGCCCTAGAGCTGAAAGGCACAACGTGCAGGCTTCTTTCCAAAGGGCCAGTTGGGCCCCACAGCATCTTGCTTCCAGCTCTTTGGGAAGCTAAGAAACAACTCGCTCTGCACAGTGCTCTTACAGCCTAGTGGGAACATCTCTTCCAAAGGCCTGGGAAACGCAGTTTCTTTGCAGGTCTGATCTGGCTGAAGTAGGACTTCTGCTCTGGGTGTGCTACTTTGCCCTAGAGCTGAAAGGCACAACGTGCAGGCTTCTTTCCAAAGGGCGAGTTGGGCCCCACAGCATCTTGCTTCCAGCTCTTTGGGAAGCTAAGAAACAACTCGCTCTGCACAGTGCTCTTACAGCCTACCGGGAACATCTCTTCCAAAGGCCTGTGAAACGCAGTTTCTTTGCAGGCCTGATCTGGCTGAAGTAGGACTTCTGCTCTGGGTGTGCTACTTTGCCCTAGAGCTGAAAGGCACAACGTGCAGGCTTCTTTCCAAAGGGCCAGTTGGGCCCCACAGCATCTTGCTTCCAGCTCTTTGGGAAGCTAAGAAACAACTCGCTCTGCACAGTGCTCTTACAGCCTAGTGGGAACATCTCTTCCAAAGGCCTGGGAAACGCAGTTTCTTTGCAGGTCTGATCTGGCTGAAGTAGGACTTCTGCTCTGGGTGTGCTACTTTGCCCTAGAGCTGAAAGGCACAACGTGCAGGCTTCTTTCCAAAGGGCGAGTTGGGCCCCACAGCATCTTGCTTCCAGCTCTTTGGGAAGCTAAGAAACAACTCGCTCTGCACAGTGCTCTTACAGCCTACCGGGAACATCTCTTCCAAAGGCCTGTGAAACGCAGTTTCTTTGCAGGCCTGATCCGGCTGAAGTAGGACTTCTGCTCTGGGTGTGCTACTTTGCCCTAGAGCTGAAAGGCACAACGTGCAGGCTTCTTTCCAAAGGGCGAGTTGGGCCCCACAGCATCTTGCTTCCAGCTCTTTGGGAAGCTAAGAAACAACTCGCTCTGCACAGTGCTCTTACAGCCTACCGGGAACATCTCTTCCAAAGGCCTGTGAAACGCAGTTACTTTGCAGGCCTGATCTGGCTGAAGTAGGACTTCTGCTCTGGGTGTGCTACTTTGCCCTGGAGCTGAAAGGCACAACGTGCAGGCTTCTTTCCAAAGGGCGAGTTGGGCCCCACAGCATCTTGCTTCCAGCTCTTGGGAAGCTAAGAAACAACTCGCTCTGCACAGTGCTCTTACAGCCTACCGGGAACATCTCTTCCAAAGGCCTGTGAAACGCAGTTTCTTTGCAGGCCTGATCTGGCTGAAGTAGGACTTCTGCTCTGGGTGTGCTACTTTGCCCTAGAGCTGAAAGGCACAACGTGCAGACTTCTTTCCAAAGGGCGAGTTGGGCCCCACAGCATCTTGCTTCCAGCTCTTTGGGAAGCTAAGAAACAACTCGCTCTGAACAGTGCTCTTACAGCCTACCGGGAACATCTCTTCCAAAGGCCTGTGAAACGCAGTTTCTTTGCAGGCCTGATCTGGCTGAAGTAGGACTTCTGCTCTGGGGTGCTACTTTGCCCTAGAGCTGAAAGGCACAACGTGCAGGCTTCTTTCCAAAGGGCGAGTTGGGCCCCACAGCATCTTGCTTCCAGCTCTTTGGGAAGCTAAGAAACAACTCGCTCTGCACAGTGCTCTTACAGCCTAGTGGGAACATCTCTTCCAAAGGCCTGTGAAACGCAGTTTCTTTGCAGGCCTGATTTGGCTGAAGTAGGACTTCTGCTCTGGGTGTGCTACTTTGCCCTGGAGCTGAAAGGCACAACGTGCAGGCTTCTTTCCAAAGGGCGAGTTGGGCCCCACAGCATCTTGCTTCCAGCTCTTTGGGAAGCTAAGAAACAACTCGCTCTGCACAGTGCTCTTACAGCCTAGTGGGAACATCTCTTCCAAAGGCCTGGGAAACGCAGTTTCTTTGCAGGTCTGATCTGGCTGAAGTAGGACTTCTGCTCTGGGTGTGCTACTTTGCCCTAGAGCTGAAAGGCACAACGTGCAGGCTTCTTTCCAAAGGGCGAGTTGGGCCCCACAGCATCTTGCTTCCAGCTCTTTGGGAAGCTAAGAAACAACTCGCTCTGCACAGTCTTCTTAAAGCCTAGTGGGAACATCTCTTCCAAAGGCCTGTGAAACGCAGTTTCTTTGCAGGCCTGATCTGGCTGAAGTAGGACTTCTGCTCTGGGTGTGCTACTTTGCCCTAGAGCTGAAAGGCACAACGTGCAGGCTTCTTTCCAAAGGGCGAGTTGGGCCCCACAGCATCTTGCTTCCAGCTCTTTGGGAAGCTAAGAAACAACTCGCTCTGCACAGTGCTCTTACAGCCTACCGGGAACATCTCTTCCAAAGGCCTGTGAAACGCAGTTTCTTTGCAGGCCTGATCCGGCTGAAGTAGGACTTCTGCTCTGGGTGTGCTACTTTGCCCTAGAGCTGAAAGGCACAACGTGCAGGCTTCTTTCCAAAGGGCGAGTTGGGCCCCACAGCATCTTGCTTCCAGCTCTTTGGGAAGCTAAGAAACAACTCGCTCTGCACAGTGCTCTTACAGCCTACCGGGAACATCTCTTCCAAAGGCCTGTGAAACGCAGTTTCTTTGCAGGCCTGATCTGGCTGAAGTAGGACTTCTGCTCTGGGTGTGCTACTTTGCCCTGGAGCTGAAAGGCACAACGTGCAGGCTTCTTTCCAAAGGGCGAGTTGGGCCCCACAGCATCTTGCTTCCAGCTCTTGGGAAGCTAAGAAACAACTCGCTCTGCACAGTGCTCTTACAGCCTACCGGGAACATCTCTTCCAAAGGCCTGTGAAACGCAGTTTCTTTGCAGGCCTGATCTGGCTGAAGTAGGACTTCTGCTCTGGGTGTGCTACTTTGCCCTAGAGCTGAAAGGCACAACGTGCAGACTTCTTTCCAAAGGGCGAGTTGGGCCCCACAGCATCTTGCTTCCAGCTCTTTGGGAAGCTAAGAAACAACTCGCTCTGCACAGTGCTCTTACAGCCTAGTGGGAACATCTCTTCCAAAGGCCTGGGAAACGCAGTTTCTTTGCAGGTCTGATCTGGCTGAAGTAGGACTTCTGCTCTGGGTGTGCTACTTTGCCCTAGAGCTGAAAGGCACAACGTGCAGGCTTCTTTCCAAAGGGCGAGTTGGGCCCCACAGCATCTTGCTTCCAGCTCTTTGGGAAGCTAAGAAACAACTCGCTCTGCACAGTCTTCTTAAAGCCTAGTGGGAACATCTCTTCCAAAGGCCTGTGAAACGCAGTTTCTTTGCAGGCCTGATCTGGCTGAAGTAGGACTTCTGCTCTGGGTGTGCTACTTTGCCCTAGAGCTGAAAGGCACAACGTGCAGGCTTCTTTCCAAAGGGCGAGTTGGGCCCCACAGCATCTTGCTTCCAGCTCTTTGGGAAGCTAAGAAACAACTCGCTCTGCACAGTGCTCTTACAGCCTACCGGGAACATCTCTTCCAAAGGCCTGTGAAACGCAGTTTCTTTGCAGGCCTGATCCGGCTGAAGTAGGACTTCTGCTCTGGGTGTGCTACTTTGCCCTAGAGCTGAAAGGCACAACGTGCAGGCTTCTTTCCAAAGGGCGAGTTGGGCCCCACAGCATCTTGCTTCCAGCTCTTTGGGAAGCTAAGAAACAACTCGCTCTGCACAGTGCTCTTACAGCCTACCGGGAACATCTCTTCCAAAGGCCTGTGAAACGCAGTTTCTTTGCAGGCCTGATCTGGCTGAAGTAGGACTTCTGCTCTGGGTGTGCTACTTTGCCCTGGAGCTGAAAGGCACAACGTGCAGGCTTCTTTCCAAAGGGCGAGTTGGGCCCCACAGCATCTTGCTTCCAGCTCTTGGGAAGCTAAGAAACAACTCGCTCTGCACAGTGCTCTTACAGCCTACCGGGAACATCTCTTCCAAAGGCCTGTGAAACGCAGTTTCTTTGCAGGCCTGATCTGGCTGAAGTAGGACTTCTGCTCTGGGTGTGCTACTTTGCCCTAGAGCTGAAAGGCACAACGTGCAGACTTCTTTCCAAAGGGCGAGTTGGGCCCCACAGCATCTTGCTTCCAGCTCTTTGGGAAGCTAAGAAACAACTCGCTCTGCACAGTGCTCTTACAGCCTACCGGGAACATCTCTTCCAAAGGCCTGTGAAACGCAGTTTCTTTGCAGGCCTGATCTGGCTGAAGTAGGACTTCTGCTCTGGGGTGCTACTTTGCCCTAGAGCTGAAAGGCACAACGTGCAGGCTTCTTTCCAAAGGGCGAGTTGGGCCCCACAGCATCTTGCTTCCAGCTCTTTGGGAAGCTAAGAAACAACTCGCTCTGCACAGTGCTCTTACAGCCTAGTGGGAACATCTCTTCCAAAGGCCTGTGAAACGCAGTTTCTTTGCAGGCCTGATCTGGCTGAAGTAGGACTTCTGCTCTGGGTGTGCTACTTTGCCCTAGAGCTGAAAGGCACAACGTGCAGGCTTCTTTCCAAAGGGCGAGTTGGGCCCCACAGCATCTTGCTTCCAGCTCTTTGGGAAGCTAAGAAACAACTCGCTCTGCACAGTGCTCTTACAGCCTACCGGGAACATCTCTTCCAAAGGCCTGTGAAACGCAGTTTCTTTGCAGGCCTGATCCGGCTGAAGTAGGACTTCTGCTCTGGGTGTGCTACTTTGCCCTAGAGCTGAAAGGCACAACGTGCAGGCTTCTTTCCAAAGGGCGAGTTGGGCCCCACAGCATCTTGCTTCCACCTCTTTGGGAAGCTAAGAAACAACTCGCTCTGCACAGTGCTCTTACAGCCTAGTGGGAACATCTCTTCCAAAGGCCTGGGAAACGCAGTTTCTTTGCAGGCCTGATCTGGCTGAAGTAGGACTTCTGCTCTGGGTGTGCTACGTTGCCCTAGAGCTGAAAGGCACAACGTGCAGGCTTCTTTCCAAAGGGCGAGTTGGGCCCCACAGCATCTTGCTTCCAGCTCTTTGGGAAGCTAAGAAACAACTCGCTCTGCACAGTGCTCTTACAGCCTAGTGGGAACATCTCTTCCAAAGGCCTGTGAAACGCAGTTGCTTTGCAGGCCTGATCTGGCTGAAGTAGGACTTCTGCTCTGGGTGTGCTACTTTGCCCTAGAGCTGAAAGGCACAACGTGCAGGCTTCTTTCCAAAGGGCGAGTTGGGCCCCACAGCATCTTGCTTCCAGCTCTTTGGGAAGCTAAGAAACAACTCGCTCTGCACAGTGCTCTTACAGCCTAGTGGGAACATCTCTTCCAAAGGCCTGTGAAACGCAGTTTCTTTGCAGGCCTGATCTGGCTGAAGTAGGACTTCTGCTCTGGGTGTGCTACTTTGCCCTAGAGCTGAAAGGCACAACGTGCAGTCTTCTTTCCAAAGGGCGAGTTGGGCCCCACAGCATCTTGCTTCCAGCTCTTTGGGAAGCTAAGAAACAACTCGCTCTGCACAGTGCTCTTACAGCCTACCGGGAACATCTCTTCCAAAGGCCTGGGAAACGCAGTTTCTTTGCAGGTCTGATCTGGCTGAAGTAGGACTTCTGCTCTGGGTGTGCTACTTTGCCCTAGAGCTGAAAGGCACAACGTGCAGGCTTCTTTCCAAAGGGCGAGTTGGGCCCCACAGCATCTTGCTTCCAGCTCTTTGGGAAGCTAAGAAACAACTCGCTCTGCACAGTCTTCTTAAAGCCTAGTGGGAACATCTCTTCCAAAGGCCTGTGAAACGCAGTTTCTTTGCAGGCCTGATCTGGCTGAAGTAGGACTTCTGCTCTGGGTGTGCTACTTTGCCCTAGAGCTGAAAGGCACAACGTGCAGGCTTCTTTCCAAAGGGCGAGTTGGGCCCCACAGCATCTTGCTTCCAGCTCTTTGGGAAGCTAAGAAACAACTCGCTCTGCACAGTGCTCTTACAGCCTACCGGGAACATCTCTTCCAAAGGCCTGTGAAACGCAGTTTCTTTGCAGGCCTGATCCGGCTGAAGTAGGACTTCTGCTCTGGGTGTGCTACTTTGCCCTAGAGCTGAAAGGCACAACGTGCAGGCTTCTTTCCAAAGGGCGAGTTGGGCCCCACAGCATCTTGCTTCCAGCTCTTTGGGAAGCTAAGAAACAACTCGCTCTGAAGAGTGCTCTTACAGCCTACCGGGAACATCTCTTCCAAAGGCCTGTGAAACGCAGTTTCTTTGCAGGCCTGATCTGGCTGAAGTAGGACTTCTGCTCTGGGGTGCTACTTTGCCCTAGAGCTGAAAGGCACAACGTGCAGGCTTCTTTCCAAAGGGCGAGTTGGGCCCCACAGCATCTTGCTTCCAGCTCTTTGGGAAGCTAAGAAACAACTCGCTCTGCACAGTGCTCTTACAGCCTAGTGGGAACATCTCTTCCAAAGGCCTGTGAAACGCAGTTTCTTTGCAGGCCTGATCTGGCTGAAGTAGGACTTCTGCTCTGGGTGTGCTACTTTGCCCTAGAGCTGAAAGGCACAACGTGCAGGCTTCTTTCCAAAGGGCGAGTTGGGCCCCACAGCATCTTGCTTCCAGCTCTTTGGGAAGCTAAGAAACAACTCGCTCTGCACAGTGCTCTTACAGCCTACCGGGAACGTCTCTTCCAAAGGCCTGTGAAACGCAGTTTCTTTGCAGGCCTGATCTGGCTGAAGTAGGACTTCTGCTCTGGGTGTGCTACTCGGCCCTAGAGCTGATAGGCACAACGTGCAGTCTTCTTTCCAAAGGGCGAGTTGGGCACCACAGCATCTTGCTTCCAGCTCTTTGGGAAGCTAAGAAACAACTCGCTCTGCACAGTGCTCTTACAGCCTTCCGGGAACATCTCTTCCAAAGGCCTGTGAAACGCAGTTTCTTTGCAGGCCTGATCTGGCTGAAGTAGGACTTCTGCTCTGGGTGTGCTACTTTGCCCTAGAGCTGAAAGGCACAACGTGCAGGCTTCTTTCCAAAGGGCGAGTTGGGCCCCACAGCATCTTGCTTCCAGCTCTTTGGGAAGCTAAGAAACAACTCGCTCTGCACAGTGCTCTTACAGCCTAGTGGGAACATCTCTTCCAAAGGCCTGTGAAACGCAGTTGCTTTGCAGGCCTGATCTGGCTGAAGTAGGACTTCTGCTCTGGGTGTGCTACTTTGCCCTAGAGCTGAAAGGCACAACGTGCAGGCTTCTTTCCAAAGGGCGAGTTGGGCCCCACAGCATCTTGCTTCCAGCTCTTTGGGAAGCTAAGAAACAACTCGCTCTGCACAGTGCTCTTAGATCCTAGTGGGAACATCTCTTCCAAAGGCCTGTGAAACGCAGTTTCTTTGCAGGCCTGATCTGGCTGAAGTAGGACTTCTGCTCTGGGTGTGCTACTTTGCCCTAGAGCTGAAAGGCACAACGTGCAGTCTTCTTTCCAAAGGGCGAGTTGGGCCCCACAGCATCTTGCTTCCAGCTCTTTGGGAAGCTAAGAAACAACTCGCTCTGCACAGTGCTCTTACAGCCTACCGGGAACATCTCTTCCAAAGGCCTGTGAAACGCAGTTTCTTTGCAGGCCTGATCTGGCTGAAGTAGGACTTCTGCTCTGGGTGTGCTACTTTGCCCTAGAGCTGAAAGGCACAACGTGCAGGCTTCTTTCCAAAGGGCCAGTTGGGCCCCACAGCATCTTGCTTCCAGCTCTTTGGGAAGCTAAGAAACAACTCGCTCTGCACAGTGCTCTTATAGCCTAGTGGGAACATCTCTTCCAAAGGCCTGGGAAACGCAGTTTCTTTGCAGGTCTGATCTGGCTGAAGTAGGACTTCTGCTCTGGGTGTGCTACTTTGCCCTAGAGCTGAAAGGCACAACGTGCAGGCTTCTTTCCAAAGGGCGAGTTGGGCCCCACAGCATCTTGCTTCCAGCTCTTTGGGAAGCTAAGAAACAACTCGCTCTGCACAGTCTTCTTAAAGCCTAGTGGGAACATCTCTTCCAAAGGCCTGTGAAACGCAGTTTCTTTGCAGGCCTGATCTGGCTGAAGTAGGACTTCTGCTCTGGGTGTGCTACTTTGCCCTAGAGCTGAAAGGCACAACGTGCAGGCTTCTTTCCAAAGGGCGAGTTGGGCCCCACAGCATCTTGCTTCCAGCTCTTTGGGAAGCTAAGAAACAACTCGCTCTGCACAGTGCTCTTACAGCCTACCGGGAACATCTCTTCCAAAGGCCTGTGAAACGCAGGTTCTTTGCAGGCCTGATCCGGCTGAAGTAGGACTTCTGCTCTGGGTGTGCTACTTTGCCCTAGAGCTGAAAGGCACAACGTGCAGGCTTCTTTCCAAAGGGCGAGTTGGGCCCCACAGCATCTTGCTTCCAGCTCTTTGGGAAGCTAAGAAACAACTCGCTCTGCACAGTGCTCTTACAGCCTACCGGGAACATCTCTTCCAAAGGCCTGTGAAACGCAGTTTCTTTGCAGGCCTGATCTGGCTGAAGTAGGACTTCTGCTCTGGGTGTGCTACTTTGCCCTAGAGCTGAAAGGCACAACGTGCAGGCTTCTTTCCAAAGGGCGAGTTGGGCCCCACAGCATCTTGCTTCCAGCTCTTTGGGAAGCTAAGAAACAACTCGCTCTGCACAGTGCTCTTACAGCCTAGTGGGAACATCTCTTCCAAAGGCCTGTGAAACGCAGTTTCTTTGCAGGCCTGATCTGGCTGAAGTAGGACTTCTGCTCTGGGTGTGCTACTTTGCCCTAGAGCTGAAAGGCACAACGTGCAGGCTTCTTTCCAAAGGGCGAGTTGGGCCCCACAGCATCTTGCTTCCAGCTCTTTGGGAAGCTAAGAAACAACTCGCTCTGCACAGTGCTCTTACAGCCTACCGGGAACATCTCTTCCAAAGGCCTGTGAAACGCAGTTTCTTTGCCGGCCTGATCTGGCTGAAGTAGGACTTCTGCTCTGGGTGTGCTACTTTGCCCTAGAGCTGAAAGGCACAACGTGCAGGCTTCTTTCCAAAGGGCGAGTTGGGCCCCACAGCACCTTGCTTCCAGCTCTTTGGGAAGCTAAGAAACAACTCGCTCTGCACAGTGCTCTTACAGCCTAGTGGGAACATCTCTTCCAAAGGCCTGTGAAACGCAGTTTCTTTGCAGGCCTGATCTGGCTGAAGTAGGACTTCTGCTCTGGGTGTGCTACTTTGCCCTAGAGCTGAAAGGCACAACGTGCAGGCTTCTTTCCAAAGGGCGAGTTGGGCCCCACAGCATCTTGCTTCCAGCTCTTTGGGAAGCTAAGAAACAACTCGCTCTGCACAGTGCTCTTACAGCCTACCGGGAACATCTCTTCCAAAGGCCTGTGAAACGCAGTTTCTTTGCAGGCCTGATCTGGCTGAAGTAGGACTTCTGCTCTGGGTGTGCTACTTTGCCCTAGAGCTGAAAGGCACAACGTGCAGGCTTCTTTCCAAAGGGCGAGTTGGGCCCCACAGCATCTTGCTTCCAGCTCTTTGGGAAGCTAAGAAACAACTCGCTCTGCACAGTGCTCTTACAGCCTACCGGGAACATCTCTTCCAAAGGCCTGTGAAACGCAGTTTCTTTGCAGGCCTGATCTGGCTGAAGTAGGACTTCTGCTCTGGGTGTGCTACTTTGCCCTAGAGCTGAAAGGCACAACGTGCAGGCTTCTTTCCAAAGGGCGAGTTGGGCCCCACAGCATCTTCCTTCCAGCTCTTTGGGAAGCTAAGAAACAACTCGCTCTGCACAGTGCTCTTACAGCCTAGTGGGAACATCTCTTCCAAAGGCCTGTGAAACGCAGTTTCTTTGCAGGCCTGATCTGGCTGAAGTAGGACTTCTGCTCTGGGTGTGCTACTTTGCCCTAGAGCTGAAAGGCACAACGTGCAGGCTTCTTTCCAGAGGGCGAGTTGGGCCCCACAGCATCTTGCTTCCAGCTCTTTGGGAAGCTAAGAAACAACTCGCTCTGCACAGTGCTCTTACAGCCTACCGGGAACATCTCTTCCAAAGGCCAGTGAAACGCAGTTACTTTGCAGGCCTGATCCGGCTGAAGTAGGACTTCTGCTCTGGGTGTGCTACTTTGCCCTAGAGCTGAAAGGCACAACGTGCAGGCTTCTTTCCAAAGGGCGAGTTGGGCCCCACAGCATCTTGCTTCCAGCTCTTTGGGAAGCTAAGAAACAACTCGCTCTGCACAGTGCTCTTACAGCCTAGCGGGAACATCTCTTCCAAAGGCCTGTGAAACGCAGTTTCTTTGCAGGTCTGATCTGGCTGAAGTAGGACTTCTGCTCTGGGTGTGCTACTTTGCCCTAGAGCTGAAAGGCACAACGTGCAGGCTTCTTTCCAAAGGGCGAGTTGGGCCCCACAGCATCTTGCTTCCAGCTCTTTGGGAAGCTAAGAAACAACTCGCTCTGCACAGTGCTCTTACAGCCTACCGGGAACATCTCTTCCAAAGGCCTGTGAAACGCAGTTTCTTTGCAGGCCTGATCTGGCTGAAGTAGGACTTCTGCTCTGGGTGTGCTACTTTGCCCTAGAGCTGAAAGGCACAACGTGCAGGCTTCTTTCCAAAGGGCGAGTTGGGCCCCACAGCATCTTGCTTCCAGCTCTTTGGGAAGCTAAGAAACAACTCGCTCTGCACAGTGCTCTTACAGCCTACCGGGAACATCTCTTCCAAAGGCCTTTGAAACGCAGTTTCTTTGCAGGCCTTATCTGGCTGAAGTAGGACTTCTGCTCTGGGTGTGCTACTTTGCCCTAGAGCTGAAAGGCACAACGTGCAGGCTTCTTTCCAAAGGGCCAGTTGGGCCCCACAGCATCTTGCTTCCAGCTCTTTGGGAAGCTAAGAAACAACTCGCTCTGCACAGTGCTCTTACAGCCTAGTGGGAACATCTCTTCCAAAGGCCTGGGAAACGCAGTTTCTTTGCAGGTCTGATCTGGCTGAAGTAGGACTTCTGCTCTGGGTGTGCTACTTTGCCCTAGAGCTGAAAGGCACAACGTGCAGTCTTCTTTCCAAAGGGCGAGTTGGGCCCCACAGCATCTTGCTTCCAGCTCTTTGGGAAGCTAAGAAACAACTCGCTCTGCACAGTGGTCTTAAAGCCTAGTGGGAACATCTCTTCCAAAGGCCTGTGAAACGCAGTTTCTTTGCAGGCCTGATCTGGCTGAAGTAGGACTTCTGCTCTGGGTGTGCTACTTTGCCCTAGAGCTGAAAGGCACAACGTGCAGACTTCTTTCCAAAGGGCGAGTTGGGCCCCACAGCATCTTGCTTCCAGCTCTTTGGGAAGCTAAGAAACAACTCGCTCTGCACAGTGCTCTTACAGCCTACCGGGAACATCTCTTCCAAAGGCCTGTGAAACGCAGTTTCTTTGCAGGCCTGATCTGGCTGAAGTAGGACTTCTGCTCTGGGGTGCTACTTTGCCCTAGAGCTGAAAGGCACAACGTGCAGGCTTCTTTCCAAAGGGCGAGTTGGGCCCCACAGCATCTTGCTTCCAGCTCTTTGGGAAGCTAAGAAACAACTCGCTCTGCACAGTGCTCTTACAGCCTAGTGGGAACATCTCTTCCAAAGGCCTGTGAAACGCAGTTTCTTTGCAGGCCTGATCTGGCTGAAGTAGGACTTCTGCTCTGGGTGTGCTACTTTGCCCTAGAGCTGAAAGGCACAACGTGCAGGCTTCTTTCCAAAGGGCGAGTTGGGCCCCACAGCATCTTGCTTCCAGCTCTTTGGGAAGCTAAGAAACAACTCGCTCTGCACAGTGCTCTTACAGCCTACCGGGAACATCTCTTCCAAAGGCCTGTGAAACGCAGTTTCTTTGCAGGCCTTATCCGGCTGAAGTAGGACTTCTGCTCTGGGTGTGCTACTTTGCCCTAGAGCTGAAAGGCACAACGTGCAGGCTTCTTTCCAAAGGGCGAGTTGGGCCCCACAGCATCTTGCTTCCAGCTCTTTGGGAAGCTAAGAAACAACTCGCTCTGCACAGTGCTCTTACAGCCTAGTGGGAACATCTCTTCCAAAGGCCTGGGAAACGCAGTTTCTTTGCAGGCCTGATCTGGCTGAAGTAGGACTTCTGCTCTGGGTGTGCTACGTTGCCCTAGAGCTGAAAGGCACAACGTGCAGGCTTCTTTCCAAAGGGCCAGTTGGGCCCCACAGCATCTTGCTTCCAGCTCTTTGGGAAGCTAAGAAACAACTCGCTCTGCACAGTGCTCTTACAGCCTAGTGGGAACATCTCTTCCAAAGGCCTGTGAAACGCAGTTGCTTTGCAGGCCTGATCTGGCTGAAGTAGGACTTCTGCTCTGGGTGTGCTACTTTGCCCTAGAGCTGAAAGGCACAACGTGCAGGCTTCTTTCCAAAGGGCGAGTTGGGCCCCACAGCATCTTGCTTCCAGCTCTTTGGGAAGCTAAGAAACAACTCGCTCTGCACAGTGCTCTTAGAGCCTAGTGGGAACATCTCTTCCAAAGGCCTGTGAAACGCAGTTTCTTTGCAGGCCTGATCTGGCTGAAGTAGGACTTCTGCTCTGGGTGTGCTACTTTGCCCTAGAGCTGAAAGGCACAACGTGCAGTCTTCTTTCCAAAGGGCGAGTTGGGCCCCACAGCATCTTGCTTCCAGCTCTTTGGGAAGCTAAGAAACAACTCGCTCTGCACAGTGCTCTTACAGCCTACCGGGAACATCTCTTCCAAAGGCCTGTGAAACGCAGTTTCTTTGCAGGCCTGATCTGGCTGAAGTAGGACTTCTGCTCTGGGTGTGCTACTTTGCCCTAGAGCTGAAAGGCACAACGTGCAGGCTTCTTTCCAAAGGGCCAGTTGGGCCCCACAGCATCTTGCTTCCAGCTCTTTGGGAAGCTAAGAAACAACTCGCTCTGCACAGTGCTCTTACAGCCTAGTGGGAACATCTCTTCCAAAGGCCTGGGAAACGCAGTTTCTTTGCAGGTCTGATCTGGCTGAAGTAGGACTTCTGCTCTGGGTGTGCTACTTTGCCCTAGAGCTGAAAGGCACAACGTGCAGGCTTCTTTCCAAAGGGCGAGTTGGGCCCCACAGCATCTTGCTTCCAGCTCTTTGGGAAGCTAAGAAACAACTCGCTCTGCACAGTCTTCTTAAAGCCTAGTGGGAACATCTCTTCCAAAGGCCTGTGAAACGCAGTTTCTTTGCAGGCCTGATCTGGCTGAAGTAGGACTTCTGCTCTGGGTGTGCTACTTTGCCCTAGAGCTGAAAGGCACAACGTGCAGGCTTCTTTCCAAAGGGCGAGTTGGGCCCCACAGCATCTTGCTTCCAGCTCTTTGGGAAGCTAAGAAACAACTCGCTCTGCACAGTGCTCTTACAGCCTACCGGGAACATCTCTTCCAAAGGCCTGTGAAACGCAGTTTCTTTGCAGGCCTGATCCGGCTGAAGTAGGACTTCTGCTCTGGGTGTGCTACTTTGCCCTAGAGCTGAAAGGCACAACGTGCAGGCTTCTTTCCAAAGGGCGAGTTGGGCCCCACAGCATCTTGCTTCCAGCTCTTTGGGAAGCTAAGAAACAACTCGCTCTGCACAGTGCTCTTACAGCCTACCGGGAACATCTCTTCCAAAGGCCTGTGAAACGCAGTTTCTTTGCAGGCCTGATCTGGCTGAAGTAGGACTTCTGCTCTGGGTGTGCTACTTTGCCCTGGAGCTGAAAGGCACAACGTGCAGGATTCTTTCCAAAGGGCGAGTTGGGCCCCACAGCATCTTGCTTCCAGCTCTTGGGAAGCTAAGAAACAACTCGCTCTGCACAGTGCTCTTACAGCCTACCGGGAACATCTCTTCCAAAGGCCTGTGAAACGCAGTTTCTTTGCAGGCCTGATCTGGCTGAAGTAGGACTTCTGCTCTGGGTGTGCTACTTTGCCCTAGAGCTGAAAGGCACAACGTGCAGACTTCTTTCCAAAGGGCGAGTTGGGCCCCACAGCATCTTGCTTCCAGCTCTTTGGGAAGCTAAGAAACAACTCGCTCTGCACAGTGCTCTTACAGCCTAGTGGGAACATCTCTTCCAAAGGCCTGGGAAACGCAGTTTCTTTGCAGGTCTGATCTGGCTGAAGTAGGACTTCTGCTCTGGGTGTGCTACTTTGCCCTAGAGCTGAAAGGCACAACGTGCAGGCTTCTTTCCAAAGGGCGAGTTGGGCCCCACAGCATCTTGCTTCCAGCTCTTTGGGAAGCTAAGAAACAACTCGCTCTGCACAGTCTTCTTAAAGCCTAGTGGGAACATCTCTTCCAAAGGCCTGTGAAACGCAGTTTCTTTGCAGGCCTGATCTGGCTGAAGTAGGACTTCTGCTCTGGGTGTGCTACTTTGCCCTAGAGCTGAAAGGCACAACGTGCAGGCTTCTTTCCAAAGGGCGAGTTGGGCCCCACAGCATCTTGCTTCCAGCTCTTTGGGAAGCTAAGAAACAACTCGCTCTGCACAGTGCTCTTACAGCCTACCGGGAACATCTCTTCCAAAGGCCTGTGAAACGCAGTTTCTTTGCAGGCCTGATCCGGCTGAAGTAGGACTTCTGCTCTGGGTGTGCTACTTTGCCCTAGAGCTGAAAGGCACAACGTGCAGGCTTCTTTCCAAAGGGCGAGTTGGGCCCCACAGCATCTTGCTTCCAGCTCTTTGGGAAGCTAAGAAACAACTCGCTCTGCACAGTGCTCTTACAGCCTACCGGGAACATCTCTTCCAAAGGCCTGTGAAACGCAGTTTCTTTGCAGGCCTGATCTGGCTGAAGTAGGACTTCTGCTCTGGGTGTGCTACTTTGCCCTGGAGCTGAAAGGCACAACGTGCAGGCTTCTTTCCAAAGGGCGAGTTGGGCCCCACAGCATCTTGCTTCCAGCTCTTGGGAAGCTAAGAAACAACTCGCTCTGCACAGTGCTCTTACAGCCTACCGGGAACATCTCTTCCAAAGGCCTGTGAAACGCAGTTTCTTTGCAGGTCTGATCTGGCTGAAGTAGGACTTCTGCTCTGGGTGTGCTACTTTGCCCTAGAGCTGAAAGGCACAACGTGCAGACTTCTTTCCAAAGGGCGAGTTGGGCCCCACAGCATCTTGCTTCCAGCTCTTTGGGAAGCTAAGAAACAACTCGCTCTGCACAGTGCTCTTACAGCCTACCGGGAACATCTCTTCCAAAGGCCTGTGAAACGCAGTTTCTTTGCAGGCCTGATCTGGCTGAAGTAGGACTTCTGCTCTGGGGTGCTACTTTGCCCTAGAGCTGAAAGGCACAACGTGCAGGCTTCTTTCCAAAGGGCGAGTTGGGCCCCACAGCATCTTGCTTCCAGCTCTTTGGGAAGCTAAGAAACAACTCGCTCTGCACAGTGCTCTTACAGCCTAGTGGGAACATCTCTTCCAAAGGCCTGTGAAACGCAGTTTCTTTGCAGGCCTGATCTGGCTGAAGTAGGACTTCTGCTCTGGGTGTGCTACTTTGCCCTAGAGCTGAAAGGCACAATGTGCAGGCTTCTTTCCAAAGGGCGAGTTGGGCCCCACAGCATCTTGCTTCCAGCTCTTTGGGAAGCTAAGAAACAACTCGCTCTGCACAGTGCTCTTACAGCCTAGTGGGAACATCTCTTCCAAAGGCCTGTGAAACGCAGTTGCTTTGCAGGCCTGATCTGGCTGAAGTAGGACTTCTGCTCTGGGTGTGCTACTTTGCCCTAGAGCTGAAAGGCACAACGTGCAGGCTTCTTTCCAAAGGGCGAGTTGGGCCCCACAGCATCTTGCTTCCAGCTCTTTGGGAAGCTAAGAAACAACTCGCTCTGCACAGTGCTCTTACAGCCTAGTGGGAACATCTCTTCCAAAGGCCTGTGAAACGCAGTTGCTTTGCAGGCCTGATCTGGCTGAAGTAGGACTTCTGCTCTGGGTGTGCTACTTTGCCCTAGAGCTGAAAGGCACAACGTGCAGGCTTCTTTACAAAGGGCGAGTTGGGCCCCACAGCATCTTGCTTCCAGCTCTTTGGGAAGCTAAGAAACAACTCGCTCTGCACAGTGCTCTTACAGCCTACCGGGAACATCTCTTCCAAAGGCCTGTGAAACGCAGTTGCTTTGCAGGCCTGATCTGGCTGAAGTAGGACTTCTGCTCTGGGTGTGCTACTTTGCCCTAGAGCTGAAAGGCACAACGTGCAGGCTTCTTTCCAAAGGGCGAGTTGGGCCCCACAGCATCTTGCTTCCAGCTCTTTGGGAAGCTAAGAAACAACTCGCTCTGCACAGTGCTCTTACAGCCTAGTGGGAACATCTCTTCCAAAGGCCTGTGAAACGCAGTTTCTTTGCAGGCCTGATCTGGCTGAAGTAGGACTTCTGCTCTGGGTGTGCTACTTTGCCCTAGAGCTGAAAGGCACAACGTGCAGTCTTCTTTCCAAAGGGCGAGTTGGGCCCCACAGCATCTTGCTTCCAGCTCTTTGGGAAGCTAAGAAACAACTCGCTCTGCACAGTGCTCTTACAGCCTACCGGGAACATCTCTTCCAAAGGCCTGTGAAACGCAGTTTCTTTGCAGGCCTGATCTGGCTGAAGTAGGACTTCTGCTCTGGGTGTGCTACTTTGCCCTAGAGCTGAAAGGCACAACGTGCAGGCTTCTTTCCAAAGGGCCAGTTGGGCTCCACAGCATCTTGCTTCCAGCTCTTTGGGAAGCTAAGAAACAACTCGCTCTGCACGGTGCTCTTACAGCCTAGTGGGAACATCTCTTCCAAAGGCCTGGGAAACGCAGTTTCTTTGCAGGTCTGATCTGGCTGAAGTAGGACTTCTGCTCTGGGTGTGCTACTTTGCCCTAGAGCTGAAAGGCACAACGTGCAGGCTTCTTTCCAAAGGGCGAGTTGGGCCCCACAGCATCTTGCTTCCAGCTCTTTGGGAAGCTAAGAAACAACTCGCTCTGCACAGTCTTCTTAAAGCCTAGTGGGAACATCTCTTCCAAAGGCCTGTGAAACGCAGTTTCTTTGCAGGCCTGATCTGGCTGAAGTAGGACTTCTGCTCTGGGTGTGCTACTTTGCCCTAGAGCTGAAAGGCACAACGTGCAGCCTTCTTTCCAAAGGGCGAGTTGGGCCCCACAGCATCTTGCTTCCAGCTCTTTGGGAAGCTAAGAAACAACTCGCTCTGCACAGTGCTCTTACAGCCTACCGGGAACATCTCTTCCAAAGGCCTGTGAAACGCAGTTTCTTTGCAGGCCTGATCCGGCTGAAGTAGGACTTCTGCTCTGGGTGTGCTACTTTGCCCTAGAGCTGAAAGGCACAACGTGCAGGCTTCTTTCCAAAGGGCGAGTTGGGCCCCACAGCATCTTGCTTCCAGCTCTTTGGGAAGCTAAGAAACAACTCGCTCTGCACAGTGCTCTTACAGCCTACCGGGAACATCTCTTCCAAAGGCCTGTGAAACGCAGTTTCTTTGCAGGCCTGATCTGGCTGAAGTAGGACTTCTGCTCTGGGTGTGCTACTTTGCCCTAGAGCTGAAAGGCACAACGTGCAGGCTTCTTTCCAAAGGGCGAGTTGGGCCCCACAGCATCTTGCTTCCAGCTCTTGGGAAGCTAAGAAACAACTCGCTCTGCACAGTGCTCTTACAGCCTACCGGGAACATCTCTTCCAAAGGCCTGTGAAACGCAGTTTCTTTGCAGGCCTGATCTGGCTGAAGTAGGACTTCTGCTCTGGGTGTGCTACTTTGCCCTAGAGCTGAAAGGCACAACGTGCAGACTTCTTTCCAAAGGGCGAGTTGGGCCCCACAGCATCTTGCTTCCAGCTCTTTGGGAAGCTAAGAAACAACTCGCTCTGCACAGTGCTCTTACAGCCTACCGGGAACATCTCTTCCAAAGGCCTGTGAAACGCAGTTTCTTTGCAGGCCTGATCTGGCTGAAGTAGGACTTCTGCTCTGGGGTGCTACTTTGCCCTAGAGCTGAAAGGCACAACGTGCAGGCTTCTTTCCAAAGGGCGAGTTGGGCCCCACAGCATCTTGCTTCCAGCTCTTTGGGAAGCTAAGAAACAACTCGCTCTGCACAGTGCTCTTACAGCCTAGTGGGAACATCTCTTCCAAAGGCCTGGGAAACGCAGTTTCTTTGCAGGTCTGATCTGGCTGAAGTAGGACTTCTGCTCTGGGTGTGCTACTTTGCCCTAGAGCTGAAAGGCACAACGTGCAGGCTTCTTTCCAAAGGGCGAGTTGGGCCCCACAGCATCTTGCTTCCAGCTCTTTGGGAAGCTAAGAAACAACTCGCTCTGCACAGTCTTCTTAAAGCCTAGTGGGAACATCTCTTCCAAAGGCCTGTGAAACGCAGTTTCTTTGCAGGCCTGATCTGGCTGAAGTAGGACTTCTGCTCTGGGTGTGCTACTTTGCCCTAGAGCTGAAAGGCACAACGTGCAGGCTTCTTTCCAAAGGGCGAGTTGGGCCCCACAGCATCTTGCTTCCAGCTCTTTGGGAAGCTAAGAAACAACTCGCTCTGCACAGTGCTCTTACAGCCTACCGGGAACATCTCTTCCAAAGGCCTGTGAAACGCAGTTTCTTTGCAGGCCTGATCCGGCTGAAGTAGGACTTCTGCTCTGGGTGTGCTACTTTGCCCTAGAGCTGAAAGGCACAACGTGCAGGCTTCTTTCCAAAGGGCGAGTTGGGCCCCACAGCATCTTGCTTCCAGCTCTTTGGGAAGCTAAGAAACAACTCGCTCTGCACAGTCTTCTTAAAGCCTAGTGGGAACATCTCTTCCAAAGGCCTGTGAAACGCAGTTTCTTTGCAGGCCTGATCTGGCTGAAGTAGGACTTCTGCTCTGGGTGTGCTACTTTGCCCTAGAGCTGAAAGGCACAACGTGCAGGCTTCTTTCCAAAGGGCGAGTTGGGCCCCACAGCATCTTGCTTCCAGCTCTTTGGGAAGCTAAGAAACAACTCGCTCTGCACAGTGCTCTTACAGCCTAGTGGGAACATCTCTTCCAAAGGCCTGGGAAACGCAGTTTCTTTGCAGGTCTGATCTGGCTGAAGTAGGACTTCTGCTCTGGGTGTGCTACTTTGCCCTAGAGCTGAAAGGCACAACGTGCAGGCTTCTTTCCAAAGGGCGAGTTGGGCCCCACAGCATCTTGCTTCCAGCTCTTTGGGAAGCTAAGAAACAACTCGCTCTGCACAGTCTTCTTAAAGCCTAGTGGGAACATCTCTTCCAAAGGCCTGTGAAACGCAGTTTCTTTGCAGGCCTGATCTGGCTGAAGTAGGACTTCTGCTCTGGGTGTGCTACTTTGCCCTAGAGCTGAAAGGCACAACGTGCAGGCTTCTTTCCAAAGGGCGAGTTGGGCCCCACAGCATCTTGCTTCCAGCTCTTTGGGAAGCTAAGAAACAACTCGCTCTGCACAGTGCTCTTACAGCCTACCGGGAACATCTCTTCCAAAGGCCTGTGAAACGCAGTTTCTTTGCAGGCCTGATCTGGCTGAAGTAGGACTTCTGCTCTGGGTGTGCTACTTTGCCCTAGAGCTGAAAGGCACAACGTGCAGGCTTCTTTCCAAAGGGCGAGTTGGGCCCCACAGAATCTTGCTTCCAGCTCTTTGGGAAGCTAAGAAACAACTCGCTCTGCACAGTGCTCTTACAGCCTAGTGGGAACATCTCTTCCAAAGGCCTGTGAAACGCAGTTTCTTTGCAGGCCTGATCTGGCTGAAGTAGGACTTCTGCTCTGGGTGTGCTACTTTGCCCTAGAGCTGAAAGGCACAACGTGCAGGCTTCTTTCCAAAGGGCGAGTTGGGCCCCACAGCATCTTGCTTCCAGCTCTTTGGGAAGCTAAGAAACAACTCGCTCTGCACAGTGCTCTTACAGCCTAGTGGGAACATCTCTTCCAAAGGCCTGTGAAACGCAGTTTCTTTGCCGGCCTGATCCGGCTGAAGTAGGACTTCTGCTCTGGGTGTGCTACTTTGCCCTAGAGCTGAAAGGCACAACGTGCAGGCTTCTTTCCAAAGGGCGAGTTGGGCCCCACAGCATCTTGCTTCCAGCTCTTTGGGAAGCTAAGAAACAACTCGCTCTGCACAGTGCTCTTACAGCCTACCGGGAACATCTCTTCCAAAGGCCTGTGAAACGCAGTTTCTTTGCAGGCCTGATCTGGCTGAAGTAGGACTTCTGCTCTGGGTGTGCTACTTTGCCCTAGAGCTGAAAGGCACAACGTGCAGGCTTCTTTCCAAAGGGCGAGTTGGGCCCCACAGCATCTTGCTTCCAGCTCTTTGGGAAGCTAAGAAACAACTCGCTCTGCACAGTGCTCTTACAGCCTACCGGGAACATCTCTTCCAAAGGCCTGTGAAACGCAGTTTCTTTGCAGGCCTGATCTGGCTGAAGTAGGACTTCTGCTCTGGGGTGCTACTTTGCCCTAGAGCTGAAAGGCACAACGTGCAGGCTTCTTTCCAAAGGGTGAGTTGGGCCCCACAGCATCTTGCTTCCAGCTCTTTGGGAAGCTAAGAAACAACTCGCTCTGCACAGTGCTCTTACAGCCTAGTGGGAACATCTCTTCCAAAGGCCTGTGAAACGCAGTTTCTTTGCAGGCCTGATCTGGCTGAAGTAGGACTTCTGCTCTGGGTGTGCTACTTTGCCCTAGAGCTGAAAGGCACAACGTGCAGGCTTCTTTCCAAAGGGCGAGTTGGGCCCCACAGCATCTTGCTTCCAGCTCTTTGGGAAGCTAAGAAACAACTCGCTCTGCACAGTGCTCTTACAGCCTAGTGGGAACATCTCTTCCAAAGGCCTGTGAAACGCAGTTTCTTTGCAGGCCTGATCCGGCTGAAGTAGGACTTCTGCTCTGGGTGTGCTACTTTGCCCTAGAGCTGAAAGGCACAACGTGCAGGCTTCTTTCCAAAGGGCGAGTTGGGCCCCACAGCATCTTGCTTCCAGCTCTTTGGGAAGCTAAGAAACAACTCGCTCTGCACAGTGCTCTTACAGCCTAGTGGGAACATCTCTTCCAAAGGCCTGGGAAACGCAGTTTCTTTGCAGGCCTGATCTGGCTGAAGTAGGACTTCTGCTCTGGGTGTGCTACGTTGCCCTAGAGCTGAAAGGCACAACGTGCAGGCTTCTTTCCAAAGGGCGAGTTGGGCCCCACAGCATCTTGCTTCCAGCTCTTTGGGAAGCTAAGAAACAACTCGCTCTGCACAGTGCTCTTACAGCCTAGTGGGAACATCTCTTCCAAAGGCCTGTGAAACGCAGTTGCTTTGCAGGCCTGATCTGGCTGAAGTAGGACTTCTGCTCTGGGTGTGCTACTTTGCCCTAGAGCTGAAAGGCACAACGTGCAGGCTTCTTTCCAAAGGGCGAGTTGGGCCCCACAGCATCTTGCTTCCAGCTCTTTGGGAAGCTAAGAAACAACTCGCTCTGCACAGTGCTCTTACAGCCTAGTGGGAACATCTCTTCCAAAGGCCTGTGAAACGCAGTTTCTTTGCAGGCCTGATCTGGCTGAAGTAGGACTTCTGCTCTGGGTGTGCTACTTTGCCCTAGAGCTGAAAGGCACAACGTGCAGTCTTCTTTCCAAAGGGCGAGTTGGGCCCCACAGCATCTTGCTTCCAGCTCTTTGGGAAGCTAAGAAACAACTCGCTCTGCACAGTGCTCTTACAGCCTACCGGGAACATCTCTTCCAAAGGCCTGTGAAACGCAGTTTCTTTGCAGGCCTGATCTGGCTGAAGTAGGACTTCTGCTCTGGGTGTGCTACTTTGCCCTAGAGCTGAAAGGCACAACGTGCAGGCTTCTTTCCAAAGGGCCAGTTGGGCCCCACAGCATCTTGCTTCCAGCTCTTTGGGAAGCTAAGAAACAACTCGCTCTGCACAGTGCTCTTACAGCCTAGTGGGAACATCTCTTCCAAAGGCCTGGGAAACGCAGTTTCTTTGCAGGTCTGATCTGGCTGAAGTAGGACTTCTGCTCTGGGTGTGCTACTTTGCCCTAGAGCTGAAAGGCACAACGTGCAGGCTTCTTTCCAAAGGGCGAGTTGGGCCCCACAGCATCTTGCTTCCAGCTCTTTGGGAAGCTAAGAAACCACTCGCTCTGCACAGTCTTCTTAAAGCCTAGTGGGAACATCTCTTCCAAAGGCCTGTGAAACGCAGTTTCTTTGTAGGCCTGATCTGGCTGAAGTAGGACTTCTGCTCTGGGTGTGCTACTTTGCCCTAGAGCTGAAAGGCACAACGTGCAGGCTTCTTTCCAAAGGGCGAGTTGGGCCCCACAGCATCTTGCTTCCAGCTCTTTGGGAAGCTAAGAAACAACTCGCTCTGCACAGTGCTCTTACAGCCTACCGGGAACATCTCTTCCAAAGGCCTGTGAAACGCAGTTTCTTTGCAGGCCTGATCCGGCTGAAGTAGGACTTCTGCTCTGGGTGTGCTACTTTGCCCTAGAGCTGAAAGGCACAACGTGCAGGCTTCTTTCCAAAGGGCGAGTTGGGCCCCACAGCATCTTGCTTCCAGCTCTTTGGGAAGCTAAGAAACAACTCGCTCTGCACAGTGCTCTTACAGCCTACCGGGAACATCTCTTCCAAAGGCCTGTGAAACGCAGTTTCTTTGCAGGCCTGATCTGGCTGAAGTAGGACTTCTGCTCTGGGTGTGCTACTTTGCCCTAGAGCTGAAAGGCACAACGTGCAGGCTTCTTTCCAAAGGGCGAGTTGGGCCCCACAGCATCTTGCTTCCAGCTCTTGGGAAGCTAAGAAACAACTCGCTCTGCACAGTGCTCTTACAGCCTACCGGGAACATCTCTTCCAAAGGCCTGTGAAACGCAGTTTCTTTGCAGGCCTGATCTGGCTGAAGTAGGACTTCTGCTCTGGGTGTGCTACTTTGCCCTAGAGCTGAAAGGCACAACGTGCAGACTTCTTTCCAAAGGGCGAGTTGGGCCCAACAGCATCTTGCTTCCAGCTCTTTGGGAAGCTAAGAAACAACTCGCTCTGCACAGTGCTCTTACAGCCTACCGGGAACATCTCTTCCAAAGGCCTGTGAAACGCAGTTTCTTTGCAGGCCTGATCTGGCTGAAGTAGGACTTCTGCTCTGGGGTGCTACTTTGCCCTAGAGCTGAAAGGCACAACGTGCAGGCTTCTTTCCAAAGGGCGAGTTGGGCCCCACAGCATCTTGCTTCCAGCTCTTTGGGAAGCTAAGAAACAACTCGCTCTGCACAGTGCTCTTACAGCCTAGTGTGAACATCTCTTCCAAAGGCCTGTGAAACGCAGTTTCTTTGCAGGCCTGATCTGGCTGAAGTAGGACTTCTGCTCTGGGTGTGCTACTTTGCCCTAGAGCTGAAAGGCACAACGTGCAGGCTTCTTTCCAAAGGGCGAGTTGGGCCCCACAGCATCTTGCTTCCAGCTCTTTGGGAAGCTAAGAAACAACTCGCTCTGCACAGTGCTCTTACAGCCTACCGGGAACGTCTCTTCCAAAGGCCTGTGAAACGCAGTTTCTTTGCAGGCCTGATCTGGCTGAAGTAGGACTTCTGCTCTGGGTGTGCTACTCGGCCCTAGAGCTGATAGGCACAACGTGCAGTCTTCTTTCCAAAGGGCGAGTTGGGCACCACAGCATCTTGCTTCCAGCTCTTTGGGAAGCTAAGAAACAACTCGCTCTGCACAGTGCTCTTACAGCCTTCCGGGAACATCTCTTCCAAAGGCCTGTGAAACGCAGTTTCTTTGCAGGCCTGATCTGGCTGAAGTAGGACTTCTGCTCTGGGTGTGCTACTTTGCCCTAGAGCTGAAAGGCACAACGTGCAGGCTTCTTTCCAAAGGGCGAGTTGGGCCCCACAGCATCTTGCTTCCAGCTCTTTGGGAAGCTAAGAAACAACTCGCTCTGCACAGTGCTCTTACAGCCTAGTGGGAACATCTCTTCCAAAGGCCTGTGAAACGCAGTTGCTTTGCAGGCCTGATCTGGCTGAAGTAGGACTTCTGCTCTGGGTGTGCTTCTTTGCCCTAGAGCTGAAAGGCACAACGTGCAGGCTTCTTTCCAAAGGGCGAGTTGGGCCCCACAGCATCTTGCTTCCAGCTCTTTGGGAAGCTAAGAAACAACTCGCTCTGCACAGTGCTCTTAGATCCTAGTGGGAACATCTCTTCCAAAGGCCTGTGAAACCCAGTTTCTTTGCAGGCCTGATCTGGCTGAAGTAGGACTTCTGCTCTGGGTGTGCTACTTTGCCCTAGAGCTGAAAGGCACAACGTGCAGTCTTCTTTCCAAAGGGCGAGTTGGGCCCCACAGCATCTTGCTTCCAGCTCTTTGGGAAGCTAAGAAACAACTCGCTCTGCACAGTGCTCTTACAGCCTACCGGGAACATCTCTTCCAAAGGCCTGTGAAACGCAGTTTCTTTGCAGGCCTGATCTGGCTGAAGTAGGACTTCTGCTCTGGGTGTGCTACTTTGCCCTAGAGCTGAAAGGCACAACGTGCAGGCTTCTTTCCAAAGGGCCAGTTGGGCCCCACAGCATCTTGCTTCCAGCTCTTTGGGAAGCTAAGAAACAACTCGCTCTGCACAGTGCTCTTACAGCCTAGTGGGAACATCTCTTCCAAAGGCCTGGGAAACGCAGTTTCTTTGCAGGTCTGATCTGGCTGAAGTAGGACTTCTGCTCTGGGTGTGCTACTTTGCCCTAGAGCTGAAAGGCACAACGTGCAGGCTTCTTTCCAAAGGGCGAGTTGGGCCCCACAGCATCTTGCTTCCAGCTCTTTGGGAAGCTAAGAAACAACTCGCTCTGCACAGTCTTCTTAAAGCCTAGTGGGAACATCTCTTCCAAAGGCCTGTGAAACGCAGTTTCTTTGCAGGCCTGATCTGGCTGAAGTAGGACTTCTGCTCTGGGTGTGCTACTTTGCCCTAGAGCTGAAAGGCACAACGTGCAGGCTTCTTTCCAAAGGGCGAGTTGGGCCCCACAGCATCTTGCTTCCAGCTCTTTGGGAAGCTAAGAAACAACTCGCTCTGCACAGTGCTCTTACAGCCTACCGGGAACATCTCTTCCAAAGGCCTGTGAAACGCAGTTTCTTTGCAGGCCTGATCCGGCTGAAGTAGGACTTCTGCTCTGGGTGTGCTACTTTGCCCTAGAGCTGAAAGGCACAACGTGCAGGCTTCTTTCCAAAGGGCGAGTTGGGCCCCACAGCATCTTGCTTCCAGCTCTTTGGGAAGCTAAGAAACAACTCGCTCTGCACAGTGCTCTTACAGCCTACCGGGAACATCTCTTCCAAAGGCCTGGGAAACGCAGTTTCTTTGCAGGCCTGATCTGGCTGAAGTAGGACTTCTGCTCTGGGTGTGCTACTTTGCCCTAGAGCTGAAAGGCACAACGTGCAGGCTTCTTTCCAAAGGGCGAGTTGGGCCCCACAGAATCTTGCTTCCAGCTCTTTGGGAAGCTAAGAAACAACTCGCTCTGCACAGTGCTCTTACAGCCTAGTGGGAACATCTCTTCCAAAGGCCTGTGAAACGCAGTTTCTTTGCAGGCCTGATCTGGCTGAAGTAGGACTTCTGCTCTGGGTGTGCTACTTTGCCCTAGAGCTGAAAGGCACAACGTGCAGGCTTCTTTCCAAAGGGCGAGTTGGGCCCCACAGCATCTTGCTTCCAGCTCTTTGGGAAGCTAAGAAACAACTCGCTCTGCACAGTGCTCTTACAGCCTACCGGGAACATCTCTTACAAAGGCCTGTGAAACGCAGTTTCTTTGCCGGCCTGATCTGGCTGAAGTAGGACTTCTGCTCTGGGTGTGCTACTTTGCCCTAGAGCTGAAAGGCACAACGTGCAGGCTTCTTTCCAAAGGGCGAGTTGGGCCCCACAGCACCTTGCTTCCAGCTCTTTGGGAAGCTAAGAAACAACTCGCTCTGCACAGTGCTCTTACAGCCTAGTGGGAACATCTCTTCCAAAGGCCTGTGAAACGCAGTTTCTTTGCAGGCCTGATCTGGCTGAAGTAGGACTTCTGCTCTGGGTGTGCTACTTTGCCCTAGAGCTGAAAGGCACAACGTGCAGGCTTCTTTCCAAAGGGCGAGTTGGGCCCCACAGCATCTTGCTTCCAGCTCTTTGGGAAGCTAAGAAACAACTCGCTCTGCACAGTGCTCTTACAGCCTACCGGGAACATCTCTTCCAAAGGCCTGTGAAACGCAGTTTCTTTGCAGGCCTGATCTGGCTGAAGTAGGACTTCTGCTCTGGGTGTGCTACTTTGCCCTAGAGCTGAAAGGCACAACGTGCAGGCTTCTTTCCAAAGGGCGAGTTGGGCCCCACAGCATCTTGCTTCCAGCTCTTTGGGAAGCTAAGAAACAACTCGCTCTGCACAGTGCTCTTACAGCCTACCGGGAACATCTCTTCCAAAGGCCTGTGAAACGCAGTTTCTTTGCAGGCCTGATCTGGCTGAAGTAGGACTTCTGCTCTGGGTGTGCTACTTTGCCCTAGAGCTGAAAGGCACAACGTGCAGGCTTCTTTCCAAAGGGCGAGTTGGGCCCCACAGCATCTTCCTTCCAGCTCTTTGGGAAGCTAAGAAACAACTCGCTCTGCACAGTGCTCTTACAGCCTAGTGGGAACATCTCTTCCAAAGGCCTGTGAAACGCAGTTTCTTTGCAGGCCTGATCTGGCTGAAGTAGGACTTCTGCTCTGGGTGTGCTACTTTGCCCTAGAGCTGAAAGGCACAACGTGCAGGCTTCTTTCCAAAGGGCGAGTTGGGCCCCACAGCATCTTGCTTCCAGCTCTTTGGGAAGCTAAGAAACAACTCGCTCTGCACAGTGCTCTTACAGCCTACCGGGAACATCTCTTCCAAAGGCCAGTGAAACGCAGTTACTTTGCAGGCCTGATCCGGCTGAAGTAGGACTTCTGCTCTGGGTGTGCTACTTTGCCCTAGAGCTGAAAGGCACAACGTGCAGGCTTCTTTCCAAAGGGCGAGTTGGGCCCCACAGCATCTTGCTTCCAGCTCTTTGGGAAGCTAAGAAACAACTCGCTCTGCACAGTGCTCTTACAGCCTAGTTTGAACATCTCTTCCAAAGGCCTGTGAAACGCAGTTTCTTTGCAGGCCTGATCTGGCTGAAGTAGGACTTCTGCTCTGGGTGTGCTACTTTGCCCTAGAGCTGAAAGGCACAACGTGCAGGCTTCTTTCCAAAGGGCGAGTTGGGCCCCACAGCATCTTGCTTCCAGCTCTTTGGGAAGCTAAGAAACAACTCGCTCTGCACAGTGCTCTTACAGCCTACCGGGAACATCTCTTCCAAAGGCCTGTGAAACGCAGTTTCTTTGCAGGCCTGATCTGGCTGAAGTAGGACTTCTGCTCTGGGTGTGCTACTTTGCCCTAGAGCTGAAAGGCACAACGTGCAGGCTTCTTTCCAAAGGGCGAGTTGGGCCCCACAGCATCTTGCTTCCAGCTCTTTGGGAAGCTAAGAAACAACTCGCTCTGCACAGTGCTCTTACAGCCTACCGGGAACATCTCTTCCAAAGGCCTTTGAAACGCAGTTTCTTTGCAGGCCTTATCTGGCTGAAGTAGGACTTCTGCTCTGGGTGTGCTACTTTGCCCTAGAGCTGAAAGGCACAACGTGCAGGCTTCTTTCCAAAGGGCCAGTTGGGCCCCACAGCATCTTGCTTCCAGCTCTTTGGGAAGCTAAGAAACAACTCGCTCTGCACAGTGCTCTTACAGCCTAGTGGGAACATCTCTTCCAA
This sequence comes from Equus caballus, assembly GCF_041296265.1. Taxonomy (NCBI): domain Eukaryota; kingdom Metazoa; phylum Chordata; class Mammalia; order Perissodactyla; family Equidae; genus Equus; species Equus caballus. Next base: position 1,786,487 of record NC_091712.1, read on the forward strand.
AGGCCTGGGAAACGCAGTTTCTTTGCAGGTCTGATCTGGCTGAAGTAGGACTTCTGCTCTGGGTGTGCTACTTTGCCCTAGAGCTGAAAGGCACAACGTGCAGTCTTCTTTCCAAAGGGCGAGTTGGGCCCCACAGCATCTTGCTTCCAGCTCTTTGGGAAGCTAAGAAACAACTCGCTCTGCACAGTGGTCTTAAAGCCTAGTGGGAACATCTCTTCCAAAGGCCTGTGAAACGCAGTTTCTTTGCAGGCCTGATCTGGCTGAAGTAGGACTTCTGCTCTGGGTGTGCTACTTTGCCCTAGAGCTGAAAGGCACAACGTGCAGACTTCTTTCCAAAGGGCGAGTTGGGCCCCACAGCATCTTGCTTCCAGCTCTTTGGGAAGCTAAGAAACAACTCGCTCTGCACAGTGCTCTTACAGCCTACCGGGAACATCTCTTCCAAAGGCCTGTGAAACGCAGTTTCTTTGCAGGCCTGATCTGGCTGAAGTAGGACTTCTGCTCTGGGGTGCTACTTTGCCCTAGAGCTGAAAGGCACAACGTGCAGGCTTCTTTCCAAAGGGCGAGTTGGGCCCCACAGCATCTTGCTTCCAGCTCTTTGGGAAGCTAAGAAACAACTCGCTCTGCACAGTGCTCTTACAGCCTAGTGGGAACATCTCTTCCAAAGGCCTGTGAAACGCAGTTTCTTTGCAGGCCTGATCTGGCTGAAGTAGGACTTCTGCTCTGGGTGTGCTACTTTGCCCTAGAGCTGAAAGGCACAACGTGCAGGCTTCTTTCCAAAGGGCGAGTTGGGCCCCACAGCATCTTGCTTCCAGCTCTTTGGGAAGCTAAGAAACAACTCGCTCTGCACAGTGCTCTTACAGCCTACCGGGAACATCTCTTCCAAAGGCCTGTGAAACGCAGTTTCTTTGCAGGCCTGATCTGGCTGAAGTAGGACTTCTGCTCTGGGTGTGCTACTTTGCCCTAGAGCTGAAAGGCACAACGTGCAGGCTTCTTTCCAAAGGGCGAGTTGGGCCCCACAGCATCTTGCTTCCAGCTCTTTGGGAAGCTAAGAAACAACTCGCTCTGCACAGTGCTCTTACAGCCTAGTGGGAACATCTCTTCCAAAGGCCTGGGAAACGCAGTTTCTTTGCAGGCCTGATCTGGCTGAAGTAGGACTTCTGCTCTGGGTGTGCTACGTTGCCCTAGAGCTGAAAGGCACAACGTGCAGGCTTCTTTCCAAAGGGCGAGTTGGGCCCCACAGCATCTTGCTTCCAGCTCTTTGGGAAGCTAAGAAACAACTCGCTCTGCACAGTGCTCTTACAGCCTAGTGGGAACATCTCTTCCAAAGGCCTGTGAAACGCAGTTGCTTTGCAGGCCTGATCTGGCTGAAGTAGGACTTCTGCTCTGGGTGTGCTACTTTGCCCTAGAGCTGAAAGGCACAACGTGCAGGCTTCTTTCCAAAGGGCCAGTTGGGCCCCACAGCATCTTGCTTCCAGCTCTTTGGGAAGCTAAGAAACAACTCGCTCTGCACAGTGCTCTTACAGCCTAGTGGGAACATCTCTTCCAAAGGCCTGGGAAACGCAGTTTCTTTGCAGGTCTGATCTGGCTGAAGTAGGACTTCTGCTCTGGGTGTGCTACTTTGCCCTAGAGCTGAAAGGCACAACGTGCAGGCTTCTTTCCAAAGGGCGAGTTGGGCCCCACAGCATCTTGCTTCCAGCTCTTTGGGAAGCTAAGAAACAACTCGCTCTGCACAGTCTTCTTAAAGCCTAGTGGGAACATCTCTTCCAAAGGCCTGTGAAACGCAGTTTCTTTGCAGGCCTGATCTGGCTGAAGTAGGACTTCTGCTCTGGGTGTGCTACTTTGCCCTAGAGCTGAAAGGCACAACGTGCAGGCTTCTTTCCAAAGGGCGAGTTGGGCCCCACAGCATCTTGCTTCCAGCTCTTTGGGAAGCTAAGAAACAACTCGCTCTGCACAGTGCTCTTACAGCCTACCGGGAACATCTCTTCCAAAGGCCTGTGAAACGCAGTTTCTTTGCAGGCCTGATCCGGCTGAAGTAGGACTTCTGCTCTGGGTGTGCTACTTTGCCCTAGAGCTGAAAGGCACAACGTGCAGGCTTCTTTCCAAAGGGCGAGTTGGGCCCCACAGCATCTTGCTTCCAGCTCTTTGGGAAGCTAAGAAACAACTCGCTCTGCACAGTGCTCTTACAGCCTACCGGGAACATCTCTTCCAAAGGCCTGTGAAACGCAGTTTCTTTGCAGGCCTGATCTGGCTGAAGTAGGACTTCTGCTCTGGGTGTGCTACTTTGCCCTGGAGCTGAAAGGCACAACGTGCAGGCTTCTTTCCAAAGGGCGAGTTGGGCCCCACAGCATCTTGCTTCCAGCTCTTGGGAAGCTAAGAAACAACTCGCTCTGCACAGTGCTCTTACAGCCTACCGGGAACATCTCTTCCAAAGGCCTGTGAAACGCAGTTTCTTTGCAGGCCTGATCTGGCTGAAGTAGGACTTCTGCTCTGGGTGTGCTACTTTGCCCTAGAGCTGAAAGGCACAACGTGCAGACTTCTTTCCAAAGGGCGAGTTGGGCCCCACAGCATCTTGCTTCCAGCTCTTTGGGAAGCTAAGAAACAACTCGCTCTGCACAGTGCTCTTACAGCCTAGTGGGAACATCTCTTCCAAAGGCCTGGGAAACGCAGTTTCTTTGCAGGTCTGATCTGGCTGAAGTAGGACTTCTGCTCTGGGTGTGCTACTTTGCCCTAGAGCTGAAAGGCACAACGTGCAGGCTTCTTTCCAAAGGGCGAGTTGGGCCCCACAGCATCTTGCTTCCAGCTCTTTGGGAAGCTAAGAAACAACTCGCTCTGCACAGTCTTCTTAAAGCCTAGTGGGAACATCTCTTCCAAAGGCCTGTGAAACGCAGTTTCTTTGCAGGCCTGATCTGGCTGAAGTAGGACTTCTGCTCTGGGTGTGCTACTTTGCCCTAGAGCTGAAAGGCACAACGTGCAGGCTTCTTTCCAAAGGGCGAGTTGGGCCCCACAGCATCTTGCTTCCAGCTCTTTGGGAAGCTAAGAAACAACTCGCTCTGCACAGTGCTCTTACAGCCTACCGGGAACATCTCTTCCAAAGGCCTGTGAAACGCAGTTTCTTTGCAGGCCTGATCCGGCTGAAGTAGGACTTCTGCTCTGGGTGTGCTACTTTGCCCTAGAGCTGAAAGGCACAACGTGCAGGCTTCTTTCCAAAGGGCGAGTTGGGCCCCACAGCATCTTGCTTCCAGCTCTTTGGGAAGCTAAGAAACAACTCGCTCTGCACAGTGCTCTTACAGCCTACCGGGAACATCTCTTCCAAAGGCCTGTGAAACGCAGTTTCTTTGCAGGCCTGATCTGGCTGAAGTAGGACTTCTGCTCTGGGTGTGCTACTTTGCCCTGGAGCTGAAAGGCACAACGTGCAGGCTTCTTTCCAAAGGGCGAGTTGGGCCCCACAGCATCTTGCTTCCAGCTCTTGGGAAGCTAAGAAACAACTCGCTCTGCACAGTGCTCTTACAGCCTACCGGGAACGTCTCTTCCAAAGGCCTGTGAAACGCAGTTTCTTTGCAGGCCTGATCTGGCTGAAGTAGGACTTCTGCTCTGGGTGTGCTACTTTGGCCTAGAGCTGAAAGGCACAACGTGCAGACTTCTTTCCAAAGGGCGAGTTGGGCCCCACAGCATCTTGCTTCCAGCTCTTTGGGAAGCTAAGAAACAACTCGCTCTGCACAGTGCTCTTACAGCCTACCGGGAACATCTCTTCCAAAGGCCTGTGAAACGCAGTTTCTTTGCAGGCCTGATCTGGCTGAAGTAGGACTTCTGCTCTGGGGTGCTACTTTGCCCTAGAGCTGAAAGGCACAACGTGCAGGCTTCTTTCCAAAGGGCGAGTTGGGCCCCACAGCATCTTGCTTCCAGCTCTTTGGGAAGCTAAGAAACAACTCGCTCTGCACAGTGCTCTTACAGCCTAGTGGGAACATCTCTTCCAAAGGCCTGTGAAACGCAGTTTCTTTGCAGGCCTGATCTGGCTGAAGTAGGACTTCTGCTCTGGGTGTGCTACTTTGCCCTAGAGCTGAAAGGCACAACGTGCAGGCTTCTTTCCAAAGGGCGAGTTGGGCCCCACAGCATCTTGCTTCCAGCTCTTTGGGAAGCTAAGAAACAACTCGCTCTGCACAGTGCTCTTACAGCCTACCGGGAACATCTCTTCCAAAGGCCAGTGAAACGCAGTTACTTTGCAGGCCTGATCCGGCTGAAGTAGGACTTCTGCTCTGGGTGTGCTACTTTGCCCTAGAGCTGAAAGGCACAACGTGCAGGCTTCTTTCCAAAGGGCGAGTTGGGCCCCACAGCATCTTGCTTCCAGCTCTTTGGGAAGCTAAGAAACAACTCGCTCTGCACAGTGCTCTTACAGCCTAGTTTGAACATCTCTTCCAAAGGCCTGTGAAACGCAGTTTCTTTGCAGGCCTGATCTGGCTGAAGTAGGACTTCTGCTCTGGGTGTGCTACTTTGCCCTAGAGCTGAAAGGCACAACGTGCAGGCTTCTTTCCAAAGGGCGAGTTGGGCCCCACAGCATCTTGCTTCCAGCTCTTTGGGAAGCTAAGAAACAACTCGCTCTGCACAGTGCTCTTACAGCCTAGTGGGAACATCTCTTCCAAAGGCCTGTGAAACGCAGTTGCTTTGCAGGCCTGATCTGGCTGAAGTAGGACTTCTGCTCTGGGTGTGCTACTTTGCCCTAGAGCTGAAAGGCACAACGTGCAGGCTTCTTTCCAAAGGGCGAGTTGGGCCCCACAGCATCTTGCTTCCAGCTCTTTGGGAAGCTAAGAAACAACTCGCTCTGCACAGTGCTCTTACAGCCTAGTGGGAACATCTCTTCCAAAGGCCTGTGAAACGCAGTTTCTTTGCAGGCCTGATCTGGCTGAAGTAGGACTTCTGCTCTGGGTGTGCTACTTTGCCCTAGAGCTGAAAGGCACAACGTGCAGTCTTCTTTCCAAAGGGCGAGTTGGGCCCCACAGCATCTTGCTTCCAGCTCTTTGGGAAGCTAAGAAACAACTCGCTCTGCACAGTGCTCTTACAGCCTACCGGGAACATCTCTTCCAAAGGCCTGTGAAACGCAGTTTCTTTGCAGGCCTGATCTGGCTGAAGTAGGACTTCTGCTCTGGGTGTGCTACTTTGCCCTAGAGCTGAAAGGCACAACGTGCAGGCTTCTTTCCAAAGGGCCAGTTGGGCCCCACAGCATCTTGCTTCCAGCTCTTTGGGAAGCTAAGAAACAACTCGCTCTGCACAGTGCTCTTACAGCCTAGTGGGAACATCTCTTCCAAAGGCCTGGGAAACGCAGTTTCTTTGCAGGTCTGATCTGGCTGAAGTAGGACTTCTGCTCTGGGTGTGCTACTTTGCCCTAGAGCTGAAAGGCACAACGTGCAGGCTTCTTTCCAAAGGGCGAGTTGGGCCCCACAGCATCTTGCTTCCAGCTCTTTGGGAAGCTAAGAAACAACTCGCTCTGCACAGTGCTCTTACAGCCTACCGGGAACATCTCTTCCAAAGGCCTGTGAAACGCAGTTTCTTTGCAGGCCTGATCCGGCTGAAGTAGGACTTCTGCTCTGGGTGTGCTACTTTGCCCTAGAGCTGAAAGGCACAACGTGCAGGCTTCTTTCCAAAGGGCGAGTTGGGCCCCACAGCATCTTGCTTCCAGCTCTTTGGGAAGCTAAGAAACAACTCGCTCTGCACAGTGCTCTTACAGCCTACCGGGAACATCTCTTCCAAAGGCCTGTGAAACGCAGTTTCTTTGCAGGCCTGATCTGGCTGAAGTAGGACTTCTGCTCTGGGTGTGCTACTTTGCCCTAGAGCTGAAAGGCACAACGTGCAGGCTTCTTTCCAAAGGGCGAGTTGGGCCCCACAGCATCTTGCTTCCAGCTCTTGGGAAGCTAAGAAACAACTCGCTCTGCACAGTGCTCTTACAGCCTAGTGGGAACATCTCTTCCAAAGGCCTGTGAAACGCAGTTTCTTTGCAGGCCTGATCTGGCTGAAGTAGGACTTCTGCTCTGGGTGTGCTACTTTGCCCTAGAGCTGAAAGGCACAACGTGCAGACTTCGTTCCAAAGGGCGAGTTGGGCCCCACAGCATCTTGCTTCCAGCTCTTTGGGAAGCTAAGAAACAACTCGCTCTGCACAGTGCTCTTACAGCCTACCGGGAACATCTCTTCCAAAGGCCTGTGAAACGCAGTTTCTTTGCAGGCCTGATCTGGCTGAAGTAGGACTTCTGCTCTGGGGTGCTACTTTGCCCTAGAGCTGAAAGGCACAACGTGCAGGCTTCTTTCCAAAGGGCGAGTTGGGCCCCACAGCATCTTGCTTCCAGCTCTTTGGGAAGCTAAGAAACAACTCGCTCTGCACAGTGCTCTTACAGCCTAGTGGGAACATCTCTTCCAAAGGCCTGTGAAACGCAGTTTCTTTGCAGGCCTGATCTGGCTGAAGTAGGACTTCTGCTCTGGGTGTGCTACTTTGCCCTAGAGCTGAAAGGCACAACGTGCAGGCTTCTTTCCAAAGGGCGAGTTGGGCCCCACAGCATCTTGCTTCCAGCTCTTTGGGAAGCTAAGAAACAACTCGCTCTGCACAGTGCTCTTACAGCCTACCGGGAACATCTCTTCCAAAGGCCTGTGAAACGCAGTTTCTTTGCAGGCCTGATCTGGCTGAAGTAGGACTTCTGCTCTGGGTGTGCTACTTTGCCCTAGAGCTGAAAGGCACAACGTGCAGGCTTCTTTCCAAAGGGCCAGTTGGGCCCCACAGCATCTTGCTTCCAGCTCTTTGGGAAGCTAAGAAACAACTCGCTCTGCACAGTGCTCTTACAGCCTAGTGGGAACATCTCTTCCAAAGGCCTGGGAAACGCAGTTTCTTTGCAGGTCTGATCTGGCTGAAGTAGGACTTCTGCTCTGGGTGTGCTACTTTGCCCTAGAGCTGAAAGGCACAACGTGCAGGCTTCTTTCCAAAGGGCGAGTTGGGCCCCACAGCATCTTGCTTCCAGCTCTTTGGGAAGCTAAGAAACAACTCGCTCTGCACAGTCTTCTTAAAGCCTAGTGGGAACATCTCTTCCAAAGGCCTGTGAAACGCAGTTTCTTTGCAGGCCTGATCTGGCTGAAGTAGGACTTCTGCTCTGGGTGTGCTACTTTGCCCTAGAGCTGAAAGGCACAACGTGCAGGCTTCTTTCCAAAGGGCGAGTTGGGCCCCACAGCATCTTGCTTCCAGCTCTTTGGGAAGCTAAGAAACAACTCGCTCTGCACAGTGCTCTTACAGCCTACCGGGAACATCTCTTCCAAAGGCCTGTGAAACGCAGTTTCTTTGCAGGCCTGATCCGGCTGAAGTAGGACTTCTGCTCTGGGTGTGCTACTTTGCCCTAGAGCTGAAAGGCACAACGTGCAGGCTTCTTTCCAAAGGGCCAGTTGGGCCCCACAGCATCTTGCTTCCAGCTCTTTGGGAAGCGAAGAAACAACTCGCTCTGCACAGTGCTCTTACAGCCTACCGGGAACATCTCTTCCAAAGGCCTGTGAAACGCAGTTTCTTTGCAGGCCTGATCTGGCTGAAGTAGGACTTCTGCTCTGGGTGTGCTACTTTGCCCTAGAGCTGAAAGGCACAACGTGCAGGCTTCTTTCCAAAGGGCGAGTTGGGCCCCACAGAATCTTGCTTCCAGCTCTTTGGGAAGCTAAGAAACAACTCGCTCTGCACAGTGCTCTTACAGCCTAGTGGGAACATCTCTTCCAAAGGCCTGTGAAACGCAGTTTCTTTGCACGCCTGATCTGGCTGAAGTAGGACTTCTGCTCTGGGTGTGCTACTTTGCCATAGAGCTGAAAGGCACAACGTGCAGGCTTCTTTCCAAAGGGCGAGTTGGGCCCCACAGCATCTTGCTTCCAGCTCTTTGGGAAGCTAAGAAACAACTCGCTCTGCACAGTGCTCTTACAGCCTACCGGGAACATCTCTTCCAAAGGCCTGTGAAACGCAGTTTCTTTGCCGGCCTGATCTGGCTGAAGTAGGACTTCTGCTCTGGGTGTGCTACTTTGCCCTAGAGCTGAAAGGCACAACGTGCAGGCTTCTTTCCAAAGGGCGAGTTGGGCCCCACAGCACCTTGCTTCCAGCTCTTTGGGAAGCTAAGAAACAACTCGCTCTGCACAGTGCTCTTACAGCCTAGAGGGAACATGTCTTCCAAAGGCCTGTGAAACGCAGTTTCTTTGCAGGCCTGATCTGGCTGAAGTAGGACTTCTGCTCTGGGTGTGCTACTTTGCCCTAGAGCTGAAAGGCACAACGTGCAGGCTTCTTTCCAAAGGGCGAGTTGGGCCCCACAGCATCTTGCTTCCAGCTCTTTGGGAAGCTAAGAAACAACTCGCTCTGCACAATGCTCTTACAGCCTACCGGGAACATCTCTTCCAAAGGCCTGTGAAACGCAGTTTCTTTGCAGGCCTGATCTGGCTGAAGTAGGACTTCTGCTCTGGGTGTGCTACTTTGCCCTAGAGCTGAAAGGCACAACGTGCAGGCTTCTTTCCAAAGGGCGAGTTGGGCCCCACAGCATCTTGCTTCCAGCTCTTTGGGAAGCTAAGAAACAACTCGCTCTGCACAGTCTTCTTAAAGCCTAGTGGGAACATCTCTTCCAAAGGCCTGTGAAACGCAGTTTCTTTGCAGGCCTGATCTGGCTGAAGTAGGACTTCTGCTCTGGGTGTGCTACTTTGCCCTAGAGCTGAAAGGCACAACGTGCAGGCTTCTTTCCAAAGGGCGAGTTGGGCCCCACAGCATCTTGCTTCCAGCTCTTTGGGAAGCTAAGAAACAACTCGCTCTGCACAGTGCTCTTACAGCCTACCGGGAACATCTCTTCCAAAGGCCTGTGAAACGCAGTTTCTTTGCAGGCCTGATCCGGCTGAAGTAGGACTTCTGCTCTGGGTGTGCTACTTTGCCCTAGAGCTGAAAGGCACAACGTGCAGGCTTCTTTCCAAAGGGCGAGTTGGGCCCCACAGCATCTTGCTTCCAGCTCTTTGGGAAGCGAAGAAACAACTCGCTCTGCACAGTGCTCTTACAGCCTACCGGGAACATCTCTTCCAAAGGCCTGTGAAACGCAGTTTCTTTGCAGGCCTGATCTGGCTGAAGTAGGACTTCTGCTCTGGGTGTGCTACTTTGCCCTAGAGCTGAAAGGCACAACGTGCAGGCTTCTTTCCAAAGGGCGAGTTGGGCCCCACAGAATCTTGCTTCCAGCTCTTTGGGAAGCTAAGAAACAACTCGCTCTGCACAGTGCTCTTACAGCCTAGTGGGAACATCTCTTCCAAAGGCCTGTGAAACGCAGTTTCTTTGCAGGCCTGATCTGGCTGAAGTAGGACTTCTGCTCTGGGTGTGCTACTTTGCCATAGAGCTGAAAGGCACAACGTGCAGGCTTCTTTCCAAAGGGCGAGTTGGGCCCCACAGCATCTTGCTTCCAGCTCTTTGGGAAGCTAAGAAACAACTCGCTCTGCACAGTGCTCTTACAGCCTACCGGGAACATCTCTTCCAAAGGCCTGTGAAACGCAGTTTCTTTGCCGGCCTGATCTGGCTGAAGTAGGACTTCTGCTCTGGGTGTGCTACTTTGCCCTAGAGCTGAAAGGCACAACGTGCAGGCTTCTTTCCAAAGGGCGAGTTGGGCCCCACAGCACCTTGCTTCCAGCTCTTTGGGAAGCTAAGAAACAACTCGCTCTGCACAGTGCTCTTACAGCCTAGAGGGAACATGTCTTCCAAAGGCCTGTGAAACGCAGTTTCTTTGCAGGCCTGATCTGGCTGAAGTAGGACTTCTGCTCTGGGTGTGCTACTTTGCCCTAGAGCTGAAAGGCACAACGTGCAGGCTTCTTTCCAAAGGGCGAGTTGGGCCCCACAGCATCTTGCTTCCAGCTCTTTGGGAAGCTAAGAAACAACTCGCTCTGCACAATGCTCTTACAGCCTACCGGGAACATCTCTTCCAAAGGCCTGTGAAACGCAGTTTCTTTGCAGGCCTGATCTGGCTGAAGTAGGACTTCTGCTCTGGGTGTGCTACTTTGCCCTAGAGCTGAAAGGCACAACGTGCAGGCTTCTTTCCAAAGGGCGAGTTGGGCCCCACAGCATCTTGCTTCCAGCTCTTTGGGAAGCTAAGAAACAACTCGCTCTGCACAGTGCTCTTACAGCCTACCGGGAACATCTCTTCCAAAGGCCTGTGAAACGCAGTTTCTTTGCAGGCCTGATCTGGCTGAAGTAGGACTTCTGCTCTGGGTGTGCTACTTTGCCCTAGAGCTGAAAGGCACAACGTGCAGGCTTCTTTCCAAAGGGCGAGTTGGGCCCCACAGCATCTTCCTTCCAGCTCTTTGGGAAGCTAAGAAACAACTCGCTCTGCACAGTGCTCTTACAGCCTAGTGGGAACATCTCTTCCAAAGGCCTGTGAAACGCAGTTTCTTTGCAGGCCTGATCTGGCTGAAGTAGGACATCTGCTCTGGGTGTGCTACTTTGCCCTAGAGCTGAAAGGCACAACGTGCAGGCTTCTTTCCAAAGGGCGAGTTGGGCCCCACAGCATCTTGCTTCCAGCTCTTTGGGAAGCTAAGAAACAACTCGCTCTGCACAGTGCTCTTACAGCCTACCGGGAACATCTCTTCCAAAGGCCAGTGAAACGCAGTTACTTTGCAGGCCTGATCCGGCTGAAGTAGGACTTCTGCTCTGGGTGTGCTACTTTGCCCTAGAGCTGAAAGGCACAACGTGCAGGCTTCTTTCCAAAGGGCGAGTTGGGCCCCACAGCATCTTGCTTCCAGCTCTTTGGGAAGCTAAGAAACAACTCGCTCTGCACAGTGCTCTTACAGCCTAGTTTGAACATCTCTTCCAAAGGCCTGTGAAACGCAGTTTCTTTGCAGGCCTGATCTGGCTGAAGTAGGACTTCTGCTCTGGGTGTGCTACTTTGCCCTAGAGCTGAGAGGCACAACGTGCAGGCTTCTTTCCAAAGGGCGAGTTGGGCCCCACAGCATCTTGCTTCCAGCTCTTTGGGAAGCTAAGAAACAACTCGCTCTGCACAGTGGTCTTACAGCCTAGTGGGAACATCTCTTCCAAAGGCCTGTGAAACGCAGTTTCTTTGCAGGCCTGATCTGGCTGAAGTAGGACTTCTGCTCTGGGTGTGCTACTTTGCCCTAGAGCTGAAAGGCACAACGTGCAGGCTTCTTTCCAAAGGGCGAGTTGGGCCCCACAGCATCTTGCTTCCAGCTCTTTGGGAAGCTAAGAAACAACTCGCTCTGCACAGTGCTCTTACAGCCTACCGGGAACATCTCTTCCAAAGGCCTGTGAAACGCAGTTTCTTTGCAGGCCTGATCTGGCTGAAGTAGGACTTCTGCTCTGGGTGTGCTACTTTGCCCTAGAGCTGAAAGGCACAACGTGCAGGCTTCTTTCCAAACGGCGAGTTGGGCCCCACAGCATCTTGCTTCCAGCTCTTTGGGAAGCTAAGAAACAACTCGCTCTGCACAGTGCTCTTACAGCCTACCGGGAACATCTCTTCCAAAGGCCTGTGAAACGCAGTTTCTTTGCAGGCCTGATCTGGCTGAAGTAGGACTTCTGCTCTGGGGTGCTACTTTGCCCTAGAGCTGAAAGGCACAACGTGCAGGCTTCTTTCCAAACGGCGAGTTGGGCCCCACAGCATCTTGCTTCCAGCTCTTTGGGAAGCTAAGAAACAACTCGCTCTGCACAGTGCTCTTACAGCCTAGTGGGAACATCTCTTCCAAAGGCCTGTGAAACGCAGTTTCTTTGCAGGCCTGATCTGGCTGAAGTAGGACTTCTGCTCTGGGTGTGCTACTTTGCCCTAGAGCTGAAAGGCACAACGTGCAGGCTTCTTTCCAAAGGGCGAGTTGGGCCCCACAGCTTCTTGCTTCCAGCTCTTTGGGAAGCTAAGAAACAACTCGCTCTGCACAGTGCTCTTACAGCCTACCGGGAACGTCTCTTCCAAAGGCCTGTGAAATGCAGTTTCTTTGCAGGCCTGATCTGGCTGAAGTAGGACTTCTGCTCTGGGTGTGCTACTTTGCCCTAGAGCTGAAAGGCACAACGTGCAGTCTTCTTTCCAAAGGGCGAGTTGGGCCCCACAGCATCTTGCTTCCAGCTCTTTGGGAAGCTAAGATACAACTCGCTCTGCACAGTGCTCTTACAGCCTAGTGGGAACATCTCTTCCAAAGGCCTGTGAAACGCAGTTTCTTTGCAGGCCTGATCTGGCTGAAGTAGGACTCCTGCTCTGGGTGTGCTACTTTGCCCTAGAGCTGAAAGGCACAACGTGCAGTCTTCTTTCGAAAGGGCCTGTTGGGCCCCACAGCATCTTGCTTCCAGCTCTTTGGGAAGCTAAGAAACAACTCGCTCTGCACAGTGCTCTTACAGCCTAGTGGGAACATCTCTTCCAAAGGCCTGTGAAACGCAGTTTCTTTGCAGGCCTTATCTGGCTGAAGTAGGACGTCTGCTCTGGGTGTGCTACTTTGCCCTAGAGCTGAAAGGCACAACGTGCAGGCTTCTTTCCAAAGGGCGAGTTGGGCCCCACAGCATCTTGCTTCCAGCTCTTTGGGAAGCTAAGAAACAACTCGCTCTGCACAGTGCTCTTACAGCCTACCGGGAACATCTCTTCCAAAGGCCTGTGAAACGCAGTTTCTTTGCAGGCCTGATCTGGCTGAAGTAGGACTTCTGCTCTGGGTGTGCTACTTTGCCCTAGAGCTGAAAGGCACAACGTGCAGGCTTCTTTCCAAAGGGCGAGTTGGGCCCCACAGCATCTTGCTTCCAGCTCTTTGGGAAGCTAAGAAACAACTCGCTCTGCACAGTGCTCTTACAGCCTAGTGGGAACATCTCTTCCAAAGGCCTGTGAAACGCAGTTTCTTTGCAGGCCTGATCTGGCTGAAGTAGGACTTCTGCTCTGGGTGTGCTACTTTGCCCTAGAGCTGAAAGGCACAACGTGCAGGCTTCTTTCCAAAGGGCGAGTTGGGCCCCACAGCAACTTGCTTCCAGCTCTTTGGGAAGCTAAGAAACAACTCGCTCTGCACAGTGCTCTTACAGCCTAGTGGGAGCATCTCTTCCAAAGGCCTGTGAAACGCAGTTTCTTTGCAGGCCTGATCTGGCTGAAGTAGGACTTCTGCTCTGGGTGTGCTACTTTGCCCTAGAGCTGAAAGGCACAACGTGCAGGCTTCTTTCCAAAGGGCGAGTTGGGCCCCACAGCATCTTCCTTCCAGCTCTTTGGGAAGCTAAGAAACAACTCGCTCTGCACAGTGCTCTTACAGCCTAGTGGGAACATCTCTTCCAAAGGCCTGTGAAACGCAGTTTCTTTGCAGGCCTGATCTGGCTGAAGTAGGACTTCTGCTCTGGGTGTGCTACTTTGCCCTAGAGCTGAAAGGCACAACGTGCAGGCTTCTTTCCAAAGGGCGAGTTGGGCCCCACAGCATCTTGCTTCCAGCTCTTTGGGAAGCTAAGAAACAACTCGCTCTGCACAGTGCTCTTACAGCCTACCGGGAACATCTCTTCCAAAGGCCAGTGAAACGCAGTTACTTTGCAGGCCTGATCCGGCTGAAGTAGGACTTCTGCTCTGGGTGTGCTACTTTGCCCTAGAGCTGAAAGGCACAACGTGCAGGCTTCTTTCCAAAGGGCGAGTTGGGCCCCACAGCATCTTGCTTCCAGCTCTTTGGGAAGCTAAGAAACAACTCGCTCTGCACAGTGCTCTTACAGCCTAGTTTGAACATCTCTTCCAAAGGCCTGTGAAACGCAGTTTCTTTGCAGGCCTGATCTGGCTGAAGTAGGACTTCTGCTCTGGGTGTGCTACTTTGTCCTAGAGCTGAGAGGCACAACGTGCAGGCTTCTTTCCAAAGGGCGAGTTGGGCCCCACAGCATCTTGCTTCCAGCTCTTTGGGAAGCTAAGAAACAACTCGCTCTGCACAGTGGTCTTACAGCCTAGTGGGAACATCTCTTCCAATGGCCTGTGAAACGCAGTTTCTTTGCAGGCCTGATCTGGCTGAAGTAGGACTTCTGCTCTGGGTGTGCTACTTTGCCCTAGAGCTGAAAGGCACAACGTGCAGGCTTCTTTCCAAAGGGCGAGTTGGGCCCCACAGCATCTTGCTTCCAGCTCTTTGGGAAGCTAAGAAACAACTCGCTCTGCACAGTGCTCTTACAGCCTACCGGGAACATCTCTTCCAAAGGCCTGTGAAACGCAGTTTCTTTGCAGGCCTGATCTGGCTGAAGTAGGACTTCTGCTCTGGGTGTGCTACTTTGCCCTAGAGCTGAAAGGCACAACGTGCAGGCTTCTTTCCAAACGGCGAGTTGGGCCCCACAGCATCTTGCTTCCAGCTCTTTGGGAAGCTAAGAAACAACTCGCTCTGCACAGTGCTCTTACAGCCTACCGGGAACATCTCTTCCAAAGGCCTGTGAAACGCAGTTTCTTTGCAGGCCTGATCTGGCTGAAGTAGGACTTCTGCTCTGGGGTGCTACTTTGCCCTAGAGCTGAAAGGCACAACGTGCAGGCTTCTTTCCAAACGGCGAGTTGGGCCCCACAGCATCTTGCTTCCAGCTCTTTGGGAAGCTAAGAAACAACTCGCTCTGCACAGTGCTCTTACAGCCTAGTGGGAACATCTCTTCCAAAGGCCTGTGAAACGCAGTTTCTTTGCAGGCCTGATCTGGCTGAAGTAGGACTTCTGCTCTGGGTGTGCTACTTTGCCCTAGAGCTGAAAGGCACAACGTGCAGGCTTCTTTCCAAAGGGCGAGTTGGGCCCCACAGCTTCTTGCTTCCAGCTCTTTGGGAAGCTAAGAAACAACTCGCTCTGCACAGTGCTCTTACAGCCTACCGGGAACGTCTCTTCCAAAGGCCTGTGAAATGCAGTTTCTTTGCAGGCCTGATCTGGCTGAAGTAGGACTTCTGCTCTGGGTGTGCTACTTTGCCCTAGAGCTGAAAGGCACAACGTGCAGTCTTCTTTCCAAAGGGCGAGTTGGGCCCCACAGCATCTTGCTTCCAGCTCTTTGGGAAGCTAAGATACAACTCGCTCTGCACAGTGCTCTTACAGCCTAGTGGGAACATCTCTTCCAAAGGCCTGTGAAACGCAGTTTCTTTGCAGGCCTGATCTGGCTGAAGTAGGACTCCTGCTCTGGGTGTGCTACTTTGCCCTAGAGCTGAAAGGCACAACGTGCAGTCTTCTTTCGAAAGGGCCTGTTGGGCCCCACAGCATCTTGCTTCCAGCTCTTTGGGAAGCTAAGAAACAACTCGCTCTGCACAGTGCTCTTACAGCCTAGTGGGAACATCTCTTCCAAAGGCCTGTGAAACGCAGTTTCTTTGCAGGCCTTATCTGGCTGAAGTAGGACGTCTGCTCTGGGTGTGCTACTTTGCCCTAGAGCTGAAAGGCACAACGTGCAGGCTTCTTTCCAAAGGGCGAGTTGGGCCCCACAGCATCTTGCTTCCAGCTCTTTGGGAAGCTAAGAAACAACTCGCTCTGCACAGTGCTCTTACAGCCTACCGGGAACATCTCTTCCAAAGGCCTGTGAAACGCAGTTTCTTTGCAGGCCTGATCGGGCTGAAGTAGGACTTCTGCTCTGGGTGTGCTACTTTGCCCTAGAGCTGAAAGGCACAACGTGCAGGCTTCTTTCCAAAGGGCGAGTTGGGCCCCACAGCATCTTGCTTCCAGCTCTTTGGGAAGCTAAGAAACAACTCGCTCTGCACAGTGCTCTTACAGCCTAGTGGGAACATCTCTTCCAAAGGCCTGTGAAACGCAGTTTCTTTGCAGGCCTGATCTGGCTGAAGTAGGACTTCTGCTCTGGGTGTGCTACTTTGCCCTAGAGCTGAAAGGCACAACGTGCAGGCTTCTTTCCAAAGGGCGAGTTGGGCCCCACAGCATCTTGCTTCCAGCTCTTTGGGAAGCTAAGAAACAACTCGCTCTGCACAGTGCTCTTACAGCCTACCGGGAAATCTCTTCCAAAGGCCTGTGAAACGCAGTTTCTTTGCAGGCCTGATCTGGCTGAAGTAGGACTTCTGCTCTGGGTGTGCTACTTTGCCCTAGAGCTGAAAGGCACAACGTGCAGGCTTCTTTCCAAAGGGCGAGTTGGGCCCCACAGCATCTTGCTTCCAGCTCTTTGGGAAGCTAAGAAACAACTCGCTCTGCACAGTGCTCTTACAGTCTACGGGGAACATCTCTTCCAAAGGCCTGTGAAACGCAGTTTCTTTGCAGGCCTGATCTGGCTGAAGTAGGACTTCTGCTCTGGGTGTGCTACTTTGCCCTAGAGCTGAAAGGCACAACGTGCAGGCTTCTTTCCAAAGGGCGAGTTGGGCCCCACAGCATCTTGCTTCCAGCTCTTTGGGAAGCTAAGAAAGAACTCGCTCTGCACAGTGGTCTTAAAGCCTAGTGGGAACATCTCTTCCAAAGGCCTGTGAAACGCAGTTTCTTTGCAGGCCTGATCTGGCTGAAGTAGGACTTCTGCTCTGGGTGTGCTACTTTGCCCTAGAGCTGAAAGGCACAACGTGCAGGCTTCTTTCCAAAGGGCGAGTTGGGCCCCACAGCATCTTGCTTCCAGCTCTTTGGGAAGCTAAGAAACAACTCGCTCTGCACAGTGCTCTTACAGCCTACCGGGAACATCTCTTCCAAAGGCCAGTGAAACGCAGTTACTTTGCAGGCCTGATCGGGCTGAAGTAGGACTTCTGCTCTGGGTGTGCTACTTTGCCCTAGAGCTGAAAGGCACAACGTGCAGGCTTCTTTCCAAAGGGCGAGTTGGGCCCCACAGCATCTTGCTTCCAGCTCTTTGGGAAGCTAAGAAACAACTCGCTCTGCACAGTGCTCTTACAGCCTAGTGGGAACATCTCTTCCAAAGGCCTGGGAAACGCAGTTTCTTTGCAGGCCTGATCTGGCTGAAGTAGGACTTCTGCTCTGGGTGTGCTACTTTGCCCTAGAGCTGAAAGGCACAACGTGCAGGCTTCTTTCCAAACGGCGAGTTGGGCCCCACAGCATCTTGCTTCCAGCTCTTTGGGAAGCTAAGAAACAACTCGCTCTGCACAGTGCTCTTACAGCCTACCGGGAACATCTCTTCCAAAGGCCTGTGAAACGCAGTTTCTTTGCAGGCCTGATCTGGCTGAAGTAGGACTTCTGCTCTGGGTGTGCTACTTTGCCCTAGAGCTGAAAGGCACAACGTGCAGGCTTCTTTCCAAAGGGCGAGTTGGGCCCCACAGCATCTTGCTTCCAGCTCTTTGGGAAGCTAAGAAACAACTCGCTCTGCACAGTGCTCTTACAGCCTACCGGGAACATCTCTTCCAAAGGCCTGTGGAACGCAGTTTCTTTGCAGGCCTGATCTGGCTGAAGTAGGACTTCTGCTCTGGGTGTGCTACTTTGCCCTAGAGCTGAAAGGCACAACGTGCAGGCTTCTTTCCAAAGGGCGAGTTGGGCCCCACAGCATCTTGCTTCCAGCTCTTTGGGAAGCTAAGAAACAACTCGCTCTGCACAGTGCTCTTACAGCCTAGTGGGAACATCTCTTCCAAAGGCCTGTGAAATGCAGTTTCTTTGCAGGCCTGATCTGGCTGAAGTAGGACTTCTGCTCTGGGTGTGCTACTTTGCCCTAGAGCTGAAAGGCACAACGTGCAGGCTTCTTTCCAAAGGGCGAGTTGGGCCCCACAGCATCTTGCTTCCAGCTCTTTGGGAAGCTAAGAAACAACTCGCTCTGCACAGTGCTCTTACAGCCTACCGGGAACATCTCTTCCAAAGGCCTGTGAAACGCAGTTTCTTTGCAGGCCTGATCCGGCTGAAGTAGGACTTCTGCTCTGGGTGTGCTACTTTGCCCTAGAGCTGAAAGGCACAACGTGCAGGCTTCTTTCCAAAGGGCGAGTTGGGCCCCACAGCATCTTGCTTCCAGCTGTTTGGGAAGCTAAGAAACAACTCGCTCTGCACAGTGCTCTTACAGCCTAGTGGGAACATCTCTTCCAAAGGCCTGTGAAACGCAGTTTCTTTGCAGGCCTGATCTGGCTGAAGTAGGACTTCTGCTCTGGGTGTGCTACTTTGCCCTAGAGCTGAAAGGCACAACGTGCAGGCTTCTTTCCAAAGGGCGAGTTGGGCCCCACAGCATCTTGCTTCCAGCTCTTTGGGAAGCTAAGAAACAACTCGCTCTGCACAGTGCTCTTACAGCCTACCGGGAACATCTCTTCCAAAGGCCTGTGAAACGCAGTTTCTTTGCAGGCCTGATCTGGCTGAAGTAGGACTTCTGCTCTGGGTGTGCTACTTTGCCCTAGAGCTGAAAGGCACAACGTGCAGGCTTCTTTCCAAAGGGCGAGTTGGGCCCCACAGCACCTTGCTTCCAGCTCTTTGGGAAGCTAAGAAACAACTCGCTCTGCACAGTGCTCTTACAGCCTAGTGGGAACATCTCTTCCAAAGGCCTGTGAAACGCAGTTTCTTTGCAGGCCTGATGTGGCTGAAGTAGGACTTCCGCTCTGGGTGTGCTACTTTGCCCTAGAGCTGAAAGGCACAACGTGCAGGCTTCTTTCCAAAGGGCGAGTTGGGCCCCACAGCATCTTGCTTCCAGCTCTTTGGGAAGCTAAGAAACAACTCGCTCTGCACAGTGCTCTTACAGCCTAGTGGGAACATCTCTTCCAAAGGCCTGTGAAACGCAGTTTCTTTGCAGGCCTGATCTGGCTGAAGTAGGACTTCTGCTCTGGGGTGCTACTTTGCCCTAGAGCTGAAAGGCACAACGTGCAGGCTTCTTTCCAAAGGGCGAGTTGGGCCCGACAGCATCTTGCTTCCAGCTCTTTGGGAAGCTAAGAAACAACTCGCTCTGCACAGTGCTCTTACAGCCTAGTGGGAACATCTCTTCCAAAGGCCTGTGAAACGCAGTTTCTTTGGAGGCCTGATCTGGCTGAAGTAGGACTTCTGCTCTTCGTGTGCTACTTTGCCCTAGAGCTGAAAGGCACAACGTGCAGGCTTCTTTCCAAAGGGCGAGTTGGGCCCCACAGCATCTTGCTTCCAGCTCTTTGGGAAGCTAAGAAACAACTCGCTCTGCACAGTGCTCTTACAGCCTACCGGGAACATCTCTTCCAAAGGCCTGTGAAACGCAGTTTCTTTGCAGGCCTGATCTGGCTGAAGTAGGACTTCTGCTCTGGGTGTGCTACTTTGCCCTAGAGCTGAAAGGCACAACGTGCAGGCTTCTTTCCAAAGGGCGAGTTGGGCCCCACAGCACCTTGCTTCCAGCTCTTTGGGAAGCTAAGAAACAACTCGCTCTGCACAGTGCTCTTACAGCCTAGTGGGAACATCTCTTCCAAAGGCCTGTGAAACGCAGTTTCTTTGCAGGCCTGATCTGGCTGAAGTAGGACTTCTGCTCTGGGTGTGCTACTTTGCCCTAGAGCTGAAAGGCACAACGTGCAGGCTTCTTTCCAAAGGGCGAGTTGGGCCCCACAGCATCTTGCTTCCAGCTCTTTGGGAAGCTAAGAAACAACTCGATCTGCACAGTGGTCTTACAGCCTAGTGGGAACATCTCTTCCAAAGGCCTGTGAAACGCAGTTTCTTTGCAGGCCTGATCTGGCTGAAGTAGGACTTCTGCTCTGGGTGTGCTACTTTGCCCTAGAGCTGAAAGGCACAACGTGCAGGCTTCTTTCAAAAGGGCGAGTTGGGCCCCACAGCATCTTGCTTCCAGCTCTTTGGGAAGCTAAGAAACAACTCGCTCTGCACAGTGGTCTTAAAGCCTAGTGGGAACATCTCTTCCAAAGGCCTGTGAAACGCAGTTTCTTTGCAGGCCTGATCTGGCTGAAGTAGGACTTCTGCTCTGGGTGTGCTACTTTGCCCTAGAGCTGAAAGGCACAACGTGCAGGCTTCTTTCCAAAGGGCGAGTTGGGCCCCACAGCATCTTGCTTCCAGCTCTTTGGGAAGCTAAGAAACAACTCGCTCTGCACGGTGCTCTTACAGCCTACCGGGAACATCTCTTCCAAAGGCCTGTGGAACGCAGTTTCTTTGCAGGCCTGATCTGGCTGAAGTAGGACTTCTGCTCTGGGTGTGCTACTTTGCCCTAGAGCTGAAAGGCACAACGTGCAGGCTTCTTTCCAAAGGGCGAGTTGGGCCCCACAGCATCTTGCTTCCAGCTCTTTGGGAAGCTAAGAAACAACTCGCTCTGCACAGTGCTCTTACAGCCTAGTGGGAACATGTCTTCCAAAGGCCTGTGAAAGGCAGTTTCTTTGCAGGCCTGATCTGGCTGAAGTAGGACTTCTGCTCTGGGTGTGCTACTTTGCCCTAGAGCTGAAAGGCACAACGTGCAGGCTTCTTTCCAAAGGGCGAGTTGGGCCCCACAGCATCTTGCTTCCAGCTCTTTGGGAAGCTAAGAAACAACTCGCTCTGCACAGTGCTCTTACAGCCTACCGGGAACATCTCTTCCAAAGGCCTGTGAAACGCAGTTTCTTTGCAGGCCTGATCTGGCTGAAGTAGGACTTCTGCTCTGGGTGTGCTACTTTGCCCTAGAGCTGAAAGGCACAACGTGCAGGCTTCTTTCCAAAGGGCGAGTTGGGCCCCACAGCACCTTGCTTCCAGCTCTTTGGGAAGCTAAGAAACAACTCGCTCTGCACAGTGCTCTTACAGCCTAGTGGGAACATCTCTTCCAAAGGCCTGTGAAACGCAGTTTCTTTCCAGGCCTGATCTGGCTGAAGTAGGACTTCTGCTCTGGGTGTGCTACTTTGCCCTAGAGCTGAAAGGCACAACGTGCAGGCTTCTTTCCAAAGGGCGAGTTGGGCCCCACAGCATCTTGCTTCCAGCTCTTTGGGAAGCTAAGAAACAACTCGCTCTGCACAGTGGTCTTACAGCCTAGTGGGAACATCTCTTCCAAAGGCCTGTGAAACGCAGTTTCTTTGCAGGCCTGATCTGGCTGAAGTAGGACTTCTGCTCTGGGTGTGCTACTTTGCCCTAGAGCTGAAAGGCACAACGTGCAGGCTTCTTTCCAAAGGGCGAGTTGGGCCCCACAGCATCTTGCTTCCAGCTCTTTGGGAAGCTAAGAAACAACTCGCTCTGCACAGTGCTCTTACAGCCTACCGGGAACATCTCTTCCAAAGACCTGTGAAACGCAGTTTCTTTGCAGGCCTGATCTGGCTGAAGTAGGACGTCTGCTCTGGGTGTGCTCCTTTGCCCTAGAGCTGAAAGGCACAACGTGCAGGCTTCTTTCCAAAGGGCGAGTTGGGCCCCACAGCATCTTGCTTCCAGCTCTTTGGGAAGCTAAGAAACCACTCGCTCTGCACAGTGCTCTTACAGCCTACCGGGAACATCTCTTCCAAAGGCCTGTGAAACGCAGTTTCTTTGCAGGCCTGATCTGGCTGAAGTAGGACTTCTGCTCTGGGTGTGCTACTTTGCCCTAGAGCTGAAAGGCACAACGTGCAGGCTTCTTTCCAAAGGGCGAGTTGGGCCCCACAGCATCTTGCTTCCAGCTCTTTGGGAAGCTAAGAAACAACTCGCTCTGCACAGTGCTCTTACAGCCTACGGGGAACATCTCTTCCAAAGGCCTGTGAAACGCAGTTTCTTTGCAGGCCTGATCTGGCTGAAGTAGGACTTCTGCTCTGGGTGTGCTACTTTGCCCTAGAGCTGAAAGGCACAACGTGCAGGCTTCTTTCCAAAGGGCGAGTTGGGCCCCACAGCATCTTGCTTCCAGCTCTTTTGGAAGCTAAGAAACAACTCGCTCTGCACAGTGCTCTTACAGCCTAGTTTGAACATCTCTTCCAAAGGCCTGTGAAACGCAGTTTCTTTGCAGGCCTGATCTGGCTGAAGTAGGAATTCTGCTCTGGGTGTGCTACTTTGTCCTAGAGCTGAGAGGCACAACGTGCAGGCTTCTTTCCAAAGGGCGAGTTGGGCCCCACAGCATCTTGCTTCCAGCTCTTTGGGAAGCTAAGAAACAACTCGCTCTGCACAGTGGTCTTACAGCCTAGTGGGAACATCTCTTCCAAAGGCCTGTGAAACGCAGTTTCTTTGCAGGCCTGATCTGGCTGAAGTAGGACTTCTGCTCTGGGTGTGCTACTTTGCCCTAGAGCTGAAAGGCACAACGTGCAGGCTTCTTTCCAAAGGGCGAGTTGGGCCCCACAGCATCTTGCTTCCAGCTCTTTGGGAAGCTAAGAAACAACTCGCTCTGCACAGTGCTCTTACAGCCTACCGGGAACATCTCTTCCAAAGGCCTGTGAAACGCAGTTTCTTTGCAGGCCTGATCTGGCTGAAGTAGGACTTCTGCTCTGGGTGTGCTACTTTGCCCTAGAGCTGAAAGGCACAACGTGCAGGCTTCTTTCCAAACGGCGAGTTGGGCCCCACAGCATCTTGCTTCCAGCTCTTTGGGAAGCTAAGAAACAACTCGCTCTGCACAGTGCTCTTACAGCCTACCGGGAACATCTCTTCCAAAGGCCTGTGAAACGCAGTTTCTTTGCAGGCCTGATCTGGCTGAAGTAGGACTTCTGCTCTGGGGTGCTACTTTGCCCTAGAGCTGAAAGGCACAACGTGCAGGCTTCTTTCCAAACGGCGAGTTGGGCCCCACAGCATCTTGCTTCCAGCTCTTTGGGAAGCTAAGAAACAACTCGCTCTGCACAGTGCTCTTACAGCCTAGTGGGAACATCTCTTCCAAAGGCCTGTGAAACGCAGTTTCTTTGCAGGCCTGATCTGGCTGAAGTAGGACTTCTGCTCTGGGTGTGCTACTTTGCCCTAGAGCTGAAAGGCACAACGTGCAGGCTTCTTTCCAAAGGGCGAGTTGGGCCCCACAGCTTCTTGCTTCCAGCTCTTTGGGAAGCTAAGAAACAACTCGCTCTGCACAGTGCTCTTACAGCCTACCGGGAACGTCTCTTCCAAAGGCCTGTGAAATGCAGTTTCTTTGCAGGCCTGATCTGGCTGAAGTAGGACTTCTGCTCTGGGTGTGCTACTTTGCCCTAGAGCTGAAAGGCACAACGTGCAGTCTTCTTTCCAAAGGGCGAGTTGGGCCCCACAGCATCTTGCTTCCAGCTCTTTGGGAAGCTAAGATACAACTCGCTCTGCACAGTGCTCTTACAGCCTAGTGGGAACATCTCTTCCAAAGGCCTGTGAAACGCAGTTTCTTTGCAGGCCTGATCTGGCTGAAGTAGGACTCCTGCTCTGGGTGTGCTACTTTGCCCTAGAGCTGAAAGGCACAACGTGCAGTCTTCTTTCGAAAGGGCCTGTTGGGCCCCACAGCATCTTGCTTCCAGCTCTTTGGGAAGCTAAGAAACAACTCGCTCTGCACAGTGCTCTTACAGCCTAGTGGGAACATCTCTTCCAAAGGCCTGTGAAACGCAGTTTCTTTGCAGGCCTTATCTGGCTGAAGTAGGACGTCTGCTCTGGGTGTGCTACTTTGCCCTAGAGCTGAAAGGCACAACGTGCAGGCTTCTTTCCAAAGGGCGAGTTGGGCCCCACAGCATCTTGCTTCCAGCTCTTTGGGAAGCTAAGAAACAACTCGCTCTGCACAGTGCTCTTACAGCCTACCGGGAACATCTCTTCCAAAGGCCTGTGAAACGCAGTTTCTTTGCAGGCCTGATCTGGCTGAAGTAGGACTTCTGCTCTGGGTGTGCTACTTTGCCCTAGAGCTGAAAGGCACAACGTGCAGGCTTCTTTCCAAAGGGCGAGTTGGGCCCCACAGCATCTTGCTTCCAGCTCTTTGGGAAGCTAAGAAACAACTCGCTCTGCACAGTGCTCTTACAGCCTAGTGGGAACATCTCTTCCAAAGGCCTGTGAAACGCAGTTTCTTTGCAGGCCTGATCTGGCTGAAGTAGGACTTCTGCTCTGGGTGTGCTACTTTGCCCTAGAGCTGAAAGGCACAACGTGCAGGCTTCTTTCCAAAGGGCGAGTTGGGCCCCACAGCATCTTGCTTCCAGCTCTTTGGGAAGCTAAGAAACAACTCGCTCTGCACAGTGCTCTTACAGCCTACCGGGAAATCTCTTCCAAAGGCCTGTGAAACGCAGTTTCTTTGCAGGCCTGATCTGGCTGAAGTAGGACTTCTGCTCTGGGTGTGCTACTTTGCCCTAGAGCTGAAAGGCACAACGTGCAGGCTTCTTTCCAAAGGGCGAGTTGGGCCCCACAGCATCTTGCTTCCAGCTCTTTGGGAAGCTAAGAAACAACTCGCTCTGCACAGTGCTCTTACAGTCTACGGGGAACATCTCTTCCAAAGGCCTGTGAAACGCAGTTTCTTTGCAGGCCTGATCTGGCTGAAGTAGGACTTCTGCTCTGGGTGTGCTACTTTGCCCTATAGGTGAAAGGCACAACGTGCAGGCTTCTTTCCAAAGGGCGAGTTGGGCCCCACAGCATCTTGCTTCCAGCTCTTTGGGAAGCTAAGAAACAACTCGCTCTGCACAGTGCTCTTACAGCCTACCGGGAACATCTCTTCCAAAGGCCTGTGAAACGCAGTTTCTTTGCAGGCCTGATCTGGCTGAAGTAGGACTTCTGCTCTGGGTGTGCTACTTTGCCCTAGAGGTGAAAGGCACAACGTGCAGGCTTCTTTCCAAAGGGCGAGTTGGGCCCCACAGCACCTTGCTTCCAGCTCTTTGATAAGCTAAGAAACAACTCGCTCTGCACAGTGCTCTTACAGCCTAGTGGGAACATCTCTTCCAAAGGCCTGTGAAACGCAGTTTCTTTGCAGGCCTGATCTGGCTGAAGTAGGACTTCTGCTCTGGGTGTGCTACTTTGCCCTAGAGCTGAAAGGCACAACGTGCAGGCTTCTTTCCAAAGGGCGAGTTGGGCCCCACAGCAACTTGCTTCCAGCTCTTTGGGAAGCTAAGAAACAACTCGCTCTGCACAGTGCTCTTACAGCCTAGTGGGAGCATCTCTTCCAAAGGCCTGTGAAACGCAGTTTCTTTGCAGGCCTGATCTGGCTGAAGTAGGACTTCTGCTCTGGGTGTGCTACTTTGCCCTAGAGCTGAAAGGCACAACGTGCAGGCTTCTTTCCAAAGGGCGAGTTGGGCCCCACAGCATCTTGCTTCCAGCTCTTTGGGAAGCTAAGAAAGAACTCGCTCTGCACAGTGGTCTTAAAGCCTAGTGGGAACATCTCTTCCAAAGGCCTGTGAAACGCAGTTTCTTTGCAGGCCTGATCTGGCTGAAGTAGGACTTCTGCTCTGGGTGTGCTACTTTGCCCTAGAGCTGAAAGGCACAACGTGCAGGCTTCTTTCCAAAGGGCGAGTTGGGCCCCACAGCATCTTGCTTCCAGCTCTTTGGGAAGCTAAGAAACAACTCGCTCTGCACAGTGCTCTTACAGCCTACCGGGAACATCTCTTCCAAAGGCCAGTGAAACGCAGTTACTTTGCAGGCCTGATCGGGCTGAAGTAGGACTTCTGCTCTGGGTGTGCTACTTTGCCCTAGAGCTGAAAGGCACAACGTGCAGGCTTCTTTCCAAAGGGCGAGTTGGGCCCCACAGCATCTTGCTTCCAGCTCTTTGGGAAGCTAAGAAACAACTCGCTCTGCACAGTGCTCTTACAGCCTAGTGGGAACATCTCTTCCAAAGGCCTGGGAAACGCAGTTTCTTTGCAGGCCTGATCTGGCTGAAGTAGGACTTCTGCTCTGGGTGTGCTACTTTGCCCTAGAGCTGAAAGGCACAACGTGCAGGCTTCTTTCCAAACGGCGAGTTGGGCCCCACAGCATCTTGCTTCCAGCTCTTTGGGAAGCTAAGAAACAACTCGCTCTGCACAGTGCTCTTACAGCCTACCGGGAACATCTCTTCCAAAGGCCTGTGAAACGCAGTTTCTTTGCAGGCCTGATCTGGCTGAAGTAGGACTTCTGCTCTGGGTGTGCTACTTTGCCCTAGAGCTGAAAGGCACAACGTGCAGGCTTCTTTCCAAAGGGCGAGTTGGGCCCCACAGCATCTTGCTTCCAGCTCTTTGGGAAGCTAAGAAACAACTCGCTCTGCACAGTGCTCTTACAGCCTACCGGGAACATCTCTTCCAAAGGCCTGTGGAACGCAGTTTCTTTGCAGGCCTGATCTGGCTGAAGTAGGACTTCTGCTCTGGGTGTGCTACTTTGCCCTAGAGCTGAAAGGCACAACGTGCAGGCTTCTTTCCAAAGGGCGAGTTGGGCCCCACAGCATCTTGCTTCCAGCTCTTTGGGAAGCTAAGAAACAACTCGCTCTGCACAGTGCTCTTACAGCCTAGTGGGAACATCTCTTCCAAAGGCCTGTGAAATGCAGTTTCTTTGCAGGCCTGATCTGGCTGAAGTAGGACTTCTGCTCTGGGTGTGCTACTTTGCCCTAGAGCTGAAAGGCACAACGTGCAGGCTTCTTTCCAAAGGGCGAGTTGGGCCCCACAGCATCTTGCTTCCAGCTCTTTGGGAAGCTAAGAAACAACTCGCTCTGCACAGTGCTCTTACAGCCTACCGGGAACATCTCTTCCAAAGGCCTGTGAAACGCAGTTTCTTTGCAGGCCTGATCCGGCTGAAGTAGGACTTCTGCTCTGGGTGTGCTACTTTGCCCTAGAGCTGAAAGGCACAACGTGCAGGCTTGTTTCCAAAGGGCGAGTTGGGCCCCACAGCATCTTGCTTCCAGCTGTTTGGGAAGCTAAGAAACAACTCGCTCTGCACAGTGCTCTTACAGCCTAGTGGGAACATCTCTTCCAAAGGCCTGTGAAACGCAGTTTCTTTGCAGGCCTGATCTGGCTGAAGTAGGACTTCTGCTCTGGGTGTGCTACTTTGCCCTAGAGCTGAAAGGCACAACGTGCAGGCTTCTTTCCAAAGGGCGAGTTGGGCCCCACAGCATCTTGCTTCCAGCTCTTTGGGAAGCTAAGAAACAACTCGCTCTGCACAGTGCTCTTACAGCCTACCGGGAACATCTCTTCCAAAGGCCTGTGAAACGCAGTTTCTTTGCAGGCCTGATCTGGCTGAAGTAGGACTTCTGCTCTGGGTGTGCTACTTTGCCCTAGAGCTGAAAGGCACAACGTGCAGGCTTCTTTCCAAAGGGCGAGTTGGGCCCCACAGCACCTTGCTTCCAGCTCTTTGGGAAGCTAAGAAACAACTCGCTCTGCACAGTGCTCTTACAGCCTAGTGGGAACATCTCTTCCAAAGGCCTGTGAAACGCAGTTTCTTTGCAGGCCTGATGTGGCTGAAGTAGGACTTCCGCTCTGGGTGTGCTACTTTGCCCTAGAGCTGAAAGGCACAACGTGCAGGCTTCTTTCCAAAGGGCGAGTTGGGCCCCACAGCATCTTGCTTCCAGCTCTTTGGGAAGCTAAGAAACAACTCGCTCTGCACAGTGCTCTTACAGCCTACCGGGAACATCTCTTCCAAAGGCCTGTGAAACGCAGTTTCTTTGCAGGCCTGATCTGGCTGAAGTAGGACTTCTGCTCTGGGGTGCTACTTTGCCCTAGAGCTGAAAGGCACAACGTGCAGGCTTCTTTCCAAAGGGCGAGTTGGGCCCGACAGCATCTTGCTTCCAGCTCTTTGGGAAGCTAAGAAACAACTCGCTCTGCACAGTGCTCTTACAGCCTAGTGGGAACATCTCTTCCAAAGGCCTGTGAAACGCAGTTTCTTTGGAGGCCTGATCTGGCTGAAGTAGGACTTCTGCTCTGCGTGTGCTACTTTGCCCTAGAGCTGAAAGGCACAACGTGCAGGCTTCTTTCCAAAGGGCGAGTTGGGCCCCACAGCATCTTGCTTCCAGCTCTTTGGGAAGCTAAGAAACAACTCGCTCTGCACAGTGCTCTTACAGCCTACCGGGAACATCTCTTCCAAAGGCCTGTGAAACGCAGTTTCTTTGCAGGCCTGATCTGGCTGAAGTAGGACTTCTGCTCTGGGTCTGCTACTTTGCCCTAGAGCTGAAAGGCACAACGTGCAGGCTTCTTTCCAAAGGGCGAGTTGGGCCCCACAGCACCTTGCTTCCAGCTCTTTGGGAAGCTAAGAAACAACTCGCTCTGCACAGTGCTCTTACAGCCTAGTGGGAACATCTCTTCCAAAGGCCTGTGAAACGCAGTTTCTTTGCAGGCCTGATCTGGCTGAAGTAGGACTTCTGCTCTGGGTGTGCTACTTTGCCCTAGAGCTGAAAGGCACAACGTGCAGGCTTCTTTCCAAAGGGCGAGTTGGGCCCCACAGCATCTTGCTTCCAGCTCTTTGGGAAGCTAAGAAACAACTCGATCTGCACAGTGGTCTTACAGCCTAGTGGGAACATCTCTTCCAAAGGCCTGTGAAACGCAGTTTCTTTGCAGGCCTGATCTGGCTGAAGTAGGACTTCTGCTCTGGGTGTGCTACTTTGCCCTAGAGCTGAAAGGCACAACGTGCAGGCTTCTTTCAAAAGGGCGAGTTGGGCCCCACAGCATCTTGCTTCCAGCTCTTTGGGAAGCTAAGAAACAACTCGCTCTGCACAGTGGTCTTAAAGCCTAGTGGGAACATCTCTTCCAAAGGCCTGTGAAACGCAGTTTCTTTGCAGGCCTGATCTGGCTGAAGTAGGACTTCTGCTCTGGGTGTGCTACTTTGCCCTAGAGCTGAAAGGCACAACGTGCAGGCTTCTTTCCAAAGGGCGAGTTGGGCCCCACAGCATCTTGCTTCCAGCTCTTTGGGAAGCTAAGAAACAACTCGCTCTGCACAGTGCTCTTACAGCCTACCGGGAACATCTCTTCCAAAGGCCAGTGAAACGCAGTTACTTTGCAGGCCTGATCGGGCTGAAGTAGGACTTCTGCTCTGGGTGTGCTACTTTGCCCTAGAGCTGAAAGGCACAACGTGCAGGCTTCTTTCCAAAGGGCGAGTTGGGCCCCACAGCATCTTGCTTCCAGCTCTTTGGGAAGCTAAGAAACAACTCGCTCTGCACAGTGCTCTTACAGCCTACCGGGAACATCTCTTCCAAAGGCCTGTGAAACGCAGTTTCTTTGCAGGCCTGATCTGGCTGAAGTAGGACTTCTGCTCTGGGTGTGCTACTTTGCCCTAGAGCTGAAAGGCACAACGTGCAGGCTTCTTTCCAAAGGGCGAGTTGGGCCCCACAGCATCTTGCTTCCAGCTCTTTGGGAAGCTAAGAAACAACTCGCTCTGCACGGTGCTCTTACAGCCTACTGGGAACATCTCTTCCAAAGGCCTGTGGAACGCAGTTTCTTTGCAGGCCTGATCTGGCTGAAGTAGGACTTCTGCTCTGGGTGTGCTACTTTGCCCTAGAGCTGAAAGGCACAACGTGCAGGCTTCTTTCCAAAGGGCGAGTTGGGCCCCACAGCATCTTGCTTCCAGCTCTTTGGGAAGCTAAGAAACAACTCGCTCTGCACAGTGCTCTTACAGCCTAGTGGGAACATGTCTTCCAAAGTCCTGTGAAAGGCAGTTTCTTTGCAGGCCTGATCTGGCTGAAGTAGGACTTCTGCTCTGGGTGTGCTACTTTGCCCTAGAGCTGAAAGGCACAACGTGCAGGCTTCTTTCCAAAGGGCGAGTTGGGCCCCACAGCATCTTGCTTCCAGCTCTTTGGGAAGCTAAGAAACAACTCGCTCTGCACAGTGCTCTTACAGCCTACCGGGAACATCTCTTCCAAAGGCCTGTGAAACGCAGTTTCTTTGCAGGCCTTATCTGGCTGAAGTAGGACTTCTGCTCTGGGTGTGCTACTTTGCCCTAGAGCTGAAAGGCACAACGTGCAGGCTTCTTTCCAAAGGGCGAGTTGGGCCCCACAGCACCCTGCTTCCAGCTCTTTGGGAAGCTAAGAAACAACTCGCTCTGCACAGTGCTCTTACAGCCTAGTGGGAACATCTCTTCCAAAGGCCTGTGAAACGCAGTTTCTTTCCAGGCCTGATCTGGCTGAAGTAGGACTTCTGCTCTGGGTGTGCTACTTTGCCCTAGAGCTGAAAGGCACAACGTGCAGGCTTCTTTCCAAAGGGCGAGTTGGGCCCCACAGCATCTTGCTTCCAGCTCTTTGGGAAGCTAAGAAACAACTCGCTCTGCACAGTGGTCTTACAGCCTAGTGGGAACATCTCTTCCAAAGGCCTGTGAAACGCAGTTTCTTTGCAGGCCTGATCTGGCTGAAGTAGGACTTCTGCTCTGGGTGTGCTACTTTGCCCTAGAGCTGAAAGGCACAACGTGCAGGCTTCTTTCCAAAGGGCGAGTTGGGCCCCACAGCATCTTGCTTCCAGCTCTTTGGGAAGCTAAGAAACAACTCGCTCTGCACAGTGCTCTTACAGCCTACCGGGAACATCTCTTCCAAAGGCCTGTGAAACGCAGTTTCTTTGCAGGCCTGATCTGGCTGAAGTAGGACGTCTGCTCTGGGTGTGCTCCTTTGCCCTAGAGCTGAAAGGCACAACGTGCAGGCTTCTTTCCAAAGGGCGAGTTGGGCCCCACAGCATCTTGCTTCCAGCTCTTTGGGAAGCTAAGAAACAACTCGCTCTGCACAGTGCTCTTACAGCCTACCGGGAACATCTCTTCCAAAGGCCTGTGAAACGCAGTTTCTTTGCAGGCCTGATCTGGCTGAAGTAGGACTTCTGCTCTGGGTGTGCTACTTTGCCCTAGAGCTGAAAGGCACAACGTGCAGGCTTCTTTCCAAAGGGCGAGTTGGGCCCCACAGCATCTTGCTTCCAGCTCTTTGGGAAGCTAAGAAACAACTCGCTCTGCACAGTGCTCTTACAGCCTACGGGGAACATCTCTTCCAAAGGCCTGTGAAACGCAGTTTCTTTGCAGGCCTGATCTGGCTGAAGTAGGACTTCTGCTCTGGGTGTGCTACTTTGCCCTAGAGCTGAAAGGCACAACGTGCAGGCTTCTTTCCAAAGGGCGAGTTGGGCCCCACAGCATCTTGCTTCCAGCTCTTTGGGAAGCTAAGAAACAACTCGCTCTGCACAGTGCTCTTACAGCCTACCGGGAACATCTCTTCCAAAGGCCTGTGAAACGCAGTTTCTTTGCAGGCCTGATCTGGCTGAAGTAGGACTTCTGCTCTGGGGTGCTACTTTGCCCTAGAGCTGAAAGGCACAACGTGCAGGCTTCTTTCCAAAGGGCGAGTTGGGCCCCACAGCATCTTGCTTCCAGCTCTTTGGGAAGCTAAGAAACAACTCGCTCTGCACAGTGCTCTTACAGCCTTCCGGGAACATCTCTTTCAAAGGCCTGTGAAACGCAGTTTCTTTGCAGGCCTGATCCGGCTGAAGTAGGACTTCTGCTCTGGGTGTGCTACTTTGCCCTAGAGCTGAAAGGCACAACGTGCAGGCTTCTTTCCAAAGGGCGAGTTGGGCCCCACAGCATCTTGCTTCCAGCTCTTTGGGAAGCTAAGAAACAACTCGCTCTGCACAGTGCTCTTACAGCCTACCGGGAACATCTCTTCCAAAGGCCTGTGAAACGCAGTTTCTTTGCAGGCCTGATCTGGCTGAAGTAGGACTTCTGCTCTGGGGTGCTACTTTGCCCTAGAGCTGAAAGGCACAACGTGCAGGCTTCTTTCCAAAGGGCGAGTTGGGCCTCACAGCATCTTGCTTCCAGCTCTTTGGGAAGCTAAGAAACAACTCGCTCTGCACAGTGCTCTTACAGCCTACCGGGAACATCTCTTCCAAAGGCCTGTGAAACGCAGTTTCTTTGCAGGCCTGATCTGGCTGAAGTAGGACTTCTGCTCTGCGTGTGCTACTTTGCCCTAGAGCTGAAAGGCACAACGTGCAGGCTTCTTTCCAAAGGGCGAGTTGGGCCCCACAGCATCTTGCTTCCAGCTCTTTGGGAAGCTAAGAAACAACTCGCTCTGCACAGTGCTCTTACAGCCTACCGGGAACATCTCTTCCAAAGGCCTGTGAAACGCAGTTTCTTTGCAGGCCTGATCTGGCTGAAGTAGGACTTCTGCTCTGGGTGTGCTACTTTGCCCTAGAGCTGAAAGGCACAACGTGCAGGCTTCTTTCCAAAGGGCGAGTTGGGCCCCACAGCATCTTGCTTCCAGCTCTTTGGGAAGCTAAGAAACAACTCGCTCTGCACAGTGCTCTTACAGCCTACCGGGAACATCTCTTCCAAAGGCCTGTGGAACGCAGTTTCTTTGCAGGCCTGATCTGGCTGAAGTAGGACTTCTGCTCTGGGTGTGCTACTTTGCCCTAGAGCTGAAAGGCACAACGTGCAGGCTTCTTTCCAAAGGGCGAGTTGGGCCCCACAGCATCTTGCTTCCAGCTCTTTGGGAAGCTAAGAAACAACTCGCTCTGCACAGTGCTCTTACAGCCTAGTGGGAGCATCTCTTCCAAAGGCCTGTGAAATGCAGTTTCTTTGCAGGCCTGATCTGGCTGAAGTAGGACTTCTGCTCTGGGTGTGCTACTTTGCCCTAGAGCTGAAAGGCACAACGTGCAGGCTTCTTTCCAAAGGGCGAGTTGGGCCCCACAGCATCTTGCTTCCAGCTCTTTGGGAAGCTAAGAAACAACTCGCTCTGCACAGTGCTCTTACAGCCTACCGGGAACATCTCTTCCAAAGGCCTGTGAAACGCAGTTTCTTTGCAGGCCTGATCCGGCTGAAGTAGGACTTCTGCTCTGGGTGTGCTACTTTGCCCTAGAGCTGAAAGGCACAACGTGCAGGCTTCTTTCCAAAGGGCGAGTTGGGCCCCACAGCATCTTGCTTCCAGCTGTTTGGGAAGCTAAGAAACAACTCGCTCTGCACAGTGCTCTTACAGCCTAGTGGGAACATCTCTTCCAAAGGCCTGTGAAACGCAGTTTCTTTGCAGGCCTGATCTGGCTGAAGTAGGACTTCTGCTCTGGGTGTGCTACTTTGCCCTAGAGCTGAAAGGCACAACGTGCAGGCTTCTTTCCAAAGGGCGAGTTGGGCCCCACAGCATCTTGCTTCCAGCTCTTTGGGAAGCTAAGAAACAACTCGCTCTGCACAGTGCTCTTACAGCCTACCGGGAACATCTCTTCCAAAGGCCTGTGAAACGCAGTTTCTTTGCAGGCCTGATCTGGCTGAAGTAGGACTTCTGCTCTGGGTGTGCTACTTTGCCCTAGAGCTGAAAGGCACAACGTGCAGGCTTCTTTCCAAAGGGCGAGTTGGGCCCCACAGCACCTTGCTTCCAGCTCTTTGGGAAGCTAAGAAACAACTCGCTCTGCACAGTGCTCTTACAGCCTAGTGGGAACATCTCTTCCAAAGGCCTGTGAAACGCAGTTTCTTTGCAGGCCTGATGTGGCTGAAGTAGGACTTCCGCTCTGGGTGTGCTACTTTGCCCTAGAGCTGAAAGGCACAACGTGCAGGCTTCTTTCCAAAGGGCGAGTTGGGCCCCACAGCATCTTGCTTCCAGCTCTTTGGGAAGCTAAGAAACAACTCGCTCTGCACTGTGCTCTTACAGCCTAGTGGGAACATCTCTTCCAAAGGCCTGTGAAACGCAGTTTCTTTGCAGGCCTGATCTGGCTGAAGTAGGACTTCTGCTCTGGGTGTGCTACTTTGCCCTAGAGCTGAAAGGCACAACGTGCAGTCTTCTTTCCAAAGGGCCAGTTGGGCCCCACAGCATCTTGCTTCCAGCTCTTTGGGAAGCTAAGAAAAAACTCGCTCTGCACAGTGCTCTTACAGCCTACCGGGAACATCTCTTCCAAAGGCCTGTGAAACGCAGTTTCTTTGCAGGCCTTATCTGGCTGAAGTAGGACTTCTGCTCTGGGTGTGCTACTTTGCCCTAGAGCTGAAAGGCACAACGTGCAGGCTTCTTTCCAAAGGGCGAGTTGGGCCTCACAGCATCTTGCTTCCAGCTCTTTGGGAAGCTAAGAAACAACTCGCTCTGCACAGTGCTCTTACAGCCTAGTGGGAACATCTCTTCCAAAGGCCTGTGAAACGCAGTTTCTTTGCAGGCCTGATCTGGCTGAAGTAGGACTTCTGCTCTGGGTGTGCTGCTTTGCCCTAGAGCTGAAAGGCACAACGTGCAGGCTTCTTTCCAAAGGGCGAGTTGGGCCCCACAGCATCTTGCTTCCAGCTCTTTGGGAAGCTAAGAAACAACTCGCTCTGCACAGTGCTCTTACAGCCTAGAGGGAACATGTCTTCCAAAGGCCTGTGAAAGGCAGTTTCTTTGCAGGCCTGATCTGGCTGAAGTAGGACTTCTGCTCTGGGTGTGCTACTTTGCCCTAGAGCTGAAAGGCACAACGTGCAGGCTTCTTTCCAAAGGGCGAGTTGGGCCCCACAGCATCTTGCTTCCAGCTCTTTGGGAAGCTAAGAAACAACTCGCTCTGCACAGTGCTCTTACAGCCTACCGGGAACATCTCTTCCAAAGGCCTGTGAAACGCAGTTTCTTTGCAGGCCTGATCTGGCTGAAGTAGGACTTCTGCTCTGGGTGTGCTACTTTGCCCTAGAGCTGAAAGGCACAACGTGCAGGCTTCTTTCCAAAGGGCGAGTTGGGCCCCACAGCATCTTGCTTCCAGCTCTTTGGGAAGCTAAGAAACAACTCGCTCTGCACAGTGCTCTTACAGCCTACGGGGAACATCTCTTCCAAAGGCCTGTGAAACGCAGTTTCTTTGCAGGCCTGATCTGGCTGAAGTAGGACTTCTGCTCTGGGTGTGCTACTTTGCCCTAGAGCTGAAAGGCACAACGTGCAGGCTTCTTTCCAAAGGGCGAGTTGGGCCCCACAGCATCTTGCTTCCAGCTCTTTGGGAAGCTAAGAAACAACTCGCTCTGCACAGTGCTCTTACAGCCTACCGGGAACATCTCTTCCAAAGGCCTGTGAAACGCAGTTTCTTTGCAGGCCTGATCTGGCTGAAGTAGGACTTCTGCTCTGGGGTGCTACTTTGCCCTAGAGCTGAAAGGCACAACGTGCAGGCTTCTTTCCAAAGGGCGAGTTGGGCCCCACAGCATCTTGCTTCCAGCTCTTTGGGAAGCTAAGAAACAACTCGCTCTGCACAGTGCTCTTACAGCCTTCCGGGAACATCTCTTTCAAAGGCCTGTGAAACGCAGTTTCTTTGCAGGCCTGATCCGGCTGAAGTAGGACTTCTGCTCTGGGTGTGCTACTTTGCCCTAGAGCTGAAAGGCACAACGTGCAGGCTTCTTTCCAAAGGGCGAGTTGGGCCCCACAGCATCTTGCTTCCAGCTCTTTGGGAAGCTAAGAAACAACTCGCTCTGCACAGTGCTCTTACAGCCTACCGGGAACATCTCTTCCAAAGGCCTGTGAAACGCAGTTTCTTTGCAGGCCTGATCTGGCTGAAGTAGGACTTCTGCTCTGGGGTGCTACTTTGCCCTAGAGCTGAAAGGCACAACGTGCAGGCTTCTTTCCAAAGGGCGAGTTGGGCCTCACAGCATCTTGCTTCCAGCTCTTTGGGAAGCTAAGAAACAACTCGCTCTGCACAGTGCTCTTACAGCCTACCGGGAACATCTCTTCCAAAGGCCTGTGAAACGCAGTTTCTTTGCAGGCCTGATCTGGCTGAAGTAGGACTTCTGCTCTGGGTGTGCTACTTTGCCCTAGAGCTGAAAGGCACAACGTGCAGGCTTCTTTCCAAAGGGCGAGTTGGGCCCCACAGCATCTTGCTTCCAGCTCTTTGGGAAGCTAAGAAACAACTCGCTCTGCACAGTGCTCTTACAGCCTACCGGGAACATCTCTTCCAAAGGACTGTGAAACGCAGTTTCTTTGCAGGCCTGATCTGGCTGAAGTAGGACTTCTGCTCTGGGTGTGCTACTTTGCCCTAGAGCTGAAAGGCACAACGTGCAGGCTTCTTTCCAAAGGGCGAGTTGGGCCCCACAGCATCTTGCTTCCAGCTCTTTGGGAAGCTAAGAAACAACTCGCTCTGCACAGTGCTCTTACAGCCTACCGGGAACATCTCTTCCAAAGGCCTGTGGAACGCAGTTTCTTTGCAGGCCTGATCTGGCTGAAGTAGGACTTCTGCTCTGGGTGTGCTACTTTGCCCTAGAGCTGAAAGGCACAACGTGCAGGCTTCTTTCCAAAGGGCGAGTTGGGCCCCACAGCATCTTGCTTCCAGCTCTTTGGGAAGCTAAGAAACAACTCGCTCTGCACAGTGCTCTTACAGCCTAGTGGGAGCATCTCTTCCAAAGGCCTGTGAAATGCAGTTTCTTTGCAGGCCTGATCTGGCTGAAGTAGGACTTCTGCTCTGGGTGTGCTACTTTGCCCTAGAGCTGAAAGGCACAACGTGCAGGCTTCTTTCCAAAGGGCGAGTTGGGCCCCACAGCATCTTGCTTCCAGCTCTTTGGGAAGCTAAGAAACAACTCGCTCTGCACAGTGCTCTTACAGCCTACCGGGAACATCTCTTCCAAAGGCCTGTGAAACGCAGTTTCTTTGCAGGCCTGATCCGGCTGAAGTAGGACTTCTGCTCTGGGTGTGCTACTTTGCCCTAGAGCTGAAAGGCACAACGTGCAGGCTTCTTTCCAAAGGGCGAGTTGGGCCCCACAGCATCTTGCTTCCAGCTGTTTGGGAAGCTAAGAAACAACTCGCTCTGCACAGTGCTCTTACAGCCTAGTGGGAACATCTCTTCCAAAGGCCTGTGAAACGCAGTTTCTTTGCAGGCCTGATCTGGCTGAAGTAGGACTTCTGCTCTGGGTGTGCTACTTTGCCCTAGAGCTGAAAGGCACAACGTGCAGGCTTCTTTCCAAAGGGCGAGTTGGGCCCCACAGCATCTTGCTTCCAGCTCTTTGGGAAGCTAAGAAACAACTCGCTCTGCACAGTGCTCTTACAGCCTACCGGGAACATCTCTTCCAAAGGCCTGTGAAACGCAGTTTCTTTGCAGGCCTGATCTGGCTGAAGTAGGACTTCTGCTCTGGGTGTGCTACTTTGCCCTAGAGCTGAAAGGCACAACGTGCAGGCTTCTTTCCAAAGGGCGAGTTGGGCCCCACAGCACCTTGCTTCCAGCTCTTTGGGAAGCTAAGAAACAACTCGCTCTGCACAGTGCTCTTACAGCCTAGTGGGAACATCTCTTCCAAAGGCCTGTGAAACGCAGTTTCTTTGCAGGCCTGATGTGGCTGAAGTAGGACTTCCGCTCTGGGTGTGCTACTTTGCCCTAGAGC
Source organism: Equus caballus (assembly GCF_041296265.1). Taxonomy (NCBI): domain Eukaryota; kingdom Metazoa; phylum Chordata; class Mammalia; order Perissodactyla; family Equidae; genus Equus; species Equus caballus. The sequence continues at coordinate 1,823,240 of NC_091712.1, forward strand.
TGAAAGGCACAACGTGCAGGCTTCTTTCCAAAGGGCGAGTTGGGCCCCACAGCATCTTGCTTCCAGCTCTTTGGGAAGCTAAGAAACAACTCGCTCTGCACTGTGCTCTTACAGCCTAGTGGGAACATCTCTTCCAAAGGCCTGTGAAACGCAGTTTCTTTGCAGGCCTGATCTGGCTGAAGTAGGACTTCTGCTCTGGGTGTGCTACTTTGCCCTAGAGCTGAAAGGCACAACGTGCAGTCTTCTTTCCAAAGGGCCAGTTGGGCCCCACAGCATCTTGCTTCCAGCTCTTTGGGAAGCTAAGAAAAAACTCGCTCTGCACAGTGCTCTTACAGCCTACCGGGAACATCTCTTCCAAAGGCCTGTGAAACGCAGTTTCTTTGCAGGCCTTATCTGGCTGAAGTAGGACTTCTGCTCTGGGTGTGCTACTTTGCCCTAGAGCTGAAAGGCACAACGTGCAGGCTTCTTTCCAAAGGGCGAGTTGGGCCCCACAGCATCTTGCTTCCAGCTCTTTGGGAAGCTAAGAAACAACTCGCTCTGCACAGTGCTCTTACAGCCTAGTGGGAACATCTCTTCCAAAGGCCTGTGAAACGCAGTTTCTTTGCAGGCCTGATCTGGCTGAAGTAGGACTTCTGCTCTGGGTGTGCTGCTTTGCCCTAGAGCTGAAAGGCACAACGTGCAGGCTTCTTTCCAAAGGGCGAGTTGGGCCCCACAGCATCTTGCTTCCAGCTCTTTGGGAAGCTAAGAAACAACTCGCTCTGCACAGTGCTCTTACAGCCTAGAGGGAACATGTCTTCCAAAGGCCTGTGAAAGGCAGTTTCTTTGCAGGCCTGATCTGGCTGAAGTAGGACTTCTGCTCTGGGTGTGCTACTTTGCCCTAGAGCTGAAAGGCACAACGTGCAGGCTTCTTTCCAAACGGCGAGTTGGGCCCCACAGCATCTTGCTTCCAGCTCTTTGGGAAGCTAAGAAACAACTCGCTCTGCACAGTGCTCTTACAGCCTACCGGGAACATCTCTTCCAAAGGCCTGTGAAACGCAGTTTCTTTGCAGGCCTGATCTGGCTGAAGTAGGACTTCTGCTCTGGGTGTGCTACTTTGCCCTAGAGCTGAAAGGCACAACGTGCAGGCTTCTTTCCAAAGGGCGAGTTGGGCCCCACAGCATCTTGCTTCCAGCTCTTTGGGAAGCTAAGAAACAACTCGCTCTGCACAGTGCTCTTACAGCCTACCGGGAACATCTCTTCCAAAGGCCAGTGAAACGCAGTTACTTTGCAGGCCTGATCCGGCTGAAGTAGGACTTCTGCTCTGGGTGTGCTACTTTGCCCTAGAGCTGAAAGGCACAACGTGCAGGCTTCTTTCCAAAGGGCGAGTTGGGCCCCACAGCATCTTGCTTCCAGCTCTTTGGGAAGCTAAGAAACAACTCGCTCTGCACAGTGCTCTTGCAGCCTAGTGGGAACATCTCTTCCAAAGGCCTGTGAAACGCAGTTTCTTTGCAGGCCTGATCTGGCTGAAGTAGGACTTCTGCTCTGGGTGTGCTACTTTGCCCTAGAGCTGAAAGGCACAACGTGCAGGCTTCTTTCCAAAGGGCGAGTTGGGCCCCACAGCATCTTGCTTCCAGCTCTTTGGGAAGCTAAGAAACAACTCGCTCTGCACAGTGCTCTTTCAGCCTAGTGGGAACATCTCTTCCAAAGGCCTGTGAAACGCAGTTTCTTTGCAGGCCTGATCTGGCTGAAGTAGGACTTCTGCTCTGGGTGTGCTACTTTGCCCTAGAGCTGAAAGGCACAACGTGCAGGCTTCTTTCCAAAGGGCGAGTTGGGCCCCACAGCATCTTGCTTCCAGCTCTTTGGGAAGCTAAGAAACAACTCGCTCTGCACAGTGCTCTTACAGCCTGGTGGGAACATCTCTTCCAAAGGCCTGTGAAACGAAGTTTCTTTGCAGGCCTGATCTGGCTGAAGTAGGACTTCTGCTCTGGGTGTGCTACTTTGCCCTAGAGCTGAAAGGCACAACGTGCAGGCTTCTTTCCAAAGGGCGAGTTGGGCCCCACAGCATCTTGCTTCCAGCTCTTTGGGAAGCTAAGAAACAACTCGCTCTGCACAGTGCTCTTACAGCCTACCGGGAACATGTCTTCCAAAGGCCTGTGAAAGGCAGTTTCTTTGCAGGCCTGATCTGGCTGAAGTAGGACTTCTGCTCTGGGTGTGCTACTTTGCCCTAGAGCTGAAAGGCACAACGTGCAGGCTTCTTTCCAAAGGGCGAGTTGGGCCCCACAGCACCTTGCTTCCAGCTCTTTGGGAAGCTAAGAAACAACTCGCTCTGCACAGTGCTCTTACAGCCTAGTGGGAACATCTCTTCCAAAGGCCTGTGAAACGCAGTTTCTTTGCAGGCCTGATCTGGCTGAAGTAGGCCTTCTGCTCTGGGTGTGCTACTTTGCCCTAGAGCTGAAAGGCACAACGTGCAGGCTTCTTTCCAAAGGGCGAGTTGGGCCCCACAGCATCTTGCTTCCAGCTCTTTGGGAAGCTAAGAAACAACTCGCTCTGCACAGTGCTCTTACAGCCTAGTGGGAACATCTCTTCCAAAGGCCTGGGAAACGCAGTTTCTTTGCAGGCCTGATCTGGCTGAAGTAGGACTTCTGCTCTGGGTGTGCTACTTTGCCCTAGAGCTGAAAGGCACAACGTGCAGGCTTCTTTCCAAAGGGCGAGTTGGTCCCCACAGCATCTTGCTTCCAGCTCTTTGGGAAGCTAAGAAACAACTCGCTCTGCACAGTGGTCTTAAAGCATAGTGGGAACATCTCTTCCAAAGGCCTGTGAAACGCAGTTTCTTTGCAGGCCTGATCTGGCTGAAGTAGGACTTCTGCTCTGGGTGTGCTACTTTGCCCTAGAGCTGAAAGGCACAACGTGCAGGCTTCTTTCCAAAGGGCGAGTTGGGCCCCACAGCATCTTGCTTCCAGCTCTTTGGGAAGCTAAGAAACAACTCGCTCTGCACAGTGCTCTTACAGCCTACCGGGAACATCTCTTCCAAAGGCCTGTGCAACGCAGTTTCTTTGCAGGCCTCATCTGGCTGAAGTAGGACTTCTGCTCTGGGTGTGCTACTTTGCCCTAGAGCTGAAAGGCACAACGTGCAGGCTTCTTTCCAAAGGGCGAGTTGGGCCCCACAGCATCTTGCTTCCAGCTCTTTTTGAAGCTAAGAAACAACTCGCTCTGCACAGTGCTCTTACAGCCTAGTTTGAACATCTCTTCCAAAGGCCTGTGAAACGCAGTTTCTTTGCAGGCCTGATCTGGCTGAAGTAGGACTTCTGCTCTGGGTGTGCTACTTTGCCCTAGAGCTGAGAGGCACAACGTGCAGGCTTCTTTCCAAAGGGCGAGTTGGGCCCCACAGCATCTTGCTTCCAGCTCTTTGGGAAGCTAAGAAACAACTCGCTCTGCACAGTGCTCTTACAGCCTAGTGGGAACATCTCTTCCAAAGGCCTGTGAAACGCAGTTTCTTTGCAGGCCTGATCTGGCTGAAGTAGGACTTCTGCTCTGGGTGTGCTACTTTGCCCTAGAGCTGAAAGGCACAACGTGCAGGCTTCTTTCCAAAGGGCGAGTTGGGCCCCACAGCATCTTGCTTCCAGCTCTTTGGGAAGCTAAGAAACAACTCGCTCTGCACAGTGCTCTTACAGCCTACCGGGAACATCACTTCCAAAGGCCTGTGAAACGCAGATTCTTTGCAGGCCTGATCTGGCTGAAGTAGGACTTCTGCTCTGGGTGTGCTACTTTGCCCTAGAGCTGAAAGGCACAACGTGCAGGCTTCTTTCCAAAGGGCGAGTTGGGCCCCACAGCATCTTGCTTCCAGCTCTTTGGGAAGCTAAGAAACAACTCGCTCTGCACAGTGCTCTTACAGCCTACCGGGAACATCTCTTCCAAAGGCCTGTGAAACGCAGTTTCTTTGCAGGCCTGATCCGGCTGAAGTAGGACTTCTGCTCTGGGTGTGCTACTTTGCCCTAGAGCTGAAAGGCACAACGTGCAGGCTTCTTTCCAAAGGGCGAGTTGGGCCCCACAGCATCTTGCTTCCAGCTCTTTGGGAAGATAAGAAACAACTCGCTCTGCACAGTGCTCTTACAGCCTACCGGGAACATCTCTTCCAAAGGCCTGTGAAACGCAGTTTCTTTGCAGGCCTGATCTGGCTGAAGTAGGACTTCTGCTCTGGGGTGCTACTTTGCCCTAGAGCTGAAAGGCACAACGTGCAGGCTTCTTTCCAAAGGGCGAGTTGGGCCCCACAGCACCTTGCTTCCAGCTCTTTGGGAAGCTAAGAAACAACTCGCTCTGCACAGTGCTCTTACAGCCTACCGGGAACATCTCTTCCAAAGGCCTGTGAAACGCAGTTTCTTTGCAGGCCTGATCTGGCTGAAGTAGGACTTCTGCTCTGGGTGTGCTACTTTGCCCTAGAGCTGAAAGGCACAACGTGCAGGCTTCTTTCCAAAGGGCGAGTTGGGCCCCACAGCATCTTGCTTCCAGCTCTTTGGGAAGCTAAGAAACAACTCGCTCTGCACAGTGCTCTTACAGCCTACCGGGAACATCTCTTCCAAAGGCCTGTGAAACGCAGTTTCTTTGCAGGCCTGATCTGGCTGAAGTAGGACTTCTGCTCTGGGTGTGCTACTTTGCCCTAGAGCTGAAAGGCACAACGTGCAGGCTTCTTTCCAAAGGGCGAGTTGGGCCCCACAGCACCTTGCTTCCAGCTCTTTGGGAAGCTAAGAAACAACTCGCTCTGCACAGTGCTCTTACAGCCTAGTGGGAACATCTCTTCCAAAGGCCTGTGAAACGCAGTTTCTTTGCAGGCCTGATCTGGCTGAAGTAGGACTTCTGCTCTGGGTGTGCTACTTTGCCCTAGAGCTGAAAGGCACAACGTGCAGGCTTCTTTCCAAAGGGCGAGTTGGGCCCCACAGCATCTTGCTTCCAGCTCTTTGGGAACCTAAGAAACAACTCGCTCTGCACAGTGCTCTTACAGCCTACCGGGAACATGTCTTCCAAAGGCCTGTGAAACGCAGTTTCTTTGCTGGCCTGATCTGGCTGAAGTAGGACTTCTGCTCTGGGTGTGCTCCTTTGCCCTAGAGCTGAAAGGCACAACGTGCAGGCTTCTTTCCAAAGGGCGAGTTGGGCCCCACAGCATCTTGCTTCCAGCTCTTTGGGAAGCTAAGAAACAACTCGCTCTGCACAGTGCTCTTACAGCCTAGTGGGAACATCTCTTCCAAAGGCCTGGGAAACGCAGTTTCTTTGCAGGCCTGATCTGGCTGAAGTAGGACTTCTGCTCTGGGTGTGCTACTTTGCCCTAGAGCTGAAAGGCACAACGTGCAGGCTTCTTTCCAAAGGGCGAGTTGGGCCCCACAGCATCTTGCTTCCAGCTCTTTGGGAAGCTAAGAAACAACTCGCTCTGCACAGTGCTCTTACAGCCTACCGGGAACATCTCTTCCAAAGGCCTGTGAAACGCAGTTTCTTTGCAGGCCTGATCTGGCTGAAGTAGGACTTCTGCTCTGGGGTGCTACTTTGCCCTAGAGCTGAAAGGCACAACGTGCAGGCTTCTTTCCAAAGGGCGAGTTGGGCCCCACAGCATCTTGCTTCCAGCTCTTTGGGAAGCTAAGAAACAACTCGCTCTGCACAGTGCTCTTACAGCCTACCGGGAACATCTCTTCCAAAGGCCTGTGAAACGCAGTTTCTTTGCAGGCCTGATCCGGCTGAAGTAGGACTTCTGCTCTGGGTGTGCTACTTTGCCCTAGAGCTGAAAGGCACAACGTGCAGGCTTCTTTCCAAAGGGCGAGTTGGGCCCCACAGCATCTTGCTTCCAGCTCTTTGGGAAGCTAAGAAACAACTCGCTCTGCACAGTGCTCTTACAGCCTAGTGGGAACATCTCTTCCAAAGGCCTGTGAAACGCAGTTTCTTTGCAGGCCTGATCTGGCTGAAGTAGGACTTCTGCTCTGGGGTGCTACTTTGCCCTAGAGCTGAAAGGCACAACGTGCAGGCTTCTTTCCAAAGGGCGAGTTGGGCCCCACAGCATCTTGCTTCCAGCTCTTTGGGAAGCTAAGAAACAACTCGCTCTGCACAGTGCTCTTACAGCCTGGTGGGAACATCTCTTCCAAAGGCCTGTGAAACGCAGTTTCTTTGCAGGCCTGATCTGGCTGAAGTAGGACTTCTGCTCTGGGTGTGCTACTTTGCCCTAGAGCTGAAAGGCACAACGTGCAGGCTTCTTTCCAAAGGGCGAGTTGGGCCCCACAGCATCTTGCTTCCAGCTCTTTGGGAAGCTAAGAAACAACTCGCTCTGCACAGTGCTCTTACAGCCTAGTGGGAACATCTCTTCCAAAGGCCTGTGAAACGCAGTTTCTTTGCAGGCCTGATCTGGCTGAAGTAGGACTTCTGCTCTGGGTGTGCTACTTTGCCCTAGAGCTGAAAGGCACAACGTGCAGGCTTCTTTCCAAAGGGCGAGTTGGGCCCCACAGCATCTTGCTTCCAGCTCTTTGGGAAGCTAAGAAACAACTCGCTCTGCACAGTGCTCTTACAGCCTAGTGGGAACATCTCTTCCAAAGGCCTGGGAAACGCAGTTTCTTTGCAGGCCTGATCTGGCTGAAGTAGGACTTCTGCTCTGGGTGTGCTACTTTGCCCTAGAGCTGAAAGGCACAACGTGCAGGCTTCTTTCCAAAGGGCGAGTTGGGCCCCACAGCATCTTGCTTCCAGCTCTTTGGGAAGCTAAGAAACAACTCGCTCTGCACAGTGGTCTTAAAGCCTAGTGGGAACATCTCTTCCAAAGGCCTGTGAAACGCAGTTTCTTTGCAGGCCTGATCTGGCTGAAGTAGGACTTCTGCTCTGGGTGTGCTACTTTGCCCTAGAGCTGAAAGGCACAACGTGCAGGCTTCTTTCCAAAGGGCGAGTTGGGCCCCACAGCATCTTGCTTCCAGCTCTTTGGGAAGCTAAGAAACAACTCGCTCTGCACAGTGCTCTTACAGCCTACCGGGAACATCTCTTCCAAAGGCCTGTGAAACGCAGTTTCTTTGCAGGCCTGATCTGGCTGAAGTAGGACTTCTGCTCTGGGTGTGCTACTTTGCCCTAGAGCTGAAAGGCACAACGTGCAGGCTTCTTTCCAAAGGGCGAGTTGGGCCCCACAGCATCTTGCTTCCAGCTCTTTTTGAAGCTAAGAAACAACTCGCTCTGCACAGTGCTCTTACAGCCTAGTTTGAACATCTCTTCCAAAGGCCTGTGAAACGCAGTTTCTTTGCAGGCCTGATCTGGCTGAAGTAGGACTTCTGCTCTGGGTGTGCTACTTTGCCCTAGAGCTGAGAGGCACAACGTGCAGGCTTCTTTCCAAAGGGCGAGTTGGGCCCCACAGCATCTTGCTTCCAGCTCTTTGGGAAGCTAAGAAACAACTCGCTCTGCACAGTGCTCTTACAGCCTACCGGGAACATCTCTTCCAAAGGCCTGTGAAACGCAGTTTCTTTGCAGGCCTGATCTGGCTGAAGTAGGACTTCTGCTCTGGGTGTGCTACTTTGCCCTAGAGCTGAAAGGCACAACGTGCAGGCTTCTTTCCAAAGGGCGAGTTGGGCCCCACAGCATCTTGCTTCCAGCTCTTTGGGAAGCTAAGAAACAACTCGCTCTGCACAGTGCTCTTTCAGCCTAGTGGGAACATCTCTTCCAAAGGCCTGTGAAACGCAGTTTCTTTGCAGGCCTGATCTGGCTGAAGTAGGACTTCTGCTCTGGGTGTGCTACTTTGCCCTAGAGCTGAAAGGCACAACGTGCAGGCTTCTTTCCAAAGGGCGAGTTGGGCCCCACAGCATCTTGCTTCCAGCTCTTTGGGAAGCTAAGAAACAACTCGCTCTGCACAGTGCTCTTACAGCCTACCGGGAACATCTCTTCCAAAGGCCTGTGAAACGCAGTTTCTTTGCAGGCCTGATCTGGCTGAAGTAGGACTTCTGCTCTGGGTGTGCTACTTTGCCCTAGAGCTGAAAGGCACAACGTGCAGGCTTCTTTCCAAAGGGCGAGTTGGGCCCCACAGCATCTTGCTTCCAGCTCTTTGGGAAGCTAAGAAACAACTCGCTCTGCACAGTGCTCTTACAGCCTGGTGGGAACATCTGTTCCAAAGGCCTGTGAAACGCAGTTTCTTTGCAGGCCTGATCTGGCTGAAGTAGGACTTCTGCTCTGGGTGTGCTACTTTGCCCTAGAGCTGAAAGGCACAACGTGCAGGCTTCTTTCCAAAGGGCGAGTTGGGCCCCACAGCATCTTGCTTCCAGCTCTTTGGGAAGCTAAGAAACAACTCGCTCTGCACAGTGCTCTTACAGCCTACCGGGAACATGTCTTCCAAAGGCCTGTGAAAGGCAGTTTCTTTGCAGGCCTGATCTGGCTGAAGTAGGACTTCTGCTCTGGGTGTGCTACTTTGCCCTAGAGCTGAAAGGCACAACGTGCAGGCTTCTTTCCAAAGGGCGAGTTGGGCCCCACAGCATCTTGCTTCCAGCTCTTTGGGAAGCTAAGAAACAACTCGCTCTGCACAGTGCTCTTACAGCCTAGTGGGAACATCTCTTCCAAAGGCCTGTGAAACGCAGTTTCTTTGCAGGCCTGATCTGGCTGAAGTAGGCCTTCTGCTCTGGGTGTGCTACTTTGCCCTAGAGCTGAGAGGCACAACGTGCAGGCTTCTTTCCAAAGGGCGAGTTGGGCCCCACAGCATCTTGCTTCCAGCTCTTTGGGAAGCTAAGAAACAACTCGCTCTGCACAGTGCTCTTACAGCCTAGTGGGAACATCTCTTCCAAAGGCCTGGGAAACGCAGTTTCTTTGCAGGACTGATCTGGCTGAAGTAGGACTTCTGCTCTGGGTGTGCTACTTTGCCCTAGAGCTGAAAGGCACAACGTGCAGGCTTCTTTCCAAAGGGCGAGTTGGGCCCCACAGCATCTTGCTTCCAGCTCTTTGGGAAGCTAAGAAACCACTCGCTCTGCACAGTGCTCTTACAGCCTACCGGGAACATCTCTTCCAAAGGCCTGTGAAACGCAGTTTCTTTGCAGGCCTGATCTGGCTGAAGTAGGACTTCTGCTCTGGGTGTGCTACTTTGCCCTAGAGCTGAAAGGCACAACGTGCAGGCTTCTTTCCAAAGGGCGAGTTGGGCCCCACAGCATCTTGCTTCCAGCTCTTTGGGAAGCTAAGAAACAACTCGCTCTGCACAGTGCTCTTATAGCCTACCGGGAACATCTCTTCCAAAGGCCTGTGAAACGCAGTTTCTTTGCAGGCCTCATCTGGGTGAAGTAGGACTTCTGCTCTGGGTGTGCTACTTTGCCCTAGAGCTGAAAGGCACAACGTGCAGGCTTCTTTCCAAAGGGCGAGTTGGGCCCCACAGCATCTTGCTTCCAGCTCTTTTTGAAGCTAAGAAACAACTCGCTCTGCACAGTGCTCTTACAGCCTAGTTTGAACATCTCTTCCAAAGGCCTGTGAAACGCAGTTTCTTTGCAGGCCTGATCTGGCTGAAGTAGGACTTCTGCTCTGGGTGTGCTACTTTGCCCTAGAGCTGAGAGGCACAACGTGCAGGCTTCTTTCCAAAGGGCGAGTTGGGCCCCACAGCATCTTGCTTCCAGCTCTTTGGGAAGCTAAGAAACAACTCGCTCTGCACAGTGGTCTTACAGCATAGTGGGAACATCTCTTCCAAAGGCCTGTGAAACGCAGTTTCTTTGCAGGCCTGATCTGGCTGAAGTAGGACTTCTGCTCTGGGTGTGCTACTTTGCCCTAGAGCTGAAAGGCACAACGTGCAGGCTTCTTTCCAAAGGGCGAGTTGGGCCCCACAGCATCTTGCTTCCAGCTCTTTGGGAAGCTAAGAAACAACTCGCTCTGCACAGTGCTCTTACAGCCTACCGGGAACATCTCTTCCAAAGGCCTGTGAAACGCAGTTTCTTTGCAGGCCTGATCTGGCTGAAGTAGGACTTCTGCTCTGGGTGTGCTACTTTGCCCTAGAGCTGAAAGGCACAACGTGCAGGCTTCTTTCCAAAGGGCGAGTTGGGCCCCACAGCATCTTGCTTCCAGCTCTTTGGGAAGGTAAGAAACAACTCGCTCTGCACAGTGCTCTTACAGCCTACCGGGAACATCTCTTCCAAAGGCCTGTGAAACGCAGTTTCTTTGCAGGCCTGATCCGGCTGAAGTAGGACTTCTGCTCTGGGTGTGCTACTTTGCCCTAGAGCTGAAAGGCACAACGTGCAGGCTTCTTTCCAAAGGGCGAGTTGGGCCCCACAGCATCTTGCTTCCAGCTCTTTGGGAAGCTAAGAAACAACTCGCTCTGCACAGTGCTCTTACAGCCTAGTGGGAACATCTCTTCCAAAGGCCTGTGAAACGCAGTTTCTTTGCAGGCCTGATCTGGCTGAAGTAGGACTTCTGCTCTGGGTGTGCTACTTTGCCCTAGAGCTGAAAGGCACAACGTGCAGGCTTCTTTCCAAAGGGCGAGTTGGGCCCCACAGCATCTTGCTTCCAGCTCTTTGGGAAGCTAAGAAACAACTCGCTCTGAACAGTGCTCTTACAGCCTACCGGGAACATCTCTTCCAAAGGCCTGTGAAACGCAGTTTCTTTGCAGGCCTGATCTGGCTGAAGTAGGACTTCTGCTCTGGGGTGCTACTTTGCCCTAGAGCTGAAAGGCACAACGTGCAGGCTTCTTTCCAAAGGGCGAGTTGGGCCCCACAGCATCTTGCTTCCAGCTCTTTGGGAAGCTAAGAAACAACTCGCTCTGCACAGTGCTCTTACAGCCTAGTGGGAACATCTCTTCCAAAGGCCTGTGAAACGCAGTTTCTTTGCAGGCCTGATCTGGCTGAAGTAGGACTTCTGCTCTGGGTGTGCTACTTTGCCCTAGAGCTGAAAGGCACAACGTGCAGGCTTCTTTCCAAAGGGCGAGTTGGGCCCCACAGCATCTTGCTTCCAGCTCTTTGGGAAGCTAAGAAACAACTCGCTCTGCACAGTGCTCTTACAGCCTACCGGGAACATCTCTTCCAAAGGCCTGTGAAACGCAGTTTCTTTGCAGGCCTGATCTGGCTGAAGTAGGACTTCTGCTCTGGGTGTGCTACTTTGCCCTAGAGCTGAAAGGCACAACGTGCAGGCTTCTTTCCAAAGGGCGAGTTGGGCCCCACAGCATCTTGCTTCCAGCTCTTTGGGAAGCTAAGAAACAACTCGCTCTGCACAGTGCTCTTACAGCCTAGTGGGAACATCTCTTCCAAAGGCCTGGGAAACGCAGTTTCTTTGCAGGCCTGATCTGGCTGAAGTAGGACTTCTGCTCTGGGTGTGCTACGTTGCCCTAGAGCTGAAAGGCACAACGTGCAGGCTTCTTTCCAAAGGGCGAGTTGGGCCCCACAGCATCTTGCTTCCAGCTCTTTGGGAAGCTAAGAAACAACTCGCTCTGCACAGTGCTCTTACAGCCTAGTGGGAACATCTCTTCCAAAGGCCTGTGAAACGCAGTTGCTTTGCAGGCCTGATCTGGCTGAAGTAGGACTTCTGCTCTGGGTGTGCTACTTTGCCCTAGAGCTGAAAGGCACAACGTGCAGGCTTCTTTCCAAAGGGCGAGTTGGGCCCCACAGCATCTTGCTTCCAGCTCTTTGGGAAGCTAAGAAACAACTCGCTCTGCACAGTGCTCTTAGAGCCTAGTGGGAACATCTCTTCCAAAGGCCTGTGAAACGCAGTTTCTTTGCAGGCCTGATCTGGCTGAAGTAGGACTTCTGCTCTGGGTGTGCTACTTTGCCCTAGAGCTGAAAGGCACAACGTGCAGTCTTCTTTACAAAGGGCGAGTTGGGCCCCACAGCATCTTGCTTCCAGCTCTTTGGGAAGCTAAGAAACAACTCGCTCTGCACAGTGCTCTTACAGCCTACCGGGAACATCTCTTCCAAAGGCCTGTGAAACGCAGTTTCTTTGCAGGCCTGATCTGGCTGAAGTAGGACTTCTGCTCTGGGTGTGCTACTTTGCCCTAGAGCTGAAAGGCACAACGTGCAGGCTTCTTTCCAAAGGGCGAGTTGGGCCCCACAGCATCTTGCTTCCAGCTCTTTGGGAAGCTAAGAAACAACTCGCTCTGCACAGTGCTCTTACAGCCTAGTGGGAACATCTCTTCCAAAGGCCTGGGAAACGCAGTTTCTTTGCAGGTCTGATCTGGCTGAAGTAGGACTTCTGCTCTGGGTGTGCTACTTTGCCCTAGAGCTGAAAGGCACAACGTGCAGGCTTCTTTCCAAAGGGCGAGTTGGGCCCCACAGCATCTTGCTTCCAGCTCTTTGGGAAGCTAAGAAACAACTCGCTCTGCACAGTCTTCTTAAAGCCTAGTGGGAACATCTCTTCCAAAGGCCTGTGAAACGCAGTTTCTTTGCAGGCCTGATCTGGCTGAAGTAGGACTTCTGCTCTGGGTGTGCTACTTTGCCCTAGAGCTGAAAGGCACAACGTGCAGGCTTCTTTCCAAAGGGCGAGTTGGGCCCCACAGCATCTTGCTTCCAGCTCTTTGGGAAGCTAAGAAACAACTCGCTCTGCACAGTGCTCTTACAGCCTACCGGGAACATCTCTTCCAAAGGCCTGTGAAACGCAGTTTCTTTGCAGGCCTGATCCGGCTGAAGTAGGACTTCTGCTCTGGGTGTGCTACTTTGCCCTAGAGCTGAAAGGCACAACGTGCAGGCTTCTTTCCAAAGGGCGAGTTGGGCCCCACAGCATCTTGCTTCCAGCTCTTTGGGAAGCTAAGAAACAACTCGCTCTGCACAGTGCTCTTACAGCCTACCGGGAACATCTCTTCCAAAGGCCTGTGAAACGCAGTTTCTTTGCAGGCCTGATCTGGCTGAAGTAGGACTTCTGCTCTGGGTGTGCTACTTTGCCCTGGAGCTGAAAGGCACAACGTGCAGGCTTCTTTCCAAAGGGCGAGTTGGGCCCCACAGCATCTTGCTTCCAGCTCTTGGGAAGCTAAGAAACAACTCGCTCTGCACAGTGCTCTTACAGCCTACCGGGAACATCTCTTCCAAAGGCCTGTGAAACGCAGTTTCTTTGCAGGCCTGATCTGGCTGAAGTAGGACTTCTGCTCTGGGTGTGCTACTTTGCCCTAGAGCTGAAAGGCACAACGTGCAGACTTCTTTCCAAAGGGCGAGTTGGGCCCCACAGCATCTTGCTTCCAGCTCTTTGGGAAGCTAAGAAACAACTCGCTCTGCACAGTGCTCTTACAGCCTAGTGGGAACATCTCTTCCAAAGGCCTGGGAAACGCAGTTTCTTTGCAGGTCTGATCTGGCTGAAGTAGGACTTCTGCTCTGGGTGTGCTACTTTGCCCTAGAGCTGAAAGGCACAACGTGCAGGCTTCTTTCCAAAGGGCGAGTTGGGCCCCACAGCATCTTGCTTCCAGCTCTTTGGGAAGCTAAGAAACAACTCGCTCTGCACAGTCTTCTTAAAGCCTAGTGGGAACATCTCTTCCAAAGGCCTGTGAAACGCAGTTTCTTTGCAGGCCTGATCTGGCTGAAGTAGGACTTCTGCTCTGGGTGTGCTACTTTGCCCTAGAGCTGAAAGGCACAACGTGCAGGCTTCTTTCCAAAGGGCGAGTTGGGCCCCACAGCATCTTGCTTCCAGCTCTTTGGGAAGCTAAGAAACAACTCGCTCTGCACAGTGCTCTTACAGCCTACCGGGAACATCTCTTCCAAAGGCCTGTGAAACGCAGTTTCTTTGCAGGCCTGATCCGGCTGAAGTAGGACTTCTGCTCTGGGTGTGCTACTTTGCCCTAGAGCTGAAAGGCACAACGTGCAGGCTTCTTTCCAAAGGGCGAGTTGGGCCCCACAGCATCTTGCTTCCAGCTCTTTGGGAAGCTAAGAAACAACTCGCTCTGCACAGTGCTCTTACAGCCTACCGGGAACATCTCTTCCAAAGGCCTGTGAAACGCAGTTTCTTTGCAGGCCTGATCTGGCTGAAGTAGGACTTCTGCTCTGGGTGTGCTACTTTGCCCTGGAGCTGAAAGGCACAACGTGCAGGCTTCTTTCCAAAGGGCGAGTTGGGCCCCACAGCATCTTGCTTCCAGCTCTTGGGAAGCTAAGAAACAACTCGCTCTGCACAGTGCTCTTACAGCCTACCGGGAACATCTCTTCCAAAGGCCTGTGAAACGCAGTTTCTTTGCAGGCCTGATCTGGCTGAAGTAGGACTTCTGCTCTGGGTGTGCTACTTTGGCCTAGAGCTGAAAGGCACAACGTGCAGACTTCTTTCCAAAGGGCGAGTTGGGCCCCACAGCATCTTGCTTCCAGCTCTTTGGGAAGCTAAGAAACAACTCGCTCTGCACAGTGCTCTTACAGCCTACCGGGAACATCTCTTCCAAAGGCCTGTGAAACGCAGTTTCTTTGCAGGCCTGATCTGGCTGAAGTAGGACTTCTGCTCTGGGGTGCTACTTTGCCCTAGAGCTGAAAGGCACAACGTGCAGGCTTCTTTCCAAAGGGCGAGTTGGGCCCCACAGCATCTTGCTTCCAGCTCTTTGGGAAGCTAAGAAACAACTCGCTCTGCACAGTGCTCTTACAGCCTAGTGGGAACATCTCTTCCAAAGGCCTGTGAAACGCAGTTTCTTTGCAGGCCTGATCTGGCTGAAGTAGGACTTCTGCTCTGGGTGTGCTACTTTGCCCTAGAGCTGAAAGGCACAACGTGCAGGCTTCTTTCCAAAGGGCGAGTTGGGCCCCACAGCATCTTGCTTCCAGCTCTTTGGGAAGCTAAGAAACAACTCGCTCTGCACAGTGCTCTTACAGCCTACCGGGAACATCTCTTCCAAAGGCCTGTGAAACGCAGTTTCTTTGCAGGCCTGATCCGGCTGAAGTAGGACTTCTGCTCTGGGTGTGCTACTTTGCCCTAGAGCTGAAAGGCACAACGTGCAGGCTTCTTTCCAAAGGGCGAGTTGGGCCCCACAGCATCTTGCTTCCAGCTCTTTGGGAAGCTAAGAAACAACTCGCTCTGCACAGTGCTCTTACAGCCTAGTGGGAACATCTCTTCCAAAGGCCTGGGAAACGCAGTTTCTTTGCAGGCCTGATCTGGCTGAAGTAGGACTTCTGCTCTGGGTGTGCTACGTTGCCCTAGAGCTGAAAGGCACAACGTGCAGGCTTCTTTCCAAAGGGCGAGTTGGGCCCCACAGCATCTTGCTTCCAGCTCTTTGGGAAGCTAAGAAACAACTCGCTCTGCACAGTGCTCTTACAGCCTAGTGGGAACATCTCTTCCAAAGGCCTGTGAAACGCAGTTGCTTTGCAGGCCTGATCTGGCTGAAGTAGGACTTCTGCTCTGGGTGTGCTACTTTGCCCTAGAGCTGAAAGGCACAACGTGCAGGCTTCTTTCCAAAGGGCGAGTTGGGCCCCACAGCATCTTGCTTCCAGCTCTTTGGGAAGCTAAGAAACAACTCGCTCTGCACAGTGCTCTTACAGCCTAGTGGGAACATCTCTTCCAAAGGCCTGTGAAACGCAGTTTCTTTGCAGGCCTGATCTGGCTGAAGTAGGACTTCTGCTCTGGGTGTGCTACTTTGCCCTAGAGCTGAAAGGCACAACGTGCAGTCTTCTTTCCAAAGGGCGAGTTGGGCCCCACAGCATCTTGCTTCCAGCTCTTTGGGAAGCTAAGAAACAACTCGCTCTGCACAGTGCTCTTACAGCCTACCGGGAACATCTCTTCCAAAGGCCTGTGAAACGCAGTTTCTTTGCAGGCCTGATCTGGCTGAAGTAGGACTTCTGCTCTGGGTGTGCTACTTTGCCCTAGAGCTGAAAGGCACAACGTGCACGCTTCTTTCCAAAGGGCGAGTTGGGCCCCACAGCATCTTGCTTCCAGCTCTTTGGGAAGCTAAGAAACAACTCGCTCTGCACAGTGCTCTTACAGCCTAGTGGGAACATCTCTTCCAAAGGCCTGGGAAACGCAGTTTCTTTGCAGGTCTGATCTGGCTGAAGTAGGACTTCTGCTCTGGGTGTGCTACTTTGCCCTAGAGCTGAAAGGCACAACGTGCAGGCTTCTTTCCAAAGGGCGAGTTGGGCCCCACAGCATCTTGCTTCCAGCTCTTTGGGAAGCTAAGAAACAACTCGCTCTGCACAGTGCTCTTACAGCCTACCGGGAACATCTCTTCCAAAGGCCTGTGAAACGCAGTTTCTTTGCAGGCCTGATCCGGCTGAAGTAGGACTTCTGCTCTGGGTGTGCTACTTTGCCCTAGAGCTGAAAGGCACAACGTGCAGGCTTCTTTCCAAAGGGCGAGTTGGGCCCCACAGCATCTTGCTTCCAGCTCTTTGGGAAGCTAAGAAACAACTCGCTCTGCACAGTGCTCTTACAGCCTACCGGGAACATCTCTTCCAAAGGCCTGTGAAACGCAGTTTCTTTGCAGGCCTGATCTGGCTGAAGTAGGACTTCTGCTCTGGGTGTGCTACTTTGCCCTAGAGCTGAAAGGCACAACGTGCAGGCTTCTTTCCAAAGGGCGAGTTGGGCCCCACAGCATCTTGCTTCCAGCTCTTGGGAAGCTAAGAAACAACTCGCTCTGCACAGTGCTCTTACAGCCTACCGGGAACATCTCTTCCAAAGGCCTGTGAAACGCAGTTTCTTTGCAGGCCTGATCTGGCTGAAGTAGGACTTCTGCTCTGGGTGTGCTACTTTGCCCTAGAGCTGAAAGGCACAACGTGCAGACTTCTTTCCAAAGGGCGAGTTGGGCCCCACAGCATCTTGCTTCCAGCTCTTTGGGAAGCTAAGAAACAACTCGCTCTGCACAGTGCTCTTACAGCCTACCGGGAACATCTCTTCCAAAGGCCTGTGAAACGCAGTTTCTTTGCAGGCCTGATCTGGCTGAAGTAGGACTTCTGCTCTGGGGTGCTACTTTGCCCTAGAGCTGAAAGGCACAACGTGCAGGCTTCTTTCCAAAGGGCGAGTTGGGCCCCACAGCATCTTGCTTCCAGCTCTTTGGGAAGCTAAGAAACAACTCGCTCTGCACAGTGCTCTTACAGCCTAGTGGGAACATCTCTTCCAAAGGCCTGTGAAACGCAGTTTCTTTGCAGGCCTGATCTGGCTGAAGTAGGACTTCTGCTCTGGGTGTGCTACTTTGCCCTAGAGCTGAAAGGCACAACGTGCAGGCTTCTTTCCAAAGGGCGAGTTGGGCCCCACAGCATCTTGCTTCCAGCTCTTTGGGAAGCTAAGAAACAACTCGCTCTGCACAGTGCTCTTACAGCCTACCGGGAACGTCTCTTCCAAAGGCCTGTGAAACGCAGTTTCTTTGCAGGCCTGATCTGGCTGAAGTAGGACTTCTGCTCTGGGTGTGCTACTCGGCCCTAGAGCTGATAGGCACAACGTGCAGTCTTCTTTCCAAAGGGCGAGTTGGGCACCACAGCATCTTGCTTCCAGCTCTTTGGGAAGCTAAGAAACAACTCGCTCTGCACAGTGCTCTTACAGCCTTCCGGGAACATCTCTTCCAAAGGCCTGTGAAACGCAGTTTCTTTGCAGGCCTGATCTGGCTGAAGTAGGACTTCTGCTCTGGGTGTGCTACTTTGCCCTAGAGCTGAAAGGCACAACGTGCAGGTTTCTTTCCAAAGGGCGAGTTGGGCCCCACAGCATCTTGCTTCCAGCTCTTTGGGAAGCTAAGAAACAACTCGCTCTGCACAGTGCTCTTACAGCCTAGTGGGAACATCTCTTCCAAAGGCCTGTGAAACGCAGTTGCTTTGCAGGCCTGATCTGGCTGAAGTAGGACTTCTGCTCTGGGTGTGCTACTTTGCCCTAGAGCTGAAAGGCACAACGTGCAGGCTTCTTTCCAAAGGGCGAGTTGGGCCCCACAGCATCTTGCTTCCAGCTCTTTGGGAAGCTAAGAAACAACTCGCTCTGCACAGTGCTCTTAGATCCTAGTGGGAACATCTCTTCCAAAGGCCTGTGAAACGCAGTTTCTTTGCAGGCCTGATCTGGCTGAAGTAGGACTTCTGCTCTGGGTGTGCTACTTTGCCCAAGAGCTGAAAGGCACAACGTGCAGTCTTCTTTCCAAAGGGCGAGTTGGGCCCCACAGCATCTTGCTTCCAGCTCTTTGGGAAGCTAAGAAACAACTCGCTCTGCACAGTGCTCTTACAGCCTACCGGGAACATCTCTTCCAAAGGCCTGTGAAACGCAGTTTCTTTGCAGGCCTGATCTGGCTGAAGTAGGACTTCTGCTCTGGGTGTGCTACTTTGCCCTAGAGCTGAAAGGCACAACGTGCAGGCTTCTTTCCAAAGGGCCAGTTGGGCCCCACAGCATCTTGCTTCCAGCTCTTTGGGAAGCTAAGAAACAACTCGCTCTGCACAGTGCTCTTACAGCCTACCGGGAACATCTCTTCCAAAGGCCAGTGAAACGCAGTTACTTTGCAGGCCTGATCGGGCTGAAGTAGGACTTCTGCTCTGGGTGTGCTACTTTGCCCTAGAGCTGAAAGGCACAACGTGCAGGCTTCTTTCCAAAGGGCGAGTTGGGCCCCACAGCATCTTGCTTCCAGCTCTTTGGGAAGCTAAGAAACAACTCGCTCTGCACAGTGCTCTTACAGCCTAGTGGGAACATCTCTTCCAAAGGCCTGGGAAACGCAGTTTCTTTGCAGGCCTGATCTGGCTGAAGTAGGACTTCTGCTCTGGGTGTGCTACTTTGCCCTAGAGCTGAAAGGCACAACGTGCAGGCTTCTTTCCAAAGGGCGAGTTGGGCCCCACAGCATCTTGCTTCCAGCTCTTTGGGAAGCTAAGAAACAACTCGCTCTGCACAGTGCTCTTACAGCCTACCGGGAACATCTCTTCCAAAGGCCTGTGAAACGCAGTTTCTTTGCAGGCCTGATCCGGCTGAAGTAGGACTTCTGCTCTGGGTGTGCTACTTTGCCCTAGAGCTGAAAGGCACAACGTGCAGGCTTCTTTCCAAAGGGCGAGTTGGGCCCCACAGCATCTTGCTTCCAGCTCTTTGGGAAGCTAAGAAACAACTCGCTCTGCACAGTGCTCTTACAGCCTAGTGGGAACATCTCTTCCAAAGGCCTGTGAAACGCAGTTTCTTTGCAGGCCTGATCTGGCTGAAGTAGGACTTCTGCTCTGGGTGTGCTACTTTGCCCTAGAGCTGAAAGGCACAACGTGCAGGCTTCTTTCCAAAGGGCGAGTTGGGCCCCACAGCATCTTGCTTCCAGCTCTTTGGGAAGCTAAGAAACAACTCGCTCTGCACAGTGCTCTTACAGCCTAGTGGGAACATCTCTTCCAAAGGCCTGTGAAACGCAGTTTCTTTGCAGGCCTGATCTGGCTGAAGTAGGACTTCTGCTCTGGGTGTGCTACTTTGCCCTAGAGCTGAAAGGCACAACGTGCAGGCTTCTTTCCAAAGGGCGAGTTGGGCCCCACAGCATCTTGCTTCCAGCTCTTTGGGAAGCTAAGAAACAACTCGCTCTGCACAGTGCTCTTACAGCCTACCGGGAACATCTCTTCCAAAGGCCTGTGAAACGCAGTTTCTTTGCCGGCCTGATCTGGCTGAAGTAGGACTTCTGCTCTGGGTGTGCTACTTTGCCCTAGAGCTGAAAGGCACAACGTGCAGGCTTCTTTCCAAAGGGCGAGTTCGGCCCCACAGCACCTTGCTTCCAGCTCTTTGGGAAGCTAAGAAACAACTCGCTCTGCACAGTGCTCTTACAGCCTAGTGGGAACATCTCTTCCAAAGGCCTGTGAAACGCAGTTTCTTTGCAGGCCTGATCTGGCTGAAGTAGGACTTCTGCTCTGGGTGTGCTACTTTGCCCTAGAGCTGAAAGGCACAACGTGCAGGCTTCTTTCCAAAGGGCGAGTTGGGCCCCACAGCATCTTGCTTCCAGCTCTTTGGGAAGCTAAGAAACAACTCGCTCTGCACAGTGCTCTTACAGCCTACCGGGAACATCTCTTCCAAAGGCCTGTGAAACGCAGTTTCTTTGCAGGCCTGATCTGGCTGAAGTAGGACTTCTGCTCTGGGTGTGCTACTTTGCCCTAGAGCTGAAAGGCACAACGTGCAGGCTTCTTTCCAAAGGGCGAGTTGGGCCCCACAGCATCTTGCTTCCAGCTCTTTGGGAAGCTAAGAAACAACTCGCTCTGCACAGTGCTCTTACAGCCTACCGGGAACATCTCTTCCAAAGGCCTGTGAAACGCAGTTTCTTTGCAGGCCTGATCTGGCTGAAGTAGGACTTCTGCTCTGGGTGTGCTACTTTGCCCTAGAGCTGAAAGGCACAACGTGCAGGCTTCTTTCCAAAGGGCGAGTTGGGCCCCACAGCATCTTCCTTCCAGCTCTTTGGGAAGCTAAGAAACAACTCGCTCTGCACAGTGCTCTTACAGCCTAGTGGGAACATCTCTTCCAAAGGCCTGTGAAACGCAGTTTCTTTGCAGGCCTGATCTGGCTGAAGTAGGACTTCTGCTCTGGGTGTGCTACTTTGCCCTAGAGCTGAAAGGCACAACGTGCAGGCTTCTTTCCAAAGGGCGAGTTGGGCCCCACAGCATCTTGCTTCCAGCTCTTTGGGAAGCTAAGAAACAACTCGCTCTGCACAGTGCTCTTACAGCCTACCGGGAACATCTCTTCCAAAGGCCAGTGAAATGCAGTTACTTTGCAGGCCTGATCCGGCTGAAGTAGGACTTCTGCTCTGGGTGTGCTACTTTGCCCTAGAGCTGAAAGGCACAACGTGCAGGCTTCTTTCCAAAGGGCCAGTTGGGCCCCACAGCATCTTGCTTCCAGCTCTTTGGGAAGCTAAGAAACAACTCGCTCTGCACAGTGCTCTTACAGCCTAGTTTGAACATCTCTTCCAAAGGCCTGTGAAACGCAGTTTCTTTGCAGGCCTGATCTGGCTGAAGTAGGACTTCTGCTCTGGGTGTGCTACTTTGCCCTAGAGCTGAGAGGCACAACGTGCAGGCTTCTTTCCAAAGGGCGAGTTGGGCCCCACAGCATCTTGCTTCCAGCTCTTTGGGAAGCTAAGAAACAACTCGCTCTGCACAGTGGTCTTACAGCCTAGTGGGAACATCTCTTCCAAAGGCCTGTGAAACGCAGTTTCTTTGCAGGCCTGATCTGGCTGAAGTAGGACTTCTGCTCTGGGTGTGCTACTTTGCCCTAGAGCTGAAAGGCACAACGTGCAGGCTTCTTTCCAAAGGGCGAGTTGGGCCCCACAGCATCTTGCTTCCAGCTCTTTGGGAAGCTAAGAAACAACTCGCTCTGCACAGTGCTCTTACAGCCTACCGGGAACATCTCTTCCAAAGGCCTGTGAAACGCAGTTTCTTTGCAGGCCTGATCTGGCTGAAGTAGGACTTCTGCTCTGGGTGTGCTACTTTGCCCTAGAGCTGAAAGGCACAACGTGCAGGCTTCTTTCCAAACGGCGAGTTGGGCCCCACAGCATCTTGCTTCCAGCTCTTTGGGAAGCTAAGAAACAACTCGCTCTGCACAGTGCTCTTACAGCCTACCGGGAACATCTCTTCCAAAGGCCTGTGAAACGCAGTTTCTTTGCAGGCCTGATCTGGCTGAAGTAGGACTTCTGCTCTGGGGTGCTACTTTGCCCTAGAGCTGAAAGGCACAACGTGCAGGCTTCTTTCCAAACGGCGAGTTGGGCCCCACAGCATCTTGCTTCCAGCTCTTTGGGAAGCTAAGAAACAACTCGCTCTGCACAGTGCTCTTACAGCCTAGTGGGAACATCTCTTCCAAAGGCCTGTGAAACGCAGTTTTTTGCAGGCCTGATCTGGCTGAAGTAGGACTTCTGCTCTGGGTGTGCTACTTTGCCCTAGAGCTGAAAGGCACAACGTGCAGGCTTCTTTCCAAAGGGCGAGTTGGGCCCCACAGCTTCTTGCTTCCAGCTCTTTGGGAAGCTAAGAAACAACTCGCTCTGCACAGTGCTCTTACAGCCTACCGGGAACGTCTCTTCCAAAGGCCTGTGAAATGCAGTTTCTTTGCAGGCCTGATCTGGCTGAAGTAGGACTTCTGCTCTGGGTGTGCTACTTTGCCCTAGAGCTGAAAGGCACAACGTGCAGTCTTCTTTCCAAAGGGCGAGTTGGGCCCCACAGCATCTTGCTTCCAGCTCTTTGGGAAGCTAAGATACAACTCGCTCTGCACAGTGCTCTTACAGCCTAGTGGGAACATCTCTTCCAAAGGCCTGTGAAACGCAGTTTCTTTGCAGGCCTGATCTGGCTGAAGTAGGACTCCTGCTCTGGGTGTGCTACTTTGCCCTAGAGCTGAAAGGCACAACGTGCAGTCTTCTTTCGAAAGGGCCTGTTGGGCCCCACAGCATCTTGCTTCCAGCTCTTTGGGAAGCTAAGAAACAACTCGCTCTGCACAGTGCTCTTACAGCCTAGTGGGAACATCTCTTCCAAAGGCCTGTGAAACGCAGTTTCTTTGCAGGCCTGATCTGGCTGAAGTAGGACTTCTGCTCTGGGTGTGCTACTTTGCCCTAGAGCTGAAAGGCACAACGTGCAGGCTTCTTTCCAAAGGGCGAGTTGGGCCCCACAGCATCTTCCTTCCAGCTCTTTGGGAAGCTAAGAAACAACTCGCTCTGCACAGTGCTCTTACAGCCTAGTGGGAACATCTCTTCCAAAGGCCTGTGAAACGCAGTTTCTTTGCAGGCCTGATCTGGCTGAAGTAGGACTTCTGCTCTGGGTGTGCTACTTTGCCCTAGAGCTGAAAGGCACAACGTGCAGGCTTCTTTCCAAAGGGCGAGTTGGGCCCCACAGCATCTTGCTTCCAGCTCTTTGGGAAGCTAAGAAACAACTCGCTCTGCACAGTGCTCTTACAGCCTACCGGGAACATCTCTTCCAAAGGCCAGTGAAACGCAGTTACTTTGCAGGCCTGATCCGGCTGAAGTAGGACTTCTGCTCTGGGTGTGCTACTTTGCCCTAGAGCTGAAAGGCACAACGTGCAGGCTTCTTTCCAAAGGGCGAGTTGGGCCCCACAGCATCTTGCTTCCAGCTCTTTGGGAAGCTAAGAAACAACTCGCTCTGCACAGTGCTCTTACAGCCTAGTTTGAACATCTCTTCAAAGGCCTGTGAAACGCAGTTTCTTTGCAGGCCTGATCTGGCTGAAGTAGGACTTCTGCTCTGGGTGTGCTACTTTGTCCTAGAGCTGAGAGGCACAACGTGCAGGCTTCTTTCCAAAGGGCGAGTTGGGCCCCACAGCATCTTGCTTCCAGCTCTTTGGGAAGCTAAGAAACAACTCGCTCTGCACAGTGCTCTTACAGCCTAGTGGGAACATCTCTTCCAAAGGCCTGTGAAACGCAGTTTCTTTGCAGGCCTGATCTGGCTGAAGTAGGACTTCTGCTCTGGGTGTGCTACTTTGCCCTAGAGCTGAAAGGCACAACGTGCAGGCTTCTTTCCAAAGGGCGAGTTGGGCCCCACAGCATCTTGCTTCCAGCTCTTTGGGAAGCTAAGAAACAACTCGCTCTGCACAGTGCTCTTACAGCCTACCGGGAACATCTCTTCCAAAGGCCTGTGAAACGCAGTTTCTTTGCAGGCCTGATCTGGCTGAAGTAGGACTTCTGCTCTGGGTGTGCTACTTTGCCCTAGAGCTGAAAGGCACAACGTGCAGGCTTCTTTCCAAACGGCGAGTTGGGCCCCACAGCATCTTGCTTCCAGCTCTTTGGGAAGCTAAGAAACAACTCGCTCTGCACAGTGGTCTTACAGCCTACCGGGAACATCACTTCCAAAGGCCTGTGAAACGCAGTTTCTTTGCAGGCCTGATCTGGCTGAAGTAGGACTTCTGCTCTGGGGTGCTACTTTGCCCTAGAGCTGAAAGGCACAACGTGCAGGCTTCTTTCCAAACGGCGAGTTGGGCCCCACAGCATCTTGCTTCCAGCTCTTTGGGAAGCTAAGAAACAACTCGCTCTGCACAGTGCTCTTACAGCCTAGTGGGAACATCTCTTCCAAAGGCCTGTGAAACGCAGTTTCTTTGCAGGCCTGATCTGGCTGAAGTAGGACTTCTGCTCTGGGTGTGCTACTTTGCCCTAGAGCTGAAAGGCACAACGTGCAGGCTTCTTTTCAAAGGGCGAGTTGGGCCCCACAGCTTCTTGCTTCCAGCTCTTTGGGAAGCTAAGAAACAACTCGCTCTGCACAGTGCTCTTACAGCCTACCGGGAACGTCTCTTCCAAAGGCCTGTGAAATGCAGTTTCTTTGCAGGCCTGATCTGGCTGAAGTAGGACTTCTGCTCTGGGTGTGCTACTTTGCCCTAGAGCTGAAAGGCACAACGTGCAGTCTTCTTTCCAAAGGGCGAGTTGGGCCCCACAGCATCTTGCTTCCAGCTCTTTGGGAAGCTAAGATACAACTCGCTCTGCACAGTGCTCTTACAGCCTAGTGGGAACATCTCTTCCAAAGGCCTGTGAAACGCAGTTTCTTTGCAGGCCTGATCTGGCTGAAGTAGGACTCCTGCTCTGGGTGTGCTACTTTGCCCTAGAGCTGAAAGGCACAACGTGCAGTCTTCTTTCGAAAGGGCCTGTTGGGCCCCACAGCATCTTGCTTCCAGCTCTTTGGGAAGCTAAGAAACAACTCGCTCTGCACAGTGCTCTTACAGCCTAGTGGGAACATCTCTTCCAAAGGCCTGTGAAACGCAGTTTCTTTGCAGGCCTTATCTGGCTGAAGTAGGACGTCTGCTCTGGGTGTGCTACTTTGCCCTAGAGCTGAAAGGCACAACGTGCAGGCTTCTTTCCAAAGGGCGAGTTGGGCCCCACAGCATCTTGCTTCCAGCTCTTTGGGAAGCTAAGAAACAACTCGCTCTGCACAGTGCTCTTACAGCCTACCGGGAACATCTCTTCCAAAGGCCTGTGAAACGCAGTTTCTTTGCAGGCCTGATCTGGCTGAAGTAGGACTTCTGCTCTGGGTGTGCTACTTTGCCCTAGAGCTGAAAGGCACAACGTGCAGGCTTCTTTCCAAAGGGCGAGTTGGGCCCCACAGCATCTTGCTTCCAGCTCTTTGGGAAGCTAAGAAACAACTCGCTCTGCACAGTGCTCTTACAGCCTAGTGGGAACATCTCTTCCAAAGGCCTGTGAAACGCAGTTGCTTTGCAGGCCTGATCTGGCTGAAGTAGGACTTCTGCTCTGGGTGTGCTACTTTGCCCTAGAGCTGAAAGGCACAACGTGCAGGCTTCTTTCCAAAGGGCGAGTTGGGCCCCACAGCATCTTGCTTCCAGCTCTTTGGGAAGCTAAGAAACAACTCGCTCTGCACAGTGCTCTTAGATCCTAGTGGGAACATCTCTTCCAAAGGCCTGTGAAACGCAGTTTCTTTGCAGGCCTGATCTGGCTGAAGTAGGACTTCTGCTCTGGGTGTGCTACTTTGCCCAAGAGCTGAAAGGCACAACGTGCAGTCTTCTTTCCAAAGGGCGAGTTGGGCCCCACAGCATCTTGCTTCCAGCTCTTTGGGAAGCTAAGAAACAACTCGCTCTGCACAGTGCTCTTACAGCCTACCGGGAACATCTCTTCCAAAGGCCTGTGAAACGCAGTTTCTTTGCAGGCCTGATCTGGCTGAAGTAGGACTTCTGCTCTGGGTGTGCTACTTTGCCCTAGAGCTGAAAGGCACAACGTGCAGGCTTCTTTCCAAAGGGCCAGTTGGGCCCCACAGCATCTTGCTTCCAGCTCTTTGGGAAGCTAAGAAACAACTCGCTCTGCACAGTGCTCTTACAGCCTACCGGGAACATCTCTTCCAAAGGCCAGTGAAACGCAGTTACTTTGCAGGCCTGATCGGGCTGAAGTAGGACTTCTGCTCTGGGTGTGCTACTTTGCCCTAGAGCTGAAAGGCACAACGTGCAGGCTTCTTTCCAAAGGGCGAGTTGGGCCCCACAGCATCTTGCTTCCAGCTCTTTGGGAAGCTAAGAAACAACTCGCTCTGCACAGTGCTCTTACAGCCTAGTGGGAACATCTCTTCCAAAGGCCTGGGAAACGCAGTTTCTTTGCAGGCCTGATCTGGCTGAAGTAGGACTTCTGCTCTGGGTGTGCTACTTTGCCCTAGAGCTGAAAGGCACAACGTGCAGGCTTCTTTCCAAAGGGCGAGTTGGGCCCCACAGCATCTTGCTTCCAGCTCTTTGGGAAGCTAAGAAACAACTCGCTCTGCACAGTGCTCTTACAGCCTACCGGGAACATCTCTTCCAAAGGCCTGTGAAACGCAGTTTCTTTGCAGGCCTGATCCGGCTGAAGTAGGACTTCTGCTCTGGGTGTGCTACTTTGCCCTAGAGCTGAAAGGCACAACGTGCAGGCTTCTTTCCAAAGGGCGAGTTGGGCCCCACAGCATCTTGCTTCCAGCTCTTTGGGAAGCTAAGAAACAACTCGCTCTGCACAGTGCTCTTACAGCCTAGTGGGAACATCTCTTCCAAAGGCCTGTGAAACGCAGTTTCTTTGCAGGCCTGATCTGGCTGAAGTAGGACTTCTGCTCTGGGTGTGCTACTTTGCCCTAGAGCTGAAAGGCACAACGTGCAGGCTTCTTTCCAAAGGGCGAGTTGGGCCCCACAGCATCTTGCTTCCAGCTCTTTGGGAAGCTAAGAAACAACTCGCTCTGCACAGTGCTCTTACAGCCTAGTGGGAACATCTCTTCCAAAGGCCTGTGAAACGCAGTTTCTTTGCAGGCCTGATCTGGCTGAAGTAGGACTTCTGCTCTGGGTGTGCTACTTTGCCCTAGAGCTGAAAGGCACAACGTGCAGGCTTCTTTCCAAAGGGCGAGTTGGGCCCCACAGCATCTTGCTTCCAGCTCTTTGGGAAGCTAAGAAACAACTCGCTCTGCACAGTGCTCTTACAGCCTACCGGGAACATCTCTTCCAAAGGCCTGTGAAACGCAGTTTCTTTGCCGGCCTGATCTGGCTGAAGTAGGACTTCTGCTCTGGGTGTGCTACTTTGCCCTAGAGCTGAAAGGCACAACGTGCAGGCTTCTTTCCAAAGGGCGAGTTCGGCCCCACAGCACCTTGCTTCCAGCTCTTTGGGAAGCTAAGAAACAACTCGCTCTGCACAGTGCTCTTACAGCCTAGTGGGAACATCTCTTCCAAAGGCCTGTGAAACGCAGTTTCTTTGCAGGCCTGATCTGGCTGAAGTAGGACTTCTGCTCTGGGTGTGCTACTTTGCCCTAGAGCTGAAAGGCACAACGTGCAGGCTTCTTTCCAAAGGGCGAGTTGGGCCCCACAGCATCTTGCTTCCAGCTCTTTGGGAAGCTAAGAAACAACTCGCTCTGCACAGTGCTCTTACAGCCTACCGGGAACATCTCTTCCAAAGGCCTGTGAAACGCAGTTTCTTTGCAGGCCTGATCTGGCTGAAGTAGGACTTCTGCTCTGGGTGTGCTACTTTGCCCTAGAGCTGAAAGGCACAACGTGCAGGCTTCTTTCCAAAGGGCGAGTTGGGCCCCACAGCATCTTGCTTCCAGCTCTTTGGGAAGCTAAGAAACAACTCGCTCTGCACAGTGCTCTTACAGCCTACCGGGAACATCTCTTCCAAAGGCCTGTGAAACGCAGTTTCTTTGCAGGCCTGATCTGGCTGAAGTAGGACTTCTGCTCTGGGTGTGCTACTTTGCCCTAGAGCTGAAAGGCACAACGTGCAGGCTTCTTTCCAAAGGGCGAGTTGGGCCCCACAGCATCTTCCTTCCAGCTCTTTGGGAAGCTAAGAAACAACTCGCTCTGCACAGTGCTCTTACAGCCTAGTGGGAACATCTCTTCCAAAGGCCTGTGAAACGCAGTTTCTTTGCAGGCCTGATCTGGCTGAAGTAGGACTTCTGCTCTGGGTGTGCTACTTTGCCCTAGAGCTGAAAGGCACAACGTGCAGGCTTCTTTCCAAAGGGCGAGTTGGGCCCCACAGCATCTTGCTTCCAGCTCTTTGGGAAGCTAAGAAACAACTCGCTCTGCACAGTGCTCTTACAGCCTACCGGGAACATCTCTTCCAAAGGCCAGTGAAATGCAGTTACTTTGCAGGCCTGATCCGGCTGAAGTAGGACTTCTGCTCTGGGTGTGCTACTTTGCCCTAGAGCTGAAAGGCACAACGTGCAGGCTTCTTTCCAAAGGGCCAGTTGGGCCCCACAGCATCTTGCTTCCAGCTCTTTGGGAAGCTAAGAAACAACTCGCTCTGCACAGTGCTCTTACAGCCTAGTTTGAACATCTCTTCCAAAGGCCTGTGAAACGCAGTTTCTTTGCAGGCCTGATCTGGCTGAAGTAGGACTTCTGCTCTGGGTGTGCTACTTTGCCCTAGAGCTGAGAGGCACAACGTGCAGGCTTCTTTCCAAAGGGCGAGTTGGGCCCCACAGCATCTTGCTTCCAGCTCTTTGGGAAGCTAAGAAACAACTCGCTCTGCACAGTGGTCTTACAGCCTAGTGGGAACATCTCTTCCAAAGGCCTGTGAAACGCAGTTTCTTTGCAGGCCTGATCTGGCTGAAGTAGGACTTCTGCTCTGGGTGTGCTACTTTGCCCTAGAGCTGAAAGGCACAACGTGCAGGCTTCTTTCCAAAGGGCGAGTTGGGCCCCACAGCATCTTGCTTCCAGCTCTTTGGGAAGCTAAGAAACAACTCGCTCTGCACAGTGCTCTTACAGCCTACCGGGAACATCTCTTCCAAAGGCCTGTGAAACGCAGTTTCTTTGCAGGCCTGATCTGGCTGAAGTAGGACTTCTGCTCTGGGTGTGCTACTTTGCCCTAGAGCTGAAAGGCACAACGTGCAGGCTTCTTTCCAAACGGCGAGTTGGGCCCCACAGCATCTTGCTTCCAGCTCTTTGGGAAGCTAAGAAACAACTCGCTCTGCACAGTGCTCTTACAGCCTACCGGGAACATCTCTTCCAAAGGCCTGTGAAACGCAGTTTCTTTGCAGGCCTGATCTGGCTGAAGTAGGACTTCTGCTCTGGGGTGCTACTTTGCCCTAGAGCTGAAAGGCACAACGTGCAGGCTTCTTTCCAAACGGCGAGTTGGGCCCCACAGCATCTTGCTTCCAGCTCTTTGGGAAGCTAAGAAACAACTCGCTCTGCACAGTGCTCTTACAGCCTAGTGGGAACATCTCTTCCAAAGGCCTGTGAAACGCAGTTTTTTGCAGGCCTGATCTGGCTGAAGTAGGACTTCTGCTCTGGGTGTGCTACTTTGCCCTAGAGCTGAAAGGCACAACGTGCAGGCTTCTTTCCAAAGGGCGAGTTGGGCCCCACAGCTTCTTGCTTCCAGCTCTTTGGGAAGCTAAGAAACAACTCGCTCTGCACAGTGCTCTTACAGCCTACCGGGAACGTCTCTTCCAAAGGCCTGTGAAATGCAGTTTCTTTGCAGGCCTGATCTGGCTGAAGTAGGACTTCTGCTCTGGGTGTGCTACTTTGCCCTAGAGCTGAAAGGCACAACGTGCAGTCTTCTTTCCAAAGGGCGAGTTGGGCCCCACAGCATCTTGCTTCCAGCTCTTTGGGAAGCTAAGATACAACTCGCTCTGCACAGTGCTCTTACAGCCTAGTGGGAACATCTCTTCCAAAGGCCTGTGAAACGCAGTTTCTTTGCAGGCCTGATCTGGCTGAAGTAGGACTCCTGCTCTGGGTGTGCTACTTTGCCCTAGAGCTGAAAGGCACAACGTGCAGTCTTCTTTCGAAAGGGCCTGTTGGGCCCCACAGCATCTTGCTTCCAGCTCTTTGGGAAGCTAAGAAACAACTCGCTCTGCACAGTGCTCTTACAGCCTAGTGGGAACATCTCTTCCAAAGGCCTGTGAAACGCAGTTTCTTTGCAGGCCTGATCTGGCTGAAGTAGGACTTCTGCTCTGGGTGTGCTACTTTGCCCTAGAGCTGAAAGGCACAACGTGCAGGCTTCTTTCCAAAGGGCGAGTTGGGCCCCACAGCATCTTCCTTCCAGCTCTTTGGGAAGCTAAGAAACAACTCGCTCTGCACAGTGCTCTTACAGCCTAGTGGGAACATCTCTTCCAAAGGCCTGTGAAACGCAGTTTCTTTGCAGGCCTGATCTGGCTGAAGTAGGACTTCTGCTCTGGGTGTGCTACTTTGCCCTAGAGCTGAAAGGCACAACGTGCAGGCTTCTTTCCAAAGGGCGAGTTGGGCCCCACAGCATCTTGCTTCCAGCTCTTTGGGAAGCTAAGAAACAACTCGCTCTGCACAGTGCTCTTACAGCCTACCGGGAACATCTCTTCCAAAGGCCAGTGAAACGCAGTTACTTTGCAGGCCTGATCCGGCTGAAGTAGGACTTCTGCTCTGGGTGTGCTACTTTGCCCTAGAGCTGAAAGGCACAACGTGCAGGCTTCTTTCCAAAGGGCGAGTTGGGCCCCACAGCATCTTGCTTCCAGCTCTTTGGGAAGCTAAGAAACAACTCGCTCTGCACAGTGCTCTTACAGCCTAGTTTGAACATCTCTTCAAAGGCCTGTGAAACGCAGTTTCTTTGCAGGCCTGATCTGGCTGAAGTAGGACTTCTGCTCTGGGTGTGCTACTTTGTCCTAGAGCTGAGAGGCACAACGTGCAGGCTTCTTTCCAAAGGGCGAGTTGGGCCCCACAGCATCTTGCTTCCAGCTCTTTGGGAAGCTAAGAAACAACTCGCTCTGCACAGTGCTCTTACAGCCTAGTGGGAACATCTCTTCCAAAGGCCTGTGAAACGCAGTTTCTTTGCAGGCCTGATCTGGCTGAAGTAGGACTTCTGCTCTGGGTGTGCTACTTTGCCCTAGAGCTGAAAGGCACAACGTGCAGGCTTCTTTCCAAAGGGCGAGTTGGGCCCCACAGCATCTTGCTTCCAGCTCTTTGGGAAGCTAAGAAACAACTCGCTCTGCACAGTGCTCTTACAGCCTACCGGGAACATCTCTTCCAAAGGCCTGTGAAACGCAGTTTCTTTGCAGGCCTGATCTGGCTGAAGTAGGACTTCTGCTCTGGGTGTGCTACTTTGCCCTAGAGCTGAAAGGCACAACGTGCAGGCTTCTTTCCAAACGGCGAGTTGGGCCCCACAGCATCTTGCTTCCAGCTCTTTGGGAAGCTAAGAAACAACTCGCTCTGCACAGTGCTCTTACAGCCTACCGGGAACATCACTTCCAAAGGCCTGTGAAACGCAGTTTCTTTGCAGGCCTGATCTGGCTGAAGTAGGACTTCTGCTCTGGGGTGCTACTTTGCCCTAGAGCTGAAAGGCACAACGTGCAGGCTTCTTTCCAAACGGCGAGTTGGGCCCCACAGCATCTTGCTTCCAGCTCTTTGGGAAGCTAAGAAACAACTCGCTCTGCACAGTGCTCTTACAGCCTAGTGGGAACATCTCTTCCAAAGGCCTGTGAAACGCAGTTTCTTTGCAGGCCTGATCTGGCTGAAGTAGGACTTCTGCTCTGGGTGTGCTACTTTGCCCTAGAGCTGAAAGGCACAACGTGCAGGCTTCTTTCCAAAGGGCGAGTTGGGCCCCACAGCTTCTTGCTTCCAGCTCTTTGGGAAGCTAAGAAACAACTCGCTCTGCACAGTGCTCTTACAGCCTACCGGGAACGTCTCTTCCAAAGGCCTGTGAAATGCAGTTTCTTTGCAGGCCTGATCTGGCTGAAGTAGGACTTCTGCTCTGGGTGTGCTACTTTGCCCTAGAGCTGAAAGGCACAACGTGCAGTCTTCTTTCCAAAGGGCGAGTTGGGCCCCACAGCATCTTGCTTCCAGCTCTTTGGGAAGCTAAGATACAACTCGCTCTGCACAGTGCTCTTACAGCCTAGTGGGAACATCTCTTCCAAAGGCCTGTGAAACGCAGTTTCTTTGCAGGCCTGATCTGGCTGAAGTAGGACTCCTGCTCTGGGTGTGCTACTTTGCCCTAGAGCTGAAAGGCACAACGTGCAGTCTTCTTTCGAAAGGGCCTGTTGGGCCCCACAGCATCTTGCTTCCAGCTCTTTGGGAAGCTAAGAAACAACTCGCTCTGCACAGTGCTCTTACAGCCTAGTGGGAACATCTCTTCCAAAGGCCTGTGAAACGCAGTTTCTTTGCAGGCCTTATCTGGCTGAAGTAGGACGTCTGCTCTGGGTGTGCTACTTTGCCCTAGAGCTGAAAGGCACAACGTGCAGGCTTCTTTCCAAAGGGCGAGTTGGGCCCCACAGCATCTTGCTTCCAGCTCTTTGGGAAGCTAAGAAACAACTCGCTCTGCACAGTGCTCTTACAGCCTACCGGGAACATCTCTTCCAAAGGCCTGTGAAACGCAGTTTCTTTGCAGGCCTGATCTGGCTGAAGTAGGACTTCTGCTCTGGGTGTGCTACTTTGCCCTAGAGCTGAAAGGCACAACGTGCAGGCTTCTTTCCAAAGGGCGAGTTGGGCCCCACAGCATCTTGCTTCCAGCTCTTTGGGAAGCTAAGAAACAACTCGCTCTGCACAGTGCTCTTACAGCCTAGTGGGAACATCTCTTCCAAAGGCCTGTGAAACGCAGTTTCTTTGCAGGCCTGATCTGGCTGAAGTAGGACTTCTGCTCTGGGTGTGCTACTTTGCCCTAGAGCTGAAAGGCACAACGTGCAGGCTTCTTTCCAAAGGGCGAGTTGGGCCCCACAGCATCTTGCTTCCAGCTCTTTGGGAAGCTAAGAAACAACTCGCTCTGCACAGTGCTCTTACAGCCTACCGGGAAATCTCTTCCAAAGGCCTGTGAAACGCAGTTTCTTTGCAGGCCTGATCTGGCTGAAGTAGGACTTCTGCTCTGGGTGTGCTACTTTGCCCTAGAGCTGAAAGGCACAACGTGCAGGCTTCTTTCCAAAGGGCGAGTTGGGCCCCACAGCATCTTGCTTCCAGCTCTTTGGGAAGCTAAGAAACAACTCGCTCTGCACAGTGCTCTTACAGTCTACGGGGAACATCTCTTCCAAAGGCCTGTGAAACGCAGTTTCTTTGCAGGCCTGATCTGGCTGAAGTAGGACTTCTGCTCTGGGTGTGCTACTTTGCCCTATAGGTGAAAGGCACAACGTGCAGGCTTCTTTCCAAAGGGCGAGTTGGGCCCCACAGCATCTTGCTTCCAGCTCTTTGGGAAGCTAAGAAACAACTCGCTCTGCACAGTGCTCTTACAGCCTACCGGGAACATCTCTTCCAAAGGCCAGTGAAACGCAGTTACTTTGCAGGCCTGATCGGGCTGAAGTAGGACTTCTGCTCTGGGTGTGCTACTTTGCCCTAGAGCTGAAAGGCACAACGTGCAGGCTTCTTTCCAAAGGGCGAGTTGGGCCCCACAGCATCTTGCTTCCAGCTCTTTGGGAAGCTAAGAAACAACTCGCTCTGCACAGTGCTCTTACAGCCTAGTGGGAACATCTCTTCCAAAGGCCTGGGAAACGCAGTTTCTTTGCAGGCCTGATCTGGCTGAAGTAGGACTTCTGCTCTGGGTGTGCTACTTTGCCCTAGAGCTGAAAGGCACAACGTGCAGGCTTCTTTCCAAACGGCGAGTTGGGCCCCACAGCATCTTGCTTCCAGCTCTTTGGGAAGCTAAGAAACAACTCGCTCTGCACAGTGCTCTTACAGCCTACCGGGAACATCTCTTCCAAAGGCCTGTGAAACGCAGTTTCTTTGCAGGCCTGATCTGGCTGAAGTAGGACTTCTGCTCTGGGTGTGCTACTTTGCCCTAGAGCTGAAAGGCACAACGTGCAGGCTTCTTTCCAAAGGGCGAGTTGGGCCCCACAGCATCTTGCTTCCAGCTCTTTGGGAAGCTAAGAAACAACTCGCTCTGCACAGTGCTCTTACAGCCTACCGGGAACATCTCTTCCAAAGGCCTGTGGAACGCAGTTTCTTTGCAGGCCTGATCTGGCTGAAGTAGGACTTCTGCTCTGGGTGTGCTACTTTGCCCTAGAGCTGAAAGGCACAACGTGCAGGCTTCTTTCCAAAGGGCGAGTTGGGCCCCACAGCATCTTGCTTCCAGCTCTTTGGGAAGCTAAGAAACAACTCGCTCTGCACAGTGCTCTTACAGCCTAGTGGGAACATCTCTTCCAAAGGCCTGTGAAACGCAGTTTCTTTGCAGGCCTGATCTGGCTGAAGTAGGACTTC
The DNA here is from genome assembly GCF_041296265.1 of Equus caballus. Taxonomy (NCBI): domain Eukaryota; kingdom Metazoa; phylum Chordata; class Mammalia; order Perissodactyla; family Equidae; genus Equus; species Equus caballus. The sequence goes on from NC_091712.1 coordinate 1,857,005, forward strand.
TGCTCTGGGTGTGCTACTTTGCCCTAGAGCTGAAAGGCACAACGTGCAGGCTTCTTTCCAAAGGGCGAGTTGGGCCCCACAGCATCTTGCTTCCAGCTCTTTGGGAAGCTAAGAAACAACTCGCTCTGCACAGTGCTCTTACAGCCTACCGGGAACATCTCTTCCAAAGGCCTGTGAAACGCAGTTTCTTTGCAGGCCTGATCCGGCTGAAGTAGGACTTCTGCTCTGGGTGTGCTACTTTGCCCTAGAGCTGAAAGGCACAACGTGCAGGCTTCTTTCCAAAGGGCGAGTTGGGCCCCACAGCATCTTGCTTCCAGCTGTTTGGGAAGCTAAGAAACAACTCGCTCTGCACAGTGCTCTTACAGCCTAGTGGGAACATCTCTTCCAAAGGCCTGTGAAACGCAGTTTCTTTGCAGGCCTGATCTGGCTGAAGTAGGACTTCTGCTCTGGGTGTGCTACTTTGCCCTAGAGCTGAAAGGCACAACGTGCAGGCTTCTTTCCCAAGGGCGAGTTGGGCCCCACAGCATCTTGCTTCCAGCTCTTTGGGAAGCTAAGAAACAACTCGCTCTGCACAGTGCTCTTACAGCCTACCGGGAACATCTCTTCCAAAGGCCTGTGAAACGCAGTTTCTTTGCAGGCCTGATCTGGCTGAAGTAGGACTTCTGCTCTGGGTGTGCTACTTTGCCCTAGAGCTGAAAGGCACAACGTGCAGGCTTCTTTCCAAAGGGCGAGTTGGGCCCCACAGCACCTTGCTTCCAGCTCTTTGGGAAGCTAAGAAACAACTCGCTCTGCACAGTGCTCTTACAGCCTAGTGGGAACATCTCTTCCAAAGGCCTGTGAAACGCAGTTTCTTTGCAGGCCTGATGTGGCTGAAGTAGGACTTCCGCTCTGGGTGTGCTACTTTGCCCTAGAGCTGAAAGGCACAACGTGCAGGCTTCTTTCCAAAGGGCGAGTTGGGCCCCACAGCATCTTGCTTCCAGCTCTTTGGGAAGCTAAGAAACAACTCGCTCTGCACAGTGCTCTTACAGCCTACCGGGAACATCTCTTCCAAAGGCCTGTGAAACGCAGTTTCTTTGCAGGCCTGATCTGGCTGAAGTAGGACTTCTGCTCTGGGGTGCTACTTTGCCCTAGAGCTGAAAGGCACAACGTGCAGGCTTCTTTCCAAAGGGCGAGTTGGGCCCGACAGCATCTTGCTTCCAGCTCTTTGGGAAGCTAAGAAACAACTCGCTCTGCACAGTGCTCTTACAGCCTAGTGGGAACATCTCTTCCAAAGGCCTGTGAAACGCAGTTTCTTTGGAGGCCTGATCTGGCTGAAGTAGGACTTCTGCTCTGCGTGTGCTACTTTGCCCTAGAGCTGAAAGGCACAACGTGCAGGCTTCTTTCCAAAGGGCGAGTTGGGCCCCACAGCATCTTGCTTCCAGCTCTTTGGGAAGCTAAGAAACAACTCGCTCTGCACAGTGCTCTTACAGCCTACCGGGAACATCTCTTCCAAAGGCCTGTGAAACGCAGTTTCTTTGCAGGCCTGATCTGGCTGAAGTAGGACTTCTGCTCTGGGTCTGCTACTTTGCCCTAGAGCTGAAAGGCACAACGTGCAGGCTTCTTTCCAAAGGGCGAGTTGGGCCCCACAGCACCTTGCTTCCAGCTCTTTGGGAAGCTAAGAAACAACTCGCTCTGCACAGTGCTCTTACAGCCTAGTGGGAACATCTCTTCCAAAGGCCTGTGAAACGCAGTTTCTTTGCAGGCCTGATCTGGCTGAAGTAGGACTTCTGCTCTGGGTGTGCTACTTTGCCCTAGAGCTGAAAGGCACAACGTGCAGGCTTCTTTCCAAAGGGCGAGTTGGGCCCCACAGCATCTTGCTTCCAGCTCTTTGGGAAGCTAAGAAACAACTCGATCTGCACAGTGGTCTTACAGCCTAGTGGGAACATCTCTTCCAAAGGCCTGTGAAACGCAGTTTCTTTGCAGGCCTGATCTGGCTGAAGTAGGACTTCTGCTCTGGGTGTGCTACTTTGCCCTAGAGCTGAAAGGCACAACGTGCAGGCTTCTTTCAAAAGGGCGAGTTGGGCCCCACAGCATCTTGCTTCCAGCTCTTTGGGAAGCTAAGAAACAACTCGCTCTGCACAGTGGTCTTAAAGCCTAGTGGGAACATCTCTTCCAAAGGCCTGTGAAACGCAGTTTCTTTGCAGGCCTGATCTGGCTGAAGTAGGACTTCTGCTCTGGGTGTGCTACTTTGCCCTAGAGCTGAAAGGCACAACGTGCAGGCTTCTTTCCAAAGGGCGAGTTGGGCCCCACAGCATCTTGCTTCCAGCTCTTTGGGAAGCTAAGAAACAACTCGCTCTGCACGGTGCTCTTACAGCCTACCGGGAACATCTCTTCCAAAGGCCTGTGGAACGCAGTTTCTTTGCAGGCCTGATCTGGCTGAAGTAGGACTTCTGCTCTGGGTGTGCTACTTTGCCCTAGAGCTGAAAGGCACAACGTGCAGGCTTCTTTCCAAAGGGCGAGTTGGGCCCCACAGCATCTTGCTTCCAGCTCTTTGGGAAGCTAAGAAACAACTCGCTCTGCACAGTGCTCTTACAGCCTAGTGGGAACATGTCTTCCAAAGGCCTGTGAAAGGCAGTTTCTTTGCAGGCCTGATCTGGCTGAAGTAGGACTTCTGCTCTGGGTGTGCTACTTTGCCCTAGAGCTGAAAGGCACAACGTGCAGGCTTCTTTCCAAAGGGCGAGTTGGGCCCCACAGCATCTTGCTTCCAGCTCTTTGGGAAGCTAAGAAACAACTCGCTCTGCACAGTGCTCTTACAGCCTACCGGGAACATCTCTTCCAAAGGCCTGTGAAACGCAGTTTCTTTGCAGGCCTGATCTGGCTGAAGTAGGACTTCTGCACTGGGTGTGCTACTTTGCCCTACAGCTGAAAGGCACAACGTGCAGGCTTCTTTCCAAAGGGCGAGTTGGGCCCCACAGCACCTTGCTTCCAGCTCTTTGGGAAGCTAAGAAACAACTCGCTCTGCACAGTGCTCTTACAGCCTAGTGGGAACATCTCTTCCAAAGGCCTGTGAAACGCAGTTTCTTTCCAGGCCTGATCTGGCTGAAGTAGGACTTCTGCTCTGGGTGTGCTACTTTGCCCTAGAGCTGAAAGGCACAACGTGCAGGCTTCTTTCCAAAGGGCGAGTTGGGCCCCACAGCATCTTGCTTCCAGCTCTTTGGGAAGCTAAGAAACAACTCGCTCTGCACAGTGGTCTTACAGCCTAGTGGGAACATCTCTTCCAAAGGCCTGTGAAACGCAGTTTCTTTGCAGGCCTGATCTGGCTGAAGTAGGACTTCTGCTCTGGGTGTGCTACTTTGCCCTAGAGCTGAAAGGCACAACGTGCAGGCTTCTTTCCAAAGGGCGAGTTGGGCCCCACAGCATCTTGCTTCCAGCTCTTTGGGAAGCTAAGAAACAACTCGCTCTGCACAGTGCTCTTACAGCCTACCGGGAACATCTCTTCCAAAGGCCTGTGAAACGCAGTTTCTTTGCAGGCCTGATCTGGCTGAAGTAGGACGTCTGCTCTGGGTGTGCTCCTTTGCCCTAGAGCTGAAAGGCACAACGTGCAGGCTTCTTTCCAAAGGGCGAGTTGGGCCCCACAGCATCTTGCTTCCAGCTCTTTGGGAAGCTAAGAAACAACTCGCTCTGCACAGTGCTCTTACAGCCTACCGGGAACATCTCTTCCAAAGGCCTGTGAAACGCAGTTTCTTTGCAGGCCTGATCTGGCTGAAGTAGGACTTCTGCTCTGGGTGTGCTACTTTGCCCTAGAGCTGAAAGGCACAACGTGCAGGCTTCTTTCCAAAGGGCGAGTTGGGCCCCACAGCATCTTGCTTCCAGCTCTTTGGGAAGCTAAGAAACAACTCGCTCTGCACAGTGCTCTTACAGCCTACGGGGAACATCTCTTCCAAAGGCCTGTGAAACGCAGTTTCTTTGCAGGCCTGATCTGGCTGAAGTAGGACTTCTGCTCTGGGTGTGCTACTTTGCCCTAGAGCTGAAAGGCACAACGTGCAGGCTTCTTTCCAAAGGGCGAGTTGGGCCCCACAGCATCTTGCTTCCAGCTCTTTGGGAAGCTAAGAAACAACTCGCTCTGCACAGTGCTCTTACAGCCTACCGGGAACATCTCTTCCAAAGGCCTGTGAAACGCAGTTTCTTTGCAGGCCTGATCTGGCTGAAGTAGGACTTCTGCTCTGGGGTGCTACTTTGCCCTAGAGCTGAAAGGCACAACGTGCAGGCTTCTTTCCAAAGGGCGAGTTGGGCCCCACAGCATCTTGCTTCCAGCTCTTTGGGAAGCTAAGAAACAACTCGCTCTGCACAGTGCTCTTACAGCCTTCCGGGAACATCTCTTTCAAAGGCCTGTGAAACGCAGTTTCTTTGCAGGCCTGATCCGGCTGAAGTAGGACTTCTGCTCTGGGTGTGCTACTTTGCTCTAGAGCTGAAAGGCACAACGTGCAGGCTTCTTTCCAAAGGGCGAGTTGGGCCCCACAGCATCTTGCTTCCAGCTCTTTGGGAAGCTAAGAAACAACTCGCTCTGCACAGTGCTCTTACAGCCTACCGGGAACATCTCTTCCAAAGGCCTGTGAAACGCAGTTTCTTTGCAGGCCTGATCTGGCTGAAGTAGGACTTCTGCTCTGGGGTGCTACTTTGCCCTAGAGCTGAAAGGCACAACATGCAGGCTTCTTTCCAAAGGGCGAGTTGGGCCTCACAGCATCTTGCTTCCAGCTCTTTGGGAAGCTAAGAAACAACTCGCTCTGCACAGTGCTCTTACAGCCTACCGGGAACATCTCTTCCAAAGGCCTGTGAAACGCAGTTTCTTTGCAGGCCTGATCTGGCTGAAGTAGGACTTCTGCTCTGGGTGTGCTACTTTGCCCTAGAGCTGAAAGGCACAACGTGCAGGCTTCTTTCCAAAGGGCGAGTTGGGCCCCACAGCATCTTGCTTCCAGCTCTTTGGGAAGCTAAGAAACAACTCGCTCTGCACAGTGCTCTTACAGCCTACCGGGAACATCTCTTCCAAAGGCCTGTGAAACGCAGTTTCTTTGCAGGCCTGATCTGGCTGAAGTAGGACTTCTGCTCTGGGTGTGCTACTTTGCCCTAGAGCTGAAAGGCACAACGTGCAGGCTTCTTTCCAAAGGGCGAGTTGGGCCCCACAGCATCTTGCTTCCAGCTCTTTGGGAAGCTAAGAAACAACTCGCTCTGCACAGTGCTCTTACAGCCTACCGGGAACATCTCTTCCAAAGGCCTGTGGAACGCAGTTTCTTTGCAGGCCTGATCTGGCTGAAGTAGGACTTCTGCTCTGGGTGTGCTACTTTGCCCTAGAGCTGAAAGGCACAACGTGCAGGCTTCTTTCCAAAGGGCGAGTTGGGCCCCACAGCATCTTGCTTCCAGCTCTTTGGGAAGCTAAGAAACAACACGCTCTGCACAGTGCTCTTACAGCCTAGTGGGAGCATCTCTTCCAAAGGCCTGTGAAATGCAGTTTCTTTGCAGGCCTGATCTGGCTGAAGTAGGACTTCTGCTCTGGGTGTGCTACTTTGCCCTAGAGCTGAAAGGCACAACGTGCAGGCTTCTTTCCAAAGGGCGAGTTGGGCCCCACAGCATCTTGCTTCCAGCTCTTTGGGAAGCTAAGAAACAACTCGCTCTGCACAGTGCTCTTACAGCCTACCGGGAACATCTCTTCCAAAGGCCTGTGAAACGCAGTTTCTTTGCAGGCCTGATCCGGCTGAAGTAGGACTTCTGCTCTGGGTGTGCTACTTTGCCCTAGAGCTGAAAGGCACAACGTGCAGGCTTCTTTCCAAAGGGCGAGTTGGGCCCCACAGCATCTTGCTTCCAGCTGTTTGGGAAGCTAAGAAACAACTCGCTCTGCACAGTGCTCTTACAGCCTAGTGGGAACATCTCTTCCAAAGGCCTGTGAAACGCAGTTTCTTTGCAGGCCTGATCTGGCTGAAGTAGGACTTCTGCTCTGGGTGTGCTACTTTGCCCTAGAGCTGAAAGGCACAACGTGCAGGCTTCTTTCCAAAGGGCGAGTTGGGCCCCACAGCATCTTGCTTCCAGCTCTTTGGGAAGCTAAGAAACAACTCGCTCTGCACAGTGCTCTTACAGCCTACCGGGAACATCTCTTCCAAAGGCCTGTGAAACGCAGTTTCTTTGCAGGCCTGATCTGGCTGAAGTAGGACTTCTGCTCTGGGTGTGCTACTTTGCCCTAGAGCTGAAAGGCACAACGTGCAGGCTTCTTTCCAAAGGGCGAGTTGGGCCCCACAGCACCTTGCTTCCAGCTCTTTGGGAAGCTAAGAAACAACTCGCTCTGCACAGTGCTCTTACAGCCTAGTGGGAACATCTCTTCCAAAGGCCTGTGAAACGCAGTTTCTTTGCAGGCCTGATGTGGCTGAAGTAGGACTTCCGCTCTGGGTGTGCTACTTTGCCCTAGAGCTGAAAGGCACAACGTGCAGGCTTCTTTCCAAAGGGCGAGTTGGGCCCCACAGCATCTTGCTTCCAGCTCTTTGGGAAGCTAAGAAACAACTCGCTCTGCACTGTGCTCTTACAGCCTAGTGGGAACATCTCTTCCAAAGGCCTGTGAAACGCAGTTTCTTTGCAGGCCTGATCTGGCTGAAGTAGGACTTCTGCTCTGGGTGTGCTACTTTGCCCTAGAGCTGAAAGGCACAACGTGCAGTCTTCTTTCCAAAGGGCCAGTTGGGCCCCACAGCATCTTGCTTCCAGCTCTTTGGGAAGCTAAGAAAAAACTCGCTCTGCACAGTGCTCTTACAGCCTACCGGGAACATCTCTTCCAAAGGCCTGTGAAACGCAGTTTCTTTGCAGGCCTTATCTGGCTGAAGTAGGACTTCTGCTCTGGGTGTGCTACTTTGCCCTAGAGCTGAAAGGCACAACGTGCAGGCTTCTTTCCAAAGGGCGAGTTGGGCCCCACAGCATCTTGCTTCCAGCTCTTTGGGAAGCTAAGAAACAACTCGCTCTGCACAGTGCTCTTACAGCCTAGTGGGAACATCTCTTCCAAAGGCCTGTGAAACGCAGTTTCTTTGCAGGCCTGATCTGGCTGAAGTAGGACTTCTGCTCTGGGTGTGCTGCTTTGCCCTAGAGCTGAAAGGCACAACGTGCAGGCTTCTTTCCAAAGGGCGAGTTGGGCCCCACAGCATCTTGCTTCCAGCTCTTTGGGAAGCTAAGAAACAACTCGCTCTGCACAGTGGTCTTACAGCCTAGAGGGAACATGTCTTCCAAAGGCCTGTGAAAGGCAGTTTCTTTGCAGGCCTGATCTGGCTGAAGTAGGACTTCTGCTCTGGGTGTGCTACTTTGCCCTAGAGCTGAAAGGCACAACGTGCAGGCTTCTTTCCAAAGGGCGAGTTGGGCCCCACAGCATCTTGCTTCCAGCTCTTTGGGAAGCTAAGAAACAACTCGCTCTGCACAGTGCTCTTACAGCCTACCGGGAACATCTCTTCCAAAGGCCTGTGAAACGCAGTTTCTTTGCAGGCCTGATCTGGCTGAAGTAGGACTTCTGCTCTGGGTGTGCTACTTTGCCCTAGAGCTGAAAGGCACAACGTGCAGGCTTCTTTCCAAAGGGCGAGTTGGGCCCCACAGCATCTTGCTTCCAGCTCTTTGGGAAGCTAAGAAACAACTCGCTCTGCACAGTGCTCTTACAGCCTACCGGGAACATCTCTTCCAAAGGCCAGTGAAACGCAGTTACTTTGCAGGCCTGATCCGGCTGAAGTAGGACTTCTGCTCTGGGTGTGCTACTTTGCCCTAGAGCTGAAAGGCACAACGTGCAGGCTTCTTTCCAAAGGGCGAGTTGGGCCCCACAGCATCTTGCTTCCAGCTCTTTGGGAAGCTAAGAAACAACTCGCTCTGCACAGTGCTCTTGCAGCCTAGTGGGAACATCTCTTCCAAAGGCCTGTGAAACGCAGTTTCTTTGCAGGCCTGATCTGGCTGAAGTAGGACTTCTGCTCTGGGTGTGCTACTTTGCCCTAGAGCTGAAAGGCACAACGTGCAGGCTTCTTTCCAAAGGGCGAGTTGGGCCCCACAGCATCTTGCTTCCAGCTCTTTGGGAAGCTAAGAGACAACTCGCTCTGCACAGTGCTCTTTCAGCCTACCGGGAACATCTCTTCCAAAGGCCTGTGAAACGCAGTTTCTTTGCAGGCCTGATCTGGCTGAAGTAGGACTTCTGCTCTGGGTGTGCTACTTTGCCCTAGAGCTGAAAGGCACAACGTGCAGGCTTCTTTCCAAAGGGCGAGTTGGGCCCCACAGCATCTTGCTTCCAGCTCTTTGGGAAGCTAAGAAACAACTCGCTCTGCACAGTGCTCTTACAGCCTGGTGGGAACATCTCTTCCAAAGGCCTGTGAAACGCAGTTTCTTTGCAGGCCTGATCTGGCTGAAGTAGGACTTCTGCTCTGGGTGTGCTACTTTGCCCTAGAGCTGAAAGGCACAACGTGCAGGCTTCTTTCCAAAGGGCGAGTTGGGCCCCACAGCATCTTGCTTCCAGCTCTTTGGGAAGCTAAGAAACAACTCGCTCTGCACAGTGCTCTTACAGCCTACCGGGAACATCTCTTCCAAAGGCCTGTGAAAGGCAGTTTCTTTGCAGGCCTGATCTGGCTGAAGTAGGACTTCTGCTCTGGGTGTGCTACTTTGCCCTAGAGCTGAAAGGCACAACGTGCAGGCTTCTTTCCAAAGGGCGAGTTGGGCCCCACAGCACCTTGCTTCCAGCTCTTTGGGAAGCTAAGAAACAACTCGCTCTGCACAGTGCTCTTACAGCCTAGTGGGAACATCTCTTCCAAAGGCCTGTGAAACGCAGTTTCTTTGCAGGCCTGATCTGGCTGAAGTAGGCCTTCTGCTCTGGGTGTGCTACTTTGCCCTAGAGCTGAAAGGCACAACGTGCAGGCTTCTTTCCAAAGGGCGAGTTGGGCCCCACAGCATCTTGCTTCCAGCTCTTTGGGAAGCTAAGAAACAACTCGCTCTGCACAGTGCTCTTACAGCCTAGTGGGAACATCTCTTCCAAAGGCCTGGGAAACGCAGTTTCTTTGCAGGCCTGATCTGGCTGAAGTAGGACTTCTGCTCTGGGTGTGCTACTTTGCCCTAGAGCTGAAAGGCACAACGTGCAGGCTTCTTTCCAAAGGGCGAGTTGGGCCCCACAGCATCTTGCTTCCAGCTCTTTGGGAAGCTAAGAAACAACTCGCTCTGCACAGTGGTCTTAAAGCATAGTGGGAACATCTCTTCCAAAGGCCTGTGAAACGCAGTTTCTTTGCAGGCCTGATCTGGCTGAAGTAGGACTTCTGCTCTGGGTGTGCTACTTTGCCCTAGAGCTGAAAGGCACAACGTGCAGGCTTCTTTCCAAAGGGCGAGTTGGGCCCCACAGCATCTTGCTTCCAGCTCTTTGGGAAGCTAAGAAACAACTCGCTCTGCACAGTGCTCTTACAGCCTACCGGGAACATCTCTTCCAAAGGCCTGTGAAACGCAGTTTCTTTGCAGGCCTCATCTGGCTGAAGTAGGACTTCTGCTCTGGGTGTGCTACTTTGCCCTAGAGCTGAAAGGCACAACGTGCAGGCTTCTTTCCAAAGGGCGAGTTGGGCCCCACAGCATCTTGCTTCCAGCTCTTTTTGAAGCTAAGAAACAACTCGCTCTGCACAGTGCTCTTACAGCCTAGTTTGAACATCTCTTCCAAAGGCCTGTGAAACGCAGTTTCTTTGCAGGCCTGATCTGGCTGAAGTAGGACTTCTGCTCTGGGTGTGCTACTTTGCCCTAGAGCTGAGAGGCACAACGTGCAGGCTTCTTTCCAAAGGGCGAGTTGGGCCCCACAGCATCTTGCTTCCAGCTCTTTGGGAAGCTAAGAAACAACTCGCTCTGCACAGTGCTCTTACAGCCTAGTGGGAACATCTCTTCCAAAGGCCTGTGAAACGCAGTTTCTTTGCAGGCCTGATCTGGCTGAAGTAGGACTTCTGCTCTGGGTGTGCTACTTTGCCCTAGAGCTGAAAGGCACAACGTGCAGGCTTCTTTCCAAAGGGCGAGTTGGGCCCCACAGCATCTTGCTTCCAGCTCTTTGGGAAGCTAAGAAACAACTCGCTCTGCACAGTGCTCTTACAGCCTACCGGGAACATCACTTCCAAAGGCCTGTGAAACGCAGTTTCTTTGCAGGCCTGATCTGGCTGAAGTAGGACTTCTGCTCTGGGTGTGCTACTTTGCCCTAGAGCTGAAAGGCACAACGTGCAGGCTTCTTTCCAAAGGGCGAGTTGGGCCCCACAGCATCTTGCTTCCAGCTCTTTGGGAAGCTAAGAAACAACTCGCTCTGCACAGTGCTCTTACAGCCTACCGGGAACATCTCTTCCAAAGGCCTGTGAAACGCAGTTTCTTTGCAGGCCTGATCCGGCTGAAGTAGGACTTCTGCTCTGGGTGTGCTACTTTGCCCTAGAGCTGAAAGGCACAACGTGCAGGCTTCTTTCCAAAGGGCGAGTTGGGCCCCACAGCATCTTGCTTCCAGCTCTTTGGGAAGATAAGAAACAACTCGCTCTGCACAGTGCTCTTACAGCCTACCGGGAACATCTCTTCCAAAGGCCTGTGAAACGCAGTTTCTTTGCAGGCCTGATCTGGCTGAAGTAGGACTTCTGCTCTGGGGTGCTACTTTGCCCTAGAGCTGAAAGGCACAACGTGCAGGCTTCTTTCCAAAGGGCGAGTTGGGCCCCACAGCACCTTGCTTCCAGCTCTTTGGGAAGCTAAGAAACAACTCGCTCTGCACAGTGCTCTTACAGCCTAGTGGGAACATCTCTTCCAAAGGCCTGTGAAACGCAGTTTCTTTGCAGGCCTGATCTGGCTGAAGTAGGACTTCTGCTCTGGGTGTGCTACTTTGCCCTAGAGCTGAAAGGCACAACGTGCAGGCTTCTTTCCAAAGGGCGAGTTGGGCCCCACAGCATCTTGCTTCCAGCTCTTTGGGAAGCTAAGAAACAACTCGCTCTGCACAGTGCTCTTACAGCCTACCGGGAACATCTCTTCCAAAGGCCTGTGAAACGCAGTTTCTTTGCAGGCCTGATCTGGCTGAAGTAGGACTTCTGCTCTGGGTGTGCTACTTTGCCCTAGAGCTGAAAGGCACAACGTGCAGGCTTCTTTCCAAAGGGCGAGTTGGGCCCCACAGCACCTTGCTTCCAGCTCTTTGGGAAGCTAAGAAACAACTCGCTCTGCACAGTGCTCTTACAGCCTAGTGGGAACATCTCTTCCAAAGGCCTGTGAAACGCAGTTTCTTTGCAGGCCTGATCTGGCTGAAGTAGGACTTCTGCTCTGGGTGTGCTACTTTGCCCTAGAACTGAAAGGCACAACGTGCAGGCTTCTTTCCAAAGGGCGAGTTGGGCCCCACAGCATCTTGCTTCCAGCTCTTTGGGAAGCTAAGAAACAACTCGCTCTGCACAGTGCTCTTACAGCCTACCGGGAACATGTCTTCCAAAGGCCTGTGAAACGCAGTTTCTTTGCTGGCCTGATCTGGCTGAAGTAGGACTTCTGCTCTGGGTGTGCTCCTTTGCCCTAGAGCTGAAAGGCACAACGTGCAGGCTTCTTTCCAAAGGGCGAGTTGGGCCCCACAGCATCTTGCTTCCAGCTCTTTGGGAAGCTAAGAAACAACTCGCTCTGCACAGTGCTCTTACAGCCTAGTGGGAACATCTCTTCCAAAGGCCTGGGAAACGCAGTTTCTTTGCAGGCCTGATCTGGCTGAAGTAGGACTTCTGCTCTGGGTGTGCTACTTTGCCCTAGAGCTGAAAGGCACAACGTGCAGGCTTCTTTCCAAAGGGCGAGTTGGGCCCCACAGCATCTTGCTTCCAGCTCTTTGGGAAGCTAAGAAACAACTCGCTCTGCACAGTGCTCTTACAGCCTACCGGGAACATCTCTTCCAAAGGCCTGTGAAACGCAGTTTCTTTGCAGGCCTGATCTGGCTGAAGTAGGACTTCTGCTCTGGGGTGCTACTTTGCCCTAGAGCTGAAAGGCACAACGTGCAGGCTTCTTTCCAAAGGGCGAGTTGGGCCCCACAGCATCTTGCTTCCAGCTCTTTGGGAAGCTAAGAAACAACTCGCTCTGCACAGTGCTCTTACAGCCTACCGGGAACATCTCTTCCAAAGGCCTGTGAAACGCAGTTTCTTTGCAGGCCTGATCCGGCTGAAGTAGGACTTCTGCTCTGGGTGTGCTACTTTGCCCTAGAGCTGAAAGGCACAACGTGCAGGCTTCTTTCCAAAGGGCGAGTTGGGCCCCACAGCATCTTGCTTCCAGCTCTTTGGGAAGCTAAGAAACAACTCGCTCTGCACAGTGCTCTTACAGCCTAGTGGGAACATCTCTTCCAAAGGCCTGTGAAACGCAGTTTCTTTGCAGGCCTGATCTGGCTGAAGTAGGACTTCTGCTCTGGGGTGCTACTTTGCCCTAGAGCTGAAAGGCACAACGTGCAGGCTTCTTTCCAAAGGGCGAGTTGGGCCCCACAGCATCTTGCTTCCAGCTCTTTGGGAAGCTAAGAAACAACTCGCTCTGCACAGTGCTCTTACAGCCTGGTGGGAACATCTCTTCCAAAGGCCTGTGAAACGCAGTTTCTTTGCAGGCCTGATCTGGCTGAAGTAGGACTTCTGCTCTGGGTGTGCTACTTTGCCCTAGAGCTGAAAGGCACAACGTGCAGGCTTCTTTCCAAAGGGCGAGTTGGGCCCCACAGCATCTTGCTTCCAGCTCTTTGGGAAGCTAAGAAACAACTCGCTCTGCACAGTGCTCTTACAGCCTACCGGGAACATCTCTTCCAAAGGCCTGTGAAACGCAGTTTCTTTGCAGGCCTGATCTGGCTGAAGTAGGACTTCTGCTCTGGGTGTGCTACTTTGCCCTAGAGCTGAAAGGCACAACGTGCAGGCTTCTTTCCAAAGGGCGAGTTGGGCCCCACAGCATCTTGCTTCCAGCTCTTTGGGAAGCTAAGAAACAACTCGCTCTGCACAGTGCTCTTACAGCCTAGTGGGAACATCTCTTCCAAAGGCCTGGGAAACGCAGTTTCTTTGCAGGCCTGATCTGGCTGAAGTAGGACTTCTGCTCTGGGTGTGCTACTTTGCCCTAGAGCTGAAAGGCACAACGTGCAGGCTTCTTTCCAAAGGGCGAGTTGGGCCCCACAGCATCTTGCTTCCAGCTCTTTGGGAAGCTAAGAAACAACTCGCTCTGCACAGTGGTCTTAAAGCCTAGTGGGAACATCTCTTCCAAAGGCCTGTGAAACACAGTTTCTTTGCAGGCCTGATCTGGCTGAAGTAGGACTTCTGCTCTGGGTGTGCTACTTTGCCCTAGAGCTGAAAGGCACAACGTGCAGGCTTCTTTCCAAAGGGCGAGTTGGGCCCCACAGCATCTTGCTTCCAGCTGTTTGGGAAGCTAAGAAACAACTCGCTCTGCACAGTGCTCTTACAGCCTACCGGGAACATCTCTTCCAAAGGCCTGTGAAACGCAGTTTCTTTGCAGGCCTGATCTGGCTGAAGTAGGACTTCTGCTCTGGGTGTGCTACTTTGCCCTAGAGCTGAAAGGCACAACGTGCAGGCTTCTTTCCAAAGGGCGAGTTGGGCCCCACAGCATCTTGCTTCCAGCTCTTTTTGAAGCTAAGAAACAACTCGCTCTGCACAGTGCTCTTACAGCCTAGTTTGAACATCTCTTCCAAAGGCCTGTGAAACGCAGTTTCTTTGCAGGCCTGATCTGGCTGAAGTAGGACTTCTGCTCTGGGTGTGCTACTTTGCCCTAGAGCTGAGAGGCACAACGTGCAGGCTTCTTTCCAAAGGGCGAGTTGGGCCCCACAGCATCTTGCTTCCAGCTCTTTGGGAAGCTAAGAAACAACTCGCTCTGCACAGTGCTCTTACAGCCTACCGGGAACATCTCTTCCAAAGGCCTGTGAAACGCAGTTTCTTTGCAGGCCTGATCTGGCTGAAGTAGGACTTCTGCTCTGGGTGTGCTACTTTGCCCTAGAGCTGAAAGGCACAACGTGCAGGCTTCTTTCCAAAGGGCGAGTTGGGCCCCACAGCATCTTGCTTCCAGCTCTTTGGGAAGCTAAGAAACAACTCGCTCTGCACAGTGCTCTTTCAGCCTAGTGGGAACATCTCTTCCAAAGGCCTGTGAAACGCAGTTTCTTTGCAGGCCTGATCTGGCTGAAGTAGGACTTCTGCTCTGGGTGTGCTACTTTGCCCTAGAGCTGAAAGGCACAACGTGCAGGCTTCTTTCCAAAGGGCGAGTTGGGCCCCACAGCATCTTGCTTCCAGCTCTTTGGGAAGCTAAGAAACAACTCGCTCTGCACAGTGCTCTTACAGCCTACCGGGAACATCTCTTCCAAAGGCCTGTGAAACGCAGTTTCTTTGCAGGCCTGATCCGGCTGAAGTAGGACTTCTGCTCTGGGTGTGCTACTTTGCCCTAGAGCTGAAAGGCACAACGTGCAGGCTTCTTTCCAAAGGGCGAGTTGGGCCCCACAGCATCTTGCTTCCAGCTCTTTGGGAAGCTAAGAAACAACTCGCTCTGCACAGTGCTCTTACAGCCTGGTGGGAACATCTGTTCCAAAGGCCTGTGAAACGCAGTTTCTTTGCAGGCCTGATCTGGCTGAAGTAGGACTTCTGCTCTGGGTGTGCTACTTTGCCCTAGAGCTGAAAGGCACAACGTGCAGGCTTCTTTCCAAAGGGCGAGTTGGGCCCCACAGCATCTTGCTTCCAGCTCTTTGGGAAGCTAAGAAACAACTCGCTCTGCACAGTGCTCTTACAGCCTACCGGGAACATGTCTTCCAAAGGCCTGTGAAAGGCAGTTTCTTTGCAGGCCTGATCTGGCTGAAGTAGGACTTCTGCTCTGGGTGTGCTACTTTGCCCTAGAGCTGAAAGGCACAACGTGCAGGCTTCTTTCCAAAGGGCGAGTTGGGCCCCACAGCATCTTGCTTCCAGCTCTTTGGGAAGCTAAGAAACAACTCGCTCTGCACAGTGCTCTTACAGCCTAGTGGGAACATCTCTTCCAAAGGCCTGTGAAACGCAGTTTCTTTGCAGGCCTGATCTGGCTGAAGTAGGCCTTCTGCTCTGGGTGTGCTACTTTGCCCTAGAGCTGAGAGGCACAACGTGCAGGCTTCTTTCCAAAGGGCGAGTTGGGCCCCACAGCATCTTGCTTCCAGCTCTTTGGGAAGCTAAGAAACAACTCGCTCTGCACAGTGCTCTTACAGCCTAGTGGGAACATCTCTTCCAAAGGCCTGGGAAACGCAGTTTCTTTGCAGGACTGATCTGGCTGAAGTAGGACTTCTGCTCTGGGTGTGCTACTTTGCCCTAGAGCTGAAAGGCACAACGTGCAGGCTTCTTTCCAAAGGGCGAGTTGGGCCCCACAGCATCTTGCTTCCAGCTCTTTGGGAAGCTAAGAAACCACTCGCTCTGCACAGTGGTCTTAAAGCCTAGTGGGAACATCTCTTCCAAAGGCCTGTGAAACGCAGTTTCTTTGCAGGCCTGATCTGGCTGAAGTAGGACTTCTGCTCTGGGTGTGCTACTTTGCCCTAGAGCTGAAAGGCACAACGTGCAGGCTTCTTTCCAAAGGGCGAGTTGGGCCCCACAGCATCTTGCTTCCAGCTCTTTGGGAAGCTAAGAAACAACTCGCTCTGCACAGTGCTCTTACAGCCTACCGGGAACATCTCTTCCAAAGGCCAGTGAAACGCAGTTACTTTGCAGGCCTGATCCGGCTGAAGTAGGACTTCTGCTCTGGGTGTGCTACTTTGCCCTAGAGCTGAAAGGCACAACGTGCAGGCTTCTTTCCAAAGGGCGAGTTGGGCCCCACAGCATCTTGCTTCCAGCTCTTTGGGAAGCTAAGAAACAACTCGCTCTGCACAGTGCTCTTACAGCCTAGTTTGAACATCTCTTCCAAAGGCCTGTGAAACGCAGTTTCTTTGCAGGCCTGATCTGGCTGAAGTAGGACTTCTGCTCTGGGTGTGCTACTTTGTCCTAGAGCTGAGAGGCTCAACGTGCAGGCTTCTTTCCAAAGGGCGAGTTGGGCCCCACAGCATCTTGCTTCCAGCTCTTTGGGAAGCTAAGAAACAACTCGCTCTGCACAGTGGTCTTACAGCCTAGTGGGAACATCTCTTCCAAAGGCCTGTGAAACGCAGTTTCTTTGCAGGCCTGATCTGGCTGAAGTAGGACTTCTGCTCTGGGTGTGCTACTTTGCCCTAGAGCTGAAAGGCACAACGTGCAGGCTTCTTTCCAAAGGGCGAGTTGGGCCCCACAGCATCTTGCTTCCAGCTCTTTGGGAAGCTAAGAAACAACTCGCTCTGCACAGTGCTCTTACAGCCTACCGGGAACATCTCTTCCAAAGGCCTGTGAAACGCAGTTTCTTTGCAGGCCTGATCTGGCTGAAGTAGGACTTCTGCTCTGGGTGTGCTACTTTGCCCTAGAGCTGAAAGGCACAACGTGCAGGCTTCTTTCCAAACGGCGAGTTGGGCCCCACAGCATCTTGCTTCCAGCTCTTTGGGAAGCTAAGAAACAACTCGCTCTGCACAGTGCTCTTACAGCCTACCGGGAACATCTCTTCCAAAGGCCTGTGAAACGCAGTTTCTTTGCAGGCCTGATCTGGCTGAAGTAGGACTTCTGCTCTGGGGTGCTACTTTGCCCTAGAGCTGAAAGGCACAACGTGCAGGCTTCTTTCCAAACGGCGAGTTGGGCCCCACAGCATCTTGCTTCCAGCTCTTTGGGAAGCTAAGAAACAACTCGCTCTGCACAGTGCTCTTACAGCCTAGTGGGAACATCTCTTCCAAAGGCCTGTGAAACGCAGTTTCTTTGCAGGCCTGATCTGGCTGAAGTAGGACTTCTGCTCTGGGTGTGCTACTTTGCCCTAGAGCTGAAAGGCACAACGTGCAGGCTTCTTTCCAAAGGGCGAGTTGGGCCCCACAGCTTCTTGCTTCCAGCTCTTTGGGAAGCTAAGAAACAACTCGCTCTGCACAGTGCTCTTACAGCCTACCGGGAACGTCTCTTCCAAAGGCCTGTGAAATGCAGTTTCTTTGCAGGCCTGATCTGGCTGAAGTAGGACTTCTGCTCTGGGTGTGCTACTTTGCCCTAGAGCTGAAAGGCACAACGTGCAGTCTTCTTTCCAAAGGGCGAGTTGGGCCCCACAGCATCTTGCTTCCAGCTCTTTGGGAAGCTAAGATACAACTCGCTCTGCACAGTGCTCTTACAGCCTAGTGGGAACATCTCTTCCAAAGGCCTGTGAAACGCAGTTTCTTTGCAGGCCTGATCTGGCTGAAGTAGGACTCCTGCTCTGGGTGTGCTACTTTGCCCTAGAGCTGAAAGGCACAACGTGCAGTCTTCTTTCGAAAGGGCCTGTTGGGCCCCACAGCATCTTGCTTCCAGCTCTTTGGGAAGCTAAGAAACAACTCGCTCTGCACAGTGCTCTTACAGCCTAGTGGGAACATCTCTTCCAAAGGCCTGTGAAACGCAGTTTCTTTGCAGGCCTTATCTGGCTGAAGTAGGACGTCTGCTCTGGGTGTGCTACTTTGCCCTAGAGCTGAAAGGCACAACGTGCAGGCTTCTTTCCAAAGGGCGAGTTGGGCCCCACAGCATCTTGCTTCCAGCTCTTTGGGAAGCTAAGAAACAACTCGCTCTGCACAGTGCTCTTACAGCCTACCGGGAACATCTCTTCCAAAGGCCTGTGAAACGCAGTTTCTTTGCAGGCCTGATCTGGCTGAAGTAGGACTTCTGCTCTGGGTGTGCTACTTTGCCCTAGAGCTGAAAGGCACAACGTGCAGGCTTCTTTCCAAAGGGCGAGTTGGGCCCCACAGCATCTTGCTTCCAGCTCTTTGGGAAGCTAAGAAACAACTCGCTCTGCACAGTGCTCTTACAGCCTAGTGGGAACATCTCTTCCAAAGGCCTGTGAAACGCATTTTCTTTGCAGGCCTGATCTGGCTGAAGTAGGACTTCTGCTCTGGGTGTGCTACTTTGCCCTAGAGCTGAAAGGCACAACGTGCAGGCTTCTTTCCAAAGGGCGAGTTGGGCCCCACAGCATCTTGCTTCCAGCTCTTTGGGAAGCTAAGAAACAACTCGCTCTGCACAGTGCTCTTACAGCCTACCGGGAAATCTCTTCCAAAGGCCTGTGAAACGCAGTTTCTTTGCAGGCCTGATCTGGCTGAAGTAGGACTTCTGCTCTGGGTGTGCTACTTTGCCCTAGAGCTGAAAGGCACAACGTGCAGGCTTCTTTCCAAAGGGCGAGTTGGGCCCCACAGCATCTTGCTTCCAGCTCTTTGGGAAGCTAAGAAACAACTCGCTCTGCACAGTGCTCTTACAGTCTACGGGGAACATCTCTTCCAAAGGCCTGTGAAACGCAGTTTCTTTGCAGGCCTGATCTGGCTGAAGTAGGACTTCTGCTCTGGGTGTGCTACTTTGCCCTATAGGTGAAAGGCACAACGTGCAGGCTTCTTTCCAAAGGGCGAGTTGGGCCCCACAGCATCTTGCTTCCAGCTCTTTGGGAAGCTAAGAAAGAACTCGCTCTGCACAGTGGTCTTAAAGCCTAGTGGGAACATCTCTTCCAAAGGCCTGTGAAACGCAGTTTCTTTGCAGGCCTGATCTGGCTGAAGTAGGACTTCTGCTCTGGGTGTGCTACTTTGCCCTAGAGCTGAAAGGCACAACGTGCAGGCTTCTTTCCAAAGGGCGAGTTGGGCCCCACAGCATCTTGCTTCCAGCTCTTTGGGAAGCTAAGAAACAACTCGCTCTGCACAGTGCTCTTACAGCCTACCGGGAACATCTCTTCCAAAGGCCAGTGAAACGCAGTTACTTTGCAGGCCTGATCGGGCTGAAGTAGGACTTCTGCTCTGGGTGTGCTACTTTGCCCTAGAGCTGAAAGGCACAACGTGCAGGCTTCTTTCCAAAGGGCGAGTTGGGCCCCACAGCATCTTGCTTCCAGCTCTTTGGGAAGCTAAGAAACAACTCGCTCTGCACAGTGCTCTTACAGCCTAGTGGGAACATCTCTTCCAAAGGCCTGGGAAACGCAGTTTCTTTGCAGGCCTGATCTGGCTGAAGTAGGACTTCTGCTCTGGGTGTGCTACTTTGCCCTAGAGCTGAAAGGCACAACGTGCAGGCTTCTTTCCAAACGGCGAGTTGGGCCCCACAGCATCTTGCTTCCAGCTCTTTGGGAAGCTAAGAAACAACTCGCTCTGCACAGTGCTCTTACAGCCTACCGGGAACATCTCTTCCAAAGGCCTGTGAAACGCAGTTTCTTTGCAGGCCTGATCTGGCTGAAGTAGGACTTCTGCTCTGGGTGTGCTACTTTGCCCTAGAGCTGAAAGGCACAACGTGCAGGCTTCTTTCCAAAGGGCGAGTTGGGCCCCACAGCATCTTGCTTCCAGCTCTTTGGGAAGCTAAGAAACAACTCGCTCTGCACAGTGCTCTTACAGCCTACCGGGAACATCTCTTCCAAAGGCCTGTGGAACGCAGTTTCTTTGCAGGCCTGATCTGGCTGAAGTAGGACTTCTGCTCTGGGTGTGCTACTTTGCCCTAGAGCTGAAAGGCACAACGTGCAGGCTTCTTTCCAAAGGGCGAGTTGGGCCCCACAGCATCTTGCTTCCAGCTCTTTGGGAAGCTAAGAAACAACTCGCTCTGCACAGTGCTCTTACAGCCTAGTGGGAACATCTCTTCCAAAGGCCTGTGAAATGCAGTTTCTTTGCAGGCCTGATCTGGCTGAAGTAGGACTTCTGCTCTGGGTGTGCTACTTTGCCCTAGAGCTGAAAGGCACAACGTGCAGGCTTCTTTCCAAAGGGCGAGTTGGGCCCCACAGCATCTTGCTTCCAGCTCTTTGGGAAGCTAAGAAACAACTCGCTCTGCACAGTGCTCTTACAGCCTACCGGGAACATCTCTTCCAAAGGCCTGTGAAACGCAGTTTCTTTGCAGGCCTGATCCGGCTGAAGTAGGACTTCTGCTCTGGGTGTGCTACTTTGCCCTAGAGGTGAAAGGCACAACGTGCAGGCTTCTTTCCAAAGGGCGAGTTGGGCCCCACAGCATCTTGCTTCCAGCTGTTTGGGAAGCTAAGAAACAACTCGCTCTGCACAGTGCTCTTACAGCCTAGTGGGAACATCTCTTCCAAAGGCCTGTGAAACGCAGTTTCTTTGCAGGCCTGATCTGGCTGAAGTAGGACTTCTGCTCTGGGTGTGCTACTTTGCCCTAGAGCTGAAAGGCACAACGTGCAGGCTTCTTTCCAAAGGGCGAGTTGGGCCCCACAGCATCTTGCTTCCAGCTCTTTGGGAAGCTAAGAAACAACTCGCTCTGCACAGTGCTCTTACAGCCTACCGGGAACATCTCTTCCAAAGGCCTGTGAAACGCAGTTTCTTTGCAGGCCTGATCTGGCTGAAGTAGGACTTCTGCTCTGGGTGTGCTACTTTGCCCTAGAGCTGAAAGGCACAACGTGCAGGCTTCTTTCCAAAGGGCGAGTTGGGCCCCACAGCACCTTGCTTCCAGCTCTTTGGGAAGCTAAGAAACAACTCGCTCTGCACAGTGCTCTTACAGCCTAGTGGGAACATCTCTTCCAAAGGCCTGTGAAACGCAGTTTCTTTGCAGGCCTGATGTGGCTGAAGTAGGACTTCCGCTCTGGGTGTGCTACTTTGCCCTAGAGCTGAAAGGCACAACGTGCAGGCTTCTTTCCAAAGGGCGAGTTGGGCCCCACAGCATCTTGCTTCCAGCTCTTTGGGAAGCTAAGAAACAACTCGCTCTGCACAGTGCTCTTACAGCCTACCGGGAACATCTCTTCCAAAGGCCTGTGAAACGCAGTTTCTTTGCAGGCCTGATCTGGCTGAAGTAGGACTTCTGCTCTGGGGTGCTACTTTGCCCTAGAGCTGAAAGGCACAACGTGCAGGCTTCTTTCCAAAGGGCGAGTTGGGCCCGACAGCATCTTGCTTCCAGCTCTTTGGGAAGCTAAGAAACAACTCGCTCTGCACAGTGCTCTTACAGCCTAGTGGGAACATCTCTTCCAAAGGCCTGTGAAACGCAGTTTCTTTGGAGGCCTGATCTGGCTGAAGTAGGACTTCTGCTCTGCGTGTGCTACTTTGCCCTAGAGCTGAAAGGCACAACGTGCAGGCTTCTTTCCAAAGGGCGAGTTGGGCCCCACAGCATCTTGCTTCCAGCTCTTTGGGAAGCTAAGAAACAACTCGCTCTGCACAGTGCTCTTACAGCCTACCGGGAACATCTCTTCCAAAGGCCTGTGAAACGCAGTTTCTTTGCAGGCCTGATCTGGCTGAAGTAGGACTTCTGCTCTGGGTCTGCTACTTTGCCCTAGAGCTGAAAGGCACAACGTGCAGGCTTCTTTCCAAAGGGCGAGTTGGGCCCCACAGCACCTTGCTTCCAGCTCTTTGGGAAGCTAAGAAACAACTCGCTCTGCACAGTGCTCTTACAGCCTAGTGGGAACATCTCTTCCAAAGGCCTGTGAAACGCAGTTTCTTTGCAGGCCTGATCTGGCTGAAGTAGGACTTCTGCTCTGGGTGTGCTACTTTGCCCTAGAGCTGAAAGGCACAACGTGCAGGCTTCTTTCCAAAGGGCGAGTTGGGCCCCACAGCATCTTGCTTCCAGCTCTTTGGGAAGCTAAGAAACAACTCGATCTGCACAGTGGTCTTACAGCCTAGTGGGAACATCTCTTCCAAAGGCCTGTGAAACGCAGTTTCTTTGCAGGCCTGATCTGGCTGAAGTAGGACTTCTGCTCTGGGTGTGCTACTTTGCCCTAGAGCTGAAAGGCACAACGTGCAGGCTTCTTTCCAAAGGGCGAGTTGGGCCCGACAGCATCTTGCTTCCAGCTCTTTGGGAAGCTAAGAAACAACTCGCTCTGCACAGTGCTCTTACAGCCTAGTGGGAACATCTCTTCCAAAGGCCTGTGAAACGCAGTTTCTTTGGAGGCCTGATCTGGCTGAAGTAGGACTTCTGCTCTGCGTGTGCTACTTTGCCCTAGAGCTGAAAGGCACAACGTGCAGGCTTCTTTCCAAAGGGCGAGTTGGGCCCCACAGCATCTTGCTTCCAGCTCTTTGGGAAGCTAAGAAACAACTCGCTCTGCACAGTGCTCTTACAGCCTACCGGGAACATCTCTTCCAAAGGCCTGTGAAACGCAGTTTCTTTGCAGGCCTGATCTGGCTGAAGTAGGACTTCTGCTCTGGGTCTGCTACTTTGCCCTAGAGCTGAAAGGCACAACGTGCAGGCTTCTTTCCAAAGGGCGAGTTGGGCCCCACAGCACCTTGCTTCCAGCTCTTTGGGAAGCTAAGAAACAACTCGCTCTGCACACTGCTCTTACAGCCTAGTGGGAACATCTCTTCCAAAGGCCTGTGAAACGCAGTTTCTTTGCAGGCCTGATCTGGCTGAAGTAGGACTTCTGCTCTGGGTGTGCTACTTTGCCCTAGAGCTGAAAGGCACAACGTGCAGGCTTCTTTCCAAAGGGCGAGTTGGGCCCCACAGCATCTTGCTTCCAGCTCTTTGGGAAGCTAAGAAACAACTCGATCTGCACAGTGGTCTTACAGCCTAGTGGGAACATCTCTTCCAAAGGCCTGTGAAACGCAGTTTCTTTGCAGGCCTGATCTGGCTGAAGTAGGACTTCTGCTCTGGGTGTGCTACTTTGCCCTAGAGCTGAAAGGCACAACGTGCAGGCTTCTTTCAAAAGGGCGAGTTGGGCCCCACAGCATCTTGCTTCCAGCTCTTTGGGAAGCTAAGAAACAACTCGCTCTGCACAGTGGTCTTAAAGCCTAGTGGGAACATCTCTTCCAAAGGCCTGTGAAACGCAGTTTCTTTGCAGGCCTGATCTGGCTGAAGTAGGACTTCTGCTCTGGGTGTGCTACTTTGCCCTAGAGCTGAAAGGCACAACGTGCAGGCTTCTTTCCAAAGGGCGAGTTGGGCCCCACAGCATCTTGCTTCCAGCTCTTTGGGAAGCTAAGAAACAACTCGCTCTGCACAGTGCTCTTACAGCCTACCGGGAACATCTCTTCCAAAGGCCAGTGAAACGCAGTTACTTTGCAGGCCTGATCGGGCTGAAGTAGGACTTCTGCTCTGGGTGTGCTACTTTGCCCTAGAGCTGAAAGGCACAACGTGCAGGCTTCTTTCCAAAGGGCGAGTTGGGCCCCACAGCCTCTTGCTTCCAGCTCTTTGGGAAGCTAAGAAACAACTCGCTCTGCACAGTGCTCTTACAGCCTACCGGGAACATCTCTTCCAAAGGCCTGTGAAACGCAGTTTCTTTGCAGGCCTGATCTGGCTGAAGTAGGACTTCTGCTCTGGGTGTGCTACTTTGCCCTAGAGCTGAAAGGCACAACGTGCAGGCTTCTTTCCAAAGGGCGAGTTGGGCCCCACAGCATCTTGCTTCCAGCTCTTTGGGAAGCTAAGAAACAACTCGCTCTGCACGGTGCTCTTACAGCCTACCGGGAACATCTCTTCCAAAGGCCTGTGGAACGCAGTTTCTTTGCAGGCCTGATCTGGCTGAAGTAGGACTTCTGCTCTGGGTGTGCTACTTTGCCCTAGAGCTGAAAGGCACAACGTGCAGGCTTCTTTCCAAAGGGTGAGTTGGGCCCCACAGCATCTTGCTTCCAGCTCTTTGGGAAGCTAAGAAACAACTCGCTCTGCACAGTGCTCTTACAGCCTAGTGGGAACATGTCTTCCAAAGGCCTGTGAAAGGCAGTTTCTTTGCAGGCCTGATCTGGCTGAAGTAGGACTTCTGCTCTGGGTGTGCTACTTTGCCCTAGAGCTGAAAGGCACAACGTGCAGGCTTCTTTCCAAAGGGCGAGTTGGGCCCCACAGCATCTTGCTTCCAGCTCTTTGGGAAGCTAAGAAACAACTCGCTCTGCACAGTGCTCTTACAGCCTACCGGGAACATCTCTTCCAAAGGCCTGTGAAACGCAGTTTCTTTGCAGGCCTGATCTGGCTGAAGTAGGACTTCTGCTCTGGGTGTGCTACTTTGCCCTAGAGCTGAAAGGCACAACGTGCAGGCTTCTTTCCAAAGGGCGAGTTGGGCCCCACAGCACCTTGCTTCCAGCTCTTTGGGAAGCTAAGAAACAACTCGCTCTGCACAGTGCTCTTACAGCCTAGTGGGAACATCTCTTCCAAAGGCCTGTGAAACGCAGTTTCTTTCCAGGCCTGATCTGGCTGAAGTAGGACTTCTGCTCTGGGTGTGCTACTTTGCCCTAGAGCTGAAAGGCACAACGTGCAGGCTTCTTTCCAAAGGGCGAGTTGGGCCCCACAGCATCTTGCTTCCAGCTCTTTGGGAAGCTAAGAAACAACTCGCTCTGCACAGTGGTCTTACAGCCTAGTGGGAACATCTCTTCCAAAGGCCTGTGAAACGCAGTTTCTTTGCAGGCCTGATCTGGCTGAAGTAGGACTTCTGCTCTGGGTGTGCTACTTTGCCCTAGAGCTGAAAGGCACAACGTGCAGGCTTCTTTCCAAAGGGCGAGTTGGGCCCCACAGCATCTTGCTTCCAGCTCTTTGGGAAGCTAAGAAACAACTCGCTCTGCACAGTGCTCTTACAGCCTACCGGGAACATCTCTTCCAAAGGCCTGTGAAACGCAGTTTCTTTGCAGGCCTGATCTGGCTGAAGTAGGACGTCTGCTCTGGGTGTGCTCCTTTGCCCTAGAGCTGAAAGGCACAACGTGCAGGCTTCTTTCCAAAGGGCGAGTTGGGCCCCACAGCATCTTGCTTCCAGCTCTTTGGGAAGCTAAGAAACAACTCGCTCTGCACAGTGCTCTTACAGCCTACCGGGAACATCTCTTCCAAAGGCCTGTGAAACGCAGTTTCTTTGCAGGCCTGATCTGGCTGAAGTAGGACTTCTGCTCTGGGTGTGCTACTTTGCCCTAGAGCTGAAAGGCACAACGTGCAGGCTTCTTTCCAAAGGGCGAGTTGGGCCCCACAGCATCTTGCTTCCAGCTCTTTGGGAAGCTAAGAAACAACTCGCTCTGCACAGTGCTCTTACAGCCTACGGGGAACATCTCTTCCAAAGGCCTGTGAAACGCAGTTTCTTTGCAGGCCTGATCTGGCTGAAGTAGGACTTCTGCTCTGGGTGTGCTACTTTGCCCTAGAGCTGAAAGGCACAACGTGCAGGCTTCTTTCCAAAGGGTGAGTTGGGCCCCACAGCATCTTGCTTCCAGCTCTTTGGGAAGCTAAGAAACAACTCGCTCTGCACAGTGCTCTTACAGCCTACCGGGAACATCTCTTCCAAAGGCCTGTGAAACGCAGTTTCTTTGCAGGCCTGATCTGGCTGAAGTAGGACTTCTGCTCTGGGGTGCTACTTTGCCCTAGAGCTGAAAGGCACAACGTGCAGGCTTCTTTCCAAAGGGCGAGTTGGGCCCCACAGCATCTTGCTTCCAGCTCTTTGGGAAGCTAAGAAACAACTCGCTCTGCACAGTGCTCTTACAGCCTTCCGGGAACATCTCTTTCAAAGGCCTGTGAAACGCAGTTTCTTTGCAGGCCTGATCCGGCTGAAGTAGGACTTCTGCTCTGGGTGTGCTACTTTGCCCTAGAGCTGAAAGGCACAACGTGCAGGCTTCTTTCCAAAGGGCGAGTTGGGCCCCACAGCATCTTGCTTCCAGCTCTTTGGGAAGCTAAGAAACAACTCGCTCTGCACAGTGCTCTTACAGCCTACCGGGAACATCTCTTCCAAAGGCCTGTGAAACGCAGTTTCTTTGCAGGCCTGATCTGGCTGAAGTAGGACTTCTGCTCTGGGGTGCTACTTTGCCCTAGAGCTGAAAGGCACAACGTGCAGGCTTCTTTCCAAAGGGCGAGTTGGGCCTCACAGCATCTTGCTTCCAGCTCTTTGGGAAGCTAAGAAACAACTCGCTCTGCACAGTGCTCTTACAGCCTACCGGGAACATCTCTTCCAAAGGCCTGTGAAACGCAGTTTCTTTGCAGGCCTGATCTGGCTGAAGTAGGACTTCTGCTCTGGGTGTGCTACTTTGCCCTAGAGCTGAAAGGCACAACGTGCAGGCTTCTTTCCAAAGGGCGAGTTGGGCCCCACAGCATCTTGCTTCCAGCTCTTTGGGAAGCTAAGAAACAACTCGCTCTGCACAGTGCTCTTACAGCCTACCGGGAACATCTCTTCCAAAGGCCTGTGGAACGCAGTTTCTTTGCAGGCCTGATCTGGCTGAAGTAGGACTTCTGCTCTGGGTGTGCTACTTTGCCCTAGAGCTGAAAGGCACAACGTGCAGGCTTCTTTCCAAAGGGCGAGTTGGGCCCCACAGCATCTTGCTTCCAGCTCTTTGGGAAGCTAAGAAACAACTCGCTCTGCACAGTGCTCTTACAGCCTAGTGGGAGCATCTCTTCCAAAGGCCTGTGAAATGCAGTTTCTTTGCAGGCCTGATCTGGCTGAAGTAGGACTTCTGCTCTGGGTGTGCTACTTTGCCCTAGAGCTGAAAGGCACAACGTGCAGGCTTCTTTCCAAAGGGCGAGTTGGGCCCCACAGCATCTTGCTTCCAGCTCTTTGGGAAGCTAAGAAACAACTCGCTCTGCACAGTGCTCTTACAGCCTACCGGGAACATCTCTTCCAAAGGCCTGTGAAACGCAGTTTCTTTGCAGGCCTGATCCGGCTGAAGTAGGACTTCTGCTCTGGGTGTGCTACTTTGCCCTAGAGCTGAAAGGCACAACGTGCAGGCTTCTTTCCAAAGGGCGAGTTGGGCCCCACAGCATCTTGCTTCCAGCTGTTTGGGAAGCTAAGAAACAACTCGCTCTGCACAGTGCTCTTACAGCCTAGTGGGAACATCTCTTCCAAAGGCCTGTGAAACGCAGTTTCTTTGCAGGCCTGATCTGGCTGAAGTAGGACTTCTGCTCTGGGTGTGCTACTTTGCCCTAGAGCTGAAAGGCACAACGTGCAGGCTTCTTTCCAAAGGGCGAGTTGGGCCCCACAGCATCTTGCTTCCAGCTCTTTGGGAAGCTAAGAAACAACTCGCTCTGCACAGTGCTCTTACAGCCTACCGGGAACATCTCTTCCAAAGGCCTGTGAAACGCAGTTTCTTTGCAGGCCTGATCTGGCTGAAGTAGGACTTCTGCTCTGGGTGTGCTACTTTGCCCTAGAGCTGAAAGGCACAACGTGCAGGCTTCTTTCCAAAGGGCGAGTTGGGCCCCACAGCACCTTGCTTCCAGCTCTTTGGGAAGCTAAGAAACAACTCGCTCTGCACAGTGCTCTTACAGCCTAGTGGGAACATCTCTTCCAAAGGCCTGTGAAACGCAGTTTCTTTGCAGGCCTGATGTGGCTGAAGTAGGACTTCCGCTCTGGGTGTGCTACTTTGCCCTAGAGCTGAAAGGCACAACGTGCAGGCTTCTTTCCAAAGGGCGAGTTGGGCCCCACAGCATCTTGCTTCCAGCTCTTTGGGAAGCTAAGAAACAACTCGCTCTGCACTGTGCTCTTACAGCCTAGTGGGAACATCTCTTCCAAAGGCCTGTGAAACGCAGTTTCTTTGCAGGCCTGATCTGGCTGAAGTAGGACTTCTGCTCTGGGTGTGCTACTTTGCCCTAGAGCTGAAAGGCACAACGTGCAGTCTTCTTTCCAAAGGGCCAGTTGGGCCCCACAGCATCTTGCTTCCAGCTCTTTGGGAAGCTAAGAAAAAACTCGCTCTGCACAGTGCTCTTACAGCCTACCGGGAACATCTCTTCCAAAGGCCTGTGAAACGCAGTTTCTTTGCAGGCCTTATCTGGCTGAAGTAGGACTTCTGCTCTGGGTGTGCTACTTTGCCCTAGAGCTGAAAGGCACAACGTGCAGGCTTCTTTCCAAAGGGCGAGTTGGGCCCCACAGCATCTTGCTTCCAGCTCTTTGGGAAGCTAAGAAACAACTCGCTCTGCACAGTGCTCTTACAGCCTAGTGGGAACATCTCTTCCAAAGGCCTGTGAAACGCAGTTTCTTTGCAGGCCTGATCTGGCTGAAGTAGGACTTCTGCTCTGGGTGTGCTGCTTTGCCCTAGAGCTGAAAGGCACAACGTGCAGGCTTCTTTCCAAAGGGCGAGTTGGGCCCCACAGCATCTTGCTTCCAGCTCTTTGGGAAGCTAAGAAACAACTCGCTCTGCACAGTGGTCTTACAGCCTAGAGGGAACATGTCTTCCAAAGGCCTGTGAAAGGCAGTTTCTTTGCAGGCCTGATCTGGCTGAAGTAGGACTTCTGCTCTGGGTGTGCTACTTTGCCCTAGAGCTGAAAGGCACAACGTGCAGGCTTCTTTCCAAAGGGCGAGTTGGGCCCCACAGCATCTTGCTTCCAGCTCTTTGGGAAGCTAAGAAACAACTCG
The DNA here is from genome assembly GCF_041296265.1 of Equus caballus. Taxonomy (NCBI): domain Eukaryota; kingdom Metazoa; phylum Chordata; class Mammalia; order Perissodactyla; family Equidae; genus Equus; species Equus caballus. The sequence continues at coordinate 1,885,184 of NC_091712.1, forward strand.
CTCTGCACAGTGCTCTTACAGCCTACCGGGAACATCTCTTCCAAAGGCCTGTGAAACGCAGTTTCTTTGCAGGCCTGATCTGGCTGAAGTAGGACTTCTGCTCTGGGTGTGCTACTTTGCCCTAGAGCTGAAAGGCACAACGTGCAGGCTTCTTTCCAAAGGGCGAGTTGGGCCCCACAGCATCTTGCTTCCAGCTCTTTGGGAAGCTAAGAAACAACTCGCTCTGCACAGTGCTCTTACAGCCTACCGGGAACATCTCTTCCAAAGGCCAGTGAAACGCAGTTACTTTGCAGGCCTGATCCGGCTGAAGTAGGACTTCTGCTCTGGGTGTGCTACTTTGCCCTAGAGCTGAAAGGCACAACGTGCAGGCTTCTTTCCAAAGGGCGAGTTGGGCCCCACAGCATCTTGCTTCCAGCTCTTTGGGAAGCTAAGAAACAACTCGCTCTGCACAGTGCTCTTGCAGCCTAGTGGGAACATCTCTTCCAAAGGCCTGTGAAACGCAGTTTCTTTGCAGGCCTGATCTGGCTGAAGTAGGACTTCTGCTCTGGGTGTGCTACTTTGCCCTAGAGCTGAAAGGCACAACGTGCAGGCTTCTTTCCAAAGGGCGAGTTGGGCCCCACAGCATCTTGCTTCCAGCTCTTTGGGAAGCTAAGAAACAACTCGCTCTGCACAGTGCTCTTTCAGCCTAGTGGGAACATCTCTTCCAAAGGCCTGTGAAACGCAGTTTCTTTGCAGGCCTGATCTGGCTGAAGTAGGACTTCTGCTCTGGGTGTGCTACTTTGCCCTAGAGCTGAAAGGCACAACGTGCAGGCTTCTTTCCAAAGGGCGAGTTGGGCCCCACAGCATCTTGCTTCCAGCTCTTTGGGAAGCTAAGAAACAACTCGCTCTGCACAGTGCTCTTACAGCCTGGTGGGAACATCTCTTCCAAAGGCCTGTGAAACGCAGTTTCTTTGCAGGCCTGATCTGGCTGAAGTAGGACTTCTGCTCTGGGTGTGCTACTTTGCCCTAGAGCTGAAAGGCACAACGTGCAGGCTTCTTTCCAAAGGGCGAGTTGGGCCCCACAGCATCTTGCTTCCAGCTCTTTGGGAAGCTAAGAAACAACTCGCTCTGCACAGTGCTCTTACAGCCTACCGGGAACATGTCTTCCAAAGGCCTGTGAAAGGCAGTTTCTTTGCAGGCCTGATCTGGCTGAAGTAGGACTTCTGCTCTGGGTGTGCTACTTTGCCCTAGAGCTGAAAGGCACAACGTGCAGGCTTCTTTCCAAAGGGCGAGTTGGGCCCCACAGCATCTTGCTTCCAGCTCTTTGGGAAGCTAAGAAACAACTCGCTCTGCACAGTGCTCTTACAGCCTAGTGGGAACATCTCTTCCAAAGGCCTGTGAAACGCAGTTTCTTTGCAGGCCTGATCTGGCTGAAGTAGGCCTTCTGCTCTGGGTGTGCTACTTTGCCCTAGAGCTGAAAGGCACAACGTGCAGGCTTCTTTCCAAAGGGCGAGTTGGGCCCCACAGCATCTTGCTTCCAGCTCTTTGGGAAGCTAAGAAACAACTCGCTCTGCACAGTGCTCTTACAGCCTAGTGGGAACATCTCTTCCAAAGGCCTGGGAAACGCAGTTTCTTTGCAGGCCTGATCTGGCTGAAGTAGGACTTCTGCTCTGGGTGTGCTACTTTGCCCTAGAGCTGAAAGGCACAACGTGCAGGCTTCTTTCCAAAGGGCGAGTTGGGCCCCACAGCATCTTGCTTCCAGCTCTTTGGGAAGCTAAGAAACAACTCGCTCTGCACAGTGGTCTTAAAGCATAGTGGGAACATCTCTTCCAAAGGCCTGTGAAACGCAGTTTCTTTGCAGGCCTGATCTGGCTGAAGTAGGACTTCTGCTCTGGGTGTGCTACTTTGCCCTAGAGCTGAAAGGCACAACGTGCAGGCTTCTTTCCAAAGGGCGAGTTGGGCCCCACAGCATCTTGCTTCCAGCTCTTTGGGAAGCTAAGAAACAACTCGCTCTGCACAGTGCTCTTACAGCCTAGTGGGAACATCTCTTCCAAAGGCCTGTGAAACGCAGTTTCTTTGCAGGCCTGATCTGGCTGAAGTAGGACTTCTGCTCTGGGTGTGCTGCTTTGCCCTAGAGCTGAAAGGCACAACGTGCAGGCTTCTTTCCAAAGGGCGAGTTGGGCCCCACAGCATCTTGCTTCCAGCTCTTTGGGAAGCTAAGAAACAACTCGCTCTGCACAGTGGTCTTACAGCCTAGAGGGAACATGTCTTCCAAAGGCCTGTGAAAGGCAGTTTCTTTGCAGGCCTGATCTGGCTGAAGTAGGACTTCTGCTCTGGGTGTGCTACTTTGCCCTAGAGCTGAAAGGCACAACGTGCAGGCTTCTTTCCAAAGGGCGAGTTGGGCCCCACAGCATCTTGCTTCCAGCTCTTTGGGAAGCTAAGAAACAACTCGCTCTGCACAGTGCTCTTACAGCCTACCGGGAACATCTCTTCCAAAGGCCTGTGAAACGCAGTTTCTTTGCAGGCCTGATCTGGCTGAAGTAGGACTTCTGCTCTGGGTGTGCTACTTTGCCCTAGAGCTGAAAGGCACAACGTGCAGGCTTCTTTCCAAAGGGCGAGTTGGGCCCCACAGCATCTTGCTTCCAGCTCTTTGGGAAGCTAAGAAACAACTCGCTCTGCACAGTGCTCTTACAGCCTACCGGGAACATCTCTTCCAAAGGCCAGTGAAACGCAGTTACTTTGCAGGCCTGATCCGGCTGAAGTAGGACTTCTGCTCTGGGTGTGCTACTTTGCCCTAGAGCTGAAAGGCACAACGTGCAGGCTTCTTTCCAAAGGGCGAGTTGGGCCCCACAGCATCTTGCTTCCAGCTCTTTGGGAAGCTAAGAAACAACTCGCTCTGCACAGTGCTCTTGCAGCCTAGTGGGAACATCTCTTCCAAAGGCCTGTGAAACGCAGTTTCTTTGCAGGCCTGATCTGGCTGAAGTAGGACTTCTGCTCTGGGTGTGCTACTTTGCCCTAGAGCTGAAAGGCACAACGTGCAGGCTTCTTTCCAAAGGGCGAGTTGGGCCCCACAGCATCTTGCTTCCAGCTCTTTGGGAAGCTAAGAAACAACTCGCTCTGCACAGTGCTCTTTCAGCCTAGTGGGAACATCTCTTCCAAAGGCCTGTGAAACGCAGTTTCTTTGCAGGCCTGATCTGGCTGAAGTAGGACTTCTGCTCTGGGTGTGCTACTTTGCCCTAGAGCTGAAAGGCACAACGTGCAGGCTTCTTTCCAAAGGGCGAGTTGGGCCCCACAGCATCTTGCTTCCAGCTCTTTGGGAAGCTAAGAAACAACTCGCTCTGCACAGTGCTCTTACAGCCTGGTGGGAACATCTCTTCCAAAGGCCTGTGAAACGCAGTTTCTTTGCAGGCCTGATCTGGCTGAAGTAGGACTTCTGCTCTGGGTGTGCTACTTTGCCCTAGAGCTGAAAGGCACAACGTGCAGGCTTCTTTCCAAAGGGCGAGTTGGGCCCCACAGCATCTTGCTTCCAGCTCTTTGGGAAGCTAAGAAACAACTCGCTCTGCACAGTGCTCTTACAGCCTACCGGGAACATGTCTTCCAAAGGCCTGTGAAAGGCAGTTTCTTTGCAGGCCTGATCTGGCTGAAGTAGGACTTCTGCTCTGGGTGTGCTACTTTGCCCTAGAGCTGAAAGGCACAACGTGCAGGCTTCTTTCCAAAGGGCGAGTTGGGCCCCACAGCATCTTGCTTCCAGCTCTTTGGGAAGCTAAGAAACAACTCGCTCTGCACAGTGCTCTTACAGCCTAGTGGGAACATCTCTTCCAAAGGCCTGTGAAACGCAGTTTCTTTGCAGGCCTGATCTGGCTGAAGTAGGCCTTCTGCTCTGGGTGTGCTACTTTGCCCTAGAGCTGAAAGGCACAACGTGCAGGCTTCTTTCCAAAGGGCGAGTTGGGCCCCACAGCATCTTGCTTCCAGCTCTTTGGGAAGCTAAGAAACAACTCGCTCTGCACAGTGCTCTTACAGCCTAGTGGGAACATCTCTTCCAAAGGCCTGGGAAACGCAGTTTCTTTGCAGGCCTGATCTGGCTGAAGTAGGACTTCTGCTCTGGGTGTGCTACTTTGCCCTAGAGCTGAAAGGCACAACGTGCAGGCTTCTTTCCAAAGGGCGAGTTGGGCCCCACAGCATCTTGCTTCCAGCTCTTTGGGAAGCTAAGAAACAACTCGCTCTGCACAGTGGTCTTAAAGCATAGTGGGAACATCTCTTCCAAAGGCCTGTGAAACGCAGTTTCTTTGCAGGCCTGATCTGGCTGAAGTAGGACTTCTGCTCTGGGTGTGCTACTTTGCCCTAGAGCTGAAAGGCACAACGTGCAGGCTTCTTTCCAAAGGGCGAGTTGGGCCCCACAGCATCTTGCTTCCAGCTCTTTGGGAAGCTAAGAAACAACTCGCTCTGCACAGTGCTCTTACAGCCTACCGGGAACATCTCTTCCAAAGGCCTGTGCAACGCAGTTTCTTTGCAGGCCTCATCTGGCTGAAGTAGGACTTCTGCTCTGGGTGTGCTACTTTGCCCTAGAGCTGAAAGGCACAACGTGCAGGCTTCTTTCCAAAGGGCGAGTTGGGCCCCACAGCATCTTGCTTCCAGGTCTTTTTGAAGCTAAGAAACAACTCGCTCTGCACAGTGCTCTTACAGCCTAGTTTGAACATCTCTTCCAAAGGCCTGTGAAACGCAGTTTCTTTGCAGGCCTGATCTGGCTGAAGTAGGACTTCTGCTCTGGGTGTGCTACTTTGCCCTAGAGCTGAGAGGCACAACGTGCAGGCTTCTTTCCAAAGGGCGAGTTGGGCCCCACAGCATCTTGCTTCCAGCTCTTTGGGAAGCTTAGAAACAACTCGCTCTGCACAGTGCTCTTACAGCCTAGTGGGAACATCTCTTCCAAAGGCCTGTGAAACGCAGTTTCTTTGCAGGCCTGATCTGGCTGAAGTAGGACTTCTGCTCTGGGTGTGCTACTTTGCCCTAGAGCTGAAAGGCACAACGTGCAGGCTTCTTTCCAAAGGGCGAGTTGGGCCCCACAGCATCTTGCTTCCAGCTCTTTGGGAAGCTAAGAAACAACTCGCTCTGCACAGTGCTCTTACAGCCTACCGGGAACATCACTTCCAAAGGCCTGTGAAACGCAGTTTCTTTGCAGGCCTGATCTGGCTGAAGTAGGACTTCTGCTCTGGGTGTGCTACTTTGCCCTAGAGCTGAAAGGCACAACGTGCAGGCTTCTTTCCAAAGGGCGAGTTGGGCCCCACAGCATCTTGCTTCCAGCTCTTTGGGAAGCTAAGAAACAACTCGCTCTGCACAGTGCTCTTACAGCCTACCGGGAACATCTCTTCCAAAGGCCTGTGAAACGCAGTTTCTTTGCAGGCCTGATCCGGCTGAAGTAGGACTTCTGCTCTGGGTGTGCTACTTTGCCCTAGAGCTGAAAGGCACAACGTGCAGGCTTCTTTCCAAAGGGCGAGTTGGGCCCCACAGCATCTTGCTTCCAGCTCTTTGGGAAGATAAGAAACAACTCGCTCTGCACAGTGCTCTTACAGCCTACCGGGAACATCTCTTCCAAAGGCCTGTGAAACGCAGTTTCTTTGCAGGCCTGATCTGGCTGAAGTAGGACTTCTGCTCTGGGGTGCTACTTTGCCCTAGAGCTGAAAGGCACAACGTGCAGGCTTCTTTCCAAAGGGCGAGTTGGGCCCCACAGCACCTTGCTTCCAGCTCTTTGGGAAGCTAAGAAACAACTCGCTCTGCACAGTGCTCTTACAGCCTAGTGGGAACATCTCTTCCAAAGGCCTGTGAAACGCAGTTTCTTTGCAGGCCTGATCTGGCTGAAGTAGGACTTCTGCTCTGGGTGTGCTACTTTGCCCTAGAGCTGAAAGGCACAACGTGCAGGCTTCTTTCCAAAGGGCGAGTTGGGCCCCACAGCATCTTGCTTCCAGCTCTTTGGGAAGCTAAGAAACAACTCGCTCTGCACAGTGCTCTTACAGCCTACCGGGAACATCTCTTCCAAAGGCCTGTGAAACGCAGTTTCTTTGCAGGCCTGATCTGGCTGAAGTAGGACTTCTGCTCTGGGTGTGCTACTTTGCCCTAGAGCTGAAAGGCACAACGTGCAGGCTTCTTTCCAAAGGGCGAGTTGGGCCCCACAGCACCTTGCTTCCAGCTCTTTGGGAAGCTAAGAAACAACTCGCTCTGCACAGTGCTCTTACAGCCTAGTGGGAACATCTCTTCCAAAGGCCTGTGAAACGCAGTTTCTTTGCAGGCCTGATCTGGCTGAAGTAGGACTTCTGCTCTGGGTGTGCTACTTTGCCCTAGAACTGAAAGGCACAACGTGCAGGCTTCTTTCCAAAGGGCGAGTTGGGCCCCACAGCATCTTGCTTCCAGCTCTTTGGGAAGCTAAGAAACAACTCGCTCTGCACAGTGCTCTTACAGCCTACCGGGAACATGTCTTCCAAAGGCCTGTGAAACGCAGTTTCTTTGCTGGCCTGATCTGGCTGAAGTAGGACTTCTGCTCTGGGTGTGCTCCTTTGCCCTAGAGCTGAAAGGCACAACGTGCAGGCTTCTTTCCAAAGGGCGAGTTGGGCCCCACAGCATCTTGCTTCCAGCTCTTTGGGAAGCTAAGAAACAACTCGCTCTGCACAGTGCTCTTACAGCCTAGTGGGAACATCTCTTCCAAAGGCCTGGGAAACGCAGTTTCTTTGCAGGCCTGATCTGGCTGAAGTAGGACTTCTGCTCTGGGTGTGCTACTTTGCCCTAGAGCTGAAAGGCACAACGTGCAGGCTTCTTTCCAAAGGGCGAGTTGGGCCCCACAGCATCTTGCTTCCAGCTCTTTGGGAAGCTAAGAAACAACTCGCTCTGCACAGTGCTCTTACAGCCTACCGGGAACATCTCTTCCAAAGGCCTGTGAAACGCAGTTTCTTTGCAGGCCTGATCTGGCTGAAGTAGGACTTCTGCTCTGGGGTGCTACTTTGCCCTAGAGCTGAAAGGCACAACGTGCAGGCTTCTTTCCAAAGGGCGAGTTGGGCCCCACAGCATCTTGCTTCCAGCTCTTTGGGAAGCTAAGAAACAACTCGCTCTGCACAGTGCTCTTACAGCCTACCGGGAACATCTCTTCCAAAGGCCTGTGAAACGCAGTTTCTTTGCAGGCCTGATCCGGCTGAAGTAGGACTTCTGCTCTGGGTGTGCTACTTTGCCCTAGAGCTGAAAGGCACAACGTGCAGGCTTCTTTCCAAAGGGCGAGTTGGGCCCCACAGCATCTTGCTTCCAGCTCTTTGGGAAGCTAAGAAACAACTCGCTCTGCACAGTGCTCTTACAGCCTAGTGGGAACATCTCTTCCAAAGGCCTGTGAAACGCAGTTTCTTTGCAGGCCTGATCTGGCTGAAGTAGGACTTCTGCTCTGGGGTGCTACTTTGCCCTAGAGCTGAAAGGCACAACGTGCAGGCTTCTTTCCAAAGGGCGAGTTGGGCCCCACAGCATCTTGCTTCCAGCTCTTTGGGAAGCTAAGAAACAACTCGCTCTGCACAGTGCTCTTACAGCCTGGTGGGAACATCTCTTCCAAAGGCCTGTGAAACGCAGTTTCTTTGCAGGCCTGATCTGGCTGAAGTAGGACTTCTGCTCTGGGTGTGCTACTTTGCCCTAGAGCTGAAAGGCACAACGTGCAGGCTTCTTTCCAAAGGGCGAGTTGGGCCCCACAGCATCTTGCTTCCAGCTCTTTGGGAAGCTAAGAAACAACTCGCTCTGCACAGTGCTCTTACAGCCTACCGGGAACATCTCTTCCAAAGGCCTGTGAAACGCAGTTTCTTTGCAGGCCTGATCTGGCTGAAGTAGGACTTCTGCTCTGGGTGTGCTACTTTGCCCTAGAGCTGAAAGGCACAACGTGCAGGCTTCTTTCCAAAGGGCGAGTTGGGCCCCACAGCATCTTGCTTCCAGCTCTTTGGGAAGCTAAGAAACAACTCGCTCTGCACAGTGCTCTTACAGCCTAGTGGGAACATCTCTTCCAAAGGCCTGGGAAACGCAGTTTCTTTGCAGGCCTGATCTGGCTGAAGTAGGACTTCTGCTCTGGGTGTGCTACTTTGCCCTAGAGCTGAAAGGCACAACGTGCAGGCTTCTTTCCAAAGGGCGAGTTGGGCCCCACAGCATCTTGCTTCCAGCTCTTTGGGAAGCTAAGAAACAACTCGCTCTGCACAGTGGTCTTAAAGCCTAGTGGGAACATCTCTTCCAAAGGCCTGTGAAACGCAGTTTCTTTGCAGGCCTGATCTGGCTGAAGTAGGACTTCTGCTCTGGGTGTGCTACTTTGCCCTAGAGCTGAAAGGCACAACGTGCAGGCTTCTTTCCAAAGGGCGAGTTGGGCCCCACAGCATCTTGCTTCCAGCTCTTTGGGAAGCTAAGAAACAACTCGCTCTGCACAGTGCTCTTACAGCCTACCGGGAACATCTCTTCCAAAGGCCTGTGAAACGCAGTTTCTTTGCAGGCCTGATCTGGCTGAAGTAGGACTTCTGCTCTGGGTGTGCTACTTTGCCCTAGAGCTGAAAGGCACAACGTGCAGGCTTCTTTCCAAAGGGCGAGTTGGGCCCCACAGCATCTTGCTTCCAGCTCTTTTTGAAGCTAAGAAACAACTCGCTCTGCACAGTGCTCTTACAGCCTAGTTTGAACATCTCTTCCAAAGGCCTGTGAAACGCAGTTTCTTTGCAGGCCTGATCTGGCTGAAGTAGGACTTCTGCTCTGGGTGTGCTACTTTGCCCTAGAGCTGAGAGGCACAACGTGCAGGCTTCTTTCCAAAGGGCGAGTTGGGCCCCACAGCATCTTGCTTCCAGCTCTTTGGGAAGCTAAGAAACAACTCGCTCTGCACAGAGCTCTTACAGCCTACCGGGAACATCTCTTCCAAAGGCCTGTGAAACGCAGTTTCTTTGCAGGCCTGATCTGGCTGAAGTAGGACTTCTGCTCTGGGTGTGCTACTTTGCCCTAGAGCTGAAAGGCACAACGTGCAGGCTTCTTTCCAAAGGGCGAGTTGGGCCCCACAGCATCTTGCTTCCAGCTCTTTGGGAAGCTAAGAAACAACTCGCTCTGCACAGTGCTCTTTCAGCCTAGTGGGAACATCTCTTCCAAAGGCCTGTGAAACGCAGTTTCTTTGCAGGCCTGATCTGGCTGAAGTAGGACTTCTGCTCTGGGTGTGCTACTTTGCCCTAGAGCTGAAAGGCACAACGTGCAGGCTTCTTTCCAAAGGGCGAGTTGGGCCCCACAGCATCTTGCTTCCAGCTCTTTGGGAAGCTAAGAAACAACTCGCTCTGCACAGTGCTCTTACAGCCTACCGGGAACATCTCTTCCAAAGGCCTGTGAAACGCAGTTTCTTTGCAGGCCTGATCTGGCTGAAGTAGGACTTCTGCTCTGGGTGTGCTACTTTGCCCTAGAGCTGAAAGGCACAACGTGCAGGCTTCTTTCCAAAGGGCGAGTTGGGCCCCACAGCATCTTGCTTCCAGCTCTTTGGGAAGCTAAGAAACAACTCGCTCTGCACAGTGCTCTTACAGCCTGGTGGGAACATCTCTTCCAAAGGCCTGTGAAACGCAGTTTCTTTGCAGGCCTGATCTGGCTGAAGTAGGACTTCTGCTCTGGGTGTGCTACTTTGCCCTAGAGCTGAAAGGCACAACGTGCAGGCTTCTTTCCAAAGGGCGAGTTGGGCCCCACAGCATCTTGCTTCCAGCTCTTTGGGAAGCTAAGAAACAACTCGCTCTGCACAGTGCTCTTACAGCCTACCGGGAACATGTCTTCCAAAGGCCTGTGAAAGGCAGTTTCTTTGCAGGCCTGATCTGGCTGAAGTAGGACTTCTGCTCTGGGTGTGCTACTTTGCCCTAGAGCTGAAAGGCACAACGTGCAGGCTTCTTTCCAAAGGGCGAGTTGGGCCCCACAGCATCTTGCTTCCAGCTCTTTGGGAAGCTAAGAAACAACTCGCTCTGCACAGTGCTCTTACAGCCTAGTGGGAACATCTCTTCCAAAGGCCTGTGAAACGCAGTTTCTTTGCAGGCCTGATCTGGCTGAAGTAGGCCTTCTGCTCTGGGTGTGCTACTTTGCCCTAGAGCTGAGAGGCACAACGTGCAGGCTTCTTTCCAAAGGGCGAGTTGGGCCCCACAGCATCTTGCTTCCAGCTCTTTGGGAAGCTAAGAAACAACTCGCTCTGCACAGTGCTCTTACAGCCTAGTGGGAACATCTCTTCCAAAGGCCTGGGAAACGCAGTTTCTTTGCAGGACTGATCTGGCTGAAGTAGGACTTCTGCTCTGGGTGTGCTACTTTGCCCTAGAGCTGAAAGGCACAACGTGCAGGCTTCTTTCCAAAGGGCGAGTTGGGCCCCACAGCATCTTGCTTCCAGCTCTTTGGGAAGCTAAGAAACCACTCGCTCTGCACAGTGGTCTTAAAGCCTAGTGGGAACATCTCTTCCAAAGGCCTGTGAAACGCAGTTTCTTTGCAGGCCTGATCTGGCTGAAGTAGGACTTCTGCTCTGGGTGTGCTACTTTGCCCTAGAGCTGAAAGGCACAACGTGCAGGCTTCTTTCCAAAGGGCGAGTTGGGCCCCACAGCATCTTGCTTCCAGCTCTTTGGGAAGCTAAGAAACAACTCGCTCTGCACAGTGCTCTTATAGCCTACCGGGAACATCTCTTCCAAAGGCCTGTGAAACGCAGTTTCTTTGCAGGCCTCATCTGGGTGAAGTAGGACTTCTGCTCTGGGTGTGCTACTTTGCCCTAGAGCTGAAAGGCACAACGTGCAGGCTTCTTTCCAAAGGGCGAGTTGGGCCCCACAGCATCTTGCTTCCAGCTCTTTTTGAAGCTAAGAAACAACTCGCTCTGCACAGTGCTCTTACAGCCTAGTTTGAACATCTCTTCCAAAGGCCTGTGAAACGCAGTTTCTTTGCAGGCCTGATCTGGCTGAAGTAGGACTTCTGCTCTGGGTGTGCTACTTTGCCCTAGAGCTGAGAGGCACAACGTGCAGGCTTCTTTCCAAAGGGCGAGTTGGGCCCCACAGCATCTTGCTTCCAGCTCTTTGGGAAGCTAAGAAACAACTCGCTCTGCACAGTGGTCTTACAGCATAGTGGGAACATCTCTTCCAAAGGCCTGTGAAACGCAGTTTCTTTGCAGGCCTGATCTGGCTGAAGTAGGACTTCTGCTCTGGGTGTGCTACTTTGCCCTAGAGCTGAAAGGCACAACGTGCAGGCTTCTTTCCAAAGGGCGAGTTGGGCCCCACAGCATCTTGCTTCCAGCTCTTTGGCAAGCTAAGAAACAACTCGCTCTGCACAGTGCTCTTACAGCCTACCGGGAACATCTCTTCCAAAGGCCTGTGAAACGCAGTTTGTTTGCAGGCCTGATCTGGCTGAAGTAGGACTTCTGCTCTGGGTGTGCTACTTTGCCCTAGAGCTGAAAGGCACAACGTGCAGGCTTCTTTCCAAAGGGCGAGTTGGGCCCCACAGCATCTTGCTTCCAGCTCTTTGGGAAGCTAAGAAACAACTCGCTCTGCACAGTGCTCTTACAGCCTACCGGGAACATCTCTTCCAAAGGCCTTTGAAACGCAGTTTCTTTGCAGGCCTTATCTGGCTGAAGTAGGACTTCTGCTCTGGGTGTGCTACTTTGCCCTAGAGCTGAAAGGCACAACGTGCAGGCTTCTTTCCAAAGGGCCAGTTGGGCCCCACAGCATCTTGCTTCCAGCTCTTTGGGAAGCTAAGAAACAACTCGCTCTGCACAGTGCTCTTACAGCCTACCGGGAACATCTCTTCCAAAGGCCTGGGAAACGCAGTTTCTTTGCAGGTCTGATCTGGCTGAAGTAGGACTTCTGCTCTGGGTGTGCTACTTTGCCCTAGAGCTGAAAGGCACAACGTGCAGTCTTCTTTCCAAAGGGCGAGTTGGGCCCCACAGCATCTTGCTTCCAGCTCTTTGGGAAGCTAAGAAACAACTCGCTCTGCACAGTGGTCTTAAAGCCTAGTGGGAACATCTCTTCCAAAGGCCTGTGAAACGCAGTTTCTTTGCAGGCCTGATCTGGCTGAAGTAGGACTTCTGCTCTGGGTGTGCTACTTTGCCCTAGAGCTGAAAGGCACAACGTGCAGACTTCTTTCCAAAGGGCGAGTTGGGCCCCACAGCATCTTGCTTCCAGCTCTTTGGGAAGCTAAGAAACAACTCGCTCTGCACAGTGCTCTTACAGCCTACCGGGAACATCTCTTCCAAAGGCCTGTGAAACGCAGTTTCTTTGCAGGCCTGATCTGGCTGAAGTAGGACTTCTGCTCTGGGGTGCTACTTTGCCCTAGAGCTGAAAGGCACAACGTGCAGGCTTCTTTCCAAAGGGCGAGTTGGGCCCCACAGCATCTTGCTTCCAGCTCTTTGGGAAGCTAAGAAACAACTCGCTCTGCACAGTGCTCTTACAGCCTACCGGGAACATCTCTTCCAAAGGCCTGTGAAACGCAGTTTCTTTGCAGGCCTGATCTGGCTGAAGTAGGACTTCTGCTCTGGGTGTGCTACTTTGCCCTAGAGCTGAAAGGCACAACGTGCAGGCTTCTTTCCAAAGGGCGAGTTGGGCCCCACAGCATCTTGCTTCCAGCTCTTTGGGAAGCTAAGAAACAACTCGCTCTGCACAGTGCTCTTACAGCCTACCGGGAACATCTCTTCCAAAGGCCTTTGAAACGCAGTTTCTTTGCAGGCCTTATCTGGCTGAAGTAGGACTTCTGCTCTGGGTGTGCTACTTTGCCCTAGAGCTGAAAGGCACAACGTGCAGGCTTCTTTCCAAAGGGCGAGTTGGGCCCCACAGCATCTTGCTTCCAGCTCTTTGGGAAGCTAAGAAACAACTCTCTCTGCACAGTGTTCTTACAGCCTAGTGGGAACATCTCTTCCAAAGGCCGGTGAAACGCACTTTCTTTGCAGGCCTGATCTGGCTGAAGTAGGACTTCTGCTCTGGGTGTGCTACTTTGCCCTAGAGCTGAAAGGCACAACGTGCAGGCTTCTTTCCAAAGGGCGAGTTGGGCCCCACAGCATCTTGCTTCCAGCTCTTTGGGAAGCTAAGAAACAACTCGCTCTGCACAGTGCTCTTACAGCCTACCGGGAACATCTCTTCCAAAGGCCTGTGAAACGCAGTTTCTTTGCAGGCCTGATCTGGCTGAAGTAGGACTTCTGCTCTGGGTGTGCTACTTTGCCCTAGAGCTGAAAGGCACAACGTGCAGGCTTCTTTCCAAAGGGCGAGTTGGGCCCCACAGCATCTTGCTTCCAGCTCTTTGGGAAGCTAAGAAACAACTCGCTCTGCACAGTGCTCTTACAGCCTACCGGGAACATCTCTTCCAAAGGCCTTTGAAACGCAGTTTCTTTGCAGGCCTTATCTGGCTGAAGTAGGACTTCTGCTCTGGGTGTGCTACTTTGCCCTAGAGCTGAAAGGCACAACGTGCAGGCTTCTTTCCAAAGGGCCAGTTGGGCGCCACAGCATCTTGCTTCCAGCTCTTTGGGAAGCTAAGAAACAACTCGCTCTGCACAGTGTTCTTACAGCCTAGTGGGAACATCTCTTCCAAAGGCCGGTGAAACGCAGTTTCTTTGCAGGCCTGATCTGGCTGAAGTAGGACTTCTGCTCTGGGTGTGCTACTTTGCCCTAGAGCTGAAAGGCACAACGTGCAGGCTTCTTTCCAAAGGGCGAGTTGGGCCCCACAGCATCTTGCTTCCAGCTCTTTGGGAAGCTAAGAAACAACTCGCTCTGCACAGTGCTCTTACAGCCTACCGGGAACATCTCTTCCAAAGGCCTGTGAAACGCAGTTTGTTTGCAGGCCTGATCTGGCTGAAGTAGGACTTCTGCTCTGGGTGTGCTACTTTGCCCTAGAGCTGAAAGGCACAACGTGCAGGCTTCTTTCCAAAGGGCGAGTTGGGCCCCACAGCATCTTGCTTCCAGCTCTTTGGGAAGCTAAGAAACAACTCGCTCTGCACAGTGCTCTTACAGCCTACCGGGAACATCTCTTCCAAAGGCCTGTGAAAGGCAGTTTCTTTGCAGGCCTTATCTGGCTGAAGTAGGACTTCTGCTCTGGGTGTGCTACTTTGCCCTAGAGCTGAAAGGCACAACGTGCAGGTTTCTTTCCAAAGGGCGAGTTGGGCCCCACAGCATCTTGCTTCCAGCTCTTTGGGAAGCTAAGAAACAACTCGCTCTGCACAGTGGTCTTAAAGCCTAGTGGGAACATCTCTTCCAAAGGCCTGTGAAACGCAGTTTCTTTGCAGGCCTGATCTGGCTGAAGTAGGACTTCTGCTCTGGGTGTGCTACTTTGCCCTAGAGCTGAAAGGCACAACGTGCAGACTTCTTTCCAAAGGGTGAGTTGGGCCCCACAGCATCTTGCTTCCAGCTCTTTGGGAAGCTAAGAAACAACTCGCTCTGCACAGTGCTCTTACAGCCTACCGGGAACATCTCTTCCAAAGGCCTGTGAAATGCAGTTTCTTTGCAGGCCTGATCTGGCTGAAGTAGGACTTCTGCTCTGGGGTGCTACTTTGCCCTAGAGCTGAAAGGCACAACGTGCAGGCTTCTTTCCAAAGGGCGAGTTGGGCCCCACAGCATCTTGCTTCCAGCTCTTTGGGAAGCTAAGAAACAACTCGCTCTACACAGTGCTCTTACAGCCTAGTGGGAACATCTCTTCCAAAGGCCTGTGAAACGCAGTTTCTTTGCAGGCCTGATCTGGCTGAAGTAGGACTTCTGCTCTGGGTGTGCTACTTTGCCCTAGAGCTGAAAGGCACAACGTGCAGGCTTCTTTCCAAAGGGCGAGTTGGGCCCCACAGCATCTTGCTTCCAGCTCTTTGGGAAGCTAAGAAACAACTCGCTCTGCACAGTGCTCTTACAGCCTACCGGGAACATCTCTTCCAAAGGCCTGTGAAATGCAGTTTCTTTGCAGGCCTTATCCGGCTGAAGTAGGACTTCTGCTCTGGGTGTGCTACTTTGCCCTAGAGCTGAAAGGCACAACGTGCAGGCTTCTTTCCAAAGGGCGAGTTGGGCCCCACAGCATCTTGCTTCCAGCTCTTTGGGAAGCTAAGAAACAACTCGCTCTGCACAGTGCTCTTACAGCCTAGTGGGAACATCTCTTCCAAAGGCCTGGGAAACGCAGTTTCTTTGCAGGCCTGATCTGGCTGAAGTAGGACTTCTGCTCTGGGTGTGCTACGTTGCCCTAGAGCTGAAAGGCACAACGTGCAGGCTTCTTTCCAAAGGGCGAGTTGGGCCCCACAGCATCTTGCTTCCAGCTCTTTGGGAAGCTAAGAAACAACTCGCTCTGCACAGTGCTCTAACAGCCTAGTGGGAACATCTCTTCCAAAGGCCTGTGAAACGCAGTTGCTTTGCAGGCCTGATCTGGCTGAAGTAGGACTTCTGCTCTGGGTGTGCTACTTTGCCCTAGAGCTGAAAGGCACAACGTGCAGGCTTCTTTCCAAAGGGCGAGTTGGGCCCCACAGCATCTTGCTTCCAGCTCTTTGGGAAGCTAAGAAACAACTCGCTCTGCACAGTGCTCTTACAGCCTACCGGGAACATCTCTTCCAAAGGCCTGTGAAACGCAGTTTCTTTGCAGGCCTTATCCGGCTGAAGTAGGACTTCTGCTCTGGGTGTGCTACTTTGCCCTAGAGCTGAAAGGCACAACGTGCAGGCTTCTTTCCAAAGGGCGAGTTGGGCCCCACAGCATCTTGCTTCCAGCTCTTTGGGAAGCTAAGAAACAACTCGCTCTGCACAGTGCTCTTACAGCCTAGTGGGAACATCTCTTCCAAAGGCCTGGGAAACGCAGTTTCTTTGCAGGCCTGATCTGGCTGAAGTAGGACTTCTGCTCTGGGTGTGCTACGTTGCCCTAGAGCTGAAAGGCACAACGTGCAGGCTTCTTTCCAAAGGGCGAGTTGGCCCCCACAGCATCTTGCTTCCAGCTCTTTGGGAAGCTAAGAAACAACTCGCTCTGCACAGTGCTCTTACAGCCTAGTGGGAACATCTCTTCCAAAGGCCTGTGAAACGCAGTTGCTTTGCAGGCCTGATCTGGCTGAAGTAGGACTTCTGCTCTGGGTGTGCTACTTTGCCCTAGAGCTGAAAGGCACAACGTGCAGGCTTCTTTCCAAAGGGCGAGTTGGGCCCCACAGCATCTTGCTTCCAGCTCTTTGGGAAGCTAAGAAACAACTCGCTCTGCACAGTGCTCTTACAGCCTAGTGGGAACATCTCTTCCAAAGGCCTGGGAAACGCAGTTTCTTTGCAGGCCTGATCTGGCTGAAGTAGGACTTCTGCTCTGGGTGTGCTACTTTGCCCTAGACCTGAAAGGCACAACGTGCAGTCTTCTTTCCAAAGGGCGAGTTGGGCCCCACAGCATCTTGCTTCCAGCTCTTTGGGAAGCTAAGAAACAACTCGCTCTGCACAGTGCTCTTACAGCCTACCGGGAACATCTCTTCCAAAGGCCTGTGAAACGCAGTTTCTTTGCAGGCCTGATCTGGCTGAAGTAGGACTTCTGCTCTGGGTGTGCTACTTTGCCCTAGAGCTGAAAGGCACAACGTGCAGGCTTCTTTCCAAAGGGCGAGTTGGGCCCCACAGCATCTTGCTTCCAGCTCTTTGGGAAGCTAAGAAACAACTCGCTCTGCACAGTGCTCTTACAGCCTAGTGGGAACATCTCTTCCAAAGGCCTGGGAAACGCAGTTTCTTTGCAGGTCTGATCTGGCTGAAGTAGGACTTCTGCTCTGGGTGTGCTACTTTGCCCTAGAGCTGAAAGGCACAACGTGCAGGCTTCTTTCCAAAGGGCGAGTTGGGCCCCACAGCATCTTGCTTCCAGCTCTTTGGGAAGCTAAGAAACAACTCGCTCTGCACAGTCTTCTTAAAGCCTAGTGGGAACATCTCTTCCAAAGGCCTGTGAAACGCAGTTTCTTTGCAGGCCTGATCTGGCTGAAGTAGGACTTCTGCTCTGGGTGTGCTACTTTGCCCTAGAGCTGAAAGGCACAACGTGCAGGCTTCTTTCCAAAGGGCGAGTTGGGCCCCACAGCATCTTGCTTCCAGCTCTTTGGGAAGCTAAGAAACAACTCGCTCTGCACAGTGCTCTTACAGCCTACCGGGAACATCTCTTCCAAAGGCCTGTGAAACGCAGTTTCTTTGCAGGCCTGATCCGGCTGAAGTAGGACTTCTGCTCTGGGTGTGCTACTTTGCCCTAGAGCTGAAAGGCACAACGTGCAGGCTTCTTTCCAAAGGGCGAGTTGGGCCCCACAGCATCTTGCTTCCAGCTCTTTGGGAAGCTAAGAAACAACTCGCTCTGCACAGTGCTCTTACAGCCTACCGGGAACATCTCTTCCAAAGGCCTGTGAAACGCAGTTTCTTTGCAGGCCTGATCTGGCTGAAGTAGGACTTCTGCTCTGGGTGTGCTACTTTGCCCTGGAGCTGAAAGGCACAACGTGCAGGCTTCTTTCCAAAGGGCGAGTTGGGCCCCACAGCATCTTGCTTCCAGCTCTTGGGAAGCTAAGAAACAACTCGCTCTGCACAGTGCTCTTACAGCCTACCGGGAACATCTCTTCCAAAGGCCTGTGAAACGCAGTTTCTTTGCAGGCCTGATCTGGCTGAAGTAGGACTTCTGCTCTGGGTGTGCTACTTTGCCCTAGAGCTGAAAGGCACAACGTGCAGACTTCTTTCCAAAGGGCGAGTTGGGCCCCACAGCATCTTGCTTCCAGCTCTTTGGGAAGCTAAGAAACAACTCGCTCTGAACAGTGCTCTTACAGCCTACCGGGAACATCTCTTCCAAAGGCCTGTGAAACGCAGTTTCTTTGCAGGCCTGATCTGGCTGAAGTAGGACTTCTGCTCTGGGGTGCTACTTTGCCCTAGAGCTGAAAGGCACAACGTGCAGGCTTCTTTCCAAAGGGCGAGTTGGGCCCCACAGCATCTTGCTTCCAGCTCTTTGGGAAGCTAAGAAACAACTCGCTCTGCACAGTGCTCTTACAGCCTAGTGGGAACATCTCTTCCAAAGGCCTGTGAAACGCAGTTTCTTTGCAGGCCTGATCTGGCTGAAGTAGGACTTCTGCTCTGGGTGTGCTACTTTGCCCTGGAGCTGAAAGGCACAACGTGCAGGCTTCTTTCCAAAGGGCGAGTTGGGCCCCACAGCATCTTGCTTCCAGCTCTTTGGGAAGCTAAGAAACAACTCGCTCTGCACAGTGCTCTTACAGCCTAGTGGGAACATCTCTTCCAAAGGCCTGGGAAACGCAGTTTCTTTGCAGGTCTGATCTGGCTGAAGTAGGACTTCTGCTCTGGGTGTGCTACTTTGCCCTAGAGCTGAAAGGCACAACGTGCAGGCTTCTTTCCAAAGGGCGAGTTGGGCCCCACAGCATCTTGCTTCCAGCTCTTTGGGAAGCTAAGAAACAACTCGCTCTGCACAGTGCTCTTACAGCCTACCGGGAACATCTCTTCCAAAGGCCTGTGAAACGCAGTTTCTTTGCAGGCCTGATCTGGCTGAAGTAGGACTTCTGCTGTGGGTGTGCTACTTTGCCCTACAGCTGAAAGGCACAACGTGCAGGCTTCTTTCCAAAGGGCGAGTTGGGCCCCACAGCATCTTGCTTCCAGCTCTTTGGGAAGCTAAGAAACAACTCTCTCTGCACAGTGTTCTTACAGCCTAGTGGGAACATCTCTTCCAAAGGCCGGTGAAACGCAGTTTCTTTGCAGGCCTGATCTGGCTGAAGTAGGACTTCTGCTCTGGGTGTGCTACTTTGCCCTAGAGCTGAAAGGCACAACGTGCAGGCTTCTTTCCAAAGGGCGAGTTGGGCCCCACAGCATCTTGCTTCCAGCTCTTTGGGAAGCTAAGAAACAACTCGCTCTGCACAGTGCTCTTACAGCCTACCGGGAACATCTCTTCCAAAGGCCTGTGAAACGCAGTTTCTTTGCAGGCCTGATCTGGCTGAAGTAGGACTTCTGCTCTGGGTGTGCTACTTTGCCCTAGAGCTGAAAGGCACAACGTGCAGGCTTCTTTCCAAAGGGCGAGTTGGGCCCCACAGCATCTTGCTTCCAGCTCTTTGGGAAGCTAAGAAACAACTCGCTCTGCACAGTGCTCTTACAGCCTACCGGGAACATCTCTTCCAAAGGCCTTTGAAACGCAGTTTCTTTGCAGGCCTTATCTGGCTGAAGTAGGACTTCTGCTCTGGGTGTGCTACTTTGCCCTAGAGCTGAAAGGCACAACGTGCAGGCTTCTTTCCAAAGGGCCAGTTGGGCCCCACAGCATCTTGCTTCCAGCTCTTTGGGAAGCTAAGAAACAACTCGCTCTGCACAGTGTTCTTACAGCCTAGTGGGAACATCTCTTCCAAAGGCCGGTGAAACGCAGTTTCTTTGCAGGCCTGATCTGGCTGAAGTAGGACTTCTGCTCTGGGTGTGCTACTTTGCCCTAGAGCTGAAAGGCACAACGTGCAGGCTTCTTTCCAAAGGGCGAGTTGGGCCCCACAGCATCTTGCTTCCAGCTCTTTGGGAAGCTAAGAAACAACTCGCTCTGCACAGTGCTCTTACAGCCTACCGGGAACATCTCTTCCAAAGGCCTGTGAAACGCAGTTTCTTTGCAGGCCTGATCTGGCTGAAGTAGGACTTCTGCTCTGGGTGTGCTACTTTGCCCTAGAGCTGAAAGGCACAACGTGCAGGCTTCTTTCCAAAGGGCGAGTTGGGCCCCACAGCATCTTGCTTCCAGCTCTTTGGGAAGCTAAGAAACAACTCGCTCTGCACAGTGCTCTTACAGCCTACCGGGAACATCTCTTCCAAAGGCCTTTGAAACGCAGTTTCTTTGCAGGCCTTATCTGGCTGAAGTAGGACTTCTGCTCTGGGTGTGCTACTTTGCCCTAGAGCTGAAAGGCACAACGTGCAGGCTTCTTTCCAAAGGGCCAGTTGGGCCCCACAGCATCTTGCTTCCAGCTCTTTGGGAAGCTAAGAAACAACTCGCTCTGCACAGTGCTCTTACAGCCTAGTGGGAACATCTCTTCCAAAGGCCTGTGAAACGCAGTTTCTTTGCAGGTCTGATCTGGCTGAAGTAGGACTTCTGCTCTGGGTGTGCTACTTTGCCCTAGAGCTGAAAGGCACAACGTGCAGTCTTCTTTCCAAAGGGCGAGTTGGGCCCCACAGCATCTTGCTTCCAGCTCTTTGGGAAGCTAAGAAACAACTCGCTCTGCACAGTGGTCTTAAAGCCTAGTGGGAACATCTCTTCCAAAGGCCTGTGAAACGCAGTTTCTTTGCAGGCCTGATCTGGCTGAAGTAGGACTTCTGCTCTGGGTGTGCTACTTTGCCCTGGAGCTGAAAGGCACAACGTGCAGGCTTCTTTCCAAAGGGCGAGTTGGGCCCCACAGCATCTTGCTTCCAGCTCTTGGGAAGCTAAGAAACAACTCGCTCTGCACAGTGCTCTTACAGCCTACCGGGAACATCTCTTCCAAAGGCCTGTGAAACGCAGTTTCTTTGCAGGCCTGATCTGGCTGAAGTAGGACTTCTGCTCTGGGTGTGCTACTTTGCCCTAGAGCTGAAAGGCACAACGTGCAGACTTCTTTCCAAAGGGCGAGTTGGGCCCCACAGCATCTTGCTTCCAGCTCTTTGGGAAGCTAAGAAACAACTCGCTCTGCACAGTGCTCTTACAGCCTACCGGGAACATCTCTTCCAAAGGCCTGTGAAACGCAGTTTCTTTGCAGGTCTGATCTGGCTGAAGTAGGACTTCTGCTCTGGGTGTGCTACTTTGCCCTAGAGCTGAAAGGCACAACGTGCAGGCTTCTTTCCAAAGGGCGAGTTGGGCCCCACAGCATCTTGCTTCCAGCTCTTTGGGAAGCTAAGAAACAACTCGATCTGCACAGTCTTCTTAAAGCCTAGTGGGAACATCTCTTCCAAAGGCCTGTGAAACGCAGTTTCTTTGCAGGCCTGATCTGGCTGAAGTAGGACTTCTGCTCTGGGTGTGCTACTTTGCCCTAGAGCTGAAAGGCACAACGTGCAGGCTTCTTTCCAAAGGGCGAGTTGGGCCCCACAGCATCTTGCTTCCAGCTCTTTGGGAAGCTAAGAAACAACTCGCTCTGCACAGTGCTCTTACAGCCTACCGGGAACATCTCTTCCAAAGGCCTGTGAAACGCAGTTTCTTTGCAGGCCTGATCCGGCTGAAGTAGGACTTCTGCTCTGGGTGTGCTACTTTGCCCTAGAGCTGAAAGGCACAACGTGCAGGCTTCTTTCCAAAGGGCGAGTTGGGCCCCACAGCATCTTGCTTCCAGCTCTTTGGGAAGCTAAGAAACAACTCGCTCTGCACAGTGCTCTTACAGCCTACCGGGAACATCTCTTCCAAAGGCCTGTGAAACGCAGTTTCTTTGCAGGCCTGATCTGGCTGAAGTAGGACTTCTGCTGTGGGTGTGCTACTTTGCCCTACAGCTGAAAGGCACAACGTGCAGGCTTCTTTCCAAAGGGCGAGTTGGGCCCCACAGCATCTTGCTTCCAGCTCTTTGGGAAGCTAAGAAACAACTCTCTCTGCACAGTGTTCTTACAGCCTAGTGGGAACATCTCTTCCAAAGGCCGGTGAAACGCAGTTTCTTTGCAGGCCTGATCTGGCTGAAGTAGGACTTCTGCTCTGGGTGTGCTACTTTGCCCTAGAGCTGAAAGGCACAACGTGCAGGCTTCTTTCCAAAGGGCGAGTTGGGCCCCACAGCATCTTGCTTCCAGCTCTTTGGGAAGCTAAGAAACAACTCGCTCTGCACAGTGCTCTTACAGCCTACCGGGAACATCTCTTCCAAAGGCCTGTGAAACGCAGTTTCTTTGCAGGCCTGATCTGGCTGAAGTAGGACTTCTGCTCTGGGTGTGCTACTTTGCCCTAGAGCTGAAAGGCACAACGTGCAGGCTTCTTTCCAAAGGGCGAGTTGGGCCCCACAGCATCTTGCTTCCAGCTCTTTGGGAAGCTAAGAAACAACTCGCTCTGCACAGTGCTCTTACAGCCTACCGGGAACATCTCTTCCAAAGGCCTTTGAAACGCAGTTTCTTTGCAGGCCTTATCTGGCTGAAGTAGGACTTCTGCTCTGGGTGTGCTACTTTGCCCTAGAGCTGAAAGGCACAACGTGCAGGCTTCTTTCCAAAGGGCCAGTTGGGCCCCACAGCATCTTGCTTCCAGCTCTTTGGGAAGCTAAGAAACAACTCGCTCTGCACAGTGTTCTTACAGCCTAGTGGGAACATCTCTTCCAAAGGCCGGTGAAATGCAGTTTCTTTGCAGGCCTGATCTGGCTGAAGTAGGACTTCTGCTCTGGGTGTGCTACTTTGCCCTAGAGCTGAAAGGCACAACGTGCAGGCTTCTTTCCAAAGGGCGAGTTGGGCCCCACAGCATCTTGCTTCCAGCTCTTTGGGAAGCTAAGAAACAACTCGCTCTGCACAGTGCTCTTACAGCCTACCGGGAACATCTCTTCCAAAGGCCTGTGAAACGCAGTTTCTTTGCAGGCCTTATCTGGCTGAAGTAGGACTTCTGCTCTGGGTGTGCTACTTTGACCTAGAGCTGAAAGGCACAACGTGCAGGCTTCTTTCCAAAGGGCCAGTTGGGCCCCACAGCATCTTGCTTCCAGCTCTTTGGGAAGCTAAGAAACAACTCGCTCTGCACAGTGCTCTTACAGCCTAGTGGGAACATCTCTTCCAAAGGCCTGGGAAACGCAGTTTCTTTGCAGGTCTGATCTGGCTGAAGTAGGACTTCTGCTCTGGGTGTGCTACTTTGCCCTAGAGCTGAAAGGCACAACGTGCAGTCTTCTTTCCAAAGGGCGAGTTGGGCCCCACAGCATCTTGCTTCCAGCTCTTTGGGAAGCTAAGAAACAACTCGCTCTGCACAGTGGTCTTAAAGCCTAGTGGGAACATCTCTTCCAAAGGCCTGTGAAACGCAGTTTCTTTGCAGGCCTGATCTGGCTGAAGTAGGACTTCTGCTCTGGGTGTGCTACTTTGCCCTAGAGCTGAAAGGCACAACGTGCAGACTTCTTTCCAAAGGGCGAGTTGGGCCCCACAGCATCTTGCTTCCAGCTCTTTGGGAAGCTAAGAAACAACTCGCTCTGCACAGTGCTCTTACAGCCTACCGGGAACATCTCTTCCAAAGGCCTGGGAAACGCAGTTTCTTTGCAGGCCTGATCTGGCTGAAGTAGGACTTCTGCTCTGGGGTGCTACTTTGCCCTAGAGCTGAAAGGCACAACGTGCAGGCTTCTTTCCAAAGGGCGAGTTGGGCCCCACAGCATCTTGCTTCCAGCTCTTTGGGAAGCTAAGAAACAACTCGCTCTGCACAGTGCTCTTACAGCCTAGTGGGAACATCTCTTCCAAAGGCCTGTGAAACGCAGTTTCTTTGCAGGCCTGATCTGGCTGAAGTAGGACTTCTGCTCTGGGTGTGCTACTTTGCCCTAGAGCTGAAAGGCACAACGTGCAGGCTTCTTTCCAAAGGGCGAGTTGGGCCCCACAGCATCTTGCTTCCAGCTCTTTGGGAAGCTAAGAAACAACTCGCTCTGCACAGTGCTCTTACAGCCTACCGGGAACATCTCTTCCAAAGGCCTGTGAAACGCAGTTTCTTTGCAGGCCTTATCCGGCTGAAGTAGGACTTCTGCTCTGGGTGTGCTACTTTGCCCTAGAGCTGAAAGGCACAACGTGCAGGCTTCTTTCCAAAGGGCGAGTTGGGCCCCACAGCATCTTGCTTCCAGCTCTTTGGGAAGCTAAGAAACAACTCGCTCTGCACAGTGCTCTTACAGCCTAGTGGGAACATCTCTTCCAAAGGCCTGGGAAACGCAGTTTCTTTGCAGGCCTGATCTGGCTGAAGTAGGACTTCTGCTCTGGGTGTGCTACGTTGCCCTAGAGCTGAAAGGCACAACGTGCAGGCTTCTTTCCAAAGGGCGAGTTGGGCCCCACAGCATCTTGCTTCCAGCTCTTTGGGAAGCTAAGAAACAACTCGCTCTGCACAGTGCTCTTACAGCCTAGTGGGAACATCTCTTCCAAAGGCCTGTGAAACGCAGTTGCTTTGCAGGCCTGATCTGGCTGAAGTAGGACTTCTGCTCTGGGTGTGCTACTTTGCCCTAGAGCTGAAAGGCACAACGTGCAGGCTTCTTTCCAAAGGGCGAGTTGGGCCCCACAGCATCTTGCTTCCAGCTCTTTGGGAAGCTAAGAAACAACTCGCTCTGCACAGTGCTCTTAGAGCCTAGTGGGAACATCTCTTCCAAAGGCCTGTGAAACGCAGTTTCTTTGCAGGCCTGATCTGGCTGAAGTAGGACTTCTGCTCTGGGTGTGCTACTTTGCCCTAGAGCTGAAAGGCACAACGTGCAGTCTTCTTTCCAAAGGGCGAGTTGGGCCCCACAGCATCTTGCTTCCAGCTCTTTGGGAAGCTAAGAAACAACTCGCTCTGCACAGTGCTCTTACAGCCTACCGGGAACATCTCTTCCAAAGGCCTGTGAAACGCAGTTTCTTTGCAGGCCTGATCTGGCTGAAGTAGGACTTCTGCTCTGGGTGTGCTACTTTGCCCTAGAGCTGAAAGGCACAACGTGCAGGCTTCTTTCCAAAGGGCCAGTTGGGCCCCACAGCATCTTGCTTCCAGCTCTTTGGGAAGCTAAGAAACAACTCGCTCTGCACAGTGCTCTTACAGCCTAGTGGGAACATCTCTTCCAAAGGCCTGGGAAACGCAGTTTCTTTGCAGGTCTGATCTGGCTGAAGTAGGACTTCTGCTCTGGGTGTGCTACTTTGCCCTAGAGCTGAAAGGCACAACGTGCAGGCTTCTTTCCAAAGGGCGAGTTGGGCCCCACAGCATCTTGCTTCCAGCTCTTTGGGAAGCTAAGAAACAACTCGCTCTGCACAGTCTTCTTAAAGCCTAGTGGGAACATCTCTTCCAAAGGCCTGTGAAACGCAGTTTCTTTGCAGGCCTGATCTGGCTGAAGTAGGACTTCTGCTCTGGGTGTGCTACTTTGCCCTAGAGCTGAAAGGCACAACGTGCAGGCTTCTTTCCAAAGGGCGAGTTGGGCCCCACAGCATCTTGCTTCCAGCTCTTTGGGAAGCTAAGAAACAACTCGCTCTGCACAGTGCTCTTACAGCCTACCGGGAACATCTCTTCCAAAGGCCTGTGAAACGCAGTTTCTTTGCAGGCCTGATCCGGCTGAAGTAGGACTTCTGCTCTGGGTGTGCTACTTTGCCCTAGAGCTGAAAGGCACAACGTGCAGGCTTCTTTCCAAAGGGCGAGTTGGGCCCCACAGCATCTTGCTTCCAGCTCTTTGGGAAGCTAAGAAACAACTCGCTCTGCACAGTGCTCTTACAGCCTACCGGGAACATCTCTTCCAAAGGCCTGTGAAACGCAGTTTCTTTGCAGGCCTGATCTGGCTGAAGTAGGACTTCTGCTCTGGGTGTGCTACTTTGCCCTGGAGCTGAAAGGCACAACGTGCAGGCTTCTTTCCAAAGGGCGAGTTGGGCCCCACAGCATCTTGCTTCCAGCTCTTGGGAAGCTAAGAAACAACTCGCTCTGCACAGTGCTCTTACAGCCTACCGGGAACATCTCTTCCAAAGGCCTGTGAAACGCAGTTTCTTTGCAGGCCTGATCTGGCTGAAGTAGGACTTCTGCTCTGGGTGTGCTACTTTGCCCTAGAGCTGAAAGGCACAACGTGCAGACTTCTTTCCAAAGGGCGAGTTGGGCCCCACAGCATCTTGCTTCCAGCTCTTTGGGAAGCTAAGAAACAACTCGCTCTGAACAGTGCTCTTACAGCCTACCGGGAACATCTCTTCCAAAGGCCTGGGAAACGCAGTTTCTTTGCAGGCCTGATCTGGCTGAAGTAGGACTTCTGCTCTGGGTGTGCTACTTTGCCCTGGAGCTGAAAGGCACAACGTGCAGGCTTCTTTCCAAAGGGCGAGTTGGGCCCCACAGCATCTTGCTTCCAGCTCTTTGGGAAGCTAAGAAACAACTCGCTCTGCACAGTGCTCTTACAGCCTAGTGGGAACATCTCTTCCAAAGGCCTGGGAAACGCAGTTTCTTTGCAGGTCTGATCTGGCTGAAGTAGGACTTCTGCTCTGGGTGTGCTACTTTGCCCTAGAGCTGAAAGGCACAACGTGCAGGCTTCTTTCCAAAGGGCGAGTTGGGCCCCACAGCATCTTGCTTCCAGCTCTTTGGGAAGCTAAGAAACAACTCGCTCTGCACAGTGCTCTTACAGCCTAGTGGGAACATCTCTTCCAAAGGCCTGTGAAACGCAGTTGCTTTGCAGGCCTGATCTGGCTGAAGTAGGACTTCTGCTCTGGGTGTGCTACTTTGCCCTAGAGCTGAAAGGCACAACGTGCAGGCTTCTTTCCAAAGGGCGAGTTGGGCCCCACAGCATCTTGCTTCCAGCTCTTTGGGAAGCTAAGAAACAACTCGCTCTGCACAGTGCTCTTACAGCCTACCGGGAACATCTCTTCCAAAGGCCTGTGAAACGCAGTTTCTTTGCAGGCCTGATCCGGCTGAAGTAGGACTTCTGCTCTGGGTGTGCTACTTTGCCCTAGAGCTGAAAGGCACAACGTGCAGGCTTCTTTCCAAAGGGCGAGTTGGGCCCCACAGCATCTTGCTTCCAGCTCTTTGGGAAGCTAAGAAACAACTCGCTCTGCACAGTGCTCTTACAGCCTAGTGGGAACATCTCTTCCAAAGGCCTGTGAAACGCAGTTTCTTTGCAGGCCTGATCTGGCTGAAGTAGGACTTCTGCTCTGGGTGTGCTACTTTGCCCTAGAGCTGAAAGGCACAACGTGCAGGCTTCTTTCCAAAGGGCCAGTTGGGCCCCACAGCATCTTGCTTCCAGCTCTTTGGGAAGCTAAGAAACAACTCGCTCTGCACAGTGCTCTTACAGCC
Source organism: Equus caballus (assembly GCF_041296265.1). Lineage (NCBI taxonomy): Eukaryota > Metazoa > Chordata > Mammalia > Perissodactyla > Equidae > Equus > Equus caballus. The sequence continues at coordinate 1,911,938 of NC_091712.1, forward strand.
TAGTGGGAACATCTCTTCCAAAGGCCTGGGAAACGCAGTTTCTTTGCAGGTCTGATCTGGCTGAAGTAGGACTTCTGCTCTGGGTGTGCTACTTTGCCCTAGAGCTGAAAGGCACAACGTGCAGTCTTCTTTCCAAAGGGCGAGTTGGGCCCCACAGCATCTTGCTTCCAGCTCTTTGGGAAGCTAAGAAACAACTCGCTCTGCACAGTCTTCTTAAAGCCTAGTGGGAACATCTCTTCCAAAGGCCTGTGAAACGCAGTTTCTTTGCAGGCCTGATCTGGCTGAAGTAGGACTTCTGCTCTGGGTGTGCTACTTTGCCCTAGAGCTGAAAGGCACAACGTGCAGGCTTCTTTCCAAAGGGCGAGTTGGGCCCCACAGCATCTTGCTTCCAGCTCTTTGGGAAGCTAAGAAACAACTCGCTCTGCACAGTGCTCTTACAGCCTACCGGGAACATCTCTTCCAAAGGCCTGTGAAACGCAGTTTCTTTGCAGGCCTGATCCGGCTGAAGTAGGACTTCTGCTCTGGGTGTGCTACTTTGCCCTAGAGCTGAAAGGCACAACGTGCAGGCTTCTTTCCAAAGGGCGAGTTGGGCCCCACAGCATCTTGCTTCCAGCTCTTTGGGAAGCTAAGAAACAACTCGCTCTGCACAGTGCTCTTACAGCCTACCGGGAACATCTCTTCCAAAGGCCTGTGAAACGCAGTTTCTTTGCAGGCCTGATCTGGCTGAAGTAGGACTTCTGCTCTGGGTGTGCTACTTTGCCCTGGAGCTGAAAGGCACAACGTGCAGGCTTCTTTCCAAAGGGCGAGTTGGGCCCCACAGCATCTTGCTTCCAGCTCTTGGGAAGCTAAGAAACAACTCGCTCTGCACAGTGCTCTTACAGCCTACCGGGAACATCTCTTCCAAAGGCCTGTGAAACGCAGTTTCTTTGCAGGCCTGATCTGGCTGAAGTAGGACTTCTGCTCTGGGTGTGCTACTTTGCCCTAGAGCTGAAAGGCACAACGTGCAGACTTCTTTCCAAAGGGCGAGTTGGGCCCCACAGCATCTTGCTTCCAGCTCTTTGGGAAGCTAAGAAACAACTCGCTCTGAACAGTGCTCTTACAGCCTACCGGGAACATCTCTTCCAAAGGCCTGGGAAACGCAGTTTCTTTGCAGGCCTGATCTGGCTGAAGTAGGACTTCTGCTCTGGGTGTGCTACTTTGCCCTGGAGCTGAAAGGCACAACGTGCAGGCTTCTTTCCAAAGGGCGAGTTGGGCCCCACAGCATCTTGCTTCCAGCTCTTTGGGAAGCTAAGAAACAACTCGCTCTGCACAGTGCTCTTACAGCCTAGTGGGAACATCTCTTCCAAAGGCCTGGGAAACGCAGTTTCTTTGCAGGTCTGATCTGGCTGAAGTAGGACTTCTGCTCTGGGTGTGCTACTTTGCCCTAGAGCTGAAAGGCACAACGTGCAGGCTTCTTTCCAAAGGGCGAGTTGGGCCCCACAGCATCTTGCTTCCAGCTCTTTGGGAAGCTAAGAAACAACTCGCTCTGCACAGTGCTCTTACAGCCTAGTGGGAACATCTCTTCCAAAGGCCTGTGAAACGCAGTTGCTTTGCAGGCCTGATCTGGCTGAAGTAGGACTTCTGCTCTGGGTGTGCTACTTTGCCCTAGAGCTGAAAGGCACAACGTGCAGGCTTCTTTCCAAAGGGCGAGTTGGGCCCCACAGCATCTTGCTTCCAGCTCTTTGGGAAGCTAAGAAACAACTCGCTCTGCACAGTGCTCTTAGAGCCTAGTGGGAACATCTCTTCCAAAGGCCTGTGAAACGCAGTTTCTTTGCAGGCCTGATCTGGCTGAAGTAGGACTTCTGCTCTGGGTGTGCTACTTTGCCCTAGAGCTGAAAGGCACAACGTGCAGTCTTCTTTCCAAAGGGCGAGTTGGGCCCCACAGCATCTTGCTTCCAGCTCTTTGGGAAGCTAAGAAACAACTCGCTCTGCACAGTGCTCTTACAGCCTACCGGGAACATCTCTTCCAAAGGCCTGTGAAACGCAGTTTCTTTGCAGGCCTGATCTGGCTGAAGTAGGACTTCTGCTCTGGGTGTGCTACTTTGCCCTGGAGCTGAAAGGCACAACGTGCAGGCTTCTTTCCAAAGGGCCAGTTGGGCCCCACAGCATCTTGCTTCCAGCTCTTTGGGAAGCTAAGAAACAACTCGCTCTGCACAGTGCTCTTACAGCCTAGTGGGAACATCTCTTCCAAAGGCCTGGGAAACGCAGTTTCTTTGCAGGTCTGATCTGGCTGAAGTAGGACTTCTGCTCTGGGTGTGCTACTTTGCCCTAGAGCTGAAAGGCACAACGTGCAGGCTTCTTTCCAAAGGGCGAGTTGGGCCCCACAGCATCTTGCTTCCAGCTCTTTGGGAAGCTAAGAAACAACTCGCTCTGCACAGTCTTCTTAAAGCCTAGTGGGAACATCTCTTCCAAAGGCCTGTGAAACGCAGTTTCTTTGCAGGCCTGATCTGGCTGAAGTAGGACTTCTGCTCTGGGTGTGCTACTTTGCCCTAGAGCTGAAAGGCACAACGTGCAGGCTTCTTTCCAAAGGGCGAGTTGGGCCCCACAGCATCTTGCTTCCAGCTCTTTGGGAAGCTAAGAAACAACTCGCTCTGAAGAGTGCTCTTACAGCCTACCGGGAACATCTCTTCCAAAGGCCTGTGAAACGCAGTTTCTTTGCAGGCCTGATCTGGCTGAAGTAGGACTTCTGCTCTGGGGTGCTACTTTGCCCTAGAGCTGAAAGGCACAACGTGCAGGCTTCTTTCCAAAGGGCGAGTTGGGCCCCACAGCATCTTGCTTCCAGCTCTTTGGGAAGCTAAGAAACAACTCGCTCTGCACAGTGCTCTTACAGCCTAGTGGGAACATCTCTTCCAAAGGCCTGTGAAACGCAGTTTCTTTGCAGGCCTGATCTGGCTGAAGTAGGACTTCTGCTCTGGGTGTGCTACTTTGCCCTGGAGCTGAAAGGCACAACGTGCAGGCTTCTTTCCAAAGGGCGAGTTGGGCCCCACAGCATCTTGCTTCCAGCTCTTTGGGAAGCTAAGAAACAACTCGCTCTGCACAGTGCTCTTACAGCCTAGTGGGAACATCTCTTCCAAAGGCCTGGGAAACGCAGTTTCTTTGCAGGTCTGATCTGGCTGAAGTAGGACTTCTGCTCTGGGTGTGCTACTTTGCCCTAGAGCTGAAAGGCACAACGTGCAGGCTTCTTTCCAAAGGGCGAGTTGGGCCCCACAGCATCTTGCTTCCAGCTCTTTGGGAAGCTAAGAAACAACTCGCTCTGCACAGTCTTCTTAAAGCCTAGTGGGAACATCTCTTCCAAAGGCCTGTGAAACGCAGTTTCTTTGCAGGCCTGATCTGGCTGAAGTAGGACTTCTGCTCTGGGTGTGCTACTTTGCCCTAGAGCTGAAAGGCACAACGTGCAGGCTTCTTTCCAAAGGGCGAGTTGGGCCCCACAGCATCTTGCTTCCAGCTCTTTGGGAAGCTAAGAAACAACTCGCTCTGCACAGTGCTCTTACAGCCTACCGGGAACATCTCTTCCAAAGGCCTGTGAAACGCAGTTTCTTTGCAGGCCTGATCCGGCTGAAGTAGGACTTCTGCTCTGGGTGTGCTACTTTGCCCTAGAGCTGAAAGGCACAACGTGCAGGCTTCTTTCCAAAGGGCGAGTTGGGCCCCACAGCATCTTGCTTCCAGCTCTTTGGGAAGCTAAGAAACAACTCGCTCTGCACAGTGCTCTTACAGCCTACCGGGAACATCTCTTCCAAAGGCCTGTGAAACGCAGTTTCTTTGCAGGCCTTATCTGGCTGAAGTAGGACTTCTGCTGTGGGTGTGCTACTTTGCCCTACAGCTGAAAGGCACAACGTGCAGGCTTCTTTCCAAAGGGCGAGTTGGGCCCCACAGCATCTTGCTTCCAGCTCTTTGGGAAGCTAAGAAACAACTCTCTCTGCACAGTGTTCTTACAGCCTAGTGGGAACATCTCTTCCAAAGGCCGGTGAAACGCAGTTTCTTTGCAGGCCTGATCTGGCTGAAGTAGGACTTCTGCTCTGGGTGTGCTACTTTGCCCTAGAGCTGAAAGGCACAACGTGCAGGCTTCTTTCCAAAGGGCGAGTTGGGCCCCACAGCATCTTGCTTCCAGCTCTTTGGGAAGCTAAGAAACAACTCGCTCTGCACAGTGCTCTTACAGCCTACCGGGAACATCTCTTCCAAAGGCCTTTGAAACGCAGTTTCTTTGCAGGCCTTATCTGGCTGAAGTAGGACTTCTGCTCTGGGTGTGCTACTTTGCCCTAGAGCTGAAAGGCACAACGTGCAGGCTTCTTTCCAAAGGGCGAGTTGGGCCCCACAGCATCTTGCTTCCAGCTCTTTGGGAAGCTAAGAAACAACTCTCTCTGCACAGTGTTCTTACAGCCTAGTGGGAACATCTCTTCCAAAGGCCGGTGAAACGCAGTTTCTTTGCAGGCCTGATCTGGCTGAAGTAGGACTTCTGCTCTGGGTGTGCTACTTTGCCCTAGAGCTGAAAGGCACAACGTGCAGGCTTCTTTCCAAAGGGCGAGTTGGGCCCCACAGCATCTTGCTTCCAGCTCTTTGGGAAGCTAAGAAACAACTCGCTCTGCACAGTGCTCTTACAGCCTAGTGGGAACATCTCTTCCAAAGGCCGGTGAAACGCAGTTTCTTTGCAGGCCTGATCTGGCTGAAGTAGGACTTCTGCTCTGGGTGTGCTACTTTGCCCTAGAGCTGAAAGGCACAACGTGCAGGCTTCTTTCCAAAGGGCGAGTTGGGCCCCACAGCATCTTGCTTCCAGCTCTTTGGGAAGCTAAGAAACAACTCGCTCTGCACAGTGCTCTTACAGCCTACCGGGAACATCTCTTCCAAAGGCCTTTGAAACGCAGTTTCTTTGCAGGCCTTATCTGGCTGAAGTAGGACTTCTGCTCTGGGTGTGCTACTTTGCCCTAGAGCTGAAAGGCACAACGTGCAGGCTTCTTTCCAAAGGGCGAGTTGGGCCCCACAGCATCTTGCTTCCAGCTCTTTGGGAAGCTAAGAAACAACTCGCTCTGCACAGTGCTCTTACAGCCTACCGGGAACATCTCTTCCAAAGGCCTGTGAAACGCAGTTTCTTTGCAGGCCTGATCTGGCTGAAGTAGGACTTCTGCTCTGGGTGTGCTACTTTGCCCTAGAGCTGAAAGGCACAACGTGCAGGCTTCTTTCCAAAGGGCGAGTTGGGCCCCACAGCATCTTGCTTCCAGCTCTTTGGGAAGCTAAGAAACAACTCGCTCTGCACAGTGCTCTTACAGCCTACCGGGAACATCTCTTCCAAAGGCCTTTGAAACGCAGTTTCTTTGCAGGCCTTATCTGGCTGAAGTAGGACTTCTGCTCTGGGTGTGCTACTTTGCCCTAGAGCTGAAAGGCACAACGTGCAGGCTTCTTTCCAAAGGGCCAGTTGGGCCCCACAGCATCTTGCTTCCAGCTCTTTGGGAAGCTAAGAAACAACTCGCTCTGCACAGTGCTCTTACAGCCTAGTGGGAACATCTCTTCCAAAGGCCTGGGAAACGCAGTTTCTTTGCAGGTCTGATCTGGCTGAAGTAGGACTTCTGCTCTGGGTGTGCTACTTTGCCCTAGAGCTGAAAGGCACAACGTGCAGTCTTCTTTCCAAAGGGCGAGTTGGGCCCCACAGCATCTTGCTTCCAGCTCTTTGGGAAGCTAAGAAACAACTCGCTCTGCACAGTGGTCTTAAAGCCTAGTGGGAACATCTCTTCCAAAGGCCTGTGAAACGCAGTTTCTTTGCAGGCCTGATCTGGCTGAAGTAGGACTTCTGCTCTGGGTGTGCTACTTTGCCCTAGAGCTGAAAGGCACAACGTGCAGACTTCTTTCCAAAGGGCGAGTTGGGCCCCACAGCATCTTGCTTCCAGCTCTTTGGGAAGCTAAGAAACAACTCGCTCTGCACAGTGCTCTTACAGCCTACCGGGAACATCTCTTCCAAAGGCCTGTGAAACGCAGTTTCTTTGCAGGCCTTATCCGGCTGAAGTAGGACTTCTGCTCTGGGTGTGCTACTTTGCCCTAGAGCTGAAAGGCACAACGTGCAGGCTTCTTTCCAAAGGGCGAGTTGGGCCCCACAGCATCTTGCTTCCAGCTCTTTGGGAAGCTAAGAAACAACTCGCTCTGCACAGTGCTCTTACAGCCTAGTGGGAACATCTCTTCCAAAGGCCTGGGAAACGCAGTTTCTTTGCAGGCCTGATCTGGCTGAAGTAGGACTTCTGCTCTGGGTGTGCTACGTTGCCCTAGAGCTGAAAGGCACAACGTGCAGGCTTCTTTCCAAAGGGCGAGTTGGGCCCCACAGCATCTTGCTTCCAGCTCTTTGGGAAGCTAAGAAACAACTCGCTCTGCACAGTGCTCTTACAGCCTAGTGGGAACATCTCTTCCAAAGGCCTGTGAAACGCAGTTGCTTTGCAGGCCTGATCTGGCTGAAGTAGGACTTCTGCTCTGGGTGTGCTACTTTGCCCTAGAGCTGAAAGGCACAACGTGCAGGCTTCTTTCCAAAGGGCGAGTTGGGCCCCACAGCATCTTGCTTCCAGCTCTTTGGGAAGCTAAGAAACAACTCGCTCTGCACAGTGCTCTTAGAGCCTAGTGGGAACATCTCTTCCAAAGGCCTGTGAAACGCAGTTTCTTTGCAGGCCTGATCTGGCTGAAGTAGGACTTCTGCTCTGGGTGTGCTACTTTGCCCTAGAGCTGAAAGGCACAACGTGCAGTCTTCTTTCCAAAGGGCGAGTTGGGCCCCACAGCATCTTGCTTCCAGCTCTTTGGGAAGCTAAGAAACAACTCGCTCTGCACAGTGCTCTTACAGCCTACCGGGAACATCTCTTCCAAAGGCCTGTGAAACGCAGTTTCTTTGCAGGCCTGATCTGGCTGAAGTAGGACTTCTGCTCTGGGTGTGCTACTTTGCCCTAGAGCTGAAAGGCACAACGTGCAGGCTTCTTTCCAAAGGGCCAGTTGGGCCCCACAGCATCTTGCTTCCAGCTCTTTGGGAAGCTAAGAAACAACTCGCTCTGCACAGTGCTCTTACAGCCTAGTGGGAACATCTCTTCCAAAGGCCTGGGAAACGCAGTTTCTTTGCAGGTCTGATCTGGCTGAAGTAGGACTTCTGCTCTGGGTGTGCTACTTTGCCCTAGAGCTGAAAGGCACAACGTGCAGGCTTCTTTCCAAAGGGCGAGTTGGGCCCCACAGCATCTTGCTTCCAGCTCTTTGGGAAGCTAAGAAACAACTCGCTCTGCACAGTGCTCTTACAGCCTACCGGGAACATCTCTTCCAAAGGCCTGTGAAACGCAGTTTCTTTGCAGGCCTGATCCGGCTGAAGTAGGACTTCTGCTCTGGGTGTGCTACTTTGCCCTAGAGCTGAAAGGCACAACGTGCAGGCTTCTTTCCAAAGGGCGAGTTGGGCCCCACAGCATCTTGCTTCCAGCTCTTTGGGAAGCTAAGAAACAACTCGCTCTGCACAGTGCTCTTACAGCCTACCGGGAACATCTCTTCCAAAGGCCTGTGAAACGCAGTTTCTTTGCAGGCCTGATCTGGCTGAAGTAGGACTTCTGCTCTGGGTGTGCTACTTTGCCCTGGAGCTGAAAGGCACAACGTGCAGGCTTCTTTCCAAAGGGCCAGTTGGGCCCCACAGCATCTTGCTTCCAGCTCTTTGGGAAGCTAAGAAACAACTCGCTCTGCACAGTGCTCTTACAGCCTAGTGGGAACATCTCTTCCAAAGGCCTGGGAAACGCAGTTTCTTTGCAGGTCTGATCTGGCTGAAGTAGGACTTCTGCTCTGGGTGTGCTACTTTGCCCTAGAGCTGAAAGGCACAACGTGCAGGCTTCTTTCCAAAGGGCGAGTTGGGCCCCACAGCATCTTGCTTCCAGCTCTTTGGGAAGCTAAGAAACAACTCGCTCTGCACAGTCTTCTTAAAGCCTAGTGGGAACATCTCTTCCAAAGGCCTGTGAAACGCAGTTTCTTTGCAGGCCTGATCTGGCTGAAGTAGGACTTCTGCTCTGGGTGTGCTACTTTGCCCTAGAGCTGAAAGGCACAACGTGCAGGCTTCTTTCCAAAGGGCGAGTTGGGCCCCACAGCATCTTGCTTCCAGCTCTTTGGGAAGCTAAGAAACAACTCGCTCTGAAGAGTGCTCTTACAGCCTACCGGGAACATCTCTTCCAAAGGCCTGTGAAACGCAGTTTCTTTGCAGGCCTGATCTGGCTGAAGTAGGACTTCTGCTCTGGGGTGCTACTTTGCCCTAGAGCTGAAAGGCACAACGTGCAGGCTTCTTTCCAAAGGGCGAGTTGGGCCCCACAGCATCTTGCTTCCAGCTCTTTGGGAAGCTAAGAAACAACTCGCTCTGCACAGTGCTCTTACAGCCTAGTGGGAACATCTCTTCCAAAGGCCTGTGAAACGCAGTTTCTTTGCAGGCCTGATCTGGCTGAAGTAGGACTTCTGCTCTGGGTGTGCTACTTTGCCCTGGAGCTGAAAGGCACAACGTGCAGGCTTCTTTCCAAAGGGCGAGTTGGGCCCCACAGCATCTTGCTTCCAGCTCTTTGGGAAGCTAAGAAACAACTCGCTCTGCACAGTGCTCTTACAGCCTAGTGGGAACATCTCTTCCAAAGGCCTGGGAAACGCAGTTTCTTTGCAGGTCTGATCTGGCTGAAGTAGGACTTCTGCTCTGGGTGTGCTACTTTGCCCTAGAGCTGAAAGGCACAACGTGCAGGCTTCTTTCCAAAGGGCGAGTTGGGCCCCACAGCATCTTGCTTCCAGCTCTTTGGGAAGCTAAGAAACAACTCGCTCTGCACAGTCTTCTTAAAGCCTAGTGGGAACATCTCTTCCAAAGGCCTGTGAAACGCAGTTTCTTTGCAGGCCTGATCTGGCTGAAGTAGGACTTCTGCTCTGGGTGTGCTACTTTGCCCTAGAGCTGAAAGGCACAACGTGCAGGCTTCTTTCCAAAGGGCGAGTTGGGCCCCACAGCATCTTGCTTCCAGCTCTTTGGGAAGCTAAGAAACAACTCGCTCTGCACAGTGCTCTTACAGCCTACCGGGAACATCTCTTCCAAAGGCCTGTGAAACGCAGTTTCTTTGCAGGCCTGATCCGGCTGAAGTAGGACTTCTGCTCTGGGTGTGCTACTTTGCCCTAGAGCTGAAAGGCACAACGTGCAGGCTTCTTTCCAAAGGGCGAGTTGGGCCCCACAGCATCTTGCTTCCAGCTCTTTGGGAAGCTAAGAAACAACTCGCTCTGCACAGTGCTCTTACAGCCTACCGGGAACATCTCTTCCAAAGGCCTGTGAAACGCAGTTTCTTTGCAGGCCTTATCTGGCTGAAGTAGGACTTCTGCTGTGGGTGTGCTACTTTGCCCTACAGCTGAAAGGCACAACGTGCAGGCTTCTTTCCAAAGGGCGAGTTGGGCCCCACAGCATCTTGCTTCCAGCTCTTTGGGAAGCTAAGAAACAACTCTCTCTGCACAGTGTTCTTACAGCCTAGTGGGAACATCTCTTCCAAAGGCCGGTGAAACGCAGTTTCTTTGCAGGCCTGATCTGGCTGAAGTAGGACTTCTGCTCTGGGTGTGCTACTTTGCCCTAGAGCTGAAAGGCACAACGTGCAGGCTTCTTTCCAAAGGGCGAGTTGGGCCCCACAGCATCTTGCTTCCAGCTCTTTGGGAAGCTAAGAAACAACTCGCTCTGCACAGTGCTCTTACAGCCTACCGGGAACATCTCTTCCAAAGGCCTGTGAAACGCAGTTTCTTTGCAGGCCTGATCTGGCTGAAGTAGGACTTCTGCTCTGGGTGTGCTACTTTGCCCTAGAGCTGAAAGGCACAACGTGCAGGCTTCTTTCCAAAGGGCGAGTTGGGCCCCACAGCATCTTGCTTCCAGCTCTTTGGGAAGCTAAGAAACAACTCGCTCTGCACAGTGCTCTTACAGCCTACCGGGAACATCTCTTCCAAAGGCCTTTGAAACGCAGTTTCTTTGCAGGCCTTATCTGGCTGAAGTAGGACTTCTGCTCTGGGTGTGCTACTTTGCCCTAGAGCTGAAAGGCACAACGTGCAGGCTTCTTTCCAAAGGGCGAGTTGGGCCCCACAGCATCTTGCTTCCAGCTCTTTGGGAAGCTAAGAAACAACTCTCTCTGCACAGTGTTCTTACAGCCTAGTGGGAACATCTCTTCCAAAGGCCGGTGAAACGCAGTTTCTTTGCAGGCCTGATCTGGCTGAAGTAGGACTTCTGCTCTGGGTGTGCTACTTTGCCCTAGAGCTGAAAGGCACAACGTGCAGGCTTCTTTCCAAAGGGCGAGTTGGGCCCCACAGCATCTTGCTTCCAGCTCTTTGGGAAGCTAAGAAACAACTCGCTCTGCACAGTGCTCTTACAGCCTAGTGGGAACATCTCTTCCAAAGGCCGGTGAAACGCAGTTTCTTTGCAGGCCTGATCTGGCTGAAGTAGGACTTCTGCTCTGGGTGTGCTACTTTGCCCTAGAGCTGAAAGGCACAACGTGCAGGCTTCTTTCCAAAGGGCGAGTTGGGCCCCACAGCATCTTGCTTCCAGCTCTTTGGGAAGCTAAGAAACAACTCGCTCTGCACAGTGCTCTTACAGCCTACCGGGAACATCTCTTCCAAAGGCCTTTGAAACGCAGTTTCTTTGCAGGCCTTATCTGGCTGAAGTAGGACTTCTGCTCTGGGTGTGCTACTTTGCCCTAGAGCTGAAAGGCACAACGTGCAGGCTTCTTTCCAAAGGGCGAGTTGGGCCCCACAGCATCTTGCTTCCAGCTCTTTGGGAAGCTAAGAAACAACTCGCTCTGCACAGTGCTCTTACAGCCTACCGGGAACATCTCTTCCAAAGGCCTGTGAAACGCAGTTTCTTTGCAGGCCTGATCTGGCTGAAGTAGGACTTCTGCTCTGGGTGTGCTACTTTGCCCTAGAGCTGAAAGGCACAACGTGCAGGCTTCTTTCCAAAGGGCGAGTTGGGCCCCACAGCATCTTGCTTCCAGCTCTTTGGGAAGCTAAGAAACAACTCGCTCTGCACAGTGCTCTTACAGCCTACCGGGAACATCTCTTCCAAAGGCCTTTGAAACGCAGTTTCTTTGCAGGCCTTATCTGGCTGAAGTAGGACTTCTGCTCTGGGTGTGCTACTTTGCCCTAGAGCTGAAAGGCACAACGTGCAGGCTTCTTTCCAAAGGGCCAGTTGGGCCCCACAGCATCTTGCTTCCAGCTCTTTGGGAAGCTAAGAAACAACTCGCTCTGCACAGTGCTCTTACAGCCTAGTGGGAACATCTCTTCCAAAGGCCTGGGAAACGCAGTTTCTTTGCAGGTCTGATCTGGCTGAAGTAGGACTTCTGCTCTGGGTGTGCTACTTTGCCCTAGAGCTGAAAGGCACAACGTGCAGTCTTCTTTCCAAAGGGCGAGTTGGGCCCCACAGCATCTTGCTTCCAGCTCTTTGGGAAGCTAAGAAACAACTCGCTCTGCACAGTGGTCTTAAAGCCTAGTGGGAACATCTCTTCCAAAGGCCTGTGAAACGCAGTTTCTTTGCAGGCCTGATCTGGCTGAAGTAGGACTTCTGCTCTGGGTGTGCTACTTTGCCCTAGAGCTGAAAGGCACAACGTGCAGACTTCTTTCCAAAGGGCGAGTTGGGCCCCACAGCATCTTGCTTCCAGCTCTTTGGGAAGCTAAGAAACAACTCGCTCTGCACAGTGCTCTTACAGCCTACCGGGAACATCTCTTCCAAAGGCCTGTGAAACGCAGTTTCTTTGCAGGCCTGATCTGGCTGAAGTAGGACTTCTGCTCTGGGGTGCTACTTTGCCCTAGAGCTGAAAGGCACAACGTGCAGGCTTCTTTCCAAAGGGCGAGTTGGGCCCCACAGCATCTTGCTTCCAGCTCTTTGGGAAGCTAAGAAACAACTCGCTCTGCACAGTGCTCTTACAGCCTAGTGGGAACATCTCTTCCAAAGGCCTGTGAAACGCAGTTTCTTTGCAGGCCTGATCTGGCTGAAGTAGGACTTCTGCTCTGGGTGTGCTACTTTGCCCTAGAGCTGAAAGGCACAACGTGCAGGCTTCTTTCCAAAGGGCGAGTTGGGCCCCACAGCATCTTGCTTCCAGCTCTTTGGGAAGCTAAGAAACAACTCGCTCTGCACAGTGCTCTTACAGCCTACCGGGAACATCTCTTCCAAAGGCCTGTGAAACGCAGTTTCTTTGCAGGCCTTATCCGGCTGAAGTAGGACTTCTGCTCTGGGTGTGCTACTTTGCCCTAGAGCTGAAAGGCACAACGTGCAGGCTTCTTTCCAAAGGGCGAGTTGGGCCCCACAGCATCTTGCTTCCAGCTCTTTGGGAAGCTAAGAAACAACTCGCTCTGCACAGTGCTCTTACAGCCTAGTGGGAACATCTCTTCCAAAGGCCTGGGAAACGCAGTTTCTTTGCAGGCCTGATCTGGCTGAAGTAGGACTTCTGCTCTGGGTGTGCTACGTTGCCCTAGAGCTGAAAGGCACAACGTGCAGGCTTCTTTCCAAAGGGCGAGTTGGGCCCCACAGCATCTTGCTTCCAGCTCTTTGGGAAGCTAAGAAACAACTCGCTCTGCACAGTGCTCTTACAGCCTAGTGGGAACATCTCTTCCAAAGGCCTGTGAAACGCAGTTGCTTTGCAGGCCTGATCTGGCTGAAGTAGGACTTCTGCTCTGGGTGTGCTACTTTGCCCTAGAGCTGAAAGGCACAACGTGCAGGCTTCTTTCCAAAGGGCGAGTTGGGCCCCACAGCATCTTGCTTCCAGCTCTTTGGGAAGCTAAGAAACAACTCGCTCTGCACAGTGCTCTTAGAGCCTAGTGGGAACATCTCTTCCAAAGGCCTGTGAAACGCAGTTTCTTTGCAGGCCTGATCTGGCTGAAGTAGGACTTCTGCTCTGGGTGTGCTACTTTGCCCTAGAGCTGAAAGGCACAACGTGCAGTCTTCTTTCCAAAGGGCGAGTTGGGCCCCACAGCATCTTGCTTCCAGCTCTTTGGGAAGCTAAGAAACAACTCGCTCTGCACAGTGCTCTTACAGCCTACCGGGAACATCTCTTCCAAAGGCCTGTGAAACGCAGTTTCTTTGCAGGCCTGATCTGGCTGAAGTAGGACTTCTGCTCTGGGTGTGCTACTTTGCCCTAGAGCTGAAAGGCACAACGTGCAGGCTTCTTTCCAAAGGGCCAGTTGGGCCCCACAGCATCTTGCTTCCAGCTCTTTGGGAAGCTAAGAAACAACTCGCTCTGCACAGTGCTCTTACAGCCTAGTGGGAACATCTCTTCCAAAGGCCTGGGAAACGCAGTTTCTTTGCAGGTCTGATCTGGCTGAAGTAGGACTTCTGCTCTGGGTGTGCTACTTTGCCCTAGAGCTGAAAGGCACAACGTGCAGGCTTCTTTCCAAAGGGCGAGTTGGGCCCCACAGCATCTTGCTTCCAGCTCTTTGGGAAGCTAAGAAACAACTCGCTCTGCACAGTGCTCTTACAGCCTACCGGGAACATCTCTTCCAAAGGCCTGTGAAACGCAGTTTCTTTGCAGGCCTGATCCGGCTGAAGTAGGACTTCTGCTCTGGGTGTGCTACTTTGCCCTAGAGCTGAAAGGCACAACGTGCAGGCTTCTTTCCAAAGGGCGAGTTGGGCCCCACAGCATCTTGCTTCCAGCTCTTTGGGAAGCTAAGAAACAACTCGCTCTGCACAGTGCTCTTACAGCCTACCGGGAACATCTCTTCCAAAGGCCTGTGAAACGCAGTTTCTTTGCAGGCCTGATCTGGCTGAAGTAGGACTTCTGCTGTGGGTGTGCTACTTTGCCCTACAGCTGAAAGGCACAACGTGCAGGCTTCTTTCCAAAGGGCGAGTTGGGCCCCACAGCATCTTGCTTCCAGCTCTTTGGGAAGCTAAGAAACAACTCTCTCTGCACAGTGTTCTTACAGCCTAGTGGGAACATCTCTTCCAAAGGCCGGTGAAACGCAGTTTCTTTGCAGGCCTGATCTGGCTGAAGTAGGACTTCTGCTCTGGGTGTGCTACTTTGCCTTAGAGCTGAAAGGCACAACGTGCAGGCTTCTTTCCAAAGGGCGAGTTGGGCCCCACAGCATCTTGCTTCCAGCTCTTTGGGAAGCTAAGAAACAACTCGCTCTGCACAGTGCTCTTACAGCCTACCGGGAACATCTCTTCCAAAGGCCTGTGAAACGCAGTTTCTTTGCAGGCCTGATCTGGCTGAAGTAGGACTTCTGCTCTGGGTGTGCTACTTTGCCCTAGAGCTGAAAGGCACAACGTGCAGGCTTCTTTCCAAAGGGCGAGTTGGGCCCCACAGCATCTTGCTTCCAGCTCTTTGGGAAGCTAAGAAACAACTCGCTCTGCACAGTGCTCTTACAGCCTACCGGGAACATCTCTTCCAAAGGCCTGTGAAACGCAGTTTCTTTGCAGGCCTGATCTGGCTGAAGTAGGACTTCTGCTCTGGGTGTGCTACTTTGCCCTAGAGCTGAAAGGCACAACGTGCAGGCTTCTTTCCAAAGGGCGAGTTGGGCCCCACAGCATCTTGCTTCCAGCTCTTTGGGAAGCTAAGAAACAACTCGCTCTGCACAGTGTTCTTACAGCCTAGTGGGAACATCTCTTCCAAAGGCCGGTGAAACGCAGTTTCTTTGCAGGCCTGATCTGGCTGAAGTAGGACTTCTGCTCTGGGTGTGCTACTTTGCCCTAGAGCTGAAAGGCACAACGTGCAGGCTTCTTTCCAAAGGGCGAGTTGGGCCCCACAGCATCTTGCTTCCAGCTCTTTGGGAAGCTAAGAAACAACTCGCTCTGCACAGTGCTCTTACAGCCTACCGGGAACATCTCTTCCAAAGGCCTGTGAAACGCAGTTTCTTTGCAGGCCTGATCTGGCTGAAGTAGGACTTCTGCTCTGGGTGTGCTACTTTGCCCTGGAGCTGAAAGGCACAACGTGCAGGCTTCTTTCCAAAGGGCGAGTTGGGCCCCACAGCATCTTGCTTCCAGCTCTTGGGAAGCTAAGAAACAACTCGCTCTGCACAGTGCTCTTACAGCCTACCGGGAACATCTCTTCCAAAGGCCTGTGAAACGCAGTTTCTTTGCAGGCCTGATCTGGCTGAAGTAGGACTTCTGCTCTGGGTGTGCTACTTTGCCCTAGAGCTGAAAGGCACAACGTGCAGACTTCTTTCCAAAGGGCGAGTTGGGCCCCACAGCATCTTGCTTCCAGCTCTTTGGGAAGCTAAGAAACAACTCGCTCTGAACAGTGCTCTTACAGCCTACCGGGAACATCTCTTCCAAAGGCCTGTGAAACGCAGTTTCTTTGCAGGCCTGATCTGGCTGAAGTAGGACTTCTGCTCTGGGGTGCTACTTTGCCCTAGAGCTGAAAGGCACAACGTGCAGGCTTCTTTCCAAAGGGCGAGTTGGGCCCCACAGCATCTTGCTTCCAGCTCTTTGGGAAGCTAAGAAACAACTCGCTCTGCACAGTGCTCTTACAGCCTAGTGGGAACATCTCTTCCAAAGGCCTGTGAAACGCAGTTTCTTTGCAGGCCTGATCTGGCTGAAGTAGGACTTCTGCTCTGGGTGTGCTACTTTGCCCTGGAGCTGAAAGGCACAACGTGCAGGCTTCATTCCAAAGGGCGAGTTGGGCCCCACAGCATCTTGCTTCCAGCTCTTTGGGAAGCTAAGAAACAACTCGCTCTGCACAGTGCTCTTACAGCCTAGTGGGAACATCTCTTCCAAAGGCCTGGGAAACGCAGTTTCTTTGCAGGTCTGATCTGGCTGAAGTAGGACTTCTGCTCTGGGTGTGCTACTTTGCCCTAGAGCTGAAAGGCACAACGTGCAGGCTTCTTTCCAAAGGGCGAGTTGGGCCCCACAGCATCTTGCTTCCAGCTCTTTGGGAAGCTAAGAAACAACTCGCTCTGCACAGTCTTCTTAAAGCCTAGTGGGAACATCTCTTCCAAAGGCCTGTGAAACGCAGTTTCTTTGCAGGCCTGATCTGGCTGAAGTAGGACTTCTGCTCTGGGTGTGCTACTTTGCCCTAGAGCTGAAAGGCACAACGTGCAGGCTTCTTTCCAAAGGGCGAGTTGGGCCCCACAGCATCTTGCTTCCAGCTCTTTGGGAAGCTAAGAAACAACTCGCTCTGCACAGTGCTCTTACAGCCTACCGGGAACATCTCTTCCAAAGGCCTGTGAAACGCAGTTTCTTTGCAGGCCTGATCCGGCTGAAGTAGGACTTCTGCTCTGGGTGTGCTACTTTGCCCTAGAGCTGAAAGGCACAACGTGCAGGCTTCTTTCCAAAGGGCGAGTTGGGCCCCACAGCATCTTGCTTCCAGCTCTTTGGGAAGCTAAGAAACAACTCGCTCTGCACAGTGCTCTTACAGCCTACCGGGAACATCTCTTCCAAAGGCCTGTGAAACGCAGTTTCTTTGCAGGCCTGATCTGGCTGAAGTAGGACTTCTGCTCTGGGTGTGCTACTTTGCCCTAGAGCTGAAAGGCACAACGTGCAGGCTTCTTTCCAAAGGGCGAGTTGGGCCCCACAGCATCTTGCTTCCAGCTCTTGGGAAGCTAAGAAACAACTCGCTCTGCACAGTGCTCTTACAGCCTACCGGGAACATCTCTTCCAAAGGCCTGTGAAACGCAGTTTCTTTGCAGGCCTGATCTGGCTGAAGTAGGACTTCTGCTCTGGGTGTGCTACTTTGCCCTAGAGCTGAAAGGCACAACGTGCAGACTTCTTTCCAAAGGGCGAGTTGGGCCCCACAGCATCTTGCTTCCAGCTCTTTGGGAAGCTAAGAAACAACTCGCTCTGCACAGTGCTCTTACAGCCTACCGGGAACATCTCTTCCAAAGGCCTGTGAAACGCAGTTTCTTTGCAGGCCTGATCTGGCTGAAGTAGGACTTCTGCTCTGGGGTGCTACTTTGCCCTAGAGCTGAAAGGCACAACGTGCAGGCTTCTTTCCAAAGGGCGAGTTGGGCCCCACAGCATCTTGCTTCCAGCTCTTTGGGAAGCTAAGAAACAACTCGCTCTGCACAGTGCTCTTACAGCCTAGTGGGAACATCTCTTCCAAAGGCCTGTGAAACGCAGTTTCTTTGCAGGCCTGATCTGGCTGAAGTAGGACTTCTGCTCTGGGTGTGCTACTTTGCCCTAGAGCTGAAAGGCACAACGTGCAGGCTTCTTTCCAAAGGGCGAGTTGGGCCCCACAGCATCTTGCTTCCAGCTCTTTGGGAAGCTAAGAAACAACTCGCTCTGCACAGTGCTCTTACAGCCTACCGGGAACGTCTCTTCCAAAGGCCTGTGAAACGCAGTTTCTTTGCAGGCCTGATCTGGCTGAAGTAGGACTTCTGCTCTGGGTGTGCTACTCGGCCCTAGAGCTGATAGGCACAACGTGCAGTCTTCTTTCCAAAGGGCGAGTTGGGCACCACAGCATCTTGCTTCCAGCTCTTTGGGAAGCTAAGAAACAACTCGCTCTGCACAGTGCTCTTACAGCCTAGTGGGAACATCTCTTCCAAAGGCCTGTGAAACGCAGTTTCTTTGCAGGCCTGATCTGGCTGAAGTAGGACTTCTGCTCTGGGTGTGCTACTTTGCCCTAGAGCTGAAAGGCACAACGTGCAGGCTTCTTTCCAAAGGGCGAGTTGGGCCCCACAGCATCTTGCTTCCAGCTCTTTGGGAAGCTAAGAAACAACTCGCTCTGCACAGTGCTCTTACAGCCTAGTGGGAGCATCTCTTCCAAAGGCCTGTGAAACGCAGTTGCTTTGCAGGCCTGATCTGGCTGAAGTAGGACTTCTGCTCTGGGTGTGCTACTTTGCCCTAGAGCTGAAAGGCACAACGTGCAGGCTTCTTTCCAAAGGGCGAGTTGGGCCCCACAGCATCTTGCTTCCAGCTCTTTGGGAAGCTAAGAAACAACTCGCTCTGCACAGTGCTCTTAGATCCTATTGGGAACATCTCTTCCAAAGGCCTGTGAAACGCAGTTTCTTTGCAGGCCTGATCTGGCTGAAGTAGGACTTCTGCTCTGGGTGTGCTACTTTGCCCTAGAGCTGAAAGGCACAACGTGCAGGCTTCTTTCCAAAGGGCGAGTTGGGCCCCACAGCATCTTGCTTCCAGCTCTTTGGGAAGCTAAGAAACAACTCGCTCTGCACAGTGCTCTTACAGCATACCGGGAACATCTCTTCCAAAGGCCTGTGAAACGCAGTTTCTTTGCAGGCCTGATCCGGCTGAAGTAGGACTTCTGCTCTGGGTGTGCTACTTTGCCCTAGAGCTGAAAGGCACAACGTGCAGGCTTCTTTCCAAAGGGCGAGTTGGGCCCCACAGCATCTTGCTTCCAGCTCTTTGGGAAGCTAAGAAACAACTCGCTCTGCACAGTGCTCTTACAGCCTACCGGGAACATCTCTTCCAAAGGCCTGTGAAACGCAGTTTCTTTGCAGGCCTGATCTGGCTGAAGTAGGACTTCTGCTCTGGGGTGCTACTTTGCCCTAGAGCTGAAAGGCACAACGTGCAGGCTTCTTTCCAAAGGGCGAGTTGGGCCCCACAGCATCTTGCTTCCAGCTCTTTGGGAAGCTAAGAAACAACTCGCTCTGCACAGTGCTCTTACAGCCTAGTGGGAACATCTCTTCCAAAGGCCTGTGAAACGCAGTTTCTTTGCAGGCCTGATCTGGCTGAAGTAGGACTTCTGCTCTGGGTGTGCTACTTTGCCCTAGAGCTGAAAGGCACAACGTGCAGGCTTCTTTCCAAAGGGCGAGTTGGGCCCCACAGCATCTTGCTTCCAGCTCTTTGGGAAGCTAAGAAACAACTCGCTCTGCACAGTGCTCTTACAGCCTACCGGGAACATCTCTTCCAAAGGCCTGTGAAACGCAGTTTCTTTGCAGGCCTGATCCGGCTGAAGTAGGACTTCTGCTCTGGGTGTGCTACTTTGCCCTAGAGCTGAAAGGCACAA
Organism: Equus caballus; assembly: GCF_041296265.1. Classification (NCBI taxonomy): domain Eukaryota; kingdom Metazoa; phylum Chordata; class Mammalia; order Perissodactyla; family Equidae; genus Equus; species Equus caballus. The sequence goes on from NC_091712.1 coordinate 1,930,831, forward strand.
CGTGCAGGCTTCTTTCCAAAGGGCGAGTTGGGCCCCACAGCATCTTGCTTCCAGCTCTTTGGGAAGCTAAGAAACAACTCGCTCTGCACAGTGCTCTTACAGCCTAGTGGGAACATCTCTTCCAAAGGCCTGGGAAACGCAGTTTCTTTGCAGGCCTGATCTGGCTGAAGTAGGACTTCTGCTCTGGGTGTGCTACGTTGCCCTAGAGCTGAAAGGCACAACGTGCAGGCTTCTTTCCAAAGGGCGATTTGGGCCCCACAGCATCTTGCTTCCAGCTCTTTGGGAAGCTAAGAAACAACTCGCTCTGCACAGTGCTCTTACAGCCTAGTGGGAACATCTCTTCCAAAGGCCTGTGAAACGCAGTTGCTTTGCAGGCCTGATCTGGCTGAAGTAGGACTTCTGCTCTGGGTGTGCTACTTTGCCCTAGAGCTGAAAGGCACAACGTGCAGGCTTCTTTCCAAAGGGCGAGTTGGGCCCCACAGCATCTTGCTTCCAGCTCTTTGGGAAGCTAAGAAACAACTCGCTCTGCACAGTGCTCTTAGAGCCTAGTGGGAACATCTCTTCCAAAGGCCTGTGAAACGCAGTTTCTTTGCAGGCCTGATCTGGCTGAAGTAGGACTTCTGCTCTGGGTGTGCTACTTTGCCCTAGAGCTGAAAGGCACAACGTGCAGTCTTCTTTCCAAAGGGCGAGTTGGGCCCCACAGCATCTTGCTTCCAGCTCTTTGGGAAGCTAAGAAACAACTCGCTCTGCACAGTGCTCTTACAGCCTACCGGGAACATCTCTTCCAAAGGCCTGTGAAACGCAGTTTCTTTGCAGGCCTGATCTGGCTGAAGTAGGACTTCTGCTCTGGGTGTGCTACTTTGCCCTAGAGCTGAAAGGCACAACGTGCAGGCTTCTTTCCAAAGGGCGAGTTGGGCCCCACAGCATCTTGCTTCCAGCTCTTTGGGAAGCTAAGAAACAACTCGCTCTGCACAGTGCTCTTACAGCCTAGTGGGAACATCTCTTCCAAAGGCCTGGGAAACGCAGTTTCTTTGCAGGTCTGATCTGGCTGAAGTAGGACTTCTGCTCTGGGTGTGCTACTTTGCCCTAGAGCTGAAAGGCACAACGTGCAGGCTTCTTTCCAAAGGGCGAGTTGGGCCCCACAGCATCTTGCTTCCAGCTCTTTGGGAAGCTAAGAAACAACTCGCTCTGCACAGTGCTCTTACAGCCTACCGGGAACATCTCTTCCAAAGGCCTGTGAAACGCAGTTTCTTTGCAGGCCTGATCCGGCTGAAGTAGGACTTCTGCTCTGGGTGTGCTACTTTGCCCTAGAGCTGAAAGGCACAACGTGCAGGCTTCTTTCCAAAGGGCGAGTTGGGCCCCACAGCATCTTGCTTCCAGCTCTTTGGGAAGCTAAGAAACAACTCGCTCTGCACAGTGCTCTTACAGCCTACCGGGAACATCTCTTCCAAAGGCCTGTGAAACGCAGTTTCTTTGCAGGCCTGATCTGGCTGAAGTAGGACTTCTGCTGTGGGTGTGCTACTTTGCCCTACAGCTGAAAGGCACAACGTGCAGGCTTCTTTCCAAAGGGCGAGTTGGGCCCCACAGCATCTTGCTTCCAGCTCTTTGGGAAGCTAAGAAACAACTCTCTCTGCACAGTGTTCTTACAGCCTAGTGGGAACATCTCTTCCAAAGGCCGGTGAAACGCAGTTTCTTTGCAGGCCTGATCTGGCTGAAGTAGGACTTCTGCTCTGGGTGTGCTACTTTGCCCTAGAGCTGAAAGGCACAACGTGCAGGCTTCTTTCCAAAGGGCGAGTTGGGCCCCACAGCATCTTGCTTCCAGCTCTTTGGGAAGCTAAGAAACAACTCGCTCTGCACAGTGCTCTTACAGCCTACCGGGAACATCTCTTCCAAAGGCCTGTGAAACGCAGTTTCTTTGCAGGCCTGATCTGGCTGAAGTAGGACTTCTGCTCTGGGTGTGCTACTTTGCCCTAGAGCTGAAAGGCACAACGTGCAGGCTTCTTTCCAAAGGGCGAGTTGGGCCCCACAGCATCTTGCTTCCAGCTCTTTGGGAAGCTAAGAAACAACTCGCTCTGCACAGTGCTCTTACAGCCTACCGGGAACATCTCTTCCAAAGGCCTTTGAAACGCAGTTTCTTTGCAGGCCTTATCTGGCTGAAGTAGGACTTCTGCTCTGGGTGTGCTACTTTGCCCTAGAGCTGAAAGGCACAACGTGCAGGCTTCTTTCCAAAGGGCGAGTTGGGCCCCACAGCATCTTGCTTCCAGCTCTTTGGGAAGCTAAGAAACAACTCTCTCTGCACAGTGTTCTTACAGCCTAGTGGGAACATCTCTTCCAAAGGCCGGTGAAACGCAGTTTCTTTGCAGGCCTGATCTGGCTGAAGTAGGACTTCTGCTCTGGGTGTGCTACTTTGCCCTAGAGCTGAAAGGCACAACGTGCAGGCTTCTTTCCAAAGGGCGAGTTGGGCCCCACAGCATCTTGCTTCCAGCTCTTTGGGAAGCTAAGAAACAACTCGCTCTGCACAGTGCTCTTACAGCCTACCGGGAACATCTCTTCCAAAGGCCTGTGAAACGCAGTTTCTTTGCAGGCCTGATCTGGCTGAAGTAGGACTTCTGCTCTGGGTGTGCTACTTTGCCCTGGAGCTGAAAGGCACAACGTGCAGGCTTCTTTCCAAAGGGCGAGTTGGGCCCCACAGCATCTTGCTTCCAGCTCTTGGGAAGCTAAGAAACAACTCGCTCTGCACAGTGCTCTTACAGCCTACCGGGAACATCTCTTCCAAAGGCCTGTGAAACGCAGTTTCTTTGCAGGCCTGATCTGGCTGAAGTAGGACTTCTGCTCTGGGTGTGCTACTTTGCCCTAGAGCTGAAAGGCACAACGTGCAGGCTTCTTTCCAAAGGGCGAGTTGGGCCCCACAGCACCTTGCTTCCAGCTCTTTGGGAAGCTAAGAAACAACTCGCTCTGCACAGTGCTCTTACAGCCTAGTGGGAACATCTCTTCCAAAGGCCTGTGAAACGCAGTTTCTTTGCAGGCCTGATCTGGCTGAAGTAGGACTTCTGCTCTGGGTGTGCTACTTTGCCCTAGAACTGAAAGGCACAACGTGCAGGCTTCTTTCCAAAGGGCGAGTTGGGCCCCACAGCATCTTGCTTCCAGCTCTTTGGGAAGCTAAGAAACAACTCGCTCTGCACAGTGCTCTTACAGCCTACCGGGAACATGTCTTCCAAAGGCCTGTGAAACGCAGTTTCTTTGCTGGCCTGATCTGGCTGAAGTAGGACTTCTGCTCTGGGTGTGCTCCTTTGCCCTAGAGCTGAAAGGCACAACGTGCAGGCTTCTTTCCAAAGGGCGAGTTGGGCCCCACAGCATCTTGCTTCCAGCTCTTTGGGAAGCTAAGAAACAACTCGCTCTGCACAGTGCTCTTACAGCCTAGTGGGAACATCTCTTCCAAAGGCCTGGGAAACGCAGTTTCTTTGCAGGCCTGATCTGGCTGAAGTAGGACTTCTGCTCTGGGTGTGCTACTTTGCCCTAGAGCTGAAAGGCACAACGTGCAGGCTTCTTTCCAAAGGGCGAGTTGGGCCCCACAGCATCTTGCTTCCAGCTCTTTGGGAAGCTAAGAAACAACTCGCTCTGCACAGTGCTCTTACAGCCTACCGGGAACATCTCTTCCAAAGGCCTGTGAAACGCAGTTTCTTTGCAGGCCTGATCTGGCTGAAGTAGGACTTCTGCTCTGGGGTGCTACTTTGCCCTAGAGCTGAAAGGCACAACGTGCAGGCTTCTTTCCAAAGGGCGAGTTGGGCCCCACAGCATCTTGCTTCCAGCTCTTTGGGAAGCTAAGAAACAACTCGCTCTGCACAGTGCTCTTACAGCCTACCGGGAACATCTCTTCCAAAGGCCTGTGAAACGCAGTTTCTTTGCAGGCCTGATCCGGCTGAAGTAGGACTTCTGCTCTGGGTGTGCTACTTTGCCCTAGAGCTGAAAGGCACAACGTGCAGGCTTCTTTCCAAAGGGCGAGTTGGGCCCCACAGCATCTTGCTTCCAGCTCTTTGGGAAGCTAAGAAACAACTCGCTCTGCACAGTGCTCTTACAGCCTAGTGGGAACATCTCTTCCAAAGGCCTGTGAAACGCAGTTTCTTTGCAGGCCTGATCTGGCTGAAGTAGGACTTCTGCTCTGGGGTGCTACTTTGCCCTAGAGCTGAAAGGCACAACGTGCAGGCTTCTTTCCAAAGGGCGAGTTGGGCCCCACAGCATCTTGCTTCCAGCTCTTTGGGAAGCTAAGAAACAACTCGCTCTGCACAGTGCTCTTACAGCCTGGTGGGAACATCTCTTCCAAAGGCCTGTGAAACGCAGTTTCTTTGCAGGCCTGATCTGGCTGAAGTAGGACTTCTGCTCTGGGTGTGCTACTTTGCCCTAGAGCTGAAAGGCACAACGTGCAGGCTTCTTTCCAAAGGGCGAGTTGGGCCCCACAGCATCTTGCTTCCAGCTCTTTGGGAAGCTAAGAAACAACTCGCTCTGCACAGTGCTCTTACAGCCTACCGGGAACATCTCTTCCAAAGGCCTGTGAAACGCAGTTTCTTTGCAGGCCTGATCTGGCTGAAGTAGGACTTCTGCTCTGGGTGTGCTACTTTGCCCTAGAGCTGAAAGGCACAACGTGCAGGCTTCTTTCCAAAGGGCGAGTTGGGCCCCACAGCATCTTGCTTCCAGCTCTTTGGGAAGCTAAGAAACAACTCGCTCTGCACAGTGCTCTTACAGCCTAGTGGGAACATCTCTTCCAAAGGCCTGGGAAACGCAGTTTCTTTGCAGGCCTGATCTGGCTGAAGTAGGACTTCTGCTCTGGGTGTGCTACTTTGCCCTAGAGCTGAAAGGCACAACGTGCAGGCTTCTTTCCAAAGGGCGAGTTGGGCCCCACAGCATCTTGCTTCCAGCTCTTTGGGAAGCTAAGAAACAACTCGCTCTGCACAGTGGTCTTAAAGCCTAGTGGGAACATCTCTTCCAAAGGCCTGTGAAACGCAGTTTCTTTGCAGGCCTGATCTGGCTGAAGTAGGACTTCTGCTCTGGGTGTGCTACTTTGCCCTAGAGCTGAAAGGCACAACGTGCAGGCTTCTTTCCAAAGGGCGAGTTGGGCCCCACAGCATCTTGCTTCCAGCTCTTTGGGAAGCTAAGAAACAACTCGCTCTGCACAGTGCTCTTACAGCCTACCGGGAACATCTCTTCCAAAGGCCTGTGAAACGCAGTTTCTTTGCAGGCCTGATCTGGCTGAAGTAGGACTTCTGCTCTGGGTGTGCTACTTTGCCCTAGAGCTGAAAGGCACAACGTGCAGGCTTCTTTCCAAAGGGCGAGTTGGGCCCCACAGCATCTTGCTTCCAGCTCTTTTTGAAGCTAAGAAACAACTCGCTCTGCACAGTGCTCTTACAGCCTAGTTTGAACATCTCTTCCAAAGGCCTGTGAAACGCAGTTTCTTTGCAGGCCTGATCTGGCTGAAGTAGGACTTCTGCTCTGGGTGTGCTACTTTGCCCTAGAGCTGAGAGGCACAACGTGCAGGCTTCTTTCCAAAGGGCGAGTTGGGCCCCACAGCATCTTGCTTCCAGCTCTTTGGGAAGCTAAGAAACAACTCGCTCTGCACAGAGCTCTTACAGCCTACCGGGAACATCTCTTCCAAAGGCCTGTGAAACGCAGTTTCTTTGCAGGCCTGATCTGGCTGAAGTAGGACTTCTGCTCTGGGTGTGCTACTTTGCCCTAGAGCTGAAAGGCACAACGTGCAGGCTTCTTTCCAAAGGGCGAGTTGGGCCCCACAGCATCTTGCTTCCAGCTCTTTGGGAAGCTAAGAAACAACTCGCTCTGCACAGTGCTCTTTCAGCCTAGTGGGAACATCTCTTCCAAAGGCCTGTGAAACGCAGTTTCTTTGCAGGCCTGATCTGGCTGAAGTAGGACTTCTGCTCTGGGTGTGCTACTTTGCCCTAGAGCTGAAAGGCACAACGTGCAGGCTTCTTTCCAAAGGGCGAGTTGGGCCCCACAGCATCTTGCTTCCAGCTCTTTGGGAAGCTAAGAAACAACTCGCTCTGCACAGTGCTCTTACAGCCTACCGGGAACATCTCTTCCAAAGGCCTGTGAAACGCAGTTTCTTTGCAGGCCTGATCTGGCTGAAGTAGGACTTCTGCTCTGGGTGTGCTACTTTGCCCTAGAGCTGAAAGGCACAACGTGCAGGCTTCTTTCCAAAGGGCGAGTTGGGCCCCACAGCATCTTGCTTCCAGCTCTTTGGGAAGCTAAGAAACAACTCGCTCTGCACAGTGCTCTTACAGCCTGGTGGGAACATCTCTTCCAAAGGCCTGTGAAACGCAGTTTCTTTGCAGGCCTGATCTGGCTGAAGTAGGACTTCTGCTCTGGGTGTGCTACTTTGCCCTAGAGCTGAAAGGCACAACGTGCAGGCTTCTTTCCAAAGGGCGAGTTGGGCCCCACAGCATCTTGCTTCCAGCTCTTTGGGAAGCTAAGAAACAACTCGCTCTGCACAGTGCTCTTACAGCCTACCGGGAACATGTCTTCCAAAGGCCTGTGAAAGGCAGTTTCTTTGCAGGCCTGATCTGGCTGAAGTAGGACTTCTGCTCTGGGTGTGCTACTTTGCCCTAGAGCTGAAAGGCACAACGTGCAGGCTTCTTTCCAAAGGGCGAGTTGGGCCCCACAGCATCTTGCTTCCAGCTCTTTGGGAAGCTAAGAAACAACTCGCTCTGCACAGTGCTCTTACAGCCTAGTGGGAACATCTCTTCCAAAGGCCTGTGAAACGCAGTTTCTTTGCAGGCCTGATCTGGCTGAAGTAGGCCTTCTGCTCTGGGTGTGCTACTTTGCCCTAGAGCTGAGAGGCACAACGTGCAGGCTTCTTTCCAAAGGGCGAGTTGGGCCCCACAGCATCTTGCTTCCAGCTCTTTGGGAAGCTAAGAAACAACTCGCTCTGCACAGTGCTCTTACAGCCTAGTGGGAACATCTCTTCCAAAGGCCTGGGAAACGCAGTTTCTTTGCAGGACTGATCTGGCTGAAGTAGGACTTCTGCTCTGGGTGTGCTACTTTGCCCTAGAGCTGAAAGGCACAACGTGCAGGCTTCTTTCCAAAGGGCGAGTTGGGCCCCACAGCATCTTGCTTCCAGCTCTTTGGGAAGCTAAGAAACCACTCGCTCTGCACAGTGGTCTTAAAGCCTAGTGGGAACATCTCTTCCAAAGGCCTGTGAAACGCAGTTTCTTTGCAGGCCTGATCTGGCTGAAGTAGGACTTCTGCTCTGGGTGTGCTACTTTGCCCTAGAGCTGAAAGGCACAACGTGCAGGCTTCTTTCCAAAGGGCGAGTTGGGCCCCACAGCATCTTGCTTCCAGCTCTTTGGGAAGCTAAGAAACAACTCGCTCTGCACAGTGCTCTTATAGCCTACCGGGAACATCTCTTCCAAAGGCCTGTGAAACGCAGTTTCTTTGCAGGCCTCATCTGGGTGAAGTAGGACTTCTGCTCTGGGTGTGCTACTTTGCCCTAGAGCTGAAAGGCACAACGTGCAGGCTTCTTTCCAAAGGGCGAGTTGGGCCCCACAGCATCTTGCTTCCAGCTCTTTTTGAAGCTAAGAAACAACTCGCTCTGCACAGTGCTCTTACAGCCTAGTTTGAACATCTCTTCCAAAGGCCTGTGAAACGCAGTTTCTTTGCAGGCCTGATCTGGCTGAAGTAGGACTTCTGCTCTGGGTGTGCTACTTTGCCCTAGAGCTGAGAGGCACAACGTGCAGGCTTCTTTCCAAAGGGCGAGTTGGGCCCCACAGCATCTTGCTTCCAGCTCTTTGGGAAGCTAAGAAACAACTCGCTCTGCACAGTGGTCTTACAGCATAGTGGGAACATCTCTTCCAAAGGCCTGTGAAACGCAGTTTCTTTGCAGGCCTGATCTGGCTGAAGTAGGACTTCTGCTCTGGGTGTGCTACTTTGCCCTAGAGCTGAAAGGCACAACGTGCAGGCTTCTTTCCAAAGGGCGAGTTGGGCCCCACAGCATCTTGCTTCCAGCTCTTTGGCAAGCTAAGAAACAACTCGCTCTGCACAGTGCTCTTACAGCCTACCGGGAACATCTCTTCCAAAGGCCTGTGAAACGCAGTTTGTTTGCAGGCCTGATCTGGCTGAAGTAGGACTTCTGCTCTGGGTGTGCTACTTTGCCCTAGAGCTGAAAGGCACAACGTGCAGGCTTCTTTCCAAAGGGCGAGTTGGGCCCCACAGCATCTTGCTTCCAGCTCTTTGGGAAGCTAAGAAACAACTCGCTCTGCACAGTGCTCTTACAGCCTACCGGGAACATCTCTTCCAAAGGCCTTTGAAACGCAGTTTCTTTGCAGGCCTTATCTGGCTGAAGTAGGACTTCTGCTCTGGGTGTGCTACTTTGCCCTAGAGCTGAAAGGCACAACGTGCAGGCTTCTTTCCAAAGGGCCAGTTGGGCCCCACAGCATCTTGCTTCCAGCTCTTTGGGAAGCTAAGAAACAACTCGCTCTGCACAGTGCTCTTACAGCCTACCGGGAACATCTCTTCCAAAGGCCTGGGAAACGCAGTTTCTTTGCAGGTCTGATCTGGCTGAAGTAGGACTTCTGCTCTGGGTGTGCTACTTTGCCCTAGAGCTGAAAGGCACAACGTGCAGTCTTCTTTCCAAAGGGCGAGTTGGGCCCCACAGCATCTTGCTTCCAGCTCTTTGGGAAGCTAAGAAACAACTCGCTCTGCACAGTGGTCTTAAAGCCTAGTGGGAACATCTCTTCCAAAGGCCTGTGAAACGCAGTTTCTTTGCAGGCCTGATCTGGCTGAAGTAGGACTTCTGCTCTGGGTGTGCTACTTTGCCCTAGAGCTGAAAGGCACAACGTGCAGACTTCTTTCCAAAGGGCGAGTTGGGCCCCACAGCATCTTGCTTCCAGCTCTTTGGGAAGCTAAGAAACAACTCGCTCTGCACAGTGCTCTTACAGCCTACCGGGAACATCTCTTCCAAAGGCCTGTGAAACGCAGTTTCTTTGCAGGCCTGATCTGGCTGAAGTAGGACTTCTGCTCTGGGGTGCTACTTTGCCCTAGAGCTGAAAGGCACAACGTGCAGGCTTCTTTCCAAAGGGCGAGTTGGGCCCCACAGCATCTTGCTTCCAGCTCTTTGGGAAGCTAAGAAACAACTCGCTCTGCACAGTGCTCTTACAGCCTACCGGGAACATCTCTTCCAAAGGCCTGTGAAACGCAGTTTCTTTGCAGGCCTGATCTGGCTGAAGTAGGACTTCTGCTCTGGGTGTGCTACTTTGCCCTAGAGCTGAAAGGCACAACGTGCAGGCTTCTTTCCAAAGGGCGAGTTGGGCCCCACAGCATCTTGCTTCCAGCTCTTTGGGAAGCTAAGAAACAACTCGCTCTGCACAGTGCTCTTACAGCCTACCGGGAACATCTCTTCCAAAGGCCTTTGAAACGCAGTTTCTTTGCAGGCCTTATCTGGCTGAAGTAGGACTTCTGCTCTGGGTGTGCTACTTTGCCCTAGAGCTGAAAGGCACAACGTGCAGGCTTCTTTCCAAAGGGCGAGTTGGGCCCCACAGCATCTTGCTTCCAGCTCTTTGGGAAGCTAAGAAACAACTCTCTCTGCACAGTGTTCTTACAGCCTAGTGGGAACATCTCTTCCAAAGGCCGGTGAAACGCACTTTCTTTGCAGGCCTGATCTGGCTGAAGTAGGACTTCTGCTCTGGGTGTGCTACTTTGCCCTAGAGCTGAAAGGCACAACGTGCAGGCTTCTTTCCAAAGGGCGAGTTGGGCCCCACAGCATCTTGCTTCCAGCTCTTTGGGAAGCTAAGAAACAACTCGCTCTGCACAGTGCTCTTACAGCCTACCGGGAACATCTCTTCCAAAGGCCTGTGAAACGCAGTTTCTTTGCAGGCCTGATCTGGCTGAAGTAGGACTTCTGCTCTGGGTGTGCTACTTTGCCCTAGAGCTGAAAGGCACAACGTGCAGGCTTCTTTCCAAAGGGCGAGTTGGGCCCCACAGCATCTTGCTTCCAGCTCTTTGGGAAGCTAAGAAACAACTCGCTCTGCACAGTGCTCTTACAGCCTACCGGGAACATCTCTTCCAAAGGCCTTTGAAACGCAGTTTCTTTGCAGGCCTTATCTGGCTGAAGTAGGACTTCTGCTCTGGGTGTGCTACTTTGCCCTAGAGCTGAAAGGCACAACGTGCAGGCTTCTTTCCAAAGGGCCAGTTGGGCGCCACAGCATCTTGCTTCCAGCTCTTTGGGAAGCTAAGAAACAACTCGCTCTGCACAGTGTTCTTACAGCCTAGTGGGAACATCTCTTCCAAAGGCCGGTGAAACGCAGTTTCTTTGCAGGCCTGATCTGGCTGAAGTAGGACTTCTGCTCTGGGTGTGCTACTTTGCCCTAGAGCTGAAAGGCACAACGTGCAGGCTTCTTTCCAAAGGGCGAGTTGGGCCCCACAGCATCTTGCTTCCAGCTCTTTGGGAAGCTAAGAAACAACTCGCTCTGCACAGTGCTCTTACAGCCTACCGGGAACATCTCTTCCAAAGGCCTGTGAAACGCAGTTTGTTTGCAGGCCTGATCTGGCTGAAGTAGGACTTCTGCTCTGGGTGTGCTACTTTGCCCTAGAGCTGAAAGGCACAACGTGCAGGCTTCTTTCCAAAGGGCGAGTTGGGCCCCACAGCATCTTGCTTCCAGCTCTTTGGGAAGCTAAGAAACAACTCGCTCTGCACAGTGCTCTTACAGCCTACCGGGAACATCTCTTCCAAAGGCCTGTGAAAGGCAGTTTCTTTGCAGGCCTTATCTGGCTGAAGTAGGACTTCTGCTCTGGGTGTGCTACTTTGCCCTAGAGCTGAAAGGCACAACGTGCAGGTTTCTTTCCAAAGGGCGAGTTGGGCCCCACAGCATCTTGCTTCCAGCTCTTTGGGAAGCTAAGAAACAACTCGCTCTGCACAGTGGTCTTAAAGCCTAGTGGGAACATCTCTTCCAAAGGCCTGTGAAACGCAGTTTCTTTGCAGGCCTGATCTGGCTGAAGTAGGACTTCTGCTCTGGGTGTGCTACTTTGCCCTAGAGCTGAAAGGCACAACGTGCAGACTTCTTTCCAAAGGGTGAGTTGGGCCCCACAGCATCTTGCTTCCAGCTCTTTGGGAAGCTAAGAAACAACTCGCTCTGCACAGTGCTCTTACAGCCTACCGGGAACATCTCTTCCAAAGGCCTGTGAAATGCAGTTTCTTTGCAGGCCTGATCTGGCTGAAGTAGGACTTCTGCTCTGGGGTGCTACTTTGCCCTAGAGCTGAAAGGCACAACGTGCAGGCTTCTTTCCAAAGGGCGAGTTGGGCCCCACAGCATCTTGCTTCCAGCTCTTTGGGAAGCTAAGAAACAACTCGCTCTACACAGTGCTCTTACAGCCTAGTGGGAACATCTCTTCCAAAGGCCTGTGAAACGCAGTTTCTTTGCAGGCCTGATCTGGCTGAAGTAGGACTTCTGCTCTGGGTGTGCTACTTTGCCCTAGAGCTGAAAGGCACAACGTGCAGGCTTCTTTCCAAAGGGCGAGTTGGGCCCCACAGCATCTTGCTTCCAGCTCTTTGGGAAGCTAAGAAACAACTCGCTCTGCACAGTGCTCTTACAGCCTACCGGGAACATCTCTTCCAAAGGCCTGTGAAATGCAGTTTCTTTGCAGGCCTTATCCGGCTGAAGTAGGACTTCTGCTCTGGGTGTGCTACTTTGCCCTAGAGCTGAAAGGCACAACGTGCAGGCTTCTTTCCAAAGGGCGAGTTGGGCCCCACAGCATCTTGCTTCCAGCTCTTTGGGAAGCTAAGAAACAACTCGCTCTGCACAGTGCTCTTACAGCCTAGTGGGAACATCTCTTCCAAAGGCCTGGGAAACGCAGTTTCTTTGCAGGCCTGATCTGGCTGAAGTAGGACTTCTGCTCTGGGTGTGCTACGTTGCCCTAGAGCTGAAAGGCACAACGTGCAGGCTTCTTTCCAAAGGGCGAGTTGGGCCCCACAGCATCTTGCTTCCAGCTCTTTGGGAAGCTAAGAAACAACTCGCTCTGCACAGTGCTCTAACAGCCTAGTGGGAACATCTCTTCCAAAGGCCTGTGAAACGCAGTTGCTTTGCAGGCCTGATCTGGCTGAAGTAGGACTTCTGCTCTGGGTGTGCTACTTTGCCCTAGAGCTGAAAGGCACAACGTGCAGGCTTCTTTCCAAAGGGCGAGTTGGGCCCCACAGCATCTTGCTTCCAGCTCTTTGGGAAGCTAAGAAACAACTCGCTCTGCACAGTGCTCTTACAGCCTACCGGGAACATCTCTTCCAAAGGCCTGTGAAACGCAGTTTCTTTGCAGGCCTTATCCGGCTGAAGTAGGACTTCTGCTCTGGGTGTGCTACTTTGCCCTAGAGCTGAAAGGCACAACGTGCAGGCTTCTTTCCAAAGGGCGAGTTGGGCCCCACAGCATCTTGCTTCCAGCTCTTTGGGAAGCTAAGAAACAACTCGCTCTGCACAGTGCTCTTACAGCCTAGTGGGAACATCTCTTCCAAAGGCCTGGGAAACGCAGTTTCTTTGCAGGCCTGATCTGGCTGAAGTAGGACTTCTGCTCTGGGTGTGCTACGTTGCCCTAGAGCTGAAAGGCACAACGTGCAGGCTTCTTTCCAAAGGGCGAGTTGGCCCCCACAGCATCTTGCTTCCAGCTCTTTGGGAAGCTAAGAAACAACTCGCTCTGCACAGTGCTCTTACAGCCTAGTGGGAACATCTCTTCCAAAGGCCTGTGAAACGCAGTTGCTTTGCAGGCCTGATCTGGCTGAAGTAGGACTTCTGCTCTGGGTGTGCTACTTTGCCCTAGAGCTGAAAGGCACAACGTGCAGGCTTCTTTCCAAAGGGCGAGTTGGGCCCCACAGCATCTTGCTTCCAGCTCTTTGGGAAGCTAAGAAACAACTCGCTCTGCACAGTGCTCTTACAGCCTAGTGGGAACATCTCTTCCAAAGGCCTGGGAAACGCAGTTTCTTTGCAGGCCTGATCTGGCTGAAGTAGGACTTCTGCTCTGGGTGTGCTACTTTGCCCTAGACCTGAAAGGCACAACGTGCAGTCTTCTTTCCAAAGGGCGAGTTGGGCCCCACAGCATCTTGCTTCCAGCTCTTTGGGAAGCTAAGAAACAACTCGCTCTGCACAGTGCTCTTACAGCCTACCGGGAACATCTCTTCCAAAGGCCTGTGAAACGCAGTTTCTTTGCAGGCCTGATCTGGCTGAAGTAGGACTTCTGCTCTGGGTGTGCTACTTTGCCCTAGAGCTGAAAGGCACAACGTGCAGGCTTCTTTCCAAAGGGCGAGTTGGGCCCCACAGCATCTTGCTTCCAGCTCTTTGGGAAGCTAAGAAACAACTCGCTCTGCACAGTGCTCTTACAGCCTAGTGGGAACATCTCTTCCAAAGGCCTGGGAAACGCAGTTTCTTTGCAGGTCTGATCTGGCTGAAGTAGGACTTCTGCTCTGGGTGTGCTACTTTGCCCTAGAGCTGAAAGGCACAACGTGCAGGCTTCTTTCCAAAGGGCGAGTTGGGCCCCACAGCATCTTGCTTCCAGCTCTTTGGGAAGCTAAGAAACAACTCGCTCTGCACAGTCTTCTTAAAGCCTAGTGGGAACATCTCTTCCAAAGGCCTGTGAAACGCAGTTTCTTTGCAGGCCTGATCTGGCTGAAGTAGGACTTCTGCTCTGGGTGTGCTACTTTGCCCTAGAGCTGAAAGGCACAACGTGCAGGCTTCTTTCCAAAGGGCGAGTTGGGCCCCACAGCATCTTGCTTCCAGCTCTTTGGGAAGCTAAGAAACAACTCGCTCTGCACAGTGCTCTTACAGCCTACCGGGAACATCTCTTCCAAAGGCCTGTGAAACGCAGTTTCTTTGCAGGCCTGATCCGGCTGAAGTAGGACTTCTGCTCTGGGTGTGCTACTTTGCCCTAGAGCTGAAAGGCACAACGTGCAGGCTTCTTTCCAAAGGGCGAGTTGGGCCCCACAGCATCTTGCTTCCAGCTCTTTGGGAAGCTAAGAAACAACTCGCTCTGCACAGTGCTCTTACAGCCTACCGGGAACATCTCTTCCAAAGGCCTGTGAAACGCACTTTCTTTGCAGGCCTGATCTGGCTGAAGTAGGACTTCTGCTCTGGGTGTGCTACTTTGCCGTGGAGCTGAAAGGCACAACGTGCAGGCTTCTTTCCAAAGGGCGAGTTGGGCCCCACAGCATCTTGCTTCCAGCTCTTGGGAAGCTAAGAAACAACTCGCTCTGCACAGTGCTCTTACAGCCTACCGGGAACATCTCTTCCAAAGGCCTGTGAAACGCAGTTTCTTTGCAGGCCTGATCTGGCTGAAGTAGGACTTCTGCTCTGGGTGTGCTACTTTGCCCTAGAGCTGAAAGGCACAACGTGCAGACTTCTTTCCAAAGGGCGAGTTGGGCCCCACAGCATCTTGCTTCCAGCTCTTTGGGAAGCTAAGAAACAACTCGCTCTGAACAGTGCTCTTACAGCCTACCGGGAACATCTCTTCCAAAGGCCTGTGAAACGCAGTTTCTTTGCAGGCCTGATCTGGCTGAAGTAGGACTTCTGCTCTGGGGTGCTACTTTGCCCTAGAGCTGAAAGGCACAACGTGCAGGCTTCTTTCCAAAGGGCGAGTTGGGCCCCACAGCATCTTGCTTCCAGCTCTTTGGGAAGCTAAGAAACAACTCGCTCTGCACAGTGCTCTTACAGCCTAGTGGGAACATCTCTTCCAAAGGCCTGTGAAACGCAGTTTCTTTGCAGGCCTGATCTGGCTGAAGTAGGACTTCTGCTCTGGGTGTGCTACTTTGCCCTGGAGCTGAAAGGCACAACGTGCAGGCTTCTTTCCAAAGGGCGAGTTGGGCCCCACAGCATCTTGCTTCCAGCTCTTTGGGAAGCTAAGAAACAACTCGCTCTGCACAGTGCTCTTACAGCCTAGTGGGAACATCTCTTCCAAAGGCCTGGGAAACGCAGTTTCTTTGCAGGTCTGATCTGGCTGAAGTAGGACTTCTGCTCTGGGTGTGCTACTTTGCCCTAGAGCTGAAAGGCACAACGTGCAGGCTTCTTTCCAAAGGGCGAGTTGGGCCCCACAGCATCTTGCTTCCAGCTCTTTGGGAAGCTAAGAAACAACTCGCTCTGCACAGTGCTCTTACAGCCTACCGGGAACATCTCTTCCAAAGGCCTGTGAAACGCAGTTTCTTTGCAGGCCTGATCTGGCTGAAGTAGGACTTCTGCTGTGGGTGTGCTACTTTGCCCTACAGCTGAAAGGCACAACGTGCAGGCTTCTTTCCAAAGGGCGAGTTGGGCCCCACAGCATCTTGCTTCCAGCTCTTTGGGAAGCTAAGAAACAACTCTCTCTGCACAGTGTTCTTACAGCCTAGTGGGAACATCTCTTCCAAAGGCCGGTGAAACGCAGTTTCTTTGCAGGCCTGATCTGGCTGAAGTAGGACTTCTGCTCTGGGTGTGCTACTTTGCCCTAGAGCTGAAAGGCACAACGTGCAGGCTTCTTTCCAAAGGGCGAGTTGGGCCCCACAGCATCTTGCTTCCAGCTCTTTGGGAAGCTAAGAAACAACTCGCTCTGCACAGTGCTCTTACAGCCTACCGGGAACATCTCTTCCAAAGGCCTGTGAAACGCAGTTTCTTTGCAGGCCTGATCTGGCTGAAGTAGGACTTCTGCTCTGGGTGTGCTACTTTGCCCTAGAGCTGAAAGGCACAACGTGCAGGCTTCTTTCCAAAGGGCGAGTTGGGCCCCACAGCATCTTGCTTCCAGCTCTTTGGGAAGCTAAGAAACAACTCGCTCTGCACAGTGCTCTTACAGCCTACCGGGAACATCTCTTCCAAAGGCCTTTGAAACGCAGTTTCTTTGCAGGCCTTATCTGGCTGAAGTAGGACTTCTGCTCTGGGTGTGCTACTTTGCCCTAGAGCTGAAAGGCACAACGTGCAGGCTTCTTTCCAAAGGGCCAGTTGGGCCCCACAGCATCTTGCTTCCAGCTCTTTGGGAAGCTAAGAAACAACTCGCTCTGCACAGTGTTCTTACAGCCTAGTGGGAACATCTCTTCCAAAGGCCGGTGAAACGCAGTTTCTTTGCAGGCCTGATCTGGCTGAAGTAGGACTTCTGCTCTGGGTGTGCTACTTTGCCCTAGAGCTGAAAGGCACAACGTGCAGGCTTCTTTCCAAAGGGCGAGTTGGGCCCCACAGCATCTTGCTTCCAGCTCTTTGGGAAGCTAAGAAACAACTCGCTCTGCACAGTGCTCTTACAGCCTACCGGGAACATCTCTTCCAAAGGCCTGTGAAACGCAGTTTCTTTGCAGGCCTGATCTGGCTGAAGTAGGACTTCTGCTCTGGGTGTGCTACTTTGCCCTAGAGCTGAAAGGCACAACGTGCAGGCTTCTTTCCAAAGGGCGAGTTGGGCCCCACAGCATCTTGCTTCCAGCTCTTTGGGAAGCTAAGAAACAACTCGCTCTGCACAGTGCTCTTACAGCCTACCGGGAACATCTCTTCCAAAGGCCTTTGAAACGCAGTTTCTTTGCAGGCCTTATCTGGCTGAAGTAGGACTTCTGCTCTGGGTGTGCTACTTTGCCCTAGAGCTGAAAGGCACAACGTGCAGGCTTCTTTCCAAAGGGCCAGTTGGGCCCCACAGCATCTTGCTTCCAGCTCTTTGGGAAGCTAAGAAACAACTCGCTCTGCACAGTGCTCTTACAGCCTAGTGGGAACATCTCTTCCAAAGGCCTGTGAAACGCAGTTTCTTTGCAGGTCTGATCTGGCTGAAGTAGGACTTCTGCTCTGGGTGTGCTACTTTGCCCTAGAGCTGAAAGGCACAACGTGCAGTCTTCTTTCCAAAGGGCGAGTTGGGCCCCACAGCATCTTGCTTCCAGCTCTTTGGGAAGCTAAGAAACAACTCGCTCTGCACAGTGGTCTTAAAGCCTAGTGGGAACATCTCTTCCAAAGGCCTGTGAAACGCAGTTTCTTTGCAGGCCTGATCTGGCTGAAGTAGGACTTCTGCTCTGGGTGTGCTACTTTGCCCTGGAGCTGAAAGGCACAACGTGCAGGCTTCTTTCCAAAGGGCGAGTTGGGCCCCACAGCATCTTGCTTCCAGCTCTTGGGAAGCTAAGAAACAACTCGCTCTGCACAGTGCTCTTACAGCCTACCGGGAACATCTCTTCCAAAGGCCTGTGAAACGCAGTTTCTTTGCAGGCCTGATCTGGCTGAAGTAGGACTTCTGCTCTGGGTGTGCTACTTTGCCCTAGAGCTGAAAGGCACAACGTGCAGACTTCTTTCCAAAGGGCGAGTTGGGCCCCACAGCATCTTGCTTCCAGCTCTTTGGGAAGCTAAGAAACAACTCGCTCTGCACAGTGCTCTTACAGCCTACCGGGAACATCTCTTCCAAAGGCCTGTGAAACGCAGTTTCTTTGCAGGTCTGATCTGGCTGAAGTAGGACTTCTGCTCTGGGTGTGCTACTTTGCCCTAGAGCTGAAAGGCACAACGTGCAGGCTTCTTTCCAAAGGGCGAGTTGGGCCCCACAGCATCTTGCTTCCAGCTCTTTGGGAAGCTAAGAAACAACTCGATCTGCACAGTCTTCTTAAAGCCTAGTGGGAACATCTCTTCCAAAGGCCTGTGAAACGCAGTTTCTTTGCAGGCCTGATCTGGCTGAAGTAGGACTTCTGCTCTGGGTGTGCTACTTTGCCCTAGAGCTGAAAGGCACAACGTGCAGGCTTCTTTCCAAAGGGCGAGTTGGGCCCCACAGCATCTTGCTTCCAGCTCTTTGGGAAGCTAAGAAACAACTCGCTCTGCACAGTGCTCTTACAGCCTACCGGGAACATCTCTTCCAAAGGCCTGTGAAACGCAGTTTCTTTGCAGGCCTGATCCGGCTGAAGTAGGACTTCTGCTCTGGGTGTGCTACTTTGCCCTAGAGCTGAAAGGCACAACGTGCAGGCTTCTTTCCAAAGGGCGAGTTGGGCCCCACAGCATCTTGCTTCCAGCTCTTTGGGAAGCTAAGAAACAACTCGCTCTGCACAGTGCTCTTACAGCCTACCGGGAACATCTCTTCCAAAGGCCTGTGAAACGCAGTTTCTTTGCAGGCCTGATCTGGCTGAAGTAGGACTTCTGCTGTGGGTGTGCTACTTTGCCCTACAGCTGAAAGGCACAACGTGCAGGCTTCTTTCCAAAGGGCGAGTTGGGCCCCACAGCATCTTGCTTCCAGCTCTTTGGGAAGCTAAGAAACAACTCTCTCTGCACAGTGTTCTTACAGCCTAGTGGGAACATCTCTTCCAAAGGCCGGTGAAACGCAGTTTCTTTGCAGGCCTGATCTGGCTGAAGTAGGACTTCTGCTCTGGGTGTGCTACTTTGCCCTAGAGCTGAAAGGCACAACGTGCAGGCTTCTTTCCAAAGGGCGAGTTGGGCCCCACAGCATCTTGCTTCCAGCTCTTTGGGAAGCTAAGAAACAACTCGCTCTGCACAGTGCTCTTACAGCCTACCGGGAACATCTCTTCCAAAGGCCTGTGAAACGCAGTTTCTTTGCAGGCCTGATCTGGCTGAAGTAGGACTTCTGCTCTGGGTGTGCTACTTTGCCCTAGAGCTGAAAGGCACAACGTGCAGGCTTCTTTCCAAAGGGCGAGTTGGGCCCCACAGCATCTTGCTTCCAGCTCTTTGGGAAGCTAAGAAACAACTCGCTCTGCACAGTGCTCTTACAGCCTACCGGGAACATCTCTTCCAAAGGCCTTTGAAACGCAGTTTCTTTGCAGGCCTTATCTGGCTGAAGTAGGACTTCTGCTCTGGGTGTGCTACTTTGCCCTAGAGCTGAAAGGCACAACGTGCAGGCTTCTTTCCAAAGGGCCAGTTGGGCCCCACAGCATCTTGCTTCCAGCTCTTTGGGAAGCTAAGAAACAACTCGCTCTGCACAGTGTTCTTACAGCCTAGTGGGAACATCTCTTCCAAAGGCCGGTGAAATGCAGTTTCTTTGCAGGCCTGATCTGGCTGAAGTAGGACTTCTGCTCTGGGTGTGCTACTTTGCCCTAGAGCTGAAAGGCACAACGTGCAGGCTTCTTTCCAAAGGGCGAGTTGGGCCCCACAGCATCTTGCTTCCAGCTCTTTGGGAAGCTAAGAAACAACTCGCTCTGCACAGTGCTCTTACAGCCTACCGGGAACATCTCTTCCAAAGGCCTGTGAAACGCAGTTTCTTTGCAGGCCTTATCTGGCTGAAGTAGGACTTCTGCTCTGGGTGTGCTACTTTGACCTAGAGCTGAAAGGCACAACGTGCAGGCTTCTTTCCAAAGGGCCAGTTGGGCCCCACAGCATCTTGCTTCCAGCTCTTTGGGAAGCTAAGAAACAACTCGCTCTGCACAGTGCTCTTACAGCCTAGTGGGAACATCTCTTCCAAAGGCCTGGGAAACGCAGTTTCTTTGCAGGTCTGATCTGGCTGAAGTAGGACTTCTGCTCTGGGTGTGCTACTTTGCCCTAGAGCTGAAAGGCACAACGTGCAGTCTTCTTTCCAAAGGGCGAGTTGGGCCCCACAGCATCTTGCTTCCAGCTCTTTGGGAAGCTAAGAAACAACTCGCTCTGCACAGTGGTCTTAAAGCCTAGTGGGAACATCTCTTCCAAAGGCCTGTGAAACGCAGTTTCTTTGCAGGCCTGATCTGGCTGAAGTAGGACTTCTGCTCTGGGTGTGCTACTTTGCCCTAGAGCTGAAAGGCACAACGTGCAGACTTCTTTCCAAAGGGCGAGTTGGGCCCCACAGCATCTTGCTTCCAGCTCTTTGGGAAGCTAAGAAACAACTCGCTCTGCACAGTGCTCTTACAGCCTACCGGGAACATCTCTTCCAAAGGCCTGTGAAACGCAGTTTCTTTGCAGGCCTGATCTGGCTGAAGTAGGACTTCTGCTCTGGGGTGCTACTTTGCCCTAGAGCTGAAAGGCACAACGTGCAGGCTTCTTTCCAAAGGGCGAGTTGGGCCCCACAGCATCTTGCTTCCAGCTCTTTGGGAAGCTAAGAAACAACTCGCTCTGCACAGTGCTCTTACAGCCTAGTGGGAACATCTCTTCCAAAGGCCTGTGAAACGCAGTTTCTTTGCAGGCCTGATCTGGCTGAAGTAGGACTTCTGCTCTGGGTGTGCTACTTTGCCCTAGAGCTGAAAGGCACAACGTGCAGGCTTCTTTCCAAAGGGCGAGTTGGGCCCCACAGCATCTTGCTTCCAGCTCTTTGGGAAGCTAAGAAACAACTCGCTCTGCACAGTGCTCTTACAGCCTACCGGGAACATCTCTTCCAAAGGCCTGTGAAACGCAGTTTCTTTGCAGGCCTGATCCGGCTGAAGTAGGACTTCTGCTCTGGGTGTGCTACTTTGCCCTAGAGCTGAAAGGCACAACGTGCAGGCTTCTTTCCAAAGGGCGAGTTGGGCCCCACAGCATCTTGCTTCCAGCTCTTTGGGAAGCTAAGAAACAACTCGCTCTGCACAGTGCTCTTACAGCCTAGTGGGAACATCTCTTCCAAAGGCCTGGGAAACGCAGTTTCTTTGCAGGCCTGATCTGGCTGAAGTAGGACTTCTGCTCTGGGTGTGCTACGTTGCCCTAGAGCTGAAAGGCACAACGTGCAGGCTTCTTTCCAAAGGGCGAGTTGGGCCCCACAGCATCTTGCTTCCAGCTCTTTGGGAAGCTAAGAAACAACTCGCTCTGCACAGTGCTCTTACAGCCTAGTGGGAACATCTCTTCCAAAGGCCTGTGAAACGCAGTTGCTTTGCAGGCCTGATCTGGCTGAAGTAGGACTTCTGCTCTGGGTGTGCTACTTTGCCCTAGAGCTGAAAGGCACAACGTGCAGGCTTCTTTCCAAAGGGCGAGTTGGGCCCCACAGCATCTTGCTTCCAGCTCTTTGGGAAGCTAAGAAACAACTCGCTCTGCACAGTGCTCTTAGAGCCTAGTGGGAACATCTCTTCCAAAGGCCTGTGAAACGCAGTTTCTTTGCAGGCCTGATCTGGCTGAAGTAGGACTTCTGCTCTGGGTGTGCTACTTTGCCCTAGAGCTGAAAGGCACAACGTGCAGTCTTCTTTCCAAAGGGCGAGTTGGGCCCCACAGCATCTTGCTTCCAGCTCTTTGGGAAGCTAAGAAACAACTCGCTCTGCACAGTGCTCTTACAGCCTACCGGGAACATCTCTTCCAAAGGCCTGTGAAACGCAGTTTCTTTGCAGGCCTGATCTGGCTGAAGTAGGACTTCTGCTCTGGGTGTGCTACTTTGCCCTAGAGCTGAAAGGCACAACGTGCAGGCTTCTTTCCAAAGGGCCAGTTGGGCCCCACAGCATCTTGCTTCCAGCTCTTTGGGAAGCTAAGAAACAACTCGCTCTGCACAGTGCTCTTACAGCCTAGTGGGAACATCTCTTCCAAAGGCCTGGGAAACGCAGTTTCTTTGCAGGTCTGATCTGGCTGAAGTAGGACTTCTGCTCTGGGTGTGCTACTTTGCCCTAGAGCTGAAAGGCACAACGTGCAGGCTTCTTTCCAAAGGGCGAGTTGGGCCCCACAGCATCTTGCTTCCAGCTCTTTGGGAAGCTAAGAAACAACTCGCTCTGCACAGTCTTCTTAAAGCCTAGTGGGAACATCTCTTCCAAAGGCCTGTGAAACGCAGTTTCTTTGCAGGCCTGATCTGGCTGAAGTAGGACTTCTGCTCTGGGTGTGCTACTTTGCCCTAGAGCTGAAAGGCACAACGTGCAGGCTTCTTTCCAAAGGGCGAGTTGGGCCCCACAGCATCTTGCTTCCAGCTCTTTGGGAAGCTAAGAAACAACTCGCTCTGCACAGTGCTCTTACAGCCTACCGGGAACATCTCTTCCAAAGGCCTGTGAAACGCAGTTTCTTTGCAGGCCTGATCCGGCTGAAGTAGGACTTCTGCTCTGGGTGTGCTACTTTGCCCTAGAGCTGAAAGGCACAACGTGCAGGCTTCTTTCCAAAGGGCGAGTTGGGCCCCACAGCATCTTGCTTCCAGCTCTTTGGGAAGCTAAGAAACAACTCGCTCTGCACAGTGCTCTTACAGCCTACCGGGAACATCTCTTCCAAAGGCCTGTGAAACGCAGTTTCTTTGCAGGCCTGATCTGGCTGAAGTAGGACTTCTGCTCTGGGTGTGCTACTTTGCCCTGGAGCTGAAAGGCACAACGTGCAGGCTTCTTTCCAAAGGGCGAGTTGGGCCCCACAGCATCTTGCTTCCAGCTCTTGGGAAGCTAAGAAACAACTCGCTCTGCACAGTGCTCTTACAGCCTACCGGGAACATCTCTTCCAAAGGCCTGTGAAACGCAGTTTCTTTGCAGGCCTGATCTGGCTGAAGTAGGACTTCTGCTCTGGGTGTGCTACTTTGCCCTAGAGCTGAAAGGCACAACGTGCAGACTTCTTTCCAAAGGGCGAGTTGGGCCCCACAGCATCTTGCTTCCAGCTCTTTGGGAAGCTAAGAAACAACTCGCTCTGAACAGTGCTCTTACAGCCTACCGGGAACATCTCTTCCAAAGGCCTGGGAAACGCAGTTTCTTTGCAGGCCTGATCTGGCTGAAGTAGGACTTCTGCTCTGGGTGTGCTACTTTGCCCTGGAGCTGAAAGGCACAACGTGCAGGCTTCTTTCCAAAGGGCGAGTTGGGCCCCACAGCATCTTGCTTCCAGCTCTTTGGGAAGCTAAGAAACAACTCGCTCTGCACAGTGCTCTTACAGCCTAGTGGGAACATCTCTTCCAAAGGCCTGGGAAACGCAGTTTCTTTGCAGGTCTGATCTGGCTGAAGTAGGACTTCTGCTCTGGGTGTGCTACTTTGCCCTAGAGCTGAAAGGCACAACGTGCAGGCTTCTTTCCAAAGGGCGAGTTGGGCCCCACAGCATCTTGCTTCCAGCTCTTTGGGAAGCTAAGAAACAACTCGCTCTGCACAGTGCTCTTACAGCCTAGTGGGAACATCTCTTCCAAAGGCCTGTGAAACGCAGTTGCTTTGCAGGCCTGATCTGGCTGAAGTAGGACTTCTGCTCTGGGTGTGCTACTTTGCCCTAGAGCTGAAAGGCACAACGTGCAGGCTTCTTTCCAAAGGGCGAGTTGGGCCCCACAGCATCTTGCTTCCAGCTCTTTGGGAAGCTAAGAAACAACTCGCTCTGCACAGTGCTCTTACAGCCTACCGGGAACATCTCTTCCAAAGGCCTGTGAAACGCAGTTTCTTTGCAGGCCTGATCCGGCTGAAGTAGGACTTCTGCTCTGGGTGTGCTACTTTGCCCTAGAGCTGAAAGGCACAACGTGCAGGCTTCTTTCCAAAGGGCGAGTTGGGCCCCACAGCATCTTGCTTCCAGCTCTTTGGGAAGCTAAGAAACAACTCGCTCTGCACAGTGCTCTTACAGCCTAGTGGGAACATCTCTTCCAAAGGCCTGTGAAACGCAGTTTCTTTGCAGGCCTGATCTGGCTGAAGTAGGACTTCTGCTCTGGGTGTGCTACTTTGCCCTAGAGCTGAAAGGCACAACGTGCAGGCTTCTTTCCAAAGGGCCAGTTGGGCCCCACAGCATCTTGCTTCCAGCTCTTTGGGAAGCTAAGAAACAACTCGCTCTGCACAGTGCTCTTACAGCCTAGTGGGAACATCTCTTCCAAAGGCCTGGGAAACGCAGTTTCTTTGCAGGTCTGATCTGGCTGAAGTAGGACTTCTGCTCTGGGTGTGCTACTTTGCCCTAGAGCTGAAAGGCACAACGTGCAGTCTTCTTTCCAAAGGGCGAGTTGGGCCCCACAGCATCTTGCTTCCAGCTCTTTGGGAAGCTAAGAAACAACTCGCTCTGCACAGTCTTCTTAAAGCCTAGTGGGAACATCTCTTCCAAAGGCCTGTGAAACGCAGTTTCTTTGCAGGCCTGATCTGGCTGAAGTAGGACTTCTGCTCTGGGTGTGCTACTTTGCCCTAGAGCTGAAAGGCACAACGTGCAGGCTTCTTTCCAAAGGGCGAGTTGGGCCCCACAGCATCTTGCTTCCAGCTCTTTGGGAAGCTAAGAAACAACTCGCTCTGCACAGTGCTCTTACAGCCTACCGGGAACATCTCTTCCAAAGGCCTGTGAAACGCAGTTTCTTTGCAGGCCTGATCCGGCTGAAGTAGGACTTCTGCTCTGGGTGTGCTACTTTGCCCTAGAGCTGAAAGGCACAACGTGCAGGCTTCTTTCCAAAGGGCGAGTTGGGCCCCACAGCATCTTGCTTCCAGCTCTTTGGGAAGCTAAGAAACAACTCGCTCTGCACAGTGCTCTTACAGCCTACCGGGAACATCTCTTCCAAAGGCCTGTGAAACGCAGTTTCTTTGCAGGCCTGATCTGGCTGAAGTAGGACTTCTGCTCTGGGTGTGCTACTTTGCCCTGGAGCTGAAAGGCACAACGTGCAGGCTTCTTTCCAAAGGGCGAGTTGGGCCCCACAGCATCTTGCTTCCAGCTCTTGGGAAGCTAAGAAACAACTCGCTCTGCACAGTGCTCTTACAGCCTACCGGGAACATCTCTTCCAAAGGCCTGTGAAACGCAGTTTCTTTGCAGGCCTGATCTGGCTGAAGTAGGACTTCTGCTCTGGGTGTGCTACTTTGCCCTAGAGCTGAAAGGCACAACGTGCAGACTTCTTTCCAAAGGGCGAGTTGGGCCCCACAGCATCTTGCTTCCAGCTCTTTGGGAAGCTAAGAAACAACTCGCTCTGAACAGTGCTCTTACAGCCTACCGGGAACATCTCTTCCAAAGGCCTGGGAAACGCAGTTTCTTTGCAGGCCTGATCTGGCTGAAGTAGGACTTCTGCTCTGGGTGTGCTACTTTGCCCTGGAGCTGAAAGGCACAACGTGCAGGCTTCTTTCCAAAGGGCGAGTTGGGCCCCACAGCATCTTGCTTCCAGCTCTTTGGGAAGCTAAGAAACAACTCGCTCTGCACAGTGCTCTTACAGCCTAGTGGGAACATCTCTTCCAAAGGCCTGGGAAACGCAGTTTCTTTGCAGGTCTGATCTGGCTGAAGTAGGACTTCTGCTCTGGGTGTGCTACTTTGCCCTAGAGCTGAAAGGCACAACGTGCAGGCTTCTTTCCAAAGGGCGAGTTGGGCCCCACAGCATCTTGCTTCCAGCTCTTTGGGAAGCTAAGAAACAACTCGCTCTGCACAGTGCTCTTACAGCCTAGTGGGAACATCTCTTCCAAAGGCCTGTGAAACGCAGTTGCTTTGCAGGCCTGATCTGGCTGAAGTAGGACTTCTGCTCTGGGTGTGCTACTTTGCCCTAGAGCTGAAAGGCACAACGTGCAGGCTTCTTTCCAAAGGGCGAGTTGGGCCCCACAGCATCTTGCTTCCAGCTCTTTGGGAAGCTAAGAAACAACTCGCTCTGCACAGTGCTCTTAGAGCCTAGTGGGAACATCTCTTCCAAAGGCCTGTGAAACGCAGTTTCTTTGCAGGCCTGATCTGGCTGAAGTAGGACTTCTGCTCTGGGTGTGCTACTTTGCCCTAGAGCTGAAAGGCACAACGTGCAGTCTTCTTTCCAAAGGGCGAGTTGGGCCCCACAGCATCTTGCTTCCAGCTCTTTGGGAAGCTAAGAAACAACTCGCTCTGCACAGTGCTCTTACAGCCTACCGGGAACATCTCTTCCAAAGGCCTGTGAAACGCAGTTTCTTTGCAGGCCTGATCTGGCTGAAGTAGGACTTCTGCTCTGGGTGTGCTACTTTGCCCTGGAGCTGAAAGGCACAACGTGCAGGCTTCTTTCCAAAGGGCCAGTTGGGCCCCACAGCATCTTGCTTCCAGCTCTTTGGGAAGCTAAGAAACAACTCGCTCTGCACAGTGCTCTTACAGCCTAGTGGGAACATCTCTTCCAAAGGCCTGGGAAACGCAGTTTCTTTGCAGGTCTGATCTGGCTGAAGTAGGACTTCTGCTCTGGGTGTGCTACTTTGCCCTAGAGCTGAAAGGCACAACGTGCAGGCTTCTTTCCAAAGGGCGAGTTGGGCCCCACAGCATCTTGCTTCCAGCTCTTTGGGAAGCTAAGAAACAACTCGCTCTGCACAGTCTTCTTAAAGCCTAGTGGGAACATCTCTTCCAAAGGCCTGTGAAACGCAGTTTCTTTGCAGGCCTGATCTGGCTGAAGTAGGACTTCTGCTCTGGGTGTGCTACTTTGCCCTAGAGCTGAAAGGCACAACGTGCAGGCTTCTTTCCAAAGGGCGAGTTGGGCCCCACAGCATCTTGCTTCCAGCTCTTTGGGAAGCTAAGAAACAACTCGCTCTGAAGAGTGCTCTTACAGCCTACCGGGAACATCTCTTCCAAAGGCCTGTGAAACGCAGTTTCTTTGCAGGCCTGATCTGGCTGAAGTAGGACTTCTGCTCTGGGGTGCTACTTTGCCCTAGAGCTGAAAGGCACAACGTGCAGGCTTCTTTCCAAAGGGCGAGTTGGGCCCCACAGCATCTTGCTTCCAGCTCTTTGGGAAGCTAAGAAACAACTCGCTCTGCACAGTGCTCTTACAGCCTAGTGGGAACATCTCTTCCAAAGGCCTGTGAAACGCAGTTTCTTTGCAGGCCTGATCTGGCTGAAGTAGGACTTCTGCTCTGGGTGTGCTACTTTGCCCTGGAGCTGAAAGGCACAACGTGCAGGCTTCTTTCCAAAGGGCGAGTTGGGCCCCACAGCATCTTGCTTCCAGCTCTTTGGGAAGCTAAGAAACAACTCGCTCTGCACAGTGCTCTTACAGCCTAGTGGGAACATCTCTTCCAAAGGCCTGGGAAACGCAGTTTCTTTGCAGGTCTGATCTGGCTGAAGTAGGACTTCTGCTCTGGGTGTGCTACTTTGCCCTAGAGCTGAAAGGCACAACGTGCAGGCTTCTTTCCAAAGGGCGAGTTGGGCCCCACAGCATCTTGCTTCCAGCTCTTTGGGAAGCTAAGAAACAACTCGCTCTGCACAGTCTTCTTAAAGCCTAGTGGGAACATCTCTTCCAAAGGCCTGTGAAACGCAGTTTCTTTGCAGGCCTGATCTGGCTGAAGTAGGACTTCTGCTCTGGGTGTGCTACTTTGCCCTAGAGCTGAAAGGCACAACGTGCAGGCTTCTTTCCAAAGGGCGAGTTGGGCCCCACAGCATCTTGCTTCCAGCTCTTTGGGAAGCTAAGAAACAACTCGCTCTGCACAGTGCTCTTACAGCCTACCGGGAACATCTCTTCCAAAGGCCTGTGAAACGCAGTTTCTTTGCAGGCCTGATCCGGCTGAAGTAGGACTTCTGCTCTGGGTGTGCTACTTTGCCCTAGAGCTGAAAGGCACAACGTGCAGGCTTCTTTCCAAAGGGCGAGTTGGGCCCCACAGCATCTTGCTTCCAGCTCTTTGGGAAGCTAAGAAACAACTCGCTCTGCACAGTGCTCTTACAGCCTACCGGGAACATCTCTTCCAAAGGCCTGTGAAACGCAGTTTCTTTGCAGGCCTTATCTGGCTGAAGTAGGACTTCTGCTGTGGGTGTGCTACTTTGCCCTACAGCTGAAAGGCACAACGTGCAGGCTTCTTTCCAAAGGGCGAGTTGGGCCCCACAGCATCTTGCTTCCAGCTCTTTGGGAAGCTAAGAAACAACTCTCTCTGCACAGTGTTCTTACAGCCTAGTGGGAACATCTCTTCCAAAGGCCGGTGAAACGCAGTTTCTTTGCAGGCCTGATCTGGCTGAAGTAGGACTTCTGCTCTGGGTGTGCTACTTTGCCCTAGAGCTGAAAGGCACAACGTGCAGGCTTCTTTCCAAAGGGCGAGTTGGGCCCCACAGCATCTTGCTTCCAGCTCTTTGGGAAGCTAAGAAACAACTCGCTCTGCACAGTGCTCTTACAGCCTACCGGGAACATCTCTTCCAAAGGCCTTTGAAACGCAGTTTCTTTGCAGGCCTTATCTGGCTGAAGTAGGACTTCTGCTCTGGGTGTGCTACTTTGCCCTAGAGCTGAAAGGCACAACGTGCAGGCTTCTTTCCAAAGGGCGAGTTGGGCCCCACAGCATCTTGCTTCCAGCTCTTTGGGAAGCTAAGAAACAACTCTCTCTGCACAGTGTTCTTACAGCCTAGTGGGAACATCTCTTCCAAAGGCCGGTGAAACGCAGTTTCTTTGCAGGCCTGATCTGGCTGAAGTAGGACTTCTGCTCTGGGTGTGCTACTTTGCCCTAGAGCTGAAAGGCACAACGTGCAGGCTTCTTTCCAAAGGGCGAGTTGGGCCCCACAGCATCTTGCTTCCAGCTCTTTGGGAAGCTAAGAAACAACTCGCTCTGCACAGTGCTCTTACAGCCTAGTGGGAACATCTCTTCCAAAGGCCGGTGAAACGCAGTTTCTTTGCAGGCCTGATCTGGCTGAAGTAGGACTTCTGCTCTGGGTGTGCTACTTTGCCCTAGAGCTGAAAGGCACAACGTGCAGGCTTCTTTCCAAAGGGCGAGTTGGGCCCCACAGCATCTTGCTTCCAGCTCTTTGGGAAGCTAAGAAACAACTCGCTCTGCACAGTGCTCTTACAGCCTACCGGGAACATCTCTTCCAAAGGCCTTTGAAACGCAGTTTCTTTGCAGGCCTTATCTGGCTGAAGTAGGACTTCTGCTCTGGGTGTGCTACTTTGCCCTAGAGCTGAAAGGCACAACGTGCAGGCTTCTTTCCAAAGGGCGAGTTGGGCCCCACAGCATCTTGCTTCCAGCTCTTTGGGAAGCTAAGAAACAACTCGCTCTGCACAGTGCTCTTACAGCCTACCGGGAACATCTCTTCCAAAGGCCTGTGAAACGCAGTTTCTTTGCAGGCCTGATCTGGCTGAAGTAGGACTTCTGCTCTGGGTGTGCTACTTTGCCCTAGAGCTGAAAGGCACAACGTGCAGGCTTCTTTCCAAAGGGCGAGTTGGGCCCCACAGCATCTTGCTTCCAGCTCTTTGGGAAGCTAAGAAACAACTCGCTCTGCACAGTGCTCTTACAGCCTACCGGGAACATCTCTTCCAAAGGCCTTTGAAACGCAGTTTCTTTGCAGGCCTTATCTGGCTGAAGTAGGACTTCTGCTCTGGGTGTGCTACTTTGCCCTAGAGCTGAAAGGCACAACGTGCAGGCTTCTTTCCAAAGGGCCAGTTGGGCCCCACAGCATCTTGCTTCCAGCTCTTTGGGAAGCTAAGAAACAACTCGCTCTGCACAGTGCTCTTACAGCCTAGTGGGAACATCTCTTCCAAAGGCCTGGGAAACGCAGTTTCTTTGCAGGTCTGATCTGGCTGAAGTAGGACTTCTGCTCTGGGTGTGCTACTTTGCCCTAGAGCTGAAAGGCACAACGTGCAGTCTTCTTTCCAAAGGGCGAGTTGGGCCCCACAGCATCTTGCTTCCAGCTCTTTGGGAAGCTAAGAAACAACTCGCTCTGCACAGTGGTCTTAAAGCCTAGTGGGAACATCTCTTCCAAAGGCCTGTGAAACGCAGTTTCTTTGCAGGCCTGATCTGGCTGAAGTAGGACTTCTGCTCTGGGTGTGCTACTTTGCCCTAGAGCTGAAAGGCACAACGTGCAGACTTCTTTCCAAAGGGCGAGTTGGGCCCCACAGCATCTTGCTTCCAGCTCTTTGGGAAGCTAAGAAACAACTCGCTCTGCACAGTGCTCTTACAGCCTACCGGGAACATCTCTTCCAAAGGCCTGTGAAACGCAGTTTCTTTGCAGGCCTGATCTGGCTGAAGTAGGACTTCTGCTCTGGGGTGCTACTTTGCCCTAGAGCTGAAAGGCACAACGTGCAGGCTTCTTTCCAAAGGGCGAGTTGGGCCCCACAGCATCTTGCTTCCAGCTCTTTGGGAAGCTAAGAAACAACTCGCTCTGCACAGTGCTCTTACAGCCTAGTGGGAACATCTCTTCCAAAGGCCTGGGAAACGCAGTTTCTTTGCAGGCCTGATCTGGCTGAAGTAGGACTTCTGCTCTGGGTGTGCTACTTTGCCCTAGAGCTGAAAGGCACAACGTGCAGGCTTCTTTCCAAAGGGCGAGTTGGGCCCCACAGCATCTTGCTTCCAGCTCTTTGGGAAGCTAAGAAACAACTCGCTCTGCACAGTGCTCTTACAGCCTACCGGGAACATCTCTTCCAAAGGCCTGTGAAACGCAGTTTCTTTGCAGGCCTTATCCGGCTGAAGTAGGACTTCTGCTCTGGGTGTGCTACTTTGCCCTAGAGCTGAAAGGCACAACGTGCAGGCTTCTTTCCAAAGGGCGAGTTGGGCCCCACAGCATCTTGCTTCCAGCTCTTTGGGAAGCTAAGAAACAACTCGCTCTGCACAGTGCTCTTACAGCCTAGTGGGAACATCTCTTCCAAAGGCCTGGGAAACGCAGTTTCTTTGCAGGCCTGATCTGGCTGAAGTAGGACTTCTGCTCTGGGTGTGCTACGTTGCCCTAGAGCTGAAAGGCACAACGTGCAGGCTTCTTTCCAAAGGGCGAGTTGGGCCCCACAGCATCTTGCTTCCAGCTCTTTGGGAAGCTAAGAAACAACTCGCTCTGCACAGTGCTCTTACAGCCTAGTGGGAACATCTCTTCCAAAGGCCTGTGAAACGCAGTTGCTTTGCAGGCCTGATCTGGCTGAAGTAGGACTTCTGCTCTGGGTGTGCTACTTTGCCCTAGAGCTGAAAGGCACAACGTGCAGGCTTCTTTCCAAAGGGCGAGTTGGGCCCCACAGCATCTTGCTTCCAGCTCTTTGGGAAGCTAAGAAACAACTCGCTCTGCACAGTGCTCTTAGAGCCTAGTGGGAACATCTCTTCCAAAGGCCTGTGAAACGCAGTTTCTTTGCAGGCCTGATCTGGCTGAAGTAGGACTTCTGCTCTGGGTGTGCTACTTTGCCCTAGAGCTGAAAGGCACAACGTGCAGTCTTCTTTCCAAAGGGCGAGTTGGGCCCCACAGCATCTTGCTTCCAGCTCTTTGGGAAGCTAAGAAACAACTCGCTCTGCACAGTGCTCTTACAGCCTACCGGGAACATCTCTTCCAAAGGCCTGTGAAACGCAGTTTCTTTGCAGGCCTGATCTGGCTGAAGTAGGACTTCTGCTCTGGGTGTGCTACTTTGCCCTAGAGCTGAAAGGCACAACGTGCAGGCTTCTTTCCAAAGGGCCAGTTGGGCCCCACAGCATCTTGCTTCCAGCTCTTTGGGAAGCTAAGAAACAACTCGCTCTGCACAGTGCTCTTACAGCCTAGTGGGAACATCTCTTCCAAAGGCCTGGGAAACGCAGTTTCTTTGCAGGTCTGATCTGGCTGAAGTAGGACTTCTGCTCTGGGTGTGCTACTTTGCCCTAGAGCTGAAAGGCACAACGTGCAGGCTTCTTTCCAAAGGGCGAGTTGGGCCCCACAGCATCTTGCTTCCAGCTCTTTGGGAAGCTAAGAAACAACTCGCTCTGCACAGTGCTCTTACAGCCTACCGGGAACATCTCTTCCAAAGGCCTGTGAAACGCAGTTTCTTTGCAGGCCTGATCCGGCTGAAGTAGGACTTCTGCTCTGGGTGTGCTACTTTGCCCTAGAGCTGAAAGGCACAACGTGCAGGCTTCTTTCCAAAGGGCGAGTTGGGCCCCACAGCATCTTGCTTCCAGCTCTTTGGGAAGCTAAGAAACAACTCGCTCTGCACAGTGCTCTTACAGCCTACCGGGAACATCTCTTCCAAAGGCCTGTGAAACGCAGTTTCTTTGCAGGCCTGATCTGGCTGAAGTAGGACTTCTGCTCTGGGTGTGCTACTTTGCCCTGGAGCTGAAAGGCACAACGTGCAGGCTTCTTTCCAAAGGGCCAGTTGGGCCCCACAGCATCTTGCTTCCAGCTCTTTGGGAAGCTAAGAAACAACTCGCTCTGCACAGTGCTCTTACAGCCTAGTGGGAACATCTCTTCCAAAGGCCTGGGAAACGCAGTTTCTTTGCAGGTCTGATCTGGCTGAAGTAGGACTTCTGCTCTGGGTGTGCTACTTTGCCCTAGAGCTGAAAGGCACAACGTGCAGGCTTCTTTCCAAAGGGCGAGTTGGGCCCCACAGCATCTTGCTTCCAGCTCTTTGGGAAGCTAAGAAACAACTCGCTCTGCACAGTCTTCTTAAAGCCTAGTGGGAACATCTCTTCCAAAGGCCTGTGAAACGCAGTTTCTTTGCAGGCCTGATCTGGCTGAAGTAGGACTTCTGCTCTGGGTGTGCTACTTTGCCCTAGAGCTGAAAGGCACAACGTGCAGGCTTCTTTCCAAAGGGCGAGTTGGGCCCCACAGCATCTTGCTTCCAGCTCTTTGGGAAGCTAAGAAACAACTCGCTCTGAAGAGTGCTCTTACAGCCTACCGGGAACATCTCTTCCAAAGGCCTGTGAAACGCAGTTTCTTTGCAGGCCTGATCTGGCTGAAGTAGGACTTCTGCTCTGGGGTGCTACTTTGCCCTAGAGCTGAAAGGCACAACGTGCAGGCTTCTTTCCAAAGGGCGAGTTGGGCCCCACAGCATCATGCTTCCAGCTCTTTGGGAAGCTAAGAAACAACTCGCTCTGCACAGTGCTCTTACAGCCTAGTGGGAACATCTCTTCCAAAGGCCTGTGAAACGCAGTTTCTTTGCAGGCCTGATCTGGCTGAAGTAGGACTTCTGCTCTGGGTGTGCTACTTTGCCCTGGAGCTGAAAGGCACAACGTGCAGGCTTCTTTCCAAAGGGCGAGTTGGGCCCCACAGCATCTTGCTTCCAGCTCTTTGGGAAGCTAAGAAACAACTCGCTCTGCACAGTGCTCTTACAGCCTAGTGGGAACATCTCTTCCAAAGGCCTGGGAAACGCAGTTTCTTTGCAGGTCTGATCTGGCTGAAGTAGGACTTCTGCTCTGGGTGTGCTACTTTGCCCTAGAGCTGAAAGGCACAACGTGCAGGCTTCTTTCCAAAGGGCGAGTTGGGCCCCACAGCATCTTGCTTCCAGCTCTTTGGGAAGCTAAGAAACAACTCGCTCTGCACAGTCTTCTTAAAGCCTAGTGGGAACATCTCTTCCAAAGGCCTGTGAAACGCAGTTTCTTTGCAGGCCTGATCTGGCTGAAGTAGGACTTCTGCTCTGGGTGTGCTACTTTGCCCTAGAGCTGAAAGGCACAACGTGCAGGCTTCTTTCCAAAGGGCGAGTTGGGCCCCACAGCATCTTGCTTCCAGCTCTTTGGGAAGCTAAGAAACAACTCGCTCTGCACAGTGCTCTTACAGCCTACCGGGAACATCTCTTCCAAAGGCCTGTGAAACGCAGTTTCTTTGCAGGCCTGATCCGGCTGAAGTAGGACTTCTGCTCTGGGTGTGCTACTTTGCCCTAGAGCTGAAAGGCACAACGTGCAGGCTTCTTTCCAAAGGGCGAGTTGGGCCCCACAGCATCTTGCTTCCAGCTCTTTGGGAAGCTAAGAAACAACTCGCTCTGCACAGTGCTCTTACAGCCTACCGGGAACATCTCTTCCAAAGGCCTGTGAAACGCAGTTTCTTTGCAGGCCTTATCTGGCTGAAGTAGGACTTCTGCTGTGGGTGTGCTACTTTGCCCTACAGCTGAAAGGCACAACGTGCAGGCTTCTTTCCAAAGGGCGAGTTGGGCCCCACAGCATCTTGCTTCCAGCTCTTTGGGAAGCTAAGAAACAACTCTCTCTGCACAGTGTTCTTACAGCCTAGTGGGAACATCTCTTCCAAAGGCCGGTGAAACGCAGTTTCTTTGCAGGCCTGATCTGGCTGAAGTAGGACTTCTGCTCTGGGTGTGCTACTTTGCCCTAGAGCTGAAAGGCACAACGTGCAGGCTTCTTTCCAAAGGGCGAGTTGGGCCCCACAGCATCTTGCTTCCAGCTCTTTGGGAAGCTAAGAAACAACTCGCTCTGCACAGTGCTCTTACAGCCTACCGGGAACATCTCTTCCAAAGGCCTGTGAAACGCAGTTTCTTTGCAGGCCTGATCTGGCTGAAGTAGGACTTCTGCTCTGGGTGTGCTACTTTGCCCTAGAGCTGAAAGGCACAACGTGCAGGCTTCTTTCCAAAGGGCGAGTTGGGCCCCACAGCATCTTGCTTCCAGCTCTTTGGGAAGCTAAGAAACAACTCGCTCTGCACAGTGCTCTTACAGCCTACCGGGAACATCTCTTCCAAAGGCCTTTGAAACGCAGTTTCTTTGCAGGCCTTATCTGGCTGAAGTAGGACTTCTGCTCTGGGTGTGCTACTTTGCCCTAGAGCTGAAAGGCACAACGTGCAGGCTTCTTTCCAAAGGGCGAGTTGGGCCCCACAGCATCTTGCTTCCAGCTCTTTGGGAAGCTAAGAAACAACTCTCTCTGCACAGTGTTCTTACAGCCTAGTGGGAACATCTCTTCCAAAGGCCGGTGAAACGCAGTTTCTTTGCAGGCCTGATCTGGCTGAAGTAGGACTTCTGCTCTGGGTGTGCTACTTTGCCCTAGAGCTGAAAGGCACAACGTGCAGGCTTCTTTCCAAAGGGCGAGTTGGGCCCCACAGCATCTTGCTTCCAGCTCTTTGGGAAGCTAAGAAACAACTCGCTCTGCACAGTGCTCTTACAGCCTAGTGGGAACATCTCTTCCAAAGGCCGGTGAAACGCAGTTTCTTTGCAGGCCTGATCTGGCTGAAGTAGGACTTCTGCTCTGGGTGTGCTACTTTGCCCTAGAGCTGAAAGGCACAACGTGCAGGCTTCTTTCCAAAGGGCGAGTTGGGCCCCACAGCATCTTGCTTCCAGCTCTTTGGGAAGCTAAGAAACAACTCGCTCTGCACAGTGCTCTTACAGCCTACCGGGAACATCTCTTCCAAAGGCCTTTGAAACGCAGTTTCTTTGCAGGCCTTATCTGGCTGAAGTAGGACTTCTGCTCTGGGTGTGCTACTTTGCCCTAGAGCTGAAAGGCACAACGTGCAGGCTTCTTTCCAAAGGGCGAGTTGGGCCCCACAGCATCTTGCTTCCAGCTCTTTGGGAAGCTAAGAAACAACTCGCTCTGCACAGTGCTCTTACAGCCTACCGGGAACATCTCTTCCAAAGGCCTGTGAAACGCAGTTTCTTTGCAGGCCTGATCTGGCTGAAGTAGGACTTCTGCTCTGGGTGTGCTACTTTGCCCTAGAGCTGAAAGGCACAACGTGCAGGCTTCTTTCCAAAGGGCGAGTTGGGCCCCACAGCATCTTGCTTCCAGCTCTTTGGGAAGCTAAGAAACAACTCGCTCTGCACAGTGCTCTTACAGCCTACCGGGAACATCTCTTCCAAAGGCCTTTGAAACGCAGTTTCTTTGCAGGCCTTATCTGGCTGAAGTAGGACTTCTGCTCTGGGTGTGCTACTTTGCCCTAGAGCTGAAAGGCACAACGTGCAGGCTTCTTTCCAAAGGGCCAGTTGGGCCCCACAGCATCTTGCTTCCAGCTCTTTGGGAAGCTAAGAAACAACTCGCTCTGCACAGTGCTCTTACAGCCTAGTGGGAACATCTCTTCCAAAGGCCTGGGAAACGCAGTTTCTTTGCAGGTCTGATCTGGCTGAAGTAGGACTTCTGCTCTGGGTGTGCTACTTTGCCCTAGAGCTGAAAGGCACAACGTGCAGTCTTCTTTCCAAAGGGCGAGTTGGGCCCCACAGCATCTTGCTTCCAGCTCTTTGGGAAGCTAAGAAACAACTCGCTCTGCACAGTGGTCTTAAAGCCTAGTGGGAACATCTCTTCCAAAGGCCTGTGAAACGCAGTTTCTTTGCAGGCCTGATCTGGCTGAAGTAGGACTTCTGCTCTGGGTGTGCTACTTTGCCCTAGAGCTGAAAGGCACAACGTGCAGACTTCTTTCCAAAGGGCGAGTTGGGCCCCACAGCATCTTGCTTCCAGCTCTTTGGGAAGCTAAGAAACAACTCGCTCTGCACAGTGCTCTTACAGCCTACCGGGAACATCTCTTCCAAAGGCCTGTGAAACGCAGTTTCTTTGCAGGCCTGATCTGGCTGAAGTAGGACTTCTGCTCTGGGGTGCTACTTTGCCCTAGAGCTGAAAGGCACAACGTGCAGGCTTCTTTCCAAAGGGCGAGTTGGGCCCCACAGCATCTTGCTTCCAGCTCTTTGGGAAGCTAAGAAACAACTCGCTCTGCACAGTGCTCTTACA
This sequence comes from Equus caballus, assembly GCF_041296265.1. Lineage (NCBI taxonomy): Eukaryota > Metazoa > Chordata > Mammalia > Perissodactyla > Equidae > Equus > Equus caballus. The sequence goes on from NC_091712.1 coordinate 1,966,719, forward strand.
GCCTAGTGGGAACATCTCTTCCAAAGGCCTGTGAAACGCAGTTTCTTTGCAGGCCTGATCTGGCTGAAGTAGGACTTCTGCTCTGGGTGTGCTACTTTGCCCTAGAGCTGAAAGGCACAACGTGCAGGCTTCTTTCCAAAGGGCGAGTTGGGCCCCACAGCATCTTGCTTCCAGCTCTTTGGGAAGCTAAGAAACAACTCGCTCTGCACAGTGCTCTTACAGCCTACCGGGAACATCTCTTCCAAAGGCCTGTGAAACGCAGTTTCTTTGCAGGCCTTATCCGGCTGAAGTAGGACTTCTGCTCTGGGTGTGCTACTTTGCCCTAGAGCTGAAAGGCACAACGTGCAGGCTTCTTTCCAAAGGGCGAGTTGGGCCCCACAGCATCTTGCTTCCAGCTCTTTGGGAAGCTAAGAAACAACTCGCTCTGCACAGTGCTCTTACAGCCTAGTGGGAACATCTCTTCCAAAGGCCTGGGAAACGCAGTTTCTTTGCAGGCCTGATCTGGCTGAAGTAGGACTTCTGCTCTGGGTGTGCTACGTTGCCCTAGAGCTGAAAGGCACAACGTGCAGGCTTCTTTCCAAAGGGCGAGTTGGGCCCCACAGCATCTTGCTTCCAGCTCTTTGGGAAGCTAAGAAACAACTCGCTCTGCACAGTGCTCTTACAGCCTAGTGGGAACATCTCTTCCAAAGGCCTGTGAAACGCAGTTGCTTTGCAGGCCTGATCTGGCTGAAGTAGGACTTCTGCTCTGGGTGTGCTACTTTGCCCTAGAGCTGAAAGGCACAACGTGCAGGCTTCTTTCCAAAGGGCGAGTTGGGCCCCACAGCATCTTGCTTCCAGCTCTTTGGGAAGCTAAGAAACAACTCGCTCTGCACAGTGCTCTTAGAGCCTAGTGGGAACATCTCTTCCAAAGGCCTGTGAAACGCAGTTTCTTTGCAGGCCTGATCTGGCTGAAGTAGGACTTCTGCTCTGGGTGTGCTACTTTGCCCTAGAGCTGAAAGGCACAACGTGCAGTCTTCTTTCCAAAGGGCGAGTTGGGCCCCACAGCATCTTGCTTCCAGCTCTTTGGGAAGCTAAGAAACAACTCGCTCTGCACAGTGCTCTTACAGCCTACCGGGAACATCTCTTCCAAAGGCCTGTGAAACGCAGTTTCTTTGCAGGCCTGATCTGGCTGAAGTAGGACTTCTGCTCTGGGTGTGCTACTTTGCCCTAGAGCTGAAAGGCACAACGTGCAGGCTTCTTTCCAAAGGGCCAGTTGGGCCCCACAGCATCTTGCTTCCAGCTCTTTGGGAAGCTAAGAAACAACTCGCTCTGCACAGTGCTCTTACAGCCTAGTGGGAACATCTCTTCCAAAGGCCTGGGAAACGCAGTTTCTTTGCAGGTCTGATCTGGCTGAAGTAGGACTTCTGCTCTGGGTGTGCTACTTTGCCCTAGAGCTGAAAGGCACAACGTGCAGGCTTCTTTCCAAAGGGCGAGTTGGGCCCCACAGCATCTTGCTTCCAGCTCTTTGGGAAGCTAAGAAACAACTCGCTCTGCACAGTGCTCTTACAGCCTACCGGGAACATCTCTTCCAAAGGCCTGTGAAACGCAGTTTCTTTGCAGGCCTGATCCGGCTGAAGTAGGACTTCTGCTCTGGGTGTGCTACTTTGCCCTAGAGCTGAAAGGCACAACGTGCAGGCTTCTTTCCAAAGGGCGAGTTGGGCCCCACAGCATCTTGCTTCCAGCTCTTTGGGAAGCTAAGAAACAACTCGCTCTGCACAGTGCTCTTACAGCCTACCGGGAACATCTCTTCCAAAGGCCTGTGAAACGCAGTTTCTTTGCAGGCCTGATCTGGCTGAAGTAGGACTTCTGCTGTGGGTGTGCTACTTTGCCCTACAGCTGAAAGGCACAACGTGCAGGCTTCTTTCCAAAGGGCGAGTTGGGCCCCACAGCATCTTGCTTCCAGCTCTTTGGGAAGCTAAGAAACAACTCTCTCTGCACAGTGTTCTTACAGCCTAGTGGGAACATCTCTTCCAAAGGCCGGTGAAACGCAGTTTCTTTGCAGGCCTGATCTGGCTGAAGTAGGACTTCTGCTCTGGGTGTGCTACTTTGCCTTAGAGCTGAAAGGCACAACGTGCAGGCTTCTTTCCAAAGGGCGAGTTGGGCCCCACAGCATCTTGCTTCCAGCTCTTTGGGAAGCTAAGAAACAACTCGCTCTGCACAGTGCTCTTACAGCCTACCGGGAACATCTCTTCCAAAGGCCTGTGAAACGCAGTTTCTTTGCAGGCCTGATCTGGCTGAAGTAGGACTTCTGCTCTGGGTGTGCTACTTTGCCCTAGAGCTGAAAGGCACAACGTGCAGGCTTCTTTCCAAAGGGCGAGTTGGGCCCCACAGCATCTTGCTTCCAGCTCTTTGGGAAGCTAAGAAACAACTCGCTCTGCACAGTGCTCTTACAGCCTACCGGGAACATCTCTTCCAAAGGCCTGTGAAACGCAGTTTCTTTGCAGGCCTGATCTGGCTGAAGTAGGACTTCTGCTCTGGGTGTGCTACTTTGCCCTAGAGCTGAAAGGCACAACGTGCAGGCTTCTTTCCAAAGGGCGAGTTGGGCCCCACAGCATCTTGCTTCCAGCTCTTTGGGAAGCTAAGAAACAACTCGCTCTGCACAGTGTTCTTACAGCCTAGTGGGAACATCTCTTCCAAAGGCCGGTGAAACGCAGTTTCTTTGCAGGCCTGATCTGGCTGAAGTAGGACTTCTGCTCTGGGTGTGCTACTTTGCCCTAGAGCTGAAAGGCACAACGTGCAGGCTTCTTTCCAAAGGGCGAGTTGGGCCCCACAGCATCTTGCTTCCAGCTCTTTGGGAAGCTAAGAAACAACTCGCTCTGCACAGTGCTCTTACAGCCTACCGGGAACATCTCTTCCAAAGGCCTGTGAAACGCAGTTTCTTTGCAGGCCTGATCTGGCTGAAGTAGGACTTCTGCTCTGGGTGTGCTACTTTGCCCTGGAGCTGAAAGGCACAACGTGCAGGCTTCTTTCCAAAGGGCGAGTTGGGCCCCACAGCATCTTGCTTCCAGCTCTTGGGAAGCTAAGAAACAACTCGCTCTGCACAGTGCTCTTACAGCCTACCGGGAACATCTCTTCCAAAGGCCTGTGAAACGCAGTTTCTTTGCAGGCCTGATCTGGCTGAAGTAGGACTTCTGCTCTGGGTGTGCTACTTTGCCCTAGAGCTGAAAGGCACAACGTGCAGACTTCTTTCCAAAGGGCGAGTTGGGCCCCACAGCATCTTGCTTCCAGCTCTTTGGGAAGCTAAGAAACAACTCGCTCTGAACAGTGCTCTTACAGCCTACCGGGAACATCTCTTCCAAAGGCCTGTGAAACGCAGTTTCTTTGCAGGCCTGATCTGGCTGAAGTAGGACTTCTGCTCTGGGGTGCTACTTTGCCCTAGAGCTGAAAGGCACAACGTGCAGGCTTCTTTCCAAAGGGCGAGTTGGGCCCCACAGCATCTTGCTTCCAGCTCTTTGGGAAGCTAAGAAACAACTCGCTCTGCACAGTGCTCTTACAGCCTAGTGGGAACATCTCTTCCAAAGGCCTGTGAAACGCAGTTTCTTTGCAGGCCTGATCTGGCTGAAGTAGGACTTCTGCTCTGGGTGTGCTACTTTGCCCTGGAGCTGAAAGGCACAACGTGCAGGCTTCTTTCCAAAGGGCGAGTTGGGCCCCACAGCATCTTGCTTCCAGCTCTTTGGGAAGCTAAGAAACAACTCGCTCTGCACAGTGCTCTTACAGCCTAGTGGGAACATCTCTTCCAAAGGCCTGGGAAACGCAGTTTCTTTGCAGGTCTGATCTGGCTGAAGTAGGACTTCTGCTCTGGGTGTGCTACTTTGCCCTAGAGCTGAAAGGCACAACGTGCAGGCTTCTTTCCAAAGGGCGAGTTGGGCCCCACAGCATCTTGCTTCCAGCTCTTTGGGAAGCTAAGAAACAACTCGCTCTGCACAGTCTTCTTAAAGCCTAGTGGGAACATCTCTTCCAAAGGCCTGTGAAACGCAGTTTCTTTGCAGGCCTGATCTGGCTGAAGTAGGACTTCTGCTCTGGGTGTGCTACTTTGCCCTAGAGCTGAAAGGCACAACGTGCAGGCTTCTTTCCAAAGGGCGAGTTGGGCCCCACAGCATCTTGCTTCCAGCTCTTTGGGAAGCTAAGAAACAACTCGCTCTGCACAGTGCTCTTACAGCCTACCGGGAACATCTCTTCCAAAGGCCTGTGAAACGCAGTTTCTTTGCAGGCCTGATCCGGCTGAAGTAGGACTTCTGCTCTGGGTGTGCTACTTTGCCCTAGAGCTGAAAGGCACAACGTGCAGGCTTCTTTCCAAAGGGCGAGTTGGGCCCCACAGCATCTTGCTTCCAGCTCTTTGGGAAGCTAAGAAACAACTCGCTCTGCACAGTGCTCTTACAGCCTACCGGGAACATCTCTTCCAAAGGCCTGTGAAACGCAGTTTCTTTGCAGGCCTGATCTGGCTGAAGTAGGACTTCTGCTCTGGGTGTGCTACTTTGCCCTAGAGCTGAAAGGCACAACGTGCAGCCTTCTTTCCAAAGGGCGAGTTGGGCCCCACAGCATCTTGCTTCCAGCTCTTGGGAAGCTAAGAAACAACTCGCTCTGCACAGTGCTCTTACAGCCTACCGGGAACATCTCTTCCAAAGGCCTGTGAAACGCAGTTTCTTTGCAGGCCTGATCTGGCTGAAGTAGGACTTCTGCTCTGGGTGTGCTACTTTGCCCTAGAGCTGAAAGGCACAACGTGCAGACTTCTTTCCAAAGGGCGAGTTGGGCCCCACAGCATCTTGCTTCCAGCTCTTTGGGAAGCTAAGAAACAACTCGCTCTGCACAGTGCTCTTACAGCCTACCGGGAACATCTCTTCCAAAGGCCTGTGAAACGCAGTTTCTTTGCAGGCCTGATCTGGCTGAAGTAGGACTTCTGCTCTGGGGTGCTACTTTGCCCTAGAGCTGAAAGGCACAACGTGCAGGCTTCTTTCCAAAGGGCGAGTTGGGCCCCACAGCATCTTGCTTCCAGCTCTTTGGGAAGCTAAGAAACAACTCGCTCTGCACAGTGCTCTTACAGCCTAGTGGGAACATCTCTTCCAAAGGCCTGTGAAACGCAGTTTCTTTGCAGGCCTGATCTGGCTGAAGTAGGACTTCTGCTCTGGGTGTGCTACTTTGCCCTAGAGCTGAAAGGCACAACGTGCAGGCTTCTTTCCAAAGGGCGAGTTGGGCCCCACAGCATCTTGCTTCCAGCTCTTTGGGAAGCTAAGAAACAACTCGCTCTGCACAGTGCTCTTACAGCCTACCGGGAACGTCTCTTCCAAAGGCCTGTGAAACGCAGTTTCTTTGCAGGCCTGATCTGGCTGAAGTAGGACTTCTGCTCTGGGTGTGCTACTCGGCCCTAGAGCTGATAGGCACAACGTGCAGTCTTCTTTCCAAAGGGCGAGTTGGGCACCACAGCATCTTGCTTCCAGCTCTTTGGGAAGCTAAGAAACAACTCGCTCTGCACAGTGCTCTTACAGCCTAGTGGGAACATCTCTTCCAAAGGCCTGTGAAACGCAGTTTCTTTGCAGGCCTGATCTGGCTGAAGTAGGACTTCTGCTCTGGGTGTGCTACTTTGCCCTAGAGCTGAAAGGCACAACGTGCAGGCTTCTTTCCAAAGGGCGAGTTGGGCCCCACAGCATCTTGCTTCCAGCTCTTTGGGAAGCTAAGAAACAACTCGCTCTGCACAGTGCTCTTACAGCCTAGTGGGAGCATCTCTTCCAAAGGCCTGTGAAACGCAGTTGCTTTGCAGGCCTGATCTGGCTGAAGTAGGACTTCTGCTCTGGGTGTGCTACTTTGCCCTAGAGCTGAAAGGCACAACGTGCAGGCTTCTTTCCAAAGGGCGAGTTGGGCCCCACAGCATCTTGCTTCCAGCTCTTTGGGAAGCTAAGAAACAACTCGCTCTGCACAGTGCTCTTAGATCCTATTGGGAACATCTCTTCCAAAGGCCTGTGAAACGCAGTTTCTTTGCAGGCCTGATCTGGCTGAAGTAGGACTTCTGCTCTGGGTGTGCTACTTTGCCCTAGAGCTGAAAGGCACAACGTGCAGGCTTCTTTCCAAAGGGCGAGTTGGGCCCCACAGCATCTTGCTTCCAGCTCTTTGGGAAGCTAAGAAACAACTCGCTCTGCACAGTGCTCTTACAGCATACCGGGAACATCTCTTCCAAAGGCCTGTGAAACGCAGTTTCTTTGCAGGCCTGATCCGGCTGAAGTAGGACTTCTGCTCTGGGTGTGCTACTTTGCCCTAGAGCTGAAAGGCACAACGTGCAGGCTTCTTTCCAAAGGGCGAGTTGGGCCCCACAGCATCTTGCTTCCAGCTCTTTGGGAAGCTAAGAAACAACTCGCTCTGCACAGTGCTCTTACAGCCTACCGGGAACATCTCTTCCAAAGGCCTGTGAAACGCAGTTTCTTTGCAGGCCTGATCTGGCTGAAGTAGGACTTCTGCTCTGGGGTGCTACTTTGCCCTAGAGCTGAAAGGCACAACGTGCAGGCTTCTTTCCAAAGGGCGAGTTGGGCCCCACAGCATCTTGCTTCCAGCTCTTTGGGAAGCTAAGAAACAACTCGCTCTGCACAGTGCTCTTACAGCCTAGTGGGAACATCTCTTCCAAAGGCCTGTGAAACGCAGTTTCTTTGCAGGCCTGATCTGGCTGAAGTAGGACTTCTGCTCTGGGTGTGCTACTTTGCCCTAGAGCTGAAAGGCACAACGTGCAGGCTTCTTTCCAAAGGGCGAGTTGGGCCCCACAGCATCTTGCTTCCAGCTCTTTGGGAAGCTAAGAAACAACTCGCTCTGCACAGTGCTCTTACAGCCTACCGGGAACATCTCTTCCAAAGGCCTGTGAAACGCAGTTTCTTTGCAGGCCTGATCCGGCTGAAGTAGGACTTCTGCTCTGGGTGTGCTACTTTGCCCTAGAGCTGAAAGGCACAACGTGCAGGCTTCTTTCCAAAGGGCGAGTTGGGCCCCACAGCATCTTGCTTCCAGCTCTTTGGGAAGCTAAGAAACAACTCGCTCTGCACAGTGCTCTTACAGCCTAGTGGGAACATCTCTTCCAAAGGCCTGGGAAACGCAGTTTCTTTGCAGGCCTGATCTGGCTGAAGTAGGACTTCTGCTCTGGGTGTGCTACGTTGCCCTAGAGCTGAAAGGCACAACGTGCAGGCTTCTTTCCAAAGGGCGATTTGGGCCCCACAGCATCTTGCTTCCAGCTCTTTGGGAAGCTAAGAAACAACTCGCTCTGCACAGTGCTCTTACAGCCTAGTGGGAACATCTCTTCCAAAGGCCTGTGAAACGCAGTTGCTTTGCAGGCCTGATCTGGCTGAAGTAGGACTTCTGCTCTGGGTGTGCTACTTTGCCCTAGAGCTGAAAGGCACAACGTGCAGGCTTCTTTCCAAAGGGCGAGTTGGGCCCCACAGCATCTTGCTTCCAGCTCTTTGGGAAGCTAAGAAACAACTCGCTCTGCACAGTGCTCTTAGAGCCTAGTGGGAACATCTCTTCCAAAGGCCTGTGAAACGCAGTTTCTTTGCAGGCCTGATCTGGCTGAAGTAGGACTTCTGCTCTGGGTGTGCTACTTTGCCCTAGAGCTGAAAGGCACAACGTGCAGTCTTCTTTCCAAAGGGCGAGTTGGGCCCCACAGCATCTTGCTTCCAGCTCTTTGGGAAGCTAAGAAACAACTCGCTCTGCACAGTGCTCTTACAGCCTACCGGGAACATCTCTTCCAAAGGCCTGTGAAACGCAGTTTCTTTGCAGGCCTGATCTGGCTGAAGTAGGACTTCTGCTCTGGGTGTGCTACTTTGCCCTAGAGCTGAAAGGCACAACGTGCAGGCTTCTTTCCAAAGGGCGAGTTGGGCCCCACAGCATCTTGCTTCCAGCTCTTTGGGAAGCTAAGAAACAACTCGCTCTGCACAGTGCTCTTACAGCCTAGTGGGAACATCTCTTCCAAAGGCCTGGGAAACGCAGTTTCTTTGCAGGTCTGATCTGGCTGAAGTAGGACTTCTGCTCTGGGTGTGCTACTTTGCCCTAGAGCTGAAAGGCACAACGTGCAGGCTTCTTTCCAAAGGGCGAGTTGGGCCCCACAGCATCTTGCTTCCAGCTCTTTGGGAAGCTAAGAAACAACTCGCTCTGCACAGTGCTCTTACAGCCTACCGGGAACATCTCTTCCAAAGGCCTGTGAAACGCAGTTTCTTTGCAGGCCTGATCCGGCTGAAGTAGGACTTCTGCTCTGGGTGTGCTACTTTGCCCTAGAGCTGAAAGGCACAACGTGCAGGCTTCTTTCCAAAGGGCGAGTTGGGCCCCACAGCATCTTGCTTCCAGCTCTTTGGGAAGCTAAGAAACAACTCGCTCTGCACAGTGCTCTTACAGCCTACCGGGAACATCTCTTCCAAAGGCCTGTGAAACGCAGTTTCTTTGCAGGCCTGATCTGGCTGAAGTAGGACTTCTGCTGTGGGTGTGCTACTTTGCCCTACAGCTGAAAGGCACAACGTGCAGGCTTCTTTCCAAAGGGCGAGTTGGGCCCCACAGCATCTTGCTTCCAGCTCTTTGGGAAGCTAAGAAACAACTCTCTCTGCACAGTGTTCTTACAGCCTAGTGGGAACATCTCTTCCAAAGGCCGGTGAAACGCAGTTTCTTTGCAGGCCTGATCTGGCTGAAGTAGGACTTCTGCTCTGGGTGTGCTACTTTGCCCTAGAGCTGAAAGGCACAACGTGCAGGCTTCTTTCCAAAGGGCGAGTTGGGCCCCACAGCATCTTGCTTCCAGCTCTTTGGGAAGCTAAGAAACAACTCGCTCTGCACAGTGCTCTTACAGCCTACCGGGAACATCTCTTCCAAAGGCCTGTGAAACGCAGTTTCTTTGCAGGCCTGATCTGGCTGAAGTAGGACTTCTGCTCTGGGTGTGCTACTTTGCCCTAGAGCTGAAAGGCACAACGTGCAGGCTTCTTTCCAAAGGGCGAGTTGGGCCCCACAGCATCTTGCTTCCAGCTCTTTGGGAAGCTAAGAAACAACTCGCTCTGCACAGTGCTCTTACAGCCTACCGGGAACATCTCTTCCAAAGGCCTTTGAAACGCAGTTTCTTTGCAGGCCTTATCTGGCTGAAGTAGGACTTCTGCTCTGGGTGTGCTACTTTGCCCTAGAGCTGAAAGGCACAACGTGCAGGCTTCTTTCCAAAGGGCGAGTTGGGCCCCACAGCATCTTGCTTCCAGCTCTTTGGGAAGCTAAGAAACAACTCTCTCTGCACAGTGTTCTTACAGCCTAGTGGGAACATCTCTTCCAAAGGCCGGTGAAACGCAGTTTCTTTGCAGGCCTGATCTGGCTGAAGTAGGACTTCTGCTCTGGGTGTGCTACTTTGCCCTAGAGCTGAAAGGCACAACGTGCAGGCTTCTTTCCAAAGGGCGAGTTGGGCCCCACAGCATCTTGCTTCCAGCTCTTTGGGAAGCTAAGAAACAACTCGCTCTGCACAGTGCTCTTACAGCCTACCGGGAACATCTCTTCCAAAGGCCTGTGAAACGCAGTTTCTTTGCAGGCCTGATCTGGCTGAAGTAGGACTTCTGCTCTGGGTGTGCTACTTTGCCCTGGAGCTGAAAGGCACAACGTGCAGGCTTCTTTCCAAAGGGCGAGTTGGGCCCCACAGCATCTTGCTTCCAGCTCTTGGGAAGCTAAGAAACAACTCGCTCTGCACAGTGCTCTTACAGCCTACCGGGAACATCTCTTCCAAAGGCCTGTGAAACGCAGTTTCTTTGCAGGCCTGATCTGGCTGAAGTAGGACTTCTGCTCTGGGTGTGCTACTTTGCCCTAGAGCTGAAAGGCACAACGTGCAGACTTCTTTCCAAAGGGCGAGTTGGGCCCCACAGCATCTTGCTTCCAGCTCTTTGGGAAGCTAAGAAACAACTCGCTCTGAACAGTGCTCTTACAGCCTACCGGGAACATCTCTTCCAAAGGCCTGTGAAACGCAGTTTCTTTGCAGGCCTGATCTGGCTGAAGTAGGACTTCTGCTCTGGGGTGCTACTTTGCCCTAGAGCTGAAAGGCACAACGTGCAGGCTTCTTTCCAAAGGGCGAGTTGGGCCCCACAGCATCTTGCTTCCAGCTCTTTGGGAAGCTAAGAAACAACTCGCTCTGCACAGTGCTCTTACAGCCTAGTGGGAACATCTCTTCCAAAGGCCTGTGAAACGCAGTTTCTTTGCAGGCCTGATCTGGCTGAAGTAGGACTTCTGCTCTGGGTGTGCTACTTTGCCCTGGAGCTGAAAGGCACAACGTGCAGGCTTCTTTCCAAAGGGCGAGTTGGGCCCCACAGCATCTTGCTTCCAGCTCTTTGGGAAGCTAAGAAACAACTCGCTCTGCACAGTGCTCTTACAGCCTAGTGGGAACATCTCTTCCAAAGGCCTGGGAAACGCAGTTTCTTTGCAGGTCTGATCTGGCTGAAGTAGGACTTCTGCTCTGGGTGTGCTACTTTGCCCTAGAGCTGAAAGGCACAACGTGCAGGCTTCTTTCCAAAGGGCGAGTTGGGCCCCACAGCATCTTGCTTCCAGCTCTTTGGGAAGCTAAGAAACAACTCGCTCTGCACAGTCTTCTTAAAGCCTAGTGGGAACATCTCTTCCAAAGGCCTGTGAAACGCAGTTTCTTTGCAGGCCTGATCTGGCTGAAGTAGGACTTCTGCTCTGGGTGTGCTACTTTGCCCTAGAGCTGAAAGGCACAACGTGCAGGCTTCTTTCCAAAGGCCGAGTTGGGCCCCACAGCATCTTGCTTCCAGCTCTTTGGGAATCTAAGAAACAACTCGCTCTGCACAGTGCTCTTACAGCCTACCGGGAACATCTCTTCCAAAGGCCTGTGAAACGCAGTTTCTTTGCAGGCCTGATCCGGCTGAAGTAGGACTTCTGCTCTGGGTGTGCTACTTTGCCCTAGAGCTGAAAGGCACAACGTGCAGGCTTCTTTCCAAAGGGCGAGTTGGGCCCCACAGCATCTTGCTTCCAGCTCTTTGGGAAGCTAAGAAACAACTCGCTCTGCACAGTGCTCTTACAGCCTACCGGGAACATCTCTTCCAAAGGCCTGTGAAACGCAGTTTCTTTGCAGGCCTGATCTGGCTGAAGTAGGACTTCTGCTCTGGGTGTGCTACTTTGCCCTAGAGCTGAAAGGCACAACGTGCAGGCTTCTTTCCAAAGGGCGAGTTGGGCCCCACAGCATCTTGCTTCCAGCTCTTGGGAAGCTAAGAAACAACTCGCTCTGCACAGTGCTCTTACAGCCTACCGGGAACATCTCTTCCAAAGGCCTGTGAAACGCAGTTTCTTTGCAGGCCTGATCTGGCTGAAGTAGGACTTCTGCTCTGGGTGTGCTACTTTGCCCTAGAGCTGAAAGGCACAACGTGCAGACTTCTTTCCAAAGGGCGAGTTGGGCCCCACAGCATCTTGCTTCCAGCTCTTTGGGAAGCTAAGAAACAACTCGCTCTGCACAGTGCTCTTACAGCCTACCGGGAACATCTCTTCCAAAGGCCTGTGAAACGCAGTTTCTTTGCAGGCCTGATCTGGCTGAAGTAGGACTTCTGCTCTGGGGTGCTACTTTGCCCTAGAGCTGAAAGGCACAACGTGCAGGCTTCTTTCCAAAGGGCGAGTTGGGCCCCACAGCATCTTGCTTCCAGCTCTTTGGGAAGCTAAGAAACAACTCGCTCTGCACAGTGCTCTTACAGCCTAGTGGGAACATCTCTTCCAAAGGCCTGTGAAACGCAGTTTCTTTGCAGGCCTGATCTGGCTGAAGTAGGACTTCTGCTCTGGGTGTGCTACTTTGCCCTAGAGCTGAAAGGCACAACGTGCAGGCTTCTTTCCAAAGGGCGAGTTGGGCCCCACAGCATCTTGCTTCCAGCTCTTTGGGAAGCTAAGAAACAACTCGCTCTGCACAGTGCTCTTACAGCCTACCGGGAACGTCTCTTCCAAAGGCCTGTGAAACGCAGTTTCTTTGCAGGCCTGATCTGGCTGAAGTAGGACTTCTGCTCTGGGTGTGCTACTCGGCCCTAGAGCTGATAGGCACAACGTGCAGTCTTCTTTCCAAAGGGCGAGTTGGGCACCACAGCATCTTGCTTCCAGCTCTTTGGGAAGCTAAGAAACAACTCGCTCTGCACAGTGCTCTTACAGCCTAGTGGGAACATCTCTTCCAAAGGCCTGTGAAACGCAGTTTCTTTGCAGGCCTGATCTGGCTGAAGTAGGACTTCTGCTCTGGGTGTGCTACTTTGCCCTAGAGCTGAAAGGCACAACGTGCAGGCTTCTTTCCAAAGGGCGAGTTGGGCCCCACAGCATCTTGCTTCCAGCTCTTTGGGAAGCTAAGAAACAACTCGCTCTGCACAGTGCTCTTACAGCCTAGTGGGAACATCTCTTCCAAAGGCCTGTGAAACGCAGTTGCTTTGCAGGCCTGATCTGGCTGAAGTAGGACTTCTGCTCTGGGTGTGCTACTTTGCCCTAGAGCTGAAAGGCACAACGTGCAGGCTTCTTTCCAAAGGGCGAGTTGGGCCCCACAGCATCTTGCTTCCAGCTCTTTGGGAAGCTAAGAAACAACTCGCTCTGCACAGTGCTCTTAGATCCTATTGGGAACATCTCTTCCAAAGGCCTGTGAAACGCAGTTTCTTTGCAGGCCTGATCTGGCTGAAGTAGGACTTCTGCTCTGGGTGTGCTACTTTGCCCTAGAGCTGAAAGGCACAACGTGCAGGCTTCTTTCCAAAGGGCGAGTTGGGCCCCACAGCATCTTGCTTCCAGCTCTTTGGGAAGCTAAGAAACAACTCGCTCTGCACAGTGCTCTTACAGCATACCGGGAACATCTCTTCCAAAGGCCTGTGAAACGCAGTTTCTTTGCAGGCCTGATCCGGCTGAAGTAGGACTTCTGCTCTGGGTGTGCTACTTTGCCCTAGAGCTGAAAGGCACAACGTGCAGGCTTCTTTCCAAAGGGCGAGTTGGGCCCCACAGCATCTTGCTTCCAGCTCTTTGGGAAGCTAAGAAACAACTCGCTCTGCACAGAGCTCTTACAGCCTACCGGGAACATCTCTTCCAAAGGCCTGTGAAACGCAGTTTCTTTGCAGGCCTGATCTGGCTGAAGTAGGACTTCTGCTCTGGGTGTGCTACTTTGCCCTAGAGCTGAAAGGCACAACGTGCAGGCTTCTTTCCAAAGGGCGAGTTGGGCCCCACAGAATCTTGCTTCCAGCTCTTTGGGAAGCTAAGAAACAACTCGCTCTGCACAGTGCTCTTACAGCCTAGTGGGAACATCTCTTCCAAAGGCCTGTGAAACGCAGTTTCTTTGCAGGCCTGATCTGGCTGAAGTAGGACTTCTGCTCTGGGTGTGCTACTTTGCCCTAGAGCTGAAAGGCACAACGTGCAGGCTTCTTTCCAAAGGGCGAGTTGGGCCCCACAGCATCTTGCTTCCAGCTCTTTGGGAAGCTAAGAAACAACTCGCTCTGCACAGTGCTCTTACAGCCTACCGGGAACATCTCTTCCAAAGGCCTGTGAAACGCAGTTTCTTTGCCGGCCTGATCTGGCTGAAGTAGGACTTCTGCTCTGGGTGTGCTACTTTGCCCTAGAGCTGAAAGGCACAACGTGCAGGCTTCTTTCCAAAGGGCGAGTTGGGCCCCACAGCACCTTGCTTCCACCTCTTTGGGAAGCTAAGAAACAACTCGCTCTGCACAGTGCTCTTACAGCCTAGTGGGAACATCTCTTCCAAAGGCCTGTGAAACGCAGTTTCTTTGCAGGCCTGATCTGGCTGAAGTAGGACTTCTGCTCTGGGTGTGCTACTTTGCCCTAGAGCTGAAAGGCACAACGTGCAGGCTTCTTTCCAAAGGGCGAGTTGGGCCCCACAGCATCTTGCTTCCAGCTCTTTGGGAAGCTAAGAAACAACTCGCTCTGCACAGTGCTCTTACAGCCTACCGGGAACATCTCTTCCAAATGCCTGTGAAACGCAGTTTCTTTGCAGGCCTGATCTGGCTGAAGTAGGACTTCTGCTCTGGGTGTGCTACTTTGCCCTAGAGCTGAAAGGCACAACGTGCAGGCTTCTTTCCAAAGGGCGAGTTGGGCCCCACAGCATCTTGCTTCCAGCTCTTTGGGAAGCTAAGAAACAACTCGCTCTGCACAGTGCTCTTACAAACTAGTGGGAACATCTCTTCCAAAGGCCTGTGAAACGCAGTTTCTTTGCAGGCCTGATCTGGCTGAAGTAGGACTTCTGCTCTGGGTGTGCTACTTTGCCCTAGAGCTGAAAGGCACAACGTGCAGGCTTCTTTCCAAAGGGCGAGTTGGGCCCCACAGCATCTTGCTTCCAGCTCTTTGGGAAGCTAAGAAACAACTCGCTCTGCACAGTGCTCTTACAGCCTACCGGGAACATGTCTTCCAAAGGCCTGTGAAACGCAGTTTCTTTGCGGCCTGATCTGGCTGAAGTAGGACTTCTACTCTGGGTGTGCCACATGGCCCTAGAGCTGAAAGGCACAACGTGCAGGCTTCTTTCCAAAGGGCGAGTTGGGCCCCAAAGCCTCTTGCTTCCAGCTCTTTGGGAAGCTAAGAAACAACTCGCTCTGCAGACCTCTCTTACAGCCAACCGGGAGCATCTCTTGCAAAGGCCTGAGAAATGCAGTTTCTTTGCAGGCCTTATCTCGCTGAGGTAGAACTGCTGCTATGCCATGTCCTACATCGGCCTAGAGTTGCAAGGCTCAAAGTCCTGCCTTGACTCCTCAAGGGCAGACAGGCCCCACAGCGTGGGGCTTCCACCTCTTTGGGCAGCTAAGAAACAACTTGCTCTGCACTGTTGTTTTGCAGCCTACAGGGAACAAGTCTTACAAAGGCCTGTGAAACGCAGTTTCTTCCCAGCCTTGATCTGGCTGAAGTAGAACTTCTGCTCTGGGTGTGCTACATTCCCCTGGAGCTGAAAGGCACAACCCGCAGTCTTCATTCCAAAGGGCGAGTTGAGCCCCAAAGCATTTTGCTTCCAGCTCTTTGGGAAGCTAAGAAACAACTCGCTCTGCACAGTGCTCTTACAGCCTACCGGGAACATCTCTCAGAAAGGCCTGTGAAACGCAGTTTCTATGCAGGCCTCATCTGGCTGAAGTAGAACTTCTGCTCTGGGTGTGCCACCTTGCCCTAGAGCTGAAAGGCGCAACGTGCAGGCTTCTTTCCAAAGGGCGAGTTGGGCCCCAAAGCATCTTGCTTCCAGCTCTTTGGAAGCTGAGAAACAGCTCGCTGTGCACAGTGCTCTTACAGCCTACCGGGAACATCTCTTCCAAAGGCCTGTGAAACGCAGTTTCTTTGCAGGCCTGATCTGGCTGAATTAGAACTTCTTCTCTGGGTGTGCTACATTGCCCTAGGGCTGAAAGGCACAACGTGCCGTCTCCTTTCCAAAAAGCGAGTTGGGCCCCTCAGCATCTTTCTTCCAGCTCTTTGGGAAGCTAAGAAACAACTCGCTCTGCACAGTGCTCTTACAGCCTACCGGGAACATCTCTTCCAAAGGCCTGTGAAACGCAGTTTCTTTGCAGGCCTGATCTGGCTGAAGTAGGACTTCTGCTGTGGGTGTGCTACTTTGCCCTAGAGCTGAAAGGCACAACGTGCAGGCTTCTTTCCAAAGGGCGAGTTGGGCCCCACAGCATCTTGCTTCCAGCTCTTTGGGAAGCTAAGAAACAACTCGCTCTGCGCAGTGCTCTTACAGCCTAGTGGGAACATCTCTTCCAAAGGCCTGTGAAACGCAGTTTCTTTGCAGGCCTGATCTGGCTGAAGTAGGACTTCTGCTCTGGGTGTGCTACTTTGCCCTAGAGCTGAAAGGCACAACGTGCAGGCTTCTTTCCAAAGGGCGAGTTGGGCCCCACAGCATCTTGCTTCCAGCTCTTTGGGAAGCTAAGAAACAACTCTCTCTGCACAGTGTTCTTACAGCCTAGTGGGAACATCTCTTCCAAAGGCCGGTGAAACGCAGTTTCTTTGCAGGCCTGATCTGGCTGAAGTAGGACTTCTGCTCTGGGTGTGCTACTTTGCCCTAGAGCTGAAAAGCACAACGTGCAGGCTTCTTTCCAAAGGGCGAGTTGGGCCCCACAGCATCTTGCTTCCAGCTCTTTGGGAAGCTAAGAAACAACTCGCTCTGCACAGTGCTCTTCCATCCAAGTGAGAACATCTCTTCCAAAGGAATGTGAAACGCAGTTTCTTTGCAGGCCTGATCTGGCTGAAGTAAGTCTTCTGGTCTGGGTGTGCTACTTTGCCCTAGAGCTGAAAGGCACAACGTGCAGGCTTCTTTCCAAAGGGCGAGTTGGGCCCCACAGCATCTTGCTTCCAGCTCTTTGGGAAGCTAAGAAACAACTCGCTCTGCACAGTGCTCTTACAGCCTACCGGGAACATCTCTTCCAAAGGCCTGTGAAACGCAGTTTCTTTGCAGGCCTCTTTTGGCTGAAGTAGGACTTCTGCTCTGCGTGTGCTACTTTGCCCTAGAGCTGAAAGGCACAACGTGCAGGCTTCTTTCCAAAGGCCGAGTTGGGCCCCACAGCATCTTGCTTCCAGCTCTTTGGGAAGCTAAGAAACAACTCGCTCTGCACAGTGCTCTTACAGCCTACCGGGAACATCTCTTCCAAAGGCCTGTGAAACGCAGTTTCTTTGCAGGCCTGATCTGGCTGAAGTAGGACTTCTGCTGTGGGTGTGCTACTTTGCCCTAGAGCTGAAAGGCACAACGTGCAGGCTTCTTTCCAAAGGCCGAGTTGGGCCCCACAGCATCTTGCTTCCAGCTCTTTGGGAAGCTAAGAAACAACTCGCTCTGCACAGTGCTCTTACAGCCTACCGGGAACATCTCTTCCAAAGGCCTGTGAAACGCAGTTTCTTTGCAGGCCTGATCTGGCTGAAGTAGGACTTCTGCTCTGGGTGTGCTACTTTGCCCTAGAGCTGAAAGGCACAACGTGCAGGCTTCTTTCCAAAGGCCGAGTTGGGCCCCACAGCATCTTGCTTCCAGCTCTTTGGGAAGCTAAGAAACAACTCGCTCTGCACAGTGCTCTTACAGCCTACCGGGAACATCTCTTCCAAAGGCCTGTGAAACGCAGTTTCTTTGCAGGCCTGATCTGGCTGAAGTAGGACTTCTGCTCTGGGTGTGCTACTTTGCCCTAGAGCTGAAAGGCACAACGTGCAGGCTTCTTTCCAAAGGGCGAGTTGGGCCCCACAGCATCTTGCTTCCAGCTCTTTGGGAAGCTAAGAAACAACTCGCTCTGCACAGTGCTCTTACAGCCTACCGGGAACATCTCTTCCAAAGGCCTGTGAAACGCAGTTTCTTTGCAGGCCTGATCTGGCTGAAGTAGGACTTCTGCTGTGGGTGTGCTACTTTGCCCTAGAGCTGAAAGGCACAACGTGCAGGCTTCTTTCCAAAGGGCGAGTTGGGCCCCACAGCATCTTGCTTCCAGCTCTTTGGGAAGCTAAGAAACAACTCGCTCTGCACAGTGCTCTTACAGCCTACCGGGAACATCTCTTCCAAAGGCCTGTGAAACGCAGTTTCTTTGCAGGCCTGATCTGGCTGAAGTAGGACTTCTGCTGTGGGTGTGCTACTTTGCCCTAGAGCTGAAAGGCACAACGTGCAGGCTTCTTTCCAAAGGGCGAGTTGGGCCCCACAGCATCTTGCTTCCAGCTCTTTGGGAAGCTAAGAAACAACTCGCTCTGCACAGTGCTCTTACAGCCTACCGGGAACATCTCTTCCAAAGGCCTGTGAAACGCAGTTTCTTTGCAGGCCTGATCTGGCTGAAGTAGGACTTCTGCTCTGGGTGTGCTACTTTGCCCTAGAGCTGAAAGGCACAACGTGCAGGCTTCTTTCCAAAGGGCGAGTTGGGCACCACAGCATCTTGCTTCCAGCTCTTTGGGAAGCTAAGAAACAACTCGCTCTGCACAGTGCTCTTACAGCCTACCGGGAACATCTCTTCCAAAGGCCTGTGAAACGCAGTTTCTTTGCAGGCCTGATCTGGCTGAAGTAGGACTTCTGCTGTGGGTGTGCTACTTTGCCCTAGAGCTGAAAGGCACAACGTGCAGGCTTCTTTCCAAAGGCCGAGTTGGGCCCCACAGCATCTTGCTTCCAGCTCTTTGGGAAGCTAAGAAACAACTCGCTCTGCACAGTGCTCTTACAGCCTACCGGGAACATCTCTTCCAAAGGCCTGTGAAACGCAGTTTCTTTGCAGGCCTGATCTGGCTTAAGTAGGACTTCTGCTGTGGGTGTGCTACTTTGCCCTAGAGCTGAAAGGCACAACGTGCAGGCTTCTTTCCAAAGGGCGAGTTGGGCCCCACAGCATCTTGCTTCCAGCTCTTTGGGAAGCTAAGAAACAACTCGCTCTGCACAGTGCTCTTACAGCCTACCGGGAACATCTCTTCCAAAGGCCTGTGAAACGCAGTTTCTTTGCAGGCCTGATCTGGCTGAAGTAGGACTTCTGCTCTGGGTGTGCTACTTTGCCCTAGAGCTGAAAGGCACAACGTGCAGGCTTCTTTCCAAAGGGCGAGTTGGGCCCCACAGCATCTTGCTTCCAGCTCTTTGGGAAGCTAAGAAACAACTCGCTCTGCACAGTGCTCTTACAGCCTACCGGGAACATGTCTTCCAAAGGCCTGTGAAACGCAGTTTCTTTGCAGGCCTGATCTGGCTGAAGTAGGACTTCTGCTCTGGGTGTGCTACTTTGCCCTAGAGCTGAAAGGCACAACGTGCAGGCTTCTTTCGAAAGGGCGAGTTGGACCCCACAGCATCTTGCTTCCAGCTCTTTGGGAAGCTAAGAAACAACTGGCTCTGCTGACCTCTCTTACAGCCAACTGGGAGCATCTCTTGCAAAGGCCTGAGAAATGCAGTTTCTTTGCAGGCCTTATCTCGCTGAGGTAGAACTGCTGCTATGGCATATCCTTCTTTGGCCTAGTGTTGCAAGGCTCAAAGTCCTGCCTTGACTCCTCAAGGGCAGACAGGCCCCACAGCGTGGGGCTTCCACCTCTTTAGGCCGCTAAGAAACAACTTGCTCTGCACTGGTGTTTTACAGCCTACAGGGAACGCGTCTTACAAAGGCCTGTGAAACGCAGTTTATTCCCAGCCCTGATCTGGCTGAAGTAGAACTTCTGCTCTGGGTGTGCTACATTCCCCTGGAGCTGAAAGGCACAACCCGCAGTCTTCATTCCAAAGGGCGAGTTGAGCCCCAAAGCATTTTGCTTCCAGCTCTTTGGGAAGCTAAGAAACAACTCGCTCTGCACAGTGCTCTTACAGCCTACCGGAAACATCTCTCAGAAAGGCCTGTGAAACGCAGTTTCTATGCAGGCCTCATCTGGCTGAAGTAGAACTTCTGCTCTGGGTGTGCCACCTTGCCCTAGAGCTGAAAGGCGCAACGTGCAGTCTCATTTCCAAAGGGCGATTTGGGCCCCAAGGCATCTTGCTTCCAGCTCTTTGGAAGCTGAGAAACAGCTCGCTGTGCACAGTGCTCTTACAGCCTACCGGGAACATCTCTTCCAAAGGCCTGTGAAACGCAGTTTCTTTGCAGGCCTGATCTGGCTGAATTAGAACTTCTTCTCTGGGTGTGCTACATTGCCCTAGGGCTGAAAGGCACAACGTGCCGTCTCCTTTCCAAAAAGCGAGTTGGGCCCCTCAGCATCTTTCTTCCAGCTCTTTGGGAAGCTAAGAAACAACTCGCTCTGCACAGTGCTCTTACAGCCTACCGGGAACATCTCTTCCAAAGGCCTGTGAAACGCAGTTTCTTTGCAGGCCTGATCTGGCTGAAGTAGGACTTCTGCTCTGGGTGTGCTACTTTGCCCTAGAGCTGAAAGGCACAACGTGCAGGCTTCTTTCGAAAGGGCGAGTTGGACCCCACAGCATCTTGCTTCCAGCTCTTTGGGAAGCTAAGAAACAACTGGCTCTGCAGACCTCTCTTACAGCCAACTGGGAGCATCTCTTGCAAAGGCCTGAGAAATGCAGTTTCTTTGCAGGCCTTATCTCGCTGAGGTAGAACTGCTGCTATGGCATATCCTTCTTTGGCCTAGTGTTGCAAGGCTCAAAGTCCTGCCTTGACTCCTCAAGGGCAGACAGGCCCCACAGCGTGGGGCTTCCACCTCTTTAGGCCGCTAAGAAACAACTTGCTCTGCACTGGTGTTTTACAGCCTACAGGGAACGAGTCTTACAAAGGCCTGTGAAACGCAGTTTATTCCCAGCCCTGATCTGGCTGAAGTAGAACTTCTGCTCTGCCGGGTCCTACATGGCGCTAGAGCTGCAAGGCACAAAGTCTTGCCTTGTTTCCACAAGGGTAGACAAGTCCCTCAGGTCCAGATTCCAGCTCTTTCGGTAGCTAAGAAACAACTCGCTCTGCACAGTGCTCTTACAGCCTACCGGGAACATCTCTTACAAAGGCCTGTGATACGCAGTTCCTTTGCAGGCCTGATCTGGCAGAAGTAGGACTTCTGCTCTGGGTGTGCTACTTTGCCCTAGAGCTGAAAGGCACAACGTGCAGGCTTCTTTCCAAAGGGCGAGTTGGGCCCCAAAGCACCTTGCTTCCAGCTCTTTGGGAAGCTAAGAACCAACTCGCTCTGACAGTGCTCTTACAGCCTAGGGAGAACATATCTTACAAAGGCATGTGAAACGCAGTTTCTATGCAGGCCTGATCTGGCTGAAGTAGGACTTCTGCTCTGGGTGTGCTACATTCCCCTAGAGCTGCAAGGCTCAAAGTGATGTCTTCTTTCCAAAGGGCGAGTTGGGCCCCAAAGCATCTTGCCTCCAGCTCTTTGGGAAGCTAAGAAACAACTCGCTCTGCAGACCTCTCTTACAGCCAACCGAGAACATCTCTTGCAAAGGCCTGAGAAATGCAGTTTCTTTGTAGGCCTTATCTCGCTGAGGTAGAACTGCTGCTATGCCGTGTCCTACATCGGCCTAGAGTTGCAAGGCTCAAAGTCCTGTCTTGACTCCTCAAGGGCAGACAGGCCCCACAAGGTGGGGCTTCCACCTCTTTGGGCAGCTAAGAAACAACTCGCTCTGCACAGTGCTCTTCCAACCAAGTGAGAACATCTCTTCCAAAGGCCTGTGAAACGCAGTTTCTTTGCAGGCCTGATCTGGCTGAAGTAGGACTTCTGCTGTGGGTGTGCTACTTTGCCCTACAGCTGAAAGGCACAACGTGCAGGCTTCTTTCCAAAGGGCGAGTTGGGCCCCACAGCATCTTGCTTCCAGCTCTTTGGGAAGCTAAGAAACAACTCTCTCTGCACAGTGTTCTTACAGCCTAGTGGGAACATCTCTTCCAAAGGCCGGTGAAACGCAGTTTCTTTGCAGGCCTGATCTGGCTGAAGTAGGACTTCTGCTCTGGGTGTGCTACTTTGCCCTAGAGCTGAAAGGCACAACGTGCAGGCTTCTTTCCAAAGGGCGAGTTGGGCCCCACAGCATCTTGCTTCCAGCTCTTTGGGAAGCTAAGAAACAACTCGCTCTGCACAGTGCTCTTACAGCCTACCGGGAACATCTCTTCCAAAGGCCTGTGAAACGCAGTTTCTTTGCAGGCCTGATCTGGCTGAAGTAGGACTTCTGCTCTGGGTGTGCTACTTTGCCCTAGAGCTGAAAGGCACAACGTGCAGGCTTCTTTCCAAAGGGCGAGTTGGGCCCCACAGCATCTTGCTTCCAGCTCTTTGGGAAGCTAAGAAACCACTCGCTCTGAACAGTGCTCTTACAGCCTAGTGGGAACATCTCTTCCAAAGGCCTGTGAAACGCAGTTTCTTTGCAGGACTGATCTGGCTGAAGTAGGACTTCTGCTCTGGGAGTGCTACTTTGCCCTAGAGCTGAAAGGCACAACGTGCAGGCTTCTTTCCAAAGGGCGAGTTGGGCCCCACAGCATCTTGATTCCAGCTCTTTGGGAAGCTAAGAAACAACTCGCTCTGCACAGTGCTCTTACAGCCTACCGGGAACATCTCTTCCAAAGGCCTGTGAAACGGAGTTTCTTTGCGGGCCTGGTCTTGCTGAAGTAGGACTTCTGCTCTCCGTGTGCTACTTTGCCCTAGAGCTGAAAGGCACAACGTGCAGGCTTCTTTCCAAAGGGCGAGTTGGGCCCCACAGCATCTTGCTTCCAGCTCTTTGGGAACCTAAGAAACAACTCGCTCTGCACAGTGCTCTTACAGCCTACCGGGAACATCTCTTCCAAAGGCCTGTGAAACGCAGTTTCTATGCAGGCCTGATCTGGCTGAAGTAGGACTTCTGCTCTGGGTGTGCTACTTTGCCCTAGAGCTGAAAGGCACAACGTGCAGGCTTCTTTCCAAAGGGCGAGTTGGGCCCCACAGCATCTTGCTTCCAGCTCTTTGGGAAGCTAAGAAACAACTCGCTCTGCACAGTGCTCTTACAGCCTACCGGGAACATCTCTTCCAAAGGCCTGTGAAACGCAGTTTCTTTGCAGGCCTGATCTGGCTGAAGTAGGACTTCTGCTCTGGGTGTGCTACTTTGCCCTAGAGCTGAAAGGCACAACGTGCAGGCTTCTTTCCAAAGGCCGAGTTGGGCCCCACAGCATCTTGCTTCCAGCTCTTTGGGAAGCTAAGAAACAACTCGCTCTGCACAGTGCTCTTACAGCCTAGTGGGAACATCTCTTCCAAAGGCCTGTGAAACGCAGTTTCTTTGCAGGCCTGATCTGGCTGAAGTAGGACTTCTGCTCTGGGTGTGCTACTTTGCCCTAGAGCTGAAAGGCACAACGTGCAGGCTTCTTTCCAAAGGGCGAGTTGGGCCCCACAGCATCTTGCTTCCAGCTCTTTGGGAAGCTAAGAAACAACTCGCTCTGCACAGTGCTCTTACAGCCTAGTGGGAACATCTCTTCCAAAGGCCTGTGAAACGCAGTTTCTTTGCAGGCCTGATCTGGCTGAAGTAGGACTTCTGCTCTGGGTGTGCTACTTTGCCCTAGAGCTGAAAGGCACAACGTGCAGGCTTCTTTCCAAAGGGCGAGTTGGGCCCCACAGCATCTTGCTTCCAGCTATTTGGGAAGCTAAGAAACAACTCGCTCTGCACAGTGCTCTCAAAGCCTACCGGGAACATCTCTTCCAAAGGCCTGTGAAACGCAGTTTCTTTGCAGGCCTGATCTGGCTGAAGTAGGACTTCTGCTCTGGGTGTGCTACTTTGCCCTAGAGCTGAAAGGCACAACGTGCAGGCTTCTTTCCAAAGGGCGAGTTGGGCCCCACAGCATCTTGCTTCCAGCTCTTTGGGAAGCTAAGAAACCACTCGCTCTGCACAGTGCTCTTACAGCCTACCGGGAACATCTCTTCCAAAGGCCTGTGAAACGCAGTTTCTTTGCAGGCCTGATCTGGCTGAAGTAGGACTTCTGCTCTGGGTGTGCTACTTTGCCCTAGAGCTGAAAGGCACAACGTGCAGGCTTCTTTCCAAAGGGCGAGTTGGGCCCCACAGCATCTTGCTTCCAGCTCTTTGGGAAGCTAAGAAACAACTCGCTCTGCACAGTGCTCTTACAGCCTAGTGGGAACATCTCTTCCAAAGGCCTGTGAAACGCAGTTTCTTTGCAGGCCTGATCTGGCTGAAGTAGGACTTCTGCTCTGGGTGTGCTACTTTGCCCTAGAGCTGAGAGGCACAACGTGCAGGCTTCTTTCCAAAGGGCGAGTTGGGCCCCACAGCATCTTGCTTCCAGCTCTTTGGGAAGCTAAGAAACAACTCGCTCTGCACAGTGCTCTTACAGCCTACCGGGAACATCTCTTCCAAAGGCCTGTGAAACGCAGTTTCTTTGCAGGCCTGATCTGGCTGAAGTAGGACTTCTGCTCTGGGTGTGCTACTTTGCCCTAGAGCTGAAAGGCACAACGTGCAGGCTTCTTTCCAAAGGGCGAGTTGGGCCCCACAGCATCTTGCTTCCAGCTCTTTGGCAAGCTAAGAAACAGCTCGCTCTGCACAGTGCTCTTACAGCCTACCGGGAACATCTCTTCCAAAGGCCTGTGAAACGCAGTTTCTTTGCAGGCCTGATCTGGCTGAAGTAGGACTTCTGCTCTGGGTGTGCTACTTTGCCCTAGAGCTGAAAGGCACAACGTGCAGGCTTCTTTCCAAAGGGCGAGTTGGGCCCCACAGCATCTTGCTTCCAGCTCTTTGGGAATCTAAGAAACCACTCTCTCTGCAGAGTGCTCTTACGGCCAACCGGGAACATCTCTTCCAAAGGCCTGTGAAACACAGTTTCTTTCCAGGCCTGATCTGGCTGAAGTGGGACTTCTGCTCTGGGTGTGCTACTTTGCCCTAGAGCTGAAAGGCACAACGTGCAGGCTTCTTTCCAAAGGGCGAGTTGGGCCCCAAAGCACCTTGCTTCCAGCTCTTTGGGAAGCTAAGAACCAACTCGCTCTGACAGTGCTCTTACAGCCTAGGGATAACATATCTTACAAAGGCATGTGAAACGCAGTTTCTATGCAGGCCTGATCTGGCTGAAGTAGGACTTCTGCTCTGGGTGTGCTACTTTGCCCTAGAGCTGAAAGGCACAACGTGCAGGCTTCTTTCCAAAGGGCGAGTTGGGCCCCAAAGCATCTTGCCTCCAGCTCTTTGGGAAGCTAAGAAACAACTCGCTCTGCAGACCTCTCTTACAGCCAACCGAGAACATCTCTTGCAAAGGCCTGAGAAATGCAGTTTCTTTGTAGGCCTTATCTCGCTGAGGTAGAACTGCTGCTATGCCGTGTCCTACATCGGCCTAGAGTTGCAAGGCTCAAAGTCCTGTCTTGACTCCTCAAGGGCAGACAGGCCCCACAAGGTGGGGCTTCCACCTCTTTGGGCAGCTAAGAAACAACTCGCTCTGCACAGTGCTCTTCCAACCAAGTGAGAACATCTCTTCCAAAGGAATGTGAAACGCAGTTTCTTTGCAGGCCTGATCTGGCTGAAGTAAGCCTTCTGGTCTGGGTGTGCTACTTTGCCCTAGAGCTGAAAGGCACAACGTGCAGGCTTCATTCCAAAGGGCGAGTTGGGCCCCACAGCATCTTGCTTCCAGCTCTTTGGGAACCTAAGAAACAACTCGCTCTGCACAGTGCTCTTACAGCCTACCGGGAACATCTCTTCCAAAGGCCCGTGAAACGCAGTTTATTTGAAGGCCTGATCTGGCTGATGTAGGACTTCTTGTCTGGGTGTGCTACTTTACCCTAGAGCTGAAAGGCACAACGTGCAGGCTTCTTTCCAAAGGGCGAGTTGGGCCCCACAGCATCTTGCTTCCAGCTCTTTGGGAATCTAAGAAACCACTCTCTCTGCAGAGTGCTCTTACGGCCAACCGGGAACATCTCTTCCAAAGGCCTGTGAAACGCAGTTTCTTTGCAGGCCTGATCTGGCTGAAGTAGGACTTCTGCTCTGGGTGTGCTACTTTGCCCTAGAGCTGAAAGGCACAACGTGCAGGCTTCTTTCCAAAGGGCGAGTTGGGCCCCACAGCATCTTGCTTCCAGCTCTTTGGGAACCTAAGAAACAACTCGCTCTGCACAGTGCTCTTACAGCCTACCGGGAACATCTCTTCCAAAGGCCTGTGAAACGCAGTTTATTTGCAGGCCTGATCTGGCTGAAGTAGGACTTCTGCTGTGGGTGTGCTACTTTGCCCTAGAGCTGAAAGGCACAACGTGCAGGCTTCTTTCCAAAGGGCCAGTTGGGCCCCACAGCATCTTGCTTCCAGCTCTTTGGGAAGCTAAGAAACAACTCGCTCTGCACAGTGCTCTTACAGCCTACCGGGAACATCTCTTCCAAAGGCCTGTGAAACGCAGTTTCTTTGCAGGCCTGATCTGGCTGAAGTAGGACTTCTGCTCTGGGTGTGCTACTTTGCCCTAGAGCTGAAAGGCACAACGTGCAGGCTTCTTTCCAAAGGGCGAGTTGGGCCCCACAGCATCTTGCTTCCAGCTCTTTGAGAAGCTAAGAAACAACTCGCTCTGCACAGTGCTCTTACAGCCTAGTGGGAACATCTCTTCCAAAGGCCTGTGAAATGCAGTTTCTTTGCAGGCCTGATCTGGCTGAAGTGGGACTTCTGCTCTGGGTGTGCTACTTTGCCCTAGAGCTGAAAAGCACAACGTGCAGGCTTCTTTCCAAAGGGCGAGTTGGGCCCCACAGCATCTTTCTTCCAGCTCTTTGGGAACCTAAGAAACAACTCGCTCTGCACAGTGCTCTTCCATCCAAGTGAGAACATCTCTTCCAAAGGAATGTGAAACGCAGTTTCTTTGCAGGCCTGATCTGGCTGAAGTAAGTCTTCTGGTCTGGGTGTGCTACTTTGCCCTAGAGCTGAAAGGCGCAACGTGCAGGCTTCTTTCCAAAGGGCGAGTTGGGCCCCACAACATCTTGCTTCCAGCTCTTTGGGAAGCTAAGAAACAACTCGCTCTGCACAGTGCTCTTACAGCCTACTGGGAACATCTCTTCCAAAGGCCTGTGAAACGCAGTTTCTTTGCAGGCCTGATCTGGCTGAAGTAGAACTTCTGCTCTGGGTGTGCTACGTTGCCCTGGAGGTGAAAGGCACAATCCGCAGGCTTCTTTCCAAAGGGCGAGTTGGGCCCCACAGCATCTTCCTTCCAGCTCTTTGGGAAGCTAAGAAACAACTGGCTCTGCAGACCTCTCTTACAGCCAACTGGGAGCATCTCTTGCAAAGGCCTGAGAAATGCAGTTTCTTTGCAGGCCTTATCTCGCTGAGGTAGAACTGCTGCTATGGCATATCCTTCTTTGGCCTAGTGTTGCAAGGCTCAAAGTCCTGCCTTGACTCCTCAAGGGCAGACAGGACCCACAGCGTGGGGCTTCCACCTCTTTAGGCCGCTAAGAAACAACTTGCTCTGCACTGGTGTTTTACAGCCTACAGGGAACGAGTCTTACAAAGGCCTGTGAAACGCAGTTTATTCCCAGCATTGATCTGGCTGAAGTAGAACTTCTGCTCTGCCGGGTCCTACATGGCGCTAGAGCTGCAAGGCACAAAGTCTTGCCTTGTTTCCACAAGGGTAGACAAGTCCCTCAGGTCCAGATTCCAGCTCTTTCGGTAGCTAAGAAACAACTCGCTCTGCACAGTGCTCTTACAGCCTACCGGGAACATCTCTTCCAAAGGCCTGTGAAACGCAGTTTCTTTGCAGGCCTGATCTGGCTGAAGTAGGACTTCTGCTCTGGGTGTGCTACTTTGCCCTAGAGCTGAAAGGCACAACGTGCAGGCTTCTTTCCAAAGGGCGAGTTGGGCCCCACAGCATCTTGCTTCCAGCTCTTTGGGAAGCTAAGAAACAACTCGCTCTGCACAGTGCTCTTACAGCCTACCGGGAACATCTCTTCCAAAGGCCTTTGAAACGCAGTTTCTTTGCAGGCCTTATCTGGCTGAAGTAGGACTTCTGCTCTGGGTGTGCTACTTTGCCCTAGAGCTGAAAGGCACAACGTGCAGGCTTCTTTCCAAAGGGCCAGTTGGGCCCCACAGCATCTTGCTTCCAGCTCTTTGGGAAGCTAAGAAACAACTCGCTCTGCACAGTGTTCTTACAGCCTAGTGGGAACATCTCTTCCAAAGGCCGGTGAAACGCAGTTTCTTTGCAGGCCTGATCTGGCTGAAGTAGGACTTCTGCTCTGGGTGTGCTACTTTGCCCTAGAGCTGAAAGGCACAACGTGCAGGCTTCTTTCCAAAGGGCGAGTTGGGCCCCACAGCATCTTGCTTCCAGCTCTTTGGGAAGCTAAGAAACAACTCGCTCTGCACAGTGCTCTTACAGCCTACCGGGAACATCTCTTCCAAAGGCCTGTGAAACGCAGTTTCTTTGCAGGCCTGATCTGGCTGAAGTAGGACTTCTGCTCTGGGTGTGCTACTTTGCCCTACAGCTGAAAGGCACAACGTGCAGGCTTCTTTCCAAAGGGCGAGTTGGGCCCCACAGCATCTTGCTTCCAGCTCTTTGGGAAGCTAAGAAACAACTCGCTCTGCACAGTGCTCTTACAGCCTACCGGGAACATCTCTTCCAAAGGCCTTTGAAACGCAGTTTCTTTGCAGGCCTTATCTGGCTGAAGTAGGACTTCTGCTCTGGGTGTGCTACTTTGCCCTAGAGCTGAAAGGCACAACGTGCAGGCTTCTTTCCAAAGGGCCAGTTGGGCCCCACAGCATCTTGCTTCCAGCTCTTTGGGAAGCTAAGAAACAACTCGCTCTGCACAGTGCTCTTACAGCCTAGTGGGAACATCTCTTCCAAAGGCCTGGGAAACGCAGTTTCTTTGCAGGTCTGATCTGGCTGATGTAGGACTTCTGCTCTGGGTGTGCTACTTTGCCCTAGAGCTGAAAGGCACAACGTGCAGTCTTCTTTCCAAAGGGCGAGTTGGGCCCCACAGCATCTTGCTTCCAGCTCTTTGGGAAGCTAAGAAACAACTCGCTCTGCACAGTGGTCTTAAAGCCTAGTGGGAACATCTCTTCCAAAGGCCTGTGAAACGCAGTTTCTTTGCAGGCCTGATCTGGCTGAAGTAGGACTTCTGCTCTGGGTGTGCTACTTTGCCCTAGAGCTGAAAGGCACAACGTGCAGACTTCTTTCCAAAGGGCGAGTTGGGCCCCACAGCATCTTGCTTCCAGCTCTTTGGGAAGCTAAGAAACAACTCGCTCTGCACAGTGCTCTTAGAGCCTAGTGGGAACATCTCTTCCAAAGGCCTGTGAAACGCAGTTTCTTTGCAGGCCTGATCTGGCTGAAGTAGGACTTCTGCTCTGGGGTGCTACTTTGCCCTAGAGCTGAAAGGCACAACGTGCAGGCTTCTTTCCAAAGGGCGAGTTGGGCCCCACAGCATCTTGCTTCCAGCTCTTTGGGAAGCTAAGAAACAACTCGCTCTGCACAGTGCTCTTACAGCCTAGTGGGAACATCTCTTCCAAAGGCCTGTGAAACGCAGTTTCTTTGCAGGCCTGATCTGGCTGAAGTAGGACTTCTGCTCTGGGTGTGCTACTTTGCCCTAGAGCTGAAAGGCACAACGTGCAGGCTTCTTTCCAAAGGGCGAGTTGGGCCCCACAGCATCTTGCTTCCAGCTCTTTGGGAAGCTAAGAAACAACTCGCTCTGCACAGTGCTCTTACAGCCTACCGGGAACATCTCTTCCAAAGGCCTGTGAAACGCAGTTTCTTTGCAGGCCTGATCCGGCTGAAGTAGGACTTCTGCTCTGGGTGTGCTACTTTGCCCTAGAGCTGAAAGGCACAACGTGCAGGCTTCTTTCCAAAGGGCGAGTTGGGCCCCACAGCATCTTGCTTCCAGCTCTTTGGGAAGCTAAGAAACAACTCGCTCTGCACAGTGCTCTTACAGCCTAGTGGGAACATCTCTTCCAAAGGCCTGGGAAACGCAGTTTCTTTGCAGGCCTGATCTGGCTGAAGTAGGACTTCTGCTCTGGGTGTGCTACGTTGCCCTAGAGCTGAAAGGCACAACGTGCAGGCTTCTTTCCAAAGGGCGAGTTGGGCCCCACAGCATCTTGCTTCCAGCTCTTTGGGAAGCTAAGAAACAACTCGCTCTGCACAGTCTTCTTAAAGCCTAGTGGGAACATCTCTTCCAAAGGCCTGTGAAACGCAGTTTCTTTGCAGGCCTGATCTGGCTGAAGTAGGACTTCTGCTCTGGGTGTGCTACTTTGCCCTAGAGCTGAAAGGCACAACGTGCAGGCTTCTTTCCAAAGGGCGAGTTGGGCCCCACAGCATCTTGCTTCCAGCTCTTTGGGAAGCTAAGAAACAACTCGCTCTGCACAGTCTTCTTAAAGCCTAGTGGGAACATCTCTTCCAAAGGCCTGTGAAACGCAGTTTCTTTGCAGGCCTGATCTGGCTGAAGTAGGACTTCTGCTCTGGGTGTGCTACTTTGCCCTAGAGCTGAAAGGCACAACGTGCAGGCTTCTTTCCAAAGGGCGAGTTGGGCCCCACAGCATCTTGCTTCCAGCTCTTTGGGAAGCTAAGAAACAACTCGCTCTGCACAGTGCTCTTACAGCCTACCGGGAACATCTCTTCCAAAGGCCTGTGAAACGCAGTTTCTTTGCAGGCCTGATCCGGCTGAAGTAGGACTTCTGCTCTGGGTGTGCTACTTTGCCCTAGAGCTGAAAGGCACAACGTGCAGGCTTCTTTCCAAAGGGAGAGTTGGGCCCCACAGCATCTTGCTTCCAGCTCTTTGGGAAGCTAAGAAACAACTCGCTCTGCACAGTGCTCTTACAGCCTACCGGGAACATCTCTTCCAAAGGCCTGTGAAACGCAGTTTCTTTGCAGGCCTGATCTGGCTGAAGTAGGACTTCTGCTCTGGGTGTGCTACTTTGCCCTGGAGCTGAAAGGCACAACGTGCAGGCTTCTTTCCAAAGGGCGAGTTGGGCCCCACAGCATCTTGCTTCCAGCTCTTGGGAAGCTAAGAAACAACTCGCTCTGCACAGTGCTCTTACAGCCTACCGGGAACATCTCTTCCAAAGGCCTGTGAAACGCAGTTTCTTTGCAGGCCTGATCTGGCTGAAGTAGGACTTCTGCTCTGGGTGTGCTACTTTGCCCTAGAGCTGAAAGGCACAACGTGCAGACTTCTTTACAAAGGGCGAGTTGGGCCCCACAGCATCTTGCTTCCAGCTCTTTGGGAAGCTAAGAAACAACTCGCTCTGAACAGTGCTCTTACAGCCTACCGGGAACATCTCTTCCAAAGGCCTGTGAAACGCAGTTTCTTTGCAGGCCTGATCTGGCTGAAGTAGGACTTCTGCTCTGGGGTGCTACTTTGCCCTAGAGCTGAAAGGCACAACGTGCAGGCTTCTTTCCAAAGGGCGAGTTGGGCCCCACAGCATCTTGCTTCCAGCTCTTTGGGAAGCTAAGAAACAACTCGCTCTGCACAGTGCTCTTACAGCCTAGTGGGAACATCTCTTCCAAAGGCCTGTGAAACGCAGTTTCTTTGCAGGCCTGATCTGGCTGAAGTAGGACTTCTGCTCTGGGTGTGCTACTTTGCCCTGGAGCTGAAAGGCACAACGTGCAGGCTTCTTTCCAAAGGGCGAGTTGGGCCCCACAGCATCTTGCTTCCAGCTCTTTGGGAAGCTAAGAAACAACTCGCTCTGCACAGTGCTCTTACAGCCTAGTGGGAACATCTCTTCCAAAGGCCTGGGAAACGCAGTTTCTTTGCAGGTCTGATCTGGCTGAAGTAGGACTTCTGCTCTGGGTGTGCTACTTTGCCCTAGAGCTGAAAGGCACAACGTGCAGGCTTCTTTCCAAAGGGCGAGTTGGGCCCCACAGCATCTTGCTTCCAGCTCTTTGGGAAGCTAAGAAACAACTCGCTCTGCACAGTCTTCTTAAAGCCTAGTGGGAACATCACTTCCAAAGGCCTGTGAAACGCAGTTTCTTTGCAGGCCTGATCTGGCTGAAGTAGGACTTCTGCTCTGGGTGTGCTACTTTGCCCTAGAGCTGAAAGGCACAACGTGCAGGCTTCTTTCCAAAGGGCGAGTTGGGCCCCACAGCATCTTGCTTCCAGCTCTTTGGGAAGCTAAGAAACAACTCGCTCTGCACAGTGCTCTTACAGCCTACCGGGAACATCTCTTCCAAAGGCCTGTGAAACGCAGTTTCTTTGCAGGCCTGATCCGGCTGAAGTAGGACTTCTGCTCTGGGTGTGCTACTTTGCCCTAGAGCTGAAAGGCACAACGTGCAGGCTTCTTTCCAAAGGGCGAGTTGGGCCCCACAGCATCTTGCTTCCAGCTCTTTGGGAAGCTAAGAAACAACTCGCTCTGCACAGTGCTCTTACAGCCTACCGGGAACATCTCTTCCAAAGGCCTGTGAAACGCAGTTTCTTTGCAGGCCTGATCTGGCTGAAGTAGGACTTCTGCTGTGGGTGTGCTACTTTGCCCTACAGCTGAAAGGCACAACGTGCAGGCTTCTTTCCAAAGGGCGAGTTGGGCCCCACAGCATCTTGCTTCCAGCTCTTTGGGAAGCTAAGAAACAACTCTCTCTGCACAGTGTTCTTACAGCCTAGTGGGAACATCTCTTCCAAAGGCCGGTGAAACGCAGTTTCTTTGCAGGCCTGATCTGGCTGAAGTAGGACTTCTGCTCTGGGTGTGCTACTTTGCCCTAGAGCTGAAAGGCACAACGTGCAGGCTTCTTTCCAAAGGGCGAGTTGGGCCCCACAGCATCTTGCTTCCAGCTCTTTGGGAAGCTAAGAAACAACTCGCTCTGCACAGTGCTCTTACAGCCTACCGGGAACATCTCTTCCAAAGGCCTGTGAAACGCAGTTTCTTTGCAGGCCTGATCTGGCTGAAGTAGGACTTCTGCTCTGGGTGTGCTACTTTGCCCTAGAGCTGAAAGGCACAACGTGCAGGCTTCTTTCCAAAGGGCGAGTTGGGCCCCACAGCATCTTGCTTCCAGCTCTTTGGGAAGCTAAGAAACAACTCGCTCTGCACAGTGCTCTTACAGCCTACCGGGAACATCTCTTCCAAAGGCCTTTGAAACGCAGTTTCTTTGCAGGCCTGATCTGGCTGAAGTAGGACTTCTGCTCTGGGTGTGCTACTTTGCCCTAGAGCTGAAAGGCACAACGTGCAGGCTTCTTTCCAAAGGGCCAGTTGGGCCCCACAGCATCTTGCTTCCAGCTCTTTGGGAAGCTAAGAAACAACTCGCTCTGCACAGTGTTCTTACAGCCTAGTGGGAACATCTCTTCCAAAGGCCGGTGAAACGCAGTTTCTTTGCAGGCCTGATCTGGCTGAAGTAGGACTTCTGCTCTGGGTGTGCTACTTTGCCCTAGAGCTGAAAGGCACAACGTGCAGGCTTCTTTCCAAAGGGCGAGTTGGGCCCCACAGCATCTTGCTTCCAGCTCTTTGGGAAGCTAAGAAACAACTCGCTCTGCAGAGTGCTCTTACAGCCTACCGGGAACATCTCTTCCAAAGGCCTGTGAAACGCAGTTTGGTTGCAGGCCTGATCTGGCTGAAGTAGGACTTCTGCTCTGTGTGTGCTACTTTGCCCTAGAGCTGAAAGGCACAACGTGCAGGCTTCTTTCCAAAGGGCGAGTTGGGCCCCACAGCATCTTGCTTCCAGCTCTTTGGGAAGCTAAGAAACAACTCGCTCTGCACAGTGCTCTTACAGCCTACCGGGAACATCTCTTCCAAAGGCCTTTGAAACGCAGTTTCTTTGCAGGCCTTATCTGGCTGAAGTAGGACTTCTGCTCTGGGTGTGCTACTTTGCCCTAGAGCTGAAAGGCACAACGTGCAGGCTTCTTTCCAAAGGGCGAGTTGGGCCCCACAGCATCTTGCTTCCAGCTCTTTGGGAAGCTAAGAAACAACTCGCTCTGCACAGTGCTCTTACAGCCTACCGGGAACATCTCTTCCAAAGGCCTGTGAAACGCAGTTTCTTTGCAGGCCTGATCTGGCTGAAGTAGGACTTCTGCTCTGGGTGTGCTACTTTGCCCTAGAGCTGAAAGGCACAACGTGCAGGCTTCTTTCCAAAGGGCCAGTTGGGCCCCACAGCATCTTGCTTCCAGCTCTTTGGGAAGCTAAGAAACAACTCGCTCTGCACAGTGCTCTTACAGCCTAGTGGGAACATCTCTTCCAAAGGCCTGGGAAACGCAGTTTCTTTGCAGGTCTGATCTGGCTGAAGTAGGACTTCTGCTCTGGGTGTGCTACTTTGCCCTAGAGCTGAAAGGCACAACGTGCAGGCTTCTTTCCAAAGGGCGAGTTGGGCCCCACAGCATCTTGCTTCCAGCTCTTTGGGAAGCTAAGAAACAACTCGCTCTGCACAGTCTTCTTACAGCCTAGTGGGAACATCTCTTCCAAAGGCCTGTGAAACGCAGTTTCTTTGCAGGCCTGATCTGGCTGAAGTAGGACTTCTGCTCTGGGTGTGCTACTTTGCCCTAGAGCTGAAAGGCACAACGTGCAGGCTTCTTTCCAAAGGGCGAGTTGGGCCCCACAGCATCTTGCTTCCAGCTCTTTGGGAAGCTAAGAAACAACTCGCTCTGCACAGTGCTCTTACAGCCTACCGGGAACATCTCTTCCAAAGGCCTGTGAAACGCAGTTTCTTTGCAGGCCTGATCCGGCTGAAGTAGGACTTCTGCTCTGGGTGTGCTACTTTGCCCTAGAGCTGAAAGGCACAACGTGCAGGCTTCTTTCCAAAGGGCGAGTTGGGCCCCACAGCATCTTGCTTCCAGCTCTTTGGGAAGCTAAGAAACAACTCGCTCTGCACAGTGCTCTTACAGCCTAGTGGGAACATCTCTTCCAAAGGCCTGGGAAACGCAGTTTCTTTGCAGGCCTGATCTGGCTGAAGTAGGACTTCTGCTCTGGGTGTGCTACGTTGCCCTAGAGCTGAAAGGCACAACGTGCAGGCTTCTTTCCAAAGGGCGAGTTGGGCCCCACAGCATCTTGCTTCCAGCTCTTTGGGAAGCTAAGAAACAACTCGCTCTGCACAGTGCTCTTACAGCCTAGTGGGAACATCTCTTCCAAAGGCCTGTGAAACGCAGTTGCTTTGCAGGCCTGATCTGGCTGAAGTAGGACTTCTGCTCTGGGTGTGCTACTTTGCCCTAGAGCTGAAAGGCACAACGTGCAGGCTTCTTTCCAAAGGGCGAGTTGGGCCCCACAGCATCTTGCTTCCAGCTCTTTGGGAAGCTAAGAAACAACTCGCTCTGCACAGTGCTCTTAGAGCCTAGTGGGAACATCTCTTCCAAAGGCCTGTGAAACGCAGTTTCTTTGCAGGCCTGATCTGGCTGAAGTAGGACTTCTGCTCTGGGTGTGCTACTTTGCCCTAGAGCTGAAAGGCACAACGTGCAGTCTTCTTTCCAAAGGGCGAGTTGGGCCCCACAGCATCTTGCTTCCAGCTCTTTGGGAAGCTAAGAAACAACTCGCTCTGCACAGTGCTCTTACAGCCTACCGGGAACATCTCTTCCAAAGGCCTGTGAAACGCAGTTTCTTTGCAGGCCTGATCTGGCTGAAGTAGGACTTCTGCTCTGGGTGTGCTACTTTGCCCTAGAGCTGAAAGGCACAACGTGCAGGCTTCTTTCCAAAGGGCGAGTTGGGCCCCACAGCATCTTGCTTCCAGCTCTTTGGGAAGCTAAGAAACAACTCGCTCTGCACAGTGCTCTTACAGCCTACCGGGAACATCTCTTCCAAAGGCCTGTGAAACGCAGTTTCTTTGCAGGCCTGATCCGGCTGAAGTAGGACTTCTGCTCTGGGTGTGCTACTTTGCCCTAGAGCTGAAAGGCACAACGTGCAGGCTTCTTTCCAAAGGGCGAGTTGGGCCCCACAGCATCTTGCTTCCAGCTCTTTGGGAAGCTAAGAAACAACTCGCTCTGCACAGTGCTCTTACAGCCTACCGGGAACATCTCTTCCAAAGGCCTGTGAAACGCAGTTTCTTTGCAGGCCTGATCTGGCTGAAGTAGGACTTCTGCTCTGGGTGTGCTACTTTGCCCTGGAGCTGAAAGGCACAACGTGCAGGCTTCTTTCCAAAGGGCGAGTTGGGCCCCACAGCATCTTGCTTCCAGCTCTTGGGAAGCTAAGAAACAACTCGCTCTGCACAGTGCTCTTACAGCCTACCGGGAACATCTCTTCCAAAGGCCTGTGAAACGCAGTTTCTTTGCAGGCCTGATCTGGCTGAAGTAGGACTTCTGCTCTGGGTGTGCTACTTTGCCCTAGAGCTGAAAGGCACAACGTGCAGACTTCTTTCCAAAGGGCGAGTTGGGCCCCACAGCATCTTGCTTCCAGCTCTTTGGGAAGCTAAGAAACAACTCGCTCTGAACAGTGCTCTTACAGCCTACCGGGAACATCTCTTCCAAAGGCCTGGGAAACGCAGTTTCTTTGCAGGCCTGATCTGGCTGAAGTAGGACTTCTGCTCTGGGTGTGCTACTTTGCCCTGGAGCTGAAAGGCACAACGTGCAGGCTTCTTTCCAAAGGGCGAGTTGGGCCCCACAGCATCTTGCTTCCAGCTCTTTGGGAAGCTAAGAAACAACTCGCTCTGCACAGTGCTCTTACAGCCTAGTGGGAACATCTCTTCCAAAGGCCTGGGAAACGCAGTTTCTTTGCAGGTCTGATCTGGCTGAAGTAGGACTTCTGCTCTGGGTGTGCTACTTTGCCCTAGAGCTGAAAGGCACAACGTGCAGGCTTCTTTCCAAAGGGCGAGTTGGGCCCCACAGCATCTTGCTTCCAGCTCTTTGGGAAGCTAAGAAACAACTCGCTCTGCACAGTGCTCTTACAGCCTAGTGGGAACATCTCTTCCAAAGGCCTGTGAAACGCAGTTTCTTTGCAGGCCTGATCTGGCTGAAGTAGGACTTCTGCTCTGGGTGTGCTACTTTGCCCTAGAGCTGAAAGGCACAACGTGCAGGCTTCTTTCCAAAGGGCGAGTTGGGCCCCACAGCATCTTGCTTCCAGCTCTTTGGGAAGCTAAGAAACAACTCGCTCTGCACAGTGCTCTTAGAGCCTAGTGGGAACATCTCTTCCAAAGGCCTGTGAAACGCAGTTTCTTTGCAGGCCTGATCTGGCTGAAGTAGGACTTCTGCTCTGGGTGTGCTACTTTGCCCTAGAGCTGAAAGGCACAACGTGCAGTCTTCTTTCCAAAGGGCGAGTTGGGCCCCACAGCATCTTGCTTCCAGCTCTTTGGGAAGCTAAGAAACAACTCGCTCTGCACAGTGCTCTTACAGCCTACCGGGAACATCTCTTCCAAAGGCCTGTGAAACGCAGTTTCTTTGCAGGCCTGATCTGGCTGAAGTAGGACTTCTGCTCTGGGTGTGCTACTTTGCCCTGGAGCTGAAAGGCACAACGTGCAGGCTTCTTTCCAAAGGGCCAGTTGGGCCCCACAGCATCTTGCTTCCAGCTCTTTGGGAAGCTAAGAAACAACTCGCTCTGCACAGTGCTCTTACAGCCTAGTGGGAACATCTCTTCCAAAGGCCTGGGAAACGCAGTTTCTTTGCAGGTCTGATCTGGCTGAAGTAGGACTTCTGCTCTGGGTGTGCTACTTTGCCCTAGAGCTGAAAGGCACAACGTGCAGGCTTCTTTCCAAAGGGCGAGTTGGGCCCCACAGCATCTTGCTTCCAGCTCTTTGGGAAGCTAAGAAACAACTCGCTCTGCACAGTCTTCTTAAAGCCTAGTGGGAACATCTCTTCCAAAGGCCTGTGAAACGCAGTTTCTTTGCAGGCCTGATCTGGCTGAAGTAGGACTTCTGCTCTGGGTGTGCTACTTTGCCCTAGAGCTGAAAGGCACAACGTGCAGGCTTCTTTCCAAAGGGCGAGTTGGGCCCCACAGCATCTTGCTTCCAGCTCTTTGGGAAGCTAAGAAACAACTCGCTCTGCACAGTGCTCTTACAGCCTACCGGGAACATCTCTTCCAAAGGCCTGTGAAACGCAGTTTCTTTGCAGGCCTGATCCGGCTGAAGTAGGACTTCTGCTCTGGGTGTGCTACTTTGCCCTAGAGCTGAAAGGCACAACGTGCAGGCTTCTTTCCAAAGGGCGAGTTGGGCCCCACAGCATCTTGCTTCCAGCTCTTTGGGAAGCTAAGAAACAACTCGCTCTGCACAGTGCTCTTACAGCCTAGTGGGAACATCTCTTCCAAAGGCCTGTGAAACGCAGTTTCTTTGCAGGCCTGATCTGGCTGAAGTAGGACTTCTGCTCTGGGTGTGCTACTTTGCCCTAGAGCTGAAAGGCACAACGTGCAGGCTTCTTTCCAAAGGGCCAGTTGGGCCCCACAGCATCTTGCTTCCAGCTCTTTGGGAAGCTAAGAAACAACTCGCTCTGCACAGTGCTCTTACAGCCTAGTGGGAACATCTCTTCCAAAGGCCTGGGAAACGCAGTTTCTTTGCAGGTCTGATCTGGCTGAAGTAGGACTTCTGCTCTGGGTGTGCTACTTTGCCCTAGAGCTGAAAGGCACAACGTGCAGTCTTCTTTCCAAAGGGCGAGTTGGGCCCCACAGCATCTTGCTTCCAGCTCTTTGGGAAGCTAAGAAACAACTCGCTCTGCACAGTCTTCTTAAAGCCTAGTGGGAACATCTCTTCCAAAGGCCTGTGAAACGCAGTTTCTTTGCAGGCCTGATCTGGCTGAAGTAGGACTTCTGCTCTGGGTGTGCTACTTTGCCCTAGAGCTGAAAGGCACAACGTGCAGGCTTCTTTCCAAAGGGCGAGTTGGGCCCCACAGCATCTTGCTTCCAGCTCTTTGGGAAGCTAAGAAACAACTCGCTCTGCACAGTGCTCTTACAGCCTACCGGGAACATCTCTTCCAAAGGCCTGTGAAACGCAGTTTCTTTGCAGGCCTGATCCGGCTGAAGTAGGACTTCTGCTCTGGGTGTGCTACTTTGCCCTAGAGCTGAAAGGCACAACGTGCAGGCTTCTTTCCAAAGGGCGAGTTGGGCCCCACAGCATCTTGCTTCCAGCTCTTTGGGAAGCTAAGAAACAACTCGCTCTGCACAGTGCTCTTACAGCCTACCGGGAACATCTCTTCCAAAGGCCTGTGAAACGCAGTTTCTTTGCAGGCCTGATCTGGCTGAAGTAGGACTTCTGCTCTGGGTGTGCTACTTTGCCCTGGAGCTGAAAGGCACAACGTGCAGGCTTCTTTCCAAAGGGCGAGTTGGGCCCCACAGCATCTTGCTTCCAGCTCTTGGGAAGCTAAGAAACAACTCGCTCTGCACAGTGCTCTTACAGCCTACCGGGAACATCTCTTCCAAAGGCCTGGGAAA
The DNA here is from genome assembly GCF_041296265.1 of Equus caballus. Lineage (NCBI taxonomy): Eukaryota > Metazoa > Chordata > Mammalia > Perissodactyla > Equidae > Equus > Equus caballus. Next base: position 2,005,196 of record NC_091712.1, read on the forward strand.
CGCAGTTTCTTTGCAGGCCTGATCTGGCTGAAGTAGGACTTCTGCTCTGGGTGTGCTACTTTGCCCTGGAGCTGAAAGGCACAACGTGCAGGCTTCTTTCCAAAGGGCGAGTTGGGCCCCACAGCATCTTGCTTCCAGCTCTTTGGGAAGCTAAGAAACAACTCGCTCTGCACAGTGCTCTTACAGCCTAGTGGGAACATCTCTTCCAAAGGCCTGGGAAACGCAGTTTCTTTGCAGGTCTGATCTGGCTGAAGTAGGACTTCTGCTCTGGGTGTGCTACTTTGCCCTAGAGCTGAAAGGCACAACATGCAGGCTTCTTTCCAAAGGGCGAGTTGGGCCCCACAGCATCTTGCTTCCAGCTCTTTGGGAAGCTAAGAAACAACTCGCTCTGCACAGTGCTCTTACAGCCTAGTGGGAACATCTCTTCCAAAGGCCTGTGAAACGCAGTTGCTTTGCAGGCCTGATCTGGCTGAAGTAGGACTTCTGCTCTGGGTGTGCTACTTTGCCCTAGAGCTGAAAGGCACAACGTGCAGGCTTCTTTCCAAAGGGCGAGTTGGGCCCCACAGCATCTTGCTTCCAGCTCTTTGGGAAGCTAAGAAACAACTCGCTCTGCACAGTGCTCTTAGAGCCTAGTGGGAACATCTCTTCCAAAGGCCTGTGAAACGCAGTTTCTTTGCAGGCCTGATCTGGCTGAAGTAGGACTTCTGCTCTGGGTGTGCTACTTTGCCCTAGAGCTGAAAGGCACAACGTGCAGTCTTCTTTCCAAAGGGCGAGTTGGGCCCCACAGCATCTTGCTTCCAGCTCTTTGGGAAGCTAAGAAACAACTCGCTCTGCACAGTGCTCTTACAGCCTACCGGGAACATCTCTTCCAAAGGCCTGTGAAACGCAGTTTCTTTGCAGGCCTGATCTGGCTGAAGTAGGACTTCTGCTCTGGGTGTACTACTTTGCCCTGGAGCTGAAAGGCACAACGTGCAGGCTTCTTTCCAAAGGGCCAGTTGGGCCCCACAGCATCTTGCTTCCAGCTCTTTGGGAAGCTAAGAAACAACTCGCTCTGCACAGTGCTCTTACAGCCTAGTGGGAACATCTCTTCCAAAGGCCTGGGAAACGCAGTTTCTTTGCAGGTCTGATCTGGCTGAAGTAGGACTTCTGCTCTGGGTGTGCTACTTTGCCCTAGAGCTGAAAGGCACAACGTGCAGGCTTCTTTCCAAAGGGCGAGTTGGGCCCCACAGCATCTTGCTTCCAGCTCTTTGGGAAGCTAAGAAACAACTCGCTCTGCACAGTCTTCTTAAAGCCTAGTGGGAACATCTCTTCCAAAGGCCTGTGAAACGCAGTTTCTTTGCAGGCCTGATCTGGCTGAAGTAGGACTTCTGCTCTGGGTGTGCTACTTTGCCCTAGAGCTGAAAGGCACAACGTGCAGGCTTCTTTCCAAAGGGCGAGTTGGGCCCCACAGCATCTTGCTTCCAGCTCTTTGGGAAGCTAAGAAACAACTCGCTCTGCACAGTGCTCTTACAGCCTACCGGGAACATCTCTTCCAAAGGCCTGTGAAACGCAGTTTCTTTGCAGGCCTGATCCGGCTGAAGTAGGACTTCTGCTCTGGGTGTGCTACTTTGCCCTAGAGCTGAAAGGCACAACGTGCAGGCTTCTTTCCAAAGGGCGAGTTGGGCCCCACAGCATCTTGCTTCCAGCTCTTTGGGAAGCTAAGAAACAACTCGCTCTGCACAGTGCTCTTACAGCCTACCGGGAACATCTCTTCCAAAGGCCTGTGAAACGCAGTTTCTTTGCAGGCCTGATCTGGCTGAAGTAGGACTTCTGCTCTGGGTGTGCTACTTTGCCCTGGAGCTGAAAGGCACAACGTGCAGGCTTCTTTCCAAAGGGCGAGTTGGGCCCCACAGCATCTTGCTTCCAGCTCTTGGGAAGCTAAGAAACAACTCGCTCTGCACAGTGCTCTTACAGCCTACCGGGAACATCTCTTCCAAAGGCCTGTGAAACGCAGTTTCTTTGCAGGCCTGATCTGGCTGAAGTAGGACTTCTGCTCTGGGTGTGCTACTTTGCCCTAGAGCTGAAAGGCACAACGTGCAGACTTCTTTCCAAAGGGCGAGTTGGGCCCCACAGCATCTTGCTTCCAGCTCTTTGGGAAGCTAAGAAACAACTCGCTCTGAAGAGTGCTCTTACAGCCTACCGGGAACATCTCTTCCAAAGGCCTGTGAAACGCAGTTTCTTTGCAGGCCTGATCTGGCTGAAGTAGGACTTCTGCTCTGGGGTGCTACTTTGCCCTAGAGCTGAAAGGCACAACGTGCAGGCTTCTTTCCAAAGGGCGAGTTGGGCCCCACAGCATCTTGCTTCCAGCTCTTTGGGAAGCTAAGAAACAACTCGCTCTGCACAGTGCTCTTACAGCCTAGTGGGAACATCTCTTCCAAAGGCCTGTGAAACGCAGTTTCTTTGCAGGCCTGATCTGGCTGAAGTAGGACTTCTGCTCTGGGTGTGCTACTTTGCCCTGGAGCTGAAAGGCACAACGTGCAGGCTTCTTTCCAAAGGGCGAGTTGGGCCCCACAGCATCTTGCTTCCAGCTCTTTGGGAAGCTAAGAAACAACTCGCTCTGCACAGTGCTCTTACAGCCTAGTGGGAACATCTCTTCCAAAGGCCTGGGAAACGCAGTTTCTTTGCAGGTCTGATCTGGCTGAAGTAGGACTTCTGCTCTGGGTGTGCTACTTTGCCCTAGAGCTGAAAGGCACAACGTGCAGGCTTCTTTCCAAAGGGCGAGTTGGGCCCCACAGCATCTTGCTTCCAGCTCTTTGGGAAGCTAAGAAACAACTCGCTCTGCACAGTCTTCTTAAAGCCTAGTGGGAACATCTCTTCCAAAGGCCTGTGAAACGCAGTTTCTTTGCAGGCCTGATCTGGCTGAAGTAGGACTTCTGCTCTGGGTGTGCTACTTTGCCCTAGAGCTGAAAGGCACAACGTGCAGGCTTCTTTCCAAAGGGCGAGTTGGGCCCCACAGCATCTTGCTTCCAGCTCTTTGGGAAGCTAAGAAACAACTCGCTCTGCACAGTGCTCTTACAGCCTACCGGGAACATCTCTTCCAAAGGCCTGTGAAACGCAGTTTCTTTGCAGGCCTGATCCGGCTGAAGTAGGACTTCTGCTCTGGGTGTGCTACTTTGCCCTAGAGCTGAAAGGCACAACGTGCAGGCTTCTTTCCAAAGGGCGAGTTGGGCCCCACAGCATCTTGCTTCCAGCTCTTTGGGAAGCTAAGAAACAACTCGCTCTGCACAGTGCTCTTACAGCCTACCGGGAACATCTCTTCCAAAGGCCTGTGAAACGCAGTTTCTTTGCAGGCCTTATCTGGCTGAAGTAGGACTTCTGCTGTGGGTGTGCTACTTTGCCCTAGAGCTGAAAGGCACAACGTGCAGGCTTCTTTCCAAAGGGCGAGTTGGGCCCCACAGCATCTTGCTTCCAGCTCTTTGGGAAGCTAAGAAACAACTCTCTCTGCACAGTGTTCTTACAGCCTAGTGGGAACATCTCTTCCAAAGGCCGGTGAAACGCAGTTTCTTTGCAGGCCTGATCTGGCTGAAGTAGGACTTCTGCTCTGGGTGTGCTACTTTGCCCTAGAGCTGAAAGGCACAACGTGCAGGCTTCTTTCCAAAGGGCGAGTTGGGCCCCACAGCATCTTGCTTCCAGCTCTTTGGGAAGCTAAGAAACAACTCGCTCTGCACAGTGCTCTTACAGCCTACCGGGAACATCTCTTCCAAAGGCCTTTGAAACGCAGTTTCTTTGCAGGCCTTATCTGGCTGAAGTAGGACTTCTGCTCTGGGTGTGCTACTTTGCCCTAGAGCTGAAAGGCACAACGTGCAGGCTTCTTTCCAAAGGGCGAGTTGGGCCCCACAGCATCTTGCTTCCAGCTCTTTGGGAAGCTAAGAAACAACTCTCTCTGCACAGTGTTCTTACAGCCTAGTGGGAACATCTCTTCCAAAGGCCGGTGAAACGCAGTTTCTTTGCAGGCCTGATCTGGCTGAAGTAGGACTTCTGCTCTGGGTGTGCTACTTTGCCCTAGAGCTGAAAGGCACAACGTGCAGGCTTCTTTCCAAAGGGCGAGTTGGGCCCCACAGCATCTTGCTTCCAGCTCTTTGGGAAGCTAAGAAACAACTCGCTCTGCACAGTGCTCTTACAGCCTACCGGGAACATCTCTTCCAAAGGCCTGTGAAACGCAGTTTCTTTGCAGGCCTGATCTGGCTGAAGTAGGACTTCTGCTCTGGGTGTGCTACTTTGCCCTAGAGCTGAAAGGCACAACGTGCAGGCTTCTTTCCAAAGGGCGAGTTGGGCCCCACAGCATCTTGCTTCCAGCTCTTTGGGAAGCTAAGAAACAACTCGCTCTGCACAGTGCTCTTACAGCCTACCGGGAACATCTCTTCCAAAGGCCTTTGAAACGCAGTTTCTTTGCAGGCCTTATCTGGCTGAAGTAGGACTTCTGCTCTGGGTGTGCTACTTTGCCCTAGAGCTGAAAGGCACAACGTGCAGGCTTCTTTCCAAAGGGCGAGTTGGGCCCCACAGCATCTTGCTTCCAGCTCTTTGGGAAGCTAAGAAACAACTCGCTCTGCACAGTGCTCTTACAGCCTACCGGGAACATCTCTTCCAAAGGACTGTGAAACGCAGTTTCTTTGCAGGCCTGATCTGGCTGAAGTAGGACTTCTGCTCTGGGTGTGCTACTTTGCCCTAGAGCTGAAAGGCACAACGTGCAGGCTTCTTTCCAAAGGGCGAGTTGGGCCCCACAGCATCTTGCTTCCAGCTCTTTGGGAAGCTAAGAAACAACTCGCTCTGCACAGTGCTCTTACAGCCTACCGGGAACATCTCTTCCAAAGGCCTTTGAAACGCAGTTTCTTTGCAGGCCTTATCTGGCTGAAGTAGGACTTCTGCTCTGGGTGTGCTACTTTGCCCTAGAGCTGAAAGGCACAACGTGCAGGCTTCTTTCCAAAGGGCCAGTTGGGCCCCACAGCATCTTGCTTCCAGCTCTTTGGGAAGCTAAGAAACAACTCGCTCTGCACAGTGCTCTTACAGCCTAGTGGGAACATCTCTTCCAAAGGCCTGGGAAACGCAGTTTCTTTGCAGGTCTGATCTGGCTGAAGTAGGACTTCTGCTCTGGGTGTGCTACTTTGCCCTAGAGCTGAAAGGCACAACGTGCAGTCTTCTTTCCAAAGGGCGAGTTGGGCCCCACAGCATCTTGCTTCCAGCTCTTTGGGAAGCTAAGAAACAACTCGCTCTGCACAGTGGTCTTAAAGCCTAGTGGGAACATCTCTTCCAAAGGCCTGTGAAACGCAGTTTCTTTGCAGGCCTGATCTGGCTGAAGTAGGACTTCTGCTCTGGGTGTGCTACTTTGCCCTAGAGCTGAAAGGCACAACGTGCAGACTTCTTTCCGAAGGGCGAGTTGGGCCCCACAGCATCTTGCTTCCAGCTCTTTGGGAAGCTAAGAAACAACTCGCTCTGCACAGTGCTCTTACAGCCTACCGGGAACATCTCTTCCAAAGGCCTGTGAAACGCAGTTTCTTTGCAGGCCTGATCTGGCTGAAGTAGGACTTCTGCTCTGGGGTGCTACTTTGCCCTAGAGCTGAAAGGCACAACGTGCAGGCTTCTTTCCAAAGGGCGAGTTGGGCCCCACAGCATCTTGCTTCCAGCTCTTTGGGAAGCTAAGAAACAACTCGCTCTGCACAGTGCTCTTACAGCCTAGTGGGAACATCTCTTCCAAAGGCCTGTGAAACGCAGTTTCTTTGCAGGCCTGATCTGGCTGAAGTAGGACTTCTGCTCTGGGTGTGCTACTTTGCCCTAGAGCTGAAAGGCACAACGTGCAGGCTTCTTTCCAAAGGGCGAGTTGGGCCCCACAGCATCTTGCTTCCAGCTCTTTGGGAAGCTAAGAAACAACTCGCTCTGCACAGTGCTCTTACAGCCTACCGGGAACATCTCTTCCAAAGGCCTGTGAAACGCAGTTTCTTTGCAGGCCTTATCCGGCTGAAGTAGGACTTCTGCTCTGGGTGTGCTACTTTGCCCTAGAGCTGAAAGGCACAACGTGCAGGCTTCTTTCCAAAGGGCGAGTTGGGCCCCACAGCATCTTGCTTCCAGCTCTTTGGGAAGCTAAGAAACAACTCGCTCTGCACAGTGCTCTTACAGCCTAGTGGGAACATCTCTTCCAAAGGCCTGGGAAACGCAGTTTCTTTGCAGGCCTGATCTGGCTGAAGTAGGACTTCTGCTGTGGGTGTGCTACTTTGCCCTAGAGCTGAAAGGCACAACGTGCAGACTTCTTTCCAAAGGGCGAGTTGGGCCCCACAGCATCTTGCTTCCAGCTCTTTGGGAAGCTAAGAAACAACTCGCTCTGCACAGTGCTCTTACAGCCTACCGGGAACATCTCTTCCAAAGGCCTGTGAAACGCAGTTTCTTTGCAGGCCTGATCTGGCTGAAGTAGGACTTCTGCTCTGGGGTGCTACTTTGCCCTAGAGCTGAAAGGCACAACGTGCAGGCTTCTTTCCAAAGGGCGAGTTGGGCCCCACAGCATCTTGCTTCCAGCTCTTTGGGAAGCTAAGAAACAACTCGCTCTGCACAGTGCTCTTACAGCCTAGTGGGAACATCTCTTCCAAAGGCCTGTGAAACGCAGTTTCTTTGCAGGCCTGATCTGGCTGAAGTAGGACTTCTGCTCTGGGTGTGCTACTTTGCCCTAGAGCTGAAAGGCACAACGTGCAGGCTTCTTTCCAAAGGGCGAGTTGGGCCCCACAGCATCTTGCTTCCAGCTCTTTGGGAAGCTAAGAAACAACTCGCTCTGCACAGTGCTCTTACAGCCTACCGGGAACATCTCTTCCAAAGGCCTGTGAAACGCAGTTTCTTTGCAGGCCTTATCCGGCTGAAGTAGGACTTCTGCTCTGGGTGTGCTACTTTGCCCTAGAGCTGAAAGGCACAACGTGCAGGCTTCTTTCCAAAGGGCGAGTTGGGCCCCACAGCATCTTGCTTCCAGCTCTTTGGGAAGCTAAGAAACAACTCGCTCTGCACAGTGCTCTTACAGCCTAGTGGGAACATCTCTTCCAAAGGCCTGGGAAACGCAGTTTCTTTGCAGGCCTGATCTGGCTGAAGTAGGACTTCTGCTCTGGGTGTGCTACGTTGCCCTAGAGCTGAAAGGCACAACGTGCAGGCTTCTTTCCAAAGGGCGAGTTGGGCCCCACAGCATCTTGCTTCCAGCTCTTTGGGAAGCTAAGAAACAACTCGCTCTGCACAGTGCTCTTACAGCCTAGTGGGAACATCTCTTCCAAAGGCCTGTGAAACGCAGTTGCTTTGCAGGCCTGATCTGGCTGAAGTAGGACTTCTGCTCTGGGTGTGCTACTTTGCCCTAGAGCTGAAAGGCACAACGTGCAGGCTTCTTTCCAAAGGGCGAGTTGGGCCCCACAGCATCTTGCTTCCAGCTCTTTGGGAAGCTAAGAAACAACTCGCTCTGCACAGTGCTCTTAGAGCCTAGTGGGAACATCTCTTCCAAAGGCCTGTGAAACGCAGTTTCTTTGCAGGCCTGATCTGGCTGAAGTAGGACTTCTGCTCTGGGTGTGCTACTTTGCCCTAGAGCTGAAAGGCACAACGTGCAGTCTTCTTTCCAAAGGGCGAGTTGGGCCCCACAGCATCTTGCTTCCAGCTCTTTGGGAAGCTAAGAAACAACTCGCTCTGCACAGTGCTCTTACAGCCTACCGGGAACATCTCTTCCAAAGGCCTGTGAAACGCAGTTTCTTTGCAGGCCTGATCTGGCTGAAGTAGGACTTCTGCTCTGGGTGTGCTACTTTGCCCTAGAGCTGAAAGGCACAACGTGCAGGCTTCTTTCCAAAGGGCCAGTTGGGCCCCACAGCATCTTGCTTCCAGCTCTTTGGGAAGCTAAGAAACAACTCGCTCTGCACAGTGCTCTTACAGCCTAGTGGGAACATCTCTTCCAAAGGCCTGGGAAACGCAGTTTCTTTGCAGGCCTGATCTGGCTGAAGTAGGACTTCTGCTCTGGGTGTGCTACTTTGCCCTAGAGCTGAAAGGCACAACGTGCAGGCTTCTTTCCAAAGGGCGAGTTGGGCCCCACAGCATCTTGCTTCCAGCTCTTTGGGAAGCTAAGAAACAACTCGCTCTGCACAGTGCTCTTACAGCCTACCGGGAACATCTCTTCCAAAGGCCTGTGAAACGCAGTTTCTTTGCAGGCCTGATCCGGCTGAAGTAGGACTTCTGCTCTATGTGTGCTACTTTGCCCTAGAGCTGAAAGGCACAACGTGCAGGCTTCTTTCCAAAGGGCGAGTTGGGCCCCACAGCATCTTGCTTCCAGCTCTTTGGGAAGCTAAGAAACAACTCGCTCTGCACAGTGCTCTTACAGCCTACCGGGAACATCTCTTCCAAAGGCCTGTGAAACGCAGTTTCTTTGCAGGCCTGATCTGGCTGAAGTAGGACTTCTGCTGTGGGTGTGCTACTTTGCCCTACAGCTGAAAGGCACAACGTGCAGGCTTCTTTCCAAAGGGCGAGTTGGGCCCCACAGCATCTTGCTTCCAGCTCTTTGGGAAGCTAAGAAACAACTCGCTCTGCACAGTGCTCTTACAGCCTAGTGGGAACATCTCTTCCAAAGGCCTGGGAAACGCAGTTTCTTTGCAGGCCTGATCTGGCTGAAGTAGGACTTCTGCTCTGGGTGTGCTACGTTGCCCTAGAGCTGAAAGGCACAACGTGCAGGCTTCTTTCCAAAGGGCGAGTTGGGCCCCACAGCATCTTGCTTCCAGCTCTTTGGGAAGCTAAGAAACAACTCGCTCTGCACAGTGCTCTTACAGCCTAGTGGGAACATCTCTTCCAAAGGCCTGTGAAACGCAGTTGCTTTGCAGGCCTGATCTGGCTGAAGTAGGACTTCTGCTCTGGGTGTGCTACTTTGCCCTAGAGCTGAAAGGCACAACGTGCAGGCTTCTTTCCAAAGGGCGAGTTGGGCCCCACAGCATCTTGCTTCCAGCTCTTTGGGAAGCTAAGAAACAACTCGCTCTGCACAGTGCTCTTAGAGCCTAGTGGGAACATCTCTTCCAAAGGCCTGTGAAACGCAGTTTCTTTGCAGGCCTTATCTGGCTGAAGTAGGACTTCTGCTCTGGGTGTGCTACTTTGCCCTAGAGCTGAAAGGCACAACGTGCAGGCTTCTTTCCAAAGGGCGAGTTGGGCCCCACAGCATCTTGCTTCCAGCTCTTTGGGAAGCTAAGAAACAACTCTCTCTGCACAGTGTTCTTACAGCCTAGTGGGAACATCTCTTCCAAAGGCCGGTGAAACGCAGTTTCTTTGCAGGCCTGATCTGGCTGAAGTAGGACTTCTGCTCTGGGTGTGCTACTTTGCCCTAGAGCTGAAAGGCACAACGTGCAGGCTTCTTTCCAAAGGGTGAGTTGGGCCCCACAGCATCTTGCTTCCAGCTCTTTGGGAAGCTAAGAAACAACTCGCTCTGCACAGTGCTCTTACAGCCTACCGGGAACATCTCTTCCAAAGGCCTGTGAAACGCAGTTTCTTTGCAGGCCTGATCTGGCTGAAGTAGGACTTCTGCTCTGGGTGTGCTACTTTGCCCTGGAGCTGAAAGGCACAACGTGCAGGCTTCTTTCCAAAGGGCGAGTTGGGCCCCACAGCATCTTGCTTCCAGCTCTTGGGAAGCTAAGAAACAACTCGCTCTGCACAGTGCTCTTACAGCCTACCGGGAACATCTCTTCCAAAGGCCTGTGAAACGCAGTTTCTTTGCAGGCCTGATCTGGCTGAAGTAGGACTTCTGCTCTGGGTGTGCTACTTTGCCCTAGAGCTGAAAGGCACAACGTGCAGACTTCTTTCCAAAGGGCGAGTTGGGCCCCACAGCATCTTGCTTCCAGCTCTTTGGGAAGCTAAGAAACAACTCGCTCTGAACAGTGCTCTTACAGCCTACCGGGAACATCTCTTCCAAAGGCCTGTGAAACGCAGTTTCTTTGCAGGCCTGATCTGGCTGAAGTAGGACTTCTGCTCTGGGGTGCTACTTTGCCCTAGAGCTGAAAGGCACAACGTGCAGGCTTCTTTCCAAAGGGCGAGTTGGGCCCCACAGCATCTTGCTTCCAGCTCTTTGGGAAGCTAAGAAACAACTCGCTCTGCACAGTGCTCTTACAGCCTAGTGGGAACATCTCTTCCAAAGGCCTGTGAAACGCAGTTTCTTTGCAGGCCTGATCTGGCTGAAGTAGGACTTCTGCTCTGGGTGTGCTACTTTGCCCTGGAGCTGAAAGGCACAACGTGCAGGCTTCTTTCCAAAGGGCGAGTTGGGCCCCACAGCATCTTGCTTCCAGCTCTTTGGGAAGCTAAGAAACAACTCGCTCTGCACAGTGCTCTTACAGCCTAGTGGGAACATCTCTTCCAAAGGCCTGGGAAACGCAGTTTCTTTGCAGGTCTGATCTGGCTGAAGTAGGACTTCTGCTCTGGGTGTGCTACTTTGCCCTAGAGCTGAAAGGCACAACGTGCAGGCTTCTTTCCAAAGGGCGAGTTGGGCCCCACAGCATCTTGCTTCCAGCTCTTTGGGAAGCTAAGAAACAACTCGCTCTGCACAGTCTTCTTAAAGCCTAGTGGGAACATCTCTTCCAAAGGCCTGTGAAACGCAGTTTCTTTGCAGGCCTGATCTGGCTGAAGTAGGACTTCTGCTCTGGGTGTGCTACTTTGCCCTAGAGCTGAAAGGCACAACGTGCAGGCTTCTTTCCAAAGGCCGAGTTGGGCCCCACAGCATCTTGCTTCCAGCTCTTTGGGAAGCTAAGAAACAACTCGCTCTGCACAGTGCTCTTACAGCCTACCGGGAACATCTCTTCCAAAGGCCTGTGAAACGCAGTTTCTTTGCAGGCCTGATCCGGCTGAAGTAGGACTTCTGCTCTGGGTGTGCTACTTTGCCCTAGAGCTGAAAGGCACAACGTGCAGGCTTCTTTCCAAAGGGCGAGTTGGGCCCCACAGCATCTTGCTTCCAGCTCTTTGGGAAGCTAAGAAACAACTCGCTCTGCACAGTGCTCTTACAGCCTACCGGGAACATCTCTTCCAAAGGCCTGTGAAACGCAGTTTCTTTGCAGGCCTGATCTGGCTGAAGTAGGACTTCTGCTCTGGGTGTGCTACTTTGCCCTAGAGCTGAAAGGCACAACGTGCAGGCTTCTTTCCAAAGGGCGAGTTGGGCCCCACAGCATCTTGCTTCCAGCTCTTGGGAAGCTAAGAAACAACTCGCTCTGCACAGTGCTCTTACAGCCTACCGGGAACATCTCTTCCAAAGGCCTGTGAAACGCAGTTTCTTTGCAGGCCTGATCTGGCTGAAGTAGGACTTCTGCTCTGGGTGTGCTACTTTGCCCTAGAGCTGAAAGGCACAACGTGCAGACTTCTTTCCAAAGGGCGAGTTGGGCCCCACAGCATCTTGCTTCCAGCTCTTTGGGAAGCTAAGAAACAACTCGCTCTGCACAGTGCTCTTACAGCCTACCGGGAACATCTCTTCCAAAGGCCTGTGAAACGCAGTTTCTTTGCAGGCCTGATCTGGCTGAAGTAGGACTTCTGCTCTGGGGTGCTGCTTTGCCCTAGAGCTGAAAGGCACAACGTGCAGGCTTCTTTCCAAAGGGCGAGTTGGGCCCCACAGCATCTTGCTTCCAGCTCTTTGGGAAGCTAAGAAACAACTCGCTCTGCACAGTGCTCTTACAGCCTAGTGGGAACATCTCTTCCAAAGGCCTGTGAAACGCAGTTTCTTTGCAGGCCTGATCTGGCTGAAGTAGGACTTCTGCTCTGGGTGTGCTACTTTGCCCTAGAGCTGAAAGGCACAACGTGCAGGCTTCTTTCCAAAGGGCGAGTTGGGCCCCACAGCATCTTGCTTCCAGCTCTTTGGGAAGCTAAGAAACAACTCGCTCTGCACAGTGCTCTTACAGCCTACCGGGAACGTCTCTTCCAAAGGCCTGTGAAACGCAGTTTCTTTGCAGGCCTGATCTGGCTGAAGTAGGACTTCTGCTCTGGGTGTGCTACTCGGCCCTAGAGCTGATAGGCACAACGTGCAGTCTTCTTTCCAAAGGGCGAGTTCGGCACCACAGCATCTTGCTTCCAGCTCTTTGGGAAGCTAAGAAACAACTCGCTCTGCACAGTGCTCTTACAGCCTAGTGGGAACATCTCTTCCAAAGGCCTGTGAAACGCAGTTTCTTTGCAGGCCTGATCTGGCTGAAGTAGGACTTCTGCTCTGGGTGTGCTACTTTGCCCTAGAGCTGAAAGGCACAACGTGCAGGCTTCTTTCCAAAGGGCGAGTTGGGCCCCACAGCATCTTGCTTCCAGCTCTTTGGGAAGCTAAGAAACAACTCGCTCTGCACAGTGCTCTTACAGCCTAGTGGGAACATCTCTTCCAAAGGCCTGTGAAACGCAGTTGCTTTGCAGGCCTGATCTGGCTGAAGTAGGACTTCTGCTCTGGGTGTGCTACTTTGCCCTAGAGCTGAAAGGCACAACGTGCAGGCTTCTTTCCAAAGGGCGAGTTGGGCCCCACAGCATCTTGCTTCCAGCTCTTTGGGAAGCTAAGAAACAACTCGCTCTGCACAGTGCTCTTAGATCCTATTGGGAACATCTCTTCCAAAGGCCTGTGAAACGCAGTTTCTTTGCAGGCCTGATCTGGCTGAAGTAGGACTTCTGCTCTGGGTGTGCTACTTTGCCCTAGAGCTGAAAGGCACAACGTGCAGGCTTCTTTCCAAAGGGCGAGTTGGGCCCCACAGCATCTTGCTTCCAGCTCTTTGGGAAGCTAAGAAACAACTCGCTCTGCACAGTGCTCTTACAGCATACCGGGAACATCTCTTCCAAAGGCCTGTGAAACGCAGTTTCTTTGCAGGCCTGATCCGGCTGAAGTAGGACTTCTGCTCTGGGTGTGCTACTTTGCCCTAGAGCTGAAAGGCACAACGTGCAGGCTTCTTTCCAAAGGGCGAGTTGGGCCCCACAGCATCTTGCTTCCAGCTCTTTGGGAAGCTAAGAAACAACTCGCTCTGCACAGAGCTCTTACAGCCTACCGGGAACATCTCTTCCAAAGGCCTGTGAAACGCAGTTTCTTTGCAGGCCTGATCTGGCTGAAGTAGGACTTCTGCTCTGGGTGTGCTACTTTGCCCTAGAGCTGAAAGGCACAACGTGCAGGCTTCTTTCCAAAGGGCGAGTTGGGCCCCACAGAATCTTGCTTCCAGCTCTTTGGGAAGCTAAGAAACAACTCGCTCTGCACAGTGCTCTTACAGCCTAGTGGGAACATCTCTTCCAAAGGCCTGTGAAACGCAGTTTCTTTGCAGGCCTGATCTGGCTGAAGTAGGACTTCTGCTCTGGGTGTGCTACTTTGCCCTAGAGCTGAAAGGCACAACGTGCAGGCTTCTTTCCAAAGGGCGAGTTGGGCCCCACAGCATCTTGCTTCCAGCTCTTTGGGAAGCTAAGAAACAACTCGCTCTGCACAGTGCTCTTACAGCCTACCGGGAACATCTCTTCCAAAGGCCTGTGAAACGCAGTTTCTTTGCCGGCCTGATCTGGCTGAAGTAGGACTTCTGCTCTGGGTGTGCTACTTTGCCCTAGAGCTGAAAGGCACAACGTGCAGGCTTCTTTCCAAAGGGCGAGTTGGGCCCCACAGCACCTTGCTTCCACCTCTTTGGGAAGCTAAGAAACAACTCGCTCTGCACAGTGCTCTTACAGCCTAGTGGGAACATCTCTTCCAAAGGCCTGTGAAACGCAGTTTCTTTGCAGGCCTGATCTGGCTGAAGTAGGACTTCTGCTCTGGGTGTGCTACTTTGCCCTAGAGCTGAAAGGCACAACGTGCAGGCTTCTTTCCAAAGGGCGAGTTGGGCCCCACAGCATCTTGCTTCCAGCTCTTTGGGAAGCTAAGAAACAACTCGCTCTGCACAGTGCTCTTACAGCCTAGTGGGAACATCTCTTCCAAAGGCCTGTGAAACGCAGTTTCTTTGCAGGCCTGATCTGGCTGAAGTAGGACTTCTGCTCTGGGTGTGCTACTTTGCCCTAGAGCTGAAAGGCACAACGTGCAGGCTTCTTTCCAAAGGGCGAGTTGGGCCCCACAGCATCTTGCTTCCAGCTCTTTGGGAAGCTAAGAAACAACTCGCTCTGCACAGTGCTCTTACAAACTAGTGGGAACATCTCTTCCAAAGGCCTGTGAAACGCAGTTTCTTTGCAGGCCTGATCTGGCTGAAGTAGGACTTCTGCTCTGGGTGTGCTACTTTGCCCTAGAGCTGAAAGGCACAACGTGCAGGCTTCTTTCCAAAGGGCGAGTTGGGCCCCACAGCATCTTGCTTCCAGCTCTTTCGGAAGCTAAGAAACAACTCGCTCTGCACAGTGCTCTTACAGCCTACCGGGAACATGTCTTCCAAAGGCCTGTGAAACGCAGTTTCTTTGCGGCCTGATCTGGCTGAAGTAGGACTTCTACTCTGGGTGTGCCACATGGCCCTAGAGCTGAAAGGCACAACGTGCAGGCTTCTTTCCAAAGGGCGAGTTGGGCCCCAAAGCCTCTTGCTTCCAGCTCTTTGGGAAGCTAAGAAACAACTCGCTCTGCAGACCTCTCTTACAGCCAACCGGGAGCATCTCTTGCAAAGGCCTGAGAAATGCAGTTTCTTTGCAGGCCTTATCTCGCTGAGGTAGAACTGCTGCTATGCCATGTCCTACATCGGCCTAGAGTTGCAAGGCTCAAAGTCCTGCCTTGACTCCTCAAGGGCAGACAGGCCCCACAGCGTGGGGCTTCCACCTCTTTGGGCAGCTAAGAAACAACTTGCTCTGCACTGTTGTTTTGCAGCCTACAGGGAACAAGTCTTACAAAGGCCTGTGAAACGCAGTTTCTTCCCAGCCTTGATCTGGCTGAAGTAGAACTTCTGCTCTGGGTGTGCTACATTCCCCTGGAGCTGAAAGGCACAACCCGCAGTCTTCATTCCAAAGGGCGAGTTGAGCCCCAAAGCATTTTGCTTCCAGCTCTTTGGGAAGCTAAGAAACAACTCGCTCTGCACAGTGCTCTTACAGCCTACCGGGAACATCTCTCAGAAAGGCCTGTGAAACGCAGTTTCTATGCAGGCCTCATCTGGCTGAAGTAGAACTTCTGCTCTGGGTGTGCCACCTTGCCCTAGAGCTGAAAGGCGCAACGTGCAGTCTCATTTCCAAAGGGCGAGTTGGGCCCCAAAGCATCTTGCTTCCAGCTCTTTGGAAGCTGAGAAACAGCTCGCTGTGCACAGTGCTCTTACAGCCTACCGGGAACATCTCTTCCAAAGGCCTGTGAAACGCAGTTTCTTTGCAGGCCTGATCTGGCTGAATTAGAACTTCTTCTCTGGGTGTGCTACATTGCCCTAGGGCTGACAGGCACAACGTGCCGTCTCCTTTCCAAAAAGCGAGTTGGGCCCCTCAGCATCTTTCTTCCAGCTCTTTGGGAAGCTAAGAAACAACTCGCTCTGCACAGTGCTCTTACAGCCTACCGGGAACATCTCTTCCAAAGGCCTGTGAAACGCAGTTTCTTTGCAGGCCTGATCTGGCTGAAGTAGGACTTCTGCTGTGGGTGTGCTACTTTGCCCTAGAGCTGAAAGGCACAACGTGCAGGCTTCTTTCCAAAGGCCGAGTTGGGCCCCACAGCATCTTGCTTCCAGCTCTTTGGGAAGCTAAGAAACAACTCGCTCTGCGCAGTGCTCTTACAGCCTAGTGGGAACATCTCTTCCAAAGGCCTGTGAAACGCAGTTTCTTTGCAGGCCTGATCTGGCTGAAGTAGGACTTCTGCTCTGGGTGTGCTACTTTGCCCTAGAGCTGAAAGGCACAACGTGCAGGCTTCTTTCCAAAGGGCGAGTTGGGCCCCACAGCATCTTGCTTCCAGCTCTTTGGGAAGCTAAGAAACAACTCTCTCTGCACAGTGTTCTTACAGCCTAGTGGGAACATCTCTTCCAAAGGCCGGTGAAACGCAGTTTCTTTGCAGGCCTGATCTGGCTGAAGTAGGACTTCTGCTCTGGGTGTGCTACTTTGCCCTAGAGCTGAAAAGCACAACGTGCAGGCTTCTTTCCAAAGGGCGAGTTGGGCCCCACAGCATCTTGCTTCCAGCTCTTTGGGAAGCTAAGAAACAACTCGCTCTGCACAGTGCTCTTCCATCCAAGTGAGAACATCTCTTCCAAAGGAATGTGAAACGCAGTTTCTTTGCAGGCCTGATCTGGCTGAAGTAAGTCTTCTGGTCTGGGTGTGCTACTTTGCCCTAGAGCTGAAAGGCACAACGTGCAGGCTTCTTTCCAAAGGGCGAGTTGGGCCCCACAGCATCTTGCTTCCAGCTCTTTGGGAAGCTAAGAAACAACTCGCTCTGCACAGTGCTCTTACAGCCTACCGGGAACATCTCTTCCAAAGGCCTGTGAAACGCAGTTTCTTTGCAGGCCTCTTTTGGCTGAAGTAGGACTTCTGCTCTGCGTGTGCTACTTTGCCCTAGAGCTGAAAGGCACAACGTGCAGGCTTCTTTCCAAAGGGCGAGTTGGGCCCCACAGCATCTTGCTTCCAGCTCTTTGGGAAGCTAAGAAACAACTCGCTCTGCACAGTGCTCTTACAGCCTACCGGGAACATCTCTTCCAAAGGCCTGTGAAACGCAGTTTCTTTGCAGGCCTGATCTGGCTGAAGTAGGACTTCTGCTGTGGGTGTGCTACTTTGCCCTAGAGCTGAAAGGCACAACGTGCAGGCTTCTTTCCAAAGGGCGAGTTGGGCCCCACAGCATCTTGCTTCCAGCTCTTTGGGAAGCTAAGAAACAACTCGCTCTGCACAGTGCTCTTACAGCCTACCGGGAACATCTCTTCCAAAGGCCTGTGAAACGCAGTTTCTTTGCAGGCCTGATCTGGCTGAAGTAGGACTTCTGCTCTGGGTGTGCTACTTTGCCCTAGAGCTGAAAGGCACAACGTGCAGGCTTCTTTCCAAAGGCCGAGTTGGGCCCCACAGCATCTTGCTTCCAGCTCTTTGGGAAGCTAAGAAACAACTCGCTCTGCACAGTGCTCTTACAGCCTACCGGGAACATCTCTTCCAAAGGCCTGTGAAACGCAGTTTCTTTGCAGGCCTGATCTGGCTGAAGTAGGACTTCTGCTCTGGGTGTGCTACTTTGCCCTAGAGCTGAAAGGCACAACGTGCAGGCTTCTTTCCAAAGGGCGAGTTGGGCCCCACAGCATCTTGCTTCCAGCTCTTTGGGAAGCTAAGAAACAACTCGCTCTGCACAGTGCTCTTACAGCCTACCGGGAACATCTCTTCCAAAGGCCTGTGAAACGCAGTTTCTTTGCAGGCCTGATCTGGCTGAAGTAGGACTTCTGCTGTGGGTGTGCTACTTTGCCCTAGAGCTGAAAGGCACAACGTGCAGGCTTCTTTCCAAAGGCCGAGTTGGGCCCCACAGCATCTTGCTTCCAGCTCTTTGGGAAGCTAAGAAACAACTCGCTCTGCACAGTGCTCTTACAGCCTACCGGGAACATCTCTTCCAAAGGCCTGTGAAACGCAGTTTCTTTGCAGGCCTGATCTGGCTGAAGTAGGACTTCTGCTGTGGGTGTGCTACTTTGCCCTAGAGCTGAAAGGCACAACGTGCAGGCTTCTTTCCAAAGGGCGAGTTGGGCCCCACAGCATCTTGCTTCCAGCTCTTTGGGAAGCTAAGAAACAACTCGCTCTGCACAGTGCTCTTACAGCCTACCGGGAACATCTCTTCCAAAGGCCTGTGAAACGCAGTTTCTTTGCAGGCCTGATCTTGCTGAAGTAGGACTTCTGCTCTGGGTGTGCTACTTTGCCCTAGAGCTGAAAGGCACAACGTGCAGGCTTCTTTCCAAAGGGCGAGTTGGGCCCCACAGCATCTTGCTTCCAGCTCTTTGGGAAGCTAAGAAACAACTCGCTCTGCACAGTGCTCTTACAGCCTACCGGGAACATGTCTTCCAAAGGCCTGTGAAACGCAGTTTCTTTGCAGGCCTGATCTGGCTGAAGTAGGACTTCTGCTCTGGGTGTGCTACTTTGCCCTAGAGCTGAAAGGCACAACGTGCAGGCTTCTTTCGAAAGGGCGAGTTGGACCCCACAGCATCTTGCTTCCAGCTCTTTGGGAAGCTAAGAAACAACTGGCTCTGCTGACCTCTCTTACAGCCAACTGGGAGCATCTCTTGCAAAGGCCTGAGAAATGCAGTTTCTTTGCAGGCCTTATCTCGCTGAGGTAGAACTGCTGCTATGGCATATCCTTCTTTGGCCTAGTGTTGCAAGGCTCAAAGTCCTGCCTTGACTCCTCAAGGGCAGACAGGCCCCACAGCGTGGGGCTTCCACCTCTTTAGGCCGCTAAGAAACAACTTGCTCTGCACTGGTGTTTTACAGCCTACAGGGAACGCGTCTTACAAAGGCCTGTGAAACGCAGTTTATTCCCAGCCCTGATCTGGCTGAAGTAGAACTTCTGCTCTGGGTGTGCTACATTCCCCTGGAGCTGAAAGGCACAACCCGCAGTCTTCATTCCAAAGGGCGAGTTGAGCCCCAAAGCATTTTGCTTCCAGCTCTTTGGGAAGCTAAGAAACAACTCGCTCTGCACAGTGCTCTTACAGCCTACCGGAAACATCTCTCAGAAAGGCCTGTGAAACGCAGTTTCTATGCAGGCCTCATCTGGCTGAAGTAGAACTTCTGCTCTGGGTGTGCCACCTTGCCCTAGAGCTGAAAGGCGCAACGTGCAGTCTCATTTCCAAAGGGCGATTTGGGCCCCAAGGCATCTTGCTTCCAGCTCTTTGGAAGCTGAGAAACAGCTCGCTGTGCACAGTGCTCTTACAGCCTACCGGGAACATCTCTTCCAAAGGCCTGTGAAACGCAGTTTCTTTGCAGGCCTGATCTGGCTGAATTAGAACTTCTTCTCTGGGTGTGCTACATTGCCCTAGGGCTGAAAGGCACAACGTGCCGTCTCCTTTCCAAAAAGCGAGTTGGGCCCCTCAGCATCTTTCTTCCAGCTCTTTGGGAAGCTAAGAAACAACTCGCTCTGCACAGTGCTCTTACAGCCTACCGGGAACATCTCTTCCAAAGGCCTGTGAAACGCAGTTTCTTTGCAGGCCTGATCTGGCTGAAGTAGGACTTCTGCTCTGGGTGTGCTACTTTGCCCTAGAGCTGAAAGGCACAACGTGCAGGCTTCTTTCGAAAGGGCGAGTTGGACCCCACAGCATCTTGCTTCCAGCTCTTTGGGAAGCTAAGAAACAACTGGCTCTGCAGACCTCTCTTACAGCCAACTGGGAGCATCTCTTGCAAAGGCCTGAGAAATGCAGTTTCTTTGCAGGCCTTATCTCGCTGAGGTAGAACTGCTGCTATGGCATATCCTTCTTTGGCCTAGTGTTGCAAGGCTCAAAGTCCTGCCTTGACTCCTCAAGGGCAGACAGGCCCCACAGCGTGGGGCTTCCACCTCTTTAGGCCGCTAAGAAACAACTTGCTCTGCACTGGTGTTTTACAGCCTACAGGGAACGAGTCTTACAAAGGCCTGTGAAACGCAGTTTATTCCCAGCCCTGATCTGGCTGAAGTAGAACTTCTGCTCTGCCGGGTCCTACATGGCGCTAGAGCTGCAAGGCACAAAGTCTTGCCTTGTTTCCACAAGGGTAGACAAGTCCCTCAGGTCCAGATTCCAGCTCTTTCGGTAGCTAAGAAACAACTCGCTCTGCACAGTGCTCTTACAGCCTACCGGGAACATCTCTTACAAAGGCCTGTGATACGCAGTTCCTTTGCAGGCCTGATCTGGCAGAAGTAGGACTTCTGCTCTGGGTGTGCTACTTTGCCCTAGAGCTGAAAGGCACAACGTGCAGGCTTCTTTCCAAAGGGCGAGTTGGGCCCCAAAGCACCTTGCTTCCAGCTCTTTGGGAAGCTAAGAACCAACTCGCTCTGACAGTGCTCTTACAGCCTAGGGAGAACATATCTTACAAAGGCATGTGAAACGCAGTTTCTATGCAGGCCTGATCTGGCTGAAGTAGGACTTCTGCTCTGGGTGTGCTACATTCCCCTAGAGCTGCAAGGCTCAAATTGATGTCTTCTTTCCAAAGGGCGAGTTGGGCCCCAAAGCATCTTGCCTCCAGCTCTTTGGGAAGCTAAGAAACAACTCGCTCTGCAGACCTCTCTTACAGCCAACCGAGAACATCTCTTGCAAAGGCCTGAGAAATGCAGTTTCTTTGTAGGCCTTATCTCGCTGAGGTAGAACTGCTGCTATGCCGTGTCCTACATCGGCCTAGAGTTGCAAGGCTCAAAGTCCTGTCTTGACTCCTCAAGGGCAGACAGGCCCCACAAGGTGGGGCTTCCACCTCTTTGGGCAGCTAAGAAACAACTCGCTCTGCACAGTGCTCTTCCAACCAAGTGAGAACATCTCTTCCAAAGGCCTGTGAAACGCAGTTTCTTTGCAGGCCTGATCTGGCTGAAGTAGGACTTCTGCTGTGGGTGTGCTACTTTGCCCTACAGCTGAAAGGCACAACGTGCAGGCTTCTTTCCAAAGGGCGAGTTGGGCCCCACAGCATCTTGCTTCCAGCTCTTTGGGAAGCTAAGAAACAACTCTCTCTGCACAGTGTTCTTACAGCCTAGTGGGAACATCTCTTCCAAAGGCCGGTGAAACGCAGTTTCTTTGCAGGCCTGATCTGGCTGAAGTAGGACTTCTGCTCTGGGTGTGCTACTTTGCCCTAGAGCTGAAAGGCACAACGTGCAGGCTTCTTTCCAAAGGGCGAGTTGGGCCCCACAGCATCTTGCTTCCAGCTCTTTGGGAAGCTAAGAAACAACTCGCTCTGCACAGTGCTCTTACAGCCTACCGGGAACATCTCTTCCAAAGGCCTGTGAAACGCAGTTTCTTTGCAGGCCTGATCTGGCTGAAGTAGGACTTCTGCTCTGGGTGTGCTACTTTGCCCTAGAGCTGAAAGGCACAACGTGCAGGCTTCTTTCCAAAGGGCGAGTTGGGCCCCACAGCATCTTGCTTCCAGCTCTTTGGGAAGCTAAGAAACCACTCGCTCTGAACAGTGCTCTTACAGCCTAGTGGGAACATCTCTTCCAAAGGCCTGTGAAACGCAGTTTCTTTGCAGGACTGATCTGGCTGAAGTAGGACTTCTGCTCTGGGAGTGCTACTTTGCCCTAGAGCTGAAAGGCACAACGTGCAGGCTTCTTTCCAAAGGGCGAGTTGGGCCCCACAGCATCTTGATTCCAGCTCTTTGGGAAGCTAAGAAACAACTCGCTCTGCACAGTGCTCTTACAGCCTACCGGGAACATCTCTTCCAAAGGCCTGTGAAACGGAGTTTCTTTGCGGGCCTGGTCTTGCTGAAGTAGGACTTCTGCTCTCCGTGTGCTACTTTGCCCTAGAGCTGAAAGGCACAACGTGCAGGCTTCTTTCCAAAGGGCAAGTTGGGCCCCACAGCATCTTGCTTCCAGCTCTTTGGGAACCTAAGAAACAACTCGCTCTGCACAGTGCTCTTACAGCCTACCGGGAACATCTCTTCCAAAGGCCTGTGAAACGCAGTTTCTATGCAGGCCTGATCTGGCTGAAGTAGGACTTCTGCTCTGGGTGTGCTACTTTGCCCTAGAGCTGAAAGGCACAACGTGCAGGCTTCTTTCCAAAGGGCGAGTTGGGCCCCACAGCATCTTGCTTCCAGCTCTTTGGGAAGCTAAGAAACAACTCGCTCTGCACAGTGCTCTTACAGCCTACCGGGAACATCTCTTCCAAAGGCCTGTGAAACGCAGTTTCTTTGCAGGCCTGATCTGGCTGAAGTAGGACTTCTGCTCTGGGTGTGCTACTTTGCCCTAGAGCTGAAAGGCACAACGTGCAGGCTTCTTTCCAAAGGCCGAGTTGGGCCCCACAGCATCTTGCTTCCAGCTCTTTGGGAAGCTAAGAAACAACTCGCTCTGCACAGTGCTCTTACAGCCTAGTGGGAACATCTCTTCCAAAGGCCTGTGAAACGCAGTTTCTTTGCAGGCCTGATCTGGCTGAAGTAGGACTTCTGCTCTGGGTGTGCTACTTTGCCCTAGAGCTGAAAGGCACAACGTGCAGGCTTCTTTCCAAAGGGCGAGTTGGGCCCCACAGCATCTTGCTTCCAGCTCTTTGGCAAGCTAAGAAACAGCTCGCTCTGCACAGTGCTCTTACAGCCTACCGGGAACATCTCTTCCAAAGGCCTGTGAAACGCAGTTTCTTTGCAGGCCTGATCTGGCTGAAGTAGGACTTCTGCTCTGGGTGTGCTACTTTGCCCTAGAGCTGAAAGGCACAACGTGCAGGCTTCTTTCCAAAGGGCGAGTTGGGCCCCACAGCATCTTGCTTCCAGCTCTTTGGGAATCTAAGAAACCACTCTCTCTGCAGAGTGCTCTTACGGCCAACCGGGAACATCTCTTCCAAAGGCCTGTGAAACGCAGTTTCTTTCCAGGCCTGATCTGGCTGAAGTGGGACTTCTGCTCTGGGTGTGCTACTTTGCCCTAGAGCTGAAAGGCACAACGTGCAGGCTTCTTTCCAAAGGGCGAGTTGGGCCCCAAAGCACCTTGCTTCCAGCTCTTTGGGAAGCTAAGAACCAACTCGCTCTGACAGTGCTCTTACAGCCTAGGGAGAACATATCTTACAAAGGCATGTGAAACGCAGTTTCTATGCAGGCCTGATCTGGCTGAAGTAGGACTTCTGCTCTGGGTGTGCTACTTTGCCCTAGAGCTGAAAGGCACAACGTGCAGGCTTCTTTCCAAAGGGCGAGTTGGGCCCCAAAGCATCTTGCCTCCAGCTCTTTGGGAAGCTAAGAAACAACTCGCTCTGCAGACCTCTCTTACAGCCAACCGAGAACATCTCTTGCAAAGGCCTGAGAAATGCAGTTTCTTTGTAGGCCTTATCTCGCTGAGGTAGAACTGCTGCTATGCCGTGTCCTACATCGGCCTAGAGTTGCAAGGCTCAAAGTCCTGTCTTGACTCCTCAAGGGCAGACAGGCCCCACAAGGTGGGGCTTCCACCTCTTTGGGCAGCTAAGAAACAACTCGCTCTGCACAGTGCTCTTCCAACCAAGTGAGAACATCTCTTCCAAAGGAATGTGAAACGCAGTTTCTTTGCAGGCCTGATCTGGCTGAAGTAAGCCTTCCGGTCTGGGTGTGCTACTTTGCCCTAGAGCTGAAAGGCACAACGTGCAGGCTTCATTCCAAAGGGCGAGTTGGGCCCCACAGCATCTTGCTTCCAGCTCTTTGGGAACCTAAGAAACAACTCGCTCTGCACAGTGCTCTTACAGCCTACCGGGAACATCTCTTCCAAAGGCCCGTGAAACGCAGTTTATTTGAAGGCCTGATCTGGCTGATGTAGGACTTCTTGTCTGGGTGTGCTACTTTACCCTAGAGCTGAAAGGCACAACGTGCAGGCTTCTTTCCAAAGGGCGAGTTGGGCCCCACAGCATCTTGCTTCCAGCTCTTTGGGAATCTAAGAAACCACTCTCTCTGCAGAGTGCTCTTACGGCCAACCGGGAACATCTCTTCCAAAGGCCTGTGAAACGCAGTTTCTTTGCAGGCCTGATCTGGCTGAAGTAGGACTTCTGCTCTGGGTGTGCTACTTTGCCCTAGAGCTGAAAGGCACAACGTGCAGGCTTCTTTCCAAAGGGCGAGTTGGGCCCCACAGCATCTTGCTTCCAGCTCTTTGGGAACCTAAGAAACAACTCGCTCTGCACAGTGCTCTTACAGCCTACCGGGAACATCTCTTCCAAAGGCCTGTGAAACGCAGTTTATTTGCAGGCCTGATCTGGCTGAAGTAGGACTTCTGCTGTGGGTGTGCTACTTTGCCCTAGAGCTGAAAGGCACAACGTGCAGGCTTCTTTCCAAAGGGCGAGTTGGGCCCCACAGCATCTTGCTTCCAGCTCTTTGGGAAGCTAAGAAACAACTCGCTCTGCACAGTGCTCTTACAGCCTACCGGGAACATCTCTTCCAAAGGCCTGTGAAACGCAGTTTCTTTGCAGGCCTGATCTGGCTGAAGTAGGACTTCTGCTCTGGGTGTGCTACTTTGCCCTAGAGCTGAAAGGCACAACGTGCAGGCTTCTTTCCAAAGGGCGAGTTGGGCCCCACAGCATCTTGCTTCCAGCTCTTTGAGAAGCTAAGAAACAACTCGCTCTGCACAGTGCTCTTACAGCCTAGTGGGAACATCTCTTCCAAAGGCCTGTGAAATGCAGTTTCTTTGCAGGCCTGATCTGGCTGAAGTGGGACTTCTGCTCTGGGTGTGCTACTTTGCCCTAGAGCTGAAAAGCACAACGTGCAGGCTTCTTTCCAAAGGGCGAGTTGGGCCCCACAGCATCTTTCTTCCAGCTCTTTGGGAACCTAAGAAACAACTCGCTCTGCACAGTGCTCTTCCATCCAAGTGAGAACATCTCTTCCAAAGGAATGTGAAACGCAGTTTCTTTGCAGGCCTGATCTGGCTGAAGTAAGTCTTCTGGTCTGGGTGTGCTACTTTGCCCTAGAGCTGAAAGGCGCAACGTGCAGGCT
This sequence comes from Equus caballus, assembly GCF_041296265.1. NCBI lineage: Eukaryota > Metazoa > Chordata > Mammalia > Perissodactyla > Equidae > Equus > Equus caballus. The sequence goes on from NC_091712.1 coordinate 2,029,592, forward strand.
TCTTTCCAAAGGGCGAGTTGGGCCCCACAACATCTTGCTTCCAGCTCTTTGGGAAGCTAAGAAACAACTCGCTCTGCACAGTGCTCTTACAGCCTACTGGGAACATCTCTTCCAAAGGCCTTTGAAACGCAGTTTCTTTGCAGGCCTGATCTGGCTGAAGTAGAACTTCTGCTCTGGGTGTGCTACGTTGCCCTGGAGGTGAAAGGCACAATCCGCAGGCTTCTTTCCAAAGGGCGAGTTGGGCCCCACAGCATCTTCCTTCCAGCTCTTTGGGAAGCTAAGAAACAACTGGCTCTGCAGACCTCTCTTACAGCCAACTGGGAGCATCTCTTGCAAAGGCCTGAGAAATGCAGTTTCTTTGCAGGCCTTATCTCGCTGAGGTAGAACTGCTGCTATGGCATATCCTTCTTTGGCCTAGTGTTGCAAGGCTCAAAGTCCTGCCTTGACTCCTCAAGGGCAGACAGGACCCACAGCGTGGGGCTTCCACCTCTTTAGGCCGCTAAGAAACAACTTGCTCTGCACTGGTGTTTTACAGCCTACAGGGAACGAGTCTTACAAAGGCCTGTGAAACGCAGTTTATTCCCAGCATTGATCTGGCTGAAGTAGAACTTCTGCTCTGCCGGGTCCTACATGGCGCTAGAGCTGCAAGGCACAAAGTCTTGCCTTGATTCCACAAGGGTAGACAAGTCCCTCAGGTCCAGATTCCAGCTCTTTCGGTAGCTAAGAAACAACTCGCTCTGCACAGTGCTCTTACAGCCTACCGGGAACATCTCTTCCAAAGGCCTGTGAAACGCAGTTTCTTTGCAGGCCTGATCTGGCTGAAGTAGGACTTCTGCTCTGGGTGTGCTACTTTGCCCTAGAGCTGAAAGGCACAACGTGCAGGCTTCTTTCCAAAGGGCGAGTTGGGCCCCACAGCATCTTGCTTCCAGCTCTTTGGGAAGCTAAGAAACAACTCGCTCTGCACAGTGCTCTTACAGCCTACCGGGAACATCTCTTCCAAAGGCCTTTGAAACGCAGTTTCTTTGCAGGCCTTATCTGGCTGAAGTAGGACTTCTGCTCTGGGTGTGCTACTTTGCCCTAGAGCTGAAAGGCACAACGTGCAGGCTTCTTTCCAAAGGGCCAGTTGGGCCCCACAGCATCTTGCTTCCAGCTCTTTGGGAAGCTAAGAAACAACTCGCTCTGCACAGTGTTCTTACAGCCTAGTGGGAACATCTCTTCCAAAGGCCGGTGAAACGCAGTTTCTTTGCAGGCCTGATCTGGCTGAAGTAGGACTTCTGCTCTGGGTGTGCTACTTTGCCCTAGAGCTGAAAGGCACAACGTGCAGGCTTCTTTCCAAAGGGCGAGTTGGGCCCCACAGCATCTTGCTTCCAGCTCTTTGGGAAGCTAAGAAACAACTCGCTCTGCACAGTGCTCTTACAGCCTACCGGGAACATCTCTTCCAAAGGCCTGTGAAACGCAGTTTCTTTGCAGGCCTGATCTGGCTGAAGTAGGACTTCTGCTCTGGGTGTGCTACTTTGCCCTAGAGCTGAAAGGCACAACGTGCAGGCTTCTTTCCAAAGGGCGAGTTGGGCCCCACAGCATCTTGCTTCCAGCTCTTTGGGAAGCTAAGAAACAACTCGCTCTGCACAGTGCTCTTACAGCCTACCGGGAACATCTCTTCCAAAGGCCTTTGAAACGCAGTTTCTTTGCAGGCCTTATCTGGCTGAAGTAGGACTTCTGCTCTGGGTGTGCTACTTTGCCCTAGAGCTGAAAGGCACAACGTGCAGGCTTCTTTCCAAAGGGCCAGTTGGGCCCCACAGCATCTTGCTTCCAGCTCTTTGGGAAGCTAAGAAACAACTCGCTCTGCACAGTGCTCTTACAGCCTAGTGGGAACATCTCTTCCAAAGGCCGGTGAAACGCAGTTTCTTTGCAGGTCTGATCTGGCTGATGTAGGACTTCTGCTCTGGGTGTGCTACTTTGCCCTAGAGCTGAAAGGCACAACGTGCAGTCTTCTTTCCAAAGGGCGAGTTGGGCCCCACAGCATCTTGCTTCCAGCTCTTTGGGAAGCTAAGAAACAACTCGCTCTGCACAGTGGTCTTAAAGCCTAGTGGGAACATCTCTTCCAAAGGCCTGTGAAACGCAGTTTCTTTGCAGGCCTGATCTGGCTGAAGTAGGACTTCTGCTCTGGGTGTGCTACTTTGCCCTAGAGCTGAAAGGCACAACGTGCAGACTTCTTTCCAAAGGGCGAGTTGGGCCCCACAGCATCTTGCTTCCAGCTCTTTGGGAAGCTAAGAAACAACTCGCTCTGCACAGTGCTCTTACAGCCTACCGGGAACATCTCTTCCAAAGGCCTGTGAAACGCAGTTTCTTTGCAGGCCTGATCTGGCTGAAGTAGGACTTCTGCTCTGGGGTGCTACTTTGCCCTAGAGCTGAAAGGCACAACGTGCAGGCTTCTTTCCAAAGGGCGAGTTGGGCCCCACAGCATCTTGCTTCCAGCTCTTTGGGAAGCTAAGAAACAACTCGCTCTGCACAGTGCTCTTACAGCCTAGTGGGAACATCTCTTCCAAAGGCCTGTGAAACGCAGTTTCTTTGCAGGCCTGATCTGGCTGAAGTAGGACTTCTGCTCTGGGTGTGCTACTTTGCCCTAGAGCTGAAAGGCACAACGTGCAGGCTTCTTTCCAAAGGGCGAGTTGGGCCCCACAGCATCTTGCTTCCAGCTCTTTGGGAAGCTAAGAAACAACTCGCTCTGCACAGTGCTCTTACAGCCTACCGGGAACATCTCTTCCAAAGGCCTGTGAAACGCAGTTTCTTTGCAGGCCTGATCCGGCTGAAGTAGGACTTCTGCTCTGGGTGTGCTACTTTGCCCTAGAGCTGAAAGGCACAACGTGCAGGCTTCTTTCCAAAGGGCGAGTTGGGCCCCACAGCATCTTGCTTCCAGCTCTTTGGGAAGCTAAGAAACAACTCGCTCTGCACAGTGCTCTTACAGCCTAGTGGGAACATCTCTTCCAAAGGCCTGGGAAACGCAGTTTCTTTGCAGGCCTGATCTGGCTGAAGTAGGACTTCTGCTCTGGGTGTGCTACGTTGCCCTAGAGCTGAAAGGCACAACGTGCAGGCTTCTTTCCAAAGGGCGAGTTGGGCCCCACAGCATCTTGCTTCCAGCTCTTTGGGAAGCTAAGAAACAACTCGCTCTGCACAGTGCTCTTACAGCCTAGTGGGAACATCTCTTCCAAAGGCCTGTGAAACGCAGTTGCTTTGCAGGCCTGATCTGGCTGAAGTAGGACTTCTGCTCTGGGTGTGCTACTTTGCCCTAGAGCTGAAAGGCACAACGTGCAGGCTTCTTTCCAAAGGCCGAGTTGGGCCCCACAGCATCTTGCTTCCAGCTCTTTGGGAAGCTAAGAAACAACTCGCTCTGCACAGTCTTCTTAAAGCCTAGTGGGAACATCTCTTCCAAAGGCCTGTGAAACGCAGTTTCTTTGCAGGCCTGATCTGGCTGAAGTAGGACTTCTGCTCTGGGTGTGCTACTTTGCCCTAGAGCTGAAAGGCACAACGTGCAGGCTTCTTTCCAAAGGGCGAGTTGGGCCCCACAGCATCTTGCTTCCAGCTCTTTGGGAAGCTAAGAAACAACTCGCTCTGCACAGTCTTCTTAAAGCCTAGTGGGAACATCTCTTCCAAAGGCCTGTGAAACGCAGTTTCTTTGCAGGCCTGATCTGGCTGAAGTAGGACTTCTGCTCTGGGTGTGCTACTTTGCCCTAGAGCTGAAAGGCACAACGTGCAGGCTTCTTTCCAAAGGGCGAGTTGGGCCCCACAGCATCTTGCTTCCAGCTCTTTGGGAAGCTAAGAAACAACTCGCTCTGCACAGTGCTCTTACAGCCTACCGGGAACATCTCTTCCAAAGGCCTGTGAAACGCAGTTTCTTTGCAGGCCTGATCCGGCTGAAGTAGGACTTCTGCTCTGGGTGTGCTACTTTGCCCTAGAGCTGAAAGGCACAACGTGCAGGCTTCTTTCCAAAGGGCGAGTTGGGCCCCACAGCATCTTGCTTCCAGCTCTTTGGGAAGCTAAGAAACAACTCGCTCTGCACAGTGCTCTTACAGCCTACCGGGAACATCTCTTCCAAAGGCCTGTGAAACGCAGTTTCTTTGCAGGCCTGATCTGGCTGAAGTAGGACTTCTGCTCTGGGTGTGCTACTTTGCCCTGGAGCTGAAAGGCACAACGTGCAGGCTTCTTTCCAAAGGGCGAGTTGGGCCCCACAGCATCTTGCTTCCAGCTCTTGGGAAGCTAAGAAACAACTCGCTCTGCACAGTGCTCTTACAGCCTACCGGGAACATCTCTTCCAAAGGCCTGTGAAACGCAGTTTCTTTGCAGGCCTGATCTGGCTGAAGTAGGACTTCTGCTCTGGGTGTGCTACTTTGCCCTAGAGCTGAAAGGCACAACGTGCAGACTTCTTTCCAAAGGGCGAGTTGGGCCCCAGAGCATCTTGCTTCCAGCTCTTTGGGAAGCTAAGAAACAACTCGCTCTGAACAGTGCTCTTACAGCCTACCGGGAACATCTCTTCCAAAGGCCTGTGAAACGCAGTTTCTTTGCAGGCCTGATCTGGCTGAAGTAGGACTTCTGCTCTGGGGTGCTACTTTGCCCTAGAGCTGAAAGGCACAACGTGCAGGCTTCTTTCCAAAGGGCGAGTTGGGCCCCACAGCATCTTGCTTCCAGCTCTTTGGGAAGCTAAGAAACAACTCGCTCTGCACAGTGCTCTTACAGCCTAGTGGGAACATCTCTTCCAAAGGCCTGTGAAACGCAGTTTCTTTGCAGGCCTGATCTGGCTGAAGTAGGACTTCTGCTCTGGGTGTGCTACTTTGCCCTGGAGCTGAAAGGCACAACGTGCAGGCTTCTTTCCAAAGGGCGAGTTGGGCCCCACAGCATCTTGCTTCCAGCTCTTTGGGAAGCTAAGAAACAACTCGCTCTGCACAGTGCTCTTACAGCCTAGTGGGAACATCTCTTCCAAAGGCCTGGGAAACGCAGTTTCTTTGCAGGTCTGATCTGGCTGAAGTAGGACTTCTGCTCTGGGTGTGCTACTTTGCCCTAGAGCTGAAAGGCACAACGTGCAGGCTTCTTTCCAAAGGGCGAGTTGGGCCCCACAGCATCTTGCTTCCAGCTCTTTGGGAAGCTAAGAAACAACTCGCTCTGCACAGTCTTCTTAAAGCCTAGTGGGAACATCACTTCCAAAGGCCTGTGAAACGCAGTTTCTTTGCAGGCCTGATCTGGCTGAAGTAGGACTTCTGCTCTGGGTGTGCTACTTTGCCCTAGAGCTGAAAGGCACAACGTGCAGGCTTCTTTCCAAAGGGCGAGTTGGGCCCCACAGCATCTTGCTTCCAGCTCTTTGGGAAGCTAAGAAACAACTCGCTCTGCACAGTGCTCTTACAGCCTACCGGGAACATCTCTTCCAAAGGCCTGTGAAACGCAGTTTCTTTGCAGGCCTGATCCGGCTGAAGTAGGACTTCTGCTCTGGGTGTGCTACTTTGCCCTAGAGCTGAAAGGCACAACGTGCAGGCTTCTTTCCAAAGGGCGAGTTGGGCCCCACAGCATCTTGCTTCCAGCTCTTTGGGAAGCTAAGAAACAACTCGCTCTGCACAGTGCTCTTACAGCCTACCGGGAACATCTCTTCCAAAGGCCTGTGAAACGCAGTTTCTTTGCAGGCCTGATCTGGCTGAAGTAGGACTTCTGCTGTGGGTGTGCTACTTTGCCCTACAGCTGAAAGGCACAACGTGCAGGCTTCTTTCCAAAGGGCGAGTTGGGCCCCACAGCATCTTGCTTCCAGCTCTTTGGGAAGCTAAGAAACAACTCTCTCTGCACAGTGTTCTTACAGCCTAGTGGGAACATCTCTTCCAAAGGCCGGTGAAACGCAGTTTCTTTGCAGGCCTGATCTGGCTGAAGTAGGACTTCTGCTCTGGGTGTGCTACTTTGCCCTAGAGCTGAAAGGCACAACGTGCAGGCTTCTTTCCAAAGGGCGAGTTGGGCCCCACAGCATCTTGCTTCCAGCTCTTTGGGAAGCTAAGAAACAACTCGCTCTGCACAGTGCTCTTACAGCCTACCGGGAACATCTCTTCCAAAGGCCTGTGAAACGCAGTTTCTTTGCAGGCCTGATCTGGCTGAAGTAGGACTTCTGCTCTGGGTGTGCTACTTTGCCCTAGAGCTGAAAGGCACAACGTGCAGGCTTCTTTCCAAAGGGCGAGTTGGGCCCCACAGCATCTTGCTTCCAGCTCTTTGGGAAGCTAAGAAACAACTCGCTCTGCACAGTGCTCTTACAGCCTACCGGGAACATCTCTTCCAAAGGCCTTTGAAACGCAGTTTCTTTGCAGGCCTGATCTGGCTGAAGTAGGACTTCTGCTCTGGGTGTGCTACTTTGTCCTAGAGCTGAAAGGCACAACGTGCAGGCTTCTTTCCAAAGGGCGAGTTGGGCCCCACAGCATCTTGCTTCCAGCTCTTTGGGAAGCTAAGAAACAACTCGCTCTGCACAGTGTTCTTACAGCCTAGTGGGAACATCTCTTCCAAAGGCCGGTGAAACGCAGTTTCTTTGCAGGCCTGATCTGGCTGAAGTAGGACTTCTGCTCTGGGTGTGCTACTTTGCCCTAGAGCTGAAAGGCACAACGTGCAGGCTTCTTTCCAAAGGGCGAGTTGGGCCCCACAGCATCTTGCTTCCAGCTCTTTGGGAAGCTAAGAAACAACTCGCTCTGCACAGTGCTCTTACAGCCTACCGGGAACATCTCTTCCAAAGGCCTGTGAAACGCAGTTTGGTTGCAGGCCTGATCTGGCTGAAGTAGGACTTCTGCTCTGTGTGTGCTACTTTGCCCTAGAGCTGAAAGGCACAACGTGCAGGCTTCTTTCCAAAGGGCGAGTTGGGCCCCACAGCATCTTGCTTCCAGCTCTTTGGGAAGCTAAGAAACAACTCGCTCTGCACAGTGCTCTTACAGCCTACCGGGAACATCTCTTCCAAAGGCCTTTGAAACGCAGTTTCTTTGCAGGCCTTATCTGGCTGAAGTAGGACTTCTGCTCTGGGTGTGCTACTTTGCCCTAGAGCTGAAAGGCACAACGTGCAGGCTTCTTTCCAAAGGGCGAGTTGGGCCCCACAGCATCTTGCTTCCAGCTCTTTGGGAAGCTAAGAAACAACTCGCTCTGCACAGTGCTCTTACAGCCTACCGGGAACATCTCTTCCAAAGGCCTGTGAAACGCAGTTTCTTTGCAGGCCTGATCTGGCTGAAGTAGGACTTCTGCTCTGGGTGTGCTACTTTGCCCTAGAGCTGAAAGGCACAACGTGCAGGCTTCTTTCCAAAGGGCCAGTTGGGCCCCACAGCATCTTGCTTCCAGCACTTTGGGAAGCTAAGAAACAACTCGCTCTGCACAGTGCTCTTACAGCCTAGTGGGAACATCTCTTCCAAAGGCCTGGGAAACGCAGTTTCTTTGCAGGTCTGATCTGGCTGAAGTAGGACTTCTGCTCTGGGTGTGCTACTTTGCCCTAGAGCTGAAAGGCACAACGTGCAGGCTTCTTTCCAAAGGGCGAGTTGGGCCCCACAGCATCTTGCTTCCAGCTCTTTGGGAAGCTAAGAAACAACTCGCTCTGCACAGTCTTCTTACAGCCTAGTGGGAACATCTCTTCCAAAGGCCTGTGAAACGCAGTTTCTTTGCAGGCCTGATCTGGCTGAAGTAGGACTTCTGCTCTGGGTGTGCTACTTTGCCCTAGAGCTGAAAGGCACAACGTGCAGGCTTCTTTCCAAAGGGCGAGTTGGGCCCCACAGCATCTTGCTTCCAGCTCTTTGGGAAGCTAAGAAACAACTCGCTCTGCACAGTGCTCTTACAGCCTACCGGGAACATCTCTTCCAAAGGCCTGTGAAACGCAGTTTCTTTGCAGGCCTGATCCGGCTGAAGTAGGACTTCTGCTCTGGGTGTGCTACTTTGCCCTAGAGCTGAAAGGCACAACGTGCAGGCTTCTTTCCAAAGGGCGAGTTGGGCCCCACAGCATCTTGCTTCCAGCTCTTTGGGAAGCTAAGAAACAACTCGCTCTGCACAGTGCTCTTACAGCCTAGTGGGAACATCTCTTCCAAAGGCCTGGGAAACGCAGTTTCTTTGCAGGCCTGATCTGGCTGAAGTAGGACTTCTGCTCTGGGTGTGCTACGTTGCCCTAGAGCTGAAAGGCACAACGTGCAGGCTTCTTTCCAAAGGGCGAGTTGGGCCCCACAGCATCTTGCTTCCAGCTCTTTGGGAAGCTAAGAAACAACTCGCTCTGCACTGTGCTCTTACAGCCTAGTGGGAACATCTCTTCCAAAGGCCTGTGAAACGCAGTTGCTTTGCAGGCCTGATCTGGCTGAAGTAGGACTTCTGCTCTGGGTGTGCTACTTTGCCCTAGAGCTGAAAGGCACAACGTGCAGGCTTCTTTCCAAAGGGCGAGTTGGGCCCCACAGCATCTTGCTTCCAGCTCTTTGGGAAGCTAAGAAACAACTCGCTCTGCACAGTGCTCTTAGAGCCTAGTGGGAACATCTCTTCCAAAGGCCTGTGAAACGCAGTTTCTTTGCAGGCCTGATCTGGCTGAAGTAGGACTTCTGCTCTGGGTGTGCTACTTTGCCCTAGAGCTGAAAGGCACAACGTGCAGTCTTCTTTCCAAAGGGCGAGTTGGGCCCCACAGCATCTTGCTTCCAGCTCTTTGGGAAGCTAAGAAACAACTCGCTCTGCACAGTGCTCTTACAGCCTACCGGGAACATCTCTTCCAAAGGCCTGTGAAACGCAGTTTCTTTGCAGGCCTGATCTGGCTGAAGTAGGACTTCTGCTCTGGGTGTGCTACTTTGCCCTAGAGCTGAAAGGCACAACGTGCAGGCTTCTTTCCAAAGGGCCAGTTGGGCCCCACAGCATCTTGCTTCCAGCTCTTTGGGAAGCTAAGAAACAACTCGCTCTGCACAGTGCTCTTACAGCCTAGTGGGAACATCTCTTCCAAAGGCCTGGGAAACGCAGTTTCTTTGCAGGTCTGATCTGGCTGAAGTAGGACTTCTGCTCTGGGTGTGCTACTTGGCCCTAGAGCTGAAAGGCACAACGTGCAGTCTTCCTTCCAAAGGGCGAGTTGGGCCCCACAGCATCTTGCTTCCAGCTCTTTGGGAAGCTAAGAAACAACTCGCTCTGCACAGTCTTCTTAAAGCCTAGTGGGAACATCTCTTCCAAAGGCCTGTGAAACGCAGTTTCTTTGCAGGCCTGATCTGGCTGAAGTAGGACTTCTGCTCTGGGTGTGCTACTTTGCCCTAGAGCTGAAAGGCACAACGTGCAGGCTTCTTTCCAAAGGGCGAGTTGGGCCCCACAGCATCTTGCTTCCAGCTCTTTGGGAAGCTAAGAAACAACTCGCTCTGCACAGTGCTCTTACAGCCTACCGGGAACATCTCTTCCAAAGGCCTGTGAAACGCAGTTTCTTTGCAGGCCTGATCCGGCTGAAGTAGGACTTCTGCTCTGGGTGTGCTACTTTGCCCTAGAGCTGAAAGGCACAACGTGCAGGCTTCTTTCCAAAGGGCGAGTTGGGCCCCACAGCATCTTGCTTCCAGCTCTTTGGGAAGCTAAGAAACAACTCGCTCTGCACAGTGCTCTTACAGCCTACCGGGAACATCTCTTCCAAAGGCCTGTGAAACGCAGTTTCTTTGCAGGCCTGATCTGGCTGAAGTAGGACTTCTGCTCTGGGTGTGCTACTTTGCCCTGGAGCTGAAAGGCACAACGTGCAGGCTTCTTTCCAAAGGGCGAGTTGGGCCCCACAGCATCTTGCTTCCAGCTCTTGGGAAGCTAAGAAACAACTCGCTCTGCACAGTGCTCTTACAGCCTACCGGGAACATCTCTTCCAAAGGCCTGTGAAACGCAGTTTCTTTGCAGGCCTGATCTGGCTGAAGTAGGACTTCTGCTCTGGGTGTGCTACTTTGCCCTAGAGCTGAAAGGCACAACGTGCAGACTTCTTTCCAAAGGGCGAGTTGGGCCCCACAGCATCTTGCTTCCAGCTCTTTGGGAAGCTAAGAAACAACTCGCTCTGCACAGTGCTCTTACAGCCTACCGGGAACATCTCTTCCAAAGGCCTGTGAAACGCAGTTTGGTTGCAGGCCTGATCTGGCTGAAGTAGGACTTCTGCTCTGTGTGTGCTACTTTGCCCTAGAGCTGAAAGGCACAACGTGCAGGCTTCTTTCCAAAGGGCGAGTTGGGCCCCACAGCATCTTGCTTCCAGCTCTTTGGGAAGCTAAGAAACAACTCGCTCTGCACAGTGCTCTTACAGCCTACCGGGAACATCTCTTCCAAAGGCCTTTGAAACGCAGTTTCTTTGCAGGCCTTATCTGGCTGAAGTAGGACTTCTGCTCTGGGTGTGCTACTTTGCCCTAGAGCTGAAAGGCACAACGTGCAGGCTTCTTTCCAAAGGGCGAGTTGGGCCCCACAGCATCTTGCTTCCAGCTCTTTGGGAAGCTAAGAAACAACTCGCTCTGCACAGTGCTCTTACAGCCTACCGGGAACATCTCTTCCAAAGGCCTGTGAAACGCAGTTTCTTTGCAGGCCTGATCTGGCTGAAGTAGGACTTCTGCTCTGGGTGTGCTACTTTGCCCTAGAGCTGAAAGGCACAACGTGCAGGCTTCTTTCCAAAGGGCCAGTTGGGCCCCACAGCATCTTGCTTCCAGCTCTTTGGGAAGCTAAGAAACAACTCGCTCTGCACAGTGCTCTTACAGCCTAGTGGGAACATCTCTTCCAAAGGCCTGGGAAACGCAGTTTCTTTGCAGGTCTGATCTGGCTGAAGTAGGACTTCTGCTCTGGGTGTGCTACTTTGCCCTAGAGCTGAAAGGCACAACGTGCAGGCTTCTTTCCAAAGGGCGAGTTGGGCCCCACAGCATCTTGCTTCCAGCTCTTTGGGAAGCTAAGAAACAACTCGCTCTGCACAGTCTTCTTACAGCCTAGTGGGAACATCTCTTCCAAAGGCCTGTGAAACGCAGTTTCTTTGCAGGCCTGATCTGGCTGAAGTAGGACTTCTGCTCTGGGTGTGCTACTTTGCCCTAGAGCTGAAAGGCACAACGTGCAGGCTTCTTTCCAAAGGGCGAGTTGGGCCCCACAGCATCTTGCTTCCAGCTCTTTGGGAAGCTAAGAAACAACTCGCTCTGCACAGTGCTCTTACAGCCTACCGGGAACATCTCTTCCAAAGGCCTGTGAAACGCAGTTTCTTTGCAGGCCTGATCCGGCTGAAGTAGGACTTCTGCTCTGGGTGTGCTACTTTGCCCTAGAGCTGAAAGGCACAACGTGCAGGCTTCTTTCCAAAGGGCGAGTTGGGCCCCACAGCATCTTGCTTCCAGCTCTTTGGGAAGCTAAGAAACAACTCGCTCTGCACAGTGCTCTTACAGCCTAGTGGGAACATCTCTTCCAAAGGCCTGGGAAACGCAGTTTCTTTGCAGGCCTGATCTGGCTGAAGTAGGACTTCTGCTCTGGGTGTGCTACGTTGCCCTAGAGCTGAAAGGCACAACGTGCAGGCTTCTTTCCAAAGGGCGAGTTGGGCCCCACAGCATCTTGCTTCCAGCTCTTTGGGAAGCTAAGAAACAACTCGCTCTGCACAGTGCTCTTACAGCCTAGTGGGAACATCTCTTCCAAAGGCCTGTGAAACGCAGTTGCTTTGCAGGCCTGATCTGGCTGAAGTAGGACTTCTGCTCTGGGTGTGCTACTTTGCCCTAGAGCTGAAAGGCACAACGTGCAGGCTTCTTTCCAAAGGGCGAGTTGGGCCCCACAGCATCTTGCTTCCAGCTCTTTGGGAAGCTAAGAAACAACTCGCTCTGCACAGTGCTCTTACAGCCTACCGGGAACATCTCTTCCAAAGGCCTGTGAAACGCAGTTTCTTTGCAGGCCTGATCTGGCTGAAGTAGGACTTCTGCTCTGGGTGTGCTACTTTGCCCTAGAGCTGAAAGGCACAACGTGCAGGCTTCTTTCCAAAGGGCCAGTTGGGCCCCACAGCATCTTGCTTCCAGCTCTTTGGGAAGCTAAGAAACAACTCGCTCTGCACAGTGCTCTTACAGCCTAGTGGGAACATCTCTTCCAAAGGCCTGGGAAACGCAGTTTCTTTGCAGGTCTGATCTGGCTGAAGTAGGACTTCTGCTCTGGGTGTGCTACTTGGCCCTAGAGCTGAAAGGCACAACGTGCAGTCTTCCTTCCAAAGGGCGAGTTGGGCCCCACAGCATCTTGCTTCCAGCTCTTTGGGAAGCTAAGAAACAACTCGCTCTGCACAGTCTTCTTAAAGCCTAGTGGGAACATCTCTTCCAAAGGCCTGTGAAACGCAGTTTCTTTGCAGGCCTGATCTGGCTGAAGTAGGACTTCTGCTCTGGGTGTGCTACTTTGCCCTAGAGCTGAAAGGCACAACGTGCAGGCTTCTTTCCAAAGGGCGAGTTGGGCCCCACAGCATCTTGCTTCCAGCTCTTTGGGAAGCTAAGAAACAACTCGCTCTGCACAGTGCTCTTACAGCCTACCGGGAACATCTCTTCCAAAGGCCTGTGAAACGCAGTTTCTTTGCAGGCCTGATCTGGCTGAAGTAGGACTTCTGCTCTGGGTGTGCTACTTTGCCCTAGAGCTGAAAGGCACAACGTGCAGGCTTCTTTCCAAAGGGCCAGTTGGGCCCCACAGCATCTTGCTTCCAGCTCTTTGGGAAGCTAAGAAACAACTCGCTCTGCACAGTGCTCTTACAGCCTAGTGGGAACATCTCTTCCAAAGGCCTGGGAAACGCAGTTTCTTTGCAGGTCTGATCTGGCTGAAGTAGGACTTCTGCTCTGGGTGTGCTACTTGGCCCTAGAGCTGAAAGGCACAACGTGCAGTCTTCCTTCCAAAGGGCGAGTTGGGCCCCACAGCATCTTGCTTCCAGCTCTTTGGGAAGCTAAGAAACAACTCGCTCTGCACAGTCTTCTTAAAGCCTAGTGGGAACATCTCTTCCAAAGGCCTGTGAAACGCAGTTTCTTTGCAGGCCTGATCTGGCTGAAGTAGGACTTCTGCTCTGGGTGTGCTACTTTGCCCTAGAGCTGAAAGGCACAACGTGCAGGCTTCTTTCCAAAGGGCGAGTTGGGCCCCACAGCATCTTGCTTCCAGCTCTTTGGGAAGCTAAGAAACAACTCGCTCTGCACAGTGCTCTTACAGCCTACCGGGAACATCTCTTCCAAAGGCCTGTGAAACGCAGTTTCTTTGCAGGCCTGATCCGGCTGAAGTAGGACTTCTGCTCTGGGTGTGCTACTTTGCCCTAGAGCTGAAAGGCACAACGTGCAGGCTTCTTTCCAAAGGGCGAGTTGGGCCCCACAGCATCTTGCTTCCAGCTCTTTGGGAAGCTAAGAAACAACTCGCTCTGCACAGTGCTCTTACAGCCTACCGGGAACATCTCTTCCAAAGGCCTGTGAAACGCAGTTTCTTTGCAGGCCTGATCTGGCTGAAGTAGGACTTCTGCTCTGGGTGTGCTACTTTGCCCTGGAGCTGAAAGGCACAACGTGCAGGCTTCTTTCCAAAGGGCGAGTTGGGCCCCACAGCATCTTGCTTCCAGCTCTTGGGAAGCTAAGAAACAACTCGCTCTGCACAGTGCTCTTACAGCCTACCGGGAACATCTCTTCCAAAGGCCTGTGAAACGCAGTTTCTTTGCAGGCCTGATCTGGCTGAAGTAGGACTTCTGCTCTGGGTGTGCTACTTTGCCCTAGAGCTGAAAGGCACAACGTGCAGACTTCTTTCCAAAGGGCCAGTTGGGCCCCACAGCATCTTGCTTCCAGCTCTTTGGGAAGCTAAGAAACAACTCGCTCTGAACAGTGCTCTTACAGCCTACCGGGAACATCTCTTCCAAAGGCCTGGGAAACGCAGTTTCTTTGCAGGCCTGATCTGGCTGAAGTAGGACTTCTGCTCTGGGTGTGCTACTTTGCCCTGGAGCTGAAAGGCACAACGTGCAGGCTTCTTTCCAAAGGGCGAGTTGGGCCCCACAGCATCTTGCTTCCAGCTCTTTGGGAAGCTAAGAAACAACTCGCTCTGCACAGTGCTCTTACAGCCTAGTGGGAACATCTCTTCCAAAGGCCTGGGAAACGCAGTTTCTTTGCAGGTCTGATCTGGCTGAAGTAGGACTTCTGCTCTGGGTGTGCTACTTTGCCCTAGAGCTGAAAGGCACAACGTGCAGGCTTCTTTCCAAAGGGCGAGTTGGGCCCCACAGCATCTTGCTTCCAGCTCTTTGGGAAGCTAAGAAACAACTCGCTCTGCACAGTGCTCTTACAGCCTAGTGGGAACATCTCTTCCAAAGGCCTGTGAAACGCAGTTGCTTTGCAGGCCTGATCTGGCTGAAGTAGGACTTCTGCTCTGGGTGTGCTACTTTGCCCTAGAGCTGAAAGGCACAACGTGCAGGCTTCTTTCCAAAGGGCGAGTTGGGCCCCACAGCATCTTGCTTCCAGCTCTTTGGGAAGCTAAGAAACAACTCGCTCTGCACAGTGCTCTTACAGCCTACCGGGAACATCTCTTCCAAAGGCCTGTGAAACGCAGTTTCTTTGCAGGCCTGATCTGGCTGAAGTAGGACTTCTGCTCTGGGTGTGCTACTTTGCCCTGGAGCTGAAAGGCACAACGTGCAGGCTTCTTTCCAAAGGGCCAGTTGGGCCCCACAGCATCTTGCTTCCAGCTCTTTGGGAAGCTAAGAAACAACTCGCTCTGCACAGTGCTCTTACAGCCTAGTGGGAACATCTCTTCCAAAGGCCTGGGAAACGCAGTTTCTTTGCAGGTCTGATCTGGCTGAAGTAGGACTTCTGCTCTGGGTGTGCTACTTTGCCCTAGAGCTGAAAGGCACAACGTGCAGGCTTCTTTCCAAAGGGCGAGTTGGGCCCCACAGCATCTTGCTTCCAGCTCTTTGGGAAGCTAAGAAACAACTCGCTCTGCACAGTCTTCTTAAAGCCTAGTGGGAACATCTCTTCCAAAGGCCTGTGAAACGCAGTTTCTTTGCAGGCCTGATCTGGCTGAAGTAGGACTTCTGCTCTGGGTGTGCTACTTTGCCCTAGAGCTGAAAGGCACAACGTGCAGGCTTCTTTCCAAAGGGCGAGTTGGGCCCCACAGCATCTTGCTTCCAGCTCTTTGGGAAGCTAAGAAACAACTCGCTCTGCACAGTGCTCTTACAGCCTACCGGGAACATCTCTTCCAAAGGCCTGTGAAACGCAGTTTCTTTGCAGGCCTGATCCGGCTGAAGTAGGACTTCTGCTCTGGGTGTGCTACTTTGCCCTAGAGCTGAAAGGCACAACGTGCAGGCTTCTTTCCAAAGGGCGAGTTGGGCCCCACAGCATCTTGCTTCCAGCTCTTTGGGAAGCTAAGAAACAACTCGCTCTGCACAGTGCTCTTACAGCCTAGTGGGAACATCTCTTCCAAAGGCCTGTGAAACGCAGTTTCTTTGCAGGCCTGATCTGGCTGAAGTAGGACTTCTGCTCTGGGTGTGCTACTTTGCCCTAGAGCTGAAAGGCACAACGTGCAGGCTCCTTCCAAAGGGCCAGTTGGGCCCCACAGCATCTTGCTTCCAGCTCTTTGGGAAGCTAAGAAACAACTCGCTCTGCACAGTGCTCTTACAGCCTAGTGGGAACATCTCTTCCAAAGGCCTGGGAAACGCAGTTTCTTTGCAGGTCTGATCTGGCTGAAGTAGGACTTCTGCTCTGGGTGTGCTACTTTGCCCTAGAGCTGAAAGGCACAACGTGCAGTCTTCTTTCCAAAGGGCGAGTTGGGCCCCACAGCATCTTGCTTCCAGCTCTTTGGGAAGCTAAGAAACAACTCGCTCTGCACAGTCTTCTTAAAGCCTAGTGGGAACATCTCTTCCAAAGGCCTGTGAAACGCAGTTTCTTTGCAGGCCTGATCTGGCTGAAGTAGGACTTCTGCTCTGGGTGTGCTACTTTGCCCTAGAGCTGAAAGGCACAACGTGCAGGCTTCTTTCCAAAGGGCGAGTTGGGCCCCACAGCATCTTGCTTCCAGCTCTTTGGGAAGCTAAGAAACAACTCGCTCTGCACAGTGCTCTTACAGCCTACCGGGAACATCTCTTCCAAAGGCCTGTGAAACGCAGTTTCTTTGCAGGCCTGATCCGGCTGAAGTAGGACTTCTGCTCTGGGTGTGCTACTTTGCCCTAGAGCTGAAAGGCACAACGTGCAGGCTTCTTTCCAAAGGGCGAGTTGGGCCCCACAGCATCTTGCTTCCAGCTCTTTGGGAAGCTAAGAAACAACTCGCTCTGCACAGTGCTCTTACAGCCTACCGGGAACATCTCTTCCAAAGGCCTGTGAAACGCAGTTTCTTTGCAGGCCTGATCTGGCTGAAGTAGGACTTCTGCTCTGGGTGTGCTACTTTGCCCTGGAGCTGAAAGGCACAACGTGCAGGCTTCTTTCCAAAGGGCGAGTTGGGCCCCACAGCATCTTGCTTCCAGCTCTTTGGAAGCTAAGAAACAACTCGCTCTGCACAGTGCTCTTACAGCCTACCGGGAACATCTCTTCCAAAGGCCTGTGAAACGCAGTTTCTTTGCAGGCCTGATCTGGCTGAAGTAGGACTTCTGCTCTGGGTGTGCTACTTTGCCCTAGAGCTGAAAGGCACAACGTGCAGACTTCTTTCCAAAGGGCGAGTTGGGCCCCACAGCATCTTGCTTCCAGCTCTTTGGGAAGCTAAGAAACAACTCGCTCTGAACAGTGCTCTTACAGCCTACCGGGAACATCTCTTCCAAAGGCCTGGGAAACGCAGTTTCTTTGCAGGCCTGATCTGGCTGAAGTAGGACTTCTGCTCTGGGTGTGCTACTTTGCCCTGGAGCTGAAAGGCACAACGTGCAGGCTTCTTTCCAAAGGGCGAGTTGGGCCCCACAGCATCTTGCTTCCAGCTCTTTGGGAAGCTAAGAAACAACTCGCTCTGCACAGTGCTCTTACAGCCTAGTGGGAACATCTCTTCCAAAGGCCTGGGAAACGCAGTTTCTTTGCAGGTCTGATCTGGCTGAAGTAGGACTTCTGCTCTGGGTGTGCTACTTTGCCCTAGAGCTGAAAGGCACAACGTGCAGGCTTCTTTCCAAAGGGCGAGTTGGGCCCCACAGCATCTTGCTTCCAGCTCTTTGGGAAGCTAAGAAACAACTCGCTCTGCACAGTGCTCTTACAGCCTAGTGGGAACATCTCTTCCAAAGGCCTGTGAAACGCAGTTGCTTTGCAGGCCTGATCTGGCTGAAGTAGGACTTCTGCTCTGGGTGTGCTACTTTGCCCTAGAGCTGAAAGGCACAACGTGCAGGCTTCTTTCCAAAGGGCGAGTTGGGCCCCACAGCATCTTGCTTCCAGCTCTTTGGGAAGCTAAGAAACAACTCGCTCTGCACAGTGCTCTTAGAGCCTAGTGGGAACATCTCTTCCAAAGGCCTGTGAAACGCAGTTTCTTTGCAGGCCTGATCTGGCTGAAGTAGGACTTCTGCTCTGGGTGTGCTACTTTGCCCTAGAGCTGAAAGGCACAACGTGCAGTCTTCTTTCCAAAGGGCGAGTTGGGCCCCACAGCATCTTGCTTCCAGCTCTTTGGGAAGCTAAGAAACAACTCGCTCTGCACAGTGCTCTTACAGCCTACCGGGAACATCTCTTCCAAAGGCCTGTGAAACGCAGTTTCTTTGCAGGCCTGATCTGGCTGAAGTAGGACTTCTGCTCTGGGTGTGCTACTTTGCCCTGGAGCTGAAAGGCACAACGTGCAGGCTTCTTTCCAAAGGGCCAGTTGGGCCCCACAGCATCTTGCTTCCAGCTCTTTGGGAAGCTAAGAAACAACTCGCTCTGCACAGTGCTCTTACAGCCTAGTGGGAACATCTCTTCCAAAGGCCTGGGAAACGCAGTTTCTTTGCAGGTCTGATCTGGCTGAAGTAGGACTTCTGCTCTGGGTGTGCTACTTTGCCCTAGAGCTGAAAGGCACAACGTGCAGGCTTCTTTCCAAAGGGCGAGTTGGGCCCCACAGCATCTTGCTTCCAGCTCTTTGGGAAGCTAAGAAACAACTCGCTCTGCACAGTCTTCTTAAAGCCTAGTGGGAACATCTCTTCCAAAGGCCTGTGAAACGCAGTTTCTTTGCAGGCCTGATCTGGCTGAAGTAGGACTTCTGCTCTGGGTGTGCTACTTTGCCCTAGAGCTGAAAGGCACAACGTGCAGGCTTCTTTCCAAAGGGCGAGTTGGGCCCCACAGCATCTTGCTTCCAGCTCTTTGGGAAGCTAAGAAACAACTCGCTCTGCACAGTGCTCTTACAGCCTACCGGGAACATCTCTTCCAAAGGCCTGTGAAACGCAGTTTCTTTGCAGGCCTGATCCGGCTGAAGTAGGACTTCTGCTCTGGGTGTGCTACTTTGCCCTAGAGCTGAAAGGCACAACGTGCAGGCTTCTTTCCAAAGGGCGAGTTGGGCCCCACAGCATCTTGCTTCCAGCTCTTTGGGAAGCTAAGAAACAACTCGCTCTGCACAGTGCTCTTACAGCCTACCGGGAACATCTCTTCCAAAGGCCTGTGAAACGCAGTTTCTTTGCAGGCCTGATCTGGCTGAAGTAGGACTTCTGCTCTGGGTGTGCTACTTTGCCCTGGAGCTGAAAGGCACAACGTGCAGGCTTCTTTCCAAAGGGCGAGTTGGGCCCCACAGCATCTTGCTTCCAGCTCTTGGGAAGCTAAGAAACAACTCGCTCTGCACAGTGCTCTTACAGCCTACCGGGAACATCTCTTCCAAAGGCCTGTGAAACGCAGTTTCTTTGCAGGCCTGATCTGGCTGAAGTAGGACTTCTGCTCTGGGTGTGCTACTTTGCCCTAGAGCTGAAAGGCACAACGTGCAGACTTCTTTCCAAAGGGCGAGTTGGGCCCCACAGCATCTTGCTTCCAGCTCTTTGGGAAGCTAAGAAACAACTCGCTCTGAAGAGTGCTCTTACAGCCTACCGGGAACATCTCTTCCAAAGGCCTGTGAAACGCAGTTTCTTTGCAGGCCTGATCTGGCTGAAGTAGGACTTCTGCTCTGGGTGTGCTACTTTGCCCTAGAGCTGAAAGGCACAACGTGCAGGCTTCTTTCCCAAGGGCCAGTTGGGCCCCACAGCATCTTGCTTCCAGCTCTTTGGGAAGCTAAGAAACAACTCGCTCTGCACAGTGCTCTTACAGCCTAGTGGGAACATCTCTTCCAAAGGCCTGGGAAACGCAGTTTCTTTGCAGGTCTGATCTGGCTGAAGTAGGACTTCTGCTCTGGGTGTGCTACTTGGCCCTAGAGCTGAAAGGCACAACGTGCAGTCTTCCTTCCAAAGGGCGAGTTGGGCCCCACAGCATCTTGCTTCCAGCTCTTTGGGAAGCTAAGAAACAACTCGCTCTGCACAGTCTTCTTAAAGCCTAGTGGGAACATCTCTTCCAAAGGCCTGTGAAACGCAGTTTCTTTGCAGGCCTGATCTGGCTGAAGTAGGACTTCTGCTCTGGGTGTGCTACTTTGCCCTAGAGCTGAAAGGCACAACGTGCAGGCTTCTTTCCAAAGGGCGAGTTGGGCCCCACAGCATCTTGCTTCCAGCTCTTTGGGAAGCTAAGAAACAACTCGCTCTGCACAGTGCTCTTACAGCCTACCGGGAACATCTCTTCCAAAGGCCTGTGAAACGCAGTTTCTTTGCAGGCCTGATCCGGCTGAAGTAGGACTTCTGCTCTGGGTGTGCTACTTTGCCCTAGAGCTGAAAGGCACAACGTGCAGGCTTCTTTCCAAAGGGCGAGTTGGGCCCCACAGCATCTTGCTTCCAGCTCTTTGGGAAGCTAAGAAACAACTCGCTCTGCACAGTGCTCTTACAGCCTACCGGGAACATCTCTTCCAAAGGCCTGTGAAACGCAGTTTCTTTGCAGGCCTGATCTGGCTGAAGTAGGACTTCTGCTCTGGGTGTGCTACTTTGCCCTGGAGCTGAAAGGCACAACGTGCAGGCTTCTTTCCAAAGGGCGAGTTGGGCCCCACAGCATCTTGCTTCCAGCTCTTGGGAAGCTAAGAAACAACTCGCTCTGCACAGTGCTCTTACAGCCTACCGGGAACATCTCTTCCAAAGGCCTGTGAAACGCAGTTTCTTTGCAGGCCTGATCTGGCTGAAGTAGGACTTCTGCTCTGGGTGTGCTACTTTGCCCTAGAGCTGAAAGGCACAACGTGCAGACTTCTTTCCAAAGGGCGAGTTGGGCCCCACAGCATCTTGCTTCCAGCTCTTTGGGAAGCTAAGAAACAACTCGCTCTGAACAGTGCTCTTACAGCCTACCGGGAACATCTCTTCCAAAGGCCTGGGAAACGCAGTTTCTTTGCAGGCCTGATCTGGCTGAAGTAGGACTTCTGCTCTGGGTGTGCTACTTTGCCCTGGAGCTGAAAGGCACAACGTGCAGGCTTCTTTCCAAAGGGCGAGTTGGGCCCCACAGCATCTTGCTTCCAGCTCTTTGGGAAGCTAAGAAACAACTCGCTCTGCACAGTGCTCTTACAGCCTAGTGGGAACATCTCTTCCAAAGGCCTGGGAAACGCAGTTTCTTTGCAGGTCTGATCTGGCTGAAGTAGGACTTCTGCTCTGGGTGTGCTACTTTGCCCTAGAGCTGAAAGGCACAACGTGCAGGCTTCTTTCCAAAGGGCGAGTTGGGCCCCACAGCATCTTGCTTCCAGCTCTTTGGGAAGCTAAGAAACAACTCGCTCTGCACAGTGCTCTTACAGCCTAGTGGGAACATCTCTTCCAAAGGCCTGTGAAACGCAGTTGCTTTGCAGGCCTGATCTGGCTGAAGTAGGACTTCTGCTCTGGGTGTGCTACTTTGCCCTAGAGCTGAAAGGCACAACGTGCAGGCTTCTTTCCAAAGGGCGAGTTGGGCCCCACAGCATCTTGCTTCCAGCTCTTTGGGAAGCTAAGAAACAACTCGCTCTGCACAGTGCTCTTAGAGCCTAGTGGGAACATCTCTTCCAAAGGCCTGTGAAACGCAGTTTCTTTGCAGGCCTGATCTGGCTGAAGTAGGACTTCTGCTCTGGGTGTGCTACTTTGCCCTAGAGCTGAAAGGCACAACGTGCAGTCTTCTTTCCAAAGGGCGAGTTGGGCCCCACAGCATCTTGCTTCCAGCTCTTTGGGAAGCTAAGAAACAACTCGCTCTGCACAGTGCTCTTACAGCCTACCGGGAACATCTCTTCCAAAGGCCTGTGAAACGCAGTTTCTTTGCAGGCCTGATCTGGCTGAAGTAGGACTTCTGCTCTGGGTGTGCTACTTTGCCCTGGAGCTGAAAGGCACAACGTGCAGGCTTCTTTCCAAAGGGCCAGTTGGGCCCCACAGCATCTTGCTTCCAGCTCTTTGGGAAGCTAAGAAACAACTCGCTCTGCACAGTGCTCTTACAGCCTAGTGGGAACATCTCTTCCAAAGGCCTGGGAAACGCAGTTTCTTTGCAGGTCTGATCTGGCTGAAGTAGGACTTCTGCTCTGGGTGTGCTACTTTGCCCTAGAGCTGAAAGGCACAACGTGCAGGCTTCTTTCCAAAGGGCGAGTTGGGCCCCACAGCATCTTGCTTCCAGCTCTTTGGGAAGCTAAGAAACAACTCGCTCTGCACAGTCTTCTTAAAGCCTAGTGGGAACATCTCTTCCAAAGGCCTGTGAAACGCAGTTTCTTTGCAGGCCTGATCTGGCTGAAGTAGGACTTCTGCTCTGGGTGTGCTACTTTGCCCTAGAGCTGAAAGGCACAACGTGCAGGCTTCTTTCCAAAGGGCGAGTTGGGCCCCACAGCATCTTGCTTCCAGCTCTTTGGGAAGCTAAGAAACAACTCGCTCTGCACAGAGCTCTTACAGCCTACCGGGAACATCTCTTCCAAAGGCCTGTGAAACGCAGTTTCTTTGCAGGCCTGATCCGGCTGAAGTAGGACTTCTGCTCTGGGTGTGCTACTTTGCCCTAGAGCTGAAAGGCACAACGTGCAGGCTTCTTTCCAAAGGGCGAGTTGGGCCCCACAGCATCTTGCTTCCAGCTCTTTGGGAAGCTAAGAAACAACTCGCTCTGCACAGTGCTCTTACAGCCTAGTGGGAACATCTCTTCCAAAGGCCTGTGAAACGCAGTTTCTTTGCAGGCCTGATCTGGCTGAAGTAGGACTTCTGCTCTGGGTGTGCTACTTTGCCCTAGAGCTGAAAGGCACAACGTGCAGGCTTCTTTCCAAAGGGCCAGTTGGGCCCCACAGCATCTTGCTTCCAGCTCTTTGGGAAGCTAAGAAACAACTCGCTCTGCACAGTGCTCTTACAGCCTAGTGGGAACATCTCTTCCAAAGGCCTGGGAAACGCAGTTTCTTTGCAGGTCTGATCTGGCTGAAGTAGGACTTCTGCTCTGGGTGTGCTACTTTGCCCTAGAGCTGAAAGGCACAACGTGCAGGCTTCTTTCCAAAGGGCGAGTTGGGCCCCACAGCATCTTGCTTCCAGCTCTTTGGGAAGCTAAGAAACAACTCGCTCTGCACAGTCTTCTTAAAGCCTAGTGGGAACATCTCTTCCAAAGGCCTGTGAAACGCAGTTTCTTTGCAGGCCTGATCTGGCTGAAGTAGGACTTCTGCTCTGGGTGTGCTACTTTGCCCTAGAGCTGAAAGGCACAACGTGCAGGCTTCTTTCCAAAGGGCGAGTTGGGCCCCACAGCATCTTGCTTCCAGCTCTTTGGGAAGCTAAGAAACAACTCGCTCTGCACAGTGCTCTTACAGCCTACCGGGAACATCTCTTCCAAAGGCCTGTGAAACGCAGTTTCTTTGCAGGCCTGATCCGGCTGAAGTAGGACTTCTGCTCTGGGTGTGCTACTTTGCCCTAGAGCTGAAAGGCACAACGTGCAGGCTTCTTTCCAAAGGGCGAGTTGGGCCCCACAGCATCTTGCTTCCAGCTCTTTGGGAAGCTAAGAAACAACTCGCTCTGCACAGTGCTCTTACAGCCTACCGGGAACATCTCTTCCAAAGGCCTGTGAAACGCAGTTTCTTTGCAGGCCTGATCTGGCTGAAGTAGGACTTCTGCTCTGGGTGTGCTACTTTGCCCTGGAGCTGAAAGGCACAACGTGCAGGCTTCTTTCCAAAGGGCGAGTTGGGCCCCACAGCATCTTGCTTCCAGCTCTTGGGAAGCTAAGAAACAACTCGCTCTGCACAGTGCTCTTACAGCCTACCGGGAACATCTCTTCCAAAGGCCTGTGAAACGCAGTTTCTTTGCAGGCCTGATCTGGCTGAAGTAGGACTTCTGCTCTGGGTGTGCTACTTTGCCCTAGAGCTGAAAGGCACAACGTGCAGACTTCTTTCCAAAGGGCGAGTTGGGCCCCACAGCATCTTGCTTCCAGCTCTTTGGGAAGCTAAGAAACAACTCGCTCTGAACAGTGCTCTTACAGCCTACCGGGAACATCTCTTCCAAAGGCCTGGGAAACGCAGTTTCTTTGCAGGCCTGATCTGGCTGAAGTAGGACTTCTGCTCTGGGTGTGCTACTTTGCCCTGGAGCTGAAAGGCACAACGTGCAGGCTTCTTTCCAAAGGGCGAGTTGGGCCCCACAGCATCTTGCTTCCAGCTCTTTGGGAAGCTAAGAAACAACTCGCTCTGCACAGTGCTCTTACAGCCTAGTGGGAACATCTCTTCCAAAGGCCTGGGAAACGCAGTTTCTTTGCAGGTCTGATCTGGCTGAAGTAGGACTTCTGCTCTGGGTGTGCTACTTTGCCCTAGAGCTGAAAGGCACAACGTGCAGGCTTCTTTCCAAAGGGCGAGTTGGGCCCCACAGCATCTTGCTTCCAGCTCTTTGGGAAGCTAAGAAACAACTCGCTCTGCACAGTGCTCTTACAGCCTAGTGGGAACATCTCTTCCAAAGGCCTGTGAAACGCAGTTGCTTTGCAGGCCTGATCTGGCTGAAGTAGGACTTCTGCTCTGGGTGTGCTACTTTGCCCTAGAGCTGAAAGGCACAACGTGCAGGCTTCTTTCCAAAGGGCGAGTTGGGCCCCACAGCATCTTGCTTCCAGCTCTTTGGGAAGCTAAGAAACAACTCGCTCTGCACAGTGCTCTTAGAGCCTAGTGGGAACATCTCTTCCAAAGGCCTGTGAAACGCAGTTTCTTTGCAGGCCTGATCTGGCTGAAGTAGGACTTCTGCTCTGGGTGTGCTACTTTGCCCTAGAGCTGAAAGGCACAACGTGCAGTCTTCTTTCCAAAGGGCGAGTTGGGCCCCACAGCATCTTGCTTCCAGCTCTTTGGGAAGCTAAGAAACAACTCGCTCTGCACAGTGCTCTTACAGCCTACCGGGAACATCTCTTCCAAAGGCCTGTGAAACGCAGTTTCTTTGCAGGCCTGATCTGGCTGAAGTAGGACTTCTGCTCTGGGTGTGCTACTTTGCCCTGGAGCTGAAAGGCACAACGTGCAGGCTTCTTTCCAAAGGGCCAGTTGGGCCCCACAGCATCTTGCTTCCAGCTCTTTGGGAAGCTAAGAAACAACTCGCTCTGCACAGTGCTCTTACAGCCTAGTGGGAACATCTCTTCCAAAGGCCTGGGAAACGCAGTTTCTTTGCAGGCCTGATCTGGCTGAAGTAGGACTTCTGCTCTGGGTGTGCTACTTTGCCCTAGAGCTGAAAGGCACAACGTGCAGGCTTCTTTCCAAAGGGCGAGTTGGGCCCCACAGCATCTTGCTTCCAGCTCTTTGGGAAGCTAAGAAACAACTCGCTCTGCACAGTGCTCTTACAGCCTACCGGGAACATCTCTTCCAAAGGCCTGTGAAACGCAGTTTCTTTGCAGGCCTGATCCGGCTGAAGTAGGACTTCTGCTCTGGGTGTGCTACTTTGCCCTAGAGCTGAAAGGCACAACGTGCAGGCTTCTTTCCAAAGGGCGAGTTGGGCCCCACAGCATCTTGCTTCCAGCTCTTTGGGAAGCTAAGAAACAACTCGCTCTGCACAGTGCTCTTACAGCCTACCGGGAACATCTCTTCCAAAGGCCTGTGAAACGCAGTTTCTTTGCAGGCCTGATCTGGCTGAAGTAGGACTTCTGCTCTGGGTGTGCTACTTTGCCCTGGAGCTGAAAGGCACAACGTGCAGGCTTCTTTCCAAAGGGCGAGTTGGGCCCCACAGCATCTTGCTTCCAGCTCTTGGGAAGCTAAGAAACAACTCGCTCTGCACAGTGCTCTTACAGCCTACCGGGAACATCTCTTCCAAAGGCCTGTGAAACGCAGTTTCTTTGCAGGCCTGATCTGGCTGAAGTAGGACTTCTGCTCTGGGTGTGCTACTTTGCCCTAGAGCTGAAAGGCACAACGTGCAGACTTCTTTCCAAAGGGCGAGTTGGGCCCCACAGCATCTTGCTTCCAGCTCTTTGGGAAGCTAAGAAACAACTCGCTCTGAAGAGTGCTCTTACAGCCTACCGGGAACATCTCTTCCAAAGGCCTGTGAAACGCAGTTTCTTTGCAGGCCTGATCTGGCTGAAGTAGGACTTCTGCTCTGGGGTGCTACTTTGCCCTAGAGCTGAAAGGCACAACGTGCAGGCTTCTTTCCAAAGGGCGAGTTGGGCCCCACAGCATCTTGCTTCCAGCTCTTTGGGAAGCTAAGAAACAACTCGCTCTGCACAGTGCTCTTACAGCCTAGTGGGAACATCTCTTCCAAAGGCCTGTGAAACGCAGTTTCTTTGCAGGCCTGATCTGGCTGAAGTAGGACTTCTGCTCTGGGTGTGCTACTTTGCCCTGGAGCTGAAAGGCACAACGTGCAGGCTTCTTTCCAAAGGGCGAGTTGGGCCCCACAGCATCTTGCTTCCAGCTCTTTGGGAAGCTAAGAAACAACTCGCTCTGCACAGTGCTCTTACAGCCTAGTGGGAACATCTCTTCCAAAGGCCTGGGAAACGCAGTTTCTTTGCAGGTCTGATCTGGCTGAAGTAGGACTTCTGCTCTGGGTGTGCTACTTTGCCCTAGAGCTGAAAGGCACAACGTGCAGGCTTCTTTCCAAAGGGCGAGTTGGGCCCCACAGCATCTTGCTTCCAGCTCTTTGGGAAGCTAAGAAACAACTCGCTCTGCACAGTCTTCTTAAAGCCTAGTGGGAACATCTCTTCCAAAGGCCTGTGAAACGCAGTTTCTTTGCAGGCCTGATCTGGCTGAAGTAGGACTTCTGCTCTGGGTGTGCTACTTTGCCCTAGAGCTGAAAGGCACAACGTGCAGGCTTCTTTCCAAAGGGCGAGTTGGGCCCCACAGCATCTTGCTTCCAGCTCTTTGGGAAGCTAAGAAACAACTCGCTCTGCACAGTGCTCTTACAGCCTACCGGGAACATCTCTTCCAAAGGCCTGTGAAACGCAGTTTCTTTGCAGGCCTGATCCGGCTGAAGTAGGACTTCTGCTCTGGGTGTGCTACTTTGCCCTAGAGCTGAAAGGCACAACGTGCAGGCTTCTTTCCAAAGGGCGAGTTGGGCCCCACAGCATCTTGCTTCCAGCTCTTTGGGAAGCTAAGAAACAACTCGCTCTGCACAGTGCTCTTACAGCCTACCGGGAACATCTCTTCCAAAGGCCTGTGAAACGCAGTTTCTTTGCAGGCCTTATCTGGCTGAAGTAGGACTTCTGCTGTGGGTGTGCTACTTTGCCCTACAGCTGAAAGGCACAACGTGCAGGCTTCTTTCCAAAGGGCGAGTTGGGCCCCACAGCATCTTGCTTCCAGCTCTTTGGGAAGCTAAGAAACAACTCTCTCTGCACAGTGTTCTTACAGCCTAGTGGGAACATCTCTTCCAAAGGCCGGTGAAACGCAGTTTCTTTGCAGGCCTGATCTGGCTGAAGTAGGACTTCTGCTCTGGGTGTGCTACTTTGCCCTAGAGCTGAAAGGCACAACGTGCAGGCTTCTTTCCAAAGGGCGAGTTGGGCCCCACAGCATCTTGCTTCCAGCTCTTTGGGAAGCTAAGAAACAACTCGCTCTGCACAGTGCTCTTACAGCCTACCGGGAACATCTCTTCCAAAGGCCTGTGAAACGCAGTTTCTTTGCAGGCCTGATCTGGCTGAAGTAGGACTTCTGCTCTGGGTGTGCTACTTTGCCCTAGAGCTGAAAGGCACAACGTGCAGGCTTCTTTCCAAAGGGCGAGTTGGGCCCCACAGCATCTTGCTTCCAGCTCTTTGGGAAGCTAAGAAACAACTCGCTCTGCACAGTGCTCTTACAGCCTACCGGGAACATCTCTTCCAAAGGCCTTTGAAACGCAGTTTCTTTGCAGGCCTTATCTGGCTGAAGTAGGACTTCTGCTCTGGGTGTGCTACTTTGCCCTAGAGCTGAAAGGCACAACGTGCAGGCTTCTTTCCAAAGGGCGAGTTGGGCCCCACAGCATCTTGCTTCCAGCTCTTTGGGAAGCTAAGAAACAACTCGCTCTGCACAGTGCTCTTACAGCCTACCGGGAACATCTCTTCCAAAGGCCTGTGAAACGCAGTTTCTTTGCAGGCCTGATCTGGCTGAAGTAGGACTTCTGCTCTGGGTGTGCTACTTTGCCCTAGAGCTGAAAGGCACAACGTGCAGGCTTCTTTCCAAAGGGCGAGTTGGGCCCCACAGCATCTTGCTTCCAGCTCTTTGGGAAGCTAAGAAACAACTCGCTCTGCACAGTGCTCTTACAGCCTAACGGGAACATCTCTTCCAAAGGCCTTTGAAACGCAGTTTCTTTGCAGGCCTTATCTGGCTGAAGTAGGACTTCTGCTCTGGGTGTGCTACTTTGCCCTAGAGCTGAAAGGCACAACGTGCAGGCTTCTTTCCAAAGGGCCAGTTGGGCCCCACAGCATCTTGCTTCCAGCTCTTTGGGAAGCTAAGAAACAACTCGCTCTGCACAGTGCTCTTACAGCCTAGTGGGAACATCTCTTCCAAAGGCCTGGGAAACGCAGTTTCTTTGCAGGTCTGATCTGGCTGAAGTAGGACTTCTGCTCTGGGTGTGCTACTTTGCCCTAGAGCTGAAAGGCACAACGTGCAGTCTTCTTTCCAAAGGGCGAGTTGGGCCCCACAGCATCTTGCTTCCAGCTCTTTGGGAAGCTAAGAAACAACTCGCTCTGCACAGTGGTCTTAAAGCCTAGTGGGAACATCTCTTCCAAAGGCCTGTGAAACGCAGTTTCTTTGCAGGCCTGATCTGGCTGAAGTAGGACTTCTGCTCTGGGTGTGCTACTTTGCCCTAGAGCTGAAAGGCACAACGTGCAGACTTCTTTCCAAAGGGCGAGTTGGGCCCCACAGCATCTTGCTTCCAGCTCTTTGGGAAGCTAAGAAACAACTCGCTCTGCACAGTGCTCTTACAGCCTACCGGGAACATCTCTTCCAAAGGCCTGTGAAACGCAGTTTCTTTGCAGGCCTGATCTGGCTGAAGTAGGACTTCTGCTCTGGGGTGCTACTTTGCCCTAGAGCTGAAAGGCACAACGTGCAGGCTTCTTTCCAAAGGGCGAGTTGGGCCCCACAGCATCTTGCTTCCAGCTCTTTGGGAAGCTAAGAAACAACTCGCTCTGCACAGTGCTCTTACAGCCTAGTGGGAACATCTCTTCCAAAGGCCTGTGAAACGCAGTTTCTTTGCAGGCCTGATCTGGCTGAAGTAGGACTTCTGCTCTGGGTGTGCTACTTTGCCCTAGAGCTGAAAGGCACAACGTGCAGGCTTCTTTCCAAAGGGCGAGTTGGGCCCCACAGCATCTTGCTTCCAGCTCTTTGGGAAGCTAAGAAACAACTCGCTCTGCACAGTGCTCTTACAGCCTACCGGGAACATCTCTTCCAAAGGCCTGTGAAACGCAGTTTCTTTGCAGGCCTTATCCGGCTGAAGTAGGACTTCTGCTCTGGGTGTGCTACTTTGCCCTAGAGCTGAAAGGCACAACGTGCAGGCTTCTTTCCAAAGGGCGAGTTGGGCCCCACAGCATCTTGCTTCCAGCTCTTTGGGAAGCTAAGAAACAACTCGCTCTGCACAGTGCTCTTACAGCCTAGTGGGAACATCTCTTCCAAAGGCCTGGGAAACGCAGTTTCTTTGCAGGCCTGATCTGGCTGAAGTAGGACTTCTGCTCTGGGTGTGCTACGTTGCCCTAGAGCTGAAAGGCACAACGTGCAGGCTTCTTTCCAAAGGGCGAGTTGGGCCCCACAGCATCTTGCTTCCAGCTCTTTGGGAAGCTAAGAAACAACTCGCTCTGCACAGTGCTCTTACAGCCTAGTGGGAACATCTCTTCCAAAGGCCTGTGAAACGCAGTTGCTTTGCAGGCCTGATCTGGCTGAAGTAGGACTTCTGCTCTGGGTGTGCTACTTTGCCCTAGAGCTGAAAGGCACAACGTGCAGGCTTCTTTCCAAAGGGCGAGTTGGGCCCCACAGCATCTTGCTTCCAGCTCTTTGGGAAGCTAAGAAACAACTCGCTCTGCACAGTGCTCTTAGAGCCTAGTGGGAACATCTCTTCCAAAGGCCTGTGAAACGCAGTTTCTTTGCAGGCCTGATCTGGCTGAAGTAGGACTTCTGCTCTGGGTGTGCTACTTTGCCCTAGAGCTGAAAGGCACAACGTGCAGGCTTCTTTCCAAAGGGCGAGTTGGGCCCCACAGCATCTTGCTTCCAGCTCTTTGGGAAGCTAAGAAACAACTCGCTCTGCACAGTGCTCTTACAGCCTACCGGGAACATCTCTTCCAAAGGCCTGTGAAACGCAGTTTCTTTGCAGGCCTGATCTGGCTGAAGTAGGACTTCTGCTCTGGGTGTGCTACTTTGCCCTAGAGCTGAAAGGCACAACGTGCAGGCTTCTTTCCAAAGGGCCAGTTGGGCCCCACAGCATCTTGCTTCCAGCTCTTTGGGAAGCTAAGAAACAACTCGCTCTGCACAGTGCTCTTACAGCCTAGTGGGAACATCTCTTCCAAAGGCCTGGGAAACGCAGTTTCTTTGCAGGCCTGATCTGGCTGAAGTAGGACTTCTGCTCTGGGTGTGCTACTTTGCCCTAGAGCTGAAAGGCACAACGTGCAGGCTTCTTTCCAAAGGGCGAGTTGGGCCCCACAGCATCTTGCTTCCAGCTCTTTGGGAAGCTAAGAAACAACTCGCTCTGCACAGTGCTCTTACAGCCTACCGGGAACATCTCTTCCAAAGGCCTGTGAAACGCAGTTTCTTTGCAGGCCTGATCCGGCTGAAGTAGGACTTCTGCTCTGGGTGTGCTACTTTGCCCTAGAGCTGAAAGGCACAACATGCAGGCTTCTTTCCAAAGGGCGAGTTGGGCCCCACAGCATCTTGCTTCCAGCTCTTTGGGAAGCTAAGAAACAACTCGCTCTGCACAGTGCTCTTACAGCCTACCGGGAACATCTCTTCCAAAGGCCTGTGAAACGCAGTTTCTTTGCAGGCCTGATCTGGCTGAAGTAGGACTTCTGCTGTGGGTGTGCTACTTTGCCCTAGAGCTGAAAGGCACAACGTGCAGGCTTCTTTCCAAAGGGCGAGTTGGGCCCCACAGCATCTTGCTTCCAGCTCTTTGGGAAGCTAAGAAACAACTCTCTCTGCACAGTGTTCTTACAGCCTAGTGGGAACATCTCTTCCAAAGGCCGGTGAAACGCAGTTTCTTTGCAGGCCTGATCTGGCTGAAGTAGGACTTCTGCTCTGGGTGTGCTACTTTGCCCTAGAGCTGAAAGGCACAACGTGCAGGCTTCTTTCCAAAGGGCGAGTTGGGCCCCACAGCATCTTGCTTCCAGCTCTTTGGGAAGCTAAGAAACAACTCGCTCTGCACAGTGCTCTTACAGCCTACCGGGAACATCTCTTCCAAAGGCCTGTGAAACGCAGTTTCTTTGCAGGCCTGATCTGGCTGAAGTAGGACTTCTGCTCTGGGTGTGCTACTTTGCCCTAGAGCTGAAAGGCACAACGTGCAGGCTTCTTTCCAAAGGGCGAGTTGGGCCCCACAGCATCTTGCTTCCAGCTCTTTGGGAAGCTAAGAAACAACTCGCTCTGCACAGTGCTCTTACAGCCTACCGGGAACATCTCTTCCAAAGGCCTTTGAAACGCAGTTTCTTTGCAGGCCTTATCTGGCTGAAGTAGGACTTCTGCTCTGGGTGTGCTACTTTGCCCTAGAGCTGAAAGGCACAACGTGCAGGCTTCTTTCCAAAGGGCGAGTTGGGCCCCACAGCATCTTGCTTCCAGCTCTTTGGGAAGCTAAGAAACAACTCTCTCTGCACAGTGTTCTTACAGCCTAGTGGGAACATCTCTTCCAAAGGCCGGTGAAACGCAGTTTCTTTGCAGGCCTGATCTGGCTGAAGTAGGACTTCTGCTCTGGGTGTGCTACTTTGCCCTAGAGCTGAAAGGCACAACGTGCAGGCTTCTTTCCAAAGGGCGAGTTGGGCCCCACAGCATCTTGCTTCCAGCTCTTTGGGAAGCTAAGAAACAACTCGCTCTGCACAGTGCTCTTACAGCCTACCGGGAACATCTCTTCCAAAGGCCTGTGAAACGCAGTTTCTTTGCAGGCCTGATCTGGCTGAAGTAGGACTTCTGCTCTGGGTGTGCTACTTTGCCCTGGAGCTGAAAGGCACAACGTGCAGGCTTCTTTCCAAAGGGCGAGTTGGGCCCCACAGCATCTTGCTTCCAGCTCTTGGGAAGCTAAGAAACAACTCGCTCTGCACAGTGCTCTTACAGCCTACCGGGAACATCTCTTCCAAAGGCCTGTGAAACGCAGTTTCTTTGCAGGCCTGATCTGGCTGAAGTAGGACTTCTGCTCTGGGTGTGCTACTTTGCCCTAGAGCTGAAAGGCACAACGTGCAGACTTCTTTCCAAAGGGCGAGTTGGGCCCCACAGCATCTTGCTTCCAGCTCTTTGGGAAGCTAAGAAACAACTCGCTCTGAACAGTGCTCTTACAGCCTACCGGGAACATCTCTTCCAAAGGCCTGTGAAACGCAGTTTCTTTGCAGGCCTGATCTGGCTGAAGTAGGACTTCTGCTCTGGGGTGCTACTTTGCCCTAGAGCTGAAAGGCACAACGTGCAGGCTTCTTTCCAAAGGGCGAGTTGGGCCCCACAGCATCTTGCTTCCAGCTCTTTGGGAAGCTAAGAAACAACTCGCTCTGCACAGTGCTCTTACAGCCTAGTGGGAACATCTCTTCCAAAGGCCTGTGAAACGCAGTTTCTTTGCAGGCCTGATCTGGCTGAAGTAGGACTTCTGCTCTGGGTGTGCTACTTTGCCCTGGAGCTGAAAGGCACAACGTGCAGGCTTCTTTCCAAAGGGCGAGTTGGGCCCCACAGCATCTTGCTTCCAGCTCTTTGGGAAGCTAAGAAACAACTCGCTCTGCACAGTGCTCTTACAGCCTAGTGGGAACATCTCTTCCAAAGGCCTGGGAAACGCAGTTTCTTTGCAGGTCTGATCTGGCTGAAGTAGGACTTCTGCTCTGGGTGTGCTACTTTGCCCTAGAGCTGAAAGGCACAACGTGCAGGCTTCTTTCCAAAGGGCGAGTTGGGCCCCACAGCATCTTGCTTCCAGCTCTTTGGGAAGCTAAGAAACAACTCGCTCTGCACAGTCTTCTTAAAGCCTAGTGGGAACATCTCTTCCAAAGGCCTGTGAAACGCAGTTTCTTTGCAGGCCTGATCTGGCTGAAGTAGGACTTCTGCTCTGGGTGTGCTACTTTGCCCTAGAGCTGAAAGGCACAACGTGCAGGCTTCTTTCCAAAGGGCCAGTTGGGCCCCACAGCATCTTGCTTCCAGCTCTTTGGGAAGCTAAGAAACAACTCGCTCTGCACAGTGCTCTTACAGCCTAGTGGGAACATCTCTTCCAAAGGCCTGGGAAACGCAGTTTCTTTGCAGGTCTGATCTGGCTGAAGTAGGACTTCTGCTCTGGGTGTGCTACTTTGCCCTAGAGCTGAAAGGCACAACGTGCAGTCTTCTTTCCAAAGGGCGAGTTGGGCCCCACAGCATCTTGCTTCCAGCTCTTTGGGAAGCTAAGAAACAACTCGCTCTGCACAGTCTTCTTAAAGCCTAGTGGGAACATCTCTTCCAAAGGCCTGTGAAACGCAGTTTCTTTGCAGGCCTGATCTGGCTGAAGTAGGACTTCTGCTCTGGGTGTGCTACTTTGCCC
This sequence comes from Equus caballus, assembly GCF_041296265.1. Classification (NCBI taxonomy): domain Eukaryota; kingdom Metazoa; phylum Chordata; class Mammalia; order Perissodactyla; family Equidae; genus Equus; species Equus caballus. The sequence goes on from NC_091712.1 coordinate 2,062,479, forward strand.
TAGAGCTGAAAGGCACAACGTGCAGGCTTCTTTCCAAAGGGCGAGTTGGGCCCCACAGCATCTTGCTTCCAGCTCTTTGGGAAGCTAAGAAACAACTCGCTCTGCACAGTGCTCTTACAGCCTACCGGGAACATCTCTTCCAAAGGCCTGTGAAACGCAGTTTCTTTGCAGGCCTGATCCGGCTGAAGTAGGACTTCTGCTCTGGGTGTGCTACTTTGCCCTAGAGCTGAAAGGCACAACGTGCAGGCTTCTTTCCAAAGGGCGAGTTGGGCCCCACAGCATCTTGCTTCCAGCTCTTTGGGAAGCTAAGAAACAACTCGCTCTGCACAGTGCTCTTACAGCCTACCGGGAACATCTCTTCCAAAGGCCTGTGAAACGCAGTTTCTTTGCAGGCCTGATCTGGCTGAAGTAGGACTTCTGCTCTGGGTGTGCTACTTTGCCCTGGAGCTGAAAGGCACAACGTGCAGGCTTCTTTCCAAAGGGCGAGTTGGGCCCCACAGCATCTTGCTTCCAGCTCTTGGGAAGCTAAGAAACAACTCGCTCTGCACAGTGCTCTTACAGCCTACCGGGAACATCTCTTCCAAAGGCCTGTGAAACGCAGTTTCTTTGCAGGCCTGATCTGGCTGAAGTAGGACTTCTGCTCTGGGTGTGCTACTTTGCCCTAGAGCTGAAAGGCACAACGTGCAGACTTCTTTCCAAAGGGCGAGTTGGGCCCCACAGCATCTTGCTTCCAGCTCTTTGGGAAGCTAAGAAACAACTCGCTCTGAACAGTGCTCTTACAGCCTACCGGGAACATCTCTTCCAAAGGCCTGGGAAACGCAGTTTCTTTGCAGGCCTGATCTGGCTGAAGTAGGACTTCTGCTCTGGGTGTGCTACTTTGCCCTGGAGCTGAAAGGCACAACGTGCAGGCTTCTTTCCAAAGGGCGAGTTGGGCCCCACAGCATCTTGCTTCCAGCTCTTTGGGAAGCTAAGAAACAACTCGCTCTGCACAGTGCTCTTACAGCCTAGTGGGAACATCTCTTCCAAAGGCCTGGGAAACGCAGTTTCTTTGCAGGTCTGATCTGGCTGAAGTAGGACTTCTGCTCTGGGTGTGCTACTTTGCCCTAGAGCTGAAAGGCACAACGTGCAGGCTTCTTTCCAAAGGGCGAGTTGGGCCCCACAGCATCTTGCTTCCAGCTCTTTGGGAAGCTAAGAAACAACTCGCTCTGCACAGTGCTCTTACAGCCTAGTGGGAACATCTCTTCCAAAGGCCTGTGAAACGCAGTTGCTTTGCAGGCCTGATCTGGCTGAAGTAGGACTTCTGCTCTGGGTGTGCTACTTTGCCCTAGAGCTGAAAGGCACAACGTGCAGGCTTCTTTCCAAAGGGCCAGTTGGGCCCCACAGCATCTTGCTTCCAGCTCTTTGGGAAGCTAAGAAACAACTCGCTCTGCACAGTGCTCTTACAGCCTAGTGGGAACATCTCTTCCAAAGGCCTGTGAAACGCAGTTTCTTTGCAGGCCTGATCTGGCTGAAGTAGGACTTCTGCTCTGGGGTGCTACTTTGCCCTAGAGCTGAAAGGCACAACGTGCAGTCTTCTTTCCAAAGGGCGAGTTGGGCCCCACAGCATCTTGCTTCCAGCTCTTTGGGAAGCTAAGAAACAACTCGCTCTGCACAGTGCTCTTACAGCCTACCGGGAACATCTCTTCCAAAGGCCTGTGAAACGCAGTTTCTTTGCAGGCCTGATCTGGCTGAAGTAGGACTTCTGCTCTGGGTGTGCTACTTTGCCCTGGAGCTGAAAGGCACAACGTGCAGGCTTCTTTCCAAAGGGCCAGTTGGGCCCCACAGCTTCTTGCTTCCAGCTCTTTGGGAAGCTAAGAAACAACTCGCTCTGCACAGTGCTCTTACAGCCTAGTGGGAACATCTCTTCCAAAGGCCTGGGAAACGCAGTTTCTTTGCAGGTCTGATCTGGCTGAAGTAGGACTTCTGCTCTGGGTGTGCTACTTTGCCCTAGAGCTGAAAGGCACAACGTGCAGGCTTCTTTCCAAAGGGCCAGTTGGGCCCCACAGCATCTTGCTTCCAGCTCTTTGGGAAGCTAAGAAACAACTCGCTCTGCACAGTCTTCTTAAAGCCTAGTGGGAACATCTCTTCCAAAGGCCTGTGAAACGCAGTTTCTTTGCAGGCCTGATCTGGCTGAAGTAGGACTTCTGCTCTGGGTGTGCTACTTTGCCCTAGAGCTGAAAGGCACAACGTGCAGGCTTCTTTCCAAAGGGCGAGTTGGGCCCCACAGCATCTTGCTTCCAGCTCTTTGGGAAGCTAAGAAACAACTCGCTCTGCACAGTGCTCTTACAGCCTACCGGGAACATCTCTTCCAAAGGCCTGTGAAACGCAGTTTCTTTGCAGGCCTGATCCGGCTGAAGTAGGACTTCTGCTCTGGGTGTGCTACTTTGCCCTAGAGCTGAAAGGCACAACGTGCAGGCTTCTTTCCAAAGGGCGAGTTGGGCCCCACAGCATCTTGCTTCCAGCTCTTTGGGAAGCTAAGAAACAACTCGCTCTGCACAGTGCTCTTACAGCCTACCGGGAACATCTCTTCCAAAGGCCTGTGAAACGCAGTTTCTTTGCAGGCCTGATCTGGCTGAAGTAGGACTTCTGCTCTGGGTGTGCTACTTTGCCCTGGAGCTGAAAGGCACAACGTGCAGGCTTCTTTCCAAAGGGCGAGTTGGGCCCCACAGCATCTTGCTTCCAGCTCTTGGGAAGCTAAGAAACAACTCGCTCTGCACAGTGCTCTTACAGCCTACCGGGAACATCTCTTCCAAAGGCCTGTGAAACGCAGTTTCTTTGCAGGCCTGATCTGGCTGAAGTAGGACTTCTGCTCTGGGTGAGCTACTTTGCCCTAGAGCTGAAAGGCACAACGTGCAGACTTCTTTCCAAAGGGCGAGTTGGGCCCCACAGCATCTTGCTTCCAGCTCTTTGGGAAGCTAAGAAACAACTCGCTCTGAAGAGTGCTCTTACAGCCTACCGGGAACATCTCTTCCAAAGGCCTGTGAAACGCAGTTTCTTTGCAGGCCTGATCTGGCTGAAGTAGGACTTCTGCTCTGGGGTGCTACTTTGCCCTAGAGCTGAAAGGCACAACGTGCAGGCTTCTTTCCAAAGGGCGAGTTGGGCCCCACAGCATCTTGCTTCCAGCTCTTTGGGAAGCTAAGAAACAACTCGCTCTGCACAGTGCTCTTACAGCCTAGTGGGAACATCTCTTCCAAAGGCCTGTGAAACGCAGTTTCTTTGCAGGCCTGATCTGGCTGAAGTAGGACTTCTGCTCTGGGTGTGCTACTTTGCCCTGGAGCTGAAAGGCACAACGTGCAGGCTTCTTTCCAAAGGGCGAGTTGGGCCCCACAGCATCTTGCTTCCAGCTCTTTGGGAAGCTAAGAAACAACTCGCTCTGCACAGTGCTCTTACAGCCTAGTGGGAACATCTCTTCCAAAGGCCTGGGAAACGCAGTTTCTTTGCAGGTCTGATCTGGCTGAAGTAGGACTTCTGCTCTGGGTGTGCTACTTTGCCCTAGAGCTGAAAGGCACAACGTGCAGGCTTCTTTCCAAAGGGCGAGTTGGGCCCCACAGCATCTTGCTTCCAGCTCTTTGGGAAGCTAAGAAACAACTCGCTCTGCACAGTCTTCTTAAAGCCTAGTGGGAACATCTCTTCCAAAGGCCTGTGAAACGCAGTTTCTTTGCAGGCCTGATCTGGCTGAAGTAGGACTTCTGCTCTGGGTGTGCTACTTTGCCCTAGAGCTGAAAGGCACAACGTGCAGGCTTCTTTCCAAAGGGCGAGTTGGGCCCCACAGCATCTTGCTTCCAGCTCTTTGGGAAGCTAAGAAACAACTCGCTCTGCACAGTGCTCTTACAGCCTACCGGGAACATCTCTTCCAAAGGCCTGTGAAACGCAGTTTCTTTGCAGGCCTGATCCGGCTGAAGTAGGACTTCTGCTCTGGGTGTGCTACTTTGCCCTAGAGCTGAAAGGCACAACGTGCAGGCTTCTTTCCAAAGGGCGAGTTGGGCCCCACAGCATCTTGCTTCCAGCTCTTTGGGAAGCTAAGAAACAACTCGCTCTGCACAGTGCTCTTACAGCCTACCGGGAACATCTCTTCCAAAGGCCTGTGAAACGCAGTTTCTTTGCAGGCCTTATCTGGCTGAAGTAGGACTTCTGCTGTGGGTGTGCTACTTTGCCCTACAGCTGAAAGGCACAACGTGCAGGCTTCTTTCCAAAGGGCGAGTTGGGCCCCACAGCATCTTGCTTCCAGCTCTTTGGGAAGCTAAGAAACAACTCTCTCTGCACAGTGTTCTTACAGCCTAGTGGGAACATCTCTTCCAAAGGCCGGTGAAACGCAGTTTCTTTGCAGGCCTGATCTGGCTGAAGTAGGACTTCTGCTCTGGGTGTGCTACTTTGCCCTAGAGCTGAAAGGCACAACGTGCAGGCTTCTTTCCAAAGGGCGAGTTGGGCCCCACAGCATCTTGCTTCCAGCTCTTTGGGAAGCTAAGAAACAACTCGCTCTGCACAGTGCTCTTACAGCCTACCGGGAACATCTCTTCCAAAGGCCTGTGAAACGCAGTTTCTTTGCAGGCCTGATCTGGCTGAAGTAGGACTTCTGCTCTGGGTGTGCTACTTTGCCCTAGAGCTGAAAGGCACAACGTGCAGGCTTCTTTCCAAAGGGCGAGTTGGGCCCCACAGCATCTTGCTTCCAGCTCTTTGGGAAGCTAAGAAACAACTCGCTCTGCACAGTGCTCTTACAGCCTACCGGGAACATCTCTTCCAAAGGCCTTTGAAACGCAGTTTCTTTGCAGGCCTTATCTGGCTGAAGTAGGACTTCTGCTCTGGGTGTGCTACTTTGCCCTAGAGCTGAAAGGCACAACGTGCAGGCTTCTTTCCAAAGGGCGAGTTGGGCCCCACAGCATCTTGCTTCCAGCTCTTTGGGAAGCTAAGAAACAACTCTCTCTGCACAGTGTTCTTACAGCCTAGTGGGAACATCTCTTCCAAAGGCCGGTGAAACGCAGTTTCTTTGCAGGCCTGATCTGGCTGAAGTAGGACTTCTGCTCTGGGTGTGCTACTTTGCCCTAGAGCTGAAAGGCACAACGTGCAGGCTTCTTTCCAAAGGGCGAGTTGGGCCCCACAGCATCTTGCTTCCAGCTCTTTGGGAAGCTAAGAAACAACTCGCTCTGCACAGTGCTCTTACAGCCTACCGGGAACATCTCTTCCAAAGGCCTGTGAAACGCAGTTTCTTTGCAGGCCTGATCTGGCTGAAGTAGGACTTCTGCTCTGGGTGTGCTACTTTGCCCTAGAGCTGAAAGGCACAACGTGCAGGCTTCTTTCCAAAGGGCGAGTTGGGCCCCACAGCATCTTGCTTCCAGCTCTTTGGGAAGCTAAGAAACAACTCGCTCTGCACAGTGCTCTTACAGCCTACCGGGAACATCTCTTCCAAAGGCCTTTGAAACGCAGTTTCTTTGCAGGCCTTATCTGGCTGAAGTAGGACTTCTGCTCTGGGTGTGCTACTTTGCCCTAGAGCTGAAAGGCACAACGTGCAGGCTTCTTTCCAAAGGGCGAGTTGGGCCCCACAGCATCTTGCTTCCAGCTCTTTGGGAAGCTAAGAAACAACTCGCTCTGCACAGTGCTCTTACAGCCTACCGGGAACATCTCTTCCAAAGGCCTGTGAAACGCAGTTTCTTTGCAGGCCTGATCTGGCTGAAGTAGGACTTCTGCTCTGGGTGTGCTACTTTGCCCTAGAGCTGAAAGGCACAACGTGCAGGCTTCTTTCCAAAGGGCGAGTTGGGCCCCACAGCATCTTGCTTCCAGCTCTTTGGGAAGCTAAGAAACAACTCGCTCTGCACAGTGCTCTTACAGCCTACCGGGAACATCTCTTCCAAAGGCCTTTGAAACGCAGTTTCTTTGCAGGCCTTATCTGGCTGAAGTAGGACTTCTGCTCTGGGTGTGCTACTTTGCCCTAGAGCTGAAAGGCACAACGTGCAGGCTTCTTTCCAAAGGGCCAGTTGGGCCCCACAGCATCTTGCTTCCAGCTCTTTGGGAAGCTAAGAAACAACTCGCTCTGCACAGTGCTCTTACAGCCTAGTGGGAACATCTCTTCCAAAGGCCTGGGAAACGCAGTTTCTTTGCAGGTCTGATCTGGCTGAAGTAGGACTTCTGCTCTGGGTGTGCTACTTTGCCCTAGAGCTGAAAGGCACAACGTGCAGTCTTCTTTCCAAAGGGCGAGTTGGGCCCCACAGCATCTTGCTTCCAGCTCTTTGGGAAGCTAAGAAACAACTCGCTCTGCACAGTGGTCTTAAAGCCTAGTGGGAACATCTCTTCCAAAGGCCTGTGAAACGCAGTTTCTTTGCAGGCCTGATCTGGCTGAAGTAGGACTTCTGCTCTGGGTGTGCTACTTTGCCCTAGAGCTGAAAGGCACAACGTGCAGACTTCTTTCCAAAGGGCGAGTTGGGCCCCACAGCATCTTGCTTCCAGCTCTTTGGGAAGCTAAGAAACAACTCGCTCTGCACAGTGCTCTTACAGCCTACCGGGAACATCTCTTCCAAAGGCCTGTGAAACGCAGTTTCTTTGCAGGCCTGATCTGGCTGAAGTAGGACTTCTGCTCTGGGGTGCTACTTTGCCCTAGAGCTGAAAGGCACAACGTGCAGGCTTCTTTCCAAAGGGCGAGTTGGGCCCCACAGCATCTTGCTTCCAGCTCTTTGGGAAGCTAAGAAACAACTCGCTCTGCACAGTGCTCTTACAGCCTAGTGGGAACATCTCTTCCAAAGGCCTGTGAAACGCAGTTTCTTTGCAGGCCTGATCTGGCTGAAGTAGGACTTCTGCTCTGGGTGTGCTACTTTGCCCTAGAGCTGAAAGGCACAACGTGCAGGCTTCTTTCCAAAGGGCGAGTTGGGCCCCACAGCATCTTGCTTCCAGCTCTTTGGGAAGCTAAGAAACAACTCGCTCTGCACAGTGCTCTTACAGCCTACCGGGAACATCTCTTCCAAAGGCCTGTGAAACGCAGTTTCTTTGCAGGCCTTATCCGGCTGAAGTAGGACTTCTGCTCTGGGTGTGCTACTTTGCCCTAGAGCTGAAAGGCACAACGTGCAGGCTTCTTTCCAAAGGGCGAGTTGGGCCCCACAGCATCTTGCTTCCAGCTCTTTGGGAAGCTAAGAAACAACTCGCTCTGCACAGTGCTCTTACAGCCTAGTGGGAACATCTCTTCCAAAGGCCTGGGAAACGCAGTTTCTTTGCAGGCCTGATCTGGCTGAAGTAGGACTTCTGCTCTGGGTGTGCTACGTTGCCCTAGAGCTGAAAGGCACAACGTGCAGGCTTCTTTCCAAAGGGCGAGTTGGGCCCCACAGCATCTTGCTTCCAGCTCTTTGGGAAGCTAAGAAACAACTCGCTCTGCACAGTGCTCTTACAGCCTAGTGGGAACATCTCTTCCAAAGGCCTGTGAAACGCAGTTTCTTTGCAGGCCTGATCTGGCTGAAGTAGGACTTCTGCTCTGGGTGTGCTACTTTGCCCTAGAGCTGAAAGGCACAACGTGCAGGCTTCTTTCCAAAGGGCGAGTTGGGCCCCACAGCATCTTGCTTCCAGCTCTTTGGGAAGCTAAGAAACAACTCGCTCTGCACAGTGCTCTTAGAGCCTAGTGGGAACATCTCTTCCAAAGGCCTGTGAAACGCAGTTTCTTTGCAGGCCTGATCTGGCTGAAGTAGGACTTCTGCTCTGGGTGTGCTACTTTGCCCTAGAGCTGAAAGGCACAACGTGCAGTCTTCTTTCCAAAGGGCGAGTTGGGCCCCACAGCATCTTGCTTCCAGCTCTTTGGGAAGCTAAGAAACAACTCGCTCTGCACAGTGCTCTTACAGCCTACCGGGAACATCTCTTCCAAAGGCCTGTGAAACGCAGTTTCTTTGCAGGCCTGATCTGGCTGAAGTAGGACTTCTGCTCTGGGTGTGCTACTTTGCCCTAGAGCTGAAAGGCACAACGTGCAGGCTTCTTTCCAAAGGGCCAGTTGGGCCCCACAGCATCTTGCTTCCAGCTCTTTGGGAAGCTAAGAAACAACTCGCTCTGCACAGTGCTCTTACAGCCTAGTGGGAACATCTCTTCCAAAGGCCTGGGAAACGCAGTTTCTTTGCAGGCCTGATCTGGCTGAAGTAGGACTTCTGCTCTGGGTGTTCTACTTTGCCCTAGAGCTGAAAGGCACAACGTGCAGGCTTCTTTCCAAAGGGCGAGTTGGGCCCCACAGCATCTTGCTTCCAGCTCTTTGGGAAGCTAAGAAACAACTCGCTCTGCACAGTGCTCTTACAGCCTACCGGGAACATCTCTTCCAAAGGCCTGTGAAACGCAGTTTCTTTGCAGGCCTGATCCGGCTGAAGTAGGACTTCTGCTCTGGGTGTGCTACTTTGCCCTAGAGCTGAAAGGCACAACGTGCAGGCTTCTTTCCAAAGGGCGAGTTGGGCCCCACAGCATCTTGCTTCCAGCTCTTTGGGAAGCTAAGAAACAACTCGCTCTGCACAGTGCTCTTACAGCCTACCGGGAACATCTCTTCCAAAGGCCTGTGAAACGCAGTTTCTTTGCAGGCCTGATCTGGCTGAAGTAGGACTTCTGCTGTGGGTGTGCTACTTTGCCCTAGAGCTGAAAGGCACAACGTGCAGGCTTCTTTCCAAAGGGCGAGTTGGGCCCCACAGCATCTTGCTTCCAGCTCTTTGGGAAGCTAAGAAACAACTCTCTCTGCACAGTGTTCTTACAGCCTAGTGGGAACATCTCTTCCAAAGGCCGGTGAAACGCAGTTTCTTTGCAGGCCTGATCTGTCTGAAGTAGGACTTCTGCTCTGGGTGTGCTACTTTGCCCTAGAGCTGAAAGGCACAACGTGCAGGCTTCTTTCCAAAGGGCGAGTTGGGCCCCACAGCATCTTGCTTCCAGCTCTTTGGGAAGCTAAGAAACAACTCGCTCTGCACAGTGCTCTTACAGCCTACCGGGAACATCTCTTCCAAAGGCCTGTGAAACGCAGTTTCTTTGCAGGCCTGATCTGGCTGAAGTAGGACTTCTGCTCTGGGTGTGCTACTTTGCCCTAGAGCTGAAAGGCACAACGTGCAGGCTTCTTTCCAAAGGGCGAGTTGGGCCCCACAGCATCTTGCTTCCAGCTCTTTGGGAAGCTAAGAAACAACTCGCTCTGCACAGTGCTCTTACAGCCTACCGGGAACATCTCTTCCAAAGGCCTGTGAAACGCAGTTTCTTTGCAGGCCTTATCTGGCTGAAGTAGGACTTCTGCTCTGGGTGTGCTACTTTGCCCTAGAGCTGAAAGGCACAACGTGCAGGCTTCTTTCCAAAGGGCGAGTTGGGCCCCACAGCATCTTGCTTCCAGCTCTTTGGGAAGCTAAGAAACAACTCTCTCTGCACAGTGTTCTTACAGCCTAGTGGGAACATCTCTTCCAAAGGCCGGTGAAACGCAGTTTCTTTGCAGGCCTGATCTGGCTGAAGTAGGACTTCTGCTCTGGGTGTGCTACTTTGCCCTAGAGCTGAAAGGCACAACGTGCAGGCTTCTTTCCAAAGGGCGAGTTGGGCCCCACAGCATCTTGCTTCCAGCTCTTTGGGAAGCTAAGAAACAACTCGCTCTGCACAGTGCTCTTACAGCCTACCGGGAACATCTCTTCCAAAGGCCTGTGAAACGCAGTTTCTTTGCAGGCCTGATCTGGCTGAAGTAGGACTTCTGCTCTGGGTGTGCTACTTTGCCCTGGAGCTGAAAGGCACAACGTGCAGGCTTCTTTCCAAAGGGCGAGTTGGGCCCCACAGCATCTTGCTTCCAGCTCTTGGGAAGCTAAGAAACAACTCGCTCTGCACAGTGCTCTTACAGCCTACCGGGAACATCTCTTCCAAAGGCCTGTGAAACGCAGTTTCTTTGCAGGCCTGATCTGGCTGAAGTAGGACTTCTGCTCTGGGTGTGCTACTTTGCCCTAGAGCTGAAAGGCACAACGTGCAGACTTCTTTCCAAAGGGCGAGTTGGGCCCCACAGCATCTTGCTTCCAGCTCTTTGGGAAGCTAAGAAACAACTCGCTCTGAACAGTGCTCTTACAGCCTACCGGGAACATCTCTTCCAAAGGCCTGTGAAACGCAGTTTCTTTGCAGGCCTGATCTGGCTGAAGTAGGACTTCTGCTCTGGGGTGCTACTTTGCCCTAGAGCTGAAAGGCACAACGTGCAGGCTTCTTTCCAAAGGGCGAGTTGGGCCCCACAGCATCTTGCTTCCAGCTCTTTGGGAAGCTAAGAAACAACTCGCTCTGCACAGTGCTCTTACAGCCTAGTGGGAACATCTCTTCCAAAGGCCTGTGAAACGCAGTTTCTTTGCAGGCCTGATCTGGCTGAAGTAGGACTTCTGCTCTGGGTGTGCTACTTTGCCCTGGAGCTGAAAGGCACAACGTGCAGGCTTCTTTCCAAAGGGCGAGTTGGGCCCCACAGCATCTTGCTTCCAGCTCTTTGGGAAGCTAAGAAACAACTCGCTCTGCACAGTGCTCTTACAGCCTAGTGGGAACATCTCTTCCAAAGGCCTGGGACACGCAGTTTCTTTGCAGGTCTGATCTGGCTGAAGTAGGACTTCTGCTCTGGGTGTGCTACTTTGCCCTAGAGCTGAAAGGCACAACGTGCAGGCTTCTTTCCAAAGGGCGAGTTGGGCCCCAAAGCATCTTGCTTCCAGCTCTTTGGGAAGCTAAGAAACAACTCGCTCTGCACAGTCTTCTTAAAGCCTAGTGGGAACATCTCTTCCAAAGGCCTGTGAAACGCAGTTTCTTTGCAGGCCTGATCTGGCTGAAGTAGGACTTCTGCTCTGGGTGTGCTACTTTGCCCTAGAGCTGAAAGGCACAACGTGCAGGCTTCTTTCCAAAGGCCGAGTTGGGCCCCACAGCATCTTGCTTCCAGCTCTTTGGGAAGCTAAGAAACAACTCGCTCTGCACAGTGCTCTTACAGCCTACCGGGAACATCTCTTCCAAAGGCCTGTGAAACGCAGTTTCTTTGCAGGCCTGATCCGGCTGAAGTAGGACTTCTGCTCTGGGTGTGCTACTTTGCCCTAGAGCTGAAAGGCACAACGTGCAGGCTTCTTTCCAAAGGGCGAGTTGGGCCCCACAGCATCTTGCTTCCAGCTCTTTGGGAAGCTAAGAAACAACTCGCTCTGCACAGTGCTCTTACAGCCTACCGGGAACATCTCTTCCAAAGGCCTGTGAAACGCAGTTTCTTTGCAGGCCTGATCTGGCTGAAGTAGGACTTCTGCTCTGGGTGTGCTACTTTGCCCTAGAGCTGAAAGGCACAACGTGCAGGCTTCTTTCCAAAGGGCGAGTTGGGCCCCACAGCATCTTGCTTCCAGCTCTTGGGAAGCTAAGAAACAACTCGCTCTGCACAGTGCTCTTACAGCCTACCGGGAACATCTCTTCCAAAGGCCTGTGAAACGCAGTTTCTTTGCAGGCCTGATCTGGCTGAAGTAGGACTTCTGCTCTGGGTGTGCTACTTTGCCCTAGAGCTGAAAGGCACAACGTGCAGACTTCTTTCCAAAGGGCGAGTTGGGCCCCACAGCATCTTGCTTCCAGCTCTTTGGGAAGCTAAGAAACAACTCGCTCTGCACAGTGCTCTTACAGCCTACCGGGAACATCTCTTCCAAAGGCCTGTGAAACGCAGTTTCTTTGCAGGCCTGATCTGGCTGAAGTAGGACTTCTGCTCTGGGGTGCTACTTTGCCCTAGAGCTGAAAGGCACAACGTGCAGGCTTCTTTCCAAAGGGCGAGTTGGGCCCCACAGCATCTTGCTTCCAGCTCTTTGGGAAGCTAAGAAACAACTCGCTCTGCACAGTGCTCTTACAGCCTAGTGGGAACATCTCTTCCAAAGGCCTGTGAAACGCAGTTTCTTTGCAGGCCTGATCTGGCTGAAGTAGGACTTCTGCTCTGGGTGTGCTACTTTGCCCTAGAGCTGAAAGGCACAACGTGCAGGCTTCTTTCCAAAGGGCGAGTTGGGCCCCACAGCATCTTGCTTCCAGCTCTTTGGGAAGCTAAGAAACAACTCGCTCTGCACAGTGCTCTTACAGCCTACCGGGAACGTCTCTTCCAAAGGCCTGTGAAACGCAGTTTCTTTGCAGGCCTGATCTGGCTGAAGTAGGACTTCTGCTCTGGGTGTGCTACTCGGCCCTAGAGCTGATAGGCACAACGTGCAGTCTTCTTTCCAAAGGGCGAGTTGGGCACCACAGCATCTTGCTTCCAGCTCTTTGGGAAGCTAAGAAACAACTCGCTCTGCACAGTGCTCTTACAGCCTAGTGGGAACATCTCTTCCAAAGGCCTGTGAAACGCAGTTTCTTTGCAGGCCTGATCTGGCTGAAGTAGGACTTCTGCTCTGGGTGTGCTACTTTGCCCTAGAGCTGAAAGGCACAACGTGCAGGCTTCTTTCCAAAGGGCGAGTTGGGCCCCACAGCATCTTGCTTCCAGCTCTTTGGGAAGCTAAGAAACAACTCGCTCTGCACAGTGCTCTTACAGCCTAGTGGGAACATCTCTTCCAAAGGCCTGTGAAACGCAGTTGCTTTGCAGGCCTGATCTGGCTGAAGTAGGACTTCTGCTCTGGGTGTGCTACTTTGCCCTAGAGCTGAAAGGCACAACGTGCAGTCTTCTTTCCAAAGGGCGAGTTGGGCCCCACAGCATCTTGCTTCCAGCTCTTTGGGAAGCTAAGAAACAACTCGCTCTGCACAGTGCTCTTAGATCCTATTGGGAACATCTCTTCCAAAGGCCTGTGAAACGCAGTTTCTTTGCAGGCCTGATCTGGCTGAAGTAGGACTTCTGCTCTGGGTGTGCTACTTTGCCCTAGAGCTGAAAGGCACAACGTGCAGGCTTCTTTCCAAAGGGCGAGTTGGGCCCCACAGCATCTTGCTTCCAGCTCTTTGGGAAGCTAAGAAACAACTCGCTCTGCACAGTGCTCTTACAGCATACCGGGAACATCTCTTCCAAAGGCCTGTGAAACGCAGTTTCTTTGCAGGCCTGATCCGGCTGAAGTAGGACTTCTGCTCTGGGTGTGCTACTTTGCCCTAGAGCTGAAAGGCACAACGTGCAGGCTTCTTTCCAAAGGGCGAGTTGGGCCCCACAGCATCTTGCTTCCAGCTCTTTGGGAAGCTAAGAAACAACTCGCTCTGCACAGAGCTCTTACAGCCTACCGGGAACATCTCTTCCAAAGGCCTGTGAAACGCAGTTTCTTTGCAGGCCTGATCTGGCTGAAGTAGGACTTCTGCTCTGGGTGTGCTACTTTGCCCTAGAGCTGAAAGGCACAACGTGCAGGCTTCTTTCCAAAGGGCGAGTTGGGCCCCACAGAATCTTGCTTCCAGCTCTTTGGGAAGCTAAGAAACAACTCGCTCTGCACAGTGCTCTTACAGCCTAGTGGGAACATCTCTTCCAAAGGCCTGTGAAACGCAGTTTCTTTGCAGGCCTGATCTGGCTGAAGTAGGACTTCTGCTCTGGGTGTGCTACTTTGCCCTAGAGCTGAAAGGCACAACGTGCAGGCTTCTTTCCAAAGGGCGAGTTGGGCCCCACAGCATCTTGCTTCCAGCTCTTTGGGAAGCTAAGAAACAACTCGCTCTGCACAGTGCTCTTACAGCCTACCGGGAACATCTCTTCCAAAGGCCTGTGAAACGCAGTTTCTTTGCCGGCCTGATCTGGCTGAAGTAGGACTTCTGCTCTGGGTGTGCTACTTTGCCCTAGAGCTGAAAGGCACAACGTGCAGGCTTCTTTCCAAAGGGCGAGTTGGGCCCCACAGCACCTTGCTTCCACCTCTTTGGGAAGCTAAGAAACAACTCGCTCTGCACAGTGCTCTTACAGCCTAGTGGGAACATCTCTTCCAAAGGCCTGTGAAACGCAGTTTCTTTGCAGGCCTGATCTGGCTGAAGTAGGACTTCTGCTCTGGGTGTGCTACTTTGCCCTAGAGCTGAAAGGCACAACGTGCAGGCTTCTTTCCAAAGGGCGAGTTGGGCCCCACAGCATCTTGCTTCCAGCTCTTTGGGAAGCTAAGAAACAACTCGCTCTGCACAGTGCTCTTACAGCCTACCGGGAACATCTCTTCCAAATGCCTGTGAAACGCAGTTTCTTTGCAGGCCTGATCTGGCTGAAGTAGGACTTCTGCTCTGGGTGTGCTACTTTGCCCTAGAGCTGAAAGGCACAACGTGCAGGCTTCTTTCCAAAGGGCGAGTTGGGCCCCACAGCATCTTGCTTCCAGCTCTTTGGGAAGCTAAGAAACAACTCGCTCTGCACAGTGCTCTTACAAACTAGTGGGAACATCTCTTCCAAAGGCCTGTGAAACGCAGTTTCTTTGCAGGCCTGATCTGGCTGAAGTAGGACTTCTGCTCTGGGTGTGCTACTTTGCCCTAGAGCTGAAAGGCACAACGTGCAGGCTTCTTTCCAAAGGGCGAGTTGGGCCCCACAGCATCTTGCTTCCAGCTCTTTGGGAAGCTAAGAAACAACTCGCTCTGCACAGTGCTCTTACAGCCTACCGGGAACATGTCTTCCAAAGGCCTGTGAAACGCAGTTTCTTTGCGGCCTGATCTGGCTGAAGTAGGACTTCTACTCTGGGTGTGCCACATGGCCCTAGAGCTGAAAGGCACAACGTGCAGGCTTCTTTCCAAAGGGCGAGTTGGGCCCCAAAGCCTCTTGCTTCCAGCTCTTTGGGAAGCTAAGAAACAACTCGCTCTGCAGACCTCTCTTACAGCCAACCGGGAGCATCTCTTGCAAAGGCCTGAGAAATGCAGTTTCTTTGCAGGCCTTATCTCGCTGAGGTAGAACTGCTGCTATGCCATGTCCTACATCGGCCTAGAGTTGCAAGGCTCAAAGTCCTGCCTTGACTCCTCAAGGGCAGACAGGCCCCACAGCGTGGGGCTTCCACCTCTTTGGGCAGCTAAGAAACAACTTGCTCTGCACTGTTGTTTTGCAGCCTACAGGGAACAAGTCTTACAAAGGCCTGTGAAACGCAGTTTCTTCCCAGCCTTGATCTGGCTGAAGTAGAACTTCTGCTCTGGGTGTGCTACATTCCCCTGGAGCTGAAAGGCACAACCCGCAGTCTTCATTCCAAAGGGCGAGTTGAGCCCCAAAGCATTTTGCTTCCAGCTCTTTGGGAAGCTAAGAAACAACTCGCTCTGCACAGTGCTCTTACAGCCTACCGGGAACATCTCTCAGAAAGGCCTGTGAAACGCAGTTTCTATGCAGGCCTCATCTGGCTGAAGTAGAACTTCTGCTCTGGGTGTGCCACCTTGCCCTAGAGCTGAAAGGCGCAACGTGCAGTCTCATTTCCAAAGGGCGAGTTGGGCCCCAAAGCATCTTGCTTCCAGCTCTTTGGAAGCTGAGAAACAGCTCGCTGTGCACAGTGCTCTTACAGCCTACCGGGAACATCTCTTCCAAAGGCCTGTGAAACGCAGTTTCTTTGCAGGCCTGATCTGGCTGAATTAGAACTTCTTCTCTGGGTGTGCTACATTGCCCTAGGGCTGACAGGCACAACGTGCCGTCTCCTTTCCAAAAAGCGAGTTGGGCCCCTCAGCATCTTTCTTCCAGCTCTTTGGGAAGCTAAGAAACAACTCGCTCTGCACAGTGCTCTTACAGCCTACCGGGAACATCTCTTCCAAAGGCCTGTGAAACGCAGTTTCTTTGCAGGCCTGATCTGGCTGAAGTAGGACTTCTGCTGTGGGTGTGCTACTTTGCCCTAGAGCTGAAAGGCACAACGTGCAGGCTTCTTTCCAAAGGCCGAGTTGGGCCCCACAGCATCTTGCTTCCAGCTCTTTGGGAAGCTAAGAAACAACTCGCTCTGCGCAGTGCTCTTACAGCCTAGTGGGAACATCTCTTCCAAAGGCCTGTGAAACGCAGTTTCTTTGCAGGCCTGATCTGGCTGAAGTAGGACTTCTGCTCTGGGTGTGCTACTTTGCCCTAGAGCTGAAAGGCACAACGTGCAGGCTTCTTTCCAAAGGGCGAGTTGGGCCCCACAGCATCTTGCTTCCAGCTCTTTGGGAAGCTAAGAAACAACTCTCTCTGCACAGTGTTCTTACAGCCTAGTGGGAACATCTCTTCCAAAGGCCGGTGAAACGCAGTTTCTTTGCAGGCCTGATCTGGCTGAAGTAGGACTTCTGCTCTGGGTGTGCTACTTTGCCCTAGAGCTGAAAAGCACAACGTGCAGGCTTCTTTCCAAAGGGCGAGTTGGGCCCCACAGCATCTTGCTTCCAGCTCTTTGGGAAGCTAAGAAACAACTCGCTCTGCACAGTGCTCTTCCATCCAAGTGAGAACATCTCTTCCAAAGGAATGTGAAACGCAGTTTCTTTGCAGGCCTGATCTGGCTGAAGTAAGTCTTCTGGTCTGGGTGTGCTACTTTGCCCTAGAGCTGAAAGGCACAACGTGCAGGCTTCTTTCCAAAGGGCGAGTTGGGCCCCACAGCATCTTGCTTCCAGCTCTTTGGGAAGCTAAGAAACAACTCGCTCTGCACAGTGCTCTTACAGCCTACCGGGAACATCTCTTCCAAAGGCCTGTGAAACGCAGTTTCTTTGCAGGCCTCTTTTGGCTGAAGTAGGACTTCTGCTCTGCGTGTGCTACTTTGCCCTAGAGCTGAAAGGCACAACGTGCAGGCTTCTTTCCAAAGGGCGAGTTGGGCCCCACAGCATCTTGCTTCCAGCTCTTTGGGAAGCTAAGAAACAACTCGCTCTGCACAGTGCTCTTACAGCCTACCGGGAACATCTCTTCCAAAGGCCTGTGAAACGCAGTTTCTTTGCAGGCCTGATCTGGCTGAAGTAGGACTTCTGCTGTGGGTGTGCTACTTTGCCCTAGAGCTGAAAGGCACAACGTGCAGGCTTCTTTCCAAAGGGCGAGTTGGGCCCCACAGCATCTTGCTTCCAGCTCTTTGGGAAGCTAAGAAACAACTCGCTCTGCACAGTGCTCTTACAGCCTACCGGGAACATCTCTTCCAAAGGCCTGTGAAACGCAGTTTCTTTGCAGGCCTGATCTGGCTGAAGTAGGACTTCTGCTCTGGGTGTGCTACTTTGCCCTAGAGCTGAAAGGCACAACGTGCAGGCTTCTTTCCAAAGGCCGAGTTGGGCCCCACAGCATCTTGCTTCCAGCTCTTTGGGAAGCTAAGAAACAACTCGCTCTGCACAGTGCTCTTACAGCCTACCGGGAACATCTCTTCCAAAGGCCTGTGAAACGCAGTTTCTTTGCAGGCCTGATCTGGCTGAAGTAGGACTTCTGCTCTGGGTGTGCTACTTTGCCCTAGAGCTGAAAGGCACAACGTGCAGGCTTCTTTCCAAAGGGCGAGTTGGGCCCCACAGCATCTTGCTTCCAGCTCTTTGGGAAGCTAAGAAACAACTCGCTCTGCACAGTGCTCTTACAGCCTACCGGGAACATCTCTTCCAAAGGCCTGTGAAACGCAGTTTCTTTGCAGGCCTGATCTGGCTGAAGTAGGACTTCTGCTGTGGGTGTGCTACTTTGCCCTAGAGCTGAAAGGCACAACGTGCAGGCTTCTTTCCAAAGGGCGAGTTGGGCCCCACAGCATCTTGCTTCCAGCTCTTTGGGAAGCTAAGAAACAACTCGCTCTGCACAGTGCTCTTACAGCCTACCGGGAACATCTCTTCCAAAGGCCTGTGAAACGCAGTTTCTTTGCAGGCCTGATCTGGCTGAAGTAGGACTTCTGCTGTGGGTGTGCTACTTTGCCCTAGAGCTGAAAGGCACAACGTGCAGGCTTCTTTCCAAAGGGCGAGTTGGGCCCCACAGCATCTTGCTTCCAGCTCTTTGGGAAGCTAAGAAACAACTCGCTCTGCACAGTGCTCTTACAGCCTACCGGGAACATCTCTTCCAAAGGCCTGTGAAACGCAGTTTCTTTGCAGGCCTGATCTGGCTGAAGTAGGACTTCTGCTCTGGGTGTGCTACTTTGCCCTAGAGCTGAAAGGCACAACGTGCAGGCTTCTTTCCAAAGGGCGAGTTGGGCACCACAGCATCTTGCTTCCAGCTCTTTGGGAAGCTAAGAAACAACTCGCTCTGCACAGTGCTCTTACAGCCTACCGGGAACATCTCTTCCAAAGGCCTGTGAAACGCAGTTTCTTTGCAGGCCTGATCTGGCTGAAGTAGGACTTCTGCTGTGGGTGTGCTACTTTGCCCTAGAGCTGAAAGGCACAACGTGCAGGCTTCTTTCCAAAGGCCGAGTTGGGCCCCACAGCATCTTGCTTCCAGCTCTTTGGGAAGCTAAGAAACAACTCGCTCTGCACAGTGCTCTTACAGCCTACCGGGAACATCTCTTCCAAAGGCCTGTGAAACGCAGTTTCTTTGCAGGCCTGATCTGGCTGAAGTAGGACTTCTGCTGTGGGTGTGCTACTTTGCCCTAGAGCTGAAAGGCACAACGTGCAGGCTTCTTTCCAAAGGGCGAGTTGGGCCCCACAGCATCTTGCTTCCAGCTCTTTGGGAAGCTAAGAAACAACTCGCTCTGCACAGTGCTCTTACAGCCTACCGGGAACATCTCTTCCAAAGGCCTGTGAAACGCAGTTTCTTTGCAGGCCTGATCTGGCTGAAGTAGGACTTCTGCTCTGGGTGTGCTACTTTGCCCTAGAGCTGAAAGGCACAACGTGCAGGCTTCTTTCCAAAGGGCGAGTTGGGCCCCACAGCATCTTGCTTCCAGCTCTTTGGGAAGCTAAGAAACAACTCGCTCTGCACAGTGCTCTTACAGCCTACCGGGAACATGTCTTCCAAAGGCCTGTGAAACGCAGTTTCTTTGCAGGCCTGATCTGGCTGAAGTAGGACTTCTGCTCTGGGTGTGCTACTTTGCCCTAGAGCTGAAAGGCACAACGTGCAGGCTTCTTTCGAAAGGGCGAGTTGGACCCCACAGCATCTTGCTTCCAGCTCTTTGGGAAGCTAAGAAACAACTGGCTCTGCTGACCTCTCTTACAGCCAACTGGGAGCATCTCTTGCAAAGGCCTGAGAAATGCAGTTTCTTTGCAGGCCTTATCTCGCTGAGGTAGAACTGCTGCTATGGCATATCCTTCTTTGGCCTAGTGTTGCAAGGCTCAAAGTCCTGCCTTGACTCCTCAAGGGCAGACAGGCCCCACAGCGTGGGGCTTCCACCTCTTTAGGCCGCTAAGAAACAACTTGCTCTGCACTGGTGTTTTACAGCCTACAGGGAACGCGTCTTACAAAGGCCTGTGAAACGCAGTTTATTCCCAGCCCTGATCTGGCTGAAGTAGAACTTCTGCTCTGGGTGTGCTACATTCCCCTGGAGCTGAAAGGCACAACCCGCAGTCTTCATTCCAAAGGGCGAGTTGAGCCCCAAAGCATTTTGCTTCCAGCTCTTTGGGAAGCTAAGAAACAACTCGCTCTGCACAGTGCTCTTACAGCCTACCGGAAACATCTCTCAGAAAGGCCTGTGAAACGCAGTTTCTATGCAGGCCTCATCTGGCTGAAGTAGAACTTCTGCTCTGGGTGTGCCACCTTGCCCTAGAGCTGAAAGGCGCAACGTGCAGTCTCATTTCCAAAGGGCGATTTGGGCCCCAAGGCATCTTGCTTCCAGCTCTTTGGAAGCTGAGAAACAGCTCGCTGTGCACAGTGCTCTTACAGCCTACCGGGAACATCTCTTCCAAAGGCCTGTGAAACGCAGTTTCTTTGCAGGCCTGATCTGGCTGAATTAGAACTTCTTCTCTGGGTGTGCTACATTGCCCTAGGGCTGAAAGGCACAACGTGCCGTCTCCTTTCCAAAAAGCGAGTTGGGCCCCTCAGCATCTTTCTTCCAGCTCTTTGGGAAGCTAAGAAACAACTCGCTCTGCACAGTGCTCTTACAGCCTACCGGGAACATCTCTTCCAAAGGCCTGTGAAACGCAGTTTCTTTGCAGGCCTGATCTGGCTGAAGTAGGACTTCTGCTCTGGGTGTGCTACTTTGCCCTAGAGCTGAAAGGCACAACGTGCAGGCTTCTTTCGAAAGGGCGAGTTGGACCCCACAGCATCTTGCTTCCAGCTCTTTGGGAAGCTAAGAAACAACTGGCTCTGCAGACCTCTCTTACAGCCAACTGGGAGCATCTCTTGCAAAGGCCTGAGAAATGCAGTTTCTTTGCAGGCCTTATCTCGCTGAGGTAGAACTGCTGCTATGGCATATCCTTCTTTGGCCTAGTGTTGCAAGGCTCAAAGTCCTGCCTTGACTCCTCAAGGGCAGACAGGCCCCACAGCGTGGGGCTTCCACCTCTTTAGGCCGCTAAGAAACAACTTGCTCTGCACTGGTGTTTTACAGCCTACAGGGAACGAGTCTTACAAAGGCCTGTGAAACGCAGTTTATTCCCAGCCCTGATCTGGCTGAAGTAGAACTTCTGCTCTGCCGGGTCCTACATGGCGCTAGAGCTGCAAGGCACAAAGTCTTGCCTTGTTTCCACAAGGGTAGACAAGTCCCTCAGGTCCAGATTCCAGCTCTTTCGGTAGCTAAGAAACAACTCGCTCTGCACAGTGCTCTTACAGCCTACCGGGAATATCTCTTACAAAGGCCTGTGATACGCAGTTCCTTTGCAGGCCTGATCTGGCAGAAGTAGGACTTCTGCTCTGGGTGTGCTACTTTGCCCTAGAGCTGAAAGGCACAACGTGCAGGCTTCTTTCCAAAGGGCGAGTTGGGCCCCAAAGCACCTTGCTTCCAGCTCTTTGGGAAGCTAAGAACCAACTCGCTCTGACAGTGCTCTTACAGCCTAGGGAGAACATATCTTACAAAGGCATGTGAAACGCAGTTTCTATGCAGGCCTGATCTGGCTGAAGTAGGACTTCTGCTCTGGGTGTGCTACATTCCCCTAGAGCTGCAAGGCTCAAAGTGATGTCTTCTTTCCAAAGGGCGAGTTGGGCCCCAAAGCATCTTGCCTCCAGCTCTTTGGGAAGCTAAGAAACAACTCGCTCTGCAGACCTCTCTTACAGCCAACCGAGAACATCTCTTGCAAAGGCCTGAGAAATGCAGTTTCTTTGTAGGCCTTATCTCGCTGAGGTAGAACTGCTGCTATGCCGTGTCCTACATCGGCCTAGAGTTGCAAGGCTCAAAGTCCTGTCTTGACTCCTCAAGGGCAGACAGGCCCCACAAGGTGGGGCTTCCACCTCTTTGGGCAGCTAAGAAACAACTCGCTCTGCACAGTGCTCTTCCAACCAAGTGAGAACATCTCTTCCAAAGGCCTGTGAAACGCAGTTTCTTTGCAGGCCTGATCTGGCTGAAGTAGGACTTCTGCTGTGGGTGTGCTACTTTGCCCTACAGCTGAAAGGCACAACGTGCAGGCTTCTTTCCAAAGGGCGAGTTGGGCCCCACAGCATCTTGCTTCCAGCTCTTTGGGAAGCTAAGAAACAACTCTCTCTGCACAGTGTTCTTACAGCCTAGTGGGAACATCTCTTCCAAAGGCCGGTGAAACGCAGTTTCTTTGCAGGCCTGATCTGGCTGAAGTAGGACTTCTGCTCTGGGTGTGCTACTTTGCCCTAGAGCTGAAAGGCACAACGTGCAGGCTTCTTTCCAAAGGGCGAGTTGGGCCCCACAGCATCTTGCTTCCAGCTCTTTGGGAAGCTAAGAAACAACTCGCTCTGCACAGTGCTCTTACAGCCTACCGGGAACATCTCTTCCAAAGGCCTGTGAAACGCAGTTTCTTTGCAGGCCTGATCTGGCTGAAGTAGGACTTCTGCTCTGGGTGTGCTACTTTGCCCTAGAGCTGAAAGGCACAACGTGCAGGCTTCTTTCCAAAGGGCGAGTTGGGCCCCACAGCATCTTGCTTCCAGCTCTTTGGGAAGCTAAGAAACCACTCGCTCTGAACAGTGCTCTTACAGCCTAGTGGGAACATCTCTTCCAAAGGCCTGTGAAACGCAGTTTCTTTGCAGGACTGATCTGGCTGAAGTAGGACTTCTGCTCTGGGAGTGCTACTTTGCCCTAGAGCTGAAAGGCACAACGTGCAGGCTTCTTTCCAAAGGGCGAGTTGGGCCCCACAGCATCTTGATTCCAGCTCTTTGGGAAGCTAAGAAACAACTCGCTCTGCACAGTGCTCTTACAGCCTACCGGGAACATCTCTTCCAAAGGCCTGTGAAACGGAGTTTCTTTGCGGGCCTGGTCTTGCTGAAGTAGGACTTCTGCTCTCCGTGTGCTACTTTGCCCTAGAGCTGAAAGGCACAACGTGCAGGCTTCTTTCCAAAGGGCGAGTTGGGCCCCACAGCATCTTGCTTCCAGCTCTTTGGGAAGCTAAGAAACAACTCGCTCTGCACAGTGCTCTTACAGCCTACCGGGAACATCTCTTCCAAAGGCCTGTGAAACGCAGTTTCTATGCAGGCCTGATCTGGCTGAAGTAGGACTTCTGCTCTGGGTGTGCTACTTTGCCCTAGAGCTGAAAGGCACAACGTGCAGGCTTCTTTCCAAAGGGCGAGTTGGGCCCCACAGCATCTTGCTTCCAGCTCTTTGGGAAGCTAAGAAACAACTCGCTCTGCACAGTGCTCTTACAGCCTACCGGGAACATCTCTTCCAAAGGCCTGTGAAACGCAGTTTCTTTGCAGGCCTGATCTGGCTGAAGTAGGACTTCTGCTCTGGGTGTGCTACTTTGCCCTAGAGCTGAAAGGCACAACGTGCAGGCTTCTTTCCAAAGGCCGAGTTGGGCCCCACAGCATCTTGCTTCCAGCTCTTTGGGAAGCTAAGAAACAACTCGCTCTGCACAGTGCTCTTACAGCCTAGTGGGAACATCTCTTCCAAAGGCCTGTGAAACGCAGTTTCTTTGCAGGCCTGATCTGGCTGAAGTAGGACTTCTGCTCTGGGTGTGCTACTTTGCCCTAGAGCTGAAAGGCACAACGTGCAGGCTTCTTTCCAAAGGGCGAGTTGGGCCCCACAGCATCTTGCTTCCAGCTCTTTGGGAAGCTAAGAAACAACTCGCTCTGCACAGTGCTCTTACAGCCTAGTGGGAACATCTCTTCCAAAGGCCTGTGAAACGCAGTTTCTTTGCAGGCCTGATCTGGCTGAAGTAGGACTTCTGCTCTGGGTGTGCTACTTTGCCCTAGAGCTGAAAGGCACAACGTGCAGGCTTCTTTCCAAAGGGCGAGTTGGGCCCCAAAGCACCTTGCTTCCAGCTATTTGGGAAGCTAAGAAACAACTCGCTCTGACAGTGCTCTTACAGCCTAGGGAGAACATATCTTACAAAGGCTTGTGAAACGCAGTTTCTATGCAGGCCTGATCTGGCTGAAGTAGGACTTCTGCTCTGGGTGTGCTACTTTGCCCTAGAGCTGAAAGGCACAACGTGCAGGCTTCTTTCCAAAGGGCGAGTTGGGCCCCAAAGCATCTTGCCTCCAGCTCTTTGGGAAGCTAAGAAACAACTCGCTCTGCAGACCTCTCTTACAGCCAACCGAGAACATCTCTTGCAAAGGCCTGAGAAATGCAGTTTCTTTGTAGGCCTTATCTCGCTGAGGTAGAACTGCTGCTATGCCGTGTCCTACATCGGCCTAGAGTTGCAAGGCTCAAAGTCCTGTCTTGACTCCTCAAGGGCAGACAGGCCCCACAAGGTGGGGCTTCCACCTCTTTGGGCAGCTAAGAAACAACTCGCTCTGCACAGTGCTCTTCCAACCAAGTGAGAACATCTCTTCCAAAGGAATGTGAAACGCAGTTTCTTTGCAGGCCTGATCTGGCTGAAGTAAGCCTTCTGGTCTGGGTGTGCTACTTTGCCCTAGAGCTGAAAGGCACAACGTGCAGGCTTCATTCCAAAGGGCGAGTTGGGCCCCACAGCATCTTGCTTCCAGCTCTTTGGGAAGCTAAGAAACAACTCGCTCTGCACAGTGCTCTTACAGCCTACCGGGAACATCTCTTCCAAAGGCCCGTGAAACGCAGTTTATTTGAAGGCCTGATCTGGCTGATGTAGGACTTCTTGTCTGGGTGTGCTACTTTACCCTAGAGCTGAAAGGCACAACGTGCAGGCTTCTTTCCAAAGGGCGAGTTGGGCCCCACAGCATCTTGCTTCCAGCTCTTTGGGAATCTAAGAAACCACTCTCTCTGCAGAGTGCTCTTACGGCCAACCGGGAACATCTCTTCCAAAGGCCTGTGAAACGCAGTTTCTTTGCAGGCCTGATCTGGCTGAAGTAGGACTTCTGCTCTGGGTGTGCTACTTTGCCCTAGAGCTGAAAGGCACAACGTGCAGGCTTCTTTCCAAAGGGCGAGTTGGGCCCCACAGCATCTTGCTTCCAGCTCTTTGGGAACCTAAGAAACAACTCGCTCTGCACAGTGCTCTTACAGCCTACCGGGAACATCTCTTCCAAAGGCCTGTGAAACGCAGTTTATTTGCAGGCCTGATCTGGCTGAAGTAGGACTTCTGCTGTGGGTGTGCTACTTTGCCCTAGAGCTGAAAGGCACAACGTGCAGGCTTCTTTCCAAAGGGCGAGTTGGGCCCCACAGCATCTTGCTTCCAGCTCTTTGGGAAGCTAAGAAACAACTCGCTCTGCACAGTGCTCTTACAGCCTACCGGGAACATCTCTTCCAAAGGCCTGTGAAACGCAGTTTCTTTGCAGGCCTGATCTGGCTGAAGTAGGACTTCTGCTCTGGGTGTGCTACTTTGCCCTAGAGCTGAAAGGCACAACGTGCAGGCTTCTTTCCAAAGGGCGAGTTGGGCCCCACAGCATCTTGCTTCCAGCTCTTTGGGAAGCTAAGAAACAACTCGCTCTGCACAGTGCTCTTACAGCCTACCGGGAACATCTCTTCCAAAGGCCTGTGAAACGCAGTTTCTTTGCAGGCCTGATCTGGCTGAAGTAGGACTTCTGCTCTGGGTGTGCTACTTTGCCCTAGAGCTGAAAGGCACAACGTGCAGGCTTCTTTCCAAAGGCCGAGTTGGGCCCCACAGCATCTTGCTTCCAGCTCTTTGGGAAGCTAAGAAACAACTCGCTCTGCACAGTGCTCTTACAGCCTAGTGGGAACATCTCTTCCAAAGGCCTGTGAAACGCAGTTTCTTTGCAGGCCTGATCTGGCTGAAGTAGGACTTCTGCTCTGGGTGTGCTACTTTGCCCTAGAGCTGAAAGGCACAACGTGCAGGCTTCTTTCCAAAGGGCGAGTTGGGCCCCACAGCATCTTGCTTCCAGCTCTTTGGGAAGCTAAGAAACAACTCGCTCTGCACAGTGCTCTTACAGCCTAGTGGGAACATCTCTTCCAAAGGCCTGTGAAACGCAGTTTCTTTGCAGGCCTGATCTGGCTGAAGTAGGACTTCTGCTCTGGGTGTGCTACTTTGCCCTAGAGCTGAAAGGCACAACGTGCAGGCTTCTTTCCAAAGGGCGAGTTGGGCCCCAAAGCACCTTGCTTCCAGCTATTTGGGAAGCTAAGAAACAACTCGCTCTGACAGTGCTCTTACAGCCTAGGGAGAACATATCTTACAAAGGCATGTGAAACGCAGTTTCTATGCAGGCCTGATCTGGCTGAAGTAGGACTTCTGCTCTGGGTGTGCTACTTTGCCCTAGAGCTGAAAGGCACAACGTGCAGGCTTCTTTCCAAAGGGCGAGTTGGGCCCCAAAGCATCTTGCCTCCAGCTCTTTGGGAAGCTAAGAAACAACTCGCTCTGCAGACCTCTCTTACAGCCAACCGAGAACATCTCTTGCAAAGGCCTGAGAAATGCAGTTTCTTTGTAGGCCTTATCTCGCTGAGGTAGAACTGCTGCTATGCCGTGTCCTACATCGGCCTAGAGTTGCAAGGCTCAAAGTCCTGTCTTGACTCCTCAAGGGCAGACAGGCCCCACAAGGTGGGGCTTCCACCTCTTTGGGCAGCTAAGAAACAACTCGCTCTGCACAGTGCTCTTCCAACCAAGTGAGAACATCTCTTCCAAAGGAATGTGAAACGCAGTTTCTTTGCAGGCCTGATCTGGCTGAAGTAAGCCTTCTGGTCTGGGTGTGCTACTTTGCCCTAGAGCTGAAAGGCACAACGTGCAGGCTTCATTCCAAAGGGCGAGTTGGGCCCCACAGCATCTTGCTTCCAGCTCTTTGGGAAGCTAAGAAACAACTCGCTCTGCACAGTGCTCTTACAGCCTACCGGGAACATCTCTTCCAAAGGCCCGTGAAACGCAGTTTATTTGAAGGCCTGATCTGGCTGATGTAGGACTTCTTGTCTGGGTGTGCTACTTTACCCTAGAGCTGAAAGGCACAACGTGCAGGCTTCTTTCCAAAGGGCGAGTTGGGCCCCACAGCATCTTGCTTCCAGCTCTTTGGGAATCTAAGAAACCACTCTCTCTGCAGAGTGCTCTTACGGCCAACCGGGAACATCTCTTCCAAAGGCCTGTGAAACGCAGTTTCTTTGCAGGCCTGATCTGGCTGAAGTAGGACTTCTGCTCTGGGTGTGCTACTTTGCCCTAGAGCTGAAAGGCACAACGTGCAGGCTTCTTTCCAAAGGGCGAGTTGGGCCCCACAGCATCTTGCTTCCAGCTCTTTGGGAACCTAAGAAACAACTCGCTCTGCACAGTGCTCTTACAGCCTACCGGGAACATCTCTTCCAAAGGCCTGTGAAACGCAGTTTATTTGCAGGCCTGATCTGGCTGAAGTAGGACTTCTGCTGTGGGTGTGCTACTTTGCCCTAGAGCTGAAAGGCACAACGTGCAGGCTTCTTTCCAAAGGGCGAGTTGGGCCCCACAGCATCTTGCTTCCAGCTCTTTGGGAAGCTAAGAAACAACTCGCTCTGCACAGTGCTCTTACAGCCTACCGGGAACATCTCTTCCAAAGGCCTGTGAAACGCAGTTTCTTTGCAGGCCTGATCTGGCTGAAGTAGGACTTCTGCTCTGGGTGTGCTACTTTGCCCTAGAGCTGAAAGGCACAACGTGCAGGCTTCTTTCCAAAGGGCGAGTTGGGCCCCACAGCATCTTGCTTCCAGCTCTTTGAGAAGCTAAGAAACAACTCGCTCTGCACAGTGCTCTTACAGCCTAGTGGGAACATCTCTTCCAAAGGCCTGTGAAATGCAGTTTCTTTGCAGGCCTGATCTGGCTGAAGTGGGACTTCTGCTCTGGGTGTGCTACTTTGCCCTAGAGCTGAAAAGCACAACGTGCAGGCTTCTTTCCAAAGGGCGAGTTGGGCCCCACAGCATCTTTCTTCCAGCTCTTTGGGAACCTAAGAAACAACTCGCTCTGCACAGTGCTCTTCCATCCAAGTGAGAACATCTCTTCCAAAGGAATGTGAAACGCAGTTTCTTTGCAGGCCTGATCTGGCTGAAGTAAGTCTTCTGGTCTGGGTGTGCTACTTTGCCCTAGAGCTGAAAGGCGCAACGTGCAGGCTTCTTTCCAAAGGGCGAGTTGGGCCCCACAACATCTTGCTTCCAGCTCTTTGGGAAGCTAAGAAACAACTCGCTCTGCACAGTGCTCTTACAGCCTACTGGGAACATCTCTTCCAAAGGCCTGTGAAACGCAGTTTCTTTGCAGGCCTGATCTGGCTGAAGTAGAACTTCTGCTCTGGGTGTGCTACGTTGCCCTGGAGGTGAAAGGCACAATCCGCAGGCTTCTTTCCAAAGGGCGAGTTGGGCCCCACAGCATCTTCCTTCCAGCTCTTTGGGAAGCTAAGAAACAACTGGCTCTGCAGACCTCTCTTACAGCCAACTGGGAGCATCTCTTGCAAAGGCCTGAGAAATGCAGTTTCTTTGCAGGCCTTATCTCGCTGAGGTAGAACTGCTGCTATGGCATATCCTTCTTTGGCCTAGTGTTGCAAGGCTCAAAGTCCTGCCTTGACTCCTCAAGGGCAGACAGGACCCACAGCGTGGGGCTTCCACCTCTTTAGGCCGCTAAGAAACAACTTGCTCTGCACTGGTGTTTTACAGCCTACAGGGAACGAGTCTTACAAAGGCCTGTGAAACGCAGTTTATTCCCAGCATTGATCTGGCTGAAGTAGAACTTCTGCTCTGCCGGGTCCTACATGGCGCTAGAGCTGCAAGGCACAAAGTCTTGCCTTGTTTCCACAAGGGTAGACAAGTCCCTCAGGTCCAGATTCCAGCTCTTTCGGTAGCTAAGAAACAACTCGCTCTGCACAGTGCTCTTACAGCCTAGTGGGAACATCTCTTCCAAAGGCCTGTGAAACGCAGTTTCTTTGCAGGCCTGATCTGGCTGAAGTAGGACTTCTGCTGTGGGTGTGCTACTTTGCCCTACAGCTGAAAGGCACAACGTGCAGGCTTCTTTCCAAAGGGCGAGTTGGGCCCCACAGCATCTTGCTTCCAGCTCTTTGGGAAGCTAAGAAACAACTCTCTCTGCACAGTGTTCTTACAGCCTAGTGGGAACATCTCTTCCAAAGGCCGGTGAAACGCAGTTTCTTTGCAGGCCTGATCTGGCTGAAGTAGGACTTCTGCTCTGGGTGTGCTACTTTGCCCTAGAGCTGAAAGGCACAACGTGCAGGCTTCTTTCCAAAGGGCGAGTTGGGCCCCACAGCATCTTGCTTCCAGCTCTTTGGGAAGCTAAGAAACAACTCGCTCTGCACAGTGCTCTTACAGCCTACCGGGAACATCTCTTCCAAAGGCCTGTGAAACGCAGTTTCTTTGCAGGCCTGATCTGGCTGAAGTAGGACTTCTGCTCTGGGTGTGCTACTTTGCCCTAGAGCTGAAAGGCACAACGTGCAGGCTTCTTTCCAAAGGGCGAGTTGGGCCCCACAGCATCTTGCTTCCAGCTCTTTGGGAAGCTAAGAAACAACTCGCTCTGCACAGTGGTCTTAAAGCCTAGTGGGAACATCTCTTCCAAAGGCCTGTGAAACGCAGTTTCTTTGCAGGCCTGATCTGGCTGAAGTAGGACTTCTGCTCTGGGTGTGCTACTTTGCCCTAGAGCTGAAAGGCACAACGTGCAGACTTCTTTCCAAAGGGCGAGTTGGGCCCCACAGCATCTTGCTTCCAGCTCTTTGGGAAGCTAAGAAACAACTCGCTCTGCACAGTGCTCTTACAGCCTACCGGGAACATCTCTTCCAAAGGCCTGTGAAACGCAGTTTCTTTGCAGGCCTGATCTGGCTGAAGTAGGACTTCTGCTCTGGGGTGCTACTTTGCCCTAGAGCTGAAAGGCACAACGTGCAGGCTTCTTTCCAAAGGGCGAGTTGGGCCCCACAGCATCTTGCTTCCAGCTCTTTGGGAAGCTAAGAAACAACTCGCTCTGCACAGTGCTCTTACAGCCTAGTGGGAACATCTCTTCCAAAGGCCTGTGAAACGCAGTTTCTTTGCAGGCCTGATCTGGCTGAAGTAGGACTTCTGCTCTGGGTGTGCTACTTTGCCCTAGAGCTGAAAGGCACAACGTGCAGGCTTCTTTCCAAAGGGCGAGTTGGGCCCCACAGCATCTTGCTTCCAGCTCTTTGGGAAGCTAAGAAACAACTCGCTCTGCACAGTGCTCTTACAGCCTACCGGGAACATCTCTTCCAAAGGCCTGTGAAACGCAGTTTCTTTGCAGGCCTGATCCGGCTGAAGTAGGACTTCTGCTCTGGGTGTGCTACTTTGCCCTAGAGCTGAAAGGCACAACGTGCAGGCTTCTTTCCAAAGGGCGAGTTGGGCCCCACAGCATCTTGCTTCCAGCTCTTTGGGAAGCTAAGAAACAACTCGCTCTGCACAGTGCTCTTACAGCCTAGTGGGAACATCTCTTCCAAAGGCCTGGGAAACGCAGTTTCTTTGCAGGCCTGATCTGGCTGAAGTAGGACTTCTGCTCTGGGTGTGCTACGTTGCCCTAGAGCTGAAAGGCACAACGTGCAGGCTTCTTTCCAAAGGGCGAGTTGGGCCCCACAGCATCTTGCTTCCAGCTCTTTGGGAAGCTAAGAAACAACTCGCTCTGCACAGTGCTCTTACAGCCTAGTGGGAACATCTCTTCCAAAGGCCTGTGAAACGCAGTTGCTTTGCAGGCCTGATCTGGCTGAAGTAGGACTTCTGCTCTGGGTGTGCTACTTTGCCCTAGAGCTGAAAGGCACAACGTGCAGGCTTCTTTCCAAAGGGCGAGTTGGGCCCCACAGCATCTTGCTTCCAGCTCTTTGGGAAGCTAAGAAACAACTCGCTCTGCACAGTCTTCTTAAAGCCTAGTGGGAACATCTCTTCCAAAGGCCTGTGAAACGCAGTTTCTTTGCAGGCCTGATCTGGCTGAAGTAGGACTTCTGCTCTGGGTGTGCTACTTTGCCCTAGAGCTGAAAGGCACAACGTGCAGGCTTCTTTCCAAAGGGCGAGTTGGGCCCCACAGCATCTTGCTTCCAGCTCTTTGGGAAGCTAAGAAACAACTCGCTCTGCACAGTCTTCTTAAAGCCTAGTGGGAACATCTCTTCCAAAGGCCTGTGAAACGCAGTTTCTTTGCAGGCCTGATCTGGCTGAAGTAGGACTTCTGCTCTGGGTGTGCTACTTTGCCCTAGAGCTGAAAGGCACAACGTGCAGGCTTCTTTCCAAAGGGCGAGTTGGGCCCCACAGCATCTTGCTTCCAGCTCTTTGGGAAGCTAAGAAACAACTCGCTCTGCACAGTGCTCTTACAGCCTACCGGGAACATCTCTTCCAAAGGCCTGTGAAACGCAGTTTCTTTGCAGGCCTGATCCGGCTGAAGTAGGACTTCTGCTCTGGGTGTGCTACTTTGCCCTAGAGCTGAAAGGCACAACGTGCAGGCTTCTTTCCAAAGGGCGAGTTGGGCCCCACAGCATCTTGCTTCCAGCTCTTTGGGAAGCTAAGAAACAACTCGCTCTGCACAGTGCTCTTACAGCCTACCGGGAACATCTCTTCCAAAGGCCTGTGAAACGCAGTTTCTTTGCAGGCCTGATCTGGCTGAAGTAGGACTTCTGCTCTGGGTGTGCTACTTTGCCCTGGAGCTGAAAGGCACAACGTGCAGGCTTCTTTCCAAAGGGCGAGTTGGGCCCCACAGCATCTTGCTTCCAGCTCTTGGGAAGCTAAGAAACAACTCGCTCTGCACAGTGCTCTTACAGCCTACCGGGAACATCTCTTCCAAAGGCCTGTGAAACGCAGTTTCTTTGCAGGCCTGATCTGGCTGAAGTAGGACTTCTGCTCTGGGTGTGCTACTTTGCCCTAGAGCTGAAAGGCACAACGTGCAGACTTCTTTCCAAAGGGCGAGTTGGGCCCCACAGCATCTTGCTTCCAGCTCTTTGGGAAGCTAAGAAACAACTCGCTCTGAACAGTGCTCTTACAGCCTACCGGGAACATCTCTTCCAAAGGCCTGTGAAACGCAGTTTCTTTGCAGGCCTGATCTGGCTGAAGTAGGACTTCTGCTCTGGGGTGCTACTTTGCCCTAGAGCTGAAAGGCACAACGTGCAGGCTTCTTTCCAAAGGGCGAGTTGGGCCCCACAGCATCTTGCTTCCAGCTCTTTGGGAAGCTAAGAAACAACTCGCTCTGCACAGTGCTCTTACAGCCTAGTGGGAACATCTCTTCCAAAGGCCTGTGAAACGCAGTTTCTTTGCAGGCCTGATCTGGCTGAAGTAGGACTTCTGCTCTGGGTGTGCTACTTTGCCCTGGAGCTGAAAGGCACAACGTGCAGGCTTCTTTCCAAAGGGCGAGTTGGGCCCCACAGCATCTTGCTTCCAGCTCTTTGGGAAGCTAAGAAACAACTCGCTCTGCACAGTGCTCTTACAGCCTAGTGGGAACATCTCTTCCAAAGGCCTGGGAAACGCAGTTTCTTTGCAGGCCTGATCTGGCTGAAGTAGGACTTCTGCTCTGGGTGTGCTACTTTGCCCTAGAGCTGAAAGGCACAACGTGCAGGCTTCTTTCCAAAGGGCGAGTTGGGCCCCACAGCATCTTGCTTCCAGCTCTTTGGGAAGCTAAGAAACAACTCGCTCTGCACAGTCTTCTTAAAGCCTAGTGGGAACATCACTTCCAAAGGCCTGTGAAACGCAGTTTCTTTGCAGGCCTGATCTGGCTGAAGTAGGACTTCTGCTCTGGGTGTGCTACTTTGCCCTAGAGCTGAAAGGCACAACGTGCAGGCTTCTTTCCAAAGGGCGAGTTGGGCCCCACAGCATCTTGCTTCCAGCTCTTTGGGAAGCTAAGAAACAACTCGCTCTGCACAGTGCTCTTACAGCCTACCGGGAACATCTCTTCCAAAGGCCTGTGAAACGCAGTTTCTTTGCAGGCCTGATCCGGCTGAAGTAGGACTTCTGCTCTGGGTGTGCTACTTTGCCCTAGAGCTGAAAGGCACAACGTGCAGGCTTCTTTCCAAAGGGCGAGTTGGGCCCCACAGCATCTTGCTTCCAGCTCTTTGGGAAGCTAAGAAACAACTCGCTCTGCACAGTGCTCTTACAGCCTACCGGGAACATCTCTTCCAAAGGCCTGTGAAACGCAGTTTCTTTGCAGGCCTGATCTGGCTGAAGTAGGACTTCTGCTGTGGGTGTGCTACTTTGCCCTACAGCTGAAAGGCACAACGTGCAGGCTTCTTTCCAAAGGGCGAGTTGGGCCCCACAGCATCTTGCTTCCAGCTCTTTGGGAAGCTAAGAAACAACTCTCTCTGCACAGTGTTCTTACAGCCTAGTGGGAACATCTCTTCCAAAGGCCGGTGAAACGCAGTTTCTTTGCAGGCCTGATCTGGCTGAAGTAGGACTTCTGCTCTGGGTGTGCTACTTTGCCCTAGAGCTGAAAGGCACAACGTGCAGGCTTCTTTCCAAAGGGCGAGTTGGGCCCCACAGCATCTTGCTTCCAGCTCTTTGGGAAGCTAAGAAACAACTCGCTCTGCACAGTGCTCTTACAGCCTACCGGGAACATCTCTTCCAAAGGCCTGTGAAACGCAGTTTCTTTGCAGGCCTGATCTGGCTGAAGTAGGACTTCTGCTCTGGGTGTGCTACTTTGCCCTAGAGCTGAAAGGCACAACGTGCAGGCTTCTTTACAAAGGGCGAGTTGGGCCCCACAGCATCTTGCTTCCAGCTCTTTGGGAAGCTAAGAAACAACTCGCTCTGCACAGTGCTCTTACAGCCTACCGGGAACATCTCTTCCAAAGGCCTTTGAAACGCAGTTTCTTTGCAGGCCTGATCTGGCTGAAGTAGGACTTCTGCTCTGGGTGTGCTACTTTGCCCTAGAGCTGAAAGGCACAACGTGCAGGCTTCTTTCCAAAGGGCCAGTTGGGCCCCACAGCATCTTGCTTCCAGCTCTTTGGGAAGCTAAGAAACAACTCGCTCTGCACAGTGTTCTTACAGCCTAGTGGGAACATCTCTTCCAAAGGCCGGTGAAACGCAGTTTCTTTGCAGGCCTGATCTGGCTGAAGTAGGACTTCTGCTCTGGGTGTGCTACTTTGCCCTAGAGCTGAAAGGCACAACGTGCAGGCTTCTTTCCAAAGGGCGAGTTGGGCCCCACAGCATCTTGCTTCCAGCTCTTTGGGAAGCTAAGAAACAACTCGCTCTGCAGAGTGCTCTTACAGCCTACCGGGAACATCTCTTCCAAAGGCCTGTGAAACGCAGTTTGGTTGCAGGCCTGATCTGGCTGAAGTAGGACTTCTGCTCTGTGTGTGCTACTTTGCCCTAGAGCTGAAAGGCACAACGTGCAGGCTTCTTTCCAAAGGGCGAGTTGGGCCCCACAGCATCTTGCTTCCAGCTCTTTGGGAAGCTAAGAAACAACTCGCTCTGCACAGTGCTCTTACAGCCTACCGGGAACATCTCTTCCAAAGGCCTTTGAAACGCAGTTTCTTTGCAGGCCTTATCTGGCTGAAGTAGGACTTCTGCTCTGGGTGTGCTACTTTGCCCTAGAGCTGAAAGGCACAACGTGCAGGCTTCTTTCCAAAGGGCGAGTTGGGCCCCACAGCATCTTGCTTCCAGCTCTTTGGGAAGCTAAGAAACAACTCGCTCTGCACAGTGCTCTTACAGCCTACCGGGAACATCTCTTCCAAAGGCCTGTGAAACGCAGTTTCTTTGCAGGCCTGATCTGGCTGAAGTAGGACTTCTGCTCTGGGTGTGCTACTTTGCCCTAGAGCTGAAAGGCACAACGTGCAGGCTTCTTTCCAAAGGGCGAGTTGGGCCCCACAGCATCTTGCTTCCAGCTCTTTGGGAAGCTAAGAAACAACTCGCTCTGCACAGTGCTCTTACAGCCTAGTGGGAACATCTCTTCCAAAGGCCTGGGAAACGCAGTTGCTTTGCAGGCCTGATCTGGCTGAAGTAGGACTTCTGCTCTGGGTGTGCTACTTTGCCCTAGAGCTGAAAGGCACAACGTGCAGGCTTCTTTCCAAAGGGCGAGTTGGGCCCCACAGCATCTTGCTTCCAGCTCTTTGGGAAGCTAAGAAACAACTCGCTCTGCACAGTCTTCTTAAAGCCTAGTGGGAACATCTCTTCCAAAGGCCTGTGAAACGCAGTTTCTTTGCAGGCCTGATCTGGCTGAAGTAGGACTTCTGCTCTGGGTGTGCTACTTTGCCCTAGAGCTGAAAGGCACAACGTGCAGGCTTCTTTCCAAAGGGCGAGTTGGGCCCCACAGCATCTTGCTTCCAGCTCTTTGGGAAGCTAAGAAACAACTCGCTCTGCACAGTGCTCTTACAGCCTACCGGGAACATCTCTTCCAAAGGCCTGTGAAACGCAGTTTCTTTGCAGGCCTGATCCGGCTGAAGTAGGACTTCTGCTCTGGGTGTGCTACTTTGCCCTAGAGCTGAAAGGCACAACGTGCAGGCTTCTTTCCAAAGGGCGAGTTGGGCCCCACAGCATCTTGCTTCCAGCTCTTTGGGAAGCTAAGAAACAACTCGCTCTGCACAGTGCTCTTACAGCCTACCGGGAACATCTCTTCCAAAGGCCTGTGAAACGCAGTTTCTTTGCAGGCCTGATCTGGCTGAAGTAGGACTTCTGCTCTGGGTGTGCTACTTTGCCCTGGAGCTGAAAGGCACAACGTGCAGGCTTCTTTCCAAAGGGCGAGTTGGGCCCCACAGCATCTTGCTTCCAGCTCTTGGGAAGCTGAGAAACAACTCGCTCTGCACAGTGCTCTTACAGCCTACCGGGAACATCTCTTCCAAAGGCCTGTGAAACGCAGTTTCTTTGCAGGCCTGATCTGGCTGAAGTAGGACTTCTGCTCTGGGTGTGCTACTTTGCCCTAGAGCTGAAAGGCACAACGTGCAGACTTCTTTCCAAAGGGCGAGTTGGGCCCCACAGCATCTTGCTTCCAGCTCTTTGGGAAGCTAAGAAACAACTCGCTCTGAACAGTGCTCTTACAGCCTACCGGGAACATCTCTTCCAAAGGCCTGTGAAACGCAGTTTCTTTGCAGGCCTGATCTGGCTGAAGTAGGACTTCTGCTCTGGGTGTGCTACTTTGCCCTAGAGCTGAAAGGCACAACGTGCAGGCTTCTTTCCAAAGGGCGAGTTGGGCCCCACAGCATCTTGCTTCCAGCTCTTTGGGAAGCTAAGAAACAACTCGCTCTGCACAGTGCTCTTACAGCCTAGTGGGAACATCTCTTCCAAAGGCCTGGGAAACGCAGTTTCTTTGCAGGTCTGATCTCGCTGAAGTAGGACTTCTGCTCTGGGTGTGCTACTTTGCCCTAGAGCTGAAAGGCACAACGTGCAGGCTTCTTTCCAAAGGGCGAGTTGGGCCCCACAGCATCTTGCTTCCAGCTCTTTGGGAAGCTATGAAACAACTCGCTCTGCACAGTGCTCTTACAGCCTAGTGGGAACATCTCTTCCAAAGGCCTGTGAAACGCAGTTGCTTTGCAGGCCTGATCTGGCTGAAGTAGGACTTCTGCTCTGGGTGTGCTACATTGCCCTAGAGCTGAAAGGCACAACGTGCAGGCTTCTTTCCAAAGGGCGAGTTGGGCCCCACAGCATCTTGCTTCCAGCTCTTTGGGAAGCTAAGAAATAACTCGCTCTGCACAGCGCTCTTAGAGCCTAGAGGGAACATCTCTTCCAAAGGCCTGTGAAACGCAGTTTCTTTGCAGGCCTGATCTGGCTGAAGTAGGACTTCTGCTCTGGGTGTGCTACATTGCCCTAGAGCTGAAAGGCACAACGTGCAGTCTTCTTTCCAAAGGGCGAGTTGGGCCCCACAGCATCTTGCTTCCAGCTCTTTGGGAAGCTAAGAAACAACTCGCTCTGCACAGTGCTCTTACAGCCTACCGGGAACATCTCTTCCAAAGGCCTGTGAAACGCAGTTTCTTTGCAGGCCTGATCTGGCTGAAGTAGGACTTCTGCTCTGGGTGTGCTACATTGCCCTAGAGCTGAAAGGCACAACGTGCAGGCTTCTTTCCAAAGGGCCAGTTGGGCCCCACAGCATCTTGCTTCCAGCTCTTTGGGAAGCTAAGAAACAACTCGCTCTGCACAGTGCTCTTACAGCCTAGTGGGAACATCTCTTCCAAAGGCCTGGGAAACGCAGTTTCTTTGCAGGTCTGATCTGGCTGAAGTAGGACTTCTGCTCTGGGTGTGCTACTTTGCCCTAGAGCTGAAAGGCACAACGTGCAGGCTTCTTTCCAAAGGGCGAGTTGGGCCCCACAGCATCTTGCTTCCAGCTCTTTGGGAAGCTAAGAAACAACTCGCTCTGCACAGTCTTCTTAAAGCCTAGTGGGAACATCTCTTCCAAAGGCCTGTGAAACGCAGTTTCTTTGCAGGCCTGATCTGGCTGAAGTAGGAC
Organism: Equus caballus; assembly: GCF_041296265.1. NCBI lineage: Eukaryota > Metazoa > Chordata > Mammalia > Perissodactyla > Equidae > Equus > Equus caballus. The sequence goes on from NC_091712.1 coordinate 2,098,905, forward strand.
TTCTGCTCTGGGTGTGCTACTTTGCCCTAGAGCTGAAAGGCACAACGTGCAGTCTTCTTTCCAAAGGGCGAGTTGGGCCCCACAGCATCTTGCTTCCAGCTCTTTGGGAAGCTAAGAAACAACTCGCTCTGCACAGTGCTCTTACAGCCTACCGGGAACATCTCTTCCAAAGGCCTGTGAAACGCAGTTTCTTTGCAGGCCTGATCCGGCTGAAGTAGGACTTCTGCTCTGGGTGTGCTACTTTGCCCTAGAGCTGAAAGGCACAACGTGCAGGCTTCTTTCCAAAGGGCGAGTTGGGCCCCACAGCATCTTGCTTCCAGCTCTTTGGGAAGCTAAGAAACAACTCGCTCTGCACAGTGCTCTTACAGCCTACCGGGAACATCTCTTCCAAAGGCCTGTGAAACGCAGTTTCTTTGCAGGCCTGATCTGGCTGAAGTAGGACTTCTGCTCTGGGTGTGCTACTTTGCCCTGGAGCTGAAAGGCACAACGTGCAGTCTTCTTTCCAAAGGGCGAGTTGGGCCCCACAGCATCTTGCTTCCAGCTCTTGGGAAGCTAAGAAACAACTCGCTCTGCACAGTGCTCTTACAGCCTACCGGGAACATCTCTTCCAAAGGCCTGTGAAACGCAGTTTCTTTGCAGGCCTGATCTGGCTGAAGTAGGACTTCTGCTCTGGGTGTGCTACTTTGCCCTAGAGCTGAAAGGCACAACGTGCAGACTTCTTTCCAAAGGGCGAGTTGGGCCCCACAGCATCTTGCTTCCAGCTCTTTGGGAAGCTAAGAAACAACTCGCTCTGAAGAGTGCTCTTACAGCCTACCGGGAACATCTCTTCCAAAGGCCTGTGAAACGCAGTTTCTTTGCAGGCCTGATCTGGCTGAAGTAGGACTTCTGCTCTGGGGTGCTACTTTGCCCTAGAGCTGAAAGGCACAACGTGCAGGCTTCTTTCCAAAGGGCGAGTTGGGCCCCACAGCATCTTGCTTCCAGCTCTTTGGGAAGCTAAGAAACAACTCGCTCTGCACAGTGCTCTTACAGCCTAGTGGGAACATCTCTTCCAAAGGCCTGTGAAACGCAGTTTCTTTGCAGGCCTGATCTGGCTGAAGTAGGACTTCTGCTCTGGGTGTGCTACTTTGCCCTGGAGCTGAAAGGCACAACGTGCAGGCTTCTTTCCAAAGGGCGAGTTGGGCCCCACAGCATCTTGCTTCCAGCTCTTTGGGAAGCTAAGAAACAACTCGCTCTGCACAGTGCTCTTACAGCCTAGTGGGAACATCTCTTCCAAAGGCCTGGGAAACGCAGTTTCTTTGCAGGTCTGATCTGGCTGAAGTAGGACTTCTGCTCTGGGTGTGCTACTTTGCCCTAGAGCTGAAAGGCACAACGTGCAGGCTTCTTTCCAAAGGGCGAGTTGGGCCCCACAGCATCTTGCTTCCAGCTCTTTGGGAAGCTAAGAAACAACTCGCTCTGCACAGTGCTCTTACAGCCTAGTGGGAACATCTCTTCCAAAGGCCTGTGAAACGCAGTTTCTTTGCAGGCCTGATCTGGCTGAAGTAGGACTTCTGCTCTGGGTGTGCTACTTTGCCCTAGAGCTGAAAGGCACAACGTGCAGGCTTCTTTCCAAAGGGCGAGTTGGGCCCCACAGCATCTTGCTTCCAGCTCTTTGGGAAGCTAAGAAACAACTCGCTCTGCACAGTGCTCTTACAGCCTACCGGGAACATCTCTTCCAAAGGCCTGTGAAACGCAGTTTCTTTGCAGGCCTGATCCGGCTGAAGTAGGACTTCTGCTCTGGGTGTGCTACTTTGCCCTAGAGCTGAAAGGCACAACGTGCAGGCTTCTTTCCAAAGGGCGAGTTGGGCCCCACAGCATCTTGCTTCCAGCTCTTTGGGAAGCTAAGAAACAACTCGCTCTGCACAGTGCTCTTACAGCCTACCGGGAACATCTCTTCCAAAGGCCTGTGAAACGCAGTTTCTTTGCAGGCCTGATCTGGCTGAAGTAGGACTTCTGCTGTGGGTGTGCTACTTTGCCCTACAGCTGAAAGGCACAACGTGCAGGCTTCTTTCCAAAGGGCGAGTTGGGCCCCACAGCATCTTGCTTCCAGCTCTTTGGGAAGCTAAGAAACAACTCTCTCTGCACAGTGTTCTTACAGCCTAGTGGGAACATCTCTTCCAAAGGCCGGTGAAACGCAGTTTCTTTGCAGGCCTGATCTGGCTGAAGTAGGACTTCTGCTCTGGGTGTGCTACTTTGCCCTAGAGCTGAAAGGCACAACGTGCAGGCTTCTTTCCAAAGGGCGAGTTGGGCCCCACAGCATCTTGCTTCCAGCTCTTTGGGAAGCTAAGAAACAACTCGCTCTGCACAGTGCTCTTACAGCCTACCGGGAACATCTCTTCCAAAGGCCTGTGAAACGCAGTTTCTTTGCAGGCCTGATCTGGCTGAAGTAGGACTTCTGCTCTGGGTGTGCTACTTTGCCCTAGAGCTGAAAGGCACAACGTGCAGACTTCTTTCCAAAGGGCGAGTTGGGCCCCACAGCATCTTGCTTCCAGCTCTTTGGGAAGCTAAGAAACAACTCGCTCTGCACAGTGCTCTTACAGCCTACCGGGAACATCTCTTCCAAAGGCCTGTGAAACGCAGTTTCTTTGCAGGCCTGATCTGGCTGAAGTAGGACTTCTGCTCTGGGGTGCTACTTTGCCCTAGAGCTGAAAGGCACAACGTGCAGGCTTCTTTCCAAAGGGCGAGTTGGGCCCCACAGCATCTTGCTTCCAGCTCTTTGGGAAGCTAAGAAACAACTCGCTCTGCACAGTGCTCTTACAGCCTAGTGGGAACATCTCTTCCAAAGGCCTGTGAAACGCAGTTTCTTTGCAGGCCTGATCTGGCTGAAGTAGGACTTCTGCTCTGGGTGTGCTACTTTGCCCTAGAGCTGAAAGGCACAACGTGCAGGCTTCTTTCCAAAGGGCGAGTTGGGCCCCACAGCATCTTGCTTCCAGCTCTTTGGGAAGCTAAGAAACAACTCGCTCTGCACAGTGCTCTTACAGCCTACCGGGAACATCTCTTCCAAAGGCCTGTGAAACGCAGTTTCTTTGCAGGCCTGATCCGGCTGAAGTAGGACTTCTGCTCTGGGTGTGCTACTTTGCCCTAGAGCTGAAAGGCACAACGTGCAGGCTTCTTTCCAAAGGGCGAGTTGGGCCCCACAGCATCTTGCTTCCAGCTCTTTGGGAAGCTAAGAAACAACTCGCTCTGCACAGTGCTCTTACAGCCTAGTGGGAACATCTCTTCCAAAGGCCTGGGAAACGCAGTTTCTTTGCAGGCCTGATCTGGCTGAAGTAGGACTTCTGCTCTGGGTGTGCTACGTTGCCCTAGAGCTGAAAGGCACAACGTGCAGGCTTCTTTCCAAAGGGCGAGTTGGGCCCCACAGCATCTTGCTTCCAGCTCTTTGGGAAGCTAAGAAACAACTCGCTCTGCACAGTGCTCTTACAGCCTAGTGGGAACATCTCTTCCAAAGGCCTGTGAAACGCAGTTGCTTTGCAGGCCTGATCTGGCTGAAGTAGGACTTCTGCTCTGGGTGTGCTACTTTGCCCTAGAGCTGAAAGGCACAACGTGCAGGCTTCTTTCCAAAGGGCGAGTTGGGCCCCACAGCATCTTGCTTCCAGCTCTTTGGGAAGCTAAGAAACAACTCGCTCTGCACAGTCTTCTTAAAGCCTAGTGGGAACATCTCTTCCAAAGGCCTGTGAAACGCAGTTTCTTTGCAGGCCTGATCTGGCTGAAGTAGGACTTCTGCTCTGGGTGTGCTACTTTGCCCTAGAGCTGAAAGGCACAACGTGCAGGCTTCTTTCCAAAGGGCGAGTTGGGCCCCACAGCATCTTGCTTCCAGCTCTTTGGGAAGCTAAGAAACAACTCGCTCTGCACAGTCTTCTTAAAGCCTAGTGGGAACATCTCTTCCAAAGGCCTGTGAAACGCAGTTTCTTTGCAGGCCTGATCTGGCTGAAGTAGGACTTCTGCTCTGGGTGTGCTACTTTGCCCTAGAGCTGAAAGGCACAACGTGCAGGCTTCTTTCCAAAGGGCGAGTTGGGCCCCACAGCATCTTGCTTCCAGCTCTTTGGGAAGCTAAGAAACAACTCGCTCTGCACAGTGCTCTTACAGCCTACCGGGAACATCTCTTCCAAAGGCCTGTGAAACGCAGTTTCTTTGCAGGCCTGATCCGGCTGAAGTAGGACTTCTGCTCTGGGTGTGCTACTTTGCCCTAGAGCTGAAAGGCACAACGTGCAGGCTTCTTTCCAAAGGGCGAGTTGGGCCCCACAGCATCTTGCTTCCAGCTCTTTGGGAAGCTAAGAAACAACTCGCTCTGCACAGTGCTCTTACAGCCTACCGGGAACATCTCTTCCAAAGGCCTGTGAAACGCAGTTTCTTTGCAGGCCTGATCTGGCTGAAGTAGGACTTCTGCTCTGGGTGTGCTACTTTGCCCTGGAGCTGAAAGGCACAACGTGCAGGCTTCTTTCCAAAGGGCGAGTTGGGCCCCACAGCATCTTGCTTCCAGCTCTTGGGAAGCTAAGAAACAACTCGCTCTGCACAGTGCTCTTACAGCCTACCGGGAACATCTCTTCCAAAGGCCTGTGAAACGCAGTTTCTTTGCAGGCCTGATCTGGCTGAAGTAGGACTTCTGCTCTGGGTGTGCTACTTTGCCCTAGAGCTGAAAGGCACAACGTGCAGACTTCTTTCCAAAGGGCGAGTTGGGCCCCACAGCATCTTGCTTCCAGCTCTTTGGGAAGCTAAGAAACAACTCGCTCTGAACAGTGCTCTTACAGCCTACCGGGAACATCTCTTCCAAAGGCCTGTGAAACGCAGTTTCTTTGCAGGCCTGATCTGGCTGAAGTAGGACTTCTGCTCTGGGGTGCTACTTTGCCCTAGAGCTGAAAGGCACAACGTGCAGGCTTCTTTCCAAAGGGCGAGTTGGGCCCCACAGCATCTTGCTTCCAGCTCTTTGGGAAGCTAAGAAACAACTCGCTCTGCACAGTGCTCTTACAGCCTAGTGGGAACATCTCTTCCAAAGGCCTGTGAAACGCAGTTTCTTTGCAGGCCTGATCTGGCTGAAGTAGGACTTCTGCTCTGGGTGTGCTACTTTGCCCTGGAGCTGAAAGGCACAACGTGCAGGCTTCTTTCCAAAGGGCGAGTTGGGCCCCACAGCATCTTGCTTCCAGCTCTTTGGGAAGCTAAGAAACAACTCGCTCTGCACAGTGCTCTTACAGCCTAGTGGGAACATCTCTTCCAAAGGCCTGGGAAACGCAGTTTCTTTGCAGGTCTGATCTGGCTGAAGTAGGACTTCTGCTCTGGGTGTGCTACTTTGCCCTAGAGCTGAAAGGCACAACGTGCAGGCTTCTTTCCAAAGGGCGAGTTGGGCCCCACAGCATCTTGCTTCCAGCTCTTTGGGAAGCTAAGAAACAACTCGCTCTGCACAGTCTTCTTAAAGCCTAGTGGGAACATCACTTCCAAAGGCCTGTGAAACGCAGTTTCTTTGCAGGCCTGATCTGGCTGAAGTAGGACTTCTGCTCTGGGTGTGCTACTTTGCCCTAGAGCTGAAAGGCACAACGTGCAGGCTTCTTTCCAAAGGGCGAGTTGGGCCCCACAGCATCTTGCTTCCAGCTCTTTGGGAAGCTAAGAAACAACTCGCTCTGCACAGTGCTCTTACAGCCTACCGGGAACATCTCTTCCAAAGGCCTGTGAAACGCAGTTTCTTTGCAGGCCTGATCCGGCTGAAGTAGGACTTCTGCTCTGGGTGTGCTACTTTGCCCTAGAGCTGAAAGGCACAACGTGCAGGCTTCTTTCCAAAGGGCGAGTTGGGCCCCACAGCATCTTGCTTCCAGCTCTTTGGGAAGCTAAGAAACAACTCGCTCTGCACAGTGCTCTTACAGCCTACCGGGAACATCTCTTCCAAAGGCCTGTGAAACGCAGTTTCTTTGCAGGCCTGATCTGGCTGAAGTAGGACTTCTGCTGTGGGTGTGCTACTTTGCCCTACAGCTGAAAGGCACAACGTGCAGGCTTCTTTCCAAAGGGCGAGTTGGGCCCCACAGCATCTTGCTTCCAGCTCTTTGGGAAGCTAAGAAACAACTCTCTCTGCACAGTGTTCTTACAGCCTAGTGGGAACATCTCTTCCAAAGGCCGGTGAAACGCAGTTTCTTTGCAGGCCTGATCTGGCTGAAGTAGGACTTCTGCTCTGGGTGTGCTACTTTGCCCTAGAGCTGAAAGGCACAACGTGCAGGCTTCTTTCCAAAGGGCGAGTTGGGCCCCACAGCATCTTGCTTCCAGCTCTTTGGGAAGCTAAGAAACAACTCGCTCTGCACAGTGCTCTTACAGCCTACCGGGAACATCTCTTCCAAAGGCCTGTGAAACGCAGTTTCTTTGCAGGCCTGATCTGGCTGAAGTAGGACTTCTGCTCTGGGTGTGCTACTTTGCCCTAGAGCTGAAAGGCACAACGTGCAGGCTTCTTTCCAAAGGGCGAGTTGGGCCCCACAGCATCTTGCTTCCAGCTCTTTGGGAAGCTAAGAAACAACTCGCTCTGCACAGTGCTCTTACAGCCTACCGGGAACATCTCTTCCAAAGGCCTTTGAAACGCAGTTTCTTTGCAGGCCTGATCTGGCTGAAGTAGGACTTCTGCTCTGGGTGTGCTACTTTGCCCTAGAGCTGAAAGGCACAACGTGCAGGCTTCTTTCCAAAGGGCCAGTTGGGCCCCACAGCATCTTGCTTCCAGCTCTTTGGGAAGCTAAGAAACAACTCGCTCTGCACAGTGTTCTTACAGCCTAGTGGGAACATCTCTTCCAAAGGCCGGTGAAACGCAGTTTCTTTGCAGGCCTGATCTGGCTGAAGTAGGACTTCTGCTCTGGGTGTGCTACTTTGCCCTAGAGCTGAAAGGCACAACGTGCAGGCTTCTTTCCAAAGGGCGAGTTGGGCCCCACAGCATCTTGCTTCCAGCTCTTTGGGAAGCTAAGAAACAACTCGCTCTGCAGAGTGCTCTTACAGCCTACCGGGAACATCTCTTCCAAAGGCCTGTGAAACGCAGTTTGGTTGCAGGCCTGATCTGGCTGAAGTAGGACTTCTGCTCTGTGTGTGCTACTTTGCCCTAGAGCTGAAAGGCACAACGTGCAGGCTTCTTTCCAAAGGGCGAGTTGGGCCCCACAGCATCTTGCTTCCAGCTCTTTGGGAAGCTAAGAAACAACTCGCTCTGCACAGTGCTCTTACAGCCTACCGGGAACATCTCTTCCAAAGGCCTTTGAAACGCAGTTTCTTTGCAGGCCTTATCTGGCTGAAGTAGGACTTCTGCTCTGGGTGTGCTACTTTGCCCTAGAGCTGAAAGGCACAACGTGCAGGCTTCTTTCCAAAGGGCGAGTTGGGCCCCACAGCATCTTGCTTCCAGCTCTTTGGGAAGCTAAGAAACAACTCGCTCTGCACAGTGCTCTTACAGCCTACCGGGAACATCTCTTCCAAAGGCCTGTGAAACGCAGTTTCTTTGCAGGCCTGATCTGGCTGAAGTAGGACTTCTGCTCTGGGTGTGCTACTTTGCCCTAGAGCTGAAAGGCACAACGTGCAGGCTTCTTTCCAAAGGGCCAGTTGGGCCCCACAGCATCTTGCTTCCAGCTCTTTGGGAAGCTAAGAAACAACTCGCTCTGCACAGTGCTCTTACAGCCTAGTGGGAACATCTCTTCCAAAGGCCTGGGAAACGCAGTTTCTTTGCAGGTCTGATCTGGCTGAAGTAGGACTTCTGCTCTGGGTGTGCTACTTTGCCCTAGAGCTGAAAGGCACAACGTGCAGGCTTCTTTCCAAAGGGCGAGTTGGGCCCCACAGCATCTTGCTTCCAGCTCTTTGGGAAGCTAAGAAACAACTCGCTCTGCACAGTCTTCTTAAAGCCTAGTGGGAACATCTCTTCCAAAGGCCTGTGAAACGCAGTTTCTTTGCAGGCCTGATCTGGCTGAAGTAGGACTTCTGCTCTGGGTGTGCTACTTTGCCCTAGAGCTGAAAGGCACAACGTGCAGGCTTCTTTCCAAAGGGCGAGTTGGGCCCCACAGCATCTTGCTTCCAGCTCTTTGGGAAGCTAAGAAACAACTCGCTCTGCACAGTGCTCTTACAGCCTACCGGGAACATCTCTTCCAAAGGCCTGTGAAACGCAGTTTCTTTGCAGGCCTGATCCGGCTGAAGTAGGACTTCTGCTCTGGGTGTGCTACTTTGCCCTAGAGCTGAAAGGCACAACGTGCAGGCTTCTTTCCAAAGGGCGAGTTGGGCCCCACAGCATCTTGCTTCCAGCTCTTTGGGAAGCTAAGAAACAACTCGCTCTGCACAGTGCTCTTACAGCCTACCGGGAACATCTCTTCCAAAGGCCTGTGAAACGCAGTTTCTTTGCAGGCCTGATCTGGCTGAAGTAGGACTTCTGCTCTGGGTGTGCTACTTTGCCCTGGAGCTGAAAGGCACAACGTGCAGGCTTCTTTCCAAAGGGCGAGTTGGGCCCCACAGCATCTTGCTTCCAGCTCTTGGGAAGCTAAGAAACAACTCGCTCTGCACAGTGCTCTTACAGCCTACCGGGAACATCTCTTCCAAAGGCCTGTGAAACGCAGTTTCTTTGCAGGCCTGATCTGGCTGAAGTAGGACTTCTGCTCTGGGTGTGCTACTTTGCCCTAGAGCTGAAAGGCACAACGTGCAGACTTCTTTCCAAAGGGCGAGTTGGGCCCCACAGCATCTTGCTTCCAGCTCTTTGGGAAGCTAAGAAACAACTCGCTCTGAACAGTGCTCTTACAGCCTACCGGGAACATCTCTTCCAAAGGCCTGTGAAACGCAGTTTCTTTGCAGGCCTGATCTGGCTGAAGTAGGACTTCTGCTCTGGGTGTGCTACTTTGCCCTAGAGCTGAAAGGCACAACGTGCAGGCTTCTTTCCAAAGGGCGAGTTGGGCCCCACAGCATCTTGCTTCCAGCTCTTTGGGAAGCTAAGAAACAACTCGCTCTGCACAGTGCTCTTACAGCCTACCGGGAACATCTCTTCCAAAGGCCTGGGAAACGCAGTTTCTTTGCAGGTCTGATCTCGCTGAAGTAGGACTTCTGCTCTGGGTGTGCTACTTTGCCCTAGAGCTGAAAGGCACAACGTGCAGGCTTCTTTCCAAAGGGCGAGTTGGGCCCCACAGCATCTTGCTTCCAGCTCTTTGGGAAGCTAAGAAACAACTCGCTCTGCACAGTGCTCTTACAGCCTAGTGGGAACATCTCTTCCAAAGGCCTGTGAAACGCAGTTGCTTTGCAGGCCTGATCTGGCTGAAGTAGGACTTCTGCTCTGGGTGTGCTACTTTGCCCTAGAGCTGAAAGGCACAACGTGCAGGCTTCTTTCCAAAGGGCGAGTTGGGCCCCACAGCATCTTGCTTCCAGCTCTTTGGGAAGCTAAGAAACAACTCGCTCTGCACAGTGCTCTTAGAGCCTAGTGGGAACATCTCTTCCAAAGGCCTGTGAAACGCAGTTTCTTTGCAGGCCTGATCTGGCTGAAGTAGGACTTCTGCTCTGGGTGTGCTACTTTGCCCTAGAGCTGAAAGGCACAACGTGCAGTCTTCTTTCCAAAGGGCGAGTTGGGCCCCACAGCATCTTGCTTCCAGCTCTTTGGGAAGCTAAGAAACAACTCGCTCTGCACAGTGCTCTTACAGCCTACCGGGAACATCTCTTCCAAAGGCCTGTGAAACGCAGTTTCTTTGCAGGCCTGATCTGGCTGAAGTAGGACTTCTGCTCTGGGTGTGCTACTTTGCCCTAGAGCTGAAAGGCACAACGTGCAGGCTTCTTTCCAAAGGGCCAGTTGGGCCCCACAGCATCTTGCTTCCAGCTCTTTGGGAAGCTAAGAAACAACTCGCTCTGCACAGTGCTCTTACAGCCTAGTGGGAACATCTCTTCCAAAGGCCTGGGAAACGCAGTTTCTTTGCAGGTCTGATCTGGCTGAAGTAGGACTTCTGCTCTGGGTGTGCTACTTTGCCCTAGAGCTGAAAGGCACAACGTGCAGGCTTCTTTCCAAAGGGCGAGTTGGGCCCCACAGCATCTTGCTTCCAGCTCTTTGGGAAGCTAAGAAACAACTCGCTCTGCACAGTCTTCTTAAAGCCTAGTGGGAACATCTCTTCCAAAGGCCTGTGAAACGCAGTTTCTTTGCAGGCCTGATCCGGCTGAAGTAGGACTTCTGCTCTGGGTGTGCTACTTTGCCCTAGAGCTGAAAGGCACAACGTGCAGTCTTCTTTCCAAAGGGCGAGTTGGGCCCCACAGCATCTTGCTTCCAGCTCTTTGGGAAGCTAAGAAACAACTCGCTCTGCACAGTGCTCTTACAGCCTACCGGGAACATCTCTTCCAAAGGCCTGTGAAACGCAGTTTCTTTGCAGGCCTGATCCGGCTGAAGTAGGACTTCTGCTCTGGGTGTGCTACTTTGCCCTAGAGCTGAAAGGCACAACGTGCAGGCTTCTTTCCAAAGGGCGAGTTGGGCCCCACAGCATCTTGCTTCCAGCTCTTTGGGAAGCTAAGAAACAACTCGCTCTGCACAGTGCTCTTACAGCCTACCGGGAACATCTCTTCCAAAGGCCTGTGAAACGCAGTTTCTTTGCAGGCCTGATCTGGCTGAAGTAGGACTTCTGCTCTGGGTGTGCTACTTTGCCCTGGAGCTGAAAGGCACAACGTGCAGGCTTCTTTCCAAAGGGCGAGTTGGGCCCCACAGCATCTTGCTTCCAGCTCTTGGGAAGCTAAGAAACAACTCGCTCTGCACAGTGCTCTTACAGCCTACCGGGAACATCTCTTCCAAAGGCCTGTGAAACGCAGTTTCTTTGCAGGCCTGATCTGGCTGAAGTAGGACTTCTGCTCTGGGTGTGCTACTTTGCCCTAGAGCTGAAAGGCACAACGTGCAGACTTCTTTCCAAAGGGCGAGTTGGGCCCCACAGCATCTTGCTTCCAGCTCTTTGGGAAGCTAAGAAACAACTCGCTCTGAAGAGTGCTCTTACAGCCTACCGGGAACATCTCTTCCAAAGGCCTGTGAAACGCAGTTTCTTTGCAGGCCTGATCTGGCTGAAGTAGGACTTCTGCTCTGGGGTGCTACTTTGCCCTAGAGCTGAAAGGCACAACGTGCAGGCTTCTTTCCAAAGGGCGAGTTGGGCCCCACAGCATCTTGCTTCCAGCTCTTTGGGAAGCTAAGAAACAACTCGCTCTGCACAGTGCTCTTACAGCCTAGTGGGAACATCTCTTCCAAAGGCCTGTGAAACGCAGTTTCTTTGCAGGCCTGATCTGGCTGAAGTAGGACTTCTGCTCTGGGTGTGCTACTTTGCCCTGGAGCTGAAAGGCACAACGTGCAGGCTTCTTTCCAAAGGGCGAGTTGGGCCCCACAGCATCTTGCTTCCAGCTCTTTGGGAAGCTAAGAAACAACTCGCTCTGCACAGTGCTCTTACAGCCTAGTGGGAACATCTCTTCCAAAGGCCTGGGAAACGCAGTTTCTTTGCAGGTCTGATCTGGCTGAAGTAGGACTTCTGCTCTGGGTGTGCTACTTTGCCCTAGAGCTGAAAGGCACAACGTGCAGGCTTCTTTCCAAAGGGCGAGTTGGGCCCCACAGCATCTTGCTTCCAGCTCTTTGGGAAGCTAAGAAACAACTCGCTCTGCACAGTCTTCTTAAAGCCTAGTGGGAACATCTCTTCCAAAGGCCTGTGAAACGCAGTTTCTTTGCAGGCCTGATCTGGCTGAAGTAGGACTTCTGCTCTGGGTGTGCTACTTTGCCCTAGAGCTGAAAGGCACAACGTGCAGGCTTCTTTCCAAAGGGCGAGTTGGGCCCCACAGCATCTTGCTTCCAGCTCTTTGGGAAGCTAAGAAACAACTCGCTCTGCACAGTGCTCTTACAGCCTACCGGGAACATCTCTTCCAAAGGCCTGTGAAACGCAGTTTCTTTGCAGGCCTGATCCGGCTGAAGTAGGACTTCTGCTCTGGGTGTGCTACTTTGCCCTAGAGCTGAAAGGCACAACGTGCAGGCTTCTTTCCAAAGGGCGAGTTGGGCCCCACAGCATCTTGCTTCCAGCTCTTTGGGAAGCTAAGAAACAACTCGCTCTGCACAGTGCTCTTACAGCCTACCGGGAACATCTCTTCCAAAGGCCTGTGAAACGCAGTTTCTTTGCAGGCCTGATCTGGCTGAAGTAGGACTTCTGCTGTGGGTGTGCTACTTTGCCCTACAGCTGAAAGGCACAACGTGCAGGCTTCTTTCCAAAGGGCGAGTTGGGCCCCACAGCATCTTGCTTCCAGCTCTTTGGGAAGCTAAGAAACAACTCTCTCTGCACAGTGTTCTTACAGCCTAGTGGGAACATCTCTTCCAAAGGCCGGTGAAACGCAGTTTCTTTGCAGGCCTGATCTGGCTGAAGTAGGACTTCTGCTCTGGGTGTGCTACTTTGCCCTAGAGCTGAAAGGCACAACGTGCAGGCTTCTTTCCAATGGGCGAGTTGGGCCCCACAGCATCTTGCTTCCAGCTCTTTGGGAAGCTAAGAAACAACTCGCTCTGCACAGTGCTCTTACAGCCTAGTGGGAACATCTCTTCCAAAGGCCTGTGAAACGCAGTTGCTTTGCAGGCCTGATCTGGCTGAAGTAGGACTTCTGCTCTGGGTGTGCTACTTTGCCCTAGAGCTGAAAGGCACAACGTGCAGGCTTCTTTCCAAAGGGCGAGTTGGGCCCCACAGCATCTTGCTTCCAGCTCTTTGGGAAGCTAAGAAACAACTCGCTCTGCACAGTGCTCTTAGAGCCTAGTGGGAACATCTCTTCCAAAGGCCTGTGAAACGCAGTTTCTTTGCAGGCCTGATCCGGCTGAAGTAGGACTTCTGCTCTGGGTGTGCTACTTTGCCCTAGAGCTGAAAGGCACAACGTGCAGTCTTCTTTCCAAAGGGCGAGTTGGGCCCCACAGCATCTTGCTTCCAGCTCTTTGGGAAGCTAAGAAACAACTCGCTCTGCACAGTGCTCTTACAGCCTACCGGGAACATCTCTTCCAAAGGCCTGTGAAACGCAGTTTCTTTGCAGGCCTGATCCGGCTGAAGTAGGACTTCTGCTCTGGGTGTGCTACTTTGCCCTAGAGCTGAAAGGCACAACGTGCAGGCTTCTTTCCAAAGGGCGAGTTGGGCCCCACAGCATCTTGCTTCCAGCTCTTTGGGAAGCTAAGAAACAACTCGCTCTGCACAGTGCTCTTACAGCCTACCGGGAACATCTCTTCAAAAGGCCTGTGAAACGCAGTTTCTTTGCAGGCCTGATCTGGCTGAAGTAGGACTTCTGCTCTGGGTGTGCTACTTTGCCCTGGAGCTGAAAGGCACAACGTGCAGGCTTCTTTCCAAAGGGCGAGTTGGGCCCCACAGCATCTTGCTTCCAGCTCTTGGGAAGCTAAGAAACAACTCGCTCTGCACAGTGCTCTTACAGCCTACCGGGAACATCTCTTCCAAAGGCCTGTGAAACGCAGTTTCTTTGCAGGCCTGATCTGGCTGAAGTAGGACTTCTGCTCTGGGTGTGCTACTTTGCCCTAGAGCTGAAAGGCACAACGTGCAGACTTCTTTCCAAAGGGCGAGTTGGGCCCCACAGCATCTTGCTTCCAGCTCTTTGGGAAGCTAAGAAACAACTCGCTCTGAAGAGTGCTCTTACAGCCTACCGGGAACATCTCTTCCAAAGGCCTGTGAAACGCAGTTTCTTTGCAGGCCTGATCTGGCTGAAGTAGGACTTCTGCTCTGGGGTGCTACTTTGCCCTAGAGCTGAAAGGCACAACGTGCAGGCTTCTTTCCAAAGGGCGAGTTGGGCCCCACAGCATCTTGCTTCCAGCTCTTTGGGAAGCTAAGAAACAACTCGCTCTGCACAGTGCTCTTACAGCCTAGTGGGAACATCTCTTCCAAAGGCCTGTGAAACGCAGTTTCTTTGCAGGCCTGATCTGGCTGAAGTAGGACTTCTGCTCTGGGTGTGCTACTTTGCCCTGGAGCTGAAAGGCACAACGTGCAGGCTTCTTTCCAAAGGGCGAGTTGGGCCCCACAGCATCTTGCTTCCAGCTCTTTGGGAAGCTAAGAAACAACTCGCTCTGCACAGTGCTCTTACAGCCTAGTGGGAACATCTCTTCCAAAGGCCTGGGAAACGCAGTTTCTTTGCAGGTCTGATCTGGCTGAAGTAGGACTTCTGCTCTGGGTGTGCTACTTTGCCCTAGAGCTGAAAGGCACAACGTGCAGGCTTCTTTCCAAAGGGCGAGTTGGGCCCCACAGCATCTTGCTTCCAGCTCTTTGGGAAGCTAAGAAACAACTCGCTCTGCACAGTCTTCTTAAAGCCTAGTGGGAACATCTCTTCCAAAGGCCTGTGAAACGCAGTTTCTTTGCAGGCCTGATCTGGCTGAAGTAGGACTTCTGCTCTGGGTGTGCTACTTTGCCCTAGAGCTGAAAGGCACAACGTGCAGGCTTCTTTCCAAAGGGCGAGTTGGGCCCCACAGCATCTTGCTTCCAGCTCTTTGGGAAGCTAAGAAACAACTCGCTCTGCACAGTGCTCTTACAGCCTACCGGGAACATCTCTTCCAAAGGCCTGTGAAACGCAGTTTCTTTGCAGGCCTGATCCGGCTGAAGTAGGACTTCTGCTCTGGGTGTGCTACTTTGCCCTAGAGCTGAAAGGCACAACGTGCAGGCTTCTTTCCAAAGGGCGAGTTGGGCCCCACAGCATCTTGCTTCCAGCTCTTTGGGAAGCTAAGAAACAACTCGCTCTGCACAGTGCTCTTACAGCCTACCGGGAACATCTCTTCCAAAGGCCTGTGAAACGCAGTTTCTTTGCAGGCCTGATCTGGCTGAAGTAGGACTTCTGCTGTGGGTGTGCTACTTTGCCCTACAGCTGAAAGGCACAACGTGCAGGCTTCTTTCCAAAGGGCGAGTTGGGCCCCACAGCATCTTGCTTCCAGCTCTTTGGGAAGCTAAGAAACAACTCTCTCTGCACAGTGTTCTTACAGCCTAGTGGGAACATCTCTTCCAAAGGCCGGTGAAACGCAGTTTCTTTGCAGGCCTGATCTGGCTGAAGTAGGACTTCTGCTCTGGGTGTGCTACTTTGCCCTAGAGCTGAAAGGCACAACGTGCAGGCTTCTTTCCAATGGGCGAGTTGGGCCCCACAGCATCTTGCTTCCAGCTCTTTGGGAAGCTAAGAAACAACTCGCTCTGCACAGTGCTCTTACAGCCTACCGGGAACATCTCTTCCAAAGGCCTGTGAAACGCAGTTTCTTTGCAGGCCTGATCTGGCTGAAGTAGGACTTCTGCTCTGGGTGTGCTACTTTGCCCTAGAGCTGAAAGGCACAACGTGCAGGCTTCTTTCCAAAGGGCGAGTTGGGCCCCACAGCATCTTGCTTCCAGCTCTTTGGGAAGCTAAGAAACAACTCGCTCTGCACAGTGCTCTTACAGCCTACCGGGAACAGCTCTTCCAAAGGCCTTTGAAACGCAGTTTCTTTGCAGGCCTTATCTGGCTGAAGTAGGACTTCTGCTCTGGGTGTGCTACTTTGCCCTAGAGCTGAAAGGCACAACGTGCAGGCTTCTTTCCAAAGGGCGAGTTGGGCCCCACAGCATCTTGCTTCCAGCTCTTTGGGAAGCTAAGAAACAACTCTCTCTGCACAGTGTTCTTACAGCCTAGTGGGAACATCTCTTCCAAAGGCCGGTGAAACGCAGTTTCTTTGCAGGCCTGATCTGGCTGAAGTAGGACTTCTGCTCTGGGTGTGCTACTTTGCCCTAGAGCTGAAAGGCACAACGTGCAGGCTTCTTTCCAAAGGGCGAGTTGGGCCCCACAGCATCTTGCTTCCAGCTCTTTGGGAAGCTAAGAAACAACTCGCTCTGCACAGTGCTCTTACAGCCTACCGGGAACATCTCTTCCAAAGGCCTGTGAAACGCAGTTTCTTTGCAGGCCTGATCTGGCTGAAGTAGGACTTCTGCTCTGGGTGTGCTACTTTGCCCTAGAGCTGAAAGGCACAACGTGCAGGCTTCTTTCCAAAGGGCGAGTTGGGCCCCACAGCATCTTGCTTCCAGCTCTTTGGGAAGCTAAGAAACAACTCGCTCTGCACAGTGCTCTTACAGCCTACCGGGAAGATCTCTTCCAAAGGCCTTTGAAACGCAGTTTCTTTGCAGGCCTTATCTGGCTGAAGTAGGACTTCTGCTCTGGGTGTGCTACTTTGCCCTAGAGCTGAAAGGCACAACGTGCAGGCTTCTTTCCAAAGGGCCAGTTGGGCCCCACAGCATCTTGCTTCCAGCTCTTTGGGAAGCTAAGAAACAACTCGCTCTGCACAGTGTTCTTACAGCCTAGTGGGAACATCTCTTCCAAAGGCCGGTGAAACGCAGTTTCTTTGCAGGCCTGATCTGGCTGAAGTAGGACTTCTGCTCTGGGTGTGCTACTTTGCCCTAGAGCTGAAAGGCACAACGTGCAGGCTTCTTTCCAAAGGGCGAGTTGGGCCCCACAGCATCTTGCTTCCAGCTCTTTGGGAAGCTAAGAAACAACTCGCTCTGCACAGTGCTCTTACAGCCTACCGGGAACATCTCTTCCAAAGGCCTGTGAAACGCAGTTTCTTCGCAGGCCTGATCTGGCTGAAGTAGGACTTCTGCTCTGGGTGTGCTACTTTGCCCTAGAGCTGAAAGGCACAACGTGCAGGCTTCTTTCCAAAGGGCGAGTTGGGCCCCACAGCATCTTGCTTCCAGCTCTTTGGGAAGCTAAGAAACAACTCGCTCTGCACAGTGCTCTTACAGCCTACCGGGAACATCTCTTCCAAAGGCCTTTGAAACGCAGTTTCTTTGCAGGCCTTATCTGGCTGAAGTAGGACTTCTGCTCTGGGTGTGCTACTTTGCCCTAGAGCTGAAAGGCACAACGTGCAGGCTTCTTTCCAAAGGGCCAGTTGGGCCCCACAGCATCTTGCTTCCAGCTCTTTGGGAAGCTAAGAAACAACTCGCTCTGCACAGTGCTCTTACAGCCTAGTGGGAACATCTCTTCCAAAGGCCTGGGAAACGCAGTTTCTTTGCAGGTCTGATCTGGCTGAAGTAGGACTTCTGCTCTGGGTGTGCTACTTTGCCCTAGAGCTGAAAGGCACAACGTGCAGGCTTCTTTCCAAAGGGCGAGTTGGGCCCCACAGCATCTTGCTTTCAGCTCTTTGGGAAGCTAAGAAACAACTCGCTCTGCACAGTGCTCTTACAGCCTACCGGGAACATCTCTTCCAAAGGCCTGTGAAACGCAGTTTCTTTGCAGGCCTGATCTGGCTGAAGTAGGACTTCTGCTCTGGGTGTGCTACTTTGCCCTAGAGCTGAAAGGCACAACGTGCAGGCTTCTTTCCAAAGGGCCAGTTGGGCCCCACAGCATCTTGCTTCCAGCTCTTTGGGAAGCTAAGAAACAACTCGCTCTGCACAGTGCTCTTACAGCCTAGTGGGAACATCTCTTCCAAAGGCCTGGGAAACGCAGTTTCTTTGCAGGTCTGATCTGGCTGAAGTAGGACTTCTGCTCTGGGTGTGCTACTTTGCCCTAGAGCTGAAAGGCACAACGTGCAGGCTTCTTTCCAAAGGGCGAGTTGGGCCCCACAGCATCTTGCTTCCAGCTCTTTGGGAAGCTAAGAAACAACTCGCTCTGCACAGTCTTCTTAAAGCCTAGTGGGAACATCTCTTCCAAAGGCCTGTGAAACGCAGTTTCTTTGCAGGCCTGATCTGGCTGAAGTAGGACTTCTGCTCTGGGTGTGCTACTTTGCCCTAGAGCTGAAAGGCACAACGTGCAGGCTTCTTTCCAAAGGGCGAGTTGGGCCCCACAGCATCTTGCTTCCAGCTCTTTGGGAAGCTAAGAAACAACTCGCTCTGCACAGTGCTCTTACAGCCTACCGGGAACATCTCTTCCAAAGGCCTGTGAAACGCAGTTTCTTTGCAGGCCTGATCCGGCTGAAGTATGACTTCTGCTCTGGGTGTGCTACTTTGCCCTAGAGCTGAAAGGCACAACGTGCAGGCTTCTTTCCAAAGGGCGAGTTGGGCCCCACAGCATCTTGCTTCCAGCTCTTTGGGAAGCTAAGAAACAACTCGCTCTGCACAGTGCTCTTACAGCCTACCGGGAACATCTCTTCCAAAGGCCTGTGAAACGCAGTTACTTTGCAGGCCTGATCTGGCTGAAGTAGGACTTCTGCTCTGGGTGTGCTACTTTGCCCTGGAGCTGAAAGGCACAACGTGCAGGCTTCTTTCCAAAGGGCGAGTTGGGCCCCACAGCATCTTGCTTCCAGCTCTTGGGAAGCTAAGAAACAACTCGCTCTGCACAGTGCTCTTACAGCCTACCGGGAACATCTCTTCCAAAGGCCTGTGAAACGCAGTTTCTTTGCAGGCCTGATCTGGCTGAAGTAGGACTTCTGCTCTGGGTGTGCTACTTTGCCCTAGAGCTGAAAGGCACAACGTGCAGACTTCTTTCCAAAGGGCGAGTTGGGCCCCACAGCATCTTGCTTCCAGCTCTTTGGGAAGCTAAGAAACAACTCGCTCTGAAGAGTGCTCTTACAGCCTACCGGGAACATCTCTTCCAAAGGCCTGTGAAACGCAGTTTCTTTGCAGGCCTGATCTGGCTGAAGTAGGACTTCTGCTCTGGGGTGCTACTTTGCCCTAGAGCTGAAAGGCACAACGTGCAGGCTTCTTTCCAAAGGGCGAGTTGGGCCCCACAGCATCTTGCTTCCAGCTCTTTGGGAAGCTAAGAAACAACTCGCTCTGCACAGTGCTCTTACAGCCTAGTGGGAACATCTCTTCCAAAGGCCTGTGAAACGCAGTTTCTTTGCAGGCCTGATTTGGCTGAAGTAGGACTTCTGCTCTGGGTGTGCTACTTTGCCCTGGAGCTGAAAGGCACAACGTGCAGGCTTCTTTCCAAAGGGCGAGTTGGGCCCCACAGCATCTTGCTTCCAGCTCTTTGGGAAGCTAAGAAACAACTCGCTCTGCACAGTGCTCTTACAGCCTAGTGGGAACATCTCTTCCAAAGGCCTGGGAAACGCAGTTTCTTTGCAGGTCTGATCTGGCTGAAGTAGGACTTCTGCTCTGGGTGTGCTACTTTGCCCTAGAGCTGAAAGGCACAACGTGCAGGCTTCTTTCCAAAGGGCGAGTTGGGCCCCACAGCATCTTGCTTCCAGCTCTTTGGGAAGCTAAGAAACAACTCGCTCTGCACAGTGCTCTTACAGCCTACCGGGAACATCTCTTCCAAAGGCCTGTGAAACGCAGTTTCTTTGCAGGCCTTATCCGGCTGAAGTAGGACTTCTGCTCTGGGTGTGCTACTTTGCCCTAGAGCTGAAAGGCACAACGTGCAGGCTTCTTTCCAAAGGGCGAGTTGGGCCCCACAGCATCTTGCTTCCAGCTCTTTGGGAAGCTAAGAAACAACTCGCTCTGCACAGTGCTCTTACAGCCTAGTGGGAACATCTCTTCCAAAGGCCTGGGAAACGCAGTTTCTTTGCAGGCCTGATCTGGCTGAAGTAGGACTTCTGCTCTGGGTGTGCTACGTTGCCCTAGAGCTGAAAGGCACAACGTGCAGGCTTCTTTCCAAAGGGCGAGTTGGGCCCCACAGCATCTTGCTTCCAGCTCTTTGGGAAGCTAAGAAACAACTCGCTCTGCACAGTGCTCTTACAGCCTAGTGGGAACATCTCTTCCAAAGGCCTGTGAAACGCAGTTGCTTTGCAGGCCTGATCTGGCTGAAGTAGGACTTCTGCTCTGGGTGTGCTACTTTGCCCTAGAGCTGAAAGGCACAACGTGCAGGCTTCTTTCCAAAGGGCGAGTTGGGCCCCACAGCATCTTGCTTCCAGCTCTTTTTGAAGCTAAGAAACAACTCGCTCTGCACAGTGCTCTTAGAGCCTAGTGGGAACATCTCTTCCAAAGGCCTGTGAAACGCAGTTTCTTTGCAGGCCTGATCTGGCTGAAGTAGGACTTCTGCTCTGGGTGTGCTACTTTGCCCTAGAGCTGAAAGGCACAACGTGCAGTCTTCTTTCCAAAGGGCGAGTTGGGCCCCACAGCATCTTGCTTCCAGCTCTTTGGGAAGCTAAGAAACAACTCGCTCTGCACAGTGCTCTTACAGCCTACCGGGAACATCTCTTCCAAAGGCCTGTGAAACGCAGTTTCTTTGCAGGCCTGATCTGGCTGAAGTAGGACTTCTGCTCTGGGTGTGCTACTTTGCCCTAGAGCTGAAAGGCACAACGTGCAGGCTTCTTTCCAAAGGGCCAGTTGGGCCCCACAGCATCTTGCTTCCAGCTCTTTGGGAAGCTAAGAAACAACTCGCTCTGCACAGTGCTCTTACAGCCTAGTGGGAACATCTCTTCCAAAGGCCTGGGAAACGCAGTTTTTTTGCAGGTCTGATCTGGCTGAAGTAGGACTTCTGCTCTGGGTGTGCTACTTTGCCCTAGAGCTGAAAGGCACAACGTGCAGGCTTCTTTCCAAAGGGCGAGTTGGGCCCCACAGCATCTTGCTTCCAGCTCTTTGGGAAGCTAAGAAACAACTCGCTCTGCACAGTCTTCTTAAAGCCTAGTGGGAACATCTCTTCCAAAGGCCTGTGAAACGCAGTTTCTTTGCAGGCCTGATCTGGCTGAAGTAGGACTTCTGCTCTGGGTGTGCTACTTTGCCCTAGAGCTGAAAGGCACAACGTGCAGGCTTCTTTCCAAAGGGCGAGTTGGGCCCCACAGCATCTTGCTTCCAGCTCTTTGGGAAGCTAAGAAACAACTCGCTCTGAACAGTGCTCTTACAGCCTACCGGGAACATCTCTTCCAAAGGCCTGTGAAACGCAGTTTCTTTGCAGGCCTGATCTGGCTGAAGTAGGACTTCTGCTCTGGGGTGCTACTTTGCCCTAGAGCTGAAAGGCACAACGTGCAGGCTTCTTTCCAAAGGGCGAGTTGGGCCCCACAGCATCTTGCTTCCAGCTCTTTGGGAAGCTAAGAAACAACTCGCTCTGCACAGTGCTCTTACAGCCTAGTGGGAACATCTCTTCCAAAGGCCTGTGAAACGCAGTTTCTTTGCAGGCCTGATCTGGCTGAAGTAGGACTTCTGCTCTGGGTGTGCTACTTTGCCCTGGAGCTGAAAGGCACAACGTGCAGGCTTCTTTCCAAAGGGCGAGTTGGGCCCCACAGCATCTTGCTTCCAGCTCTTTGGGAAGCTAAGAAACAACTCGCTCTGCACAGTGCTCTTACAGCCTAGTGGGAACATCTCTTCCAAAGGCCTGGGAAACGCAGTTTCTTTGCAGGTCTGATCTGGCTGAAGTAGGACTTCTGCTCTGGGTGTGCTACTTTGCCCTAGAGCTGAAAGGCACAACGTGCAGGCTTCTTTCCAAAGGGCGAGTTGGGCCCCACAGCATCTTGCTTCCAGCTCTTTGGGAAGCTAAGAAACAACTCGCTCTGCACAGTCTTCTTAAAGCCTAGTGGGAACATCTCTTCCAAAGGCCTGTGAAACGCAGTTTCTTTGCAGGCCTGATCTGGCTGAAGTAGGACTTCTGCTCTGGGTGTGCTACTTTGCCCTAGAGCTGAAAGGCACAACGTGCAGGCTTCTTTCCAAAGGGCCAGTTGGGCCCCACAGCATCTTGCTTCCAGCTCTTTGGGAAGCTAAGAAACAACTCGCTCTGCACAGTGCTCTTACAGCCTACCGGGAACATCTCTTCCAAAGGCCTGTGAAACGCAGTTTCTTTGCAGGCCTGATCCGGGTGAAGTAGGACTTCTGCTCTGGGTGTGCTACTTTGCCCTAGAGCTGAAAGGCACAACGTGCAGGCTTCTTTCCAAAGGGCGAGTTGGGCCCCACAGCATCTTGCTTCCAGCTCTTTGGGAAGCTAAGAAACAACTCGCTCTGCACAGTGCTCTTACAGCCTACCGGGAACATCTCTTCCAAAGGCCTGTGAAACGCAGTTTCTTTGCAGGCCTGATCTGGCTGAAGTAGGACTTCTGCTGTGGGTGTGCTACTTTGCCCTAGAGCTGAAAGGCACAACGTGCAGGCTTCTTTCCAAAGGGCGAGTTGGGCCCCACAGCATCTTGCTTCCAGCTCTTTGGGAAGCTAAGAAACAACTCTCTCTGCACAGTGTTCTTACAGCCTAGTGGGAACATCTCTTCCAAAGGCCGGTGAAACGCAGTTTCTTTGCAGGCCTGATCTGGCTGAAGTAGGACTTCTGCTCTGGGTGTGCTACTTTGCCCTAGAGCTGAAAGGCACAACGTGCAGGCTTCTTTCCAAAGGGCGAGTTGGGCCCCACAGCATCTTGCTTCCAGCTCTTTGGGAAGCTAAGAAACAACTCGCTCTGCACAGTGCTCTTACAGCCTACCGGGAACATCTCTTCCAAAGGCCTTTGAAACGCAGTTTCTTCGCAGGCCTTATCTGGCTGAAGTAGGACTTCTGCTCTGGGTGTGCTACTTTGCCCTAGAGCTGAAAGGCACGACGTGCAGGCTTCTTTCCAAAGGGCCAGTTGGGCCCCACAGCATCTTGCTTCCAGCTCTTTGGGAAGCTAAGAAACAACTCGCTCTGCACAGTGTTCTTACAGCCTAGTGGGAACATCTCTTCCAAAGGCCGGTGAAACGCAGTTTCTTTGCAGGCCTGATCTGGCTGAAGTAGGACTTCTGCTCTGGGTGTGCTACTTTGCCCTAGAGCTGAAAGGCACAACGTGCAGGCTTCTTTCCAAAGGGCGAGTTGGGCCCCACAGCATCTTGCTTCCAGCTCTTTGGGAAGCTAAGAAACAACTCGCTCTGCACAGTGCTCTTACAGCCTACCGGGAACATCTCTTCCAAAGGCCTGTGAAACGCAGTTTGTTTGCAGGCCTGATCTGGCTGAAGTAGGACTTCTGCTCTGGGTGTGCTACTTTGCCCTAGAGCTGAAAGGCACAACGTGCAGGCTTCTTTCCAAAGGGCGAGTTGGGCCCCACAGCATCTTGCTTCCAGCTCTTTGGGAAGCTAAGAAACAACTCGCTCTGCACAGTGCTCTTACAGCCTACCGGGAACATCTCTTCCAAAGGCCTTTGAAACGCAGTTTCTTTGCAGGCCTTATCTGGCTGAAGTAGGACTTCTGCTCTGGGTGTGCTACTTTGCCCTAGAGCTGAAAGGCACAACGTGCAGGCTTCTTTCCAAAGGGCCAGTTGGGCCCCACAGCATCTTGCTTCCAGCTCTTTGGGAAGCTAAGAAACAACTCGCTCTGCACAGTGCTCTTACAGCCTAGTGGGAACATCTCTTCCAAAGGCCTGGGAAACGCAGTTTCTTTGCAGGTCTGATCTGGCTGAAGTAGGACTTCTGCTCTGGGTGTGCTACTTTGCCCTAGAGCTGAAAGGCACAACGTGCAGTCTTCTTTCCAAAGGGCGAGTTGGGCCCCACAGCATCTTGCTTCCAGCTCTTTGGGAAGCTAAGAAACAACTCGCTCTGCACAGTGGTCTTAAAGCCTAGTGGGAACATCTCTTCCAAAGGCCTGTGAAACGCAGTTTCTTTGCAGGCCTGATCTGGCTGAAGTAGGACTTCTGCTCTGGGTGTGCTACTTTGCCCTAGAGCTGAAAGGCACAACGTGCAGACTTCTTTCCAAAGGGCGAGTTGGGCCCCACAGCATCTTGCTTCCAGCTCTTTGGGAAGCTAAGAAACAACTCGCTCTGCACAGTGCTCTTACAGCCTACCGGGAACATCTCTTCCAAAGGCCTGTGAAACGCAGTTTCTTTGCAGGCCTGATCTGGCTGAAGTAGGACTTCTGCTCTGGGGTGCTACTTTGCCCTAGAGCTGAAAGGCACAACGTGCAGGCTTCTTTCCAAAGGGCGAGTTGGGCCCCACAGCATCTTGCTTCCAGCTCTTTGGGAAGCTAAGAAACAACTCGCTCTGCACAGTGCTCTTACAGCCTAGTGGGAACATCTCTTCCAAAGGCCTGTGAAACGCAGTTTCTTTGCAGGCCTGATCTGGCTGAAGTAGGACTTCTGCTCTGGGTGTGCTACTTTGCCCTAGAGCTGAAAGGCACAACGTGCAGGCTTCTTTCCAAAGGGCGAGTTGGGCCCCACAGCATCTTGCTTCCAGCTCTTTGGGAAGCTAAGAAACAACTCGCTCTGCACAGTGCTCTTACAGCCTACCGGGAACATCTCTTCCAAAGGCCTGTGAAACGCAGTTTCTTTGCAGGCCTTATCCGGCTGAAGTAGGACTTCTGCTCTGGGTGTGCTACTTTGCCCTAGAGCTGAAAGGCACAACGTGCAGGCTTCTTTCCAAAGGGCGAGTTGGGCCCCACAGCATCTTGCTTCCAGCTCTTTGGGAAGCTAAGAAACAACTCGCTCTGCACAGTGCTCTTACAGCCTAGTGGGAACATCTCTTCCAAAGGCCTGGGAAACGCAGTTTCTTTGCAGGCCTGATCTGGCTGAAGTAGGACTTCTGCTCTGGGTGTGCTACGTTGCCCTAGAGCTGAAAGGCACAACGTGCAGGCTTCTTTCCAAAGGGCGAGTTGGGCCCCACAGCATCTTGCTTCCAGCTCTTTGGGAAGCTAAGAAACAACTCGCTCTGCACAGTGCTCTTACAGCCTAGTGGGAACATCTCTTCCAAAGGCCTGTGAAACGCAGTTGCTTTGCAGGCCTGATCTGGCTGAAGTAGGACTTCTGCTCTGGGTGTGCTACTTTGCCCTAGAGCTGAAAGGCACAACGTGCAGGCTTCTTTCCAAAGGGCGAGTTGGGCCCCACAGCATCTTGCTTCCAGCTCTTTGGGAAGCTAAGAAACAACTCGCTCTGCACAGTGCTCTTAGAGCCTAGTGGGAACATCAATTCCAAAGGCCTGTGAAACGCAGTTTCTTTGCAGGCCTGATCTGGCTGAAGTAGGACTTCTGCTCTGGGTGTGCTACTTTGCCCTAGAGCTGAAAGGCACAACGTGCAGTCTTCTTTCCAAAGGGCGAGTTGGGCCCCACAGCATCTTGCTTCCAGCTCTTTGGGAAGCTAAGAAACAACTCGCTCTGCACAGTGCTCTTACAGCCTACCGGGAACATCTCTTCCAAAGGCCTGGGAAACGCAGTTTCTTTGCAGGCCTGATCTGGCTGAAGTAGGACTTCTGCTCTGGGTGTGCTACTTTGCCCTGGAGCTGAAAGGCACAACGTGCAGGCTTCTTTCCAAAGGGCGAGTTGGGCCCCACAGCATCTTGCTTCCAGCTCTTTGGGAAGCTAAGAAACAACTCGCTCTGCACAGTGCTCTTACAGCCTAGTGGGAACATCTCTTCCAAAGGCCTGGGAAACGCAGTTTCTTTGCAGGTCTGATCTGGCTGAAGTAGGACTTCTGCTCTGGGTGTGCTACTTTGCCCTAGAGCTGAAAGGCACAACGTGCAGGCTTCTTTCCAAAGGGCGAGTTGGGCCCCACAGCATCTTGCTTCCAGCTCTTTGGGAAGCTAAGAAACAACTCGCTCTGCACAGTCTTCTTAAAGCCTAGTGGGAACATCTCTTCCAAAGGCCTGTGAAACGCAGTTTCTTTGCAGGCCTGATCTGGCTGAAGTAGGACTTCTGCTCTGGGTGTGCTACTTTGCCCTAGAGCTGAAAGGCACAACGTGCAGGCTTCTTTCCAAAGGGCGAGTTGGGCCCCACAGCATCTTGCTTCCAGCTCTTTGGGAAGCTAAGAAACAACTCGCTCTGCACAGTGCTCTTACAGCCTACCGGGAACATCTCTTCCAAAGGCCTGTGAAACGCAGTTTCTTTGCAGGCCTGATCCGGCTGAAGTAGGACTTCTGCTCTGGGTGTGCTACTTTGCCCTAGAGCTGAAAGGCACAACGTGCAGGCTTCTTTCCAAAGGGCGAGTTGGGCCCCACAGCATCTTGCTTCCAGCTCTTTGGGAAGCTAAGAAACAACTCGCTCTGCACAGTGCTCTTACAGCCTACCGGGAACATCTCTTCCAAAGGCCTGTGAAACGCAGTTTCTTTGCAGGCCTGATCTGGCTGAAGTAGGACTTCTGCTCTGGGTGTGCTACTTTGCCCTAGAGCTGAAAGGCACAACGTGCAGGCTTCTTTCCAAAGGGCGAGTTGGGCCCCACAGCATCTTGCTTCCAGCTCTTGGGAAGCTAAGAAACAACTCGCTCTGCACAGTGCTCTTACAGCCTACCGGGAACATCTCTTCCAAAGGCCTGTGAAACGCAGTTTCTTTGCAGGCCTGATCTGGCTGAAGTAGGACTTCTGCTCTGGGTGTGCTACTTTGCCCTAGAGCTGAAAGGCACAACGTGCAGACTTCTTTCCAAAGGGCGAGTTGGGGCCCACAGCATCTTGCTTCCAGCTCTTTGGGAAGCTAAGAAACAACTCGCTCTGAACAGTGCTCTTACAGCCTACCGGGAACATCTCTTCCAAAGGCCTGTGAAACGCAGTTTCTTTGCAGGCCTGATCTGGCTGAAGTAGGACTTCTGCTCTGGGTGTGCTACTTTGCCCTGGAGCTGAAAGGCACAACGTGCAGGCTTCTTTCCAAAGGGCGAGTTGGGCCCCACAGCATCTTGCTTCCAGCTCTTTGGGAAGCTAAGAAACAACTCGCTCTGCACAGTGCTCTTACAGCCTAGTGGGAACATCTCTTCCAAAGGCCTGGGAAACGCAGTTTCTTTGCAGGCCTGATCTGGCTGAAGTAGGACTTCTGCTCTGGGTGTGCTACTTTGCCCTAGAGCTGAAAGGCACAACGTGCAGGCTTCTTTCCAAAGGGCGAGTTGGGCCCCACAGCATCTTGCTTCCAGCTCTTTGGGAAGCTAAGAAACAACTCGCTCTGCACAGTGCTCTTACAGCCTACCGGGAACATCTCTTCCAAAGGCCTTTGAAACGCAGTTTCTTTGCAGGCCTTATCTGGCTGAAGTAGGACTTCTGCTCTGGGTGTGCTACTTTGCCCTAGAGCTGAAAGGCACAACGTGCAGGCTTCTTTCCAAAGGGCCAGTTGGGCCCCACAGCATCTTGCTTCCAGCTCTTTGGGAAGCTAAGAAACAACTCGCTCTGCACAGTGCTCTTACAGCCTAGTGGGAACATCTCTTCCAAAGGCCTGGGAAACGCAGTTTCTTTGCAGGTCTGATCTGGCTGAAGTAGGACTTCTGCTCTGGGTGTGCTACTTTGCCCTAGAGCTGAAAGGCACAACGTGCAGTCTTCTTTCCAAAGGGCGAGTTGGGCCCCACAGCATCTTGCTTCCAGCTCTTTGGGAAGCTAAGAAACAACTCGCTCTGCACAGTGGTCTTAAAGCCTAGTGGGAACATCTCTTCCAAAGGCCTGTGAAACGCAGTTTCTTTGCAGGCCTGATCTGGCTGAAGTAGGACTTCTGCTCTGGGTGTGCTACTTTGCCCTAGAGCTGAAAGGCACAACGTGCAGACTTCTTTCCAAAGGGCGAGTTGGGCCCCACAGCATCTTGCTTCCAGCTCTTTGGGAAGCTAAGAAACAACTCGCTCTGCACAGTGCTCTTACAGCCTACCGGGAACATCTCTTCCAAAGGCCTGTGAAACGCAGTTTCTTTGCAGGCCTGATCTGGCTGAAGTAGGACTTCTGCTCTGGGGTGCTACTTTGCCCTAGAGCTGAAAGGCACAACGTGCAGGCTTCTTTCCAAAGGGCGAGTTGGGCCCCACAGCATCTTGCTTCCAGCTCTTTGGGAAGCTAAGAAACAACTCGCTCTGCACAGTGCTCTTACAGCCTAGTGGGAACATCTCTTCCAAAGGCCTGTGAAACGCAGTTTCTTTGCAGGCCTGATCTGGCTGAAGTAGGACTTCTGCTCTGGGTGTGCTACTTTGCCCTAGAGCTGAAAGGCACAACGTGCAGGCTTCTTTCCAAAGGGCGAGTTGGGCCCCACAGCATCTTGCTTCCAGCTCTTTGGGAAGCTAAGAAACAACTCGCTCTGCACAGTCTTCTTAAAGCCTAGTGGGAACATCTCTTCCAAAGGCCTGTGAAACGCAGTTTCTTTGCAGGCCTGATCTGGCTGAAGTAGGACTTCTGCTCTGGGTGTGCTACTTTGCCCTAGAGCTGAAAGGCACAACGTGCAGGCTTCTTTCCAAAGGGCGAGTTGGGCCCCACAGCATCTTGCTTCCAGCTCTTTGGGAAGCTAAGAAACAACTCGCTCTGCACAGTGCTCTTACAGCCTACCGGGAACATCTCTTCCAAAGGCCTGTGAAACGCAGTTTCTTTGCAGGCCTGATCCGGCTGAAGTAGGACTTCTGCTCTGGGTGTGCTACTTTGCCCTAGAGCTGAAAGGCACAACGTGCAGGCTTCTTTCCAAAGGGCGAGTTGGGCCCCACAGCATCTTGCTTCCAGCTCTTTGGGAAGCTAAGAAACAACTCGCTCTGCACAGTGCTCTTACAGCCTACCGGGAACATCTCTTCCAAAGGCCTGTGAAACGCAGTTTCTTTGCAGGCCTGATCTGGCTGAAGTAGGACTTCTGCTCTGGGTGTGCTACTTTGCCCTGGAGCTGAAAGGCACAACGTGCAGGCTTCTTTCCAAAGGGCGAGTTGGGCCCCACAGCATCTTGCTTCCAGCTCTTGGGAAGCTAAGAAACAACTCGCTCTGCACAGTGCTCTTACAGCCTACCGGGAACATCTCTTCCAAAGGCCTGTGAAACGCAGTTTCTTTGCAGGCCTGATCTGGCTGAAGTAGGACTTCTGCTCTGGGTGTGCTACTTTGCCCTAGAGCTGAAAGGCACAACGTGCAGACTTCTTTCCAAAGGGCGAGTTGGGCCCCACAGCATCTTGCTTCCAGCTCTTTGGGAAGCTAAGAAACAACTCGCTCTGAACAGTGCTCTTACAGCCTACCGGGAACATCTCTTCCAAAGGCCTGTGAAACGCAGTTTCTTTGCAGGCCTGATCTGGCTGAAGTAGGACTTCTGCTCTGGGTGTGCTACTTTGCCCTGGAGCTGAAAGGCACAACGTGCAGGCTTCTTTCCAAAGGGCGAGTTGGGCCCCACAGCATCTTGCTTCCAGCTCTTTGGGAAGCTAAGAAACAACTCGCTCTGCACAGTGCTCTTACAGCCTAGTGGGAACATCTCTTCCAAAGGCCTGGGAAACGCAGTTTCTTTGCAGGTCTGATCTGGCTGAAGTAGGACTTCTGCTCTGGGTGTGCTACTTTGCCCTAGAGCTGAAAGGCACAACGTGCAGGCTTCTTTCCAAAGGGCGAGTTGGGCCCCACAGCATCTTGCTTCCAGCTCTTTGGGAAGCTAAGAAACAACTCGCTCTGCACAGTGCTCTTACAGCCTAGTGGGAACATCTCTTCCAAAGGCCTGTGAAACGCAGTTGCTTTGCAGGCCTGATCTGGCTGAAGTAGGACTTCTGCTCTGGGTGTGCTACTTTGCCCTAGAGCTGAAAGGCACAACGTGCAGGCTTCTTTCCAAAGGGCGAGTTGGGCCCCACAGCATCTTGCTTCCAGCTCTTTGGGAAGCTAAGAAACAACTCGCTCTGCACAGTGCTCTTACAGCCTACCGGGAACATCTCTTCCAAAGGCCTTTGAAACGCAGTTTCTTTGCAGGCCTTATCTGGCTGAAGTAGGACTTCTGCTCTGGGTGTGCTACTTTGCCCTAGAGCTGAAAGGCACAACGTGCAGGCTTCTTTCGAAAGGGCCAGTTGGGCCCCACAGCATCTTGCTTCCAGCTCTTTGGGAAGCTAAGAAACAACTCGCTCTGCACAGTGTTCTTACAGCCTAGTGGGAACATCTCTTCCAAAGGCCGGTGAAACGCAGTTTCTTTGCAGGCCTGATCTGGCTGAAGTAGGACTTCTGCTCTGGGTGTGCTACTTTGCCCTAGAGCTGAAAGGCACAACGTGCAGGCTTCTTTCCAAAGGGCGAGTTGGGCCCCACAGCATCTTGCTTCCAGCTCTTTGGGAAGCTAAGAAACAACTCGCTCTGCACAGTGCTCTTACAGCCTACCGGGAACATCTCTTCCAAAGGCCTGTGAAACGCAGTTTCTTTGCAGGCCTGATCTGGCTGAAGTAGGACTTCTGCTCTGGGTGTGCTACTTTGCCCTAGAGCTGTAAGGCACAACGTGCAGGCTTCTTTCCAAAGGGCGAGTTGGGCCCCACAGCATCTTGCTTCCAGCTCTTTGGGAAGCTAAGAAACAACTCGCTCTGCACAGTGCTCTTACAGCCTACCGGGAACATCTCTTCCAAAGGCCTTTGAAACGCAGTTTCTTTGCAGGCCTTATCTGGCTGAAGTAGGACTTCTGCTCTGGGTGTGCTACTTTGCCCTAGAGCTGAAAGGCACAACGTGCAGGCTTCTTTCCAAAGGGCCAGTTGGGCCCCACAGCATCTTGCTTCCAGCTCTTTGGGAAGCTAAGAAACAACTCGCTCTGCACAGTGCTCTTACAGCCTACCGGGAACATCTCTTCCAAAGGCCTGGGAAACGCAGTTTCTTTGCAGGTCTGATCTGGCTGAAGTAGGACTTCTGCTCTGGGTGTGCTACTTTGCCCTAGAGCTGAAAGGCACAACGTGCAGTCTTCTTTCCAAAGGGCGAGTTGGGCCCCACAGCATCTTGCTTCCAGCTCTTTGGGAAGCTAAGAAACAACTCGCTCTGCACAGTGGTCTTAAAGCCTAGTGGGAACATCTCTTCCAAAGGCCTGTGAAACGCAGTTTCTTTGCAGGCCTGATCTGGCTGAAGTAGGACTTCTGCTCTGGGTGTGCTACTTTGCCCTAGAGCTGAAAGGCACAACGTGCAGACTTCTTTCCAAAGGGCGAGTTGGGCCCCACAGCATCTTGCTTCCAGCTCTTTGGGAAGCTAAGAAACAACTCGCTCTGCACAGTGCTCTTACAGCCTACCGGGAACATCTCTTCCAAAGGCCTGTGAAACGCAGTTTCTTTGCAGGCCTGATCTGGCTGAAGTAGGACTTCTGCTCTGGGGTGCTACTTTGCCCTAGAGCTGAAAGGCACAACGTGCAGGCTTCTTTCCAAAGGGCGAGTTGGGCCCCACAGCATCTTGCTTCCAGCTCTTTGGGAAGCTAAGAAACAACTCGCTCTGCACAGTGCTCTTACAGCCTAGTGGGAACATCTCTTCCAAAGGCCTGTGAAACGCAGTTTCTTTGCAGGCCTGATCTGGCTGAAGTAGGACTTCTGCTCTGGGTGTGCTACTTTGCCCTAGAGCTGAAAGGCACAACGTGCAGGCTTCTTTCCAAAGGGCGAGTTGGGCCCCACAGCATCTTGCTTCCAGCTCTTTGGGAAGCTAAGAAACAACTCGCTCTGCACAGTGCTCTTACAGCCTACCGGGAACATCTCTTCCAAAGGCCTGTGAAACGCAGTTTCTTTGCAGGCCTTATCCGGCTGAAGTAGGACTTCTGCTCTGGGTGTGCTACTTTGCCCTAGAGCTGAAAGGCACAACGTGCAGGCTTCTTTCCAAAGGGCGAGTTGGGCCCCACAGCATCTTGCTTCCAGCTCTTTGGGAAGCTAAGAAACAACTCGCTCTGCACAGTGCTCTTACAGCCTAGTGGGAACATCTCTTCCAAAGGCCTGGGAAACGCAGTTTCTTTGCAGGCCTGATCTGGCTGAAGTAGGACTTCTGCTCTGGGTGTGCTACGTTGCCCTAGAGCTGAAAGGCACAACGTGCAGGCTTCTTTCCAAAGGGCGAGTTGGGCCCCACAGCATCTTGCTTCCAGCTCTTTGGGAAGCTAAGAAACAACTCGCTCTGCACAGTGCTCTTACAGCCTAGTGGGAACATCTCTTCCAAAGGCCTGTGAAACGCAGTTGCTTTGCAGGCCTGATCTGGCTGAAGTAGGACTTCTGCTCTGGGTGTGCTACTTTGCCCTAGAGCTGAAAGGCACAACGTGCAGGCTTCTTTCCAAAGGGCGAGTTGGGCCCCACAGCATCTTGCTTCCAGCTCTTTGGGAAGCTAAGAAACAACTCTCTCTGCACAGTGTTCTTACAGCCTAGTGGGAACATCTCTTCCAAAGGCCGGTGATACGCAGTTTCTTTGCAGGCCTGATCTGGCTGAAGTAGGACTTCTGCTCTGGGTGTGCTACTTTGCCCTAGAGCTGAAAGGCACAACGTGCAGGCTTCTTTCCAAAGGGCGAGTTGGGCCCCACAGCATCTTGCTTCCAGCTCTTTGGGAAGCTAAGAAACAACTCGCTCTGCACAGTGCTCTTACAGCCTACCGGGAACATCTCTTCCAAAGGCCTGTGAAACGCAGTTTCTTTGCAGGCCTGATCTGGCTGAAGTAGGACTTCTGCTCTGGGTGTGCTACTTTGCCCTAGAGCTGAAAGGCACAACGTGCAGGCTTCTTTCCAAAGGGCGAGTTGGGCCCCACAGCATCTTGCTTCCAGCTCTTTGGGAAGCTAAGAAACAACTCGCTCTGCACAGTGCTCTTACAGCCTACCGGGAACATCTCTTCCAAAGGCCTGTGAAACGCAGTTTCTTTGCAGGCCTGATCTGGCTGAAGTAGGACTTCTGCTCTGGGTGTGCTACTTTGCCCTAGAGCTGTAAGGCACAACGTGCAGGCTTCTTTCCAAAGGGCGAGTTGGGCCCCACAGCATCTTGCTTCCAGCTCTTTGGGAAGCTAAGAAACAACTCGCTCTGCACAGTGCTCTTACAGCCTACCGGGAACATCTCTTCCAAAGGCCTTTGAAACGCAGTTTCTTTGCAGGCCTTATCTGGCTGAAGTAGGACTTCTGCTCTGGGTGTGCTACTTTGCCCTAGAGCTGAAAGGCACAACGTGCAGGCTTCTTTCCAAAGGGCCAGTTGGGCCCCACAGCATCTTGCTTCCAGCTCTTTGGGAAGCTAAGAAACAACTCGCTCTGCACAGTGCTCTTACAGCCTACCGGGAACATCTCTTCCAAAGGCCTGGGAAACGCAGTTTCTTTGCAGGTCTGATCTGGCTGAAGTAGGACTTCTGCTCTGGGTGTGCTACTTTGCCCTAGAGCTGAAAGGCACAACGTGCAGTCTTCTTTCCAAAGGGCGAGTTGGGCCCCACAGCATCTTGCTTCCAGCTCTTTGGGAAGCTAAGAAACAACTCGCTCTGCACAGTGGTCTTAAAGCCTAGTGGGAACATCTCTTCCAAAGGCCTGTGAAACGCAGTTTCTTTGCAGGCCTGATCTGGCTGAAGTAGGACTTCTGCTCTGGGTGTGCTACTTTGCCCTAGAGCTGAAAGGCACAACGTGCAGACTTCTTTCCAAAGGGCGAGTTGGGCCCCACAGCATCTTGCTTCCAGCTCTTTGGGAAGCTAAGAAACAACTCGCTCTGCACAGTGCTCTTACAGCCTACCGGGAACATCTCTTCCAAAGGCCTGTGAAACGCAGTTTCTTTGCAGGCCTGATCTGGCTGAAGTAGGACTTCTGCTCTGGGGTGCTACTTTGCCCTAGAGCTGAAAGGCACAACGTGCAGGCTTCTTTCCAAAGGGCGAGTTGGGCCCCACAGCATCTTGCTTCCAGCTCTTTGGGAAGCTAAGAAACAACTCGCTCTGCACAGTGCTCTTACAGCCTAGTGGGAACATCTCTTCCAAAGGCCTGTGAAACGCAGTTTCTTTGCAGGCCTGATCTGGCTGAAGTAGGACTTCTGCTCTGGGTGTGCTACTTTGCCCTAGAGCTGAAAGGCACAACGTGCAGGCTTCTTTCCAAAGGGCGAGTTGGGCCCCACAGCATCTTGCTTCCAGCTCTTTGGGAAGCTAAGAAACAACTCGCTCTGCACAGTGCTCTTACAGCCTACCGGGAACATCTCTTCCAAAGGCCTGTGAAACGCAGTTTCTTTGCAGGCCTTATCCGGCTGAAGTAGGACTTCTGCTCTGGGTGTGCTACTTTGCCCTAGAGCTGAAAGGCACAACGTGCAGGCTTCTTTCCAAAGGGCGAGTTGGGCCCCACAGCATCTTGCTTCCAGCTCTTTGGGAAGCTAAGAAACAACTCGCTCTGCACAGTGCTCTTACAGCCTAGTGGGAACATCTCTTCCAAAGGCCTGGGAAACGCAGTTTCTTTGCAGGCCTGATCTGGCTGAAGTAGGACTTCTGCTCTGGGTGTGCTACGTTGCCCTAGAGCTGAAAGGCACAACGTGCAGGCTTCTTTCCAAAGGGCGAGTTGGGCCCCACAGCATCTTGCTTCCAGCTCTTTGGGAAGCTAAGAAACAACTCGCTCTGCACAGTGCTCTTACAGCCTAGTGGGAACATCTCTTCCAAAGGCCTGTGAAACGCAGTTGCTTTGCAGGCCTGATCTGGCTGAAGTAGGACTTCTGCTCTGGGTGTGCTACTTTGCCCTAGAGCTGAAAGGCACAACGTGCAGGCTTCTTTCCAAAGGGCGAGTTGGGCCCCACAGCATCTTGCTTCCAGCTCTTTGGGAAGCTAAGAAACAACTCTCTCTGCACAGTGTTCTTACAGCCTAGTGGGAACATCTCTTCCAAAGGCCGGTGATACGCAGTTTCTTTGCAGGCCTGATCTGGCTGAAGTAGGACTTCTGCTCTGGGTGTGCTACTTTGCCCTAGAGCTGAAAGGCACAACGTGCAGGCTTCTTTCCAAAGGGCGAGTTGGGCCCCACAGCATCTTGCTTCCAGCTCTTTGGGAAGCTAAGAAACAACTCGCTCTGCACAGTGCTCTTACAGCCTACCGGGAACATCTCTTCCAAAGGCCTGTGAAACGCAGTTTCTTTGCAGGCCTGATCTGGCTGAAGTAGGACTTCTGCTCTGGGTGTGCTACTTTGCCCTAGAGCTGAAAGGCACAACGTGCAGGCTTCTTTCCAAAGGGCGAGTTGGGCCCCACAGCATCTTGCTTCCAGCTCTTTGGGAAGCTAAGAAACAACTCGCTCTGCACAGTGCTCTTACAGCCTACCGGGAACATCTCTTCCAAAGGCCTTTGAAACGCAGTTTCTTTGCAGGCCTTATCTGGCTGAAGTAGGACTTCTGCTCTGGGTGTGCTACTTTGCCCTAGAGCTGAAAGGCACAACGTGCAGGCTTCTTTCCAAAGGGCGAGTTGGGCCCCACAGCATCTTGCTTCCAGCTCTTTGGGAAGCTAAGAAACAACTCTCTCTGCACAGTGTTCTTACAGCCTAGTGGGAACATCTCTTCCAAAGGCCGGTGAAACGCAGTTTCTTTGCAGGCCTGATCTGGCTGAAGTAGGACTTCTGCTCTGGGTGTGCTACTTTGCCCTAGAGCTGAAAGGCACAACGTGCAGGCTTCTTTCCAAAGGGCGAGTTGGGCCCCACAGCATCTTGCTTCCAGCTCTTTGGGAAGCTAAGAAACAACTCGCTCTGCACAGTGCTCTTACAGCCTAGTGGGAACATCTCTTCCAAAGGCCTGTGAAACGCAGTTTCTTTGCAGGCCTGATCTGGCTGAAGTAGGACTTCTGCTCTGGGTGTGCTACTTTGCCCTAGAGCTGAAAGGCACAACGTGCAGGCTTCTTTCCAAAGGGCGAGTTGGGCCCCACAGCATCTTGCTTCCAGCTCTTTGGGAAGCTAAGAAACAACTCGCTCTGCACAGTGCTCTTACAGCCTACCGGGAACATCTCTTCCAAAGGCCTTTGAAACGCAGTTTCTTTGCAGGCCTTATCTGGCTGAAGTAGGACTTCTGCTCTGGGTGTGCTACTTTGCCCTAGAGCTGAAAGGCACAACGTGCAGGCTTCTTTCCAAAGGGCCAGTTGGGCCCCACAGCATCTTGCTTCCAGCTCTTTGGGAAGCTAAGAAACAACTCGCTCTGCACAGTGTTCTTACAGCCTAGTGGGAACATCTCTTCCAAAGGCCGGTGAAACGCAGTTTCTTTGCAGGCCTGATCTGGCTGAAGTAGGACTTCTGCTCTGGGTGTGCTACTTTGCCCTAGAGCTGAAAGGCACAACGTGCAGGCTTCTTTCCAAAGGGCGAGTTGGGCCCCACAGCATCTTGCTTCCAGCTCTTTGGGAAGCTAAGAAACAACTCGCTCTGCACAGTGCTCTTACAGCCTACCGGGAACATCTCTTCCAAAGGCCTTTGAAACGCAGTTTCTTTGCAGGCCTTATCTGGCTGAAGTAGGACTTCTGCTCTGGGTGTGCTACTTTGCCCTAGAGCTGAAAGGCACAACGTGCAGGTTTCTTTCCAAAGGGCGAGTTGGGCCCCACAGCATCTTGCTTCCAGCTCTTTGGGAAGCTAAGAAACAACTCGCTCTGCACAGTGGTCTTAAAGCCTAGTGGGAACATCTCTTCCAAAGGCCTGTGAAACGCAGTTTCTTTGCAGGCCTGATCTGGCTGAAGTAGGACTTCTGCTCTGGGTGTGCTACTTTGCCCTAGAGCTGAAAGGCACAACGTGCAGACTTCTTTCCAAAGGGTGAGTTGGGCCCCACAGCATCTTGCTTCCAGCTCTTTGGGAAGCTAAGAAACAACTCGCTCTGCACAGTGCTCTTACAGCCTACCGGGAACATCTCTTCCAAAGGCCTGTGAAACGCAGTTTCTTTGCAGGCCTGATCTGGCTGAAGTAGGACTTCTGCTCTGGGGTGCTACTTTGCCCTAGAGCTGAAAGGCACAACGTGCAGGCTTCTTTCCAAAGGGCGAGTTGGGCCCCACAGCATCTTGCTTCCAGCTCTTTGGGAAGCTAAGAAACAACTCGCTCTGCACAGTGCTCTTACAGCCTAGTGGGAACATCTCTTCCAAAGGCCTGTGAAACGCAGTTTCTTTGCAGGCCTGATCTGGCTGAAGTAGGACTTCTGCTCTGGGTGTGCTACTTTGCCCTAGAGCTGAAAGGCACAACGTGCAGGCTTCTTTCCAAAGGGCGAGTTGGGCCCCACAGCATCTTGCTTCCAGCTCTTTGGGAAGCTAAGAAACAACTCGCTCTGCACAGTGCTCTTACAGCCTACCGGGAACATCTCTTCCAAAGGCCTGTGAAATGCAGTTTCTTTGCAGGCCTTATCCGGCTGAAGTAGGACTTCTGCTCTGGGTGTGCTACTTTGCCCTAGAGCTGAAAGGCACAACGTGCAGGCTTCTTTCCAAAGGGCGAGTTGGGCCCCACAGCATCTTGCTTCCAGCTCTTTGGGAAGCTAAGAAACAACTCGCTCTGCACAGTGCTCTTACAGCCTAGTGGGAACATCTCTTCCAAAGGCCTGGGAAACGCAGTTTCTTTGCAGGCCTGATCTGGCTGAAGTAGGACTTCTGCTCTGGGTGTGCTACTTTGCCCTAGAGCTGAAAGGCACAACGTGCAGGCTTCTTTCCAAAGGGCCAGTTGGGCCCCACAGCATCTTGCTTCCAGCTCTTTGGGAAGCTAAGAAACAACTCGCTCTGCACAGTGCTCTTACAGCCTAGTGGGAACATCTCTTCCAAAGGCCTGGGAAACGCAGTTTCTTTGCAGGTCTGATCTGGCTGAAGTAGGACTTCTGCTCTGGGTGTGCTACTTTGCCCTAGAGCTGAAAGGCACAACGTGCAGGCTTCTTTCCAAAGGGCGAGTTGGGCCCCACAGCATCTTGCTTCCAGCTCTTTGGGAAGCTAAGAAACAACTCGCTCTGCACAGTCTTCTTAAAGCCTAGTGGGAACATCTCTTCCAAAGGCCTGTGAAACGCAGTTTCTTTGCAGGCCTGATCTGGCTGAAGTAGGACTTCTGCTCTGGGTGTGCTACTTTGCCCTAGAGCTGAAAGGCACAACGTGCAGGCTTCTTTCCAAAGGGCGAGTTGGGCCCCACAGCATCTTGCTTCCAGCTCTTTGGGAAGCTAAGAAACAACTCGCTCTGCACAGTGCTCTTACAGCCTACCGGGAACATCTCTTCCAAAGGCCTGTGAAACGCAGTTTCTTTGCAGGCCTGATCCGGCTGAAGTAGGACTTCTGCTCTGGGTGTGCTACTTTGCCCTAGAGCTGAAAGGCACAACGTGCAGGCTTCTTTCCAAAGGGCGAGTTGGGCCCCACAGCATCTTGCTTCCAGCTCTTTGGGAAGCTAAGAAACAACTCGCTCTGCACAGTGCTCTTACAGCCTACCGGGAACATCTCTTCCAAAGGCCTGTGAAACGCAGTTTCTTTGCAGGCCTGATCTGGCTGAAGTAGGACTTCTGCTCTGGGTGTGCTACTTTGCCCTGGAGCTGAAAGGCACAACGTGCAGGCTTCTTTCCAAAGGGCGAGTTGGGCCCCACAGCATCTTGCTTCCAGCTCTTGGGAAGCTAAGAAACAACTCGCTCTGCACAGTGCTCTTACAGCCTACCGGGAACATCTCTTCCAAAGGCCTGTGAAACGCAGTTTCTTTGCAGGCCTGATCTGGCTGAAGTAGGACTTCTGCTCTGGGTGTGCTACTTTGCCCTAGAGCTGAAAGGCACAACGTGCAGACTTCTTTCCAAAGGGCGAGTTGGGCCCCACAGCATCTTGCTTCCAGCTCTTTGGGAAGCTAAGAAACAACTCGCTCTGAACAGTGCTCTTACAGCCTACCGGGAACATCTCTTCCAAAGGCCTGTGAAACGCAGTTTCTTTGCAGGCCTGATCTGGCTGAAGTAGGACTTCTGCTCTGGGGTGCTACTTTGCCCTAGAGCTGAAAGGCACAACGTGCAGGCTTCTTTCCAAAGGGCGAGTTGGGCCCCACAGCATCTTGCTTCCAGCTCTTTGGGAAGCTAAGAAACAACTCGCTCTGCACAGTGCTCTTACAGCCTAGTGGGAACATCTCTTCCAAAGGCCTGTGAAACGCAGTTTCTTTGCAGGCCTGATCTGGCTGAAGTAGGACTTCTGCTCTGGGTGTGCTACTTTGCCCTGGAGCTGAAAGGCACAACGTGCAGGCTTCTTTCCAAAGGGCGAGTTGGGCCCCACAGCATCTTGCTTCCAGCTCTTTGGGAAGCTAAGAAACAACTCGCTCTGCACAGTGCTCTTACAGCCTAGTGGGAACATCTCTTCCAAAGGCCTGGGAAACGCAGTTTCTTTGCAGGTCTGATCTGGCTGAAGTAGGACTTCTGCTCTGGGTGTGCTACTTTGCCCTAGAGCTGAAAGGCACAACGTGCAGGCTTCTTTCCAAAGGGCGAGTTGGGCCCCACAGCATCTTGCTTCCAGCTCTTTGGGAAGCTAAGAAACAACTCGCTCTGCACAGTGCTCTTACAGCCTAGTGGGAACATCTCTTCCAAAGGCCTGTGAAACGCAGTTTCTTTGCAGGCCTGATCTGGCTGAAGTAGGACTTCTGCTGTGGGTGTGCTACTTTGCCCTACAGCTGAAAGGCACAACGTGCAGGCTTCTTTCCAAAGGGCGAGTTGGGCCCCACAGCATCTTGCTTCCAGCTCTTTGGGAAGCTAAGAAACAACTCTCTCTGCACAGTGTTCTTACAGCCTAGTGGGAACATCTCTTCCAAAGGCCGGTGAAACGCAGTTTCTTTGCAGGCCTGATCTGGCTGAAGTAGGACTTCTGCTCTGGGTGTGCTACTTTGCCCTAGAGCTGAAAGGCACAACGTGCAGGCTTCTTTCCAAAGGGCGAGTTGGGCCCCACAGCATCTTGCTTCCAGCTCTTTGGGAAGCTAAGAAACAACTCGCTCTGCACAGTGCTCTTACAGCCTACCGGGAACATCTCTTCCAAAGGCCTGTGAAACGCAGTTTCTTTGCAGGCCTGATCTGGCTGAAGTAGGACTTCTGCTCTGGGTGTGCTACTTTGCCCTAGAGCTGAAAGGCACAACGTGCAGGCTTCTTTCCAAAGGGCGAGTTGGGCCCCGCAGCATCTTGCTTCCAGCTCTTTGGGAAGCTAAGAAACAACTCGCTCTGCACAGTGCTCTTACAGCCTACCGGGAACATCTCTTCCAAAGGCCTGTGAAACGCAGTTTGTTTGCAGGCCTGATCTGGCTGAAGTAGGACTTCTGCTCTGGGTGTGCTACTTTGCCCTAGAGCTGAAAGGCACAACGTGCAGGCTTCTTTCCAAAGGGCGAGTTGGGCCCCACAGCATCTTGCTTCCAGCTCTTTGGGAAGCTAAGAAACAACTCGCTCTGCACAGTGCTCTTACAGCCTACCGGGAACATCTCTTCCAAAGGCCTTTGAAACGCAGTTTCTTTGCAGGCCTTATCTGGCTGAAGTAGGACTTCTGCTCTGGGTGTGCTACTTTGCCCTAGAGCTGAAAGGCACAACGTGCAGGCTTCTTTCCAAAGGGCCAGTTGGGCCCCACAGCATCTTGCTTCCAGCTCTTTGGGAAGCTAAGAAACAACTCGCTCTGCACAGTGCTCTTACAGCCTAGTGGGAACATCTCTTCCAAAGGCCTGTGAAACGCAGTTTCTTTGCAGGTCTGATCTGGCTGAAGTAGGACTTCTGCTCTGGGTGTGCTACTTTGCCCTAGAGCTGAAAGGCACAACGTGCAGTCTTCTTTCCAAAGGGCGAGTTGGGCCCCACAGCATCTTGCTTCCAGCTCTTTGGGAAGCTAAGAAACAACTCGCTCTGCACAGTGGTCTTAAAGCCTAGTGGGAACATCTCTTCCAAAGGCCTGTGAAACGCAGTTTCTTTGCAGGCCTGATCTGGCTGAAGTAGGACTTCTGCTCTGGGTGTGCTACTTTGCCCTGGAGCTGAAAGGCACAACGTGCAGGCTTCTTTCCAAAGGGCGAGTTGGGCCCCACAGCATCTTGCTTCCAGCTCTTGGGAAGCTAAGAAACAACTCGCTCTGCACAGTGCTCTTACAGCCTACCGGGAACATCTCTTCCAAAGGCCTGTGAAACGCAGTTTCTTTGCAGGCCTGATCTGGCTGAAGTAGGACTTCTGCTCTGGGTGTGCTACTTTGCCCTAGAGCTGAAAGGCACAACGTGCAGACTTCTTTCCAAAGGGCGAGTTGGGCCCCACAGCATCTTGCTTCCAGCTCTTTGGGAAGCTAAGAAACAACTCGCTCTGCACAGTGCTCTTACAGCCTACCGGGAACATCTCTTCCAAAGGCCTGTGAAACGCAGTTTCTTTGCAGGTCTGATCTGGCTGAAGTAGGACTTCTGCTCTGGGTGTGCTACTTTGCCCTAGAGCTGAAAGGCACAACGTGCAGGCTTCTTTCCAAAGGGCGAGTTGGGCCCCACAGCATCTTGCTTCCAGCTCTTTGGGAAGCTAAGAAACAACTCGATCTGCACAGTCTTCTTAAAGCCTAGTGGGAACATCTCTTCCAAAGGCCTGTGAAACGCAGTTTCTTTGCAGGCCTGATCTGGCTGAAGTAGGACTTCTGCTCTGGGTGTGCTACTTTGCCCTAGAGCTGAAAGGCACAACGTGCAGGCTTCTTTCCAAAGGGCGAGTTGGGCCCCACAGCATCTTGCTTCCAGCTCTTTGGGAAGCTAAG
Organism: Equus caballus; assembly: GCF_041296265.1. Lineage (NCBI taxonomy): Eukaryota > Metazoa > Chordata > Mammalia > Perissodactyla > Equidae > Equus > Equus caballus. The sequence goes on from NC_091712.1 coordinate 2,139,883, forward strand.
AAACAACTCGCTCTGCACAGTGCTCTTACAGCCTACCGGGAACATCTCTTCCAAAGGCCTGTGAAACGCAGTTTCTTTGCAGGCCTGATCCGGCTGAAGTAGGACTTCTGCTCTGGGTGTGCTACTTTGCCCTAGAGCTGAAAGGCACAACGTGCAGGCTTCTTTCCAAAGGGCGAGTTGGGCCCCACAGCATCTTGCTTCCAGCTCTTTGGGAAGCTAAGAAACAACTCGCTCTGCACAGTGCTCTTACAGCCTACCGGGAACATCTCTTCCAAAGGCCTGTGAAACGCAGTTTCTTTGCAGGCCTGATCTGGCTGAAGTAGGACTTCTGCTGTGGGTGTGCTACTTTGCCCTACAGCTGAAAGGCACAACGTGCAGGCTTCTTTCCAAAGGGCGAGTTGGGCCCCACAGCATCTTGCTTCCAGCTCTTTGGGAAGCTAAGAAACAACTCGCTCTGCACAGTGTTCTTACAGCCTAGTGGGAACATCTCTTCCAAAGGCCGGTGAAACGCAGTTTCTTTGCAGGCCTGATCTGGCTGAAGTAGGACTTCTGCTCTGGGTGTGCTACTTTGCCCTAGAGCTGAAAGGCACAACGTGCAGGCTTCTTTCCAAAGGGCGAGTTGGGCCCCACAGCATCTTGCTTCCAGCTCTTTGGGAAGCTAAGAAACAACTCGCTCTGCACAGTGCTCTTACAGCCTACCGGGAACATCTCTTCCAAAGGCCTGTGAAACGCAGTTTCTTTGCAGGCCTGATCTGGCTGAAGTAGGACTTCTGCTCTGGGTGTGCTACTTTGCCCTAGAGCTGAAAGGCACAACGTGCAGGCTTCTTTCCAAAGGGCGAGTTGGGCCCCACAGCATCTTGCTTCCAGCTCTTTGGGAAGCTAAGAAACAACTCGCTCTGCACAGTGCTCTTACAGCCTACCGGGAACATCTCTTCCAAAGGCCTTTGAAACGCAGTTTCTTTGCAGGCCTTATCTGGCTGAAGTAGGACTTCTGCTCTGGGTGTGCTACTTTGCCCTAGAGCTGAAAGGCACAACGTGCAGGCTTCTTTCCAAAGGGCCAGTTGGGCCCCACAGCATCTTGCTTCCAGCTCTTTGGGAAGCTAAGAAACAACTCGCTCTGCACAGTGTTCTTACAGCCTAGTGGGAACATCTCTTCCAAAGGCCGGTGAAATGCAGTTTCTTTGCAGGCCTGATCTGGCTGAAGTAGGACTTCTGCTCTGGGTGTGCTACTTTGCCCTAGAGCTGAAAGGCACAACGTGCAGGCTTCTTTCCAAAGGGCGAGTTGGGCCCCACAGCATCTTGCTTCCAGCTCTTTGGGAAGCTAAGAAACAACTCGCTCTGCACAGTGCTCTTACAGCCTACCGGGAACATCTCTTCCAAAGGCCTGTGAAACGCAGTTTGTTTGCAGGCCTGATCTGGCTGAAGTAGGACTTCTGCTCTGGGTGTGCTACTTTGCCCTAGAGCTGAAAGGCACAACGTGCAGGCTTCTTTCCAAAGGGCGAGTTGGGCCCCACAGCATCTTGCTTCCAGCTCTTTGGGAAGCTAAGAAACAACTCGCTCTGCACAGTGCTCTTACAGCCTACCGGGAACATCTCTTCCAAAGGCCTTTGAAACGCAGTTTCTTTGCAGGCCTTATCTGGCTGAAGTAGGACTTCTGCTCTGGGTGTGCTACTTTGCCCTAGAGCTGAAAGGCACAACGTGCAGGCTTCTTTCCAAAGGGCCAGTTGGGCCCCACAGCATCTTGCTTCCAGCTCTTTGGGAAGCTAAGAAACAACTCGCTCTGCACAGTGCTCTTACAGCCTAGTGGGAACATCTCTTCCAAAGGCCTGGGAATCGCAGTTTCTTTGCAGGTCTGATCTGGCTGAAGTAGGACTTCTGCTCTGGGTGTGCTACTTTGCCCTAGAGCTGAAAGGCACAACGTGCAGTCTTCTTTCCAAAGGGCGAGTTGGGCCCCACAGCATCTTGCTTCCAGCTCTTTGGGAAGCTAAGAAACAACTCGCTCTGCACAGTGGTCTTAAAGCCTAGTGGGAACATCTCTTCCAAAGGCCTGTGAAACGCAGTTTCTTTGCAGGCCTGATCTGGCTGAAGTAGGACTTCTGCTCTGGGTGTGCTACTTTGCCCTAGAGCTGAAAGGCACAACGTGCAGACTTCTTTCCAAAGGGCGAGTTGGGCCCCAGAGCATCTTGCTTCCAGCTCTTTGGGAAGCTAAGAAACAACTCGCTCTGCACAGTGCTCTTACAGCCTACCGGGAACATCTCTTCCAAAGGCCTGTGAAACGCAGTTTCTTTGCAGGCCTGATCTGGCTGAAGTAGGACTTCTGCTCTGGGGTGCTACTTTGCCCTAGAGCTGAAAGGCACAACGTGCAGGCTTCTTTCCAAAGGGCGAGTTGGGCCCCACAGCATCTTGCTTCCAGCTCTTTGGGAAGCTAAGAAACAACTCGCTCTGCACAGTGCTCTTACAGCCTAGTGGGAACATCTCTTCCAAAGGCCTGTGAAACGCAGTTTCTTTGCAGGCCTGATCTGGCTGAAGTAGGACTTCTGCTCTGGGTGTGCTACTTTGCCCTAGAGCTGAAAGGCACAACGTGCAGGCTTCTTTCCAAAGGGCGAGTTGGGCCCCACAGCATCTTGCTTCCAGCTCTTTGGGAAGCTAAGAAACAACTCGCTCTGCACAGTGCTCTTACAGCCTACCGGGAACATGTCTTCCAAAGGCCTGTGAAACGCAGTTTCTTTGCAGGCCTTATCCGGCTGAAGTAGGACTTCTGCTCTGGGTGTGCTACTTTGCCCTAGAGCTGAAAGGCACAACGTGCAGGCTTCTTTCCAAAGGGCGAGTTGGGCCCCACAGCATCTTGCTTCCAGCTCTTTGGGAAGCTAAGAAACAACTCGCTCTGCACAGTGCTCTTACAGCCTAGTGGGAACATCTCTTCCAAAGGCCTGGGAAACGCAGTTTCTTTGCAGGCCTGATCTGGCTGAAGTAGGACTTCTGCTCTGGGTGTGCTACGTTGCCCTAGAGCTGAAAGGCACAACGTGCAGGCTTCTTTCCAAAGGGCGAGTTGGGCCCCACAGCATCTTGCTTCCAGCTCTTTGGGAAGCTAAGAAACAACTCGCTCTGCACAGTGCTCTTACAGCCTAGTGGGAACATCTCTTCCAAAGGCCTGTGAAACGCAGTTGCTTTGCAGGCCTGATCTGGCTGAAGTAGGACTTCTGCTCTGGGTGTGCTACTTTGCCCTAGAGCTGAAAGGCACAACGTGCAGGCTTCTTTCCAAAGGGCGAGTTGGGCCCCACAGCATCTTGCTTCCAGCTCTTTGGGAAGCTAAGAAACAACTCGCTCTGCACAGTGCTCTTAGAGCCTAGTGGGAACATCTCTTCCAAAGGCCTGTGAAACGCAGTTTCTTTGCAGGCCTGATCTGGCTGAAGTAGGACTTCTGCTCTGTGTGTGCTACTTTGCCCTAGAGCTGAAAGGCACAACGTGCAGTCTTCTTTCCAAAGGGCGAGTTGGGCCCCACAGCATCTTGCTTCCAGCTCTTTGGGAAGCTAAGAAACAACTCGCTCTGCACAGTGCTCTTACAGCCTACCGGGAACATCTCTTCCAAAGGCCTGTGAAACGCAGTTTCTTTGCAGGCCTGATCTGGCTGAAGTAGGACTTCTGCTCTGGGTGTGCTACTTTGCCCTAGAGCTGAAAGGCACAACGTGCAGGCTTCTTTCCAAAGGGCCAGTTGGGCCCCACAGCATCTTGCTTCCAGCTCTTTGGGAAGCTAAGAAACAACTCGCTCTGCACAGTGCTCTTACAGCCTAGTGGGAACATCTCTTCCAAAGGCCTGGGAAACGCAGTTTCTTTGCAGGTCTGATCTGGCTGAAGTAGGACTTCTGCTCTGGGTGTGCTACTTTGCCCTAGAGCTGAAAGGCACAACGTGCAGTCTTCTTTCCAAAGGGCGAGTTGGGCCCCACAGCATCTTGCTTCCAGCTCTTTGGGAAGCTAAGAAACAACTCGCTCTGCACAGTCTTCTTAAAGCCTAGTGGGAACATCTCTTCCAAAGGCCTGTGAAACGCAGTTTCTTTGCAGGCCTGATCTGGCTGAAGTAGGACTTCTGCTCTGGGTGTGCTACTTTGCCCTAGAGCTGAAAGGCACAACGTGCAGGCTTCTTTCCAAAGGGCGAGTTGGGCCCCACAGCATCTTGCTTCCAGCTCTTTGGGAAGCTAAGAAACAACTCGCTCTGAACAGTGCTCTTACAGCCTACCGGGAACATCTCTTCCAAAGGCCTGTGAAACGCAGTTTCTTTGCAGGCCTGATCCGGCTGAAGTAGGACTTCTGCTCTGGGTGTGCTACTTTGCCCTAGAGCTGAAAGGCACAACGTGCAGGCTTCTTTCCAAAGGGCGAGTTGGGCCCCACAGCATCTTGCTTCCAGCTCTTTGGGAAGCTAAGAAACAACTCGCTCTGCACAGTGCTCTCACAGCCTACCGGGAACATCTCTTCCAAAGGCCTGTGAAACGCAGTTTCTTTGCAGGCCTGATCTGGCTGAAGTAGGACTTCTGCTCTGGGTGTGCTACTTTGCCCTGGAGCTGAAAGGCACAACGTGCAGGCTTCTTTCCAAAGGGCGAGTTGGGCCCCACAGCATCTTGCTTCCAGCTCTTGGGAAGCTAAGAAACAACTCGCTCTGCACAGTGCTCTTACAGCCTACCGGGAACATCTCTTCCAAAGGCCTGTGAAACGCAGTTTCTTTGCAGGCCTGATCTGGCTGAAGTAGGACTTCTGCTCTGGGTGTGCTACTTTGCCCTAGAGCTGAAAGGCACAACGTGCAGACTTCTTTCCAAAGGGCGAGTTGGGCCCCACAGCATCTTGCTTCCAGCTCTTTGGGAAGCTAAGAAACAACTCGCTCTGAACAGTGCTCTTACAGCCTACCGGGAACATCTCTTCCAAAGGCCTGGGAAACGCAGTTTCTTTGCAGGCCTGATCTGGCTGAAGTAGGACTTCTGCTCTGGGTGTGCTACTTTGCCCTGGAGCTGAAAGGCACAACGTGCAGGCTTCTTTCCAAAGGGCGAGTTGGGCCCCACAGCATCTTGCTTCCAGCTCTTTGGGAAGCTAAGAAACAACTCGCTCTGCACAGTGCTCTTACAGCCTAGTGGGAACATCTCTTCCAAAGGCCTGGGAAACGCAGTTTCTTTGCAGGTCTGATCTGGCTGAAGTAGGACTTCTGCTCTGGGTGTGCTACTTTGCCCTAGAGCTGAAAGGCACAACGTGCAGGCTTCTTTCCAAAGGGCGAGTTGGGCCCCACAGCATCTTGCTTCCAGCTCTTTGGGAAGCTAAGAAACAACTCGCTCTGCACAGTGCTCTTACAGCCTAGTGGGAACATCTCTTCCAAAGGCCTGTGAAACGCAGTTGCTTTGCAGGCCTGATCTGGCTGAAGTAGGACTTCTGCTCTGGGTGTGCTACTTTGCCCTAGAGCTGAAAGGCACAACGTGCAGGCTTCTTTCCAAAGGGCGAGTTGGGCCCCACAGCATCTTGCTTCCAGCTCTTTGGGAAGCTAAGAAACAACTCGCTCTGCACAGTGCTCTTACAGCCTACCGGGAACATCTCTTCCAAAGGCCTGTGAAACGCAGTTTCTTTGCAGGCCTGATCTGGCTGAAGTAGGACTTCTGCTCTGGGTGTGCTACTTTGCCCTAGAGCTGAAAGGCACAACGTGCAGTCTTCTTTCCAAAGGGCGAGTTGGGCCCCACAGCATCTTGCTTCCAGCTCTTTGGGAAGCTAAGAAACAACTCGCTCTGCACAGTGCTCTTACAGCCTACCGGGAACATCTCTTCCAAAGGCCTGTGAAACGCAGTTTCTTTGCAGGCCTGATCTGGCTGAAGTAGGACTTCTGCTCTGGGTGTGCTACTTTGCCCTGGAGCTGAAAGGCACAACGTGCAGGCTTCTTTCCAAAGGGCCAGTTGGGCCCCACAGCATCTTGCTTCCAGCTCTTTGGGAAGCTAAGAAACAACTCGCTCTGCACAGTGCTCTTACAGCCTAGTGGGAACATCTCTTCCAAAGGACTGGGAAACGCAGTTTCTTTGCAGGTCTGATCTGGCTGAAGTAGGACTTCTGCTCTGGGTGTGCTACTTTGCCCTAGAGCTGAAAGGCACAACGTGCAGGCTTCTTTCCAAAGGGCGAGTTGGGCCCCACAGCATCTTGCTTCCAGCTCTTTGGGAAGCTAAGAAACAACTCGATCTGCACAGTCTTCTTAAAGCCTAGTGGGAACATCTCTTCCAAAGGCCTGTGAAACGCAGTTTCTTTGCAGGCCTGATCTGGCTGAAGTAGGACTTCTGCTCTGGGTGTGCTACTTTGCCCTAGAGCTGAAAGGCACAACGTGCAGGCTTCTTTCCAAAGGGCGAGTTGGGCCCCACAGCATCTTGCTTCCAGCTCTTTGGGAAGCTAAGAAACAACTCGCTCTGCACAGTGCTCTTACAGCCTACCGGGAACATCTCTTCCAAAGGCCTGTGAAACGCAGTTTCTTTGCAGGCCTGATCCGGCTGAAGTAGGACTTCTGCTCTGGGTGTGCTACTTTGCCCTAGAGCTGAAAGGCACAACGTGCAGGCTTCTTTCCAAAGGGCGAGTTGGGCCCCACAGCATCTTGCTTCCAGCTCTTTGGGAAGCTAAGAAACAACTCGCTCTGCACAGTGCTCTTACAGCCTACCGGGAACATCTCTTCCAAAGGCCTGTGAAACGCAGTTTCTTTGCAGGCCTGATCTGGCTGAAGTAGGACTTCTGCTGTGGGTGTGCTACTTTGCCCTACAGCTGAAAGGCACAACGTGCAGGCTTCTTTCCAAAGGGCGAGTTGGGCCCCACAGCATCTTGCTTCCAGCTCTTTGGGAAGCTAAGAAACAACTCGCTCTGCACAGTGCTCTTACAGCCTACCGGGAACATCTCTTCCAAAGGCCTGTGAAACGCAGTTTCTTTGCAGGCCTGATCTGGCTGAAGTAGGACTTCTGCTCTGGGTGTGCTACTTTGCCCTGGAGCTGAAAGGCACAACGTGCAGGCTTCTTTCCAAAGGGCCAGTTGGGCCCCACAGCATCTTGCTTCCAGCTCTTTGGGAAGCTAAGAAACAACTCGCTCTGCACAGTGCTCTTACAGCCTAGTGGGAACATCTCTTCCAAAGGCCTGTGAAACGCAGTTTCTTTGCAGGTCTGATCTGGCTGAAGTAGGACTTCTGCTCTGGGTGTGCTACTTTGCCCTAGAGCTGAAAGGCACAACGTGCAGGCTTCTTTCCAAAGGGCGAGTTGGGCCCCACAGCATCTTGCTTCCAGCTCTTTGGGAAGCTAAGAAACAACTCGCTCTGCACAGTCTTCTTAAAGCCTAGTGGGAACATCTCTTCCAAAGGCCTGTGAAACGCAGTTTCTTTGCAGGCCTGATCTGGCTGAAGTAGGACTTCTGCTCTGGGTGTGCTACTTTGCCCTAGAGCTGAAAGGCACAACGTGCAGGCTTCTTTCCAAAGGGCGAGTTGGGCCCCACAGCATCTTGCTTCCAGCTCTTTGGGAAGCTAAGAAACAACTCGCTCTGCACAGTGCTCTTACAGCCTACCGGGAACATCTCTTCCAAAGGCCTGTGAAACGCAGTTTCTTTGCAGGCCTGATCCGGCTGAAGTAGGACTTCTGCTCTGGGTGTGCTACTTTGCCCTAGAGCTGAAAGGCACAACGTGCAGGCTTCTTTCCAAAGGGCCAGTTGGGCCCCACAGCATCTTGCTTCCAGCTCTTTGGGAAGCTAAGAAACAACTCGCTCTGCACAGTGCTCTTACAGCCTACCGGGAACATCTCTTCCAAAGGCCTGTGAAACGCAGTTTCTTTGCAGGCCTGATCTGGCTGAAGTAGGACTTCTGCTCTGGGTGTGCTACTTTGCCCTGGAGCTGAAAGGCACAACGTGCAGGCTTCTTTCCAAAGGGCGAGTTGGGCCCCACAGCATCTTGCTTCCAGCTCTTGGGAAGCTAAGAAACAACTCGCTCTGCACAGTGCTCTTACAGCCTACCGGGAACATCTCTTCCAAAGGCCTGTGAAACGCAGTTTCTTTGCAGGCCTGATCTGGCTGAAGTAGGACTTCTGCTCTGGGTGTGCTACTTTGCCCTAGAGCTGAAAGGCACAACGTGCAGACTTCTTTCCAAAGGGCGAGTTGGGCCCCACAGCATCTTGCTTCCAGCTCTTTGGGAAGCTAAGAAACAACTCGCTCTGAAGAGTGCTCTTACAGCCTACCGGGAACATCTCTTCCAAAGGCCTGTGAAACGCAGTTTCTTTGCAGGCCTGATCTGGCTGAAGTAGGACTTCTGCTCTGGGGTGCTACTTTGCCCTAGAGCTGAAAGGCACAACGTGCAGGCTTCTTTCCAAAGGGCGAGTTGGGCCCCACAGCATCTTGCTTCCAGCTCTTTGGGAAGCTAAGAAACAACTCGCTCTGCACAGTGCTCTTACAGCCTAGTGGGAACATCTCTTCCAAAGGCCTGTGAAACGCAGTTTCTTTGCAGGCCTGATCTGGCTGAAGTAGGACTTCTGCTCTGGGTGTGCTACTTTGCCCTGGAGCTGAAAGGCACAACGTGCAGGCTTCTTTCCAAAGGGCGAGTTGGGCCCCACAGCATCTTGCTTCCAGCTCTTTGGGAAGCTAAGAAACAACTCGCTCTGCACAGTGCTCTTACAGCCTAGTGGGAACATCTCTTCCAAAGGCCTGGGAAACGCAGTTTCTTTGCAGGTCTGATCTGGCTGAAGTAGGACTTCTGCTCTGGGTGTGCTACTTTGCCCTAGAGCTGAAAGGCACAACGTGCAGGCTTCTTTCCAAAGGGCGAGTTGGGCCCCACAGCATCTTGCTTCCAGCTCTTTGGGAAGCTAAGAAACAACTCGCTCTGCACAGTCTTCTTAAAGCCTAGTGGGAACATCTCTTCCAAAGGCCTGTGAAACGCAGTTTCTTTGCAGGCCTGATCTGGCTGAAGTAGGACTTCTGCTCTGGGTGTGCTACTTTGCCCTAGAGCTGAAAGGCACAACGTGCAGGCTTCTTTCCAAAGGGCGAGTTGGGCCCCACAGCATCTTGCTTCCAGCTCTTTGGGAAGCTAAGAAACAACTCGCTCTGCACAGTGCTCTTACAGCCTACCGGGAACATCTCTTCCAAAGGCCTGTGAAACGCAGTTTCTTTGCAGGCCTGATCCGGCTGAAGTAGGACTTCTGCTCTGGGTGTGCTACTTTGCCCTAGAGCTGAAAGGCACAACGTGCAGGCTTCTTTCCAAAGGGCGAGTTGGGCCCCACAGCATCTTGCTTCCAGCTCTTTGGGAAGCTAAGAAACAACTCGCTCTGCACAGTGCTCTCACAGCCTACCGGGAACATCTCTTCCAAAGGCCTGTGAAACGCAGTTTCTTTGCAGGCCTGATCTGGCTGAAGTAGGACTTCTGCTCTGGGTGTGCTACTTTGCCCTGGAGCTGAAAGGCACAACGTGCAGGCTTCTTTCCAAAGGGCGAGTTGGGCCCCACAGCATCTTGCTTCCAGCTCTTGGGAAGCTAAGAAACAACTCGCTCTGCACAGTGCTCTTACAGCCTACCGGGAACATCTCTTCCAAAGGCCTGTGAAACGCAGTTTCTTTGCAGGCCTGATCTGGCTGAAGTAGGACTTCTGCTCTGGGTGTGCTACTTTGCCCTAGAGCTGAAAGGCACAACGTGCAGACTTCTTTCCAAAGGGCGAGTTGGGCCCCACAGCATCTTGCTTCCAGCTCTTTGGGAAGCTAAGAAACAACTCGCTCTGAACAGTGCTCTTACAGCCTACCGGGAACATCTCTTCCAAAGGCCTGGGAAACGCAGTTTCTTTGCAGGCCTGATCTGGCTGAAGTAGGACTTCTGCTCTGGGTGTGCTACTTTGCCCTGGAGCTGAAAGGCACAACGTGCAGGCTTCTTTCCAAAGGGCGAGTTGGGCCCCACAGCATCTTGCTTCCAGCTCTTTGGGAAGCTAAGAAACAACTCGCTCTGCACAGTGCTCTTACAGCCTAGTGGGAACATCTCTTCCAAAGGCCTGGGAAACGCAGTTTCTTTGCAGGTCTGATCTGGCTGAAGTAGGACTTCTGCTCTGGGTGTGCTACTTTGCCCTAGAGCTGAAAGGCACAACGTGCAGGCTTCTTTCCAAAGGGCGAGTTGGGCCCCACAGCATCTTGCTTCCAGCTCTTTGGGAAGCTAAGAAACAACTCGCTCTGCACAGTGCTCTTACAGCCTAGTGGGAACATCTCTTCCAAAGGCCTGTGAAACGCAGTTGCTTTGCAGGCCTGATCTGGCTGAAGTAGGACTTCTGCTCTGGGTGTGCTACTTTGCCCTAGAGCTGAAAGGCACAACGTGCAGGCTTCTTTCCAAAGGGCGAGTTGGGCCCCACAGCATCTTGCTTCCAGCTCTTTGGGAAGCTAAGAAACAACTCGCTCTGCACAGTGCTCTTACAGCCTACCGGGAACATCTCTTCCAAAGGCCTGTGAAACGCAGTTTCTTTGCAGGCCTGATCTGGCTGAAGTAGGACTTCTGCTCTGGGTGTGCTACTTTGCCCTAGAGCTGAAAGGCACAACGTGCAGGCTTCTTTCCAAAGGGCGAGTTGGGCCCCACAGCATCTTGCTTCCAGCTCTTTGGGAAGCTAAGAAACAACTCGCTCTGCACAGTGCTCTTACAGCCTACCGGGAACATCTCTTCCAAAGGCCTGTGAAACGCAGTTTCTTTGCAGGCCTGATCTGGCTGAAGTAGGACTTCTGCTCTGGGTGTGCTACTTTGCCCTGGAGCTGAAAGGCACAACGTGCAGGCTTCTTTCCAAAGGGCCAGTTGGGCCCCACAGCATCTTGCTTCCAGCTCTTTGGGAAGCTAAGAAACAACTCGCTCTGCACAGTGCTCTTACAGCCTAGTGGGAACATCTCTTCCAAAGGCCTGGGAAACGCAGTTTCTTTGCAGGTCTGATCTGGCTGAAGTAGGACTTCTGCTCTGGGTGTGCTACTTTGCCCTAGAGCTGAAAGGCACAACGTGCAGGCTTCTTTCCAAAGGGCGAGTTGGGCCCCACAGCATCTTGCTTCCAGCTCTTTGGGAAGCTAAGGAACAACTCGATCTGCACAGTCTTCTTAAAGCCTAGTGGGAACATCTCTTCCAAAGGCCTGTGAAACGCAGTTTCTTTGCAGGCCTGATCTGGCTGAAGTAGGACTTCTGCTCTGGGTGTGCTACTTTGCCCTAGAGCTGAAAGGCACAACGTGCAGGCTTCTTTCCAAAGGGCGAGTTGGGCCCCACAGCATCTTGCTTCCAGCTCTTTGGGAAGCTAAGAAACAACTCGCTCTGCACAGTGCTCTTACAGCCTACCGGGAACATCTCTTCCAAAGGCCTGTGAAACGCAGTTTCTTTGCAGGCCTGATCCGGCTGAAGTAGGACTTCTGCTCTGGGTGTGCTACTTTGCCCTAGAGCTGAAAGGCACAACGTGCAGGCTTCTTTCCAAAGGGCGAGTTGGGCCCCACAGCATCTTGCTTCCAGCTCTTTGGGAAGCTAAGAAACAACTCGCTCTGCACAGTGCTCTTACAGCCTACCGGGAACATCTCTTCCAAAGGCCTGTGAAACGCAGTTTCTTTGCAGGCCTGATCTGGCTGAAGTAGGACTTCTGCAGTGGGTGTGCTACTTTGCCCTACAGCTGAAAGGCACAACGTGCAGGCTTCTTTCCAAAGGGCGAGTTGGGCCCCACAGCATCTTGCTTCCAGCTCTTTGGGAAGCTAAGAAACAACTCGCTCTGCACAGTGCTCTTACAGCCTACCGGGAACATCTCTTCCAAAGGCCTGTGAAACGCAGTTTCTTTGCAGGCCTGATCTGGCTGAAGTAGGACTTCTGCTCTGGGTGTGCTACTTTGCCCTGGAGCTGAAAGGCACAACGTGCAGGCTTCTTTCCAAAGGGCCAGTTGGGCCCCACAGCATCTTGCTTCCAGCTCTTTGGGAAGCTAAGAAACAACTCGCTCTGCACAGTGCTCTTACAGCCTAGTGGGAACATCTCTTCCAAAGGCCTGGGAAACGCAGTTTCTTTGCAGGTCTGATCTGGCTGAAGTAGGACTTCTGCTCTGGGTGTGCTACTTTGCCCTAGAGCTGAAAGGCACAACGTGCAGGCTTCTTTCCAAAGGGCGAGTTGGGCCCCACAGCATCTTGCTTCCAGCTCTTTGGGAAGCTAAGAAACAACTCGCTCTGCACAGTCTTCTTAAAGCCTAGTGGGAACATCTCTTCCAAAGGCCTGTGAAACGCAGTTTCTTTGCAGGCCTGATCTGGCTGAAGTAGGACTTCTGCTCTGGGTGTGCTACTTTGCCCTAGAGCTGAAAGGCACAACGTGCAGGCTTCTTTCCAAAGGGCGAGTTGGGCCCCACAGCATCTTGCTTCCAGCTCTTTGGGAAGCTAAGAAACAACTCGCTCTGCACAGTGCTCTTACAGCCTACCGGGAACATCTCTTCCAAAGGCCTGTGAAACGCAGTTTCTTTGCAGGCCTGATCCGGCTGAAGTAGGACTTCTGCTCTGGGTGTGCTACTTTGCCCTAGAGCTGAAAGGCACAACGTGCAGGCTTCTTTCCAAAGGGCGAGTTGGGCCCCACAGCATCTTGCTTCCAGCTCTTTGGGAAGCTAAGAAACAACTCGCTCTGCACAGTGCTCTTACAGCCTACCGGGAACATCTCTTCCAAAGGCCTGTGAAACGCAGTTTCTTTGCAGGCCTGATCTGGCTGAAGTAGGACTTCTGCTCTGGGTGTGCTACTTTGCCCTGGAGCTGAAAGGCACAACGTGCAGGCTTCTTTCCAAAGGGCGAGTTGGGCCCCACAGCATCTTGCTTCCAGCTCTTGGGAAGCTAAGAAACAACTCGCTCTGCACAGTGCTCTTACAGCCTACCGGGAACATCTCTTCCAAAGGCCTGTGAAACGCAGTTTCTTTGCAGGCCTGATCTGGCTGAAGTAGGACTTCTGCTCTGGGTGTGCTACTTTGCCCTAGAGCTGAAAGGCACAACGTGCAGACTTCTTTCCAAAGGGCGAGTTGGGCCCCACAGCATCTTGCTTCCAGCTCTTTGGGAAGCTAAGAAACAACTCGCTCTGAAGAGTGCTCTTACAGCCTACCGGGAACATCTCTTCCAAAGGCCTGTGAAACGCAGTTTCTTTGCAGGCCTGATCTGGCTGAAGTAGGACTTCTGCTCTGGGGTGCTACTTTGCCCTAGAGCTGAAAGGCACAACGTGCAGGCTTCTTTCCAAAGGGCGAGTTGGGCCCCACAGCATCTTGCTTCCAGCTCTTTGGGAAGCTAAGAAACAACTCGCTCTGCACAGTGCTCTTACAGCCTAGTGGGAACATCTCTTCCAAAGGCCTGTGAAACGCAGTTTCTTTGCAGGCCTGATCTGGCTGAAGTAGGACTTCTGCTCTGGGTGTGCTACTTTGCCCTGGAGCTGAAAGGCACAACGTGCAGGCTTCTTTCCAAAGGGCGAGTTGGGCCCCACAGCATCTTGCTTCCAGCTCTTTGGGAAGCTAAGAAACAACTCGCTCTGCACAGTGCTCTTACAGCCTAGTGGGAACATCTCTTCCAAAGGCCTGGGAAACGCAGTTTCTTTGCAGGTCTGATCTGGCTGAAGTAGGACTTCTGCTCTGGGTGTGCTACTTTGCCCTAGAGCTGAAAGGCACAACGTGCAGGCTTCTTTCCAAAGGGCGAGTTGGGCCCCACAGCATCTTGCTTCCAGCTCTTTGGGAAGCTAAGAAACAACTCGCTCTGCACAGTCTTCTTAAAGCCTAGTGGGAACATCTCTTCCAAAGGCCTGTGAAACGCAGTTTCTTTGCAGGCCTGATCTGGCTGAAGTAGGACTTCTGCTCTGGGTGTGCTACTTTGCCCTAGAGCTGAAAGGCACAACGTGCAGGCTTCTTTCCAAAGGGCGAGTTGGGCCCCACAGCATCTTGCTTCCAGCTCTTTGGGAAGCTAAGAAACAACTCGCTCTGCACAGTGCTCTTACAGCCTACCGGGAACATCTCTTCCAAAGGCCTGTGAAACGCAGTTTCTTTGCAGGCCTGATCTGGCTGAAGTAGGACTTCTGCTCTGGGTGTGCTACTTTGCCCTAGAGCTGAAAGGCACAACGTGCAGGCTTCTTTCCAAAGGGCGAGTTGGGCCCCACAGCATCTTGCTTCCAGCTCTTTGGGAAGCTAAGAAACAACTCGCTCTGCACAGTGCTCTTACAGCCTACCGGGAACATCTCTTCCAAAGGCCTGTGAAACGCAGTTTCTTTGCAGGCCTGATCTGGCTGAAGTAGGACTTCTGCTGTGGGTGTGCTACTTTGCCCTACAGCTGAAAGGCACAACGTGCAGGCTTCTTTCCAAAGGGCGAGTTGGGCCCCACAGCATCTTGCTTCCAGCTCTTTGGGAAGCTAAGAAACAACTCTCTCTGCACAGTGTTCTTACAGCCTAGTGGGAACATCTCTTCCAAAGGCCGGTGAAACGCAGTTTCTTTGCAGGCCTGATCTGGCTGAAGTAGGACTTCTGCTCTGGGTGTGCTACTTTGCCCTAGAGCTGAAAGGCACAACGTGCAGGCTTCTTTCCAAAGGGCGAGTTGGGCCCCACAGCATCTTGCTTCCAGCTCTTTGGGAAGCTAAGAAACAACTCGCTCTGCACAGTGCTCTTACAGCCTACCGGGAACATCTCTTCCAAAGGCCTGTGAAACGCAGTTTCTTTGCAGGCCTGATCTGGCTGAAGTAGGACTTCTGCTCTGGGTGTGCTACTTTGCCCTAGAGCTGAAAGGCACAACGTGCAGGCTTCTTTCCAAAGGGCGAGTTGGGCCCCACAGCATCTTGCTTCCAGCTCTTTGGGAAGCTAAGAAACAACTCGCTCTGCACAGTGCTCTTACAGCCTACCGGGAACATCTCTTCCAAAGGCCTTTGAAACGCAGTTTCTTTGCAGGCCTTATCTGGCTGAAGTAGGACTTCTGCTCTGGGTGTGCTACTTTGCCCTAGAGCTGAAAGGCACAACGTGCAGGCTTCTTTCCAAAGGGCGAGTTGGGCCCCACAGCATCTTGCTTCCAGCTCTTTGGGAAGCTAAGAAACAACTCTCTCTGCACAGTGTTCTTACAGCCTAGTGGGAACATCTCTTCCAAAGGCCGGTGAAACGCAGTTTCTTTGCAGGCCTGATCTGGCTGAAGTAGGACTTCTGCTCTGGGTGTGCTACTTTGCCCTAGAGCTGAAAGGCACAACGTGCAGGCTTCTTTCCAAAGGGCGAGTTGGGCCCCACAGCATCTTGCTTCCAGCTCTTTGGGAAGCTAAGAAACAACTCGCTCTGCACAGTGCTCTTACAGCCTACCGGGAACATCTCTTCCAAAGGCCTGTGAAACGCAGTTTCTTTGCAGGCCTGATCTGGCTGAAGTAGGACTTCTGCTCTGGGTGTGCTACTTTGCCCTAGAGCTGAAAGGCACAACGTGCAGGCTTCTTTCCAAAGGGCGAGTTGGGCCCCACAGCATCTTGCTTCCAGCTCTTTGGGAAGCTAAGAAACAACTCGCTCTGCACAGTGCTCTTACAGCCTACCGGGAACATCTCTTCCAAAGGCCTTTGAAACGCAGTTTCTTTGCAGGCCTTATCTGGCTGAAGTAGGACTTCTGCTCTGGGTGTGCTACTTTGCCCTAGAGCTGAAAGGCACAACGTGCAGGCTTCTTTCCAAAGGGCGAGTTGGGCCCCACAGCATCTTGCTTCCAGCTCTTTGGGAAGCTAAGAAACAACTCGCTCTGCACAGTGCTCTTACAGCCTACCGGGAACATCTCTTCCAAAGGCCTGTGAAACGCAGTTTCTTTGCAGGCCTGATCTGGCTGAAGTAGGACTTCTGCTCTGGGTGTGCTACTTTGCCCTAGAGCTGAAAGGCACAACGTGCAGGCTTCTTTCCAAAGGGCGAGTTGGGCCCCACAGCATCTTGCTTCCAGCTCTTTGGGAAGCTAAGAAACAACTCGCTCTGCACAGTGCTCTTACAGCCTACCGGGAACATCTCTTCCAAAGGCCTTTGAAACGCAGTTTCTTTGCAGGCCTTATCTGGCTGAAGTAGGACTTCTGCTCTGGGTGTGCTACTTTGCCCTAGAGCTGAAAGGCACAACGTGCAGGCTTCTTTCCAAAGGGCCAGTTGGGCCCCACAGCATCTTGCTTCCAGCTCTTTGGGAAGCTAAGAAACAACTCGCTCTGCACAGTGCTCTTACAGCCTAGTGGGAACATCTCTTCCAAAGGCCTGGGAAACGCAGTTTCTTTGCAGGTCTGATCTGGCTGAAGTAGGACTTCTGCTCTGGGTGTGCTACTTTGCCCTAGAGCTGAAAGGCACAACGTGCAGTCTTCTTTCCAAAGGGCGAGTTGGGCCCCACAGCATCTTGCTTCCAGCTCTTTGGGAAGCTAAGAAACAACTCGCTCTGCACAGTGGTCTTAAAGCCTAGTGGGAACATCTCTTCCAAAGGCCTGTGAAACGCAGTTTCTTTGCAGGCCTGATCTGGCTGAAGTAGGACTTCTGCTCTGGGTGTGCTACTTTGCCCTAGAGCTGAAAGGCACAACGTGCAGACTTCTTTCCAAAGGGCGAGTTGGGCCCCACAGCATCTTGCTTCCAGCTCTTTGGGAAGCTAAGAAACAACTCGCTCTGCACAGTGCTCTTACAGCCTACCGGGAACATCTCTTCCAAAGGCCTGTGAAACGCAGTTTCTTTGCAGGCCTGATCTGGCTGAAGTAGGACTTCTGCTCTGGGGTGCTACTTTGCCCTAGAGCTGAAAGGCACAACGTGCAGGCTTCTTTCCAAAGGGCGAGTTGGGCCCCACAGCATCTTGCTTCCAGCTCTTTGGGAAGCTAAGAAACAACTCGCTCTGCACAGTGCTCTTACAGCCTAGTGGGAACATCTCACCAAAGGCCTGTGAAACGCAGTTTCTTTGCAGGCCTGATCTGGCTGAAGTAGGACTTCTGCTCTGGGTGTGCTACTTTGCCCTAGAGCTGAAAGGCACAACGTGCAGGCTTCTTTCCAAAGGGCGAGTTGGGCCCCACAGCATCTTGCTTCCAGCTCTTTGGGAAGCTAAGAAACAACTCGCTCTGCACAGTGCTCTTACAGCCTACCGGGAACATCTCTTCCAAAGGCCTGTGAAACGCAGTTTCTTTGCAGGCCTTATCCGGCTGAAGTAGGACTTCTGCTCTGGGTGTGCTACTTTGCCCTAGAGCTGAAAGGCACAACGTGCAGGCTTCTTTCCAAAGGGCGAGTTGGGCCCCACAGCATCTTGCTTCCAGCTCTTTGGGAAGCTAAGAAACAACTCGCTCTGCACAGTGCTCTTACAGCCTAGTGGGAACATCTCTTCCAAAGGCCTGGGAAACGCAGTTTCTTTGCAGGCCTGATCTGGCTGAAGTAGGACTTCTGCTCTGGGTGTGCTACGTTGCCCTAGAGCTGAAAGGCACAACGTGCAGGCTTCTTTCCAAAGGGCGAGTTGGGCCCCACAGCATCTTGCTTCCAGCTCTTTGGGAAGCTAAGAAACAACTCGCTCTGCACAGTGCTCTTACAGCCTAGTGGGAACATCTCTTCCAAAGGCCTGTGAAACGCAGTTTCTTTGCAGGCCTGATCTGGCTGAAGTAGGACTTCTGCTCTGGGTGTGCTACTTTGCCCTAGAGCTGAAAGGCACAACGTGCAGGCTTCTTTCCAAAGGGCGAGTTGGGCCCCACAGCATCTTGCTTCCAGCTCTTTGGGAAGCTAAGAAACAACTCGCTCTGCACAGTGCTCTTAGAGCCTAGTGGGAACATCTCTTCCAAAGGCCTGTGAAACGCAGTTTCTTTGCAGGCCTGATCTGGCTGAAGTAGGACTTCTGCTCTGGGTGTGCTACTTTGCCCTAGAGCTGAAAGGCACAACGTGCAGTCTTCTTTCCAAAGGGCGAGTTGGGCCCCACAGCATCTTGCTTCCAGCTCTTTGGGAAGCTAAGAAACAACTCGCTCTGCACAGTGCTCTTAGAGCCTAGTGGGAACATCTCTTCCAAAGGCCTGTGAAACGCAGTTTCTTTGCAGGCCTGATCTGGCTGAAGTAGGACTTCTGCTCTGGGTGTGCTACTTTGCCCTAGAGCTGAAAGGCACAACGTGCAGTCTTCTTTCCAAAGGGCGAGTTGGGCCCCACAGCATCTTGCTTCCAGCTCTTTGGGAAGCTAAGAAACAACTCGCTCTGCACAGTGCTCTTACAGCCTACCGGGAACATCTCTTCCAAAGGCCTGTGAAACGCAGTTTCTTTGCAGGCCTGATCTGGCTGAAGTAGGACTTCTGCTCTGGGTGTGCTACTTTGCCCTAGAGCTGAAAGGCACAACGTGCAGGCTTCTTTCCAAAGGGCCAGTTGGGCCCCACAGCATCTTGCTTCCAGCTCTTTGGGAAGCTAAGAAACAACTCTCTCTGCACAGTGTTCTTACAGCCTAGTGGGAACATCTCTTCCAAAGGCCGGTGAAACGCAGTTTCTTTGCAGGCCTGATCTGGCTGAAGTAGGACTTCTGCTCTGGGTGTGCTACTTTGCCCTAGAGCTGAAAGGCACAACGTGCAGGCTTCTTTCCAAAGGGCGAGTTGGGCCCCACAGCATCTTGCTTCCAGCTCTTTGGGAAGCTAAGAAACAACTCGCTCTGCACAGTGCTCTTACAGCCTACCGGGAACATCTCTTCCAAAGGCCTGTGAAACGCAGTTTCTTTGCAGGCCTGATCTGGCTGAAGTAGGACTTCTGCTCTGGGTGTGCTACTTTGCCCTAGAGCTGAAAGGCACAACGTGCAGGCTTCTTTCCAAAGGGCGAGTTGGGCCCCACAGCATCTTGCTTCCAGCTCTTTGGGAAGCTAAGAAACAACTCGCTCTGCACAGTGCTCTTACAGCCTACCGGGAACATCTCTTCCAAAGGCCTTTGAAACGCAGTTTCTTTGCAGGCCTTATCTGGCTGAAGTAGGACTTCTGCTCTGGGTGTGCTACTTTGCCCTAGAGCTGAAAGGCACAACGTGCAGGCTTCTTTCCAAAGGGCGAGTTGGGCCCCACAGCATCTTGCTTCCAGCTCTTTGGGAAGCTAAGTAACAACTCTCTCTGCACAGTGTTCTTACAGCCTAGTGGGAACATCTCTTCCAAAGGCCGGTGAAACGCAGTTTCTTTGCAGGCCTGATCTGGCTGAAGTAGGACTTCTGCTCTGGGTGTGCTACTTTGCCCTAGAGCTGAAAGGCACAACGTGCAGGCTTCTTTCCAAAGGGCGAGTTGGGCCCCACAGCATCTTGCTTCCAGCTCTTTGGGAAGCTAAGAAACAACTCGCTCTGCACAGTGCTCTTACAGCCTACCGGGAACATCTCTTCCAAAGGCCTGTGAAACGCAGTTTCTTTGCAGGCCTGATCTGGCTGAAGTAGGACTTCTGCTCTGGGTGTGCTACTTTGCCCTAGAGCTGAAAGGCACAACGTGCAGGCTTCTTTCCAAAGGGCGAGTTGGGCCCCACAGCATCTTGCTTCCAGCTCTTTGGGAAGCTAAGAAACAACTCGCTCTGCACAGTGCTCTTACAGCCTACCGGGAACATCTCTTCCAAAGGCCTTTGAAACGCAGTTTCTTTGCAGGCCTTATCTGGCTGAAGTAGGACTTCTGCTCTGGGTGTGCTACTTTGCCCTAGAGCTGAAAGGCACAACGTGCAGGCTTCTTTCCAAAGGGCGAGTTGGGCCCCACAGCATCTTGCTTCCAGCTCTTTGGGAAGCTAAGAAACAACTCGCTCTGCACAGTGCTCTTACAGCCTACCGGGAACATCTCTTCCAAAGGCCTGTGAAACGCAGTTTCTTTGCAGGCCTGATCTGGCTGAAGTAGGACTTCTGCTCTGGGTGTGCTACTTTGCCCTAGAGCTGAAAGGCACAACGTGCAGGCTTCTTTCCAAAGGGCGAGTTGGGCCCCACAGCATCTTGCTTCCAGCTCTTTGGGAAGCTAAGAAACAACTCGCTCTGCACAGTGCTCTTACAGCCTACCGGGAACATCTCTTCCAAAGGCCTTTGAAACGCAGTTTCTTTGCAGGCCTTATCTGGCTGAAGTAGGACTTCTGCTCTGGGTGTGCTACTTTGCCCTAGAGCTGAAAGGCACAACGTGCAGGCTTCTTTCCAAAGGGCCAGTTGGGCCCCACAGCATCTTGCTTCCAGCTCTTTGGGAAGCTAAGAAACAACTCGCTCTGCACAGTGCTCTTACAGCCTAGTGGGAACATCTCTTCCAAAGGCCTGGGAAACGCAGTTTCTTTGCAGGTCTGATCTGGCTGAAGTAGGACTTCTGCTCTGGGTGTGCTACTTTGCCCTAGAGCTGAAAGGCACAACGTGCAGTCTTCTTTCCAAAGGGCGAGTTGGGCCCCACAGCATCTTGCTTCCAGCTCTTTGGGAAGCTAAGAAACAACTCGCTCTGCACAGTGGTCTTAAAGCCTAGTGGGAACATCTCTTCCAAAGGCCTGTGAAACGCAGTTTCTTTGCAGGCCTGATCTGGCTGAAGTAGGACTTCTGCTCTGGGTGTGCTACTTTGCCCTAGAGCTGAAAGGCACAACGTGCAGACTTCTTTCCAAAGGGCGAGTTGGGCCCCACAGCATCTTGCTTCCAGCTCTTTGGGAAGCTAAGAAACAACTCGCTCTGCACAGTGCTCTTACAGCCTACCGGGAACATCTCTTCCAAAGGCCTGTGAAACGCAGTTTCTTTGCAGGCCTGATCTGGCTGAAGTAGGACTTCTGCTCTGGGGTGCTACTTTGCCCTAGAGCTGAAAGGCACAACGTGCAGGCTTCTTTCCAAAGGGCGAGTTGGGCCCCACAGCATCTTGCTTCCAGCTCTTTGGGAAGCTAAGAAACAACTCGCTCTGCACAGTGCTCTTACAGCCTAGTGGGAACATCTCTTCCAAAGGCCTGTGAAACGCAGTTTCTTTGCAGGCCTGATCTGGCTGAAGTAGGACTTCTGCTCTGGGTGTGCTACTTTGCCCTAGAGCTGAAAGGCACAACGTGCAGGCTTCTTTCCAAAGGGCGAGTTGGGCCCCACAGCATCTTGCTTCCAGCTCTTTGGGAAGCTAAGAAACAACTCGCTCTGCACAGTGCTCTTACAGCCTACCGGGAACATCTCTTCCAAAGGCCTGTGAAACGCAGTTTCTTTGCAGGCCTTATCCGGCTGAAGTAGGACTTCTGCTCTGGGTGTGCTACTTTGCCCTAGAGCTGAAAGGCACAACGTGCAGGCTTCTTTCCAAAGGGCGAGTTGGGCCCCACAGCATCTTGCTTCCAGCTCTTTGGGAAGCTAAGAAACAACTCGCTCTGCACAGTGCTCTTACAGCCTAGTGGGAACATCTCTTCCAAAGGCCTGGGAAACGCAGTTTCTTTGCAGGCCTGATCTGGCTGAAGTAGGACTTCTGCTCTGGGTGTGCTACGTTGCCCTAGAGCTGAAAGGCACAACGTGCAGGCTTCTTTCCAAAGGGCGAGTTGGGCCCCACAGCATCTTGCTTCCAGCTCTTTGGGAAGCTAAGAAACAACTCGCTCTGCACAGTGCTCTTACAGCCTAGTGGGAACATCTCTTCCAAAGGCCTGTGAAACGCAGTTTCTTTGCAGGCCTGATCTGGCTGAAGTAGGACTTCTGCTCTGGGTGTGCTACTTTGCCCTAGAGCTGAAAGGCACAACGTGCAGGCTTCTTTCCAAAGGGCGAGTTGGGCCCCACAGCATCTTGCTTCCAGCTCTTTGGGAAGCTAAGAAACAACTCGCTCTGCACAGTGCTCTTAGAGCCTAGTGGGAACATCTCTTCCAAAGGCCTGTGAAACGCAGTTTCTTTGCAGGCCTGATCTGGCTGAAGTAGGACTTCTGCTCTGGGTGTGCTACTTTGCCCTAGAGCTGAAAGGCACAACGTGCAGTCTTCTTTCCAAAGGGCGAGTTGGGCCCCACAGCATCTTGCTTCCAGCTCTTTGGGAAGCTAAGAAACAACTCGCTCTGCACAGTGCTCTTACAGCCTACCGGGAACATCTCTTCCAAAGGCCTGTGAAACGCAGTTTCTTTGCAGGCCTGATCTGGCTGAAGTAGGACTTCTGCTCTGGGTGTGCTACTTTGCCCTAGAGCTGAAAGGCACAACGTGCAGGCTTCTTTCCAAAGGGCCAGTTGGGCCCCACAGCATCTTGCTTCCAGCTCTTTGGGAAGCTAAGAAACAACTCGCTCTGCACAGTGCTCTTACAGCCTAGTGGGAACATCTCTTCCAAAGGCCTGGGAAACGCAGTTTCTTTGCAGGTCTGATCTGGCTGAAGTAGGACTTCTGCTCTGGGTGTGCTACTTTGCCCTAGAGCTGAAAGGCACAACGTGCAGGCTTCTTTCCAAAGGGCGAGTTGGGCCCCACAGCATCTTGCTTCCAGCTCTTTGGGAAGCTAAGAAACAACTCGCTCTGCACAGTGCTCTTACAGCCTACCGGGAACATCTCTTCCAAAGGCCTGTGAAACGCAGTTTCTTTGCAGGCCTGATCCGGCTGAAGTAGGACTTCTGCTCTGGGTGTGCTACTTTGCCCTAGAGCTGAAAGGCACAACGTGCAGGCTTCTTTCCAAAGGGCGAGTTGGGCCCCACAGCATCTTGCTTCCAGCTCTTTGGGAAGCTAAGAAACAACTCGCTCTGCACAGTGCTCTTACAGCCTACCGGGAACATCTCTTCCAAAGGCCTGTGAAACGCAGTTTCTTTGCAGGCCTGATCTGGCTGAAGTAGGACTTCTGCTGTGGGTGTGCTACTTTGCCCTACAGCTGAAAGGCACAACGTGCAGGCTTCTTTCCAAAGGGCGAGTTGGGCCCCACAGCATCTTGCTTCCAGCTCTTTGGGAAGCTAAGAAACAACTCTCTCTGCACAGTGTTCTTACAGCCTAGTGGGAACATCTCTTCCAAAGGCCGGTGAAACGCAGTTTCTTTGCAGGCCTGATCTGGCTGAAGTAGGACTTCTGCTCTGGGTGTGCTACTTTGCCCTAGAGCTGAAAGGCACAACGTGCAGGCTTCTTTCCAAAGGGCCAGTTGGGCCCCACAGCATCTTGCTTCCAGCTCTTTGGGAAGCTAAGAAACAACTCGCTCTGCACAGTGCTCTTACAGCCTACCGGGAACATCTCTTCCAAAGGCCTGTGAAACGCAGTTTCTTTGCAGGCCTGATCTGGCTGAAGTAGGACTTCTGCTCTGGGTGTGCTACTTTGCCCTAGAGCTGAAAGGCACAACGTGCAGGCTTCTTTCCAAAGGGCGAGTTGGGCCCCACAGCATCTTGCTTCCAGCTCTTTGGGAAGCTAAGAAACAACTCGCTCTGCACAGTGCTCTTACAGCCTACCGGGAACATCTCTTCCAAAGGCCTTTGAAACGCAGTTTCTTTGCAGGCCTTATCTGGCTGAAGTAGGACTTCTGCTCTGGGTGTGCTACTTTGCCCTAGAGCTGAAAGGCACAACGTGCAGGCTTCTTTCCAAAGGGCGAGTTGGGCCCCACAGCATCTTGCTTCCAGCTCTTTGGGAAGCTAAGAAACAACTCTCTCTGCACAGTGTTCTTACAGCCTAGTGGGAACATCTCTTCCAAAGGCCGGTGAAACGCAGTTTCTTTGCAGGCCTGATCTGGCTGAAGTAGGACTTCTGCTCTGGGTGTGCTACTTTGCCCTAGAGCTGAAAGGCACAACGTGCAGGCTTCTTTCCAAAGGGCGAGTTGGGCCCCACAGCATCTTGCTTCCAGCTCTTTGGGAAGCTAAGAAACAACTCGCTCTGCACAGTGCTCTTACAGCCTACCGGGAACATCTCTTCCAAAGGCCTGTGAAACGCAGTTTCTTTGCAGGCCTGATCTGGCTGAAGTAGGACTTCTGCTCTGGGTGTGCTACTTTGCCCTGGAGCTGAAAGGCACAACGTGCAGGCTTCTTTCCAAAGGGCGAGTTGGGCCCCACAGCATCTTGCTTCCAGTTCTTGGGAAGCTAAGAAACAACTCGCTCTGCACAGTGCTCTTACAGCCTACCGGGAACATCTCTTCCAAAGGCCTGTGAAACGCAGTTTCTTTGCAGGCCTGATCTGGCTGAAGTAGGACTTCTGCTCTGGGTGTGCTACTTTGCCCTAGAGCTGAAAGGCACAACGTGCAGACTTCTTTCCAAAGGGCGAGTTGGGCCCCACAGCATCTTGCTTCCAGCTCTTTGGGAAGCTAAGAAACAACTCGCTCTGAACAGTGCTCTTACAGCCTACCGGGAACATCTCTTCCAAAGGCCTGTGAAACGCAGTTTCTTTGCAGGCCTGATCTGGCTGAAGTAGGACTTCTGCTCTGGGGTGCTACTTTGCCCTAGAGCTGAAAGGCACAACGTGCAGGCTTCTTTCCAAAGGGCGAGTTGGGCCCCACAGCATCTTGCTTCCAGCTCTTTGGGAAGCTAAGAAACAACTCGCTCTGCACAGTGCTCTTACAGCCTAGTGGGAACATCTCTTCCAAAGGCCTGTGAAACGCAGTTTCTTTGCAGGCCTGATCTGGCTGAAGTAGGACTTCTGCTCTGGGTGTGCTACTTTGCCCTGGAGCTGAAAGGCACAACGTGCAGGCTTCTTTCCAAAGGGCGAGTTGGGCCCCACAGCATCTTGCTTCCAGCTCTTTGGGAAGCTAAGAAACAACTCGCTCTGCACAGTGCTCTTACAGCCTAGTGGGAACATCTCTTCCAAAGGCCTGGGAAACGCAGTTTCTTTGCAGGTCTGATCTGGCTGAAGTAGGACTTCTGCTCTGGGTGTGCTACTTTGCCCTAGAGCTGAAAGGCACAACGTGCAGGCTTCTTTCCAAAGGGCGAGTTGGGCCCCACAGCATCTTGCTTCCAGCTCTTTGGGAAGCTAAGAAACAACTCGCTCTGCACAGTCTTCTTAAAGCCTAGTGGGAACATCTCTTCCAAAGGCCTGTGAAACGCAGTTTCTTTGCAGGCCTGATCTGGCTGAAGTAGGACTTCTGCTCTGGGTGTGCTACTTTGTCCTAGAGCTGAAAGGCACAACGTGCAGGCTTCTTTCCAAAGGCCGAGTTGGGCCCCACAGCATCTTGCTTCCAGCTCTTTGGGAAGCTAAGAAACAACTCGCTCTGCACAGTGCTCTTACAGCCTACCGGGAACATCTCTTCCAAAGGCCTGTGAAACGCAGTTTCTTTGCAGGCCTGATCCGGCTGAAGTAGGACTTCTGCTCTGGGTGTGCTACTTTGCCCTAGAGCTGAAAGGCACAACGTGCAGGCTTCTTTCCAAAGGGCGAGTTGGGCCCCACAGCATCTTGCTTCCAGCTCTTTGGGAAGCTAAGAAACAACTCGCTCTGCACAGTGCTCTTACAGCCTACCGGGAACATCTCTTCCAAAGGCCTGTGAAACGCAGTTTCTTTGCAGGCCTGATCTGGCTGAAGTAGGACTTCTGCTCTGGGTGTGCTACTTTGCCCTAGAGCTGAAAGGCACAACGTGCAGGCTTCTTTCCAAAGGGCGAGTTGGGCCCCACAGCATCTTGCTTCCAGCTCTTGGGAAGCTAAGAAACAACTCGCTCTGCACAGTGCTCTTACAGCCTACCGGGAACATCTCTTCCAAAGGCCTGTGAAACGCAGTTTCTTTGCAGGCCTGATCTGGCTGAAGTAGGACTTCTGCTCTGGGTGTGCTACTTTGCCCTAGAGCTGAAAGGCACAACGTGCAGACTTCTTTCCAAAGGGCGAGTTGGGCCCCACAGCATCTTGCTTCCAGCTCTTTGGGAAGCTAAGAAACAACTCGCTCTGCACAGTGCTCTTACAGCCTACCGGGAACATCTCTTCCAAAGGCCTGTGAAACGCAGTTTCTTTGCAGGCCTGATCTGGCTGAAGTAGGACTTCTGCTCTGGGGTGCTACTTTGCCCTAGAGCTGAAAGGCACAACGTGCAGGCTTCTTTCCAAAGGGCGAGTTGGGCCCCACAGCATCTTGCTTCCAGCTCTTTGGGAAGCTAAGAAACAACTCGCTCTGCACAGTGCTCTTACAGCCTAGTGGGAACATCTCTTCCAAAGGCCTGTGAAACGCAGTTTCTTTGCAGGCCTGATCTGGCTGAAGTAGGACTTCTGCTCTGGGTGTGCTACTTTGCCCTAGAGCTGAAAGGCACAACGTGCAGGCTTCTTTCCAAAGGGCGAGTTGGGCCCCACAGCATCTTGCTTCCAGCTCTTTGGGAAGCTAAGAAACAACTCGCTCTGCACAGTGCTCTTACAGCCTACCGGGAACGTCTCTTCCAAAGGCCTGTGAAACGCAGTTTCTTTGCAGGCCTGATCTGGCTGAAGTAGGACTTCTGCTCTGGGTGTGCTACTCGGCCCTAGAGCTGATAGGCACAACGTGCAGTCTTCTTTCCAAAGGGCCAGTTGGGCACCACAGCATCTTGCTTCCAGCTCTTTGGGAAGCTAAGAAACAACTCGCTCTGCACAGTGCTCTTACAGCCTAGTGGGAACATCTCTTCCAAAGGCCTGTGAAACGCAGTTTCTTTGCAGGCCTGATCTGGCTGAAGTAGGACTTCTGCTCTGGGTGTGCTACTTTGCCCTAGAGCTGAAAGGCACAACGTGCAGGCTTCTTTCCAAAGGGCGAGTTGGGCCCCACAGCATCTTGCTTCCAGCTCTTTGGGAAGCTAAGAAACAACTCGCTCTGCACAGTGCTCTTACAGCCTAGTGGGAACATCTCTTCCAAAGGCCTGTGAAACGCAGTTGCTTTGCAGGCCTGATCTGGCTGAAGTAGGACTTCTGCTCTGGGTGTGCTACTTTGCACTAGAGCTGAAAGGCACAACGTGCAGGCTTCTTTCCAAAGGGCGAGTTGGGCCCCACAGCATCTTGCTTCCAGCTCTTTGGGAAGCTAAGAAACAACTCGCTCTGCACAGTGCTCTTAGATCCTATTGGGAACATCTCTTCCAAAGGCCTGTGAAACGCAGTTTCTTTGCAGGCCTGATCTGGCTGAAGTAGGACTTCTGCTCTGGGTGTGCTACTTTGCCCTAGAGCTGAAAGGCACAACGTGCAGGCTTCTTTCCAAAGGGCGAGTTGGGCCCCACAGCATCTTGCTTCCAGCTCTTTGGGAAGCTAAGAAACAACTCGCTCTGCACAGTGCTCTTACAGCATACCGGGAACATCTCTTCCAAAGGCCTGTGAAACGCAGTTTCTTTGCAGGCCTGATCCGGCTGAAGTAGGACTTCTGCTCTGGGTGTGCTACATTGCCCTAGAGCTGAAAGGCACAACGTGCAGGCTTCTTTCCAAAGGGCGAGTTGGGCCCCACAGCATCTTGCTTCCAGCTCTTTGGGAAGCTAAGAAACAACTCGCTCTGCGAGAGCTCTTACAGCCTACCGGGAACATCTCTTCCAAAGGCCTGTGAAACGCAGTTTCTTTGCAGGCCTGATCTGGCTGAAGTAGGACTTCTGCTCTGGGTGTGCTACTTTGCCCTAGAGCTGAAAGGCACAACGTGCAGGCTTCTTTCCAAAGGGCGAGTTGGGCCCCACAGAATCTTGCTTCCAGCTCTTTGGGAAGCTAAGAAACAACTCGCTCTGCACAGTGCTCTTACAGCCTAGTGGGAACATCTCTTCCAAAGGCCTGTGAAACGCAGTTTCTTTGCAGGCCTGATCTGGCTGAAGTAGGACTTCTGCTCTGGGTGTGCTACTTTGAGCTAGAGCTGAAAGGCACAACGTGCAGGCTTCTTTCCAAAGGGCGAGTTGGGCCCCACAGCATCTTGCTTCCAGCTCTTTGGGAAGCTAAGAAACAACTCGCTCTGCACAGTGCTCTTACAGCCTACCGGGAACATCTCTTCCAAAGGCCTGTGAAACGCAGTTTCTTTGCCGGCCTGATCTGGCTGAAGTAGGACTTCTGCTCTGGGTGTGCTACTTTGCCCTAGAGCTGAAAGGCACAACGTGCAGGCTTCTTTCCAAAGGGCGAGTTGGGCCCCACAGCACCTTGCTTCCACCTCTTTGGGAAGCTAAGAAACAACTCGCTCTGCACAGTGCTCTTACAGCCTAGTGGGAACATCTCTTCCAAAGGCCTGTGAAACGCAGTTTCTTTGCAGGCCTGATCTGGCTGAAGTAGGACTTCTGCTCTGGGTGTGCTACTTTGCCCTAGAGCTGAAAGGCACAACGTGCAGGCTTCTTTCCAAAGGGCGAGTTGGGCCCCACAGCATCTTGCTTCCAGCTCTTTGGGAAGCTAAGAAACAACTCGCTCTGCACAGTGCTCTTACAGCCTACCGGGAACATCTCTTCCAAATGCCTGTGAAACGCAGTTTCTTTGCAGGCCTGATCTGGCTGAAGTAGGACTTCTGCTCTGGGTGTGCTACTTTGCCCTAGAGCTGAAAGGCACAACGTGCAGGCTTCTTTCCAAAGGGCGAGTTGGGCCCCACAGCATCTTGCTTCCAGCTCTTTGGGAAGCTAAGAAACAACTCGCTCTGCACAGTGCTCTTACAAACTAGTGGGAACATCTCTTCCAAAGGCCTGTGAAACGCAGTTTCTTTGCAGGCCTGATCTGGCTGAAGTAGGACTTCTGCTCTGGGTGTGCCACTTGGCCCTAGAGCTGAAAGGCACAACGTGCAGGCTTCTTTCCAAAGGGCGAGTTGGGCCCCAAAGCCTCTTGCTTCCAGCTCTTTGGGAAGCTAAGAAACAACTCGCTCTGCAGACCTCTCTTACAGCCAACCGGGAGCATCTCTTGCAAAGGCCTGAGAAATGCAGTTTCTTTGCAGGCCTTATCTCGCTGAGGTAGAACTGCTGCTATGCCATGTCCTACATCGGCCTAGAGTTGCAAGGCTCAAAGTCCTGCCTTGACTCCTCAAGGGCAGACAGGCCCCACAGCGTGGGGCTTCCACCTCTTTGGGCAGCTAAGAAACAACTTGCTCTGCACTGTTGTTTTGCAGCCTACAGGGAACAAGTCTTACAAAGGCCTGTGAAACGCAGTTTCTTCCCAGCCTTGATCTGGCTGAAGTAGAACTTCTGCTCTGGGTGTGCTACATTCCCCTGGAGCTGAAAGGCACAACCCGCAGTCTTCATTCCAAAGGGCGAGTTGAGCCCCAAAGCATTTTGCTTCCAGCTCTTTGGGAAGCTAAGAAACAACTCGCTCTGCACAGTGCTCTTACAGCCTACCGGGAACATCTCTCAGAAAGGCCTGTGAAACGCAGTTTCTATGCAGGCCTCATCTGGCTGAAGTAGAACTTCTGCTCTGGGTGTGCCACCTTGCCCTAGAGCTGAAAGGCGCAACGTGCAGTCTCATTTCCAAAGGGCGAGTTGGGCCCCAAAGCATCTTGCTTCCAGCTCTTTGGAAGCTGAGAAACAGCTCGCTGTGCACAGTGCTCTTACAGCCTACCGGGAACATCTCTTCCAAAGGCCTGTGAAACGCAGTTTCTTTGCAGGCCTGATCTGGCTGAATTAGAACTTCTTCTCTGGGTGTGCTACATTGCCCTAGGGCTGAAAGGCACAACGTGCCGTCTCCTTTCCAAAAAGCGAGTTGGGCCCCTCAGCATCTTTCTTCCAGCTCTTTGGGAAGCTAAGAAACAACTCGCTCTGCACAGTGCTCTTACAGCCTACCGGGAACATCTCTTCCAAAGGCCTGTGAAACGCAGTTTCTTTGCAGGCCTGATCTGGCTGAAGTAGGACTTCTGCTGTGGGTGTGCTACTTTGCCCTAGAGCTGAAAGGCACAACGTGCAGGCTTCTTTCCAAAGGCCGAGTTGGGCCCCACAGCATCTTGCTTCCAGCTCTTTGGGAAGCTAAGAAACAACTCGCTCTGCGCAGTGCTCTTACAGCCTAGTGGGAACATCTCTTCCAAAGGCCTGTGAAACGCAGTTTCTTTGCAGGCCTGATCTGGCTGAAGTAGGACTTCTGCTCTGGGTGTGCTACTTTGCCCTAGAGCTGAAAGGCACAACGTGCAGGCTTCTTTCCAAAGGGCGAGTTGGGCCCCACAGCATCTTGCTTCCAGCTCTTTGGGAAGCTAAGAAACAACTCTCTCTGCACAGTGTTCTTACAGCCTAGTGGGAACATCTCTTCCAAAGGCCGGTGAAACGCAGTTTCTTTGCAGGCCTGATCTGGCTGAAGTAGGACTTCTGCTCTGGGTGTGCTACTTTGCCCTAGAGCTGAAAAGCACAACGTGCAGGCTTCTTTCCAAAGGGCGACTTGGGCCCCACAGCATCTTGCTTCCAGCTCTTTGGGAAGCTAAGAAACAACTCGCTCTGCACAGTGCTCTTCCATCCAAGTGAGAACATCTCTTCCAAAGGAATGTGAAACGCAGTTTCTTTGCAGGCCTGATCTGGCTGAAGTAAGTCTTCTGGTCTGGGTGTGCTACTTTGCCCTAGAGCTGAAAGGCACAACGTGCAGGCTTCTTTCCAAAGGGCGAGTTGGGCCCCACAGCATCTTGCTTCCAGCTCTTTGGGAAGCTAAGAAACAACTCGCTCTGCACAGTGCTCTTACAGCCTACCGGGAACATCTCTTCCAAAGGCCTGTGAAACGCAGTTTCTTTGCAGGCCTCTTTTGGCTGAAGTAGGACTTCTGCTCTGCGTGTGCTACTTTGCCCTAGAGCTGAAAGGCACAACGTGCAGGCTTCTTTCCAAAGGGCGAGTTGGGCCCCACAGCATCTTGCTTCCAGCTCTTTGGGAAGCTAAGAAACAACTCGCTCTGCACAGTGCTCTTACAGCCTACCGGGAACATCTCTTCCAAAGGCCTGGGAAACGCAGTTTCTTTGCAGGCCTGATCTGGCTGAAGTAGGACTTCTGCTGTGGGTGTGCTACTTTGCCCTAGAGCTGAAAGGCACAACGTGCAGGCTTCTTTCCAAAGGCCGAGTTGGGCCCCACAGCATCTTGCTTCCAGCTCTTTGGGAAGCTAAGAAACAACTCGCTCTGCACAGTGCTCTTACAGCCTACCGGGAACATCTCTTCCAAAGGCCTGTGAAACGCAGTTTCTTTGCAGGCCTGATCTGGCTGAAGTAGGACTTCTGCTCTGGGTGTGCTACTTTGCCCTAGAGCTGAAAGGCACAACGTGCAGGCTTCTTTCCAAAGGCCGAGTTGGGCCCCACAGCATCTTGCTTCCAGCTCTTTGGGAAGCTAAGAAACAACTCGCTCTGCACAGTGCTCTTACAGCCTACCGGGAACATCTCTTCCAAAGGCCTGTGAAACGCAGTTTCTTTGCAGGCCTGATCTGGCTGAAGTAGGACTTCTGCTCTGGGTGTGCTACTTTGCCCTAGAGCTGAAAGGCACAACGTGCAGGCTTCTTTCCAAAGGGCGAGTTGGGCCCCACAGCATCTTGCTTCCAGCTCTTTGGGAAGCTAAGAAACAACTCGCTCTGCACAGTGCTCTTACAGCCTACCGGGAACATCTCTTCCAAAGGCCTGTGAAACGCAGTTTCTTTGCAGGCCTGAT
Source organism: Equus caballus (assembly GCF_041296265.1). Taxonomy (NCBI): domain Eukaryota; kingdom Metazoa; phylum Chordata; class Mammalia; order Perissodactyla; family Equidae; genus Equus; species Equus caballus. The sequence continues at coordinate 2,171,118 of NC_091712.1, forward strand.
CTGGCTGAAGTAGGACTTCTGCTGTGGGTGTGCTACTTTGCCCTAGAGCTGAAAGGCACAACGTGCAGGCTTCTTTCCAAAGGGCGAGTTGGGCCCCACAGCATCTTGCTTCCAGCTCTTTGGGAAGCTAAGAAACAACTCGCTCTGCACAGTGCTCTTACAGCCTACCGGGAACATCTCTTCCAAAGGCCTGTGAAACGCAGTTTCTTTGCAGGCCTGATCTGGCTGAAGTAGGACTTCTGCTGTGGGTGTGCTACTTTGCCCTAGAGCTGAAAGGCACAACGTGCAGGCTTCTTTCCAAAGGGCGAGTTGGGCCCCACAGCATCTTGCTTCCAGCTCTTTGGGAAGCTAAGAAACAACTCGCTCTGCACAGTGCTCTTACAGCCTACCGGGAACATCTCTTCCAAAGGCCTGTGAAACGCAGTTGCTTTGCAGGCCTGATCTGGCTGAAGTAGGACTTCTGCTCTGGGTGTGCTACTTTGCCCTAGAGCTGAAAGGCACAACGTGCAGGCTTCTTTCCAAAGGGCGAGTTGGGCACCACAGCATCTTGCTTCCAGCTCTTTGGGAAGCTAAGAAACAACTCGCTCTGCACAGTGCTCTTACAGCCTACCGGGAACATCTCTTCCAAAGGCCTGGGAAACGCAGTTTCTTTGCAGGCCTGATCTGGCTGAAGTAGGACTTCTGCTGTGGGTGTGCTACTTTGCCCTAGAGCTGAAAGGCACAACGTGCAGGCTTCTTTCCAAAGGCCGAGTTGGGCCCCACAGCATCTTGCTTCCAGCTCTTTGGGAAGCTAAGAAACAACTCGCTCTGCACAGTGCTCTTACAGCCTAGTGGGAACATCTCTTCCAAAGGCCTGTGAAACGCAGTTTCTTTGCAGGCCTGATCTGGCTGAAGTAGGACTTCTGCTGTGGGTGTGCTACTTTGCCCTAGAGCTGAAAGGCACAACGTGCAGGCTTCTTTCCAAAGGGCGAGTTGGGCCCCACAGCATCTTGCTTCCAGCTCTTTGGGAAGCTAAGAAACAACTCGCTCTGCACAGTGCTCTTACAGCCTACCGGGAACATCTCTTCCAAAGGCCTGTGAAACGCAGTTTCTTTGCAGGCCTGATCTGGCTGAAGTAGGACTTCTGCTCTGGGTGTGCTACTTTGCCCTAGAGCTGAAAGGCACAACGTGCAGGCTTCTTTCCAAAGGGCGAGTTGGGCCCCACAGCATCTTGCTTCCAGCTCTTTGGGAAGCTAAGAAACAACTCGCTCTTCACAGTGCTCTTACAGCCTACCGGGAACATGTCTTCCAAAGGCCTGTGAAACGCAGTTTCTTTGCAGGCCTGATCTGGCTGAAGTAGGACTTCTGCTCTGGGTGTGCTACTTTGCCCTAGAGCTGAAAGGCACAACGTGCAGGCTTCTTTCGAAAGGGCGAGTTGGACCCCACAGCATCTTGCTTCCAGCTCTTTGGGAAGCTAAGAAACAACTGGCTCTGCTGACCTCTCTTACAGCCAACTGGGAGCATCTCTTGCAAAGGCCTGAGAAATGCAGTTTCTTTGCAGGCCTTATCTCGCTGAGGTAGAACTGCTGCTATGGCATATCCTTCTTTGGCCTAGTGTTGCAAGGCTCAAAGTCCTGCCTTGACTCCTCAAGGGCAGACAGGCCCCACAGCGTGGGGCTTCCACCTCTTTAGGCCGCTAAGAAACAACTTGCTCTGCACTGGTGTTTTACAGCCTACAGGGAACGCGTCTTACAAAGGCCTGTGAAACGCAGTTTATTCCCAGCCCTGATCTGGCTGAAGTAGAACTTCTGCTCTGGGTGTGCTACATTCCCCTGGAGCTGAAAGGCACAACCCGCAGTCTTCATTCCAAAGGGCGAGTTGAGCCCCAAAGCATTTTGCTTCCAGCTCTTTGGGAAGCTAAGAAACAACTCGCTCTGCACAGTGCTCTTACAGCCTACCGGAAACATCTCTCAGAAAGGCCTGTGAAACGCAGTTTCTATGCAGGCCTCATCTGGCTGAAGTAGAACTTCTGCTCTGGGTGTGCCACCTTGCCCTAGAGCTGAAAGGCGCAACGTGCAGTCTCATTTCCAAAGGGCGATTTGGGCCCCAAGGCATCTTGCTTCCAGCTCTTTGGAAGCTGAGAAACAGCTCGCTGTGCACAGTGCTCTTACAGCCTACCGGGAACATCTCTTCCAAAGGCCTGTGAAACGCAGTTTCTTTGCAGGCCTGATCTGGCTGAATTAGAACTTCTTCTCTGGGTGTGCTACATTGCCCTAGGGCTGAAAGGCACAACGTGCCGTCTCCTTTCCAAAAAGCGAGTTGGGCCCCTCAGCATCTTTCTTCCAGCTCTTTGGGAAGCTAAGAAACAACTCGCTCTGCACAGTGCTCTTACAGCCTACCGGGAACATCTCTTCCAAAGGCCTGTGAAACGCAGTTTCTTTGCAGGCCTGATCTGGCTGAAGTAGGACTTCTGCTCTGGGTGTGCTACTTTGCCCTAGAGCTGAAAGGCACAACGTGCAGGCTTCTTTCGAAAGGGCGAGTTGGACCCCACAGCATCTTGCTTCCAGCTCTTTGGGAAGCTAAGAAACAACTGGCTCTGCAGACCTCTCTTACAGCCAACTGGGAGCATCTCTTGCAAAGGCCTGAGAAATGCAGTTTCTTTGCAGGCCTTATCTCGCTGAGGTAGAACTGCTGCTATGGCATATCCTTCTTTGGCCTAGTGTTGCAAGGCTCAAAGTCCTGCCTTGACTCCTCAAGGGCAGACAGGCCCCACAGCGTGGGGCTTCCACCTCTTTAGGCCGCTAAGAAACAACTTGCTCTGCACTGGTGTTTTACAGCCTACAGGGAACGAGTCTTACAAAGGCCTGTGAAACGCAGTTTATTCCCAGCCCTGATCTGGCTGAAGTAGAACTTCTGCTCTGCCGGGTCCTACATGGCGCTAGAGCTGCAAGGCACAAAGTCTTGCCTTGTTTCCACAAGGGTAGACAAGTCCCTCAGGTCCAGATTCCAGCTCTTTCGGTAGCTAAGAAACAACTCGCTCTGCACAGTGCTCTTACAGCCTACCGGGAACATCTCTTACAAAGGCCTGTGATACGCAGTTCCTTTGCAGGCCTGATCTGGCAGAAGTAGGACTTCTGCTCTGGGTGTGCTACTTTGCCCTAGAGCTGAAAGGCACAACGTGCAGGCTTCTTTCCAAAGGGCGAGTTGGGCCCCAAAGCACCTTGCTTCCAGCTCTTTGGGAAGCTAAGAACCAACTCGCTCTGACAGTGCTCTTACAGCCTAGGGAGAACATATCTTACAAAGGCATGTGAAACGCAGTTTCTATGCAGGCCTGATCTGGCTGAAGTAGGACTTCTGCTCTGGGTGTGCTACATTCCCCTAGAGCTGCAAGGCTCAAAGTGATGTCTTCTTTCCAAAGGGCGAGTTGGGCCCCAAAGCATCTTGCCTCCAGCTCTTTGGGAAGCTAAGAAACAACTCGCTCTGCAGACCTGTCTTACAGCCAACCGAGAACATCTCTTGCAAAGGCCTGAGAAATGCAGTTTCTTTGTAGGCCTTATCTCGCTGAGGTAGAACTGCTGCTATGCCGTGTCCTACATCGGCCTAGAGTTGCAAGGCTCAAAGTCCTGTCTTGACTCCTCAAGGGAAGACAGGCCCCACAAGGTGGGGCTTCCACCTCTTTGGGCAGCTAAGAAACAACTCGCTCTGCACAGTGCTCTTCCAACCAAGTGAGAACATCTCTTCCAAAGGCCTGTGAAACGCAGTTTCTTTGCAGGCCTGATCTGGCTGAAGTAGGACTTCTGCTGTGGGTGTGCTACTTTGCCCTACAGCTGAAAGGCACAACGTGCAGGCTTCTTTCCAAAGGGCGAGTTGGGCCCCACAGCATCTTGCTTCCAGCTCTTTGGGAAGCTAAGAAACAACTCTCTCTGCACAGTGTTCTTACAGCCTAGTGGGAACATCTCTTCCAAAGGCCGGTGAAACGCAGTTTCTTTGCAGGCCTGATCTGGCTGAAGTAGGACTTCTGCTCTGGGTGTGCTACTTTGCCCTAGAGCTGAAAGGCACAACGTGCAGGCTTCTTTCCAAAGGGCGAGTTGGGCCCCACAGCATCTTGCTTCCAGCTCTTTGGGAAGCTAAGAAACAACTCGCTCTGCACAGTGCTCTTACAGCCTACCGGGAACATCTCTTCCAAAGGCCTGTGAAACGCAGTTTCTTTGCAGGCCTGATCTGGCTGAAGTAGGACTTCTGCTCTGGGTGTGCTACTTTGCCCTAGAGCTGAAAGGCACAACGTGCAGGCTTCTTTCCAAAGGGCGAGTTGGGCCCCACAGCATCTTGCTTCCAGCTCTTTGGGAAGCTAAGAAACCACTCGCTCTGAACAGTGCTCTTACAGCCTAGTGGGAACATCTCTTCCAAAGGCCTGTGAAACGCAGTTTCTTTGCAGGACTGATCTGGCTGAAGTAGGACTTCTGCTCTGGGAGTGCTACTTTGCCCTAGAGCTGAAAGGCACAACGTGCAGGCTTCTTTCCAAAGGGCGAGTTGGGCCCCACAGCATCTTGATTCCAGCTCTTTGGGAAGCTAAGAAACAACTCGCTCTGCACAGTGCTCTTACAGCCTACCGGGAACATCTCTTCCAAAGGCCTGTGAAACGGAGTTTCTTTGCGGGCCTGGTCTTGCTGAAGTAGGACTTCTGCTCTCCGTGTGCTACTTTGCCCTAGAGCTGAAAGGCACAACGTGCAGGCTTCTTTCCAAAGGGCGAGTTGGGCCCCACAGCATCTTGCTTCCAGCTCTTTGGGAACCTAAGAAACAACTCGCTCTGCACAGTGCTCTTACAGCCTACCGGGAACATCTCTTCCAAAGGCCTGTGAAACGCAGTTTCTATGCAGGCCTGATCTGGCTGAAGTAGGACTTCTGCTCTGGGTGTGCTACTTTGCCCTAGAGCTGAAAGGCACAACGTGCAGGCTTCTTTCCAAAGGGCGAGTTGGGCCCCACAGCATCTTGCTTCCAGCTCTTTGGGAAGCTAAGAAACAACTCGCTCTGCACAGTGCTCTTACAGCCTACCGGGAACATCTCTTCCAAAGGCCTGTGAAACGCAGTTTCTTTGCAGGCCTGATCTGGCTGAAGTAGGACTTCTGCTCTGGGTGTGCTACTTTGCCCTAGAGCTGAAAGGCACAACGTGCAGGCTTCTTTCCAAAGGCCGAGTTGGGCCCCACAGCATCTTGCTTCCAGCTCTTTGGGAAGCTAAGAAACAACTCGCTCTGCACAGTGCTCTTACAGCCTAGTGGGAACATCTCTTCCAAAGGCCTGTGAAACGCAGTTTCTTTGCAGGCCTGATCTGGCTGAAGTAGGACTTCTGCTCTGGGTGTGCTACTTTGCCCTAGAGCTGAAAGGCACAACGTGCAGCCTTCTTTCCAAAGGGCGAGTTGGGCCCCACAGCATCTTGCTTCCAGCTCTTTGGGAAGCTAAGAAACAACTCGCTCTGCACAGTGCTCTTACAGCCTAGTGGGAACATCTCTTCCAAAGGCCTGTGAAACGCAGTTTCTTTGCAGGCCTGATCTGGCTGAAGTAGGACTTCTGCTCTGGGTGTGCTACTTTGCCCTAGAGCTGAAAGGCACAACGTGCAGGCTTCTTTCCAAAGGGCGAGTTGGGCCCCACAGCATCTTGCTTCCAGCTATTTGGGAAGCTAAGAAACAACTCGCTCTGCACAGTGCTCTCACAGCCTACCGGGAACATCTCTTCCAAAGGCCTGTGAAACGCAGTTTCTTTGCAGGCCTGATCTGGCTGAAGTAGGACTTCTGCTCTGGGTGTGCTACTTTGCCCTAGAGCTGAAAGGCACAACGTGCAGGCTTCTTTCCAAAGGGCGAGTTGGGCCCCACAGCATCTTGCTTCCAGCTCTTTGGGAAGCTAAGAAACCACTCGCTCTGCACAGTGCTCTTACAGCCTACCGGGAACATCTCTTCCAAAGGCCTGTGAAACGCAGTTTCTTTGCAGGCCTGATCTGGCTGAAGTAGGACTTCTGCTCTGGGTGTGCTACTTTGCCCTAGAGCTGAAAGGCACAACGTGCAGGCTTCTTTCCAAAGGGCGAGTTGGGCCCCACAGCATCTTGCTTCCAGCTCTTTGGGAAGCTAAGAAACAACTCGCTCTGCACAGTGCTCTTACAGCCTAGTGGGAACATCTCTTCCAAAGGCCTGTGAAACGCAGTTTCTTTGCAGGCCTGATCTGGCTGAAGTAGGACTTCTGCTCTGGGTGTGCTACTTTGCCCTAGAGCTGAGAGGCACAACGTGCAGGCTTCTTTCCAAAGGGCGAGTTGGGCCCCACAGCATCTTGCTTCCAGCTCTTTGGGAAGCTAAGAAACAACTCGCTCTGCACAGTGCTCTTACAGCCTAGTGGGAACATCTCTTCCAAAGGCCTGTGAAACGCAGTTTCTTTGCAGGCCTGATCTGGCTGAAGTAGGACTTCTGCTCTGGGTGTGCTACTTTGCCCTAGAGCTGAAAGGCACAACGTGCAGGCTTCTTTCCAAAGGGCGAGTTGGGCCCCACAGCATCTTGCTTCCAGCTCTTTGGCAAGCTAAGAAACAGCTCGCTCTGCACAGTGCTCTTACAGCCTACCGGGAACATCTCTTCCAAAGGCCTGTGAAACGCAGTTTCTTTGCAGGCCTGATCTGGCTGAAGTAGGACTTCTGCTCTGGGTGTGCTACTTTGCCCTAGAGCTGAAAGGCACAACGTGCAGGCTTCTTTCCAAAGGGCGAGTTGGGCCCCACAGCATCTTGCTTCCAGCTCTTTGGGAATCTAAGAAACCACTCTCTCTGCAGAGTGCTCTTACGGCCAACCGGGAACATCTCTTCCAAAGGCCTGTGAAACGCAGTTTCTTTCCAGGCCTGATCTGGCTGAAGTGGGACTTCTGCTCTGGGTGTGCTACTTTGCCCTAGAGCTGAAAGGCACAACGTGCAGGCTTCTTTCCAAAGGGCGAGTTGGGCCCCAAAGCACCTTGCTTCCAGCTCTTTGGGAAGCTAAGAACCAACTCGCTCTGACAGTGCTCTTACAGCCTAGGGAGAACATATCTTACAAAGGCATGTGAAACGCAGTTTCTATGCAGGCCTGATCTGGCTGAAGTAGGACTTCTGCTCTGGGTGTGCTACTTTGCCCTAGAGCTGAAAGGCACAACGTGCAGGCTTCTTTCCAAAGGGCGAGTTGGGCCCCAAAGCATCTTGCCTCCAGCTCTTTGGGAAGCTAAGAAACAACTCGCTCTGCAGACCTCTCTTACAGCCAACCGAGAACATCTCTTGCAAAGGCCTGAGAAATGCAGTTTCTTTGTAGGCCTTATCTCGCTGAGGTAGAACTGCTGCTATGCCGTGTCCTACATCGGCCTAGAGTTGCAAGGCTCAAAGTCCTGTCTTGACTCCTCAAGGGCAGACAGGCCCCACAAGGTGGGGCTTCCACCTCTTTGGGCAGCTAAGAAACAACTCGCTCTGCACAGTGCTCTTCCAACCAAGTGAGAACATCTCTTCCAAAGGAATGTGAAACGCAGTTTCTTTGCAGGCCTGATCTGGCTGAAGTAAGCCTTCTGGTCTGGGTGTGCTACTTTGCCCTAGAGCTGAAAGGCACAACGTGCAGGCTTCATTCCAAAGGGCGAGTTGGGCCCCACAGCATCTTGCTTCCAGCTCTTTGGGAACCTAAGAAACAACTCGCTCTGCACAGTGCTCTTACAGCCTACCGGGAACATCTCTTCCAAAGGCCCGTGAAACGCAGTTTATTTGAAGGCCTGATCTGGCTGATGTAGGACTTCTTGTCTGGGTGTGCTACTTTACCCTAGAGCTGAAAGGCACAACGTGCAGGCTTCTTTCCAAAGGGCGAGTTGGGCCCCACAGCATCTTGCTTCCAGCTCTTTGGGAATCTAAGAAACCACTCTCTCTGCAGAGTGCTCTTACGGCCAACCGGGAACATCTCTTCCAAAGGCCTGTGAAACGCAGTTTCTTTGCAGGCCTGATCTGGCTGAAGTAGGACTTCTGCTCTGGGTGTGCTACTTTGCCCTAGAGCTGAAAGGCACAACGTGCAGGCTTCTTTCCAAAGGGCGAGTTGGGCCCCACAGCATCTTGCTTCCAGCTCTTTGGGAAGCTAAGAAACAACTCGCTCTGCACAGTGCTCTTACAGCCTACCGGGAACATCTCTTCCAAAGGCCTGTGAAACGCAGTTTATTTGCAGGCCTGATCTGGCTGAAGTAGGACTTCTGCTCTGGGTGTGCTACTTTGCCCTAGAGCTGAAAGGCACAACGTGCAGGCTTCTTTCCAAAGGGCGAGTTGGGCCCCACAGCATCTTGCTTCCAGCTCTTTGGGAAGCTAAGAAACAACTCGCTCTGCACAGTGCTCTTACAGCCTACCGGGAACATCTCTTCCAAAGGCCTGTGAAACGCAGTTTCTTTGCAGGCCTGATCTGGCTGAAGTAGGACTTCTGCTCTGGGTGTGCTACTTTGCCCTAGAGCTGAAAGGCACAACGTGCAGGCTTCTTTCCAAAGGGCGAGTTGGGCCCCACAGCATCTTGCTTCCAGCTCTTTGAGAAGCTAAGAAACAACTCGCTCTGCACAGTGCTCTTACAGCCTAGTGGGAACATCTCTTCCAAAGGCCTGTGAAATGCAGTTTCTTTGCAGGCCTGATCTGGCTGAAGTGGGACTTCTGCTCTGGGTGTGCTACTTTGCCCTAGAGCTGAAAAGCACAACGTGCAGGCTTCTTTCCAAAGGGCGAGTTGGGCCCCACAGCATCTTTCTTCCAGCTCTTTGGGAACCTAAGAAACAACTCGCTCTGCACAGTGCTCTTCCATCCAAGTGAGAACATCTCTTCCAAAGGAATGTGAAACGCAGTTTCTTTGCAGGCCTGATCTGGCTGAAGTAAGTCTTCTGGTCTGGGTGTGCTACTTTGCCCTAGAGCTGAAAGGCGCAACGTGCAGGCTTCTTTCCAAAGGGCGAGTTGGGCCCCACAACATCTTGCTTCCAGCTCTTTGGGAAGCTAAGAAACAACTCGCTCTGCACAGTGCTCTTACAGCCTACTGGGAACATCTCTTCCAAAGGCCTGTGAAACGCAGTTTCTTTGCAGGCCTGATCTGGCTGAAGTAGAACTTCTGCTCTGGGTGTGCTACGTTGCCCTGGAGGTGAAAGGCACAATCCGCAGGCTTCTTTCCAAAGGGCGAGTTGGGCCCCACAGCATCTTCCTTCCAGCTCTTTGGGAAGCTAAGAAACAACTGGCTCTGCAGACCTCTCTTACAGCCAACTGGGAGCATCTCTTGCAAAGGCCTGAGAAATGCAGTTTCTTTGCAGGCCTTATCTCGCTGAGGTAGAACTGCTGCTATGGCATATCCTTCTTTGGCCTAGTGTTGCAAGGCTCAAAGTCCTGCCTTGACTCCTCAAGGGCAGACAGGACCCACAGCGTGGGGCTTCCACCTCTTTAGGCCGCTAAGAAACAACTTGCTCTGCACTGGTGTTTTACAGCCTACAGGGAACGAGTCTTACAAAGGCCTGTGAAACGCAGTTTATTCCCAGCATTGATCTGGCTGAAGTAGAACTTCTGCTCTGCCGGGTCCTACATGGCGCTAGAGCTGCAAGGCACAAAGTCTTGCCTTGTTTCCACAAGGGTAGACAAGTCCCTCAGGTCCAGATTCCAGCTCTTTCGGTAGCTAAGAAACAACTCGCTCTGCACAGTGCTCTTACAGCCTAGTGGGAACATCTCTTCCAAAGGCCTGTGAAACGCAGTTTCTTTGCAGGCCTGATCTGGCTGAAGTAGGACTTCTGCTGTGGGTGTGCTACTTTGCCCTACAGCTGAAAGGCACAACGTGCAGGCTTCTTTCCAAAGGGCGAGTTGGGCCCCACAGCATCTTGCTTCCAGCTCTTTGGGAAGCTAAGAAACAACTCTCTCTGCACAGTGTTCTTACAGCCTAGTGGGAACATCTCTTCCAAAGGCCGGTGAAACGCAGTTTCTTTGCAGGCCTGATCTGGCTGAAGTAGGACTTCTGCTCTGGGTGTGCTACTTTGCCCTAGAGCTGAAAGGCACAACGTGCAGGCTTCTTTCCAAAGGGCGAGTTGGGCCCCACAGCATCTTGCTTCCAGCTCTTTGGGAAGCTAAGAAACAACTCGCTCTGCACAGTGCTCTTACAGCCTACCGGGAACATCTCTTCCAAAGGCCTGGGAAACGCAGTTTCTTTGCAGGCCTGATCTGGCTGAAGTAGGACTTCTGCTCTGGGTGTGCTACTTTGCCCTAGAGCTGAAAGGCACAACGTGCAGGCTTCTTTCCAAAGGGCGAGTTGGGCCCCACAGCATCTTGCTTCCAGCTCTTTGGGAAGCTAAGAAACAACTCGCTCTGCACAGTGCTCTTACAGCCTACCGGGAACATCTCTTCCAAAGGCCTTTGAAACGCAGTTTCTTTGCAGGCCTTATCTGGCTGAAGTAGGACTTCTGCTCTGGGTGTGCTACTTTGCCCTAGAGCTGAAAGGCACAACGTGCAGGCTTCTTTCCAAAGGGCCAGTTGGGCCCCACAGCATCTTGCTTCCAGCTCTTTGGGAAGCTAAGAAACAACTCGCTCTGCACAGTGTTCTTACAGCCTAGTGGGAACATCTCTTCCAAAGGCCGGTGAAACGCAGTTTCTTTGCAGGCCTGATCTGGCTGAAGTAGGACTTCTGCTCTGGGTGTGCTACTTTGCCCTAGAGCTGAAAGGCACAACGTGCAGGCTTCTTTCCAAAGGGCGAGTTGGGCCCCACAGCATCTTGCTTCCAGCTCTTTGGGAAGCTAAGAAACAACTCGCTCTGCACAGTGCTCTTACAGCCTACCGGGAACATCTCTTCAAAAGGCCTGTGAAACGCAGTTTCTTTGCAGGCCTGATCTGGCTGAAGTAGGACTTCTGCTCTGGGTGTGCTCCTTTGCCCTAGAGCTGAAAGGCACAACGTGCAGGCTTCTTTCCAAAGGGCGAGTTGGGCCCCACAGCATCTTGCTTCCAGCTCTTTGGGAAGCTAAGAAACAACTCTCTCTGCACAGTGTTCTTACAGCCTAGTGGGAACATCTCTTCCAAAGGCCGGTGAAACGCAGTTTCTTTGCAGGCCTGATCTGGCTGAAGTAGGACTTCTGCTCTGGGTGTGCTACTTTGCCCTAGAGCTGAAAGGCACAACGTGCAGGCTTCTTTCCAAAGGGCGAGTTGGGCCCCACAGCATCTTGCTTCCAGCTCTTTGGGAAGCTAAGAAACAACTCGCTCTGCACAGTGCTCTTACAGCCTACCGGGAACATCTCTTCCAAAGGCCTGTGAAACGCAGTTTCTTTGCAGGCCTGATCTGGCTGAAGTAGGACTTCTGCTCTGGGTGTGCTACTTTGCCCTAGAGCTGAAAGGCACAACGTGCAGGCTTCTTTCCAAAGGGCGAGTTGGGCCCCACAGCATCTTGCTTCCAGCTCTTTGGGAAGCTAAGAAACAACTCGCTCTGCACAGTGCTCTTACAGCCTACCGGGAACATCTCTTCCAAAGGCCTTTGAAACGCAGTTTCTTTGCAGGCCTTATCTGGCTGAAGTAGGACTTCTGCTCTGGGTGTGCTACTTTGCCCTAGAGCTGAAAGGCACAACGTGCAGGCTTCTTTCCAAAGGGCCAGTTGGGCCCCACAGCATCTTGCTTCCAGCTCTTTGGGAAGCTAAGAAACAACTCGCTCTGCACAGTGTTTTTACAGCCTAGTGGGAACATCTCTTCCAAAGGCCGGTGAAACGCAGTTTCTTTGCAGGCCTGATCTGGCTGAAGTAGGACTTCTGCTCTGGGTGTGCTACTTTGCCCTAGAGCTGAAAGGCACAACGTGCAGGCTTCTTTCCAAAGGGCGAGTTGGGCCCCACAGCATCTTGCTTCCAGCTCTTTGGGAAGCTAAGAAACAACTCGCTCTGCACAGTGCTCTTACAGCCTACCGGGAACATCTCTTCCAAAGGCCTGTGAAACGCAGTTTCTTTGCAGGCCTGATCTGGCTGAAGTAGGACTTCTGCTCTGGGTGTGCTACTTTGCCCTAGAGCTGAAAGGCACAACGTGCAGGCTTCTTTCCAAAGGGCGAGTTGGGCCCCACAGCATCTTGCTTCCAGCTCTTTGGGAAGCTAAGAAACAACTCGCTCTGCACAGTGCTCTTACAGCCTACCGGGAACATCTCTTCCAAAGGCCTTTGAAACGCAGTTTCTTTGCAGGCCTTATCTGGCTGAAGTAGGACTTCTGCTCTGGGTGTGCTACTTTGCCCTAGAGCTGAAAGGCACAACGTGCAGGCTTCTTTCCAAAGGGCCAGTTGGGCCCCACAGCATCTTGCTTCCAGCTCTTTGGGAAGCTAAGAAACAACTCGCTCTGCACAGTGCTCTTACAGCCTAGTGGGAACATCTCTTCCAAAGGCCTGGGAAACGCAGTTTCTTTGCAGGTCTGATCTGGCTGATGTAGGACTTCTGCTCTGGGTGTGCTACTTTGCCCTAGAGCTGAAAGGCACAACGTGCAGTCTTCTTTCCAAAGGGCGAGTTGGGCCCCACAGCATCTTGCTTCCAGCTCTTTGGGAAGCTAAGAAACAACTCGCTCTGCACAGTGGTCTTAAAGCCTAGTGGGAACTTCTCTTCCAAAGGCCTGTGAAACGCAGTTTCTTTGCAGTCCTGATCTGGCTGAAGTAGGACTTCTGCTCTGGGTGTGCTACTTTGCCCTAGAGCTGAAAGGCACAACGTGCAGACTTCTTTCCAAAGGGCGAGTTGGGCCCCACAGCATCTTGCTTCCAGCTCTTTGGGAAGCTAAGAAACAACTCGCTCTGCACAGTGCTCTTACAGCCTACCGGGAACATCTCTTCCAAAGGCCTGTGAAACGCAGTTTCTTTGCAGGCCTGATCTGGCTGAAGTAGGACTTCTGCTCTGGGGTGCTACTTTGCCCTAGAGCTGAAAGGCACAACGTGCAGGCTTCTTTCCAAAGGGCGAGTTGGGCCCCACAGCATCTTGCTTCCAGCTCTTTGGGAAGCTAAGAAACAACTCGCTCTGCACAGTGCTCTTACAGCCTAGTGGGAACATCTCTTCCAAAGGCCTGTGAAACGCAGTTTCTTTGCAGGCCTGATCTGGCTGAAGTAGGACTTCTGCTCTGGGTGTGCTACTTTGCCCTAGAGCTGAAAGGCACAACGTGCAGGCTTCTTTCCAAAGGGCGAGTTGGGCCCCACAGCATCTTGCTTCCAGCTCTTTGGGAAGCTAAGAAACAACTCGCTCTGCACAGTGCTCTTACAGCCTACCGGGAACATCTCTTCCAAAGGCCTGTGAAACGCAGTTTCTTTGCAGGCCTGATCCGGCTGAAGTAGGACTTCTGCTCTGGGTGTGCTACTTTGCCCTAGAGCTGAAAGGCACAACGTGCAGGCTTCTTTCCAAAGGGCGAGTTGGGCCCCACAGCATCTTGCTTCCAGCTCTTTGGGAAGCTAAGAAACAACTCGCTCTGCACAGTGCTCTTACAGCCTAGTGGGAACATCTCTTCCAAAGGCCTGGGAAACGCAGTTTCTTTGCAGGCCTGATCTGGCTGAAGTAGGACTTCTGCTCTGGGTGTGCTACGTTGCCCTAGAGCTGAAAGGCACAACGTGCAGGCTTCTTTCCAAAGGGCGAGTTGGGCCCCACAGCATCTTGCTTCCAGCTCTTTGGGAAGCTAAGAAACAACTCGCTCTGCACAGTGCTCTTACAGCCTAGTGGGAACATCTCTTCCAAAGGCCTGTGAAACGCAGTTGCTTTGCAGGCCTGATCTGGCTGAAGTAGGACTTCTGCTCTGGGTGTGCTACTTTGCCCTAGAGCTGAAAGGCACAACGTGCAGGCTTCTTTCCAAAGGGCGAGTTGGGCCCCACAGCATCTTGCTTCCAGCTCTTTGGGAAGCTAAGAAACAACTCGCTCTGCACAGTGCTCTTAGAGCCTAGTGGGAACATCTCTTCCAAAGGCCTGTGAAACGCAGTTTCTTTGCAGGCCAGATCTGGCTGAAGTAGGACTTCTGCTCTGGGTGTGCTACTTTGCCCTAGAGCTGAAAGGCACAACGTGCAGGCTTCTTTCCAAAGGGCCAGTTGGGCCCCACAGCATCTTGCTTCCAGCTCTTTGGGAAGCTAAGAAACAACTCGCTCTGCATAGTGCTCTTACAGCCTAGTGGGAACATCTCTTCCAAAGGCCTGGGAAACGCAGTTTCTTTGCAGGTCTGATCTGGCTGAAGTAGGACTTCTGCTCTGGGTGTGCTACGTTGCCCTAGAGCTGAAAGGCACAACGTGCAGGCTTCTTTCCAAAGGGCGAGTTGGGCCCCACAGCATCTTGCTTCCAGCTCTTTGGGAAGCTAAGAAACAACTCGCTCTGCACAGTGCTCTTACAGCCTACCGGGAACATCTCTTCCAAAGGCCTGTGAAACGCAGTTTCTTTGCAGGCCTGATCTGGCTGAAGTAGGACTTCTGCTCTGGGTGTGCTACTTTGCCCTAGAGCTGAAAGGCACAACGTGCAGGCTTCTTTCCAAAGGGCGAGTTGGGCCCCACAGCATCTTGCTTCCAGCTCTTTGGGAAGCTAAGAAACAACTCGCTCTGCACAGTGCTCTTACAGCCTACCGGGAACATCTCTTCCAAAGGCCTGTGAAACGCAGTTTCTTTGCAGGCCTGATCCGGCTGAAGTAGGACTTCTGCTCTGGGTGTGCTACTTTGCCCTAGAGCTGAAAGGCACAACGTGCAGGCTTCTTTCCAAAGGGCGAGTTGGGCCCCACAGCATCTTGCTTCCAGCTCTTTGGGAAGCTAAGAAACAACTCGCTCTGCACAGTGCTCTTACAGCCTACCGGGAACATCTCTTCCAAAGGCCTGTGAAACGCAGTTTCTTTGCAGGCCTGATCTGGCTGAAGTAGGACTTCTGCTCTGGGTGTGCTACTTTGCCCTGGAGCTGAAAGGCACAATGTGCAGGCTTCTTTCCAAAGGGCGAGTTGGGCCCCACAGCATCTTGCTTCCAGCTCTTGGGAAGCTAAGAAACAACTCGCTCTGCACAGTGCTCTTACAGCCTACCGGGAACATCTCTTCCAAAGGCCTGTGAAACGCAGTTTCTTTGCAGGCCTGATCTGGCTGAAGTAGGACTTCTGCTCTGGGTGTGCTACTTTGCCCTAGAGCTGAAAGGCACAACGTGCAGACTTCTTTCCAAAGGGCGAGTTGGGCCCCACAGCATCTTGCTTCCAGCTCTTTGGGAAGCTAAGAAACAACTCGCTCTGAACAGTGCTCTTACAGCCTACCGGGAACATCTCTTCCAAAGGCCTGTGAAACGCAGTTTCTTTGCAGGCCTGATCTGGCTGAAGTAGGACTTCTGCTCTGGGGTGCTACTTTGCCCTAGAGCTGAAAGGCACAACGTGCAGGCTTCTTTCCAAAGGGCGAGTTGGGCCCCACAGCATCTTGCTTCCAGCTCTTTGGGAAGCTAAGAAACAACTCGCTCTGCACAGTGCTCTTACAGCCTAGTGGGAACATCTCTTCCAAAGGCCTGTGAAACGCAGTTTCTTTGCAGGCCTGATCTGGCTGAAGTAGGACTTCTGCTCTGGGTGTGCTACTTTGCCCTGGAGCTGAAAGGCACAACGTGCAGGCTTCTTTCCAAAGGGCGAGTTGGGCCCCACAGCATCTTGCTTCCAGCTCTTTGGGAAGCTAAGAAACAACTCGCTCTGCACAGTGCTCTTACAGCCTAGTGGGAACATCTCTTCCAAAGGCCTGGGAAACGCAGTTTCTTTGCAGGTCTGATCTGGCTGAAGTAGGACTTCTGCTCTGGGTGTGCTACTTTGCCCTAGAGCTGAAAGGCACAACGTGCAGGCTTCTTTCCAAAGGGCGAGTTGGGCCCCACAGCATCTTGCTTCCAGCTCTTTGGGAAGCTAAGAAACAACTCGCTCTGCACAGTCTTCTTAAAGCCTAGTGGGAACATCACTTCCAAAGGCCTGTGAAACGCAGTTTCTTTGCAGGCCTGATCTGGCTGAAGTAGGACTTCTGCTCTGGGTGTGCTACTTTGCCCTAGAGCTGAAAGGCACAACGTGCAGGCTTCTTTCCAAAGGGCGAGTTGGGCCCCACAGCATCTTGCTTCCAGCTCTTTGGGAAGCTAAGAAACAACTCGCTCTGCACAGTGCTCTTACAGCCTACCGGGAACATCTCTTCCAAAGGCCTGTGAAACGCAGTTTCTTTGCAGGCCTGATCCGGCTGAAGTAGGACTTCTGCTCTGGGTGTGCTACTTTGCCCTAGAGCTGAAAGGCACAACGTGCAGGCTTCTTTCCAAAGGGCGAGTTGGGCCCCACAGCATCTTGCTTCCAGCTCTTTGGGAAGCTAAGAAACAACTCGCTCTGCACAGTGC
Source organism: Equus caballus (assembly GCF_041296265.1). Lineage (NCBI taxonomy): Eukaryota > Metazoa > Chordata > Mammalia > Perissodactyla > Equidae > Equus > Equus caballus. Next base: position 2,187,405 of record NC_091712.1, read on the forward strand.
TCTTACAGCCTACCGGGAACATCTCTTCCAAAGGCCTGTGAAACGCAGTTTCTTTGCAGGCCTGATCTGGCTGAAGTAGGACTTCTGCTGTGGGTGTGCTACTTTGCCCTACAGCTGAAAGGCACAACGTGCAGGCTTCTTTCCAAAGGGCGAGTTGGGCCCCACAGCATCTTGCTTCCAGCTCTTTGGGAAGCTAAGAAACAACTCTCTCTGCACAGTGTTCTTACAGCCTAGTGGGAACATCTCTTCCAAAGGCCGGTGAAACGCAGTTTCTTTGCAGGCCTGATCTGGCTGAAGTAGGACTTCTGCTCTGGGTGTGCTACTTTGCCCTAGAGCTGAAAGGCACAACGTGCAGGCTTCTTTCCAAAGGGCGAGTTGGGCCCCACAGCATCTTGCTTCCAGCTCTTTGGGAAGCTAAGAAACAACTCGCTCTGCACAGTGCTCTTACAGCCTACCGGGAACATCTCTTCCAAAGGCCTGTGAAACGCAGTTTCTTTGCAGGCCTGATCTGGCTGAAGTAGGACTTCTGCTCTGGGTGTGCTACTTTGCCCTAGAGCTGAAAGGCACAACGTGCAGGCTTCTTTCCAAAGGGCGAGTTGGGCCCCACAGCATCTTGCTTCCAGCTCTTTGGGAAGCTAAGAAACAACTCGCTCTGCACAGTGCTCTTACAGCCTACCGGGAACATCTCTTCCAAAGGCCTTTGAAACGCAGTTTCTTTGCAGGCCTGATCTGGCTGAAGTAGGACTTCTGCTCTGGGTGTGCTACTTTGCCCTAGAGCTGAAAGGCACAACGTGCAGGCTTCTTTCCAAAGGGCCAGTTGGGCCCCACAGCATCTTGCTTCCAGCTCTTTGGGAAGCTAAGAAACAACTCGCTCTGCACAGTGTTCTTACAGCCTAGTGGGAACATCTCTTCCAAAGGCCTGTGAAACGCAGTTTCTTTGCAGGCCTGATCTGGCTGAAGTAGGACTTCTGCTCTGGGTGTGCTACTTTGCCCTAGAGCTGAAAGGCACAACGTGCAGGCTTCTTTCCAAAGGGCGAGTTGGGCCCCACAACATCTTGCTTCCAGCTCTTTGGGAAGCTAAGAAACAACTCGCTCTGCACAGTGCTCTTACAGCCTACTGGGAACATCTCTTCCAAAGGCCTGTGAAACGCAGTTTCTTTGCAGGCCTGATCTGGCTGAAGTAGAACTTCTGCTCTGGGTGTGCTACGTTGCCCTGGAGGTGAAAGGCACAATCCGCAGGCTTCTTTCCAAAGGGCGAGTTGGGCCCCACAGCATCTTCCTTCCAGCTCTTTGGGAAGCTAAGAAACAACTGGCTCTGCAGACCTCTCTTACAGCCAACTGGGAGCATCTCTTGCAAAGGCCTGAGAAATGCAGTTTCTTTGCAGGCCTTATCTCGCTGAGGTAGAACTGCTGCTATGGCATATCCTTCTTTGGCCTAGTGTTGCAAGGCTCAAAGTCCTGCCTTGACTCCTCAAGGGCAGACAGGACCCACAGCGTGGGGCTTCCACCTCTTTAGGCCGCTAAGAAACAACTTGCTCTGCACTGGTGTTTTACAGCCTACAGGGAACGAGTCTTACAAAGGCCTGTGAAACGCAGTTTATTCCCAGCATTGATCTGGCTGAAGTAGAACTTCTGCTCTGCCGGGTCCTACATGGCGCTAGAGCTGCAAGGCACAAAGTCTTGCCTTGTTTCCACAAGGGTAGACAAGTCCCTCAGGTCCAGATTCCAGCTCTTTCGGTAGCTAAGAAACAACTCGCTCTGCACAGTGCTCTTACAGCCTAGTGGGAACATCTCTTCCAAAGGCCTGTGAAACGCAGTTTCTTTGCAGGCCTGATCTGGCTGAAGTAGGACTTCTGCTGTGGGTGTGCTACTTTGCCCTACAGCTGAAAGGCACAACGTGCAGGCTTCTTTCCAAAGGGCGAGTTGGGCCCCACAGCATCTTGCTTCCAGCTCTTTGGGAAGCTAAGAAACAACTCTCTCTGCACAGTGTTCTTACAGCCTAGTGGGAACATCTCTTCCAAAGGCCGGTGAAACGCAGTTTCTTTGCAGGCCTGATCTGGCTGAAGTAGGACTTCTGCTCTGGGTGTGCTACTTTGCCCTAGAGCTGAAAGGCACAACGTGCAGGCTTCTTTCCAAAGGGCGAGTTGGGCCCCACAGCATCTTGCTTCCAGCTCTTTGGGAAGCTAAGAAACAACTCGCTCTGCACAGTGCTCTTACAGCCTACCGGGAACATCTCTTCCAAAGGCCTGTGAAACGCAGTTTCTTTGCAGGCCTGATCTGGCTGAAGTAGGACTTCTGCTCTGGGTGTGCTACTTTGCCCTAGAGCTGAAAGGCACAACGTGCAGGCTTCTTTCCAAAGGGCGAGTTGGGCCCCACAGCATCTTGCTTCCAGCTCTTTGGGAAGCTAAGAAACAACTCGCTCTGCACAGTGCTCTTACAGCCTACCGGGAACATCTCTTCCAAAGGCCTTTGAAACGCAGTTTCTTTGCAGGCCTTATCTGGCTGAAGTAGGACTTCTGCTCTGGGTGTGCTACTTTGCCCTAGAGCTGAAAGGCACAACGTGCAGGCTTCTTTCCAAAGGGCCAGTTGGGCCCCACAGCATCTTGCTTCCAGCTCTTTGGGAAGCTAAGAAACAACTCGCTCTGCACAGTGTTCTTACAGCCTAGTGGGAACATCTCTTCCAAAGGCCGGTGAAACGCAGTTTCTTTGCAGGCCTGATCTGGCTGAAGTAGGACTTCTGCTCTGGGTGTGCTACTTTGCCCTAGAGCTGAAAGGCACAACGTGCAGGCTTCTTTCCAAAGGGCGAGTTGGGCCCCACAGCATCTTGCTTCCAGCTCTTTGGGAAGCTAAGAAACAACTCGCTCTGCACAGTGCTCTTACAGCCTACCGGGAACATCTCTTCAAAAGGCCTGTGAAACGCAGTTTCTTTGCAGGCCTGATCTGGCTGAAGTAGGACTTCTGCTCTGGGTGTGCTCCTTTGCCCTAGAGCTGAAAGGCACAACGTGCAGGCTTCTTTCCAAAGGGCGAGTTGGGCCCCACAGCATCTTGCTTCCAGCTCTTTGGGAAGCTAAGAAACAACTCGCTCTGCACAGTGTTCTTACAGCCTAGTGGGAACATCTCTTCCAAAGGCCGGTGAAACGCAGTTTCTTTGCAGGCCTGATCTGGCTGAAGTAGGACTTCTGCTCTGGGTGTGCTACTTTGCCCTAGAGCTGAAAGGCACAACGTGCAGGCTTCTTTCCAAAGGGCGAGTTGGGCCCCACAGCATCTTGCTTCCAGCTCTTTGGGAAGCTAAGAAACAACTCGCTCTGCACAGTGCTCTTACAGCCTACCGGGAACATCTCTTCCAAAGGCCTGTGAAACGCAGTTTCTTTGCAGGCCTGATCTGGCTGAAGTAGGACTTCTGCTCTGGGTGTGCTACTTTGCCCTAGAGCTGAAAGGCACAACGTGCAGGCTTCTTTCCAAAGGGCGAGTTGGGCCCCACAGCATCTTGCTTCCAGCTCTTTGGGAAGCTAAGAAACAACTCGCTCTGCACAGTGCTCTTACAGCCTACCGGGAACATCTCTTCCAAAGGCCTTTGAAACGCAGTTTCTTTGCAGGCCTTATCTGGCTGAAGTAGGACTTCTGCTCTGGGTGTGCTACTTTGCCCTAGAGCTGAAAGGCACAACGTGCAGGCTTCTTTCCAAAGGGCCAGTTGGGCCCCACAGCATCTTGCTTCCAGCTCTTTGGGAAGCTAAGAAACAACTCGCTCTGCACAGTGTTCTTACAGCCTAGTGGGAACATCTCTTCCAAAGGCCGGTGAAACGCAGTTTCTTTGCAGGCCTGATCTGGCTGAAGTAGGACTTCTGCTCTGGGTGTGCTACTTTGCCCTAGAGCTGAAAGGCACAACGTGCAGGCTTCTTTCCAAAGGGCGAGTTGGGCCCCACAGCATCTTGCTTCCAGCTCTTTGGGAAGCTAAGAAACAACTCGCTCTGCACAGTGCTCTTACAGCCTACCGGGAACATCTCTTCCAAAGGCCTGTGAAACGCAGTTTCTTTGCAGGCCTGATCTGGCTGAAGTAGGACTTCTGCTCTGGGTGTGCTACTTTGCCCTAGAGCTGAAAGGCACAACGTGCAGGCTTCTTTCCAAAGGGCGAGTTGGGCCCCACAGCATCTTGCTTCCAGCTCTTTGGGAAGCTAAGAAACAACTCGCTCTGCACAGTGCTCTTACAGCCTACCGGGAACATCTCTTCCAAAGGCCTTTGAAACGCAGTTTCTTTGCAGGCCTTATCTGGCTGAAGTAGGACTTCTGCTCTGGGTGTGCTACTTTGCCCTAGAGCTGAAAGGCACAACGTGCAGGCTTCTTTCCAAAGGGCGAGTTGGGCCCCACAGCATCTTGCTTCCAGCTCTTTGGGAAGCTAAGAAACAACTCGCTCTGCACAGTGCTCTTACAGCCTAGTGGGAACATCTCTTCCAAAGGCCTGTGAAACGCAGTTTCTTTGCAGGCCTGATCTGGCTGAAGTAGGACTTCTGCTCTGGGTGTGCTACTTTGCCCTAGAGCTGAAAGGCACAACGTGCAGGCTTCTTTCCAAAGGGCGAGTTGGGCCCCACAGCATCTTGCTTCCAGCTCTTTGGGAAGCTAAGAAACAACTCGCTCTGCACAGTGCTCTTACAGCCTACCGGGAACATCTCTTCCAAAGGCCTGTGAAACGCAGTTTCTTTGCAGGCCTGATCCGGCTGAAGTAGGACTTCTGCTCTGGGTGTGCTACTTTGCCCTAGAGCTGAAAGGCACAACGTGCAGGCTTCTTTCCAAAGGGCGAGTTGGGCCCCACAGCATCTTGCTTCCAGCTCTTTGGGAAGCTAAGAAACAACTCGCTCTGCACAGTGCTCTTACAGCCTACCGGGAACATCTCTTCCAAAGGCCTGGGAAACGCAGTTTCTTTGCAGGCCTGATCTGGCTGAAGTAGGACTTCTGCTCTGGGTGTGCTACGTTGCCCTAGAGCTGAAAGGCACAACGTGCAGGCTTCTTTCCAAAGGGCGAGTTGGGCCCCACAGCATCTTGCTTCCAGCTCTTTGGGAAGCTAAGAAACAACTCGCTCTGCACAGTGCTCTTACAGCCTAGTGGGAACATCTCTTCCAAAGGCCTGTGAAACGCAGTTGCTTTGCAGGCCTGATCTGGCTGAAGTAGGACTTCTGCTCTGGGTGTGCTACTTTGCCCTAGAGCTGAAAGGCACAACGTGCAGGCTTCTTTCCAAAGGGCGAGTTGGGCCCCACAGCATCTTGCTTCCAGCTCTTTGGGAAGCTAAGAAACAACTCGCTCTGCACAGTGCTCTTAGAGCCTAGTGGGAACATCTCTTCCAAAGGCCTGTGAAACGCAGTTTCTTTGCAGGCCAGATCTGGCTGAAGTAGGACTTCTGCTCTGGGTGTGCTACTTTGCCCTAGAGCTGAAAGGCACAACGTGCAGTCTTCTTTCCAAAGGGCGAGTTGGGCCCCACAGCATCTTGCTTCCAGCTCTTTGGGAAGCTAAGAAACAACTCGCTCTGCACAGTGCTCTTACAGCCTACCGGGAACATCTCTTCCAAAGGCCTGTGAAACGCAGTTTCTTTGCAGGCCTGATCTGGCTGAAGTAGGACTTCTGCTCTGGGTGTGCTACTTTGCCCTAGAGCTGAAAGGCACAACGTGCAGGCTTCTTTCCAAAGGGCCAGTTGGGCCCCACAGCATCTTGCTTCCAGCTCTTTGGGAAGCTAAGAAACAACTCGCTCTGCACAGTGCTCTTACAGCCTAGTGGGAGCATCTCTTCCAAAGGCCTGGGAAACGCAGTTTCTTTGCAGGTCTGATCTGGCTGAAGTAGGACTTCTGCTCTGGGTGTGCTACGTTGCCCTAGAGCTGAAAGGCACAACGTGCAGGCTTCTTTCCAAAGGGCGAGTTGGGCCCCACAGCATCTTGCTTCCAGCTCTTTGGGAAGCTAAGAAACAACTCGCTCTGCACAGTGCTCTTACAGCCTACCGGGAACATCTCTTCCAAAGGCCTGTGAAACGCAGTTTCTTTGCAGGCCTGATCTGGCTGAAGTAGGACTTCTGCTCTGGGTGTGCTACTTTGCCCTAGAGCTGAAAGGCACAACGTGCAGGCTTCTTTACAAAGGGCGAGTTGGGCCCCACAGCATCTTGCTTCCAGCTCTTTGGGAAGCTAAGAAACAACTCGCTCTGCACAGTGCTCTTACAGCCTACCGGGAACATCTCTTCCAAAGGCCTGTGAAACGCAGTTTCTTTGCAGGCCTGATCCGGCTGAAGTAGGACTTCTGCTCTGGGTGTGCTACTTTGCCCTAGAGCTGAAAGGCACAACGTGCAGGCTTCTTTCCAAAGGGCGAGTTGGGCCCCACAGCATCTTGCTTCCAGCTCTTTGGGAAGCTAAGAAACAACTCGCTCTGCACAGTGCTCTTACAGCCTACCGGGAACATCTCTTCCAAAGGCCTGTGAAACGCAGTTTCTTTGCAGGCCTGATCTGGCTGAAGTAGGACTTCTGCTCTGGGTGTGCTACTTTGCCCTGGAGCTGAAAGGCACAATGTGCAGGCTTCTTTCCAAAGGGCGAGTTGGGCCCCACAGCATCTTGCTTCCAGCTCTTGGGAAGCTAAGAAACAACTCGCTCTGCACAGTGCTCTTACAGCCTACCGGGAACATCTCTTCCAAAGGCCTGTGAAACGCAGTTTCTTTGCAGGCCTGATCTGGCTGAAGTAGGACTTCTGCTCTGGGTGTGCTACTTTGCCCTAGAGCTGAAAGGCACAACGTGCAGACTTCTTTCCAAAGGGCGAGTTGGGCCCCACAGCATCTTGCTTCCAGCTCTTTGGGAAGCTAAGAAACAACTCGCTCTGAACAGTGCTCTTACAGCCTACCGGGAACATCTCTTCCAAAGGCCTGTGAAACGCAGTTTCTTTGCAGGCCTGATCTGGCTGAAGTAGGACTTCTGCTCTGGGGTGCTACTTTGCCCTAGAGCTGAAAGGCACAACGTGCAGGCTTCTTTCCAAAGGGCGAGTTGGGCCCCACAGCATCTTGCTTCCAGCTCTTTGGGAAGCTAAGAAACAACTCGCTCTGCACAGTGCTCTTACAGCCTAGTGGGAACATCTCTTCCAAAGGCCTGTGAAACGCAGTTTCTTTGCAGGCCTGATCTGGCTGAAGTAGGACTTCTGCTCTGGGTGTGCTACTTTGCCCTAGAGCTGAAAGGCACAACGTGCAGGCTTCTTTCCAAAGGGCGAGTTGGGCCCCACAGCATCTTGCTTCCAGCTCTTTGGGAAGCTAAGAAACAACTCGCTCTGCACAGTGCTCTTACAGCCTAGTGGGAACATCTCTTCCAAAGGCCTGGGAAACGCAGTTTCTTTGCAGGTCTGATCTGGCTGAAGTAGGACTTCTGCTCTGGGTGTGCTACTTTGCCCTAGAGCTGAAAGGCACAACGTGCAGGCTTCTTTCCAAAGGGCGAGTTGGGCCCCACAGCATCTTGCTTCCAGCTCTTTGGGAAGCTAAGAAACAACTCGCTCTGCACAGTCTTCTTAAAGCCTAGTGGGAACATCACTTCCAAAGGCCTGTGAAACGCAGTTTCTTTGCAGGCCTGATCTGGCTGAAGTAGGACTTCTGCTCTGGGTGTGCTACTTTGCCCTAGAGCTGAAAGGCACAACGTGCAGGCTTCTTTCCAAAGGGCGAGTTGGGCCCCACAGCATCTTGCTTCCAGCTCTTTGGGAAGCTAAGAAACAACTCGCTCTGCACAGTGCTCTTACAGCCTACCGGGAACATCTCTTCCAAAGTCCTGTGAAACGCAGTTTCTTTGCAGGCCTGATCCGGCTGAAGTAGGACTTCTGCTCTGGGTGTGCTACTTTGCCCTAGAGCTGAAAGGCACAACGTGCAGGCTTCTTTCCAAAGGGCGAGTTGGGCCCCACAGCATCTTGCTTCCAGCTCTTTGGGAAGCTAAGAAACAACTCGCTCTGCACAGTGCTCTTACAGCCTACCGGGAACATCTCTTCCAAAGGCCTGTGAAACGCAGTTTCTTTGCAGGCCTGATCTGGCTGAAGTAGGACTTCTGCTGTGGGTGTGCTACTTTGCCCTACAGCTGAAAGGCACAACGTGCAGGCTTCTTTCCAAAGGGCGAGTTGGGCCCCACAGCATCTTGCTTCCAGCTCTTTGGGAAGCTAAGAAACAACTCTCTCTGCACAGTGTTCTTACAGCCTAGTGGGAACATCTCTTCCAAAGGCCGGTGAAACGCAGTTTCTTTGCAGGCCTGATCTGGCTGAAGTAGGACTTCTGCTCTGGGTGTGCTACTTTGCCCTAGAGCTGAAAGGCACAACGTGCAGGCTTCTTTCCAAAGGGCGAGTTGGGCCCCACAGCATCTTGCTTCCAGCTCTTTGGGAAGCTAAGAAACAACTCGCTCTGCACAGTGCTCTTACAGCCTACCGGGAACATCTCTTCCAAAGGCCTGTGAAACGCAGTTTCTTTGCAGGCCTGATCTGGCTGAAGTAGGACTTCTGCTCTGGGTGTGCTACTTTGCCCTAGAGCTGAAAGGCACAACGTGCAGGCTTCTTTCCAAAGGGCGAGTTGGGCCCCACAGCATCTTGCTTCCAGCTCTTTGGGAAGCTAAGAAACAACTCGCTCTGCACAGTGCTCTTACAGCCTACCGGGAACATCTCTTCCAAAGGCCTTTGAAACGCAGTTTCTTTGCAGGCCTGATCTGGCTGAAGTAGGACTTCTGCTCTGGGTGTGCTACTTTGCCCTAGAGCTGAAAGGCACAACGTGCAGGCTTCTTTCCAAAGGGCCAGTTGGGCCCCACAGCATCTTGCTTCCAGCTCTTTGGGAAGCTAAGAAACAACTCGCTCTGCACAGTGTTCTTACAGCCTAGTGGGAACATCTCTTCCAAAGGCCGGTGAAACGCAGTTTCTTTGCAGGCCTGATCTGGCTGAAGTAGGACTTCTGCTCTGGGTGTGCTACTTTGCCCTAGAGCTGAAAGGCACAACGTGCAGGCTTCTTTCCAAAGGGCGAGTTGGGCCCCACAGCATCTTGCTTCCAGCTCTTTGGGAAGCTAAGAAACAACTCGCTCTGCAGAGTGCTCTTACAGCCTACCGGGAACATCTCTTCCAAAGGCCTGTGAAACGCAGTTTGGTTGCAGGCCTGATCTGGCTGAAGTAGGACTTCTGCTCTGTGTGTGCTACTTTGCCCTAGAGCTGAAAGGCACAACGTGCAGGCTTCTTTCCAAAGGGCGAGTTGGGCCCCACAGCATCTTGCTTCCAGCTCTTTGGGAAGCTAAGAAACAACTCGCTCTGCACAGTGCTCTTACAGCCTACCGGGAACATCTCTTCCAAAGGCCTTTGAAACGCAGTTTCTTTGCAGGCCTTATCTGGCTGAAGTAGGACTTCTGCTCTGGGTGTGCTACTTTGCCCTAGAGCTGAAAGGCACAACGTGCAGGCTTCTTTCCAAAGGGCGAGTTGGGCCCCACAGCATCTTGCTTCCAGCTCTTTGGGAAGCTAAGAAACAACTCGCTCTGCACAGTGCTCTTACAGCCTACCGGGAACATCTCTTCCAAAGGCCTGTGAAACGCAGTTTCTTTGCAGGCCTGATCTGGCTGAAGTAGGACTTCTGCTCTGGGTGTGCTACTTTGCCCTAGAGCTGAAAGGCACAACGTGCAGGCTTCTTTCCAAAGGGCCAGTTGGGCCCCACAGCATCTTGCTTCCAGCTCTTTGGGAAGCTAAGAAACAACTCGCTCTGCACAGTGCTCTTACAGCCTAGTGGGAACATCTCTTCCAAAGGCCTGGGAAACGCAGTTTCTTTGCAGGTCTGATCTGGCTGAAGTAGGACTTCTGCTCTGGGTGTGCTACTTTGCCCTAGAGCTGAAAGGCACAACGTGCAGGCTTCTTTCCAAAGGGCGAGTTGGGCCCCACAGCATCTTGCTTCCAGCTCTTTGGGAAGCTAAGAAACAACTCGCTCTGCACAGTCTTCTTAAAGCCTAGTGGGAACATCTCTTCCAAAGGCCTGTGAAACGCAGTTTCTTTGCAGGCCTGATCTGGCTGAAGTAGGACTTCTGCTCTGGGTGTGCTACTTTGCCCTAGAGCTGAAAGGCACAACGTGCAGGCTTCTTTCCAAAGGGCGAGTTGGGCCCCACAGCATCTTGCTTCCAGCTCTTTGGGAAGCTAAGAAACAACTCGCTCTGCACAGTGCTCTTACAGCCTACCGGGAACATCTCTTCCAAAGGCCTGTGAAACGCAGTTTCTTTGCAGGCCTGATCCGGCTGAAGTAGGACTTCTGCTCTGGGTGTGCTACTTTGCCCTAGAGCTGAAAGGCACAACGTGCAGGCTTCTTTCCAAAGGGCGAGTTGGGACCCACAGCATCTTGCTTCCAGCTCTTTGGGAAGCTAAGAAACAACTCGCTCTGCACAGTGCTCTTACAGCCTACCGGGAACATCTCTTCCAAAGGCCTGTGAAACGCAGTTTCTTTGCAGGCCTGATCTGGCTGAAGTAGGACTTCTGCTCTGGGTGTGCTACTTTGCCCTGGAGCTGAAAGGCACAACGTGCAGGCTTCTTTCCAAAGGGCGAGTTGGGCCCCACAGCATCTTGCTTCCAGCTCTTGGGAAGCTAAGAAACAACTCGCTCTGCACAGTGCTCTTACAGCCTACCGGGAACATCTCTTCCAAAGGCCTGTGAAACGCAGTTTCTTTGCAGGCCTGATCTGGCTGAAGTAGGACTTCTGCTCTGGGTGTGCTACTTTGCCCTAGAGCTGAAAGGCACAACGTGCAGACTTCTTTCCAAAGGGCGAGTTGGGCCCCACAGCATCTTGCTTCCAGCTCTTTGGGAAGCTAAGAAACAACTCGCTCTGAACAGTGCTCTTACAGCCTACCGGGAACATCTCTTCCAAAGGCCTGTGAAACGCAGTTTCTCTGCAGGCCTGATCTGGCTGAAGTAGGACTTCTGCTCTGGGTGTGCTACTTTGCCCTGGAGCTGAAAGGCACAACGTGCAGGCTTCTTTCCAAAGGGCGAGTTGGGCCCCACAGCATCTTGCTTCCAGCTCTTTGGGAAGCTAAGAAACAACTCGCTCTGCACAGTGCTCTTACAGCCTAGTGGGAACATCTCTTCCAAAGGCCTGGGAAACGCAGTTTCTTTGCAGGTCTGATCTCGCTGAAGTAGGACTTCTGCTCTGGGTGTGCTACTTTGCCCTAGAGCTGAAAGGCACAACGTGCAGGCTTCTTTCCAAAGGGCGAGTTGGGCCCCACAGCATCTTGCTTCCAGCTCTTTGGGAAGCTAAGAAACAACTCGCTCTGCACAGTGCTCTTACAGCCTAGTGGGAACATCTCTTCCAAAGGCCTGTGAAACGCAGTTGCTTTGCAGGCCTGATCTGGCTGAAGTAGGACTTCTGCTCTGGGTGTGCTACTTTGCCCTAGAGCTGAAAGGCACAACGTGCAGGCTTCTTTCCAAAGGGCGAGTTGGGCCCCACAGCATCTTGCTTCCAGCTCTTTGGGAAGCTAAGAAACAACTCGCTCTGCACAGTGCTCTTAGAGCCTAGTGGGAACATCTCTTCCAAAGGCCTGTGAAACGCAGTTTCTTTGCAGGCCTGATCTGGCTGAAGTAGGACTTCTGCTCTGGGTGTGCTACTTTGCCCTAGAGCTGAAAGGCACAACGTGCAGTCTTCTTTCCAAAGGGCGAGTTGGGCCCCACAGCATCTTGCTTCCAGCTCTTTGGGAAGCTAAGAAACAACTCGCTCTGCACAGTGCTCTTACAGCCTACCGGGAACATCTCTTCCAAAGGCCTGTGAAACGCAGTTTCTTTGCAGGTCTGATCTGGCTGAAGTAGGACTTCTGCTCTGGGTGTGCTACTTTGCCCTAGAGCTGAAAGGCACAACGTGCAGGCTTCTTTCCAAAGGGCGAGTTGGGCCCCACAGCATCTTGCTTCCAGCTCTTTGGGAAGCTAAGAAACAACTCGCTCTGCACAGTCTTCTTAAAGCCTAGTGGGAACATCTCTTCCAAAGGCCTGTGAAACGCAGTTTCTTTGCAGGCCTGATCTGGCTGAAGTAGGACTTCTGCTCTGGGTGTGCTACTTTGCCCTAGAGCTGAAAGGCACAACGTGCAGGCTTCTTTCCAAAGGGCGAGTTGGGCCCCACAGCATCTTGCTTCCAGCTCTTTGGGAAGCTAAGAAACAACTCGCTCTGCACAGTGCTCTTACAGCCTACCGGGAACATCTCTTCCAAAGGCCTGTGAAACGCAGTTTCTTTGCAGGCCTGATCCGGCTGAAGTAGGACTTCTGCTCTGGGTGTGCTACTTTGCCCTAGAGCTGAAAGGCACAACGTGCAGGCTTCTTTCCAAAGGGCGAGTTGGGACCCACAGCATCTTGCTTCCAGCTCTTTGGGAAGCTAAGAAACAACTCGCTCTGCACAGTGCTCTTACAGCCTACCGGGAACATCTCTTCCAAAGGCCTGTGAAACGCAGTTTCTTTGCAGGCCTGATCTGGCTGAAGTAGGACTTCTGCTCTGGGTGTGCTACTTTGCCCTGGAGCTGAAAGGCACAACGTGCAGGCTTCTTTCCAAAGGGCGAGTTGGGCCCCACAGCATCTTGCTTCCAGCTCTTGGGAAGCTAAGAAACAACTCGCTCTGCACAGTGCTCTTACAGCCTACCGGGAACATCTCTTCCAAAGGCCTGTGAAACGCAGTTTCTTTGCAGGCCTGATCTGGCTGAAGTAGGACTTCTGCTCTGGGTGTGCTACTTTGCCCTAGAGCTGAAAGGCACAACGTGCAGACTTCTTTCCAAAGGGCGAGTTGGGCCCCACAGCATCTTGCTTCCAGCTCTTTGGGAAGCTAAGAAACAACTCGCTCTGAACAGTGCTCTTACAGCCTACCGGGAACATCTCTTCCAAAGGCCTGTGAAACGCAGTTTCTCTGCAGGCCTGATCTGGCTGAAGTAGGACTTCTGCTCTGGGTGTGCTACTTTGCCCTGGAGCTGAAAGGCACAACGTGCAGGCTTCTTTCCAAAGGGCGAGTTGGGCCCCACAGCATCTTGCTTCCAGCTCTTTGGGAAGCTAAGAAACAACTCGCTCTGCACAGTGCTCTTACAGCCTAGTGGGAACATCTCTTCCAAAGGCCTGGGAAACGCAGTTTCTTTGCAGGTCTGATCTCGCTGAAGTAGGACTTCTGCTCTGGGTGTGCTACTTTGCCCTAGAGCTGAAAGGCACAACGTGCAGGCTTCTTTCCAAAGGGCGAGTTGGGCCCCACAGCATCTTGCTTCCAGCTCTTTGGGAAGCTAAGAAACAACTCGCTCTGCACAGTGCTCTTACAGCCTAGTGGGAACATCTCTTCCAAAGGCCTGTGAAACGCAGTTGCTTTGCAGGCCTGATCTGGCTGAAGTAGGACTTCTGCTCTGGGTGTGCTACTTTGCCCTAGAGCTGAAAGGCACAACGTGCAGGCTTCTTTCCAAAGGGCGAGTTGGGCCCCACAGCATCTTGCTTCCAGCTCTTTGGGAAGCTAAGAAACAACTCGCTCTGCACAGTGCTCTTAGAGCCTAGTGGGAACATCTCTTCCAAAGGCCTGTGAAACGCAGTTTCTTTGCAGGCCTGATCTGGCTGAAGTAGGACTTCTGCTCTGGGTGTGCTACTTTGCCCTAGAGCTGAAAGGCACAACGTGCAGTCTTCTTTCCAAAGGGCGAGTTGGGCCCCACAGCATCTTGCTTCCAGCTCTTTGGGAAGCTAAGAAACAACTCGCTCTGCACAGTGCTCTTACAGCCTACCGGGAACATCTCTTCCAAAGGCCTGTGAAACGCAGTTTCTTTGCAGGCCTGATCTGGCTGAAGTAGGACTTCTGCTCTGGGTGTGCTACTTTGCCCTAGAGCTGAAAGGCACAACGTGCAGGCTTCTTTCCAAAGGGCCAGTTGGGCCCCACAGCATCTTGCTTCCAGCTCTTTGGGAAGCTAAGAAACAACTCGCTCTGCACAGTGCTCTTACAGCCTAGTGGGAACATCTCTTCCAAAGGCCTGGGAAACGCAGTTTCTTTGCAGGTCTGATCTGGCTGAAGTAGGACTTCTGCTCTGGGTGTGCTACTTTGCCCTAGAGCTGAAAGGCACAACGTGCAGGCTTCTTTCCAAAGGGCGAGTTGGGCCCCACAGCATCTTGCTTCCAGCTCTTTGGGAAGCTAAGAAACAACTCGCTCTGCACAGTCTTCTTAAAGCCTAGTGGGAACATCTCTTCCAAAGGCCTGTGAAACGCAGTTTCTTTGCAGGCCTGATCTGGCTGAAGTAGGACTTCTGCTCTGGGTGTGCTACTTTGCCCTAGAGCTGAAAGGCACAACGTGCAGTCTTCTTTCCAAAGGGCGAGTTGGGCCCCACAGCATCTTGCTTCCAGCTCTTTGGGAAGCTAAGAAACAACTCGCTCTGCACAGTGCTCTTACAGCCTACCGGGAACATCTCTTCCAAAGGCCTGTGAAACGCAGTTTCTTTGCAGGCCTGATCCGGCTGAAGTAGGACTTCTGCTCTGGGTGTGCTACTTTGCCCTAGAGCTGAAAGGCACAACGTGCAGGCTTCTTTCCAAAGGGCGAGTTGGGCCCCACAGCATCTTGCTTCCAGCTCTTTGGGAAGCTAAGAAACAACTCGCTCTGCACAGTGCTCTTACAGCCTACCGGGAACATCTCTTCCAAAGGCCTGTGAAACGCAGTTTCTTTGCAGGCCTGATCTGGCTGAAGTAGGACTTCTGCTCTGGGTGTGCTACTTTGCCCTGGAGCTGAAAGGCACAACGTGCAGGCTTCTTTCCAAAGGGCGAGTTGGGCCCCACAGCATCTTGCTTCCAGCTCTTGGGAAGCTAAGAAACAACTCGCTCTGCACAGCGCTCTTACAGCCTACCGGGAACATCTCTTCCAAAGGCCTGTGAAACGCAGTTTCTTTGCAGGCCTGATCTGGCTGAAGTAGGACTTCTGCTCTGGGTGTGCTACTTTGCCCTAGAGCTGAAAGGCACAACGTGCAGACTTCTTTCCAAAGGGCGAGTTGGGCCCCACAGCATCTTGCTTCCAGCTCTTTGGGAAGCTAAGAAACAACTCGCTCTGAAGAGTGCTCTTACAGCCTACCGGGAACATCTCTTCCAAAGGCCTGTGAAACGCAGTTTCTTTGCAGGCCTGATCTGGCTGAAGTAGGACTTCTGCTCTGGGGTGCTACTTTGCCCTAGAGCTGAAAGGCACAACGTGCAGGCTTCTTTCCAAAGGGCGAGTTGGGCCCCACAGCATCTTTCTTCCAGCTCTTTGGGAAGCTAAGAAACAACTCGCTCTGCACAGTGCTCTTACAGCCTAGTGGGAACATCTCTTCCAAAGGCCTGTGAAACGCAGTTTCTTTGCAGGCCTGATCTGGCTGAAGTAGGACTTCTGCTCTGGGTGTGCTACTTTGCCCTGGAGCTGAAAGGCACAACGTGCAGGCTTCTTTCCAAAGGGCGAGTTGGGCCCCACAGCATCTTGCTTCCAGCTCTTTGGGAAGCTAAGAAACAACTCGCTCTGCACAGTGCTCTTACAGCCTAGTGGGAACATCTCTTCCAAAGGCCTGGGAAACGCAGTTTCTTTGCAGGTCTGATCTGGCTGAAGTAGGACTTCTGCTCTGGGTGTGCTACTTTGCCCTAGAGCTGAAAGGCACAACGTGCAGGCTTCTTTCCAAAGGGCGAGTTGGGCCCCACAGCATCTTGCTTCCAGCTCTTTGGGAAGCTAAGAAACAACTCGCTCTGCACAGTCTTCTTAAAGCCTAGTGGGAACATCTCTTCCAAAGGCCTGTGAAACGCAGTTTCTTTGCAGGCCTGATCTGGCTGAAGTAGGACTTCTGCTCTGGGTGTGCTACTTTGCCCTAGAGCTGAAAGGCACAACGTGCAGGCTTCTTTCCAAAGGGCGAGTTGGGCCCCACAGCATCTTGCTTCCAGCTCTTTGGGAAGCTAAGAAACAACTCGCTCTGCACAGTGCTCTTACAGCCTACCGGGAACATCTCTTCCAAAGGCCTGTGAAACGCAGTTTCTTTGCAGGCCTGATCCGGCTGAAGTAGGACTTCTGCTCTGGGTGTGCTACTTTGCCCTAGAGCTGAAAGGCACAACGTGCAGGCTTCTTTCCAAAGGGCGAGTTGGGCCCCACAGCATCTTGCTTCCAGCTCTTTGGGAAGCTAAGAAACAACTCGCTCTGCACAGTGCTCTTACAGCCTACCGGGAACATCTCTTCCAAAGGCCTGTGAAACGCAGTTTCTTTGCAGGCCTGATCTGGCTGAAGTAGGACTTCTGCTGTGGGTGTGCTACTTTGCCCTACAGCTGAAAGGCACAACGTGCAGGCTTCTTTCCAAAGGGCGAGTTGGGCCCCACAGCATCTTGCTTCCAGCTCTTTGGGAAGCTAAGAAACAACTCTCTCTGCACAGTGTTCTTACAGCCTAGTGGGAACATCTCTTCCAAAGGCCGGTGAAACGCAGTTTCTTTGCAGGCCTGATCTGGCTGAAGTAGGACTTCTGCTCTGGGTGTGCTACTTTGCCCTAGAGCTGAAAGGCACAACGTGCAGGCTTCTTTCCAAAGGGCGAGTTGGGCCCCACAGCATCTTGCTTCCAGCTCTTTGGGAAGCTAAGAAACAACTCGCTCTGCACAGTGCTCTTACAGCCTACCGGGAACATCTCTTCCAAAGGCCTGTGAAACGCAGTTTCTTTGCAGGCCTGATCTGGCTGAAGTAGGACTTCTGCTCTGGGTGTGCTACTTTGCCCTAGAGCTGAAAGGCACAACGTGCAGGCTTCTTTCCAAAGGGCGAGTTGGGCCCCACAGCATCTTGCTTCCAGCTCTTTGGGAAGCTAAGAAACAACTCGCTCTGCACAGTGCTCTTACAGCCTACCGGGAACATCTCTTCCAAAGGCCTTTGAAACGCAGTTTCTTTGCAGGCCTTATCTGGCTGAAGTAGGACTTCTGCTCTGGGTGTGCTACTTTGCCCTAGAGCTGAAAGGCACAACGTGCAGGCTTCTTTCCAAAGGGCGAGTTGGGCCCCACAGCATCTTGCTTCCAGCTCTTTGGGAACCTAAGAAACAACTCTCTCTGCACAGTGTTCTTACAGCCTAGTGGGAACATCTCTTCCAAAGGCCGGTGAAACGCAGTTTCTTTGCAGGCCTGATCTGGCTGAAGTAGGACTTCTGCTCTGGGTGTGCTACTTTGCCCTAGAGCTGAAAGGCACAACGTGCAGGCTTCTTTCCAAAGGGCGAGTTGGGCCCCACAGCATCTTGCTTCCAGCTCTTTGGGAAGCTAAGAAACAACTCGCTCTGCACAGTGCTCTTACAGCCTACCGGGAACATCTCTTCCAAAGGCCTGTGAAACGCAGTTTCTTTGCAGGCCTGATCTGGCTGAAGTAGGACTTCTGCTCTGGGTGTGCTACTTTGCCCTAGAGCTGAAAGGCACAACGTGCAGGCTTCTTTCCAAAGGGCGAGTTGGGCCCCACAGCATCTTGCTTCCAGCTCTTTGGGAAGCTAAGAAACAACTCGCTCTGCACAGTGCTCTTACAGCCTACCGGGAACATCTCTTCCAAAGGCCTTTGAAACGCAGTTTCTTTGCAGGCCTTATCTGGCTGAAGTAGGACTTCTGCTCTGGGTGTGCTACTTTGCCCTAGAGCTGAAAGGCACAACGTGCAGGCTTCTTTCCAAAGGGCCAGTTGGGCCCCACAGCATCTTGCTTCCAGCTCTTTGGGAAGCTAAGAAACAACTCGCTCTGCACAGTGTTCTTACAGCCTAGTGGGAACATCTCTTCCAAAGGCCGGTGAAACGCAGTTTCTTTGCAGGCCTGATCTGGCTGAAGTAGGACTTCTGCTCTGGGTGTGCTACTTTGCCCTAGAGCTGAAAGGCACAACGTGCAGGCTTCTTTCCAAAGGGCGAGTTGGGCCCCACAGCATCTTGCTTCCAGCTCTTTGGGAAGCTAAGAAACAACTCGCTCTGCACAGTGCTCTTACAGCCTACCGGGAACATCTCTTCCAAAGGCCTGTGAAACGCAGTTTCTTTGCAGGCCTGATCTGGCTGAAGTAGGACTTCTGCTCTGGGTGTGCTACTTTGCCCTAGAGCTGAAAGGCACAACGTGCAGGCTTCTTTCCAAAGGGCGAGTTGGGCCCCACAGCATCTTGCTTCCAGCTCTTTGGGAAGCTAAGAAACAACTCGCTCTGCACAGTGCTCTTACAGCCTACCGGGAACATCTCTTCCAAAGGCCTTTGAAACGCAGTTTCTTTGCAGGCCTTATCTGGCTGAAGTAGGACTTCTGCTCTGGGTGTGCTACTTTGCCCTAGAGCTGAAAGGCACAACGTGCAGGCTTCTTTCCAAAGGGCCAGTTGGGCCCCACAGCATCTTGCTTCCAGCTCTTTGGGAAGCTAAGAAACAACTCGCTCTGCACAGTGCTCTTACAGCCTAGTGGGAACATCTCTTCCAAAGGCCTGGGAAACGCAGTTTCTTTGCAGGTCTGATCTGGCTGAAGTAGGACTTCTGCTCTGGGTGTGCTACTTTGCCCTAGAGCTGAAAGGCACAACGTGCAGGCTTCTTTCCAAAGGGCGAGTTGGGCCCCACAGCATCTTGCTTCCAGCTCTTTGGGAAGCTAAGAAACAACTCGCTCTGCACAGTGCTCTTACAGCCTACCGGGAACATCTCTTCCAAAGGCCTGTGAAACGCAGTTTCTTTGCAGGCCTGATCTGGCTGAAGTAGGACTTCTGCTCTGGGTGTGCTACTTTGCCCTAGAGCTGAAAGGCACAACGTGCAGGCTTCTTTCCAAAGGGCCAGTTGGGCCCCACAGCATCTTGCTTCCAGCTCTTTGGGAAGCTAAGAAACAACTCGCTCTGCACAGTGCTCTTACAGCCTAGTGGGAACATCTCTTCCAAAGGCCTGGGAAACGCAGTTTCTTTGCAGGTCTGATCTGGCTGAAGTAGGACTTCTGCTCTGGGTGTGCTACTTTGCCCTAGAGCTGAAAGGCACAACGTGCAGGCTTCTTTCCAAAGGGCGAGTTGGGCCCCACAGCATCTTGCTTCCAGCTCTTTGGGAAGCTAAGAAACAACTCGCTCTGCACAGTCTTCTTAAAGCCTAGTGGGAACATCTCTTCCAAAGGCCTGTGAAACGCAGTTTCTTTGCAGGCCTGATCTGGCTGAAGTAGGACTTCTGCTCTGGGTGTGCTACTTTGCCCTAGAGCTGAAAGGCACAACGTGCAGGCTTCTTTCCAAAGGGCGAGTTGGGCCCCACAGCATCTTGCTTCCAGCTCTTTGGGAAGCTAAGAAACAACTCGCTCTGCACAGTGCTCTTACAGCCTACCGGGAACATCTCTTCCAAAGGCCTGTGAAACGCAGTTTCTTTGCAGGCCTGATCCGGCTGAAGTAGGACTTCTGCTCTGGGTGTGCTACTTTGCCCTAGAGCTGAAAGGCACAACGTGCAGGCTTCTTTCCAAAGGGCGAGTTGGGCCCCACAGCATCTTGCTTCCAGCTCTTTGGGAAGCTAAGAAACAACTCGCTCTGCACAGTGCTCTTACAGCCTACCGGGAACATCTCTTCCAAAGGCCTGTGAAACGGAGTTACTTTGAGGCCTGTTCTGGCTGAAGTAGGACTTCTGCTCTGGGTGTGCTACTTTGCCCTGGAGCTGAAAGGCACAACGTGCAGGCTTCTTTCCAAAGGGCGAGTTGGGCCCCACAGCATCTTGCTTCCAGCTCTTGGGAAGCTAAGAAACAACTCGCTCTGCACAGTGCTCTTACAGCCTACCGGGAACATCTCTTCCAAAGGCCTGTGAAACGCAGTTTCTTTGCAGGCCTGATCTGGCTGAAGTAGGACTTCTGCTCTGGGTGTGCTACTTTGCCCTAGAGCTGAAAGGCACAACGTGCAGACTTCTTTCCAAAGGGCGAGTTGGGCCCCACAGCATCTTGCTTCCAGCTCTTTGGGAAGCTAAGAAACAACTCGCTCTGAACAGTGCTCTTACAGCCTACCGGGAACATCTCTTCCAAAGGCCTGTGAAACGCAGTTTCTTTGCAGGCCTGATCTGGCTGAAGTAGGACTTCTGCTCTGGGGTGCTACTTTGCCCTAGAGCTGAAAGGCACAACGTGCAGGCTTCTTTCCAAAGGGCGAGTTGGGCCCCACAGCATCTTGCTTCCAGCTCTTTGGGAAGCTAAGAAACAACTCGCTCTGCACAGTGCTCTTACAGCCTAGTGGGAACATCTCTTCCAAGGCCTGTGAACGCAGTTTCTTTGCAGGCCTGATTTGGCTGAAGTAGGACTTCTGCTCTGGGTGTGCTACTTTGCCCTGGAGCTGAAAGGCACAACGTGCAGGCTTCTTTCCAAAGGGCGAGTTGGGCCCCACAGCATCTTGCTTCCAGCTCTTTGGGAAGCTAAGAAACAACTCGCTCTGCACAGTGCTCTTACAGCCTAGTGGGAACATCTCTTCCAAAGGCCTGGGAAACGCAGTTTCTTTGCAGGTCTGATCTGGCTGAAGTAGGACTTCTGCTCTGGGTGTGCTACTTTGCCCTAGAGCTGAAAGGCACAACGTGCAGGCTTCTTTCCAAAGGGCGAGTTGGGCCCCACAGCATCTTGCTTCCAGCTCTTTGGGAAGCTAAGAAACAACTCGCTCTGCACAGTCTTCTTAAAGCCTAGTGGGAACATCTCTTCCAAAGGCCTGTGAAACGCAGTTTCTTTGCAGGCCTGATCTGGCTGAAGTAGGACTTCTGCTCTGGGTGTGCTACTTTGCCCTAGAGCTGAAAGGCACAACGTGCAGGCTTCTTTCCAAAGGGCGAGTTGGGCCCCACAGCATCTTGCTTCCAGCTCTTTGGGAAGCTAAGAAACAACTCGCTCTGCACAGTGCTCTTACAGCCTACCGGGAACATCTCTTCCAAAGGCCTGTGAAACGCAGTTTCTTTGCAGGCCTGATCCGGCTGAAGTAGGACTTCTGCTCTGGGTGTGCTACTTTGCCCTAGAGCTGAAAGGCACAACGTGCAGGCTTCTTTCCAAAGGGCGAGTTGGGCCCCACAGCATCTTGCTTCCAGCTCTTTGGGAAGCTAAGAAACAACTCGCTCTGCACAGTGCTCTTACAGCCTACCGGGAACATCTCTTCCAAAGGCCTGTGAAACGCAGTTTCTTTGCAGGCCTGATCTGGCTGAAGTAGGACTTCTGCTCTGGGTGTGCTACTTTGCCCTGGAGCTGAAAGGCACAACGTGCAGGCTTCTTTCCAAAGGGCGATTTGGGCCCCACAGCATCTTGCTTCCAGCTCTTGGGAAGCTAAGAAACAACTCGCTCTGCACAGTGCTCTTACAGCCTACCGGGAACATCTCTTCCAAAGGCCTGTGAAACGCAGTTTCTTTGCAGGCCTGATCTGGCTGAAGTAGGACTTCTGCTCTGGGTGTGCTACTTTGCCCTAGAGCTGAAAGGCACAACGTGCAGACTTCTTTCCAAAGGGCGAGTTGGGCCCCACAGCATCTTGCTTCCAGCTCTTTGGGAAGCTAAGAAACAACTCGCTCTGCACAGTGCTCTTACAGCCTAGTGGGAACATCTCTTCCAAAGGCCTGGGAAACGCAGTTTCTTTGCAGGTCTGATCTGGCTGAAGTAGGACTTCTGCTCTGGGTGTGCTACTTTGCCCTAGAGCTGAAAGGCACAACGTGCAGGCTTCTTTCCAAAGGGCGAGTTGGGCCCCACAGCATCTTGCTTCCAGCTCTTTGGGAAGCTAAGAAACAACTCGCTCTGCACAGTCTTCTTAAAGCCTAGTGGGAACATCTCTTCCAAAGGCCTGTGAAACGCAGTTTCTTTGCAGGCCTGATCTGGCTGAAGTAGGACTTCTGCTCTGGGTGTGCTACTTTGCCCTAGAGCTGAAAGGCACAACGTGCAGGCTTCTTTCCAAAGGGCGAGTTGGGCCCCACAGCATCTTGCTTCCAGCTCTTTGGGAAGCTAAGAAACAACTCGCTCTGCACAGTGCTCTTACAGCCTACCGGGAACATCTCTTCCAAAGGCCTGTGAAACGCAGTTTCTTTGCAGGCCTGATCCGGCTGAAGTAGGACTTCTGCTCTGGGTGTGCTACTTTGCCCTAGAGCTGAAAGGCACAACGTGCAGGCTTCTTTCCAAAGGGCGAGTTGGGCCCCACAGCATCTTGCTTCCAGCTCTTTGGGAAGCTAAGAAACAACTCGCTCTGCACAGTGCTCTTACAGCCTACCGGGAACATCTCTTCCAAAGGCCTGTGAAACGCAGTTTCTTTGCAGGCCTGATCTGGCTGAAGTAGGACTTCTGCTCTGGGTGTGCTACTTTGCCCTGGAGCTGAAAGGCACAACGTGCAGGCTTCTTTCCAAAGGGCGAGTTGGGCCCCACAGCATCTTGCTTCCAGCTCTTGGGAAGCTAAGAAACAACTCGCTCTGCACAGTGCTCTTACAGCCTACCGGGAACATCTCTTCCAAAGGCCTGTGAAACGCAGTTTCTTTGCAGGCCTGATCTGGCTGAAGTAGGACTTCTGCTCTGGGTGTGCTACTTTGCCCTAGAGCTGAAAGGCACAACGTGCAGACTTCTTTCCAAAGGGCGAGTTGGGCCCCACAGCATCTTGCTTCCAGCTCTTTGGGAAGCTAAGAAACAACTCGCTCTGCACAGTGCTCTTACAGCCTACCGGGAACATCTCTTCCAAAGGCCTGTGAAACGCAGTTTCTTTGCAGGCCTGATCTGGCTGAAGTAGGACTTCTGCTCTGGGGTGCTACTTTGCCCTAGAGCTGAAAGGCACAACGTGCAGGCTTCTTTCCAAAGGGCGAGTTGGGCCCCACAGCATCTTGCTTCCAGCTCTTTGGGAAGCTAAGAAACAACTCGCTCTGCACAGTGCTCTTACAGCCTAGTGGGAACATCTCTTCCAAAGGCCTGTGAAACGCAGTTTCTTTGCAGGCCTGATCTGGCTGAAGTAGGACTTCTGCTCTGGGTGTGCTACTTTGCCCTAGAGCTGAAAGGCACAACGTGCAGGCTTCTTTCCAAAGGGCGAGTTGGGCCCCACAGCATCTTGCTTCCAGCTCTTTGGGAAGCTAAGAAACAACTCGCTCTGCACAGTGCTCTTACAGCCTACCGGGAACATCTCTTCCAAAGGCCTGTGAAACGCAGTTTCTTTGCAGGCCTGATCCGGCTGAAGTAGGACTTCTGCTCTGGGTGTGCTACTTTGCCCTAGAGCTGAAAGGCACAACGTGCAGGCTTCTTTCCAAAGGGCGAGTTGGGCCCCACAGCATCTTGCTTCCAGCTCTTTGGGAAGCTAAGAAACAACTCGCTCTGCACAGTGCTCTTACAGCCTAGTGGGAACATCTCTTCCAAAGGCCTGGGAAACGCAGTTTCTTTGCAGGCCTGATCTGGCTGAAGTAGGACTTCTGCTCTGGGTGTGCTACGTTGCCCTAGAGCTGAAAGGCACAACGTGCAGGCTTCTTTCCAAAGGGCGAGTTGGGCCCCACAGCATCTTGCTTCCAGCTCTTTGGGAAGCTAAGAAACAACTCGCTCTGCACAGTGCTCTTACAGCCTAGTGGGAACATCTCTTCCAAAGGCCTGTGAAACGCAGTTTCTTTGCAGGCCTGATCTGGCTGAAGTAGGACTTCTGCTCTGGGTGTGCTACTTTGCCCTAGAGCTGAAAGGCACAACGTGCAGGCTTCTTTCCAAAGGGCGAGTTGGGCCCCACAGCATCTTGCTTCCAGCTCTTTGGGAAGCTAAGAAACAACTCGCTCTGCACAGTGCTCTTACAGCCTACCGGGAACATCTCTTCCAAAGGCCTGTGAAACGCAGTTTCTTTGCAGGCCTGATCCGGCTGAAGTAGGACTTCTGCTCTGGGTGTGCTACTTTGCCCTAGAGCTGAAAGGCACAACGTGCAGGCTTCTTTCCAAAGGGCGAGTTGGGCCCCACAGCATCTTGCTTCCAGCTCTTTGGGAAGCTAAGAAACAACTCGCTCTGCACAGTCTTCTTAAAGCCTAGTGGGAACATCTCTTCCAAAGGCCTGTGAAACGCAGTTTCTTTGCAGGCCTGATCTGGCTGAAGTAGGACTTCTGCTCTGGGTGTGCTACTTTGCCCTAGAGCTGAAAGGCACAACGTGCAGGCTTCTTTCCAAAGGGCGAGTTGGGCCCCACAGCATCTTGCTTCCAGCTGTTTGGGAAGCTAAGAAACAACTCGCTCTGCACAGTGCTCTTACAGCCTACCGGGAACATCTCTTCCAAAGGCCTGTGAAACGCAGTTTCTTTGCAGGCCTGATCCGGCTGAAGTAGGACTTCTGCTCTGGGTGTGCTACTTTGCCCTAGAGCTGAAAGGCACAACGTGCAGGCTTCTTTCCAAAGGGCGAGTTGGGCCCCACAGCATCTTGCTTCCAGCTCTTTGGGAAGCTAAGAAACAACTCGCTCTGCACAGTGCTCTTACAGCCTACCGGGAACATCTCTTCCAAAGGCCTGTGAAACGCAGTTTCTTTGCAGGCCTGATCTGGCTGAAGTAGGACTTCTGCTCTGGGTGTGCTACTTTGCCCTAGAGCTGAAAGGCACAACGTGCAGGCTTCTTTCCAAAGGGCGAGTTGGGCCCCACAGAATCTTGCTTCCAGCTCTTTGGGAAGCTAAGAAACAACTCGCTCTGCACAGTGCTCTTACAGCCTAGTGGGAACATCTCTTCCAAAGGCCTGTGAAACGCAGTTTCTTTGCAGGCCTGATCTGGCTGAAGTAGGACTTCTGCTCTGGGTGTGCTACTTTGCCCTAGAGCTGAAAGGCACAACGTGCAGGCTTCTTTCCAAAGGGCGAGTTGGGCCCCACAGCATCTTGCTTCCAGCTCTTTGGGAAGCTAAGAAACAACTCGCTCTGCACAGTGCTCTTACAGCCTACCGGGAACATCTCTTCCAAAGGCCTGTGAAACGCAGTTTCTTTGCCGGCCTGATCCGGCTGAAGTAGGACTTCTGCTCTGGGTGTGCTACTTTGCCCTAGAGCTGAAAGGCACAACGTGCAGGCTTCTTTCCAAAGGGCGAGTTGGGCCCCACAGCATCTTGCTTCCAGCTCTTTGGGAAGCTAAGAAACAACTCGCTCTGCACAGTGCTCTTACAGCCTAGTGGGAACATCTCTTCCAAAGGCCTGTGAAACGCAGTTTCTTTGCAGGCCTGATCTGGCTGAAGTAGGACTTCTGCTCTGGGTGTGCTACTTTGCCCTAGAGCTGAAAGGCACAACGTGCAGTCTTCTTTCCAAAGGGCGAGTTGGGCCCCACAGCATCTTGCTTCCAGCTCTTTGGGAAGCTAAGAAACAACTCGCTCTGCACAGTGCTCTTACAGCCTACCGGGAACATCTCTTCCAAAGGCCTGTGAAACGCAGTTTCTTTGCAGGCCTGATCTGGCTGAAGTAGGACTTCTGCTCTGGGGTGCTACTTTGCCCTAGAGCTGAAAGGCACAACGTGCAGGCTTCTTTCCAAAGGGCGAGTTGGGCCCCACAGCATCTTGCTTCCAGCTCTTTGGGAAGCTAAGAAACAACTCGCTCTGCACAGTGCTCTTACAGCCTAGTGGGAACATCTCTTCCAAAGGCCTGTGAAACGCATTTTCTTTGCAGGCCTGATCTGGCTGAAGTAGGACTTCTGCTCTGGGTGTGCTACTTTGCCCTAGAGCTGAAAGGCACAACGTGCAGGCTTCTTTCCAAAGGGCGAGTTGGGCCCCACAGCATCTTGCTTCCAGCTCTTTGGGAAGCTAAGAAACAACTCGCTCTGCACAGTGCTCTTACAGCCTACCGGGAACATCTCTTCCAAAGGCCTGTGAAACGCAGTTTCTTTGCAGGCCTGATCCGGCTGAAGTAGGACTTCTGCTCTGGGTGTGCTACTTTGCCCTAGAGCTGAAAGGCACAACGTGCAGGCTTCTTTCCAAAGGGCGAGTTGGGCCCCACAGCATCTTGCTTCCAGCTCTTTGGGAAGCTAAGAAACAACTCGCTCTGCACAGTGCTCTTACAGCCTAGTGGGAACATCTCTTCCAAAGGCCTGGGAAACGCAGTTTCTTTGCAGGCCTGATCTGGCTGAAGTAGGACTTCTGCTCTGGGTGTGCTACGTTGCCCTAGAGCTGAAAGGCACAACGTGCAGGCTTCTTTCCAAAGGGCGAGTTGGGCCCCACAGCATCTTGCTTCCAGCTCTTTGGGAAGCTAAGAAACAACTCGCTCTGCACAGTGCTCTTACAGCCTAGTGGGAACATCTCTTCCAAAGGCCTGTGAAACGCAGTTGCTTTGCAGGCCTGATCTGGCTGAAGTAGGACTTCTGCTCTGGGTGTGCTACTTTGCCCTAGAGCTGAAAGGCACAACGTGCAGGCTTCTTTCCAAAGGGCGAGTTGGGCCCCACAGCATCTTGCTTCCAGCTCTTTGGGAAGCTAAGAAACAACTCGCTCTGCACAGTGCTCTTACAGCCTAGTGGGAACATCTCTTCCAAAGGCCTGTGAAACGCAGTTTCTTTGCAGGCCTGATCTGGCTGAAGTAGGACTTCTGCTCTGGGTGTGCTACTTTGCCCTAGAGCTGAAAGGCACAACGTGCAGTCTTCTTTCCAAAGGGCGAGTTGGGCCCCACAGCATCTTGCTTCCAGCTCTTTGGGAAGCTAAGAAACAACTCGCTCTGCACAGTGCTCTTACAGCCTACCGGGAACATCTCTTCCAAAGGCCTGTGAAACGCAGTTTCTTTGCAGGCCTGATCTGGCTGAAGTAGGACTTCTGCTCTGGGTGTGCTACTTTGCCCTAGAGCTGAAAGGCACAACGTGCAGGCTTCTTTCCAAAGGGCCAGTTGGGCCCCACAGCATCTTGCTTCCAGCTCTTTGGGAAGCTAAGAAACAACTCGCTCTGCACAGTGCTCTTACAGCCTAGTGGGAACATCTCTTCCAAAGGCCTGGGAAACGCAGTTTCTTTGCAGGTCTGATCTGGCTGAAGTAGGACTTCTGCTCTGGGTGTGCTACTTTGCCCTAGAGCTGAAAGGCACAACGTGCAGGCTTCTTTCCAAAGGGCGAGTTGGGCCCCACAGCATCTTGCTTCCAGCTCTTTGGGAAGCTAAGAAACAACTCGCTCTGCACAGTCTTCTTAAAGCCTAGTGGGAACATCTCTTCCAAAGGCCTGTGAAACGCAGTTTCTTTGTAGGCCTGATCTGGCTGAAGTAGGACTTCTGCTCTGGGTGTGCTACTTTGCCCTAGAGCTGAAAGGCACAACGTGCAGGCTTCTTTCCAAAGGGCGAGTTGGGCCCCACAGCATCTTGCTTCCAGCTCTTTGGGAAGCTAAGAAACAACTCGCTCTGCACAGTGCTCTTACAGCCTACCGGGAACATCTCTTCCAAAGGCCTGTGAAACGCAGTTTCTTTGCAGGCCTGATCCGGCTGAAGTAGGACTTCTGCTCTGGGTGTGCTACTTTGCCCTAGAGCTGAAAGGCACAACGTGCAGGCTTCTTTCCAAAGGGCGAGTTGGGCCCCACAGCATCTTGCTTCCAGCTCTTTGGGAAGCTAAGAAACAACTCGCTCTGCACAGTGCTCTTACAGCCTACCGGGAACATCTCTTCCAAAGGCCTGTGAAACGCAGTTTCTTTGCAGGCCTGATCTGGCTGAAGTAGGACTTCTGCTCTGGGTGTGCTACTTTGCCCTAGAGCTGAAAGGCACAACGTGCAGGCTTCTTTCCAAAGGGCGAGTTGGGCCCCACAGCATCTTGCTTCCAGCTCTTGGGAAGCTAAGAAACAACTCGCTCTGCACAGTGCTCTTACAGCCTACCGGGAACATCTCTTCCAAAGGCCTGTGAAACGCAGTTTCTTTGCAGGCCTGATCTGGCTGAAGTAGGACTTCTGCTCTGGGTGTGCTACTTTGCCCTAGAGCTGAAAGGCACAACGTGCAGACTTCTTTCCAAAGGGCGAGTTGGGCCCCACAGCATCTTGCTTCCAGCTCTTTGGGAAGCTAAGAAACAACTCGCTCTGCACAGTGCTCTTACAGCCTAGTTTGAACATCTCTTCCAAAGGCCTGTGAAACGCAGTTTCTTTGCAGGCCTGATCTGGCTGAAGTAGGACTTCTGCTCTGGGTGTGCTACTTTGCCCTAGAGCTGAAAGGCACAACGTGCAGGCTTCTTTCCAAAGGGCGAGTTGGGCCCCACAGCATCTTGCTTCCAGCTCTTTGGGAAGCTAAGAAACAACTCGCTCTGCACAGTGCTCTTACAGCCTACCGGGAACATCTCTTCCAAAGGCCTGTGAAACGCAGTTTCTTTGCAGGCCTGATCTGGCTGAAGTAGGACTTCTGCTCTGGGTGTGCTACTTTGCCCTAGAGCTGAAAGGCACAACGTGCAGGCTTCTTTCCAAAGGGCGAGTTGGGCCCCACAGCATCTTGCTTCCAGCTCTTTGGGAAGCTAAGAAACAACTCGCTCTGCACAGTGCTCTTACAGCCTACCGGGAACATCTCTTCCAAAGGCCTTTGAAACGCAGTTTCTTTGCAGGCCTTATCTGGCTGAAGTAGGACTTCTGCTCTGGGTGTGCTACTTTGCCCTAGAGCTGAAAGGCACAACGTGCAGGCTTCTTTCCAAAGGGCCAGTTGGGCCCCACAGCATCTTGCTTCCAGCTCTTTGGGAAGCTAAGAAACAACTCGCTCTGCACAGTGCTCTTACAGCCTAGTGGGAACATCTCTTCCAAAGGCCTGGGAAACGCAGTTTCTTTGCAGGTCTGATCTGGCTGAAGTAGGACTTCTGCTCTGGGTGTGCTACTTTGCCCTAGAGCTGAAAGGCACAACGTGCAGTCTTCTTTCCAAAGGGCGAGTTGGGCCCCACAGCATCTTGCTTCCAGCTCTTTGGGAAGCTAAGAAACAACTCGCTCTGCACAGTGGTCTTAAAGCCTAGTGGGAACATCTCTTCCAAAGGCCTGTGAAACGCAGTTTCTTTGCAGGCCTGATCTGGCTGAAGTAGGACTTCTGCTCTGGGTGTGCTACTTTGCCCTAGAGCTGAAAGGCACAACGTGCAGACTTCTTTCCAAAGGGCGAGTTGGGCCCCACAGCATCTTGCTTCCAGCTCTTTGGGAAGCTAAGAAACAACTCGCTCTGCACAGTGCTCTTACAGCCTACCGGGAACATCTCTTCCAAAGGCCTGTGAAACGCAGTTTCTTTGCAGGCCTGATCTGGCTGAAGTAGGACTTCTGCTCTGGGGTGCTACTTTGCCCTAGAGCTGAAAGGCACAACGTGCAGGCTTCTTTCCAAAGGGCGAGTTGGGCCCCACAGCATCTTGCTTCCAGCTCTTTGGGAAGCTAAGAAACAACTCGCTCTGCACAGTGCTCTTACAGCCTAGTGGGAACATCTCTTCCAAAGGCCTGTGAAACGCAGTTTCTTTGCAGGCCTGATCTGGCTGAAGTAGGACTTCTGCTCTGGGTGTGCTACTTTGCCCTAGAGCTGAAAGGCACAACGTGCAGGCTTCTTTCCAAAGGGCGAGTTGGGCCCCACAGCATCTTGCTTCCAGCTCTTTGGGAAGCTAAGAAACAACTCGCTCTGCACAGTGCTCTTACAGCCTACCGGGAACATCTCTTCCAAAGGCCTGTGAAACGCAGTTTCTTTGCAGGCCTTATCCGGCTGAAGTAGGACTTCTGCTCTGGGTGTGCTACTTTGCCCTAGAGCTGAAAGGCACAACGTGCAGGCTTCTTTCCAAAGGGCGAGTTGGGCCCCACAGCATCTTGCTTCCAGCTCTTTGGGAAGCTAAGAAACAACTCGCTCTGCACAGTGCTCTTACAGCCTAGTGGGAACATCTCTTCCAAAGGCCTGTGAAACGCAGTTTCTTTGCAGGCCTGATCTGGCTGAAGTAGGACTTCTGCTCTGGGTGAGCTACGTTGCCCTAGAGCTGAAAGGCACAACGTGCAGGCTTCTTTCCAAAGGGCGAGTTGGGCCCCACAGCATCTTGCTTCCAGCTCTTTGGGAAGCTAAGAAACAACTCGCTCTGCACAGTGCTCTTACAGCCTAGTGGGAACATCTCTTCCAAAGGCCTGTGAAACGCAGTTGCTTTGCAGGCCTGATCTGGCTGAAGTAGGACTTCTGCTCTGGGTGTGCTACTTTGCCCTAGAGCTGAAAGGCACAACGTGCAGGCTTCTTTCCAAAGGGCGAGTTGGGCCCCACAGCATCTTGCTTCCAGCTCTTTGGGAAGCTAAGAAACAACTCGCTCTGCACAGTGCTCTTAGAGCCTAGTGGGAACATCTCTTCCAAAGGCCTGTGAAACGCAGTTTCTTTGCAGGCCTGATCTGGCTGAAGTAGGACTTCTGCTCTGGGTGTGCTACTTTGCCCTAGAGCTGAAAGGCACAACGTGCAGTCTTCTTTCCAAAGGGCGAGTTGGGCCCCACAGCATCTTGCTTCCAGCTCTTTGGGAAGCTAAGAAACAACTCGCTCTGCACAGTGCTCTTACAGCCTACCGGGAACATCTCTTCCAAAGGCCTGTGAAACGCAGTTTCTTTGCAGGCCTGATCTGGCTGAAGTAGGACTTCTGCTCTGGGTGTGCTACTTTGCCCTAGAGCTGAAAGGCACAACGTGCAGGCTTCTTTCCAAAGGGCCAGTTGGGCCCCACAGCATCTTGCTTCCAGCTCTTTGGGAAGCTAAGAAACAACTCGCTCTGCACAGTGCTCTTACAGCCTAGTGGGAACATCTCTTCCAAAGGCCTGGGAAACGCAGTTTCTTTGCAGGTCTGATCTGGCTGAAGTAGGACTTCTGCTCTGGGTGTGCTACTTTGCCCTAGAGCTGAAAGGCACAACGTGCAGGCTTCTTTCCAAAGGGCGAGTTGGGCCCCACAGCATCTTGCTTCCAGCTCTTTGGGAAGCTAAGAAACAACTCGCTCTGCACAGTCTTCTTAAAGCCTAGTGGGAACATCTCTTCCAAAGGCCTGTGAAACGCAGTTTCTTTGCAGGCCTGATCTGGCTGAAGTAGGACTTCTGCTCTGGGTGTGCTACTTTGCCCTAGAGCTGAAAGGCACAACGTGCAGGCTTCTTTCCAAAGGGCGAGTTGGGCCCCACAGCATCTTGCTTCCAGCTCTTTGGGAAGCTAAGAAACAACTCGCTCTGCACAGTGCTCTTACAGCCTACCGGGAACATCTCTTCCAAAGGCCTGTGAAACGCAGTTTCTTTGCAGGCCTGATCCGGCTGAAGTAGGACTTCTGCTCTGGGTGTGCTACTTTGCCCTAGAGCTGAAAGGCACAACGTGCAGGCTTCTTTCCAAAGGGCGAGTTGGGCCCCACAGCATCTTGCTTCCAGCTCTTTGGGAAGCTAAGAAACAACTCGCTCTGCACAGTGCTCTTACAGCCTACCGGGAACATCTCTTCCAAAGGCCTGTGAAACGCAGTTTCTTTGCAGGCCTGATCTGGCTGAAGTAGGACTTCTGCTCTGGGTGTGCTACTTTGCCCTAGAGCTGAAAGGCACAACGTGCAGACTTCTTTCCAAAGGGCGAGTTGGGCCCCACAGCATCTTGCTTCCAGCTCTTTGGGAAGCTAAGAAACAACTCGCTCTGCACAGTGCTCTTACAGCCTAGTGGGAACATCTCTTCCAAAGGCCTGGGAAACGCAGTTTCTTTGCAGGTCTGATCTGGCTGAAGTAGGACTTCTGCTCTGGGTGTGCTACTTTGCCCTAGAGCTGAAAGGCACAACGTGCAGGCTTCTTTCCAAAGGGCGAGTTGGGCCCCACAGCATCTTGCTTCCAGCTCTTTGGGAAGCTAAGAAACAACTCGCTCTGCACAGTCTTCTTAAAGCCTAGTGGGAACATCTCTTCCAAAGGCCTGTGAAACGCAGTTTCTTTGCAGGCCTGATCTGGCTGAAGTAGGACTTCTGCTCTGGGTGTGCTACTTTGCCCTAGAGCTGAAAGGCACAACGTGCAGTCTTCTTTCCAAAGGGCGAGTTGGGCCCCACAGCATCTTGCTTCCAGCTCTTTGGGAAGCTAAGAAACAACTCGCTCTGCACAGTGCTCTTACAGCCTACCGGGAACATCTCTTCCAAAGGCCTGTGAAACGCAGTTTCTTTGCAGGCCTGATCTGGCTGAAGTAGGACTTCTGCTCTGGGTGTGCTACTTTGCCCTAGAGCTGAAAGGCACAACGTGCAGGCTTCTTTCCAAAGGGCGAGTTGGGCCCCACAGCATCTTGCTTCCAGCTCTTTGGGAAGCTAAGAAACAACTCGCTCTGCACAGTGCTCTTACAGCCTACCGGGAACATCTCTTCAAAAGGCCTGTGAAACGCAGTTTCTTTGCAGGCCTGATCTGGCTGAAGTAGGACTTCTGCTCTGGGTGTGCTACTTTGCCCTGGAGCTGAAAGGCACAACGTGCAGGCTTCTTTCCAAAGGGCGAGTTGGGCCCCACAGCATCTTGCTTCCAGCTCTTGGGAAGCT
This sequence comes from Equus caballus, assembly GCF_041296265.1. NCBI lineage: Eukaryota > Metazoa > Chordata > Mammalia > Perissodactyla > Equidae > Equus > Equus caballus. The sequence goes on from NC_091712.1 coordinate 2,219,628, forward strand.
AAGAAACAACTCGCTCTGCACAGTGCTCTTACAGCCTACCGGGAACATCTCTTCCAAAGGCCTGTGAAACGCAGTTTCTTTGCAGGCCTGATCTGGCTGAAGTAGGACTTCTGCTCTGGGTGTGCTACTTTGCCCTAGAGCTGAAAGGCACAACGTGCAGACTTCTTTCCAAAGGGCGAGTTGGGCCCCACAGCATCTTGCTTCCAGCTCTTTGGGAAGCTAAGAAACAACTCGCTCTGCACAGTGCTCTTACAGCCTACCGGGAACATCTCTTCCAAAGGCCTGTGAAACGCAGTTTCTTTGCAGGCCTGATCTGGCTGAAGTAGGACTTCTGCTCTGGGGTGCTACTTTGCCCTAGAGCTGAAAGGCACAACGTGCAGGCTTCTTTCCAAAGGGCGAGTTGGGCCCCACAGCATCTTGCTTCCAGCTCTTTGGGAAGCTAAGAAACAACTCGCTCTGCACAGTGCTCTTACAGCCTAGTGGGAACATCTCTTCCAAAGGCCTGTGAAACGCAGTTTCTTTGCAGGCCTGATCTGGCTGAAGTAGGACTTCTGCTCTGGGTGTGCTACTTTGCCCTAGAGCTGAAAGGCACAATGTGCAGGCTTCTTTCCAAAGGGCGAGTTGGGCCCCACAGCATCTTGCTTCCAGCTCTTTGGGAAGCTAAGAAACAACTCGCTCTGCACAGTGCTCTTACAGCCTAGTGGGAACATCTCTTCCAAAGGCCTGTGAAACGCAGTTGCTTTGCAGGCCTGATCTGGCTGAAGTAGGACTTCTGCTCTGGGTGTGCTACTTTGCCCTAGAGCTGAAAGGCACAACGTGCAGGCTTCTTTCCAAAGGGCGAGTTGGGCCCCACAGCATCTTGCTTCCAGCTCTTTGGGAAGCTAAGAAACAACTCGCTCTGCACAGTGCTCTTACAGCCTAGTGGGAACATCTCTTCCAAAGGCCTGTGAAACGCAGTTGCTTTGCAGGCCTGATCTGGCTGAAGTAGGACTTCTGCTCTGGGTGTGCTAATTTGCCCTAGAGCTGAAAGGCACAACGTGCAGGCTTCTTTCCAAAGGGCGAGTTGGGCCCCACAGCATCTTGCTTCCAGCTCTTTGGGAAGCTAAGAAACAACTCGCTCTGCACAGTGCTCTTACAGCCTAGTGGGAACATCTCTTCCAAAGGCCTGTGAAACGCAGTTGCTTTGCAGGCCTGATCTGGCTGAAGTAGGACTTCTGCTCTGGGTGTGCTACTTTGCCCTAGAGCTGAAAGGCACAACGTGCAGGCTTCTTTCCAAAGGGCGAGTTGGGCCCCACAGCATCTTGCTTCCAGCTCTTTGGGAAGCTAAGAAACAACTCGCTCTGCACAGTGCTCTTACAGCCTAGTGGGAACATCTCTTCCAAAGGCCTGTGAAACGCAGTTTCTTTGCAGGCCTGATCTGGCTGAAGTAGGACTTCTGCTCTGGGTGTGCTACTTTGCCCTAGAGCTGAAAGGCACAACGTGCAGTCTTCTTTCCAAAGGGCGAGTTGGGCCCCACAGCATCTTGCTTCCAGCTCTTTGGGAAGCTAAGAAACAACTCGCTCTGCACAGTGCTCTTACAGCCTACCGGGAACATCTCTTCCAAAGGCCTGTGAAACGCAGTTTCTTTGCAGGCCTGATCTGGCTGAAGTAGGACTTCTGCTCTGGGTGTGCTACTTTGCCCTAGAGCTGAAAGGCACAACGTGCAGGCTTCTTTCCAAAGGGCCAGTTGGGCTCCACAGCATCTTGCTTCCAGCTCTTTGGGAAGCTAAGAAACAACTCGCTCTGCACAGTGCTCTTACAGCCTAGTGGGAACATCTCTTCCAAAGGCCTGGGAAACGCAGTTTCTTTGCAGGTCTGATCTGGCTGAAGTAGGACTTCTGCTCTGGGTGTGCTACTTTGCCCTAGAGCTGAAAGGCACAACGTGCAGGCTTCTTTCCAAAGGGCGAGTTGGGCCCCACAGCATCTTGCTTCCAGCTCTTTGGGAAGCTAAGAAACAACTCGCTCTGCACAGTCTTCTTAAAGCCTAGTGGGAACATCTCTTCCAAAGGCCTGTGAAACGCAGTTTCTTTGCAGGCCTGATCTGGCTGAAGTAGGACTTCTGCTCTGGGTGTGCTACTTTGCCCTAGAGCTGAAAGGCACAACGTGCAGGCTTCTTTCCAAAGGGCGAGTTGGGCCCCACAGCATCTTGCTTCCAGCTCTTTGGGAAGCTAAGAAACAACTCGCTCTGCACAGTGCTCTTACAGCCTACCGGGAACATCTCTTCCAAAGGCCTGTGAAACGCAGTTTCTTTGCAGGCCTGATCCGGCTGAAGTAGGACTTCTGCTCTGGGTGTGCTACTTTGCCCTAGAGCTGAAAGGCACAACGTGCAGGCTTCTTTCCAAAGGGCGAGTTGGGCCCCACAGCATCTTGCTTCCAGCTCTTTGGGAAGCTAAGAAACAACTCGCTCTGCACAGTGCTCTTACAGCCTACCGGGAACATCTCTTCCAAAGGCCTGTGAAACGCAGTTTCTTTGCAGGCCTGATCTGGCTGAAGTAGGACTTCTGCTCTGGGTGTGCTACTTTGCCCTAGAGCTGAAAGGCACAACGTGCAGGCTTCTTTCCAAAGGGCGAGTTGGGCCCCACAGCATCTTGCTTCCAGCTCTTGGGAAGCTAAGAAACAACTCGCTCTGCACAGTGCTCTTACAGCCTACCGGGAACATCTCTTCCAAAGGCCTGTGAAACGCAGTTTCTTTGCAGGCCTGATCTGGCTGAAGTAGGACTTCTGCTCTGGGTGTGCTACTTTGCCCTAGAGCTGAAAGGCACAACGTGCAGACTTCTTTCCAAAGGGCGAGTTGGGCCCCACAGCATCTTGCTTCCAGCTCTTTGGGAAGCTAAGAAACAACTCGCTCTGCACAGTGCTCTTACAGCCTACCGGGAACATCTCTTCCAAAGGCCTGTGAAACGCAGTTTCTTTGCAGGCCTGATCTGGCTGAAGTAGGACTTCTGCTCTGGGTGTGCTACTTTGCCCTAGAGCTGAAAGGCACAACGTGCAGGCTTCTTTCCAAAGGGCCAGTTGGGCTCCACAGCATCTTGCTTCCAGCTCTTTGGGAAGCTAAGAAACAACTCGCTCTGCACAGTGCTCTTACAGCCTAGTGGGAACATCTCTTCCAAAGGCCTGGGAAACGCAGTTTCTTTGCAGGTCTGATCTGGCTGAAGTAGGACTTCTGCTCTGGGTGTGCTACTTTGCCCTAGAGCTGAAAGGCACAACGTGCAGGCTTCTTTCCAAAGGGCGAGTTGGGCCCCACAGCATCTTGCTTCCAGCTCTTTGGGAAGCTAAGAAACAACTCGCTCTGCACAGTCTTCTTAAAGCCTAGTGGGAACATCTCTTCCAAAGGCCTGTGAAACGCAGTTTCTTTGCAGGCCTGATCTGGCTGAAGTAGGACTTCTGCTCTGGGTGTGCTACTTTGCCCTAGAGCTGAAAGGCACAACGTGCAGCCTTCTTTCCAAAGGGCGAGTTGGGCCCCACAGCATCTTGCTTCCAGCTCTTTGGGAAGCTAAGAAACAACTCGCTCTGCACAGTGCTCTTACAGCCTACCGGGAACATCTCTTCCAAAGGCCTGTGAAACGCAGTTTCTTTGCAGGCCTGATCCGGCTGAAGTAGGACTTCTGCTCTGGGTGTGCTACTTTGCCCTAGAGCTGAAAGGCACAACGTGCAGGCTTCTTTCCAAAGGGCGAGTTGGGCCCCACAGCATCTTGCTTCCAGCTCTTTGGGAAGCTAAGAAACAACTCGCTCTGCACAGTGCTCTTACAGCCTACCGGGAACATCTCTTCCAAAGGCCTGTGAAACGCAGTTTCTTTGCAGGCCTGATCTGGCTGAAGTAGGACTTCTGCTCTGGGTGTGCTACTTTGCCCTAGAGCTGAAAGGCACAACGTGCAGGCTTCTTTCCAAAGGGCGAGTTGGGCCCCACAGCATCTTGCTTCCAGCTCTTGGGAAGCTAAGAAACAACTCGCTCTGCACAGTGCTCTTACAGCCTACCGGGAACATCTCTTCCAAAGGCCTGTGAAACGCAGTTTCTTTGCAGGCCTGATCTGGCTGAAGTAGGACTTCTGCTCTGGGTGTGCTACTTTGCCCTAGAGCTGAAAGGCACAACGTGCAGACTTCTTTCCAAAGGGCGAGTTGGGCCCCACAGCATCTTGCTTCCAGCTCTTTGGGAAGCTAAGAAACAACTCGCTCTGCACAGTGCTCTTACAGCCTACCGGGAACATCTCTTCCAAAGGCCTGTGAAACGCAGTTTCTTTGCAGGCCTGATCTGGCTGAAGTAGGACTTCTGCTCTGGGGTGCTACTTTGCCCTAGAGCTGAAAGGCACAACGTGCAGGCTTCTTTCCAAAGGGCGAGTTGGGCCCCACAGCATCTTGCTTCCAGCTCTTTGGGAAGCTAAGAAACAACTCGCTCTGCACAGTGCTCTTACAGCCTAGTGGGAACATCTCTTCCAAAGGCCTGGGAAACGCAGTTTCTTTGCAGGTCTGATCTGGCTGAAGTAGGACTTCTGCTCTGGGTGTGCTACTTTGCCCTAGAGCTGAAAGGCACAACGTGCAGGCTTCTTTCCAAAGGGCGAGTTGGGCCCCACAGCATCTTGCTTCCAGCTCTTTGGGAAGCTAAGAAACAACTCGCTCTGCACAGTCTTCTTAAAGCCTAGTGGGAACATCTCTTCCAAAGGCCTGTGAAACGCAGTTTCTTTGCAGGCCTGATCTGGCTGAAGTAGGACTTCTGCTCTGGGTGTGCTACTTTGCCCTAGAGCTGAAAGGCACAACGTGCAGGCTTCTTTCCAAAGGGCGAGTTGGGCCCCACAGCATCTTGCTTCCAGCTCTTTGGGAAGCTAAGAAACAACTCGCTCTGCACAGTGCTCTTACAGCCTACCGGGAACATCTCTTCCAAAGGCCTGTGAAACGCAGTTTCTTTGCAGGCCTGATCCGGCTGAAGTAGGACTTCTGCTCTGGGTGTGCTACTTTGCCCTAGAGCTGAAAGGCACAACGTGCAGGCTTCTTTCCAAAGGGCGAGTTGGGCCCCACAGCATCTTGCTTCCAGCTCTTTGGGAAGCTAAGAAACAACTCGCTCTGCACAGTCTTCTTAAAGCCTAGTGGGAACATCTCTTCCAAAGGCCTGTGAAACGCAGTTTCTTTGCAGGCCTGATCTGGCTGAAGTAGGACTTCTGCTCTGGGTGTGCTACTTTGCCCTAGAGCTGAAAGGCACAACGTGCAGGCTTCTTTCCAAAGGGCGAGTTGGGCCCCACAGCATCTTGCTTCCAGCTCTTTGGGAAGCTAAGAAACAACTCGCTCTGCACAGTGCTCTTACAGCCTAGTGGGAACATCTCTTCCAAAGGCCTGGGAAACGCAGTTTCTTTGCAGGTCTGATCTGGCTGAAGTAGGACTTCTGCTCTGGGTGTGCTACTTTGCCCTAGAGCTGAAAGGCACAACGTGCAGGCTTCTTTCCAAAGGGCGAGTTGGGCCCCACAGCATCTTGCTTCCAGCTCTTTGGGAAGCTAAGAAACAACTCGCTCTGCACAGTCTTCTTAAAGCCTAGTGGGAACATCTCTTCCAAAGGCCTGTGAAACGCAGTTTCTTTGCAGGCCTGATCTGGCTGAAGTAGGACTTCTGCTCTGGGTGTGCTACTTTGCCCTAGAGCTGAAAGGCACAACGTGCAGGCTTCTTTCCAAAGGGCGAGTTGGGCCCCACAGCATCTTGCTTCCAGCTCTTTGGGAAGCTAAGAAACAACTCGCTCTGCACAGTGCTCTTACAGCCTACCGGGAACATCTCTTCCAAAGGCCTGTGAAACGCAGTTTCTTTGCAGGCCTGATCCGGCTGAAGTAGGACTTCTGCTCTGGGTGTGCTACTTTGCCCTAGAGCTGAAAGGCACAACGTGCAGGCTTCTTTCCAAAGGGCGAGTTGGGCCCCACAGCATCTTGCTTCCAGCTCTTTGGGAAGCTAAGAAACAACTCGCTCTGCACAGTCTTCTTAAAGCCTAGTGGGAACATCTCTTCCAAAGGCCTGTGAAACGCAGTTTCTTTGCAGGCCTGATCTGGCTGAAGTAGGACTTCTGCTCTGGGTGTGCTACTTTGCCCTAGAGCTGAAAGGCACAACGTGCAGGCTTCTTTCCAAAGGGCGAGTTGGGCCCCACAGCATCTTGCTTCCAGCTCTTTGGGAAGCTAAGAAACAACTCGCTCTGCACAGTGCTCTTACAGCCTACCGGGAACATCTCTTCCAAAGGCCTGTGAAACGCAGTTTCTTTGCAGGCCTGATCCGGCTGAAGTAGGACTTCTGCTCTGGGTGTGCTACTTTGCCCTAGAGCTGAAAGGCACAACGTGCAGGCTTCTTTCCAAAGGGCGAGTTGGGCCCCACAGCATCTTGCTTCCAGCTCTTTGGGAAGCTAAGAAACAACTCGCTCTGCACAGTGCTCTTACAGCCTACCGGGAACATCTCTTCCAAAGGCCTGTGAAACGCAGTTTCTTTGCAGGCCTGATCTGGCTGAAGTAGGACTTCTGCTCTGGGTGTGCTACTTTGCCCTAGAGCTGAAAGGCACAACGTGCAGGCTTCTTTCCAAAGGGCGAGTTGGGCCCCACAGAATCTTGCTTCCAGCTCTTTGGGAAGCTAAGAAACAACTCGCTCTGCACAGTGCTCTTACAGCCTAGTGGGAACATCTCTTCCAAAGGCCTGTGAAACGCAGTTTCTTTGCAGGCCTGATCTGGCTGAAGTAGGACTTCTGCTCTGGGTGTGCTACTTTGCCCTAGAGCTGAAAGGCACAACGTGCAGGCTTCTTTCCAAAGGGCGAGTTGGGCCCCACAGCATCTTGCTTCCAGCTCTTTGGGAAGCTAAGAAACAACTCGCTCTGCACAGAGCTCTTACAGCCTACCGGGAACATCTCTTCCAAAGGCCTGTGAAACGCAGTTTCTTTGCCGGCCTGATCCGGCTGAAGTAGGACTTCTGCTCTGGGTGTGCTACTTTGCCCTAGAGCTGAAAGGCACAACGTGCAGGCTTCTTTCCAAAGGGCGAGTTGGGCCCCACAGCATCTTGCTTCCAGCTCTTTGGGAAGCTAAGAAACAACTCGCTCTGCACAGTGCTCTTACAGCCTAGTGGGAACATCTCTTCCAAAGGCCTGTGAAACGCAGTTTCTTTGCAGGCCTGATCTGGCTGAAGTAGGACTTCTGCTCTGGGTGTGCTACTTTGCCCTAGAGCTGAAAGGCACAACGTGCAGGCTTCTTTCCAAAGGGCGAGTTGGGCCCCACAGCATCTTGCTTCCAGCTCTTTGGGAAGCTAAGAAACAACTCGCTCTGCACAGTGCTCTTACAGCCTACCGGGAACATCTCTTCCAAAGGCCTGTGAAACGCAGTTTCTTTGCAGGCCTGATCTGGCTGAAGTAGGACTTCTGCTCTGGGGTGCTACTTTGCCCTAGAGCTGAAAGGCACAACGTGCAGGCTTCTTTCCAAAGGGCGAGTTGGGCCCCACAGCATCTTGCTTCCAGCTCTTTGGGAAGCTAAGAAACAACTCGCTCTGCACAGTGCTCTTACAGCCTAGTGGGAACATCTCTTCCAAAGGCCTGTGAAACGCAGTTTCTTTGCAGGCCTGATCTGGCTGAAGTAGGACTTCTGCTCTGGGTGTGCTACTTTGCCCTAGAGCTGAAAGGCACAACGTGCAGGCTTCTTTCCAAAGGGCGAGTTGGGCCCCACAGCATCTTGCTTCCAGCTCTTTGGGAAGCTAAGAAACAACTCGCTCTGCACAGTGCTCTTACAGCCTACCGGGAACATCTCTTCCAAAGGCCTGTGAAACGCAGTTTCTTTGCAGGCCTGATCCGGCTGAAGTAGGACTTCTGCTCTGGGTGTGCTACTTTGCCCTAGAGCTGAAAGGCACAACGTGCAGGCTTCTTTCCAAAGGGCGAGTTGGGCCCCACAGCATCTTGCTTCCAGCTCTTTGGGAAGCTAAGAAACAACTCGCTCTGCACAGTGCTCTTACAGCCTAGTGGGAACATCTCTTCCAAAGGCCTGGGAAACGCAGTTTCTTTGCAGGCCTGATCTGGCTGAAGTAGGACTTCTGCTCTGGGTGTGCTACGTTGCCCTAGAGCTGAAAGGCACAACGTGCAGGCTTCTTTCCAAAGGGCGAGTTGGGCCCCACAGCATCTTGCTTCCAGCTCTTTGGGAAGCTAAGAAACAACTCGCTCTGCACAGTGCTCTTACAGCCTAGTGGGAACATCTCTTCCAAAGGCCTGTGAAACGCAGTTGCTTTGCAGGCCTGATCTGGCTGAAGTAGGACTTCTGCTCTGGGTGTGCTACTTTGCCCTAGAGCTGAAAGGCACAACGTGCAGGCTTCTTTCCAAAGGGCGAGTTGGGCCCCACAGCATCTTGCTTCCAGCTCTTTGGGAAGCTAAGAAACAACTCGCTCTGCACAGTGCTCTTACAGCCTAGTGGGAACATCTCTTCCAAAGGCCTGTGAAACGCAGTTTCTTTGCAGGCCTGATCTGGCTGAAGTAGGACTTCTGCTCTGGGTGTGCTACTTTGCCCTAGAGCTGAAAGGCACAACGTGCAGTCTTCTTTCCAAAGGGCGAGTTGGGCCCCACAGCATCTTGCTTCCAGCTCTTTGGGAAGCTAAGAAACAACTCGCTCTGCACAGTGCTCTTACAGCCTACCGGGAACATCTCTTCCAAAGGCCTGTGAAACGCAGTTTCTTTGCAGGCCTGATCTGGCTGAAGTAGGACTTCTGCTCTGGGTGTGCTACTTTGCCCTAGAGCTGAAAGGCACAACGTGCAGGCTTCTTTCCAAAGGGCCAGTTGGGCCCCACAGCATCTTGCTTCCAGCTCTTTGGGAAGCTAAGAAACAACTCGCTCTGCACAGTGCTCTTACAGCCTAGTGGGAACATCTCTTCCAAAGGCCTGGGAAACGCAGTTTCTTTGCAGGTCTGATCTGGCTGAAGTAGGACTTCTGCTCTGGGTGTGCTACTTTGCCCTAGAGCTGAAAGGCACAACGTGCAGGCTTCTTTCCAAAGGGCGAGTTGGGCCCCACAGCATCTTGCTTCCAGCTCTTTGGGAAGCTAAGAAACAACTCGCTCTGCACAGTCTTCTTAAAGCCTAGTGGGAACATCTCTTCCAAAGGCCTGTGAAACGCAGTTTCTTTGCAGGCCTGATCTGGCTGAAGTAGGACTTCTGCTCTGGGTGTGCTACTTTGCCCTAGAGCTGAAAGGCACAACGTGCAGGCTTCTTTCCAAAGGGCGAGTTGGGCCCCACAGCATCTTGCTTCCAGCTCTTTGGGAAGCTAAGAAACAACTCGCTCTGCACAGTGCTCTTACAGCCTACCGGGAACATCTCTTCCAAAGGCCTGTGAAACGCAGTTTCTTTGCAGGCCTGATCCGGCTGAAGTAGGACTTCTGCTCTGGGTGTGCTACTTTGCCCTAGAGCTGAAAGGCACAACGTGCAGGCTTCTTTCCAAAGGGCGAGTTGGGCCCCACAGCATCTTGCTTCCAGCTCTTTGGGAAGCTAAGAAACAACTCGCTCTGCACAGTGCTCTTACAGCCTACCGGGAACATCTCTTCCAAAGGCCTGTGAAACGCAGTTTCTTTGCAGGCCTGATCTGGCTGAAGTAGGACTTCTGCTCTGGGTGTGCTACTTTGCCCTAGAGCTGAAAGGCACAACGTGCAGGCTTCTTTCCAAAGGGCGAGTTGGGCCCCACAGCATCTTGCTTCCAGCTCTTGGGAAGCTAAGAAACAACTCGCTCTGCACAGTGCTCTTACAGCCTACCGGGAACATCTCTTCCAAAGGCCTGTGAAACGCAGTTTCTTTGCAGGCCTGATCTGGCTGAAGTAGGACTTCTGCTCTGGGTGTGCTACTTTGCCCTAGAGCTGAAAGGCACAACGTGCAGACTTCTTTCCAAAGGGCGAGTTGGGCCCAACAGCATCTTGCTTCCAGCTCTTTGGGAAGCTAAGAAACAACTCGCTCTGCACAGTGCTCTTACAGCCTACCGGGAACATCTCTTCCAAAGGCCTGTGAAACGCAGTTTCTTTGCAGGCCTGATCTGGCTGAAGTAGGACTTCTGCTCTGGGGTGCTACTTTGCCCTAGAGCTGAAAGGCACAACGTGCAGGCTTCTTTCCAAAGGGCGAGTTGGGCCCCACAGCATCTTGCTTCCAGCTCTTTGGGAAGCTAAGAAACAACTCGCTCTGCACAGTGCTCTTACAGCCTAGTGTGAACATCTCTTCAAAGGCCTGTGAAACGCAGTTTCTTTGCAGGCCTGATCTGGCTGAAGTAGGACTTCTGCTCTGGGTGTGCTACTTTGCCCTAGAGCTGAAAGGCACAACGTGCAGGCTTCTTTCCAAAGGGCGAGTTGGGCCCCACAGCATCTTGCTTCCAGCTCTTTGGGAAGCTAAGAAACAACTCGCTCTGCACAGTGCTCTTACAGCCTACCGGGAACGTCTCTTCCAAAGGCCTGTGAAACGCAGTTTCTTTGCAGGCCTGATCTGGCTGAAGTAGGACTTCTGCTCTGGGTGTGCTACTCGGCCCTAGAGCTGATAGGCACAACGTGCAGTCTTCTTTCCAAAGGGCGAGTTGGGCACCACAGCATCTTGCTTCCAGCTCTTTGGGAAGCTAAGAAACAACTCGCTCTGCACAGTGCTCTTACAGCCTTCCGGGAACATCTCTTCCAAAGGCCTGTGAAACGCAGTTTCTTTGCAGGCCTGATCTGGCTGAAGTAGGACTTCTGCTCTGGGTGTGCTACTTTGCCCTAGAGCTGAAAGGCACAACGTGCAGGCTTCTTTCCAAAGGGCGAGTTGGGCCCCACAGCATCTTGCTTCCAGCTCTTTGGGAAGCTAAGAAACAACTCGCTCTGCACAGTGCTCTTACAGCCTAGTGGGAACATCTCTTCCAAAGGCCTGGGAAACGCAGTTTCTTTGCAGGCCTGATCTGGCTGAAGTAGGACTTCTGCTCTGGGTGTGCTACTTTGCCCTAGAGCTGAAAGGCACAACGTGCAGGCTTCTTTCCAAAGGGCGAGTTGGGCCCCACAGCATCTTGCTTCCAGCTCTTTGGGAAGCTAAGAAACAACTCGCTCTGCACAGTGCTCTTAGATCCTAGTGGGAACATCTCTTCCAAAGGCCTGTGAAACGCAGTTTCTTTGCAGGCCTGATCTGGCTGAAGTAGGACTTCTGCTCTGGGTGTGCTACTTTGCCCTAGAGCTGAAAGGCACAACGTGCAGTCTTCTTTCCAAAGGGCGAGTTGGGCCCCACAGCATCTTGCTTCCAGCTCTTTGGGAAGCTAAGAAACAACTCGCTCTGCACAGTGCTCTTACAGCCTACCGGGAACATCTCTTCCAAAGGCCTGTGAAACGCAGTTTCTTTGCAGGCCTGATCCGGCTGAAGTAGGACTTCTGCTCTGGGTGTCCTACTTTGCCCTAGAGCTGAAAGGCACAACGTGCAGGCTTCTTTCCAAAGGGCGAGTTGGGCCCCACAGCATCTTGCTTCCAGCTCTTTGGGAAGCTAAGAAACAACTCGCTCTGCACAGTGCTCTTACAGCCTACCGGGAACATCTCTTCCAAAGGCCTGTGAAACGCAGTTTCTTTGCAGGCCTGATCTGGCTGAAGTAGGACTTCTGCTCTGGGTGTGCTACTTTGCCCTGGAGCTGAAAGGCACAACGTGCAGGCTTCTTTCCAAAGGGCGAGTTGGGCCCCACAGCATCTTGCTTCCAGCTCTTGGGAAGCTAAGAAACAACTCGCTCTGCACAGTGCTCTTACAGACTACCGGGAACATCTCTTCCAAAGGCCTGTGAAACGCAGTTTCTTTGCAGGCCTGATCTGGCTGAAGTAGGACTTCTGCTCTGGGTGTGCTACTTTGCCCTAGAGCTGAAAGGCACAACGTGCAGACTTCTTTCCAAAGGGCGAGTTGGGCCCCACAGCATCTTGCTTCCAGCTCTTTGGGAAGCTAAGAAACAACTCGCTCTGAAGAGTGCTCTTACAGCCTACCGGGAACATCTCTTCCAAAGGCCTGTGAAACGCAGTTTCTTTGCAGGCCTGATCTGGCTGAAGTAGGACTTCTGCTCTGGGGTGCTACTTTGCCCTAGAGCTGAAAGGCACAACGTGCAGGCTTCTTTCCAAAGGGCGAGTTGGGCCCCACAGCATCTTGCTTCCAGCTCTTTGGGAAGCTAAGAAACAACTCGCTCTGCACAGTGCTCTTACAGCCTAGTGGGAACATCTCTTCCAAAGGCCTGTGAAACGCAGTTTCTTTGCAGGCCTGATCTGGCTGAAGTAGGACTTCTGCTCTGGGTGTGCTACTTTGCCCTGGAGCTGAAAGGCACAACGTGCAGGCTTCTTTCCAAAGGGCGAGTTGGGCCCCACAGCATCTTGCTTCCAGCTCTTTGGGAAGCTAAGAAACAACTCGCTCTGCACAGTGCTCTTACAGCCTAGTGGGAACATCTCTTCCAAAGGCCTGGGAAACGCAGTTTCTTTGCAGGTCTGATCTGGCTGAAGTAGGACTTCTGCTCTGGGTGTGCTACTTTGCCCTAGAGCTGAAAGGCACAACGTGCAGGCTTCTTTCCAAAGGGCGAGTTGGGCCCCACAGCATCTTGCTTCCAGCTCTTTGGGAAGCTAAGAAACAACTCGCTCTGCACAGTCTTCTTAAAGCCTAGTGGGAACATCTCTTCCAAAGGCCTGTGAAACGCAGTTGCTTTGCAGGCCTGATCTGGCTGAAGTAGGACTTCTGCTCTGGTTGTGCTACTTTGCCCTAGAGCTGAAAGGCACAACGTGCAGGCTTCTTTCCAAAGGGCGAGTTGGGCCCCACAGCATCTTGCTTCCAGCTCTTTGGGAAGCTAAGAAACAACTCGCTCTGCACAGTGCTCTTACAGCCTACCGGGAACATCTCTTCCAAAGGCCTGTGAAACGCAGTTTCTTTGCAGGCCTGATCCGGCTGAAGTAGGACTTCTGCTCTGGGTGTGCTACTTTGCCCTAGAGCTGAAAGGCACAACGTGCAGGCTTCTTTCCAAAGGGCGAGTTGGGCCCCACAGCATCTTGCTTCCAGCTCTTTGGGAAGCTAAGAAACAACTCGCTCTGCACAGTGCTCTTACAGCCTACCGGGAACATCTCTTCCAAAGGCCTGTGAAACGCAGTTTCTTTGCAGGCCTGATCTGGCTGAAGTAGGACTTCTGCTGTGGGTGTGCTACTTTGCCCTACAGCTGAAAGGCACAACGTGCAGGCTTCTTTCCAAAGGGCGAGTTGGGCCCCACAGCATCTTGCTTCCAGCTCTTTGGGAAGCTAAGAAACAACTCTCTCTGCACAGTGTTCTTACAGCCTAGTGGGAACATCTCTTCCAAAGGCCGGTGAAACGCAGTTTCTTTGCAGGCCTGATCTGGCTGAAGTAGGACTTCTGCTCTGGGTGTGCTACTTTGCCCTAGAGCTGAAAGGCACAACGTGCAGGCTTCTTTCCAAAGGGCGAGTTGGGCCCCACAGCATCTTGCTTCCAGCTCTTTGGGAAGCTAAGAAACAACTCGCTCTGCACAGTGCTCTTACAGCCTACCGGGAACATCTCTTCCAAAGGCCTTTGAAACGCAGTTTCTTTGCAGGCCTGATCTGGCTGAAGTAGGACTTCTGCTCTGGGTGTGCTACTTTGCCCTAGAGCTGAAAGGCACAACGTGCAGGCTTCTTTCCAAAGGGCGAGTTGGGCCCCACAGCATCTTGCTTCCAGCTCTTTGGGAAGCTAAGAAACAACTCGCTCTGCACAGTGCTCTTACAGCCTACCGGGAACGTCTCTTCCAAAGGCCTGTGAAACGCAGTTTCTTTGCAGGCCTGATCTGGCTGAAGTAGGACTTCTGCTCTGGGTGTGCTACTCGGCCCTAGAGCTGATAGGCACAACGTGCAGTCTTCTTTCCAAAGGGCGAGTTGGGCACCACAGCATCTTGCTTCCAGCTCTTTGGGAAGCTAAGAAACAACTCGCTCTGCACAGTGCTCTTACAGCCTTCCGGGAACATCTCTTCCAAAGGCCTGTGAAACGCAGTTTCTTTGCAGGCCTGATCTGGCTGAAGTAGGACTTCTGCTCTGGGTGTGCTACTTTGCCCTAGAGCTGAAAGGCACAACGTGCAGGCTTCTTTCCAAAGGGCGAGTTGGGCCCCACAGCATCTTGCTTCCAGCTCTTTGGGAAGCTAAGAAACAACTCGCTCTGAAGAGTGCTCTTACAGCCTACCGGGAACATCTCTTCCAAAGGCCTGTGAAACGCAGTTTCTTTGCAGGCCTGATCTGGCTGAAGTAGGACTTCTGCTCTGGGGTGCTACTTTGCCCTAGAGCTGAAAGGCACAACGTGCAGGCTTCTTTCCAAAGGGCGAGTTGGGCCCCACAGCATCTTGCTTCCAGCTCTTTGGGAAGCTAAGAAACAACTCGCTCTGCACAGTGCTCTTACAGCCTAGTGGGAACATCTCTTCCAAAGGCCTGTGAAACGCAGTTTCTTTGCAGGCCTGATCTGGCTGAAGTAGGACTTCTGCTCTGGGTGTGCTACTTTGCCCTGGAGCTGAAAGGCACAACGTGCAGGCTTCTTTCCAAAGGGCGAGTTGGGCCCCACAGCATCTTGCTTCCAGCTCTTTGGGAAGCTAAGAAACAACTCGCTCTGCACAGTGCTCTTACAGCCTAGTGGGAACATCTCTTCCAAAGGCCTGGGAAACGCAGTTTCTTTGCAGGTCTGATCTGGCTGAAGTAGGACTTCTGCTCTGGGTGTGCTACTTTGCCCTAGAGCTGAAAGGCACAACGTGCAGGCTTCTTTCCAAAGGGCGAGTTGGGCCCCACAGCATCTTGCTTCCAGCTCTTTGGGAAGCTAAGAAACAACTCGCTCTGCACAGTCTTCTTACAGCCTAGTGGGAACATCTCTTCCAAAGGCCTGTGAAACGCAGTTTCTTTGCAGGCCTGATCTGGCTGAAGTAGGACTTCTGCTCTGGGTGTGCTACTTTGCCCTAGAGCTGAAAGGCACAACGTGCAGGCTTCTTTCCAAAGGGCGAGTTGGGCCCCACAGCATCTTGCTTCCAGCTCTTTGGGAAGCTAAGAAACAACTCGCTCTGCACAGTGCTCTTACAGCCTACCGGGAACATCTCTTCCAAAGGCCTGTGAAACGCAGTTTCTTTGCAGGCCTGATCCGGCTGAAGTAGGACTTCTGCTCTGGGTGTGCTACTTTGCCCTAGAGCTGAAAGGCACAACGTGCAGGCTTCTTTCCAAAGGGCGAGTTGGGCCCCACAGCATCTTGCTTCCAGCTCTTTGGGAAGCTAAGAAACAACTCGCTCTGCACAGTGCTCTTAGAGCCTACCGGGAACATCTCTTCCAAAGGCCTGTGAAACGCAGTTTCTTTGCAGGCCTGATCTGGCTGAAGTAGGACTTCTGCTGTGGGTGTGCTACTTTGCCCTACAGCTGAAAGGCACAACGTGCAGGCTTCTTTCCAAAGGGCGAGTTGGGCCCCACAGCATCTTGCTTCCAGCTCTTTGGGAAGCTAAGAAACAACTCTCTCTGCACAGTGTTCTTACAGCCTAGTGGGAACATCTCTTCCAAAGGCCGGTGAAACGCAGTTTCTTTGCAGGCCTGATCTGGCTGAAGTAGGACTTCTGCTCTGGGTGTGCTACTTTGCCCTAGAGCTGAAAGGCACAACGTGCAGGCTTCTTTCCAAAGGGCGAGTTGGGCCCCACAGCATCTTGCTTCCAGCTCTTTGGGAAGCTAAGAAACAACTCGCTCTGCACAGTGCTCTTACAGCCTACCGGGAACATCTCTTCCAAAGGCCTGTGAAACGCAGTTTCTTTGCAGGCCTGATCTGGCTGAAGTAGGACTTCTGCTCTGGGTGTGCTACTTTGCCCTAGAGCTGAAAGGCACAACGTGCAGGCTTCTTTCCAAAGGGCGAGTTGGGCCCCACAGCATCTTGCTTCCAGCTCTTTGGGAAGCTAAGAAACAACTCGCTCTGCACAGTGCTCTTACAGCCTACCGGGAACATCTCTTCCAAAGGCCTTTGAAACGCAGTTTCTTTGCAGGCCTTATCTGGCTGAAGTAGGACTTCTGCTCTGGGTGTGCTACTTTGCCCTAGAGCTGAAAGGCACAACGTGCAGGCTTCTTTCCAAAGGGCGAGTTGGGCCCCACAGCATCTTGCTTCCAGCTCTTTGGGAAGCTAAGAAACAACTCTCTCTGCACAGTGTTCTTACAGCCTAGTGGGAACATCTCTTCCAAAGGCCGGTGAAACGCAGTTTCTTTGCAGGCCTGATCTGGCTGAAGTAGGACTTCTGCTCTGGGTGTGCTACTTTGCCCTAGAGCTGAAAGGCACAACGTGCAGGCTTCTTTCCAAAGGGCGAGTTGGGCCCCACAGCATCTTGCTTCCAGCTCTTTGGGAAGCTAAGAAACAACTCGCTCTGCACAGTGCTCTTACAGCCTACCGGGAACATCTCTTCCAAAGGCCTGTGAAACGCAGTATCTTTGCAGGCCTGATCTGGCTGAAGTAGGACTTCTGCTCTGGGTGTGCTACTTTGCCCTAGAGCTGAAAGGCACAACGTGCAGGCTTCTTTCCAAAGGGCGAGTTGGGCCCCACAGCATCTTGCTTCCAGCTCTTTGGGAAGCTAAGAAACAACTCGCTCTGCACAGTGCTCTTACAGCCTACCGGGAACATCTCTTCCAA
The DNA here is from genome assembly GCF_041296265.1 of Equus caballus. Classification (NCBI taxonomy): domain Eukaryota; kingdom Metazoa; phylum Chordata; class Mammalia; order Perissodactyla; family Equidae; genus Equus; species Equus caballus. Next base: position 2,236,249 of record NC_091712.1, read on the forward strand.
AGGCCTTTGAAACGCAGTTTCTTTGCAGGCCTGATCTGGCTGAAGTAGGACTTCTGCTCTGGGTGTGCTACTTTGCCCTAGAGCTGAAAGGCACAACGTGCAGGCTTCTTTCCAAAGGGCCAGTTGGGCCCCACAGCATCTTGCTTCCAGCTCTTTGGGAAGCTAAGAAACAACTCGCTCTGCACAGTGTTCTTACAGCCTAGTGGGAACATCTCTTCCAAAGGCCGGTGAAACGCAGTTTCTTTGCAGGCCTGATCTGGCTGAAGTAGGACTTCTGCTCTGGGTGTGCTACTTTGCCCTAGAGCTGAAAGGCACAACGTGCAGGCTTCTTTCCAAAGGGCGAGTTGGGCCCCACAGCATCTTGCTTCCAGCTCTTTGGGAAGCTAAGAAACAACTCGCTCTGCACAGTGCTCTTACAGCCTACCGGGAACATCTCTTCCAAAGGCCTGTGAAACGCAGTTTCTTTGCAGGCCTGATCTGGCTGAAGTAGGACTTCTGCTCTGGGTGTGCTACTTTGCCCTAGAGCTGAAAGGCACAACGTGCAGGCTTCTTTCCAAAGGGCGAGTTGGGCCCCACAGCATCTTGCTTCCAGCTCTTTGGGAAGCTAAGAAACAACTCGCTCTGCACAGTGCTCTTACAGCCTACCGGGAACATCTCTTCCAAAGGCCTGTGAAACGCAGTTTCTTTGCAGGCCTGATCTGGCTGAAGTAGGACTTCTGCTCTGGGTGTGCTACTTTGCCCTAGAGCTGAAAGGCACAACGTGCAGGCTTCTTTCCAAAGGGCCAGTTGGGCCCCACAGCATCTTGCTTCCAGCTCTTTGGGAAGCTAAGAAACAACTCGCTCTGCACAGTGCTCTTACAGCCTAGTGGGAACATCTCTTCCAAAGGCCTGGGAAACGCAGTTTCTTTGCAGGTCTGATCTGGCTGAAGTAGGACTTCTGCTCTGGGTGTGCTACTTTGCCCTAGAGCTGAAAGGCACAACGTGCAGGCTTCTTTCCAAAGGGCGAGTTGGGCCCCACAGCATCTTGCTTCCAGCTCTTTGGGAAGCTAAGAAACAACTCGCTCTGCACAGTGCTCTTACAGCCTACCGGGAACATCTCTTCCAAAGGCCTGTGAAACGCAGTTTCTTTGCAGGCCTGATCTGGCTGAAGTAGGACTTCTGCTCTGGGTGTGCTACTTTGCCCTAGAGCTGAAAGGCACAACGTGCAGGCTTCTTTCCAAAGGGCGAGTTGGGCCCCACAGCATCTTGCTTCCAGCTCTTTGGGAAGCTAAGAAACAACTCGCTCTGCACAGTGCTCTTACAGCCTAGTGGGAACATCTCTTCCAAAGGCCTGGGAAACGCAGTTTCTTTGCAGGTCTGATCTGGCTGAAGTAGGACTTCTGCTCTGGGTGTGCTACTTTGCCCTAGAGCTGAAAGGCACAACGTGCAGGCTTCTTTCCAAAGGGCGAGTTGGGCCCCACAGCATCTTGCTTCCAGCTCTTTGGGAAGCTAAGAAACAACTCGCTCTGCACAGTCTTCTTAAAGCCTAGTGGGAACATCTCTTCCAAAGGCCTGTGAAACGCAGTTTCTTTGCAGGCCTGATCTGGCTGAAGTAGGACTTCTGCTCTGGGTGTGCTACTTTGCCCTAGAGCTGAAAGGCACAACGTGCAGGCTTCTTTCCAAAGGGCGAGTTGGGCCCCACAGCATCTTGCTTCCAGCTCTTTGGGAAGCTAAGAAACAACTCGCTCTGCACAGTGCTCTTACAGCCTACCGGGAACATCTCTTCCAAAGGCCTGTGAAACGCAGTTTCTTTGCAGGCCTGATCCGGCTGAAGTAGGACTTCTGCTCTGGGTGTGCTACTTTGCCCTAGAGCTGAAAGGCACAACGTGCAGGCTTCTTTCCAAAGGGCGAGTTGGGCCCCACAGCATCTTGCTTCCAGCTCTTTGGGAAGCTAAGAAACAACTCGCTCTGCACAGTGCTCTTACAGCCTACCGGGAACATCTCTTCCAAAGGCCTGTGAAACGCAGTTACTTTGCAGGCCTGATCTGGCTGAAGTAGGACTTCTGCTCTGGGTGTGCTACTTTGCCCTGGAGCTGAAAGGCACAACGTGCAGGCTTCTTTCCAAAGGGCGAGTTGGGCCCCACAGCATCTTGCTTCCAGCTCTTGGGAAGCTAAGAAACAACTCGCTCTGCACAGTGCTCTTACAGCCTACCGGGAACGTCTCTTCCAAAGGCCTGTGAAACGCAGTTTCTTTGCAGGCCTGATCTGGCTGAAGTAGGACTTCTGCTCTGGGTGTGCTACTCGGCCCTAGAGCTGATAGGCACAACGTGCAGTCTTCTTTCCAAAGGGCGAGTTGGGCACCACAGCATCTTGCTTCCAGCTCTTTGGGAAGCTAAGAAACAACTCGCTCTGCACAGTGCTCTTACAGCCTTCCGGGAACATCTCTTCCAAAGGCCTGTGAAACGCAGTTTCTTTGCAGGCCTGATCTGGCTGAAGTAGGACTTCTGCTCTGGGTGTGCTACTTTGCCCTAGAGCTGAAAGGCACAACGTGCAGGCTTCTTTCCAAAGGGCGAGTTGGGCCCCACAGCATCTTGCTTCCAGCTCTTTGGGAAGCTAAGAAACAACTCGCTCTGCACAGTGCTCTTACAGCCTAGTGGGAACATCTCTTCCAAAGGCCTGTGAAACGCAGTTGCTTTGCAGGCCTGATCTGGCTGAAGTAGGACTTCTGCTCTGGGTGTGCTACTTTGCCCTAGAGCTGAAAGGCACAACGTGCAGGCTTCTTTCCAAAGGGCGAGTTGGGCCCCACAGCATCTTGCTTCCAGCTCTTTGGGAAGCTAAGAAACAACTCGCTCTGCACAGTGCTCTTAGATCCTAGTGGGAACATCTCTTCCAAAGGCCTGTGAAACGCAGTTTCTTTGCAGGCCTGATCTGGCTGAAGTAGGACTTCTGCTCTGGGTGTGCTACTTTGCCCTAGAGCTGAAAGGCACAACGTGCAGTCTTCTTTCCAAAGGGCGAGTTGGGCCCCACAGCATCTTGCTTCCAGCTCTTTGGGAAGCTAAGAAACAACTCGCTCTGCACAGTGCTCTTACAGCCTACCGGGAACATCTCTTCCAAAGGCCTGTGAAACGCAGTTTCTTTGCAGGCCTGATCTGGCTGAAGTAGGACTTCTGCTCTGGGTGTGCTACTTTGCCCTGGAGCTGAAAGGCACAACGTGCAGGCTTCTTTCCAAAGGGCGAGTTGGGCCCCACAGCATCTTGCTTCCAGCTCTTTGGGAAGCTAAGAAACAACTCGCTCTGCACAGTGCTCTTACAGCCTAGTGGGAACATCTCTTCCAAAGGCCTGGGAAACGCAGTTTCTTTGCAGGTCTGATCTCGCTGAAGTAGGACTTCTGCTCTGGGTGTGCTACTTTGCCCTAGAGCTGAAAGGCACAACGTGCAGGCTTCTTTCCAAAGGGCGAGTTGGGCCCCACAGCATCTTGCTTCCAGCTCTTTGGGAAGCTAAGAAACAACTCGCTCTGCACAGTGCTCTTACAGCCTAGTGGGAACATCTCTTCCAAAGGCCTGTGAAACGCAGTTGCTTTGCAGGCCTGATCTGGCTGAAGTAGGACTTCTGCTCTGGGTGTGCTACTTTGCCCTAGAGCTGAAAGGCACAACGTGCAGGCTTCTTTCCAAAGGGCGAGTTGGGCCCCACAGCATCTTGCTTCCAGCTCTTTGGGAAGCTAAGAAACAACTCGCTCTGCACAGTGCTCTTAGAGCCTAGTGGGAACATCTCTTCCAAAGGCCTGTGAAACGCAGTTTCTTTGCAGGCCTGATCTGGCTGAAGTAGGACTTCTGCTCTGGGTGTGCTACTTTGCCCTAGAGCTGAAAGGCACAACGTGCAGTCTTCTTTCCAAAGGGCGAGTTGGGCCCCACAGCATCTTGCTTCCAGCTCTTTGGGAAGCTAAGAAACAACGCGCTCTGCACAGTGCTCTTACAGCCTACCGGGAACATCTCTTCCAAAGGCCTGTGAAACGCAGTTTCTTTGCAGGCCTGATCTGGCTGAAGTAGGACTTCTGCTCTGGGTGTGCTACTTTGCCCTAGAGCTGAAAGGCACAACGTGCAGGCTTCTTTCCAAAGGGCCAGTTGGGCCCCACAGCATCTTGCTTCCAGCTCTTTGGGAAGCTAAGAAACAACTCGCTCTGCACAGTGCTCTTACAGCCTAGTGGGAACATCTCTTCCAAAGGCCTGGGAAACGCAGTTTCTTTGCAGGCCTGATCTGGCTGAAGTAGGACTTCTGCTCTGGGTGTGCTACTTTGCCCTAGAGCTGAAAGGCACAACGTGCAGGCTTCTTTCCAAAGGGCGAGTTGGGCCCCACAGCATCTTGCTTCCAGCTCTTTGGGAAGCTAAGAAACAACTCGCTCTGCACAGTCTTCTTAAAGCCTAGTGGGAACATCTCTTCCAAAGGCCTGTGAAACGCAGTTTCTTTGCAGGCCTGATCTGGCTGAAGTAGGACTTCTGCTCTGGGTGTGCTACTTTGCCCTAGAGCTGAAAGGCACAACGTGCAGTCTTCTTTCCAAAGGGCGAGTTGGGCCCCACAGCATCTTGCTTCCAGCTCTTTGGGAAGCTAAGAAACAACTCGCTCTGCACAGTGCTCTTACAGCCTACCGGGAACATCTCTTCCAAAGGCCTGTGAAACGCAGTTTCTTTGCAGGCCTGATCCGGCTGAAGTAGGACTTCTGCTCTGGGTGTGCTACTTTGCCCTAGAGCTGAAAGGCACAACGTGCAGGCTTCTTTCCAAAGGGCGAGTTGGGCCCCACAGCATCTTGCTTCCAGCTCTTTGGGAAGCTAAGAAACAACTCGCTCTGCACAGTGCTCTTACAGCCTACCGGGAACATCTCTTCCAAAGGCCTGTGAAACGCAGTTTCTTTGCAGGCCTGATCTGGCTGAAGTAGGACTTCTGCTCTGGGTGTGCTACTTTGCCCTGGAGCTGAAAGGCACAACGTGCAGGCTTCTTTCCAAAGGGCGAGTTGGGCCCCACAGCATCTTGCTTCCAGCTCTTGGGAAGCTAAGAAACAACTCGCTCTGCACAGTGCTCTTACAGCCTACCGGGAACATCTCTTCCAAAGGCCTGTGAAACGCAGTTTCTTTGCAGGCCTGATCTGGCTGAAGTAGGACTTCTGCTCTGGGTGTGCTACTTTGCCCTAGAGCTGAAAGGCACAACGTGCAGACTTCTTTCCAAAGGGCGAGTTGGGCCCCACAGCATCTTGCTTCCAGCTCTTTGGGAAGCTAAGAAACAACTCGCTCTGAAGAGTGCTCTTACAGCCTACCGGGAACATCTCTTCCAAAGGCCTGTGAAACGCAGTTTCTTTGCAGGCCTGATCTGGCTGAAGTAGGACTTCTGCTCTGGGGTGCTACTTTGCCCTAGAGCTGAAAGGCACAACGTGCAGGCTTCTTTCCAAAGGGCGAGTTGGGCCCCACAGCATCTTGCTTCCAGCTCTTTGGGAAGCTAAGAAACAACTCGCTCTGCACAGTGCTCTTAGAGCCTAGTGGGAACATCTCTTCCAAAGGCCTGTGAAACGCAGTTTCTTTGCAGGCCTGATCTGGCTGAAGTAGGACTTCTGCTCTGGGTGTGCTACTTTGCCCTGGAGCTGAAAGGCACAACGTGCAGGCTTCTTTCCAAAGGGCGAGTTGGGCCCCACAGCATCTTGCTTCCAGCTCTTTGGGAAGCTAAGAAACAACTCGCTCTGCACAGTGCTCTTACAGCCTAGTGGGAACATCTCTTCCAAAGGCCTGGGAAACGCAGTTTCTTTGCAGGTCTGATCTGGCTGAAGTAGGACTTCTGCTCTGGGTGTGCTACTTTGCCCTAGAGCTGAAAGGCACAACGTGCAGGCTTCTTTCCAAAGGGCGAGTTGGGCCCCACAGCATCTTGCTTCCAGCTCTTTGGGAAGCTAAGAAACAACTCGCTCTGCACAGTGCTCTTAGAGCCTAGTGGGAACATCTCTTCCAAAGGCCTGTGAAACGCAGTTTCTTTGCAGGCCTGATCTGGCTGAAGTAGGACTTCTGCTCTGGGTGTGCTACTTTGCCCTGGAGCTGAAAGGCACAACGTGCAGGCTTCTTTCCAAAGGGCGAGTTGGGCCCCACAGCATCTTGCTTCCAGCTCTTTGGGAAGCTAAGAAACAACTCGCTCTGCACAGTGCTCTTACAGCCTAGTGGGAACATCTCTTCCAAAGGCCTGGGAAACGCAGTTTCTTTGCAGGTCTGATCTGGCTGAAGTAGGACTTCTGCTCTGGGTGTGCTACTTTGCCCTAGAGCTGAAAGGCACAACGTGCAGGCTTCTTTCCAAAGGGCGAGTTGGGCCCCACAGCATCTTGCTTCCAGCTCTTTGGGAAGCTAAGAAACAACTCGCTCTGCACAGTGCTCTTACAGCCTACCGGGAACATCTCTTCCAAAGGCCTGTGAAACGCAGTTTCTTTGCAGGCCTGATCTGGCTGAAGTAGGACTTCTGCTCTGGGTGTGCTACTTTGCCCTAGAGCTGAAAGGCACAACGTGCAGGCTTCTTTCCAAAGGGCGAGTTGGGCCCCACAGCATCTTGCTTCCAGCTCTTTGGGAAGCTAAGAAACAACTCGCTCTGCACAGTGCTCTTACAGCCTACCGGGAACATCTCTTCCAAAGGCCTTTGAAACGCAGTTTCTTTGCAGGCCTTATCTGGCTGAAGTAGGACTTCTGCTCTGGGTGTGCTACTTTGCCCTAGAGCTGAAAGGCACAACGTGCAGGCTTCTTTCCAAAGGGCGAGTTGGGCCCCACAGCATCTTGCTTCCAGCTCTTTGGGAAGCTAAGAAACAACTCTCTCTGCACAGTGTTCTTACAGCCTAGTGGGAACATCTCTTCCAAAGGCCGGTGAAACGCAGTTTCTTTGCAGGCCTGATCTGGCTGAAGTAGGACTTCTGCTCTGGGTGTGCTACTTTGCCCTAGAGCTGAAAGGCACAACGTGCAGGCTTCTTTCCAAAGGGCGAGTTGGGCCCCACAGCATCTTGCTTCCAGCTCTTTGGGAAGCTAAGAAACAACTCGCTCTGCACAGTGCTCTTACAGCCTACCGGGAACATCTCTTCCAAAGGCCTGTGAAACGCAGTTTCTTTGCAGGCCTGATCTGGCTGAAGTAGGACTTCTGCTCTGGGTGTGCTACTTTGCCCTAGAGCTGAAAGGCACAACGTGCAGGCTTCTTTCCAAAGGGCGAGTTGGGCCCCACAGCATCTTGCTTCCAGCTCTTTGGGAAGCTAAGAAACAACTCGCTCTGCACAGTGCTCTTACAGCCTACCGGGAACATCTCTTCCAAAGGCCTGTGAAACGCAGTTTCTTTGCAGGCCTGATCTGGCTGAAGTAGGACTTCTGCTCTGGGTGTGCTACTTTGCCCTAGAGCTGAAAGGCACAACGTGCAGGCTTCTTTCCAAAGGGCCAGTTGGGCCCCACAGCATCTTGCTTCCAGCTCTTTGGGAAGCTAAGAAACAACTCGCTCTGCACAGTGTTCTTACAGCCTAGTGGGAACATCTCTTCCAAAGGCCGGTGAAACGCAGTTTCTTTGCAGGCCTGATCTGGCTGAAGTAGGACTTCTGCTCTGGGGTGCTACTTTGCCCTAGAGCTGAAAGGCACAACGTGCAGGCTTCTTTCCAAAGGGCGAGTTGGGCCCCACAGCATCTTGCTTCCAGCTCTTTGGGAAGCTAAGAAACAACTCGCTCTGCACAGTGCTCTTACAGCCTACCGGGAACATCTCTTCCAAAGGCCTGTGAAACGCAGTTTCTTTGCAGGCCTTATCTGGCTGAAGTAGGACTTCTGCTCTGGGTGTGCTACTTTGCCCTAGAGCTGAAAGGCACAACGTGCAGGCTTCTTTCCAAAGGGCCAGTTGGGCCCCACAGCATCTTGCTTCCAGCTCTTTGGGAAGCTAAGAAACAACTCGCTCTGCACAGTGCTCTTACAGCCTAGTGGGAACATCTCTTCCAAAGGCCTGGGAAACGCAGTTTCTTTGCAGGTCTGATCTGGCTGAAGTAGGACTTCTGCTCTGGGTGTGCTACTTTGCCCTAGAGCTGAAAGGCACAACGTGCAGGCTTCTTTCCAAAGGGCGAGTTGGGCCCCACAGCATCTTGCTTCCAGCTCTTTGGGAAGCTAAGAAACAACTCGCTCTGCACAGTGCTCTTTCAGCCTAGTGGGAACATCTCTTCCAAAGGCCTGTGAAACGCAGTTTCTTTGCAGGCCTGATCTGGCTGAAGTAGGACTTCTGCTCTGGGTGTGCTACTTTGCCCTAGAGCTGAAAGGCACAACGTGCAGGCTTCTTTCCAAAGGGCCAGTTGGGCCCCACAGCATCTTGCTTCCAGCTCTTTGGGAAGCTAAGAAACAACTCGCTCTGCACAGTGCTCTTACAGCCTAGTGGGAACATCTCTTCCAAAGGCCTGGGAAACGCAGTTTCTTTGCAGGTCTGATCTGGCTGAAGTAGGACTTCTGCTCTGGGTGTGCTACTTTGCCCTAGAGCTGAAAGGCACAACGTGCAGGCTTCTTTCCAAAGGGCGAGTTGGGCCCCACAGCATCTTGCTTCCAGCTCTTTGGGAAGCTAAGAAACAACTCGCTCTGCACAGTGCTCTTACAGCCTACCGGGAACATCTCTTCCAAAGGCCTGTGAAACGCAGTTTCTTTGCAGGCCTGATCCGGCTGAAGTAGGACTTCTGCTCTGGGTGTGCTACTTTGCCCTAGAGCTGAAAGGCACAACGTGCAGGCTTCTTTCCAAAGGGCGAGTTGGGCCCCACAGCATCTTGCTTCCAGCTCTTTGGGAAGCTAAGAAACAACTCGCTCTGCACAGTGCTCTTACAGCCTACCGGGAACATCTCTTCCAAAGGCCTGTGAAACGCAGTTACTTTGCAGGCCTGATCTGGCTGAAGTAGGACTTCTGCTCTGGGTGTGCTACTTTGCCCTGGAGCTGAAAGGCACAACGTGCAGGCTTCTTTCCAAAGGGCGAGTTGGGCCCCACAGCATCTTGCTTCCAGCTCTTGGGAAGCTAAGAAACAACTCGCTCTGCACAGTGCTCTTACAGCCTACCGGGAACATCTCTTCCAAAGGCCTGTGAAACGCAGTTTCTTTGCAGGCCTGATCTGGCTGAAGTAGGACTTCTGCTCTGGGTGTGCTACTTTGCCCTAGAGCTGAAAGGCACAACGTGCAGACTTCTTTCCAAAGGGCGAGTTGGGCCCCACAGCATCTTGCTTCCAGCTCTTTGGGAAGCTAAGAAACAACTCGCTCTGAACAGTGCTCTTACAGCCTACCGGGAACATCTCTTCCAAAGGCCTGTGAAACGCAGTTTCTTTGCAGGCCTGATCTGGCTGAAGTAGGACTTCTGCTCTGGGGTGCTACTTTGCCCTAGAGCTGAAAGGCACAACGTGCAGGCTTCTTTCCAAAGGGCGAGTTGGGCCCCACAGCATCTTGCTTCCAGCTCTTTGGGAAGCTAAGAAACAACTCGCTCTGCACAGTGCTCTTACAGCCTAGTGGGAACATCTCTTCCAAAGGCCTGTGAAACGCAGTTTCTTTGCAGGCCTGATTTGGCTGAAGTAGGACTTCTGCTCTGGGTGTGCTACTTTGCCCTGGAGCTGAAAGGCACAACGTGCAGGCTTCTTTCCAAAGGGCGAGTTGGGCCCCACAGCATCTTGCTTCCAGCTCTTTGGGAAGCTAAGAAACAACTCGCTCTGCACAGTGCTCTTACAGCCTAGTGGGAACATCTCTTCCAAAGGCCTGGGAAACGCAGTTTCTTTGCAGGTCTGATCTGGCTGAAGTAGGACTTCTGCTCTGGGTGTGCTACTTTGCCCTAGAGCTGAAAGGCACAACGTGCAGGCTTCTTTCCAAAGGGCGAGTTGGGCCCCACAGCATCTTGCTTCCAGCTCTTTGGGAAGCTAAGAAACAACTCGCTCTGCACAGTCTTCTTAAAGCCTAGTGGGAACATCTCTTCCAAAGGCCTGTGAAACGCAGTTTCTTTGCAGGCCTGATCTGGCTGAAGTGGGACTTCTGCTCTGGGTGTGCTACTTTGCCCTAGAGCTGAAAGGCACAACGTGCAGGCTTCTTTCCAAAGGGCGAGTTGGGCCCCACAGCATCTTGCTTCCAGCTCTTTGGGAAGCTAAGAAACAACTCGCTCTGCACAGTGCTCTTACAGCCTACCGGGAACATCTCTTCCAAAGGCCTGTGAAACGCAGTTTCTTTGCAGGCCTGATCCGGCTGAAGTAGGACTTCTGCTCTGGGTGTGCTACTTTGCCCTAGAGCTGAAAGGCACAACGTGCAGGCTTCTTTCCAAAGGGCGAGTTGGGCCCCACAGCATCTTGCTTCCAGCTCTTTGGGAAGCTAAGAAACAACTCGCTCTGCACAGTGCTCTTACAGCCTACCGGGAACATCTCTTCCAAAGGCCTGTGAAACGCAGTTTCTTTGCAGGCCTGATCTGGCTGAAGTAGGACTTCTGCTCTGGGTGTGCTACTTTGCCCTGGAGCTGAAAGGCACAACGTGCAGGCTTCTTTCCAAAGGGCGAGTTGGGCCCCACAGCATCTTGCTTCCAGCTCTTGGGAAGCTAAGAAACAACTCGCTCTGCACAGTGCTCTTACAGCCTACCGGGAACATCTCTTCCAAAGGCCTGTGAAACGCAGTTTCTTTGCAGGCCTGATCTGGCTGAAGTAGGACTTCTGCTCTGGGTGTGCTACTTTGCCCTAGAGCTGAAAGGCACAACGTGCAGACTTCTTTCCAAAGGGCGAGTTGGGCCCCACAGCATCTTGCTTCCAGCTCTTTGGGAAGCTAAGAAACAACTCGCTCTGCACAGTGCTCTTACAGCCTAGTGGGAACATCTCTTCCAAAGGCCTGGGAAACGCAGTTTCTTTGCAGGTCTGATCTGGCTGAAGTAGGACTTCTGCTCTGGGTGTGCTACTTTGCCCTAGAGCTGAAAGGCACAACGTGCAGGCTTCTTTCCAAAGGGCGAGTTGGGCCCCACAGCATCTTGCTTCCAGCTCTTTGGGAAGCTAAGAAACAACTCGCTCTGCACAGTCTTCTTAAAGCCTAGTGGGAACATCTCTTCCAAAGGCCTGTGAAACGCAGTTTCTTTGCAGGCCTGATCTGGCTGAAGTAGGACTTCTGCTCTGGGTGTGCTACTTTGCCCTAGAGCTGAAAGGCACAACGTGCAGGCTTCTTTCCAAAGGGCGAGTTGGGCCCCACAGCATCTTGCTTCCAGCTCTTTGGGAAGCTAAGAAACAACTCGCTCTGCACAGTGCTCTTACAGCCTACCGGGAACATCTCTTCCAAAGGCCTGTGAAACGCAGTTTCTTTGCAGGCCTGATACGGCTGAAGTAGGACTTCTGCTCTGGGTGTGCTACTTTGCCCTAGAGCTGAAAGGCACAACGTGCAGGCTTCTTTCCAAAGGGCGAGTTGGGCCCCACAGCATCTTGCTTCCAGCTCTTTGGGAAGCTAAGAAACAACTCGCTCTGCACAGTGCTCTTACAGCCTACCGGGAACATCTCTTCCAAAGGCCTGTGAAACGCAGTTTCTTTGCAGGCCTGATCTGGCTGAAGTAGGACTTCTGCTCTGGGTGTGCTACTTTGCCCTGGAGCTGAAAGGCACAACGTGCAGGCTTCTTTCCAAAGGGCGAGTTGGGCCCCACAGCATCTTGCTTCCAGCTCTTGGGAAGCTAAGAAACAACTCGCTCTGCACAGTGCTCTTACAGCCTACCGGGAACATCTCTTCCAAAGGCCTGTGAAACGCAGTTTCTTTGCAGGCCTGATCTGGCTGAAGTAGGACTTCTGCTCTGGGTGTGCTACTTTGCCCTAGAGCTGAAAGGCACAACGTGCAGACTTCTTTCCAAAGGGCGAGTTGGGCCCCACAGCATCTTGCTTCCAGCTCTTTGGGAAGCTAAGAAACAACTCGCTCTGCACAGTGCTCTTACAGCCTACCGGGAACATCTCTTCCAAAGGCCTGTGAAACGCAGTTTCTTTGCAGGCCTGATCTGGCTGAAGTAGGACTTCTGCTCTGGGGTGCTACTTTGCCCTAGAGCTGAAAGGCACAACGTGCAGGCTTCTTTCCAAAGGGCGAGTTGGGCCCCACAGCATCTTGCTTCCAGCTCTTTGGGAAGCTAAGAAACAACTCGCTCTGCACAGTGCTCTTACAGCCTAGTGGGAACATCTCTTCCAAAGGCCTGTGAAACGCAGTTTCTTTGCAGGCCTGATCTGGCTGAAGTAGGACTTCTGCTCTGGGTGTGCTACTTTGCCCTAGAGCTGAAAGGCACAACGTGCAGGCTTCTTTCCAAAGGGCGAGTTGGGCCCCACAGCATCTTGCTTCCAGCTCTTTGGGAAGCTAAGAAACAACTCGCTCTGCACAGTGCTCTTACAGCCTACCGGGAACATCTCTTCCAAAGGCCTGTGAAACGCAGTTTCTTTGCAGGCCTGATCCGGCTGAAGTAGGACTTCTGCTCTGGGTGTGCTACTTTGCCCTAGAGCTGAAAGGCACAACGTGCAGGCTTCTTTCCAAAGGGCGAGTTGGGCCCCACAGCATCTTGCTTCCAGCTCTTTGGGAAGCTAAGAAACAACTCGCTCTGCACAGTGCTCTTAGAGCCTAGTGGGAACATCTCTTCCAAAGGCCTGGGAAACGCAGTTTCTTTGCAGGCCTGATCTGGCTGAAGTAGGACTTCTGCTCTGGGTGTGCTACTTTGCCCTGGAGCTGAAAGGCACAACGTGCAGGCTTCTTTCCAAAGGGCGAGTTGGGCCCCACAGCATCTTGCTTCCAGCTCTTTGGGAAGCTAAGAAACAACTCGCTCTGCACAGTGCTCTTACAGCCTAGTGGGAACATCTCTTCCAAAGGCCTGGGAAACGCAGTTTCTTTGCAGGTCTGATCTGGCTGAAGTAGGACTTCTGCTCTGGGTGTGCTACTTTGCCCTAGAGCTGAAAGGCACAACGTGCAGGCTTCTTTCCAAAGGGCGAGTTGGGCCCCACAGCATCTTGCTTCCAGCTCTTTGGGAAGCTAAGAAACAACTCGCTCTGCACAGTGCTCTTAGAGCCTAGTGGGAACATCTCTTCCAAAGGCCTGTGAAACGCAGTTTCTTTGCAGGCCTGATCTGGCTGAAGTAGGACTTCTGCTCTGGGTGTGCTACTTTGCCCTGGAGCTGAAAGGCACAACGTGCAGGCTTCTTTCCAAAGGGCGAGTTGGGCCCCACAGCATCTTGCTTCCAGCTCTTTGGGAAGCTAAGAAACAACTCGCTCTGCACAGTGCTCTTACAGCCTAGTGGGAACATCTCTTCCAAAGGCCTGGGAAACGCAGTTTCTTTGCAGGTCTGATCTGGCTGAAGTAGGACTTCTGCTCTGGGTGTGCTACTTTGCCCTAGAGCTGAAAGGCACAACGTGCAGGCTTCTTTCCAAAGGGCGAGTTGGGCCCCACAGCATCTTGCTTCCAGCTCTTTGGGAAGCTAAGAAACAACTCGCTCTGCACAGTGCTCTTACAGCCTACCGGGAACATCTCTTCCAAAGGCCTGTGAAACGCAGTTTCTTTGCAGGCCTGATCTGGCTGAAGTAGGACTTCTGCTCTGGGTGTGCTACTTTGCCCTAGAGCTGAAAGGCACAACGTGCAGGCTTCTTTCCAAAGGGCGAGTTGGGCCCCACAGCATCTTGCTTCCAGCTCTTTGGGAAGCTAAGAAACAACTCGCTCTGCACAGTGCTCTTACAGCCTACCGGGAACATCTCTTCCAAAGGCCTTTGAAACGCAGTTTCTTTGCAGGCCTTATCTGGCTGAAGTAGGACTTCTGCTCTGGGTGTGCTACTTTGCCCTAGAGCTGAAAGGCACAACGTGCAGGCTTCTTTCCAAAGGGCGAGTTGGGCCCCACAGCATCTTGCTTCCAGCTCTTTGGGAAGCTAAGAAACAACTCTCTCTGCACAGTGTTCTTACAGCCTAGTGGGAACATCTCTTCCAAAGGCCGGTGAAACGCAGTTTCTTTGCAGGCCTGATCTGGCTGAAGTAGGACTTCTGCTCTGGGTGTGCTACTTTGCCCTAGAGCTGAAAGGCACAACGTGCAGGCTTCTTTCCAAAGGGCGAGTTGGGCCCCACAGCATCTTGCTTCCAGCTCTTTGGGAAGCTAAGAAACAACTCGCTCTGCACAGTGCTCTTACAGCCTACCGGGAACATCTCTTCCAAAGGCCTGTGAAACGCAGTTTCTTTGCAGGCCTGATCTGGCTGAAGTAGGACTTCTGCTCTGGGTGTGCTACTTTGCCCTAGAGCTGAAAGGCACAACGTGCAGGCTTCTTTCCAAAGGGCGAGTTGGGCCCCACAGCATCTTGCTTCCAGCTCTTTGGGAAGCTAAGAAACAACTCGCTCTGCACAGTGCTCTTACAGCCTACCGGGAACATCTCTTCCAAAGGCCTGTGAAACGCAGTTTCTTTGCAGGCCTGATCTGGCTGAAGTAGGACTTCTGCTCTGGGTGTGCTACTTTGCCCTAGAGCTGAAAGGCACAACGTGCAGGCTTCTTTCCAAAGGGCCAGTTGGGCCCCACAGCATCTTGCTTCCAGCTCTTTGGGAAGCTAAGAAACAACTCGCTCTGCACAGTGTTCTTACAGCCTAGTGGGAACATCTCTTCCAAAGGCCGGTGAAACGCAGTTTCTTTGCAGGCCTGATCTGGCTGAAGTAGGACTTCTGCTCTGGGTGTGCTACTTTGCCCTAGAGCTGAAAGGCACAACGTGCAGGCTTCTTTCCAAAGGGCGAGTTGGGCCCCACAGCATCTTGCTTCCAGCTCTTTGGGAAGCTAAGAAACAACTCGCTCTGCACAGTGCTCTTACAGCCTACCGGGAACATCTCTTCCAAAGGCCTGTGAAACGCAGTTTCTTTGCAGGCCTTATCTGGCTGAAGTAGGACTTCTGCTCTGGGTGTGCTACTTTGCCCTAGAGCTGAAAGGCACAACGTGCAGGCTTCTTTCCAAAGGGCCAGTTGGGCCCCACAGCATCTTGCTTCCAGCTCTTTGGGAAGCTAAGAAACAACTCGCTCTGCACAGTGCTCTTACAGCCTAGTGGGAACATCTCTTCCAAAGGCCTGGGAAACGCAGTTTCTTTGCAGGTCTGATCTGGCTGAAGTAGGACTTCTGCTCTGGGTGTGCTACTTTGCCCTAGAGCTGAAAGGCACAACGTGCAGGCTTCTTTCCAAAGGGCGAGTTGGGCCCCACAGCATCTTGCTTCCAGCTCTTTGGGAAGCTAAGAAACAACTCGCTCTGCACAGTGCTCTTACAGCCTACCGGGAACATCTCTTCCAAAGGCCTGTGAAACGCAGTTTCTTTGCAGGCCTGATCTGGCTGAAGTAGGACTTCTGCTCTGGGTGTGCTACTTTGCCCTAGAGCTGAAAGGCACAACGTGCAGGCTTCTTTCCAAAGGGCCAGTTGGGCCCCACAGCATCTTGCTTCCAGCTCTTTGGGAAGCTAAGAAACAACTCGCTCTGCACAGTGCTCTTACAGCCTAGTGGGAACATCTCTTCCAAAGGCCTGGGAAACGCAGTTTCTTTGCAGGTCTGATCTGGCTGAAGTAGGACTTCTGCTCTGGGTGTGCTACTTTGCCCTAGAGCTGAAAGGCACAACGTGCAGGCTTCTTTCCAAAGGGCGAGTTGGGCCCCACAGCATCTTGCTTCCAGCTCTTTGGGAAGCTAAGAAACAACTCGCTCTGCACAGTGCTCTTACAGCCTACCGGGAACATCTCTTCCAAAGGCCTGTGAAACGCAGTTTCTTTGCAGGCCTGATCCGGCTGAAGTAGGACTTCTGCTCTGGGTGTGCTACTTTGCCCTAGAGCTGAAAGGCACAACGTGCAGGCTTCTTTCCAAAGGGCGAGTTGGGCCCCACAGCATCTTGCTTCCAGCTCTTTGGGAAGCTAAGAAACAACTCGCTCTGCACAGTGCTCTTACAGCCTACCGGGAACATCTCTTCCAAAGGCCTGTGAAACGCAGTTACTTTGCAGGCCTGATCTGGCTGAAGTAGGACTTCTGCTCTGGGTGTGCTACTTTGCCCTGGAGCTGAAAGGCACAACGTGCAGGCTTCTTTCCAAAGGGCGAGTTGGGCCCCACAGCATCTTGCTTCCAGCTCTTGGGAAGCTAAGAAACAACTCGCTCTGCACAGTGCTCTTACAGCCTACCGGGAACATCTCTTCCAAAGGCCTGTGAAACGCAGTTTCTTTGCAGGCCTGATCTGGCTGAAGTAGGACTTCTGCTCTGGGTGTGCTACTTTGCCCTAGAGCTGAAAGGCACAACGTGCAGACTTCTTTCCAAAGGGCGAGTTGGGCCCCACAGCATCTTGCTTCCAGCTCTTTGGGAAGCTAAGAAACAACTCGCTCTGAACAGTGCTCTTACAGCCTACCGGGAACATCTCTTCCAAAGGCCTGTGAAACGCAGTTTCTTTGCAGGCCTGATCTGGCTGAAGTAGGACTTCTGCTCTGGGGTGCTACTTTGCCCTAGAGCTGAAAGGCACAACGTGCAGGCTTCTTTCCAAAGGGCGAGTTGGGCCCCACAGCATCTTGCTTCCAGCTCTTTGGGAAGCTAAGAAACAACTCGCTCTGCACAGTGCTCTTACAGCCTAGTGGGAACATCTCTTCCAAAGGCCTGTGAAACGCAGTTTCTTTGCAGGCCTGATTTGGCTGAAGTAGGACTTCTGCTCTGGGTGTGCTACTTTGCCCTGGAGCTGAAAGGCACAACGTGCAGGCTTCTTTCCAAAGGGCGAGTTGGGCCCCACAGCATCTTGCTTCCAGCTCTTTGGGAAGCTAAGAAACAACTCGCTCTGCACAGTGCTCTTACAGCCTAGTGGGAACATCTCTTCCAAAGGCCTGGGAAACGCAGTTTCTTTGCAGGTCTGATCTGGCTGAAGTAGGACTTCTGCTCTGGGTGTGCTACTTTGCCCTAGAGCTGAAAGGCACAACGTGCAGGCTTCTTTCCAAAGGGCGAGTTGGGCCCCACAGCATCTTGCTTCCAGCTCTTTGGGAAGCTAAGAAACAACTCGCTCTGCACAGTCTTCTTAAAGCCTAGTGGGAACATCTCTTCCAAAGGCCTGTGAAACGCAGTTTCTTTGCAGGCCTGATCTGGCTGAAGTGGGACTTCTGCTCTGGGTGTGCTACTTTGCCCTAGAGCTGAAAGGCACAACGTGCAGGCTTCTTTCCAAAGGGCGAGTTGGGCCCCACAGCATCTTGCTTCCAGCTCTTTGGGAAGCTAAGAAACAACTCGCTCTGCACAGTGCTCTTACAGCCTACCGGGAACATCTCTTCCAAAGGCCTGTGAAACGCAGTTTCTTTGCAGGCCTGATCCGGCTGAAGTAGGACTTCTGCTCTGGGTGTGCTACTTTGCCCTAGAGCTGAAAGGCACAACGTGCAGGCTTCTTTCCAAAGGGCGAGTTGGGCCCCACAGCATCTTGCTTCCAGCTCTTTGGGAAGCTAAGAAACAACTCGCTCTGCACAGTGCTCTTACAGCCTACCGGGAACATCTCTTCCAAAGGCCTGTGAAACGCAGTTTCTTTGCAGGCCTGATCTGGCTGAAGTAGGACTTCTGCTCTGGGTGTGCTACTTTGCCCTGGAGCTGAAAGGCACAACGTGCAGGCTTCTTTCCAAAGGGCGAGTTGGGCCCCACAGCATCTTGCTTCCAGCTCTTGGGAAGCTAAGAAACAACTCGCTCTGCACAGTGCTCTTACAGCCTACCGGGAACATCTCTTCCAAAGGCCTGTGAAACGCAGTTTCTTTGCAGGCCTGATCTGGCTGAAGTAGGACTTCTGCTCTGGGTGTGCTACTTTGCCCTAGAGCTGAAAGGCACAACGTGCAGACTTCTTTCCAAAGGGCGAGTTGGGCCCCACAGCATCTTGCTTCCAGCTCTTTGGGAAGCTAAGAAACAACTCGCTCTGCACAGTGCTCTTACAGCCTAGTGGGAACATCTCTTCCAAAGGCCTGGGAAACGCAGTTTCTTTGCAGGCCTGATACGGCTGAAGTAGGACTTCTGCTCTGGGTGTGCTACTTTGCCCTAGAGCTGAAAGGCACAACGTGCAGGCTTCTTTCCAAAGGGCGAGTTGGGCCCCACAGCATCTTGCTTCCAGCTCTTTGGGAAGCTAAGAAACAACTCGCTCTGCACAGTGCTCTTACAGCCTACCGGGAACATCTCTTCCAAAGGCCTGTGAAACGCAGTTTCTTTGCAGGCCTGATCTGGCTGAAGTAGGACTTCTGCTCTGGGTGTGCTACTTTGCCCTGGAGCTGAAAGGCACAACGTGCAGGCTTCTTTCCAAAGGGCGAGTTGGGCCCCACAGCATCTTGCTTCCAGCTCTTGAGAAGCTAAGAAACAACTCGCTCTGCACAGTGCTCTTACAGCCTACCGGGAACATCTCTTCCAAAGGCCTGTGAAACGCAGTTTCTTTGCAGGCCTGATCTGGCTGAAGTAGGACTTCTGCTCTGGGTGTGCTACTTTGCCCTAGAGCTGAAAGGCACAACGTGCAGACTTCTTTCCAAAGGGCGAGTTGGGCCCCACAGCATCTTGCTTCCAGCTCTTTGGGAAGCTAAGAAACAACTCGCTCTGCACAGTGCTCTTACAGCCTACCGGGAACATCTCTTCCAAAGGCCTGTGAAACGCAGTTTCTTTGCAGGCCTGATCTGGCTGAAGTAGGACTTCTGCTCTGGGGTGCTACTTTGCCCTAGAGCTGAAAGGCACAACGTGCAGGCTTCTTTCCAAAGGGCGAGTTGGGCCCCACAGCATCTTGCTTCCAGCTCTTTGGGAAGCTAAGAAACAACTCGCTCTGCACAGTGCTCTTACAGCCTAGTGGGAACATCTCTTCCAAAGGCCTGTGAAACGCAGTTTCTTTGCAGGCCTGATCTGGCTGAAGTAGGACTTCTGCTCTGGGTGTGCTACTTTGCCCTAGAGCTGAAAGGCACAACGTGCAGGCTTCTTTCCAAAGGGCGAGTTGGGCCCCACAGCATCTTGCTTCCAGCTCTTTGGGAAGCTAAGAAACAACTCGCTCTGCACAGTGCTCTTACAGCCTACCGGGAACATCTCTTCCAAAGGCCTGTGAAACGCAGTTTCTTTGCAGGCCTGATCCGGCTGAAGTAGGACTTCTGCTCTGGGTGTGCTACTTTGCCCTAGAGCTGAAAGGCACAACGTGCAGGCTTCTTTCCAAAGGGCGAGTTGGGCCCCACAGCATCTTGCTTCCAGCTCTTTGGGAAGCTAAGAAACAACTCGCTCTGCACAGTGCTCTTACAGCCTAGTGGGAACATCTCTTCCAAAGGCCTGGGAAACGCAGTTTCTTTGCAGGTCTGATCTGGCTGAAGTAGGACTTCTGCTCTGGGTGTGCTACTTTGCCCTAGAGCTGAAAGGCACAACGTGCAGGCTTCTTTCCAAAGGGCGAGTTGGGCCCCACAGCATCTTGCTTCCAGCTCTTTGGGAAGCTAAGAAACAACTCGCTCTGCACAGTGCTCTTACAGCCTACCGGGAACATCTCTTCCAAAGGCCTGTGAAACGCAGTTTCTTTGCAGGCCTGATCCGGCTGAAGTAGGACTTCTGCTCTGGGTGTGCTACTTTGCCCTAGAGCTGAAAGGCACAACGTGCAGGCTTCTTTCCAAAGGGCGAGTTGGGCCCCACAGCATCTTGCTTCCAGCTCTTTGGGAAGCTAAGAAACAACTCGCTCTGCACAGTGCTCTTACAGCCTACCGGGAACATCTCTTCCAAAGGCCTGTGAAACGCAGTTACTTTGCAGGCCTGATCTGGCTGAAGTAGGACTTCTGCTCTGGGTGTGCTACTTTGCCCTGGAGCTGAAAGGCACAACGTGCAGGCTTCTTTCCAAAGGGCGAGTTGGGCCCCACAGCATCTTGCTTCCAGCTCTTGGGAAGCTAAGAAACAACTCGCTCTGCACAGTGCTCTTACAGCCTACCGGGAACATCTCTTCCAAAGGCCTGTGAAACGCAGTTTCTTTGCAGGCCTGATCTGGCTGAAGTAGGACTTCTGCTCTGGGTGTGCTACTTTGCCCTAGAGCTGAAAGGCACAACGTGCAGACTTCTTTCCAAAGGGCGAGTTGGGCCCCACAGCATCTTGCTTCCAGCTCTTTGGGAAGCTAAGAAACAACTCGCTCTGAACAGTGCTCTTACAGCCTACCGGGAACATCTCTTCCAAAGGCCTGTGAAACGCAGTTTCTTTGCAGGCCTGATCTGGCTGAAGTAGGACTTCTGCTCTGGGGTGCTACTTTGCCCTAGAGCTGAAAGGCACAACGTGCAGGCTTCTTTCCAAAGGGCGAGTTGGGCCCCACAGCATCTTGCTTCCAGCTCTTTGGGAAGCTAAGAAACAACTCGCTCTGCACAGTGCTCTTACAGCCTAGTGGGAACATCTCTTCCAAAGGCCTGTGAAACGCAGTTTCTTTGCAGGCCTGATTTGGCTGAAGTAGGACTTCTGCTCTGGGTGTGCTACTTTGCCCTGGAGCTGAAAGGCACAACGTGCAGGCTTCTTTCCAAAGGGCGAGTTGGGCCCCACAGCATCTTGCTTCCAGCTCTTTGGGAAGCTAAGAAACAACTCGCTCTGCACAGTGCTCTTACAGCCTAGTGGGAACATCTCTTCCAAAGGCCTGGGAAACGCAGTTTCTTTGCAGGTCTGATCTGGCTGAAGTAGGACTTCTGCTCTGGGTGTGCTACTTTGCCCTAGAGCTGAAAGGCACAACGTGCAGGCTTCTTTCCAAAGGGCGAGTTGGGCCCCACAGCATCTTGCTTCCAGCTCTTTGGGAAGCTAAGAAACAACTCGCTCTGCACAGTCTTCTTAAAGCCTAGTGGGAACATCTCTTCCAAAGGCCTGTGAAACGCAGTTTCTTTGCAGGCCTGATCTGGCTGAAGTGGGACTTCTGCTCTGGGTGTGCTACTTTGCCCTAGAGCTGAAAGGCACAACGTGCAGGCTTCTTTCCAAAGGGCGAGTTGGGCCCCACAGCATCTTGCTTCCAGCTCTTTGGGAAGCTAAGAAACAACTCGCTCTGCACAGTGCTCTTACAGCCTACCGGGAACATCTCTTCCAAAGGCCTGTGAAACGCAGTTTCTTTGCAGGCCTGATCCGGCTGAAGTAGGACTTCTGCTCTGGGTGTGCTACTTTGCCCTAGAGCTGAAAGGCACAACGTGCAGGCTTCTTTCCAAAGGGCGAGTTGGGCCCCACAGCATCTTGCTTCCAGCTCTTTGGGAAGCTAAGAAACAACTCGCTCTGCACAGTGCTCTTACAGCCTACCGGGAACATCTCTTCCAAAGGCCTGTGAAACGCAGTTTCTTTGCAGGCCTGATCTGGCTGAAGTAGGACTTCTGCTCTGGGTGTGCTACTTTGCCCTGGAGCTGAAAGGCACAACGTGCAGGCTTCTTTCCAAAGGGCGAGTTGGGCCCCACAGCATCTTGCTTCCAGCTCTTGGGAAGCTAAGAAACAACTCGCTCTGCACAGTGCTCTTACAGCCTACCGGGAACATCTCTTCCAAAGGCCTGTGAAACGCAGTTTCTTTGCAGGCCTGATCTGGCTGAAGTAGGACTTCTGCTCTGGGTGTGCTACTTTGCCCTAGAGCTGAAAGGCACAACGTGCAGACTTCTTTCCAAAGGGCGAGTTGGGCCCCACAGCATCTTGCTTCCAGCTCTTTGGGAAGCTAAGAAACAACTCGCTCTGCACAGTGCTCTTACAGCCTAGTGGGAACATCTCTTCCAAAGGCCTGGGAAACGCAGTTTCTTTGCAGGCCTGATACGGCTGAAGTAGGACTTCTGCTCTGGGTGTGCTACTTTGCCCTAGAGCTGAAAGGCACAACGTGCAGGCTTCTTTCCAAAGGGCGAGTTGGGCCCCACAGCATCTTGCTTCCAGCTCTTTGGGAAGCTAAGAAACAACTCGCTCTGCACAGTGCTCTTACAGCCTACCGGGAACATCTCTTCCAAAGGCCTGTGAAACGCAGTTTCTTTGCAGGCCTGATCTGGCTGAAGTAGGACTTCTGCTCTGGGTGTGCTACTTTGCCCTGGAGCTGAAAGGCACAACGTGCAGGCTTCTTTCCAAAGGGCGAGTTGGGCCCCACAGCATCTTGCTTCCAGCTCTTGAGAAGCTAAGAAACAACTCGCTCTGCACAGTGCTCTTACAGCCTACCGGGAACATCTCTTCCAAAGGCCTGTGAAACGCAGTTTCTTTGCAGGCCTGATCTGGCTGAAGTAGGACTTCTGCTCTGGGTGTGCTACTTTGCCCTAGAGCTGAAAGGCACAACGTGCAGACTTCTTTCCAAAGGGCGAGTTGGGCCCCACAGCATCTTGCTTCCAGCTCTTTGGGAAGCTAAGAAACAACTCGCTCTGCACAGTGCTCTTACAGCCTACCGGGAACATCTCTTCCAAAGGCCTGTGAAACGCAGTTTCTTTGCAGGCCTGATCTGGCTGAAGTAGGACTTCTGCTCTGGGGTGCTACTTTGCCCTAGAGCTGAAAGGCACAACGTGCAGGCTTCTTTCCAAAGGGCGAGTTGGGCCCCACAGCATCTTGCTTCCAGCTCTTTGGGAAGCTAAGAAACAACTCGCTCTGCACAGTGCTCTTACAGCCTAGTGGGAACATCTCTTCCAAAGGCCTGTGAAACGCAGTTTCTTTGCAGGCCTGATCTGGCTGAAGTAGGACTTCTGCTCTGGGTGTGCTACTTTGCCCTAGAGCTGAAAGGCACAACGTGCAGGCTTCTTTCCAAAGGGCGAGTTGGGCCCCACAGCATCTTGCTTCCAGCTCTTTGGGAAGCTAAGAAACAACTCGCTCTGCACAGTGCTCTTACAGCCTACCGGGAACATCTCTTCCAAAGGCCTGTGAAACGCAGTTTCTTTGCAGGCCTGATCCGGCTGAAGTAGGACTTCTGCTCTGGGTGTGCTACTTTGCCCTAGAGCTGAAAGGCACAACGTGCAGGCTTCTTTCCAAAGGGCGAGTTGGGCCCCACAGCATCTTGCTTCCAGCTCTTTGGGAAGCTAAGAAACAACTCGCTCTGCACAGTGCTCTTACAGCCTAGTGGGAACATCTCTTCCAAAGGCCTGGGAAACGCAGTTTCTTTGCAGGCCTGATCTGGCTGAAGTAGGACTTCTGCTCTGGGTGTGCTACGTTGCCCTAGAGCTGAAAGGCACAACGTGCA
Source organism: Equus caballus (assembly GCF_041296265.1). NCBI lineage: Eukaryota > Metazoa > Chordata > Mammalia > Perissodactyla > Equidae > Equus > Equus caballus. Next base: position 2,259,316 of record NC_091712.1, read on the forward strand.
GGCTTCTTTCCAAAGGGCGAGTTGGGCCCCACAGCATCTTGCTTCCAGCTCTTTGGGAAGCTAAGAAACAACTCGCTCTGCACAGTGCTCTTACAGCCTAGTGGGAACATCTCTTCCAAAGGCCTGTGAAACGCAGTTGCTTTGCAGGCCTGATCTGGCTGAAGTAGGACTTCTGCTCTGGGTGTGCTACTTTGCCCTAGAGCTGAAAGGCACAACGTGCAGGCTTCTTTCCAAAGGGCGAGTTGGGCCCCACAGCATCTTGCTTCCAGCTCTTTGGGAAGCTAAGAAACAACTCGCTCTGCACAGTGCTCTTACAGCCTAGTGGGAACATCTCTTCCAAAGGCCTGTGAAACGCAGTTTCTTTGCAGGCCTGATCTGGCTGAAGTAGGACTTCTGCTCTGGGTGTGCTACTTTGCCCTAGAGCTGAAAGGCACAACGTGCAGTCTTCTTTCCAAAGGGCGAGTTGGGCCCCACAGCATCTTGCTTCCAGCTCTTTGGGAAGCTAAGAAACAACTCGCTCTGCACAGTGCTCTTACAGCCTACCGGGAACATCTCTTCCAAAGGCCTGTGAAACGCAGTTTCTTTGCAGGCCTGATCCGGCTGAAGTAGGACTTCTGCTCTGGGTGTGCTACTTTGCCCTAGAGCTGAAAGGCACAACGTGCAGGCTTCTTTCCAAAGGGCGAGTTGGGCCCCACAGCATCTTGCTTCCAGCTCTTTGGGAAGCTAAGAAACAACTCGCTCTGCACAGTGCTCTTACAGCCTACCGGGAACATCTCTTCCAAAGGCCTGTGAAACGCAGTTTCTTTGCAGGCCTGATCTGGCTGAAGTAGGACTTCTGCTCTGGGTGTGCTACTTTGCCCTAGAGCTGAAAGGCACAACGTGCAGGCTTCTTTCCAAAGGGCGAGTTGGGCCCCACAGCATCTTGCTTCCAGCTCTTTGGGAAGCTAAGAAACAACTCGCTCTGCACAGTGCTCTTACAGCCTAGTGGGAACATCTCTTCCAAAGGCCTGTGAAACGCAGTTTCTTTGCAGGCCTGATCTGGCTGAAGTAGGACTTCTGCTCTGGGTGTGCTACTTTGCCCTAGAGCTGAAAGGCACAACGTGCAGGCTTCTTTCCAAAGGGCGAGTTGGGCCCCACAGCATCTTGCTTCCAGCTCTTTGGGAAGCTAAGAAACAACTCGCTCTGCACAGTGCTCTTACAGCCTACCGGGAACATCTCTTCCAAAGGCCTGTGAAACGCAGTTTCTTTGCCGGCCTGATCTGGCTGAAGTAGGACTTCTGCTCTGGGTGTGCTACTTTGCCCTAGAGCTGAAAGGCACAACGTGCAGGCTTCTTTCCAAAGGGCGAGTTGGGCCCCACAGCACCTTGCTTCCAGCTCTTTGGGAAGCTAAGAAACAACTCGCTCTGCACAGTGCTCTTACAGCCTAGTGGGAACATCTCTTCCAAAGGCCTGTGAAACGCAGTTTCTTTGCAGGCCTGATCTGGCTGAAGTAGGACTTCTGCTCTGGGTGTGCTACTTTGCCCTAGAGCTGAAAGGCACAACGTGCAGGCTTCTTTCCAAAGGGCGAGTTGGGCCCCACAGCATCTTGCTTCCAGCTCTTTGGGAAGCTAAGAAACAACTCGCTCTGCACAGTGCTCTTACAGCCTACCGGGAACATCTCTTCCAAAGGCCTGTGAAACGCAGTTTCTTTGCAGGCCTGATCTGGCTGAAGTAGGACTTCTGCTCTGGGTGTGCTACTTTGCCCTAGAGCTGAAAGGCACAACGTGCAGGCTTCTTTCCAAAGGGCGAGTTGGGCCCCACAGCATCTTGCTTCCAGCTCTTTGGGAAGCTAAGAAACAACTCGCTCTGCACAGTGCTCTTACAGCCTACCGGGAACATCTCTTCCAAAGGCCTGTGAAACGCAGTTTCTTTGCAGGCCTGATCTGGCTGAAGTAGGACTTCTGCTCTGGGTGTGCTACTTTGCCCTAGAGCTGAAAGGCACAACGTGCAGGCTTCTTTCCAAAGGGCGAGTTGGGCCCCACAGCATCTTCCTTCCAGCTCTTTGGGAAGCTAAGAAACAACTCGCTCTGCACAGTGCTCTTACAGCCTAGTGGGAACATCTCTTCCAAAGGCCTGTGAAACGCAGTTTCTTTGCAGGCCTGATCTGGCTGAAGTAGGACTTCTGCTCTGGGTGTGCTACTTTGCCCTAGAGCTGAAAGGCACAACGTGCAGGCTTCTTTCCAGAGGGCGAGTTGGGCCCCACAGCATCTTGCTTCCAGCTCTTTGGGAAGCTAAGAAACAACTCGCTCTGCACAGTGCTCTTACAGCCTACCGGGAACATCTCTTCCAAAGGCCAGTGAAACGCAGTTACTTTGCAGGCCTGATCCGGCTGAAGTAGGACTTCTGCTCTGGGTGTGCTACTTTGCCCTAGAGCTGAAAGGCACAACGTGCAGGCTTCTTTCCAAAGGGCGAGTTGGGCCCCACAGCATCTTGCTTCCAGCTCTTTGGGAAGCTAAGAAACAACTCGCTCTGCACAGTGCTCTTACAGCCTAGTTTGAACATCTCTTCCAAAGGCCTGTGAAACGCAGTTTCTTTGCAGGCCTGATCTGGCTGAAGTAGGACTTCTGCTCTGGGTGTGCTACTTTGCCCTAGAGCTGAAAGGCACAACGTGCAGGCTTCTTTCCAAAGGGCGAGTTGGGCCCCACAGCATCTTGCTTCCAGCTCTTTGGGAAGCTAAGAAACAACTCGCTCTGCACAGTGCTCTTACAGCCTACCGGGAACATCTCTTCCAAAGGCCTGTGAAACGCAGTTTCTTTGCAGGCCTGATCTGGCTGAAGTAGGACTTCTGCTCTGGGTGTGCTACTTTGCCCTAGAGCTGAAAGGCACAACGTGCAGGCTTCTTTCCAAAGGGCGAGTTGGGCCCCACAGCATCTTGCTTCCAGCTCTTTGGGAAGCTAAGAAACAACTCGCTCTGCACAGTGCTCTTACAGCCTACCGGGAACATCTCTTCCAAAGGCCTTTGAAACGCAGTTTCTTTGCAGGCCTTATCTGGCTGAAGTAGGACTTCTGCTCTGGGTGTGCTACTTTGCCCTAGAGCTGAAAGGCACAACGTGCAGGCTTCTTTCCAAAGGGCCAGTTGGGCCCCACAGCATCTTGCTTCCAGCTCTTTGGGAAGCTAAGAAACAACTCGCTCTGCACAGTGCTCTTACAGCCTAGTGGGAACATCTCTTCCAAAGGCCTGGGAAACGCAGTTTCTTTGCAGGTCTGATCTGGCTGAAGTAGGACTTCTGCTCTGGGTGTGCTACTTTGCCCTAGAGCTGAAAGGCACAACGTGCAGGCTTCTTTCCAAAGGGCGAGTTGGGCCCCACAGCATCTTGCTTCCAGCTCTTTGGGAAGCTAAGAAACAACTCGCTCTGCACAGTGGTCTTAAAGCCTAGTGGGAACATCTCTTCCAAAGGCCTGTGAAACGCAGTTTCTTTGCAGGCCTGATCTGGCTGAAGTAGGACTTCTGCTCTGGGTGTGCTACTTTGCCCTAGAGCTGAAAGGCACAACGTGCAGACTTCTTTCCAAAGGGCGAGTTGGGCCCCACAGCATCTTGCTTCCAGCTCTTTGGGAAGCTAAGAAACAACTCGCTCTGCACAGTGCTCTTACAGCCTACCGGGAACATCTCTTCCAAAGGCCTGTGAAACGCAGTTTCTTTGCAGGCCTGATCTGGCTGAAGTAGGACTTCTGCTCTGGGGTGCTACTTTGCCCTAGAGCTGAAAGGCACAACGTGCAGGCTTCTTTCCAAAGGGCGAGTTGGGCCCCACAGCATCTTGCTTCCAGCTCTTTGGGAAGCTAAGAAACAACTCGCTCTGCACAGTGCTCTTACAGCCTAGTGGGAACATCTCTTCCAAAGGCCTGTGAAACGCAGTTTCTTTGCAGGCCTGATCTGGCTGAAGTAGGACTTCTGCTCTGGGTGTGCTACTTTGCCCTAGAGCTGAAAGGCACAACGTGCAGGCTTCTTTCCAAAGGGCGAGTTGGGCCCCACAGCATCTTGCTTCCAGCTCTTTGGGAAGCTAAGAAACAACTCGCTCTGCACAGTGCTCTTACAGCCTACCGGGAACATCTCTTCCAAAGGCCTGTGAAACGCAGTTTCTTTGCAGGCCTTATCCGGCTGAAGTAGGACTTCTGCTCTGGGTGTGCTACTTTGCCCTAGAGCTGAAAGGCACAACGTGCAGGCTTCTTTCCAAAGGGCGAGTTGGGCCCCACAGCATCTTGCTTCCAGCTCTTTGGGAAGCTAAGAAACAACTCGCTCTGCACAGTGCTCTTACAGCCTAGTGGGAACATCTCTTCCAAAGGCCTGGGAAACGCAGTTTCTTTGCAGGCCTGATCTGGCTGAAGTAGGACTTCTGCTCTGGGTGTGCTACGTTGCCCTAGAGCTGAAAGGCACAACGTGCAGGCTTCTTTCCAAAGGGCCAGTTGGGCCCCACAGCATCTTGCTTCCAGCTCTTTGGGAAGCTAAGAAACAACTCGCTCTGCACAGTGCTCTTACAGCCTAGTGGGAACATCTCTTCCAAAGGCCTGTGAAACGCAGTTGCTTTGCAGGCCTGATCTGGCTGAAGTAGGACTTCTGCTCTGGGTGTGCTACTTTGCCCTAGAGCTGAAAGGCACAACGTGCAGGCTTCTTTCCAAAGGGCGAGTTGGGCCCCACAGCATCTTGCTTCCAGCTCTTTGGGAAGCTAAGAAACAACTCGCTCTGCACAGTGCTCTTAGAGCCTAGTGGGAACATCTCTTCCAAAGGCCTGTGAAACGCAGTTTCTTTGCAGGCCTGATCTGGCTGAAGTAGGACTTCTGCTCTGGGTGTGCTACTTTGCCCTAGAGCTGAAAGGCACAACGTGCAGTCTTCTTTCCAAAGGGCGAGTTGGGCCCCACAGCATCTTGCTTCCAGCTCTTTGGGAAGCTAAGAAACAACTCGCTCTGCACAGTGCTCTTACAGCCTACCGGGAACATCTCTTCCAAAGGCCTGTGAAACGCAGTTTCTTTGCAGGCCTGATCTGGCTGAAGTAGGACTTCTGCTCTGGGTGTGCTACTTTGCCCTAGAGCTGAAAGGCACAACGTGCAGGCTTCTTTCCAAAGGGCCAGTTGGGCCCCACAGCATCTTGCTTCCAGCTCTTTGGGAAGCTAAGAAACAACTCGCTCTGCACAGTGCTCTTACAGCCTAGTGGGAACATCTCTTCCAAAGGCCTGGGAAACGCAGTTTCTTTGCAGGTCTGATCTGGCTGAAGTAGGACTTCTGCTCTGGGTGTGCTACTTTGCCCTAGAGCTGAAAGGCACAACGTGCAGGCTTCTTTCCAAAGGGCGAGTTGGGCCCCACAGCATCTTGCTTCCAGCTCTTTGGGAAGCTAAGAAACAACTCGCTCTGCACAGTCTTCTTAAAGCCTAGTGGGAACATCTCTTCCAAAGGCCTGTGAAACGCAGTTTCTTTGCAGGCCTGATCTGGCTGAAGTAGGACTTCTGCTCTGGGTGTGCTACTTTGCCCTAGAGCTGAAAGGCACAACGTGCAGGCTTCTTTCCAAAGGGCGAGTTGGGCCCCACAGCATCTTGCTTCCAGCTCTTTGGGAAGCTAAGAAACAACTCGCTCTGCACAGTGCTCTTACAGCCTACCGGGAACATCTCTTCCAAAGGCCTGTGAAACGCAGTTTCTTTGCAGGCCTGATCCGGCTGAAGTAGGACTTCTGCTCTGGGTGTGCTACTTTGCCCTAGAGCTGAAAGGCACAACGTGCAGGCTTCTTTCCAAAGGGCGAGTTGGGCCCCACAGCATCTTGCTTCCAGCTCTTTGGGAAGCTAAGAAACAACTCGCTCTGCACAGTGCTCTTACAGCCTACCGGGAACATCTCTTCCAAAGGCCTGTGAAACGCAGTTTCTTTGCAGGCCTGATCTGGCTGAAGTAGGACTTCTGCTCTGGGTGTGCTACTTTGCCCTGGAGCTGAAAGGCACAACGTGCAGGCTTCTTTCCAAAGGGCGAGTTGGGCCCCACAGCATCTTGCTTCCAGCTCTTGGGAAGCTAAGAAACAACTCGCTCTGCACAGTGCTCTTACAGCCTACCGGGAACATCTCTTCCAAAGGCCTGTGAAACGCAGTTTCTTTGCAGGCCTGATCTGGCTGAAGTAGGACTTCTGCTCTGGGTGTGCTACTTTGCCCTAGAGCTGAAAGGCACAACGTGCAGACTTCTTTCCAAAGGGCAAGTTGGGCCCCACAGCATCTTGCTTCCAGCTCTTTGGGAAGCTAAGAAACAACTCGCTCTGCACAGTGCTCTTACAGCCTAGTGGGAACATCTCTTCCAAAGGCCTGGGAAACGCAGTTTCTTTGCAGGTCTGATCTGGCTGAAGTAGGACTTCTGCTCTGGGTGTGCTACTTTGCCCTAGAGCTGAAAGGCACAACGTGCAGGCTTCTTTCCAAAGGGCGAGTTGGGCCCCACAGCATCTTGCTTCCAGCTCTTTGGGAAGCTAAGAAACAACTCGCTCTGCACAGTCTTCTTAAAGCCTAGTGGGAACATCTCTTCCAAAGGCCTGTGAAACGCAGTTTCTTTGCAGGCCTGATCTGGCTGAAGTAGGACTTCTGCTCTGGGTGTGCTACTTTGCCCTAGAGCTGAAAGGCACAACGTGCAGGCTTCTTTCCAAAGGGCGAGTTGGGCCCCACAGCATCTTGCTTCCAGCTCTTTGGGAAGCTAAGAAACAACTCGCTCTGCACAGTGCTCTTACAGCCTACCGGGAACATCTCTTCCAAAGGCCTGTGAAACGCAGATTCTTTGCAGGCCTGATCCGGCTGAAGTAGGACTTCTGCTCTGGGTGTGCTACTTTGCCCTAGAGCTGAAAGGCACAACGTGCAGGCTTCTTTCCAAAGGGCGAGTTGGGCCCCACAGCATCTTGCTTCCAGCTCTTTGGGAAGCTAAGAAACAACTCGCTCTGCACAGTGCTCTTACAGCCTACCGGGAACATCTCTTCCAAAGGCCTGTGAAACGCAGTTTCTTTGCAGGCCTGATCTGGCTGAAGTAGGACTTCTGCTCTGGGTGTGCTACTTTGCCCTGGAGCTGAAAGGCACAACGTGCAGGCTTCTTTCCAAAGGGCGAGTTGGGCCCCACAGCATCTTGCTTCCAGCTCTTGGGAAGCTAAGAAACAACTCGCTCTGCACAGTGCTCTTACAGCCTACCGGGAACATCTCTTCCAAAGGCCTGTGAAACGCAGTTTCTTTGCAGGCCTGATCTGGCTGAAGTAGGACTTCTGCTCTGGGTGTGCTACTTTGCCCTAGAGCTGAAAGGCACAACGTGCAGACTTCTTTCCAAAGGGCGAGTTGGGCCCCACAGCATCTTGCTTCCAGCTCTTTGGGAAGCTAAGAAACAACTCGCTCTGCACAGTGCTCTTACAGCCTACCGGGAACATCTCTTCCAAAGGCCTGTGAAACGCAGTTTCTTTGCAGGCCTGATCTGGCTGAAGTAGGACTTCTGCTCTGGGGTGCTACTTTGCCCTAGAGCTGAAAGGCACAACGTGCAGGCTTCTTTCCAAAGGGCGAGTTGGGCCCCACAGCATCTTGCTTCCAGCTCTTTGGGAAGCTAAGAAACAACTCGCTCTGCACAGTGCTCTTACAGCCTAGTGGGAACATCTCTTCCAAAGGCCTGTGAAACGCAGTTTCTTTGCAGGCCTGATCTGGCTGAAGTAGGACTTCTGCTCTGGGTGTGCTACTTTGCCCTAGAGCTGAAAGGCACAATGTGCAGGCTTCTTTCCAAAGGGCGAGTTGGGCCCCACAGCATCTTGCTTCCAGCTCTTTGGGAAGCTAAGAAACAACTCGCTCTGCACAGTGCTCTTACAGCCTAGTGGGAACATCTCTTCCAAAGGCCTGTGAAACGCAGTTGCTTTGCAGGCCTGATCTGGCTGAAGTAGGACTTCTGCTCTGGGTGTGCTACTTTGCCCTAGAGCTGAAAGGCACAACGTGCAGGCTTCTTTCCAAAGGGCGAGTTGGGCCCCACAGCATCTTGCTTCCAGCTCTTTGGGAAGCTAAGAAACAACTCGCTCTGCACAGTGCTCTTACAGCCTAGTGGGAACATCTCTTCCAAAGGCCTGTGAAACGCAGTTGCTTTGCAGGCCTGATCTGGCTGAAGTAGGACTTCTGCTCTGGGTGTGCTACTTTGCCCTAGAGCTGAAAGGCACAACGTGCAGGCTTCTTTACAAAGGGCGAGTTGGGCCCCACAGCATCTTGCTTCCAGCTCTTTGGGAAGCTAAGAAACAACTCGCTCTGCACAGTGCTCTTACAGCCTAGTGGGAACATCTCTTCCAAAGGCCTGTGAAACGCAGTTGCTTTGCAGGCCTGATCTGGCTGAAGTAGGACTTCTGCTCTGGGTGTGCTACTTTGCCCTAGAGCTGAAAGGCACAACGTGCAGGCTTCTTTCCAAAGGGCGAGTTGGGCCCCACAGCATCTTGCTTCCAGCTCTTTGGGAAGCTAAGAAACAACTCGCTCTGCACAGTGCTCTTACAGCCTAGTGGGAACATCTCTTCCAAAGGCCTGTGAAACGCAGTTTCTTTGCAGGCCTGATCTGGCTGAAGTAGGACTTCTGCTCTGGGTGTGCTACTTTGCCCTAGAGCTGAAAGGCACAACGTGCAGTCTTCTTTCCAAAGGGCGAGTTGGGCCCCACAGCATCTTGCTTCCAGCTCTTTGGGAAGCTAAGAAACAACTCGCTCTGCACAGTGCTCTTACAGCCTACCGGGAACATCTCTTCCAAAGGCCTGTGAAACGCAGTTTCTTTGCAGGCCTGATCTGGCTGAAGTAGGACTTCTGCTCTGGGTGTGCTACTTTGCCCTAGAGCTGAAAGGCACAACGTGCAGGCTTCTTTCCAAAGGGCCAGTTGGGCTCCACAGCATCTTGCTTCCAGCTCTTTGGGAAGCTAAGAAACAACTCGCTCTGCACGGTGCTCTTACAGCCTAGTGGGAACATCTCTTCCAAAGGCCTGGGAAACGCAGTTTCTTTGCAGGTCTGATCTGGCTGAAGTAGGACTTCTGCTCTGGGTGTGCTACTTTGCCCTAGAGCTGAAAGGCACAACGTGCAGGCTTCTTTCCAAAGGGCGAGTTGGGCCCCACAGCATCTTGCTTCCAGCTTTTTGGGAAGCTAAGAAACAACTCGCTCTGCACAGTCTTCTTAAAGCCTAGTGGGAACATCTCTTCCAAAGGCCTGTGAAACGCAGTTTCTTTGCAGGCCTGATCTGGCTGAAGTAGGACTTCTGCTCTGGGTGTGCTACTTTGCCCTAGAGCTGAAAGGCACAACGTGCAGCCTTCTTTCCAAAGGGCGAGTTGGGCCCCACAGCATCTTGCTTCCAGCTCTTTGGGAAGCTAAGAAACAACTCGCTCTGCACAGTGCTCTTACAGCCTACCGGGAACATCTCTTCCAAAGGCCTGTGAAACGCAGTTTCTTTGCAGGCCTGATCCGGCTGAAGTAGGACTTCTGCTCTGGGTGTGCTACTTTGCCCTAGAGCTGAAAGGCACAACGTGCAGGCTTCTTTCCAAAGGGCGAGTTGGGCCCCACAGCATCTTGCTTCCAGCTCTTTGGGAAGCTAAGAAACAACTCGCTCTGCACAGTGCTCTTACAGCCTACCGGGAACATCTCTTCCAAAGGCCTGTGAAACGCAGTTTCTTTGCAGGCCTGATCTGGCTGAAGTAGGACTTCTGCTCTGGGTGTGCTACTTTGCCCTAGAGCTGAAAGGCACAACGTGCAGGCTTCTTTCCAAAGGGCGAGTTGGGCCCCACAGCATCTTGCTTCCAGCTCTTGGGAAGCTAAGAAACAACTCGCTCTGCACAGTGCTCTTACAGCCTACCGGGAACATCTCTTCCAAAGGCCTGTGAAACGCAGTTTCTTTGCAGGCCTGATCTGGCTGAAGTAGGACTTCTGCTCTGGGTGTGCTACTTTGCCCTAGAGCTGAAAGGCACAACGTGCAGACTTCTTTCCAAAGGGCGAGTTGGGCCCCACAGCATCTTGCTTCCAGCTCTTTGGGAAGCTAAGAAACAACTCGCTCTGCACAGTGCTCTTACAGCCTACCGGGAACATCTCTTCCAAAGGCCTGTGAAACGCAGTTTCTTTGCAGGCCTGATCTGGCTGAAGTAGGACTTCTGCTCTGGGGTGCTACTTTGCCCTAGAGCTGAAAGGCACAACGTGCAGGCTTCTTTCCAAAGGGCGAGTTGGGCCCCACAGCATCTTGCTTCCAGCTCTTTGGGAAGCTAAGAAACAACTCGCTCTGCACAGTGCTCTTACAGCCTAGTGGGAACATCTCTTCCAAAGGCCTGGGAAACGCAGTTTCTTTGCAGGTCTGATCTGGCTGAAGTAGGACTTCTGCTCTGGGTGTGCTACTTTGCCCTAGAGCTGAAAGGCACAACGTGCAGGCTTCTTTCCAAAGGGCGAGTTGGGCCCCACAGCATCTTGCTTCCAGCTCTTTGGGAAGCTAAGAAACAACTCGCTCTGCACAGTCTTCTTAAAGCCTAGTGGGAACATCTCTTCCAAAGGCCTGTGAAACGCAGTTTCTTTGCAGGCCTGATCTGGCTGAAGTAGGACTTCTGCTCTGGGTGTGCTACTTTGCCCTAGAGCTGAAAGGCACAACGTGCAGGCTTCTTTCCAAAGGGTGAGTTGGGCCCCACAGCATCTTGCTTCCAGCTCTTTGGGAAGCTAAGAAACAACTCGCTCTGCACAGTGCTCTTACAGCCTACCGGGAACATCTCTTCCAAAGGCCTGTGAAACGCAGTTTCTTTGCAGGCCTGATCCGGCTGAAGTAGGACTTCTGCTCTGGGTGTGCTACTTTGCCCTAGAGCTGAAAGGCACAACGTGCAGGCTTCTTTCCAAAGGGCGAGTTGGGCCCCACAGCATCTTGCTTCCAGCTCTTTGGGAAGCTAAGAAACAACTCGCTCTGCACAGTCTTCTTAAAGCCTAGTGGGAACATCTCTTCCAAAGGCCTGTGAAACGCAGTTTCTTTGCAGGCCTGATCTGGCTGAAGTAGGACTTCTGCTCTGGGTGTGCTACTTTGCCCTAGAGCTGAAAGGCACAACGTGCAGGCTTCTTTCCAAAGGGCGAGTTGGGCCCCACAGCATCTTGCTTCCAGCTCTTTGGGAAGCTAAGAAACAACTCGCTCTGCACAGTGCTCTTACAGCCTAGTGGGAACATCTCTTCCAAAGGCCTGGGAAACGCAGTTTCTTTGCAGGTCTGATCTGGCTGAAGTAGGACTTCTGCTCTGGGTGTGCTACTTTGCCCTAGAGCTGAAAGGCACAACGTGCAGGCTTCTTTCCAAAGGGCGAGTTGGGCCCCACAGCATCTTGCTTCCAGCTCTTTGGGAAGCTAAGAAACAACTCGCTCTGCACAGTCTTCTTAAAGCCTAGTGGGAACATCTCTTCCAAAGGCCTGTGAAACGCAGTTTCTTTGCAGGCCTGATCTGGCTGAAGTAGGACTTCTGCTCTGGGTGTGCTACTTTGCCCTAGAGCTGAAAGGCACAACGTGCAGGCTTCTTTCCAAAGGGCGAGTTGGGCCCCACAGCATCTTGCTTCCAGCTCTTTGGGAAGCTAAGAAACAACTCGCTCTGCACAGTGCTCTTACAGCCTACCGGGAACATCTCTTCCAAAGGCCTGTGAAACGCAGTTTCTTTGCAGGCCTGATCCGGCTGAAGTAGGACTTCTGCTCTGGGTGTGCTACTTTGCCCTAGAGCTGAAAGGCACAACGTGCAGGCTTCTTTCCAAAGGGCGAGTTGGGCCCCACAGCATCTTGCTTCCAGCTCTTTGGGAAGCTAAGAAACAACTCGCTCTGCACAGTCTTCTTAAAGCCTAGTGGGAACATCTCTTCCAAAGGCCTGTGAAACGCAGTTTCTTTGCAGGCCTGATCTGGCTGAAGTAGGACTTCTGCTCTGGGTGTGCTACTTTGCCCTAGAGCTGAAAGGCACAACGTGCAGGCTTCTTTCCAAAGGGCGAGTTGGGCCCCACAGCATCTTGCTTCCAGCTCTTTGGGAAGCTAAGAAACAACTCGCTCTGCACAGTGCTCTTACAGCCTACCGGGAACATCTCTTCCAAAGGCCTGTGAAACGCAGTTTCTTTGCAGGCCTGATCCGGCTGAAGTAGGACTTCTGCTCTGGGTGTGCTACTTTGCCCTAGAGCTGAAAGGCACAACGTGCAGGCTTCTTTCCAAAGGGCGAGTTGGGCCCCACAGCATCTTGCTTCCAGCTCTTTGGGAAGCTAAGAAACAACTCGCTCTGCACAGTGCTCTTACAGCCTACCGGGAACATCTCTTCCAAAGGCCTGTGAAACGCAGTTTCTTTGCAGGCCTGATCTGGCTGAAGTAGGACTTCTGCTCTGGGTGTGCTACTTTGCCCTAGAGCTGAAAGGCACAACGTGCAGGCTTCTTTCCAAAGGGCGAGTTGGGCCCCACAGAATCTTGCTTCCAGCTCTTTGGGAAGCTAAGAAACAACTCGCTCTGCACAGTGCTCTTACAGCCTAGTGGGAACATCTCTTCCAAAGGCCTGTGAAACGCAGTTTCTTTGCAGGCCTGATCTGGCTGAAGTAGGACTTCTGCTCTGGGTGTGCTACTTTGCCCTAGAGCTGAAAGGCACAACGTGCAGGCTTCTTTCCAAAGGGCGAGTTGGGCCCCACAGCATCTTGCTTCCAGCTCTTTGGGAAGCTAAGAAACAACTCGCTCTGCACAGTGCTCTTACAGCCTACCGGGAACATCTCTTCCAAAGGCCTGTGAAACGCAGTTTCTTTGCCGGCCTGATCCGGCTGAAGTAGGACTTCTGCTCTGGGTGTGCTACTTTGCCCTAGAGCTGAAAGGCACAACGTGCAGGCTTCTTTCCAAAGGGCGAGTTGGGCCCCACAGCATCTTGCTTCCAGCTCTTTGGGAAGCTAAGAAACAACTCGCTCTGCACAGTGCTCTTACAGCCTACCGGGAACATCTCTTCCAAAGGCCTGTGAAACGCAGTTTCTTTGCAGGCCTGATCTGGCTGAAGTAGGACTTCTGCTCTGGGTGTGCTACTTTGCCCTAGAGCTGAAAGGCACAACGTGCAGGCTTCTTTCCAAAGGGCGAGTTGGGCCCCACAGCATCTTGCTTCCAGCTCTTTGGGAAGCTAAGAAACAACTCGCTCTGCACAGTGCTCTTACAGCCTACCGGGAACATCTCTTCCAAAGGCCTGTGAAACGCAGTTTCTTTGCAGGCCTGATCTGGCTGAAGTAGGACTTCTGCTCTGGGGTGCTACTTTGCCCTAGAGCTGAAAGGCACAACGTGCAGGCTTCTTTCCAAAGGGCGAGTTGGGCCCCACAGCATCTTGCTTCCAGCTCTTTGGGAAGCTAAGAAACAACTCGCTCTGCACAGTGCTCTTACAGCCTAGTGGGAACATCTCTTCCAAAGGCCTGTGAAACGCAGTTTCTTTGCAGGCCTGATCTGGCTGAAGTAGGACTTCTGCTCTGGGTGTGCTACTTTGCCCTAGAGCTGAAAGGCACAACGTGCAGGCTTCTTTCCAAAGGGCGAGTTGGGCCCCACAGCATCTTGCTTCCAGCTCTTTGGGAAGCTAAGAAACAACTCGCTCTGCACAGTGCTCTTACAGCCTACCGGGAACATCTCTTCCAAAGGCCTGTGAAACGCAGTTTCTTTGCAGGCCTGATCCGGCTGAAGTAGGACTTCTGCTCTGGGTGTGCTACTTTGCCCTAGAGCTGAAAGGCACAACGTGCAGGCTTCTTTCCAAAGGGCGAGTTGGGCCCCACAGCATCTTGCTTCCAGCTCTTTGGGAAGCTAAGAAACAACTCGCTCTGCACAGTGCTCTTACAGCCTAGTGGGAACATCTCTTCCAAAGGCCTGGGAAACGCAGTTTCTTTGCAGGCCTGATCTGGCTGAAGTAGGACTTCTGCTCTGGGTGTGCTACGTTGCCCTAGAGCTGAAAGGCACAACGTGCAGGCTTCTTTCCAAAGGGCGAGTTGGGCCCCACAGCATCTTGGTTCCAGCTCTTTGGGAAGCTAAGAAACAACTCGCTCTGCACAGTGCTCTTACAGCCTAGTGGGAACATCTCTTCCAAAGGCCTGTGAAACGCAGTTGCTTTGCAGGCCTGATCTGGGTGAAGTAGGACTTCTGCTCTGGGTGTGCTACTTTGCCCTAGAGCTGAAAGGCACAACGTGCAGGCTTCTTTCCAAAGGGCGAGTTGGGCCCCACAGCATCTTGCTTCCAGCTCTTTGGGAAGCTAAGAAACAACTCGCTCTGCACAGTGCTCTTACAGCCTAGTGGGAACATCTCTTCCAAAGGCCTGTGAAACGCAGTTTCTTTGCAGGCCTGATCTGGCTGAAGTAGGACTTCTGCTCTGGGTGTGCTACTTTGCCCTAGAGCTGAAAGGCACAACGTGCAGTCTTCTTTCCAAAGGGCGAGTTGGGCCCCACAGCATCTTGCTTCCAGCTCTTTGGGAAGCTAAGAAACAACTCGCTCTGCACAGTGCTCTTACAGCCTACCGGGAACATCTCTTCCAAAGGCCTGTGAAACGCAGTTTCTTTGCAGGCCTGATCTGGCTGAAGTAGGACTTCTGCTCTGGGTGTGCTACTTTGCCCTATAGCTGAAAGGCACAACGTGCAGGCTTCTTTCCAAAGGGCCAGTTGGGCCCCACAGCATCTTGCTTCCAGCTCTTTGGGAAGCTAAGAAACAACTCGCTCTGCACAGTGCTCTTACAGCCTAGTGGGTACATCTCTTCCAAAGGCCTGGGAAACGCAGTTTCTTTGCAGGTCTGATCTGGCTGAAGTAGGACTTCTGCTCTGGGTGTGCTACTTTGCCCTAGAGCTGAAAGGCACAACGTGCAGGCTTCTTTCCAAAGGGCGAGTTGGGCCCCACAGCATCTTGCTTCCAGCTCTTTGGGAAGCTAAGAAACAACTCGCTCTGCACAGTCTTCTTAAAGCCTAGTGGGAACATCTCTTCCAAAGGCCTGTGAAACGCAGTTTCTTTGTAGGCCTGATCTGGCTGAAGTAGGACTTCTGCTCTGGGTGTGCTACTTTGCCCTAGAGCTGAAAGGCACAACGTGCAGGCTTCTTTCCAAAGGGCGAGTTGGGCCCCACAGCATCTTGCTTCCAGCTCTTTGGGAAGCTAAGAAACAACTCGCTCTGCACAGTGCTCTTACAGCCTACCGGGAACATCTCTTCCAAAGGCCTGTGAAACGCAGTTTCTTTGCAGGCCTGATCCGGCTGAAGTAGGACTTCTGCTCTGGGTGTGCTACTTTGCCCTAGAGCTGAAAGGCACAACGTGCAGGCTTCTTTCCAAAGGGCGAGTTGGGCCCCACAGCATCTTGCTTCCAGCTCTTTGGGAAGCTAAGAAACAACTCGCTCTGCACAGTGCTCTTACAGCCTACCGGGAACATCTCTTCCAAAGGCCTGTGAAACGCAGTTTCTTTGCAGGCCTGATCTGGCTGAAGTAGGACTTCTGCTCTGGGTGTGCTACTTTGCCCTAGAGCTGAAAGGCACAACGTGCAGGCTTCTTTCCAAAGGGCGAGTTGGGCCCCACAGCATCTTGCTTCCAGCTCTTGGGAAGCTAAGAAACAACTCGCTCTGCACAGTGCTCTTACAGCCTACCGGGAACATCTCTTCCAAAGGCCTGTGAAACGCAGTTTCTTTGCAGGCCTGATCTGGCTGAAGTAGGACTTCTGCTCTGGGTGTGCTACTTTGCCCTAGAGCTGAAAGGCACAACGTGCAGACTTCTTTCCAAAGGGCGAGTTGGGCCCAACAGCATCTTGCTTCCAGCTCTTTGGGAAGCTAAGAAACAACTCGCTCTGCACAGTGCTCTTACAGCCTACCGGGAACATCTCTTCCAAAGGCCTGTGAAACGCAGTTTCTTTGCAGGCCTGATCTGGCTGAAGTAGGACTTCTGCTCTGGGGTGCTACTTTGCCCTAGAGCTGAAAGGCACAACGTGCAGGCTTCTTTCCAAAGGGCGAGTTGGGCCCCACAGCATCTTGCTTCCAGCTCTTTGGGAAGCTAAGAAACAACTCGCTCTGCACAGTGCTCTTACAGCCTAGTGTGAACATCTCTTCCAAAGGCCTGTGAAACGCAGTTTCTTTGCAGGCCTGATCTGGCTGAAGTAGGACTTCTGCTCTGGGTGTGCTACTTTGCCCTAGAGCTGAAAGGCACAACGTGCAGGCTTCTTTCCAAAGGGCGAGTTGGGCCCCACAGCATCTTGCTTCCAGCTCTTTGGGAAGCTAAGAAACAACTCGCTCTGCACAGTGCTCTTACAGCCTACCGGGAACGTCTCTTCCAAAGGCCTGTGAAACGCAGTTTCTTTGCAGGCCTGATCTGGCTGAAGTAGGACTTCTGCTCTGGGTGTGCTACTCGGCCCTAGAGCTGATAGGCACAACGTGCAGTCTTCTTTCCAAAGGGCGAGTTGGGCACCACAGCATCTTGCTTCCAGCTCTTTGGGAAGCTAAGAAACAACTCGCTCTGCACAGTGCTCTTACAGCCTTCCGGGAACATCTCTTCCAAAGGCCTGTGAAACGCAGTTTCTTTGCAGGCCTGATCTGGCTGAAGTAGGACTTCTGCTCTGGGTGTGCTACTTTGCCCTAGAGCTGAAAGGCACAACGTGCAGGCTTCTTTCCAAAGGGCGAGTTGGGCCCCACAGCATCTTGCTTCCAGCTCTTTGGGAAGCTAAGAAACAACTCGCTCTGCACAGTGCTCTTACAGCCTAGTGGGAACATCTCTTCCAAAGGCCTGTGAAACGCAGTTGCTTTGCAGGCCTGATCTGGCTGAAGTAGGACTTCTGCTCTGGGTGTGCTACTTTGCCCTAGAGCTGAAAGGCACAACGTGCAGGCTTCTTTCCAAAGGGCGAGTTGGGCCCCACAGCATCTTGCTTCCAGCTCTTTGGGAAGCTAAGAAACAACTCGCTCTGCACAGTGCTCTTAGATCCTAGTGGGAACATCTCTTCCAAAGGCCTGTGAAACGCAGTTTCTTTGCAGGCCTGATCTGGCTGAAGTAGGACTTCTGCTCTGGGTGTGCTACTTTGCCCTAGAGCTGAAAGGCACAACGTGCAGTCTTCTTTCCAAAGGGCGAGTTGGGCCCCACAGCATCTTGCTTCCAGCTCTTTGGGAAGCTAAGAAACAACTCGCTCTGCACAGTGCTCTTACAGCCTACCGGGAACATCTCTTCCAAAGGCCTGTGAAACGCAGTTTCTTTGCAGGCCTGATCTGGCTGAAGTAGGACTTCTGCTCTGGGTGTGCTACTTTGCCCTAGAGCTGAAAGGCACAACGTGCAGGCTTCTTTCCAAAGGGCCAGTTGGGCCCCACAGCATCTTGCTTCCAGCTCTTTGGGAAGCTAAGAAACAACTCGCTCTGCACAGTGCTCTTACAGCCTAGTGGGAACATCTCTTCCAAAGGCCTGGGAAACGCAGTTTCTTTGCAGGTCTGATCTGGCTGAAGTAGGACTTCTGCTCTGGGTGTGCTACTTTGCCCTAGAGCTGAAAGGCACAACGTGCAGGCTTCTTTCCAAAGGGCGAGTTGGGCCCCACAGCATCTTGCTTCCAGCTCTTTGGGAAGCTAAGAAACAACTCGCTCTGCACAGTCTTCTTAAAGCCTAGTGGGAACATCTCTTCCAAAGGCCTGTGAAACGCAGTTTCTTTGCAGGCCTGATCTGGCTGAAGTAGGACTTCTGCTCTGGGTGTGCTACTTTGCCCTAGAGCTGAAAGGCACAACGTGCAGGCTTCTTTCCAAAGGGCGAGTTGGGCCCCACAGCATCTTGCTTCCAGCTCTTTGGGAAGCTAAGAAACAACTCGCTCTGCACAGTGCTCTTACAGCCTACCGGGAACATCTCTTCCAAAGGCCTGTGAAACGCAGTTTCTTTGCAGGCCTGATCCGGCTGAAGTAGGACTTCTGCTCTGGGTGTGCTACTTTGCCCTAGAGCTGAAAGGCACAACGTGCAGGCTTCTTTCCAAAGGGCGAGTTGGGCCCCACAGCATCTTGCTTCCAGCTCTTTGGGAAGCTAAGAAACAACTCGCTCTGCACAGTGCTCTTACAGCCTACCGGGAACATCTCTTCCAAAGGCCTGGGAAACGCAGTTTCTTTGCAGGCCTGATCTGGCTGAAGTAGGACTTCTGCTCTGGGTGTGCTACTTTGCCCTAGAGCTGAAAGGCACAACGTGCAGGCTTCTTTCCAAAGGGCGAGTTGGGCCCCACAGAATCTTGCTTCCAGCTCTTTGGGAAGCTAAGAAACAACTCGCTCTGCACAGTGCTCTTACAGCCTAGTGGGAACATCTCTTCCAAAGGCCTGTGAAACGCAGTTTCTTTGCAGGCCTGATCTGGCTGAAGTAGGACTTCTGCTCTGGGTGTGCTACTTTGCCCTAGAGCTGAAAGGCACAACGTGCAGGCTTCTTTCCAAAGGGCGAGTTGGGCCCCACAGCATCTTGCTTCCAGCTCTTTGGGAAGCTAAGAAACAACTCGCTCTGCACAGTGCTCTTACAGCCTACCGGGAACATCTCTTACAAAGGCCTGTGAAACGCAGTTTCTTTGCCGGCCTGATCTGGCTGAAGTAGGACTTCTGCTCTGGGTGTGCTACTTTGCCCTAGAGCTGAAAGGCACAACGTGCAGGCTTCTTTCCAAAGGGCGAGTTGGGCCCCACAGCACCTTGCTTCCAGCTCTTTGGGAAGCTAAGAAACAACTCGCTCTGCACAGTGCTCTTACAGCCTAGTGGGAACATCTCTTCCAAAGGCCTGTGAAACGCAGTTTCTTTGCAGGCCTGATCTGGCTGAAGTAGGACTTCTGCTCTGGGTGTGCTACTTTGCCCTAGAGCTGAAAGGCACAACGTGCAGGCTTCTTTCCAAAGGGCGAGTTGGGCCCCACAGCATCTTGCTTCCAGCTCTTTGGGAAGCTAAGAAACAACTCGCTCTGCACAGTGCTCTTACAGCCTACCGGGAACATCTCTTCCAAAGGCCTGTGAAACGCAGTTTCTTTGCAGGCCTGATCTGGCTGAAGTAGGACTTCTGCTCTGGGTGTGCTACTTTGCCCTAGAGCTGAAAGGCACAACGTGCAGGCTTCTTTCCAAAGGGCGAGTTGGGCCCCACAGCATCTTGCTTCCAGCTCTTTGGGAAGCTAAGAAACAACTCGCTCTGCACAGTGCTCTTACAGCCTACCGGGAACATCTCTTCCAAAGGCCTGTGAAACGCAGTTTCTTTGCAGGCCTGATCTGGCTGAAGTAGGACTTCTGCTCTGGGTGTGCTACTTTGCCCTAGAGCTGAAAGGCACAACGTGCAGGCTTCTTTCCAAAGGGCGAGTTGGGCCCCACAGCATCTTCCTTCCAGCTCTTTGGGAAGCTAAGAAACAACTCGCTCTGCACAGTGCTCTTACAGCCTAGTGGGAACATCTCTTCCAAAGGCCTGTGAAACGCAGTTTCTTTGCAGGCCTGATCTGGCTGAAGTAGGACTTCTGCTCTGGGTGTGCTACTTTGCCCTAGAGCTGAAAGGCACAACGTGCAGGCTTCTTTCCAAAGGGCGAGTTGGGCCCCACAGCATCTTGCTTCCAGCTCTTTGGGAAGCTAAGAAACAACTCGCTCTGCACAGTGCTCTTACAGCCTACCGGGAACATCTCTTCCAAAGGCCAGTGAAACGCAGTTACTTTGCAGGCCTGATCCGGCTGAAGTAGGACTTCTGCTCTGGGTGTGCTACTTTGCCCTAGAGCTGAAAGGCACAACGTGCAGGCTTCTTTCCAAAGGGCGAGTTGGGCCCCACAGCATCTTGCTTCCAGCTCTTTGGGAAGCTAAGAAACAACTCGCTCTGCACAGTGCTCTTACAGCCTAGTTTGAACATCTCTTCCAAAGGCCTGTGAAACGCAGTTTCTTTGCAGGCCTGATCTGGCTGAAGTAGGACTTCTGCTCTGGGTGTGCTACTTTGCCCTAGAGCTGAAAGGCACAACGTGCAGGCTTCTTTCCAAAGGGCGAGTTGGGCCCCACAGCATCTTGCTTCCAGCTCTTTGGGAAGCTAAGAAACAACTCGCTCTGCACAGTGCTCTTACAGCCTACCGGGAACATCTCTTCCAAAGGCCTGTGAAACGCAGTTTCTTTGCAGGCCTGATCTGGCTGAAGTAGGACTTCTGCTCTGGGTGTGCTACTTTGCCCTAGAGCTGAAAGGCACAACGTGCAGGCTTCTTTCCAAAGGGCGAGTTGGGCCCCACAGCATCTTGCTTCCAGCTCTTTGGGAAGCTAAGAAACAACTCGCTCTGCACAGTGCTCTTACAGCCTACCGGGAACATCTCTTCCAAAGGCCTTTGAAACGCAGTTTCTTTGCAGGCCTTATCTGGCTGAAGTAGGACTTCTGCTCTGGGTGTGCTACTTTGCCCTAGAGCTGAAAGGCACAACGTGCAGGCTTCTTTCCAAAGGGCCAGTTGGGCCCCACAGCATCTTGCTTCCAGCTCTTTGGGAAGCTAAGAAACAACTCGCTCTGCACAGTGCTCTTACAGCCTAGTGGGAACATCTCTTCCAAAGGCCTGGGAAACGCAGTTTCTTTGCAGGTCTGATCTGGCTGAAGTAGGACTTCTGCTCTGGGTGTGCTACTTTGCCCTAGAGCTGAAAGGCACAACGTGCAGTCTTCTTTCCAAAGGGCGAGTTGGGCCCCACAGCATCTTGCTTCCAGCTCTTTGGGAAGCTAAGAAACAACTCGCTCTGCACAGTGGTCTTAAAGCCTAGTGGGAACATCTCTTCCAAAGGCCTGTGAAACGCAGTTTCTTTGCAGGCCTGATCTGGCTGAAGTAGGACTTCTGCTCTGGGTGTGCTACTTTGCCCTAGAGCTGAAAGGCACAACGTGCAGACTTCTTTCCAAAGGGCGAGTTGGGCCCCACAGCATCTTGCTTCCAGCTCTTTGGGAAGCTAAGAAACAACTCGCTCTGCACAGTGCTCTTACAGCCTACCGGGAACATCTCTTCCAAAGGCCTGTGAAACGCAGTTTCTTTGCAGGCCTGATCTGGCTGAAGTAGGACTTCTGCTCTGGGGTGCTACTTTGCCCTAGAGCTGAAAGGCACAACGTGCAGGCTTCTTTCCAAAGGGCGAGTTGGGCCCCACAGCATCTTGCTTCCAGCTCTTTGGGAAGCTAAGAAACAACTCGCTCTGCACAGTGCTCTTACAGCCTAGTGGGAACATCTCTTCCAAAGGCCTGTGAAACGCAGTTTCTTTGCAGGCCTGATCTGGCTGAAGTAGGACTTCTGCTCTGGGTGTGCTACTTTGCCCTAGAGCTGAAAGGCACAACGTGCAGGCTTCTTTCCAAAGGGCGAGTTGGGCCCCACAGCATCTTGCTTCCAGCTCTTTGGGAAGCTAAGAAACAACTCGCTCTGCACAGTGCTCTTACAGCCTACCGGGAACATCTCTTCCAAAGGCCTGTGAAACGCAGTTTCTTTGCAGGCCTGATCTGGCTGAAGTAGGACTTCTGCTCTGGGTGTGCTACTTTGCCCTAGAGCTGAAAGGCACAACGTGCAGGCTTCTTTCCAAAGGGCGAGTTGGGCCCCACAGCATCTTGCTTCCAGCTCTTTGGGAAGCTAAGAAACAACTCGCTCTGCACAGTGCTCTTACAGCCTAGTGGGAACATCTCTTCCAAAGGCCTGGGAAACGCAGTTTCTTTGCAGGCCTGATCTGGCTGAAGTAGGACTTCTGCTCTGGGTGTGCTACGTTGCCCTAGAGCTGAAAGGCACAACGTGCAGTCTTCTTTCCAAAGGGCGAGTTGGGCCCCACAGCATCTTGCTTCCAGCTCTTTGGGAAGCTAAGAAACAACTCGCTCTGCACAGTGCTCTTACAGCCTAGTGGGAACATCTCTTCCAAAGGCCTGTGAAACGCAGTTGCTTTGCAGGCCTGATCTGGCTGAAGTAGGACTTCTGCTCTGGGTGTGCTACTTTGCCCTAGAGCTGAAAGGCACAACGTGCAGGCTTCTTTCCAAAGGGCGAGTTGGGCCCCACAGCATCTTGCTTCCAGCTCTTTGGGAAGCTAAGAAACAACTCGCTCTGCACAGTGCTCTTAGAGCCTAGTGGGAACATCTCTTCCAAAGGCCTGTGAAACGCAGTTTCTTTGCAGGCCTGATCCGGCTGAAGTAGGACTTCTGCTCTGGGTGTGCTACTTTGCCCTAGAGCTGAAAGGCACAACGTGCAGTCTTCTTTCCAAAGGGCGAGTTGGGCCCCACAGCATCTTGCTTCCAGCTCTTTGGGAAGCTAAGAAACAACTCGCTCTGCACAGTGCTCTTACAGCCTACCGGGAACATCTCTTCCAAAGGCCTGTGAAACGCAGTTTCTTTGCAGGCCTGATCTGGCTGAAGTAGGACTTCTGCTCTGGGTGTGCTACTTTGCCCTAGAGCTGAAAGGCACAACGTGCAGGCTTCTTTCCAAAGGGCCAGTTGGGCCCCACAGCATCTTGCTTCCAGCTCTTTGGGAAGCTAAGAAACAACTCGCTCTGCACAGTGCTCTTACAGCCTAGTGGGAACATCTCTTCCAAAGGCCTGGGAAACGCAGTTTCTTTGCAGGTCTGATCTGGCTGAAGTAGGACTTCTGCTCTGGGTGTGCTACTTTGCCCTAGAGCTGAAAGGCACAACGTGCAGGCTTCTTTCCAAAGGGCGAGTTGGGCCCCACAGCATCTTGCTTCCAGCTCTTTGGGAAGCTAAGAAACAACTCGCTCTGCACAGTCTTCTTAAAGCCTAGTGGGAACATCTCTTCCAAAGGCCTGTGAAACGCAGTTTCTTTGCAGGCCTGATCTGGCTGAAGTAGGACTTCTGCTCTGGGTGTGCTACTTTGCCCTAGAGCTGAAAGGCACAACGTGCAGGCTTCTTTCCAAAGGGCGAGTTGGGCCCCACAGCATCTTGCTTCCAGCTCTTTGGGAAGCTAAGAAACAACTCGCTCTGCACAGTGCTCTTACAGCCTACCGGGAACATCTCTTCCAAAGGCCTGTGAAACGCAGTTTCTTTGCAGGCCTGATCCGGCTGAAGTAGGACTTCTGCTCTGGGTGTGCTACTTTGCCCTAGAGCTGAAAGGCACAACGTGCAGGCTTCTTTCCAAAGGGCGAGTTGGGCCCCACAGCATCTTGCTTCCAGCTCTTTGGGAAGCTAAGAAACAACTCGCTCTGCACAGTGCTCTTACAGCCTACCGGGAACATCTCTTCCAAAGGCCTGTGAAACGCAGTTTCTTTGCAGGCCTGATCTGGCTGAAGTAGGACTTCTGCTCTGGGTGTGCTACTTTGCCCTGGAGCTGAAAGGCACAACGTGCAGGCTTCTTTCCAAAGGGCGAGTTGGGCCCCACAGCATCTTGCTTCCAGCTCTTGGGAAGCTAAGAAACAACTCGCTCTGCACAGTGCTCTTACAGCCTACCGGGAACATCTCTTCCAAAGGCCTGTGAAACGCAGTTTCTTTGCAGGCCTGATCTGGCTGAAGTAGGACTTCTGCTCTGGGTGTGCTACTTTGCCCTAGAGCTGAAAGGCACAACGTGCAGACTTCTTTCCAAAGGGCGAGTTGGGCCCCACAGCATCTTGCTTCCAGCTCTTTGGGAAGCTAAGAAACAACTCGCTCTGCACAGTGCTCTTACAGCCTAGTGGGAACATCTCTTCCAAAGGCCTGGGAAACGCAGTTTCTTTGCAGGTCTGATCTGGCTGAAGTAGGACTTCTGCTCTGGGTGTGCTACTTTGCCCTAGAGCTGAAAGGCACAACGTGCAGGCTTCTTTCCAAAGGGCGAGTTGGGCCCCACAGCATCTTGCTTCCAGCTCTTTGGGAATCTAAGAAACAACTCGCTCTGCACAGTCTTCTTAAAGCCTAGTGGGAACATCTCTTCCAAAGGCCTGTGAAACGCAGTTTCTTTGCAGGCCTGATCTGGCTGAAGTAGGACTTCTGCTCTGGGTGTGCTACTTTGCCCTAGAGCTGAAAGGCACAACGTGCAGGCTTCTTTCCAAAGGGCGAGTTGGGCCCCACAGCATCTTGCTTCCAGCTCTTTGGGAAGCTAAGAAACAACTCGCTCTGCACAGTGCTCTTACAGCCTACCGGGAACATCTCTTCCAAAGGCCTGTGAAACGCAGTTTCTTTGCAGGCCTGATCCGGCTGAAGTAGGACTTCTGCTCTGGGTGTGCTACTTTGCCCTAGAGCTGAAAGGCACAACGTGCAGGCTTCTTTCCAAAGGGCGAGTTGGGCCCCACAGCATCTTGCTTCCAGCTCTTTGGGAAGCTAAGAAACAACTCGCTCTGCACAGTGCTCTTACAGCCTACCGGGAACATCTCTTCCAAAGGCCTGTGAAACGCAGTTTCTTTGCAGGCCTGATCTGGCTGAAGTAGGACTTCTGCTCTGGGTGTGCTACTTTGCCCTGGAGCTGAAAGGCACAACGTGCAGGCTTCTTTCCAAAGGGCGAGTTGGGCCCCACAGCATCTTGCTTCCAGCTCTTGGGAAGCTAAGAAACAACTCGCTCTGCACAGTGCTCTTACAGCCTACCGGGAACATCTCTTCCAAAGGCCTGTGAAACGCAGTTTCTTTGCAGGCCTGATCTGGCTGAAGTAGGACTTCTGCTCTGGGTGTGCTACTTTGGCCTAGAGCTGAAAGGCACAACGTGCAGACTTCTTTCCAAAGGGCGAGTTGGTCCCCACAGCATCTTGCTTCCAGCTCTTTGGGAAGCTAAGAAACAACTCGCTCTGCACAGTGCTCTTACAGCCTACCGGGAACATCTCTTCCAAAGGCCTGTGAAACGCAGTTTCTTTGCAGGCCTGATCTGGCTGAAGTAGGACTTCTGCTCTGGGGTGCTACTTTGCCCTAGAGCTGAAAGGCACAACGTGCAGGCTTCTTTCCAAAGGGCGAGTTGGGCCCCACAGCATCTTGCTTCCAGCTCTTTGGGAAGCTAAGAAACAACTCGCTCTGCACAGTGCTCTTACAGCCTAGTGGGAACATCTCTTCCAAAGGCCTGTGAAACGCAGTTTCTTTGCAGGCCTGATCTGGCTGAAGTAGGACTTCTGCTCTGGGTGTGCTACTTTGCCCTAGAGCTGAAAGGCACAACGTGCAGGCTTCTTTCCAAAGGGCGAGTTGGGCCCCACAGCATCTTGCTTCCAGCTCTTTGGGAAGCTAAGAAACAACTCGCTCTGCACAGTGCTCTTACAGCCTACCGGGAACATCTCTTCCAAAGGCCTGTGAAACGCAGTTTCTTTGCAGGCCTGATCCGGCTGAAGTAGGACTTCTGCTCTGGGTGTGCTACTTTGCCCTAGAGCTGAAAGGCACAACGTGCAGGCTTCTTTCCAAAGGGCGAGTTGGGCCCCACAGCATCTTGCTTCCAGCTCTTTGGGAAGCTAAGAAACAACTCGCTCTGCACAGTGCTCTTACAGCCTAGTGGGAACATCTCTTCCAAAGGCCTGGGAAACGCAGTTTCTTTGCAGGCCTGATCTGGCTGAAGTAGGACTTCTGCTCTGGGTGTGCTACGTTGCCCTAGAGCTGAAAGGCACAACGTGCAGGCTTCTTTCCAAAGGGCGAGTTGGGCCCCACAGCATCTTGCTTCCAGCTCTTTGGGAAGCTAAGAAACAACTCGCTCTGCACAGTGCTCTTACAGCCTAGTGGGAACATCTCTTCCAAAGGCCTGTGAAACGCAGTTGCTTTGCAGGCCTGATCTGGCTGAAGTAGGACTTCTGCTCTGGGTGTGCTACTTTGCCCTAGAGCTGAAAGGCACAACGTGCAGGCTTCTTTCCAAAGGGCGAGTTGGGCCCCACAGCATCTTGCTTCCAGCTCTTTGGGAAGCTAAGAAACAACTCGCTCTGCACAGTGCTCTTACAGCCTAGTGGGAACATCTCTTCCAAAGGCCTGTGAAACGCAGTTTCTTTGCAGGCCTGATCTGGCTGAAGTAGGACTTCTGCTCTGGGTGTGCTACTTTGCCCTAGAGCTGAAAGGCACAACGTGCAGTCTTCTTTCCAAAGGGCGAGTTGGGCCCCACAGCATCTTGCTTCCAGCTCTTTGGGAAGCTAAGAAACAACTCGCTCTGCACAGTGCTCTTACAGCCTACCGGGAACATCTCTTCCAAAGGCCTGTGAAACGCAGTTTCTTTGCAGGCCTGATCTGGCTGAAGTAGGACTTCTGCTCTGGGTGTGCTACTTTGCCCTAGAGCTGAAAGGCACAACGTGCAGGCTTCTTTCCAAAGGGCCAGTTGGGCCCCACAGCATCTTGCTTCCAGCTCTTTGGGAAGCTAAGAAACAACTCGCTCTGCACAGTGCTCTTACAGCCTAGTGGGAACATCTCTTCCAAAGGCCTGGGAAACGCAGTTTCTTTGCAGGTCTGATCTGGCTGAAGTAGGACTTCTGCTCTGGGTGTGCTACTTTGCCCTAGAGCTGAAAGGCACAACGTGCAGGCTTCTTTCCAAAGGGCGAGTTGGGCCCCACAGCATCTTGCTTCCAGCTCTTTGGGAAGCTAAGAAACAACTCGCTCTGCACAGTGCTCTTACAGCCTACCGGGAACATCTCTTCCAAAGGCCTGTGAAACGCAGTTTCTTTGCAGGCCTGATCCGGCTGAAGTAGGACTTCTGCTCTGGGTGTGCTACTTTGCCCTAGAGCTGAAAGGCACAACGTGCAGGCTTCTTTCCAAAGGGCGAGTTGGGCCCCACAGCATCTTGCTTCCAGCTCTTTGGGAAGCTAAGAAACAACTCGCTCTGCACAGTGCTCTTACAGCCTACCGGGAACATCTCTTCCAAAGGCCTGTGAAACGCAGTTTCTTTGCAGGCCTGATCTGGCTGAAGTAGGACTTCTGCTCTGGGTGTGCTACTTTGCCCTAGAGCTGAAAGGCACAACGTGCAGGCTTCTTTCCAAAGGGCGAGTTGGGCCCCACAACATCTTGCTTCCAGCTCTTGGGAAGCTAAGAAACAACTCGCTCTGCACAGTGCTCTTACAGCCTAGTGGGAACATCTCTTCCAAAGGCCTGTGAAACGCAGTTTCTTTGCAGGCCTGATCTGGCTGAAGTAGGACTTCTGCTCTGGGTGTGCTACTTTGCCCTAGAGCTGAAAGGCACAACGTGCAGACTTCGTTCCAAAGGGCGAGTTGGGCCCCACAGCATCTTGCTTCCAGCTCTTTGGGAAGCTAAGAAACAACTCGCTCTGCACAGTGCTCTTACAGCCTACCGGGAACATCTCTTCCAAAGGCCTGTGAAACGCAGTTTCTTTGCAGGCCTGATCTGGCTGAAGTAGGACTTCTGCTCTGGGGTGCTACTTTGCCCTAGAGCTGAAAGGCACAACGTGCAGGCTTCTTTCCAAAGGGCGAGTTGGGCCCCACAGCATCTTGCTTCCAGCTCTTTGGGAAGCTAAGAAACAACTCGCTCTGCACAGTGCTCTTACAGCCTAGTGGGAACATCTCTTCCAAAGGCCTGTGAAACGCAGTTTCTTTGCAGGCCTGATCTGGCTGAAGTAGGACTTCTGCTCTGGGTGTGCTACTTTGCCCTAGAGCTGAAAGGCACAACGTGCAGGCTTCTTTCCAAAGGGCCAGTTGGGCCCCACAGCATCTTGCTTCCAGCTCTTTGGGAAGCTAAGAAACAACTCGCTCTGCACAGTGCTCTTACAGCCTAGTGGGAACATCTCTTCCAAAGGCCTGGGAAACGCAGTTTCTTTGCAGGTCTGATCTGGCTGAAGTAGGACTTCTGCTCTGGGTGTGCTACTTTGCCCTAGAGCTGAAAGGCACAACGTGCAGGCTTCTTTCCAAAGGGCGAGTTGGGCCCCACAGCATCTTGCTTCCAGCTCTTTGGGAAGCTAAGAAACAACTCGCTCTGCACAGTCTTCTTAAAGCCTAGTGGGAACATCTCTTCCAAAGGCCTGTGAAACGCAGTTTCTTTGCAGGCCTGATCTGGCTGAAGTAGGACTTCTGCTCTGGGTGTGCTACTTTGCCCTAGAGCTGAAAGGCACAACGTGCAGGCTTCTTTCCAAAGGGCGAGTTGGGCCCCACAGCATCTTGCTTCCAGCTCTTTGGGAAGCTAAGAAACAACTCGCTCTGCACAGTGCTCTTACAGCCTACCGGGAACATCTCTTCCAAAGGCCTGTGAAACGCAGTTTCTTTGCAGGCCTGATCCGGCTGAAGTAGGACTTCTGCTCTGGGTGTGCTACTTTGCCCTAGAGCTGAAAGGCACAACGTGCAGGCTTCTTTCCAAAGGGCGAGTTGGGCCCCACAGCATCTTGCTTCCAGCTCTTTGGGAAGCGAAGAAACAACTCGCTCTGCACAGTGCTCTTACAGCCTACCGGGAACATCTCTTCCAAAGGCCTGTGAAACGCAGTTTCTTTGCAGGCCTGATCTGGCTGAAGTAGGACTTCTGCTCTGGGTGTGCTACTTTGCCCTAGAGCTGAAAGGCACAACGTGCAGGCTTCTTTCCAAAGGGCGAGTTGGGCCCCACAGAATCTTGCTTCCAGCTCTTTGGGAAGCTAAGAAACAACTCGCTCTGCACAGTGCTCTTACAGCCTAGTGGGAACATCTCTTCCAAAGGCCTGTGAAACGCAGTTTCTTTGCAGGCCTGATCTGGCTGAAGTAGGACTTCTGCTCTGGGTGTGCTACTTTGCCATAGAGCTGAAAGGCACAACGTGCAGGCTTCTTTCCAAAGGGCGAGTTGGGCCCCACAGCATCTTGCTTCCAGCTCTTTGGGAAGCTAAGAAACAACTCGCTCTGCACAGTGCTCTTACAGCCTACCGGGAACATCTCTTCCAAAGGCCTGTGAAACGCAGTTTCTTTGCCGGCCTGATCTGGCTGAAGTAGGACTTCTGCTCTGGGTGTGCTACTTTGCCCTAGAGCTGAAAGGCACAACGTGCAGGCTTCTTTCCAAAGGGCGAGTTGGGCCCCACAGCACCTTGCTTCCAGCTCTTTGGGAAGCTAAGAAACAACTCGCTCTGCACAGTGCTCTTACAGCCTAGTGGGAACATCTCTTCCAAAGGCCTGTGAAACGCAGTTTCTTTGCAGGCCTGATCTGGCTGAAGTAGGACTTCTGCTCTGGGTGTGCTACTTTGCCCTAGAGCTGAAAGGCACAACGTGCAGGCTTCTTTCCAAAGGGCGAGTTGGGCCCCACAGCATCTTGCTTCCAGCTCTTTGGGAAGCTAAGAAACAACTCGCTCTGCACAGTGCTCTTACAGCCTACCGGGAACATCTCTTCCAAAGGCCTGTGAAACGCAGTTTCTTTGCAGGCCTGATCTGGCTGAAGTAGGACTTCTGCTCTGGGTGTGCTACTTTGCCCTAGAGCTGAAAGGCACAACGTGCAGGCTTCTTTCCAAAGGGCGAGTTGGGCCCCACAGCATCTTGCTTCCAGCTCTTTGGGAAGCTAAGAAACAACTCGCTCTGCACAGTGCTCTTACAGCCTACCGGGAACATCTCTTCCAAAGGCCTGTGAAACGCAGTTTCTTTGCAGGCCTGATCTGGCTGAAGTAGGACTTCTGCTCTGGGTGTGCTACTTTGCCCTAGAGCTGAAAGGCACAACGTGCAGGCTTCTTTCCAAAGGGCGAGTTGGGCCCCACAGCATCTTCCTTCCAGCTCTTTGGGAAGCTAAGAAACAACTCGCTCTGCACAGTGCTCTTACAGCCTAGTGGGAACATCTCTTCCAAAGGCCTGTGAAACGCAGTTTCTTTGCAGGCCTGATCTGGCTGAAGTAGGACTTCTGCTCTGGGTGTGCTACTTTGCCCTAGAGCTGAAAGGCACAACGTGCAGGCTTCTTTCCAAAGGGCGAGTTGGGCCCCACAGCATCTTGCTTCCAGCTCTTTGGGAAGCTAAGAAACAACTCGCTCTGCACAGTGCTCTTACAGCCTACCGGGAACATCTCTTCCAAAGGCCAGTGAAACGCAGTTACTTTGCAGGCCTGATCCGGCTGAAGTAGGACTTCTGCTCTGGGTGTGCTACTTTGCCCTAGAGCTGAAAGGCACAACGTGCAGGCTTCTTTCCAAAGGGCGAGTTGGGCCCCACAGCATCTTGCTTCCAGCTCTTTGGGAAGCTAAGAAACAACTCGCTCTGCACAGTGCTCTTACAGCCTAGTTTGAACATCTCTTCCAAAGGCCTGTGAAACGCAGTTTCTTTGCAGGCCTGATCTGGCTGAAGTAGGACTTCTGCTCTGGGTGTGCTACTTTGCCCTAGAGCTGAGAGGCACAACGTGCAGGCTTCTTTCCAAAGGGCGAGTTGGGCCCCACAGCATCTTGCTTCCAGCTCTTTGGGAAGCTAAGAAACAACTCGCTCTGCACAGTGGTCTTACAGCCTAGTGGGAACATCTCTTCCAAAGGCCTGTGAAACGCAGTTTCTTTGCAGGCCTGATCTGGCTGAAGTAGGACTTCTGCTCTGGGTGTGCTACTTTGCCCTAGAGCTGAAAGGCACAACGTGCAGGCTTCTTTCCAAAGGGCGAGTTGGGCCCCACAGCATCTTGCTTCCAGCTCTTTGGGAAGCTAAGAAACAACTCGCTCTGCACAGTGCTCTTACAGCCTACCGGGAACATCTCTTCCAAAGGCCTGTGAAACGCAGTTTCTTTGCAGGCCTGATCTGGCTGAAGTAGGACTTCTGCTCTGGGTGTGCTACTTTGCCCTAGAGCTGAAAGGCACAACGTGCAGGCTTCTTTCCAAACGGCGAGTTGGGCCCCACAGCATCTTGCTTCCAGCTCTTTGGGAAGCTAAGAAACAACTCGCTCTGCACAGTGCTCTTACAGCCTACCGGGAACATCTCTTCCAAAGGCCTGTGAAACGCAGTTTCTTTGCAGGCCTGATCTGGCTGAAGTAGGACTTCTGCTCTGGGGTGCTACTTTGCCCTAGAGCTGAAAGGCACAACGTGCAGGCTTCTTTCCAAACGGCGAGTTGGGCCCCACAGCATCTTGCTTCCAGCTCTTTGGGAAGCTAAGAAACAACTCGCTCTGCACAGTGCTCTTACAGCCTAGTGGGAACATCTCTTCCAAAGGCCTGTGAAACGCAGTTTCTTTGCAGGCCTGATCTGGCTGAAGTAGGACTTCTGCTCTGGGTGTGCTACTTTGCCCTAGAGCTGAAAGGCACAACGTGCAGGCTTCTTTCCAAAGGGCGAGTTGGGCCCCACAGCTTCTTGCTTCCAGCTCTTTGGGAAGCTAAGAAACAACTCGCTCTGCACAGTGCTCTTACAGCCTACCGGGAACGTCTCTTCCAAAGGCCTGTGAAATGCAGTTTCTTTGCAGGCCTGATCTGGCTGAAGTAGGACTTCTGCTCTGGGTGTGCTACTTTGCCCTAGAGCTGAAAGGCACAACGTGCAGTCTTCTTTCCAAAGGGCGAGTTGGGCCCCACAGCATCTTGCTTCCAGCTCTTTGGGAAGCTAAGATACAACTCGCTCTGCACAGTGCTCTTACAGCCTAGTGGGAACATCTCTTCCAAAGGCCTGTGAAACGCAGTTTCTTTGCAGGCCTGATCTGGCTGAAGTAGGACTCCTGCTCTGGGTGTGCTACTTTGCCCTAGAGCTGAAAGGCACAACGTGCAGTCTTCTTTCGAAAGGGCCTGTTGGGCCCCACAGCATCTTGCTTCCAGCTCTTTGGGAAGCTAAGAAACAACTCGCTCTGCACAGTGCTCTTACAGCCTAGTGGGAACATCTCTTCCAAAGGCCTGTGAAACGCAGTTTCTTTGCAGGCCTTATCTGGCTGAAGTAGGACGTCTGCTCTGGGTGTGCTACTTTGCCCTAGAGCTGAAAGGCACAACGTGCAGGCTTCTTTCCAAAGGGCGAGTTGGGCCCCACAGCATCTTGCTTCCAGCTCTTTGGGAAGCTAAGAAACAACTCGCTCTGCACAGTGCTCTTACAGCCTACCGGGAACATCTCTTCCAAAGGCCTGTGAAACGCAGTTTCTTTGCAGGCCTGATCTGGCTGAAGTAGGACTTCTGCTCTGGGTGTGCTACTTTGCCCTAGAGCTGAAAGGCACAACGTGCAGGCTTCTTTCCAAAGGGCGAGTTGGGCCCCACAGCATCTTGCTTCCAGCTCTTTGGGAAGCTAAGAAACAACTCGCTCTGCACAGTGCTCTTACAGCCTAGTGGGAACATCTCTTCCAAAGGCCTGTGAAACGCAGTTTCTTTGCAGGCCTGATCTGGCTGAAGTAGGACTTCTGCTCTGGGTGTGCTACTTTGCCCTAGAGCTGAAAGGCACAACGTGCAGGCTTCTTTCCAAAGGGCGAGTTGGGCCCCACAGCAACTTGCTTCCAGCTCTTTGGGAAGCTAAGAAACAACTCGCTCTGCACAGTGCTCTTACAGCCTAGTGGGAGCATCTCTTCCAAAGGCCTGTGAAACGCAGTTTCTTTGCAGGCCTGATCTGGCTGAAGTAGGACTTCTGCTCTGGGTGTGCTACTTTGCCCTAGAGCTGAAAGGCACAACGTGCAGGCTTCTTTCCAAAGGGCGAGTTGGGCCCCACAGCATCTTCCTTCCAGCTCTTTGGGAAGCTAAGAAACAACTCGCTCTGCACAGTGCTCTTACAGCCTAGTGGGAACATCTCTTCCAAAGGCCTGTGAAACGCAGTTTCTTTGCAGGCCTGATCTGGCTGAAGTAGGACTTCTGCTCTGGGTGTGCTACTTTGCCCTAGAGCTGAAAGGCACAACGTGCAGGCTTCTTTCCAAAGGGCGAGTTGGGCCCCACAGCATCTTGCTTCCAGCTCTTTGGGAAGCTAAGAAACAACTCGCTCTGCACAGTGCTCTTACAGCCTACCGGGAACATCTCTTCCAAAGGCCAGTGAAACGCAGTTACTTTGCAGGCCTGATCCGGCTGAAGTAGGACTTCTGCTCTGGGTGTGCTACTTTGCCCTAGAGCTGAAAGGCACAACGTGCAGGCTTCTTTCCAAAGGGCGAGTTGGGCCCCACAGCATCTTGCTTCCAGCTCTTTGGGAAGCTAAGAAACAACTCGCTCTGCACAGTGCTCTTACAGCCTAGTTTGAACATCTCTTCCAAAGGCCTGTGAAACGCAGTTTCTTTGCAGGCCTGATCTGGCTGAAGTAGGACTTCTGCTCTGGGTGTGCTACTTTGTCCTAGAGCTGAGAGGCACAACGTGCAGGCTTCTTTCCAAAGGGCGAGTTGGGCCCCACAGCATCTTGCTTCCAGCTCTTTGGGAAGCTAAGAAACAACTCGCTCTGCACAGTGGTCTTACAGCCTAGTGGGAACATCTCTTCCAAAGGCCTGTGAAACGCAGTTTCTTTGCAGGCCTGATCTGGCTGAAGTAGGACTTCTGCTCTGGGTGTGCTACTTTGCCCTAGAGCTGAAAGGCACAACGTGCAGGCTTCTTTCCAAAGGGCGAGTTGGGCCCCACAGCATCTTGCTTCCAGCTCTTTGGGAAGCTAAGAAACAACTCGCTCTGCACAGTGCTCTTACAGCCTACCGGGAACATCTCTTCCAAAGGCCTGTGAAACGCAGTTTCTTTGCAGGCCTGATCTGGCTGAAGTAGGACTTCTGCTCTGGGTGTGCTACTTTGCCCTAGAGCTGAAAGGCACAACGTGCAGGCTTCTTTCCAAACGGCGAGTTGGGCCCCACAGCATCTTGCTTCCAGCTCTTTGGGAAGCTAAGAAACAACTCGCTCTGCACAGTGCTCTTACAGCCTACCGGGAACATCTCTTCCAAAGGCCTGTGAAACGCAGTTTCTTTGCAGGCCTGATCTGGCTGAAGTAGGACTTCTGCTCTGGGGTGCTACTTTGCCCTAGAGCTGAAAGGCACAACGTGCAGGCTTCTTTCCAAACGGCGAGTTGGGCCCCACAGCATCTTGCTTCCAGCTCTTTGGGAAGCTAAGAAACAACTCGCTCTGCACAGTGCTCTTACAGCCTAGTGGGAACATCTCTTCCAAAGGCCTGTGAAACGCAGTTTCTTTGCAGGCCTGATCTGGCTGAAGTAGGACTTCTGCTCTGGGTGTGCTACTTTGCCCTAGAGCTGAAAGGCACAACGTGCAGGCTTCTTTCCAAAGGGCGAGTTGGGCCCCACAGCTTCTTGCTTCCAGCTCTTTGGGAAGCTAAGAAACAACTCGCTCTGCACAGTGCTCTTACAGCCTACCGGGAACGTCTCTTCCAAAGGCCTGTGAAATGCAGTTTCTTTGCAGGCCTGATCTGGCTGAAGTAGGACTTCTGCTCTGGGTGTGCTACTTTGCCCTAGAGCTGAAAGGCACAACGTGCAGTCTTCTTTCCAAAGGGCGAGTTGGGCCCCACAGCATCTTGCTTCCAGCTCTTTGGGAAGCTAAGATACAACTCGCTCTGCACAGTGCTCTTACAGCCTAGTGGGAACATCTCTTCCAAAGGCCTGTGAAACGCAGTTTCTTTGCAGGCCTGATCTGGCTGAAGTAGGACTCCTGCTCTGGGTGTGCTACTTTGCCCTAGAGCTGAAAGGCACAACGTGCAGTCTTCTTTCGAAAGGGCCTGTTGGGCCCCACAGCATCTTGCTTCCAGCTCTTTGGGAAGCTAAGAAACAACTCGCTCTGCACAGTGCTCTTACAGCCTAGTGGGAACATCTCTTCCAAAGGCCTGTGAAACGCAGTTTCTTTGCAGGCCTTATCTGGCTGAAGTAGGACGTCTGCTCTGGGTGTGCTACTTTGCCCTAGAGCTGAAAGGCACAACGTGCAGGCTTCTTTCCAAAGGGCGAGTTGGGCCCCACAGCATCTTGCTTCCAGCTCTTTGGGAAGCTAAGAAACAACTCGCTCTGCACAGTGCTCTTACAGCCTACCGGGAACATCTCTTCCAAAGGCCTGTGAAACGCAGTTTCTTTGCAGGCCTGATCTGGCTGAAGTAGGACTTCTGCTCTGGGTGTGCTACTTTGCCCTAGAGCTGAAAGGCACAACGTGCAGGCTTCTTTCCAAAGGGCGAGTTGGGCCCCACAGCATCTTGCTTCCAGCTCTTTGGGAAGCTAAGAAACAACTCGCTCTGCACAGTGCTCTTACAGCCTAGTGGGAACATCTCTTCCAAAGGCCTGTGAAACGCAGTTTCTTTGCAGGCCTGATCTGGCTGAAGTAGGACTTCTGCTCTGGGTGTGCTACTTTGCCCTAGAGCTGAAAGGCA
Source organism: Equus caballus (assembly GCF_041296265.1). Classification (NCBI taxonomy): domain Eukaryota; kingdom Metazoa; phylum Chordata; class Mammalia; order Perissodactyla; family Equidae; genus Equus; species Equus caballus. The sequence goes on from NC_091712.1 coordinate 2,294,208, forward strand.
CAACGTGCAGGCTTCTTTCCAAAGGGCGAGTTGGGCCCCACAGCATCTTGCTTCCAGCTCTTTGGGAAGCTAAGAAACAACTCGCTCTGCACAGTGCTCTTACAGCCTACCGGGAAATCTCTTCCAAAGGCCTGTGAAACGCAGTTTCTTTGCAGGCCTGATCTGGCTGAAGTAGGACTTCTGCTCTGGGTGTGCTACTTTGCCCTAGAGCTGAAAGGCACAACGTGCAGGCTTCTTTCCAAAGGGCGAGTTGGGCCCCACAGCATCTTGCTTCCAGCTCTTTGGGAAGCTAAGAAACAACTCGCTCTGCACAGTGCTCTTACAGTCTACGGGGAACATCTCTTCCAAAGGCCTGTGAAACGCAGTTTCTTTGCAGGCCTGATCTGGCTGAAGTAGGACTTCTGCTCTGGGTGTGCTACTTTGCCCTATAGGTGAAAGGCACAACGTGCAGGCTTCTTTCCAAAGGGCGAGTTGGGCCCCACAGCATCTTGCTTCCAGCTCTTTGGGAAGCTAAGAAACAACTCGCTCTGCACAGTGCTCTTACAGCCTACCGGGAACATCTCTTCCAAAGGCCTGTGAAACGCAGTTTCTTTGCAGGCCTGATCTGGCTGAAGTAGGACTTCTGCTCTGGGTGTGCTACTTTGCCCTAGAGGTGAAAGGCACAACGTGCAGGCTTCTTTCCAAAGGGCGAGTTGGGCCCCACAGCACCTTGCTTCCAGCTCTTTGATAAGCTAAGAAACAACTCGCTCTGCACAGTGCTCTTACAGCCTAGTGGGAGCATCTCTTCCAAAGGCCTGTGAAACGCAGTTTCTTTGCAGGCCTGATCTGGCTGAAGTAGGACTTCTGCTCTGGGTGTGCTACTTTGCCCTAGAGCTGAAAGGCACAACGTGCAGGCTTCTTTCCAAAGGGCGAGTTGGGCCCCACAGCATCTTGCTTCCAGCTCTTTGGGAAGCTAAGAAAGAACTCGCTCTGCACAGTGGTCTTAAAGCCTAGTGGGAACATCTCTTCCAAAGGCCTGTGAAACGCAGTTTCTTTGCAGGCCTGATCTGGCTGAAGTAGGACTTCTGCTCTGGGTGTGCTACTTTGCCCTAGAGCTGAAAGGCACAACGTGCAGGCTTCTTTCCAAAGGGCGAGTTGGGCCCCACAGCATCTTGCTTCCAGCTCTTTGGGAAGCTAAGAAACAACTCGCTCTGCACAGTGCTCTTACAGCCTACCGGGAACATCTCTTCCAAAGGCCAGTGAAACGCAGTTACTTTGCAGGCCTGATCGGGCTGAAGTAGGACTTCTGCTCTGGGTGTGCTACTTTGCCCTAGAGCTGAAAGGCACAACGTGCAGGCTTCTTTCCAAAGGGCGAGTTGGGCCCCACAGCATCTTGCTTCCAGCTCTTTGGGAAGCTAAGAAACAACTCGCTCTGCACAGTGCTCTTACAGCCTAGTGGGAACATCTCTTCCAAAGGCCTGGGAAACGCAGTTTCTTTGCAGGCCTGATCTGGCTGAAGTAGGACTTCTGCTCTGGGTGTGCTACTTTGCCCTAGAGCTGAAAGGCACAACGTGCAGGCTTCTTTCCAAACGGCGAGTTGGGCCCCACAGCATCTTGCTTCCAGCTCTTTGGGAAGCTAAGAAACAACTCGCTCTGCACAGTGCTCTTACAGCCTACCGGGAACATCTCTTCCAAAGGCCTGTGAAACGCAGTTTCTTTGCAGGCCTGATCTGGCTGAAGTAGGACTTCTGCTCTGGGTGTGCTACTTTGCCCTAGAGCTGAAAGGCACAACGTGCAGGCTTCTTTCCAAAGGGCGAGTTGGGCCCCACAGCATCTTGCTTCCAGCTCTTTGGGAAGCTAAGAAACAACTCGCTCTGCACAGTGCTCTTACAGCCTACCGGGAACATCTCTTCCAAAGGCCTGTGGAACGCAGTTTCTTTGCAGGCCTGATCTGGCTGAAGTAGGACTTCTGCTCTGGGTGTGCTACTTTGCCCTAGAGCTGAAAGGCACAACGTGCAGGCTTCTTTCCAAAGGGCGAGTTGGGCCCCACAGCATCTTGCTTCCAGCTCTTTGGGAAGCTAAGAAACAACTCGCTCTGCACAGTGCTCTTACAGCCTAGTGGGAACATCTCTTCCAAAGGCCTGTGAAATGCAGTTTCTTTGCAGGCCTGATCTGGCTGAAGTAGGACTTCTGCTCTGGGTGTGCTACTTTGCCCTAGAGCTGAAAGGCACAACGTGCAGGCTTCTTTCCAAAGGGCGAGTTGGGCCCCACAGCATCTTGCTTCCAGCTGTTTGGGAAGCTAAGAAACAACTCGCTCTGCACAGTGCTCTTACAGCCTAGTGGGAACATCTCTTCCAAAGGCCTGTGAAACGCAGTTTCTTTGCAGGCCTGATCTGGCTGAAGTAGGACTTCTGCTCTGGGTGTGCTACTTTGCCCTAGAGCTGAAAGGCACAACGTGCAGGCTTCTTTCCAAAGGGCGAGTTGGGCCCCACAGCATCTTGCTTCCAGCTCTTTGGGAAGCTAAGAAACAACTCGCTCTGCACAGTGCTCTTACAGCCTACCGGGAACATCTCTTCCAAAGGCCTGTGAAACGCAGTTTCTTTGCAGGCCTGATCTGGCTGAAGTAGGACTTCTGCTCTGGGTGTGCTACTTTGCCCTAGAGCTGAAAGGCACAACGTGCAGGCTTCTTTCCAAAGGGCGAGTTGGGCCCCACAGCACCTTGCTTCCAGCTCTTTGGGAAGCTAAGAAACAACTCGCTCTGCACAGTGCTCTTACAGCCTAGTGGGAACATCTCTTCCAAAGGCCTGTGAAACGCAGTTTCTTTGCAGGCCTGATGTGGCTGAAGTAGGACTTCCGCTCTGGGTGTGCTACTTTGCCCTAGAGCTGAAAGGCACAACGTGCAGGCTTCTTTCCAAAGGGCGAGTTGGGCCCCACAGCATCTTGCTTCCAGCTCTTTGGGAAGCTAAGAAACAACTCGCTCTGCACAGTGCTCTTACAGCCTACCGGGAACATCTCTTCCAAAGGCCTGTGAAACGCAGTTTCTTTGCAGGCCTGATCTGGCTGAAGTAGGACTTCTGCTCTGGGGTGCTACTTTGCCCTAGAGCTGAAAGGCACAACGTGCAGGCTTCTTTCCAAAGGGCGAGTTGGGCCCGACAGCATCTTGCTTCCAGCTCTTTGGGAAGCTAAGAAACAACTCGCTCTGCACAGTGCTCTTACAGCCTAGTGGGAACATCTCTTCCAAAGGCCTGTGAAACGCAGTTTCTTTGGAGGCCTGATCTGGCTGAAGTAGGACTTCTGCTCTTCGTGTGCTACTTTGCCCTAGAGCTGAAAGGCACAACGTGCAGGCTTCTTTCCAAAGGGCGAGTTGGGCCCCACAGCATCTTGCTTCCAGCTCTTTGGGAAGCTAAGAAACAACTCGCTCTGCACAGTGCTCTTACAGCCTACCGGGAACATCTCTTCCAAAGGCCTGTGAAACGCAGTTTCTTTGCAGGCCTGATCTGGCTGAAGTAGGACTTCTGCTCTGGGTGTGCTACTTTGCCCTAGAGCTGAAAGGCACAACGTGCAGGCTTCTTTCCAAAGGGCGAGTTGGGCCCCACAGCACCTTGCTTCCAGCTCTTTGGGAAGCTAAGAAACAACTCGCTCTGCACAGTGCTCTTACAGCCTAGTGGGAACATCTCTTCCAAAGGCCTGTGAAACGCAGTTTCTTTGCAGGCCTGATCTGGCTGAAGTAGGACTTCTGCTCTGGGTGTGCTACTTTGCCCTAGAGCTGAAAGGCACAACGTGCAGGCTTCTTTCCAAAGGGCGAGTTGGGCCCCACAGCATCTTGCTTCCAGCTCTTTGGGAAGCTAAGAAACAACTCGCTCTGCACAGTGCTCTTACAGCCTAGTGGGAACATCTCTTCCAAAGGCCTGTGAAATGCAGTTTCTTTGCAGGCCTGATCTGGCTGAAGTAGGACTTCTGCTCTGGGTGTGCTACTTTGCCCTAGAGCTGAAAGGCACAACGTGCAGGCTTCTTTCCAAAGGGCGAGTTGGGCCCCACAGCATCTTGCTTCCAGCTGTTTGGGAAGCTAAGAAACAACTCGCTCTGCACAGTGCTCTTACAGCCTAGTGGGAACATCTCTTCCAAAGGCCTGTGAAACGCAGTTTCTTTGCAGGCCTGATCTGGCTGAAGTAGGACTTCTGCTCTGGGTGTGCTACTTTGCCCTAGAGCTGAAAGGCACAACGTGCAGGCTTCTTTCCAAAGGGCGAGTTGGGCCCCACAGCATCTTGCTTCCAGCTCTTTGGGAAGCTAAGAAACAACTCGCTCTGCACAGTGCTCTTACAGCCTACCGGGAACATCTCTTCCAAAGGCCTGTGAAACGCAGTTTCTTTGCAGGCCTGATCTGGCTGAAGTAGGACTTCTGCTCTGGGTGTGCTACTTTGCCCTAGAGCTGAAAGGCACAACGTGCAGGCTTCTTTCCAAAGGGCGAGTTGGGCCCCACAGCACCTTGCTTCCAGCTCTTTGGGAAGCTAAGAAACAACTCGCTCTGCACAGTGCTCTTACAGCCTAGTGGGAACATCTCTTCCAAAGGCCTGTGAAACGCAGTTTCTTTGCAGGCCTGATGTGGCTGAAGTAGGACTTCCGCTCTGGGTGTGCTACTTTGCCCTAGAGCTGAAAGGCACAACGTGCAGGCTTCTTTCCAAAGGGCGAGTTGGGCCCCACAGCATCTTGCTTCCAGCTCTTTGGGAAGCTAAGAAACAACTCGCTCTGCACAGTGCTCTTACAGCCTAGTGGGAACATCTCTTCCAAAGGCCTGTGAAATGCAGTTTCTTTGCAGGCCTGATCTGGCTGAAGTAGGACTTCTGCTCTGGGTGTGCTACTTTGCCCTAGAGCTGAAAGGCACAACGTGCAGGCTTCTTTCCAAAGGGCGAGTTGGGCCCCACAGCATCTTGCTTCCAGCTGTTTGGGAAGCTAAGAAACAACTCGCTCTGCACAGTGCTCTTACAGCCTAGTGGGAACATCTCTTCCAAAGGCCTGTGAAACGCAGTTTCTTTGCAGGCCTGATCTGGCTGAAGTAGGACTTCTGCTCTGGGTGTGCTACTTTGCCCTAGAGCTGAAAGGCACAACGTGCAGGCTTCTTTCCAAAGGGCGAGTTGGGCCCCACAGCATCTTGCTTCCAGCTCTTTGGGAAGCTAAGAAACAACTCGCTCTGCACAGTGCTCTTACAGCCTAGTGGGAACATCTCTTCCAAAGGCCTGTGAAACGCAGTTTCTTTGCAGGCCTGATCTGGCTGAAGTAGGACTTCTGCTCTGGGTGTGCTACTTTGCCCTAGAGCTGAAAGGCACAACGTGCAGGCTTCTTTCCAAAGGGCGAGTTGGGCCCCACAGCATCTTGCTTCCAGCTCTTTGGGAAGCTAAGAAACAACTCGCTCTGCACAGTGCTCTTACAGCCTACCTGGAACATCTCTTCCAAAGGCCTGTGAAACGCAGTTTCTTTGCAGGCCTGATCTGGCTGAAGTAGGACTTCTGCTCTGGGTGTGCTACTTTGCCCTAGAGCTGAAAGGCACAACGTGCAGGCTTCTTTCCAAAGGGCGAGTTGGGCCCCACAGCACCTTGCTTCCAGCTCTTTGGGAAGCTAAGAAACAACTCGCTCTGCACAGTGCTCTTACAGCCTAGTGGGAACATCTCTTCCAAAGGCCTGTGAAACGCAGTTTCTTTGCAGGCCTGATGTGGCTGAAGTAGGACTTCCGCTCTGGGTGTGCTACTTTGCCCTAGAGCTGAAAGGCACAACGTGCAGGCTTCTTTCCAAAGGGCGAGTTGGGCCCCACAGCATCTTGCTTCCAGCTCTTTGGGAAGCTAAGAAACAACTCGCTCTGCACAGTGCTCTTACAGCCTACCGGGAACATCTCTTCCAAAGGCCTGTGAAACGCAGTTTCTTTGCAGGCCTGATCTGGCTGAAGTAGGACTTCTGCTCTGGGTGTGCTACTTTGCCCTAGAGCTGAAAGGCACAACGTGCAGGCTTCTTTCCAAAGGGCGAGTTGGGCCCCACAGCACCTTGCTTCCAGCTCTTTGGGAAGCTAAGAAACAACTCGCTCTGCACAGTGCTCTTACAGCCTAGTGGGAACATCTCTTCCAAAGGCCTGTGAAACGCAGTTTCTTTGCAGGCCTGATGTGGCTGAAGTAGGACTTCCGCTCTGGGTGTGCTACTTTGCCCTAGAGCTGAAAGGCACAACGTGCAGGCTTCTTTCCAAAGGGCGAGTTGGGCCCCACAGCATCTTGCTTCCAGCTCTTTGGGAAGCTAAGAAACAACTCGCTCTGCACAGTGCTCTTACAGCCTACCGGGAACATCTCTTCCAAAGGCCTGTGAAACGCAGTTTCTTTGCAGGCCTGATCTGGCTGAAGTAGGACTTCTGCTCTGGGGTGCTACTTTGCCCTAGAGCTGAAAGGCACAACGTGCAGGCTTCTTTCCAAAGGGCGAGTTGGGCCCGACAGCATCTTGCTTCCAGCTCTTTGGGAAGCTAAGAAACAACTCGCTCTGCACAGTGCTCTTACAGCCTAGTGGGAACATCTCTTCCAAAGGCCTGTGAAACGCAGTTTCTTTGGAGGCCTGATCTGGCTGAAGTAGGACTTCTGCTCTTCGTGTGCTACTTTGCCCTAGAGCTGAAAGGCACAACGTGCAGGCTTCTTTCCAAAGGGCGAGTTGGGCCCCACAGCATCTTGCTTCCAGCTCTTTGGGAAGCTAAGAAACAACTCGCTCTGCACAGTGCTCTTACAGCCTACCGGGAACATCTCTTCCAAAGGCCTGTGAAACGCAGTTTCTTTGCAGGCCTGATCTGGCTGAAGTAGGACTTCTGCTCTGGGTGTGCTACTTTGCCCTAGAGCTGAAAGGCACAACGTGCAGGCTTCTTTCCAAAGGGCGAGTTGGGCCCCACAGCACCTTGCTTCCAGCTCTTTGGGAAGCTAAGAAACAACTCGCTCTGCACAGTGCTCTTACAGCCTAGTGGGAACATCTCTTCCAAAGGCCTGTGAAACGCAGTTTCTTTGCAGGCCTGATCTGGCTGAAGTAGGACTTCTGCTCTGGGTGTGCTACTTTGCCCTAGAGCTGAAAGGCACAACGTGCAGGCTTCTTTCCAAAGGGCGAGTTGGGCCCCACAGCATCTTGCTTCCAGCTCTTTGGGAAGCTAAGAAACAACTCGATCTGCACAGTGGTCTTACAGCCTAGTGGGAACATCTCTTCCAAAGGCCTGTGAAACGCAGTTTCTTTGCAGGCCTGATCTGGCTGAAGTAGGACTTCTGCTCTGGGTGTGCTACTTTGCCCTAGAGCTGAAAGGCACAACGTGCAGGCTTCTTTCAAAAGGGCGAGTTGGGCCCCACAGCATCTTGCTTCCAGCTCTTTGGGAAGCTAAGAAACAACTCGCTCTGCACAGTGGTCTTAAAGCCTAGTGGGAACATCTCTTCCAAAGGCCTGTGAAACGCAGTTTCTTTGCAGGCCTGATCTGGCTGAAGTAGGACTTCTGCTCTGGGTGTGCTACTTTGCCCTAGAGCTGAAAGGCACAACGTGCAGGCTTCTTTCCAAAGGGCGAGTTGGGCCCCACAGCATCTTGCTTCCAGCTCTTTGGGAAGCTAAGAAACAACTCGCTCTGCACGGTGCTCTTACAGCCTACCGGGAACATCTCTTCCAAAGGCCTGTGGAACGCAGTTTCTTTGCAGGCCTGATCTGGCTGAAGTAGGACTTCTGCTCTGGGTGTGCTACTTTGCCCTAGAGCTGAAAGGCACAACGTGCAGGCTTCTTTCCAAAGGGCGAGTTGGGCCCCACAGCATCTTGCTTCCAGCTCTTTGGGAAGCTAAGAAACAACTCGCTCTGCACAGTGCTCTTACAGCCTAGTGGGAACATGTCTTCCAAAGGCCTGTGAAAGGCAGTTTCTTTGCAGGCCTGATCTGGCTGAAGTAGGACTTCTGCTCTGGGTGTGCTACTTTGCCCTAGAGCTGAAAGGCACAACGTGCAGGCTTCTTTCCAAAGGGCGAGTTGGGCCCCACAGCATCTTGCTTCCAGCTCTTTGGGAAGCTAAGAAACAACTCGCTCTGCACAGTGCTCTTACAGCCTACCGGGAACATCTCTTCCAAAGGCCTGTGAAACGCAGTTTCTTTGCAGGCCTGATCTGGCTGAAGTAGGACTTCTGCTCTGGGTGTGCTACTTTGCCCTAGAGCTGAAAGGCACAACGTGCAGGCTTCTTTCCAAAGGGCGAGTTGGGCCCCACAGCACCTTGCTTCCAGCTCTTTGGGAAGCTAAGAAACACCTCGCTCTGCACAGTGCTCTTACAGCCTAGTGGGAACATCTCTTCCAAAGGCCTGTGAAACGCAGTTTCTTTCCAGGCCTGATCTGGCTGAAGTAGGACTTCTGCTCTGGGTGTGCTACTTTGCCCTAGAGCTGAAAGGCACAACGTGCAGGCTTCTTTCCAAAGGGCGAGTTGGGCCCCACAGCATCTTGCTTCCAGCTCTTTGGGAAGCTAAGAAACAACTCGCTCTGCACAGTGGTCTTACAGCCTAGTGGGAACATCTCTTCCAAAGGCCTGTGAAACGCAGTTTCTTTGCAGGCCTGATCTGGCTGAAGTAGGACTTCTGCTCTGGGTGTGCTACTTTGCCCTATAGGTGAAAGGCACAACGTGCAGGCTTCTTTCCAAAGGGCGAGTTGGGCCCCACAGCATCTTGCTTCCAGCTCTTTGGGAAGCTAAGAAACAACTCGCTCTGCACAGTGCTCTTACAGCCTACCGGGAACATCTCTTCCAAAGGCCTGTGAAACGCAGTTTCTTTGCAGGCCTGATCTGGCTGAAGTAGGACGTCTGCTCTGGGTGTGCTCCTTTGCCCTAGAGCTGAAAGGCACAACGTGCAGGCTTCTTTCCAAAGGGCGAGTTGGGCCCCACAGCATCTTGCTTCCAGCTCTTTGGGAAGCTAAGAAACAACTCGCTCTGCACAGTGCTCTTACAGCCTACCGGGAACATCTCTTCCAAAGGCCTGTGAAACGCAGTTTCTTTGCAGGCCTGATCTGGCTGAAGTAGGACTTCTGCTCTGGGTGTGCTACTTTGCCCTAGAGCTGAAAGGCACAACGTGCAGGCTTCTTTCCAAAGGGCGAGTTGGGCCCCACAGCATCTTGCTTCCAGCTCTTTGGGAAGCTAAGAAACAACTCGCTCTGCACAGTGCTCTTACAGCCTACGGGGAACATCTCTTCCAAAGGCCTGTGAAACGCAGTTTCTTTGCAGGCCTGATCTGGCTGAAGTAGGACTTCTGCTCTGGGTGTGCTACTTTGCCCTAGAGCTGAAAGGCACAACGTGCAGGCTTCTTTCCAAAGGGCGAGTTGGGCCCCACAGCATCTTGCTTCCAGCTCTTTGGGAAGCTAAGAAACAACTCGCTCTGCACAGTGCTCTTACAGCCTACCGGGAACATCTCTTCCAAAGGCCTGTGAAACGCAGTTTCTTTGCAGGCCTGATCCGGCTGAAGTAGGACTTCTGCTCTGGGTGTGCTACTTTGCCCTAGAGCTGAAAGGCACAACGTGCAGGCTTCTTTCCAAAGGGCGAGTTGGGCCCCACAGCATCTTGCTTCCAGCTGTTTGGGAAGCTAAGAAACAACTCGCTCTGCACAGTGCTCTTACAGCCTAGTGGGAACATCTCTTCCAAAGGCCTGTGAAACGCAGTTTCTTTGCAGGCCTGATCTGGCTGAAGTAGGACTTCTGCTCTGGGTGTGCTACTTTGCCCTAGAGCTGAAAGGCACAACGTGCAGGCTTCTTTCCAAAGGGCGAGTTGGGCCCCACAGCATCTTGCTTCCAGCTCTTTGGGAAGCTAAGAAACAACTCGCTCTGCACAGTGCTCTTACAGCCTACCGGGAACATCTCTTCCAAAGGCCTGTGAAACGCAGTTTCTTTGCAGGCCTGATCTGGCTGAAGTAGGACTTCTGCTCTGGGTGTGCTACTTTGCCCTAGAGCTGAAAGGCACAACGTGCAGGCTTCTTTCCAAAGGGCGAGTTGGGCCCCACAGCACCTTGCTTCCAGCTCTTTGGGAAGCTAAGAAACAACTCGCTCTGCACAGTGCTCTTACAGCCTAGTGGGAACATCTCTTCCAAAGGCCTGTGAAACGCAGTTTCTTTGCAGGCCTGATGTGGCTGAAGTAGGACTTCCGCTCTGGGTGTGCTACTTTGCCCTAGAGCTGAAAGGCACAACGTGCAGGCTTCTTTCCAAAGGGCGAGTTGGGCCCCACAGCATCTTGCTTCCAGCTCTTTGGGAAGCTAAGAAACAACTCGCTCTGCACTGTGCTCTTACAGCCTAGTGGGAACATCTCTTCCAAAGGCCTGTGAAACGCAGTTTCTTTGCAGGCCTGATCTGGCTGAAGTAGGACTTCTGCTCTGGGTGTGCTACTTTGCCCTAGAGCTGAAAGGCACAACGTGCAGTCTTCTTTCCAAAGGGCCAGTTGGGCCCCACAGCATCTTGCTTCCAGCTCTTTGGGAAGCTAAGAAAAAACTCGCTCTGCACAGTGCTCTTACAGCCTACCGGGAACATCTCTTCCAAAGGCCTGTGAAACGCAGTTTCTTTGCAGGCCTTATCTGGCTGAAGTAGGACTTCTGCTCTGGGTGTGCTACTTTGCCCTAGAGCTGAAAGGCACAACGTGCAGGCTTCTTTCCAAAGGGCGAGTTGGGCCCCACAGCATCTTGCTTCCAGCTCTTTGGGAAGCTAAGAAACAACTCGCTCTGCACAGTGCTCTTACAGCCTAGTGGGAACATCTCTTCCAAAGGCCTGTGAAACGCAGTTTCTTTGCAGGCCTGATCTGGCTGAAGTAGGACTTCTGCTCTGGGTGTGCTGCTTTGCCCTAGAGCTGAAAGGCACAACGTGCAGGCTTCTTTCCAAAGGGCGAGTTGGGCCCCACAGCATCTTGCTTCCAGCTCTTTGGGAAGCTAAGAAACAACTCGCTCTGCACAGTGGTCTTACAGCCTAGAGGGAACATGTCTTCCAAAGGCCTGTGAAAGGCAGTTTCTTTGCAGGCCTGATCTGGCTGAAGTAGGACTTCTGCTCTGGGTGTGCTACTTTGCCCTAGAGCTGAAAGGCACAACGTGCAGGCTTCTTTCCAAAGGGCGAGTTGGGCCCCACAGCATCTTGCTTCCAGCTCTTTGGGAAGCTAAGAAACAACTCGCTCTGCACAGTGCTCTTACAGCCTACCGGGAACATCTCTTCCAAAGGCCTGTGAAACGCAGTTTCTTTGCAGGCCTGATCTGGCTGAAGTAGGACTTCTGCTCTGGGTGTGCTACTTTGCCCTAGAGCTGAAAGGCACAACGTGCAGGCTTCTTTCCAAAGGGCGAGTTGGGCCCCACAGCATCTTGCTTCCAGCTCTTTGGGAAGCTAAGAAACAACTCGCTCTGCACAGTGCTCTTACAGCCTACCGGGAACATCTCTTCCAAAGGCCAGTGAAACGCAGTTACTTTGCAGGCCTGATCCGGCTGAAGTAGGACTTCTGCTCTGGGTGTGCTACTTTGCCCTAGAGCTGAAAGGCACAACGTGCAGGCTTCTTTCCAAAGGGCGAGTTGGGCCCCACAGCATCTTGCTTCCAGCTCTTTGGGAAGCTAAGAAACAACTCGCTCTGCACAGTGCTCTTGCAGCCTAGTGGGAACATCTCTTCCAAAGGCCTGTGAAACGCAGTTTCTTTGCAGGCCTGATCTGGCTGAAGTAGGACTTCTGCTCTGGGTGTGCTACTTTGCCCTAGAGCTGAAAGGCACAACGTGCAGGCTTCTTTCCAAAGGGCGAGTTGGGCCCCACAGCATCTTGCTTCCAGCTCTTTGGGAAGCTAAGAAACAACTCGCTCTGCACAGTGCTCTTTCAGCCTAGTGGGAACATCTCTTCCAAAGGCCTGTGAAACGCAGTTTCTTTGCAGGCCTGATCTGGCTGAAGTAGGACTTCTGCTCTGGGTGTGCTACTTTGCCCTAGAGCTGAAAGGCACAACGTGCAGGCTTCTTTCCAAAGGGCGAGTTGGGCCCCACAGCATCTTGCTTCCAGCTCTTTGGGAAGCTAAGAAACAACTCGCTCTGCACAGTGCTCTTACAGCCTGGTGGGAACATCTCTTCCAAAGGCCTGTGAAACGCAGTTTCTTTGCAGGCCTGATCTGGCTGAAGTAGGACTTCTGCTCTGGGTGTGCTACTTTGCCCTAGAGCTGAAAGGCACAACGTGCAGGCTTCTTTCCAAAGGGCGAGTTGGGCCCCACAGCATCTTGCTTCCAGCTCTTTGGGAAGCTAAGAAACAACTCGCTCTGCACAGTGCTCTTACAGCCTACCGGGAACATCTCTTCCAAAGGCCTGTGAAAGGCAGTTTCTTTGCAGGCCTGATCTGGCTGAAGTAGGACTTCTGCTCTGGGTGTGCTACTTTGCCCTAGAGCTGAAAGGCACAACGTGCAGGCTTCTTTCCAAAGGGCGAGTTGGGCCCCACAGCATCTTGCTTCCAGCTCTTTGGGAAGCTAAGAAACAACTCGCTCTGCACAGTGCTCTTACAGCCTAGTGGGAACATCTCTTCCAAAGGCCTGTGAAACGCAGTTTCTTTGCAGGCCTGATCTGGCTGAAGTAGGCCTTGTGCTCTGGGTGTGCTACTTTGCCCTAGAGCTGAAAGGCACAACGTGCAGGCTTCTTTCCAAAGGGCGAGTTGGGCCCCACAGCATCTTGCTTCCAGCTCTTTGGGAAGCTAAGAAACAACTCGCTCTGCACAGTGCTCTTACAGCCTAGTGGGAACATCTCTTCCAAAGGCCTGGGAAACGCAGTTTCTTTGCAGGCCTGATCTGGCTGAAGTAGGACTTCTGCTCTGGGTGTGCTACTTTGCCCTAGAGCTGAAAGGCACAACGTGCAGGCTTCTTTCCAAAGGGCGAGTTGGGCCCCACAGCATCTTGCTTCCAGCTCTTTGGGAAGCTAAGAAACAACTCGCTCTGCACAGTGGTCTTAAAGCATAGTGGGAACATCTCTTCCAAAGGCCTGTGAAACGCAGTTTCTTTGCAGGCCTGATCTGGCTGAAGTAGGACTTCTGCTCTGGGTGTGCTACTTTGCCCTAGAGCTGAAAGGCACAACGTGCAGGCTTCTTTCCAAAGGGCGAGTTGGGCCCCACAGCATCTTGCTTCCAGCTCTTTGGGAAGCTAAGAAACAACTCGCTCTGCACAGTGCTCTTACAGCCTACCGGGAACATCTCTTCCAAAGGCCTGTGCAACGCAGTTTCTTTGCAGGCCTCATCTGGCTGAAGTAGGACTTCTGCTCTGGGTGTGCTACTTTGCCCTAGAGCTGAAAGGCACAACGTGCAGGCTTCTTTCCAAAGGGCGAGTTGGGCCCCACAGCATCTTGCTTCCAGCTCTTTGGGAAGCTAAGAAACAACTCGCTCTGCACAGTGCTCTTACAGCCTAGTGGGAACATCTCTTCCAAAGGCCTGTGAAACGCAGTTTCTTTGCAGGCCTGATCTGGCTGAAGTAGGCCTTCTGCTCTGGGTGTGCTACTTTGCCCTAGAGCTGAAAGGCACAACGTGCAGGCTTCTTTCCAAAGGGCGAGTTGGGCCCCACAGCATCTTGCTTCCAGCTCTTTGGGAAGCTAAGAAACAACTCGCTCTGCACAGTGCTCTTACAGCCTAGTGGGAACATCTCTTCCAAAGGCCTGGGAAACGCAGTTTCTTTGCAGGCCTGATCTGGCTGAAGTAGGACTTCTGCTCTGGGTGTGCTACTTTGCCCTAGAGCTGAAAGGCACAACGTGCAGGCTTCTTTCCAAAGGGCGAGTTGGGCCCCACAGCATCTTGCTTCCAGCTCTTTGGGAAGCTAAGAAACAACTCGCTCTGCACAGTGCTCTTACAGCCTACCGGGAACATCTCTTCCAAAGGCCTGTGCAACGCAGTTTCTTTGCAGGCCTCATCTGGCTGAAGTAGGACTTCTGCTCTGGGTGTGCTACTTTGCCCTAGAGCTGAAAGGCACAACGTGCAGGCTTCTTTCCAAAGGGCGAGTTGGGCCCCACAGCATCTTGCTTCCAGCTCTTTTTGAAGCTAAGAAACAACTCGCTCTGCACAGTGCTCTTACAGCCTAGTTTGAACATCTCTTCCAAAGGCCTGTGAAACGCAGTTTCTTTGCAGGCCTGATCTGGCTGAAGTAGGACTTCTGCTCTGGGTGTGCTACTTTGCCCTAGAGCTGAGAGGCACAACGTGCAGGCTTCTTTCCAAAGGGCGAGTTGGGCCCCACAGCATCTTGCTTCCAGCTCTTTGGGAAGCTAAGAAACAACTCGCTCTGCACAGTGCTCTTACAGCCTAGTGGGAACATCTCTTCCAAAGGCCTGTGAAACGCAGTTTCTTTGCAGGCCTGATCTGGCTGAAGTAGGACTTCTGCTCTGGGTGTGCTACTTTGCCCTAGAGCTGAAAGGCACAACGTGCAGGCTTCTTTCCAAAGGGCGAGTTGGGCCCCACAGCATCTTGCTTCCAGCTCTTTGGGAAGCTAAGAAACAACTCGCTCTGCACAGTGCTCTTACAGCCTACCGGGAACATCACTTGCAAAGGCCTGTGAAACGCAGTTTCTTTGCAGGCCTGATCTGGCTGAAGTAGGACTTCTGCTCTGGGTGTGCTACTTTGCCCTAGAGCTGAAAGGCACAACGTGCAGGCTTCTTTCCAAAGGGCGAGTTGGGCCCCACAGCATCTTGCTTCCAGCTCTTTGGGAAGCTAAGAAACAACTCGCTCTGCACAGTGCTCTTACAGCCTACCGGGAACATGTCTTCCAAAGGCCTGTGAAACGCAGTTTCTTTGCAGGCCTGATCCGGCTGAAGTAGGACTTCTGCTCTGGGTGTGCTACTTTGCCCTAGAGCTGAAAGGCACAACGTGCAGGCTTCTTTCCAAAGGGCGAGTTGGGCCCCACAGCATCTTGCTTCCAGCTCTTTGGGAAGATAAGAAACAACTCGCTCTGCACAGTGCTCTTACAGCCTAGTGGGAACATCTCTTCCAAAGGCCTGGGAAACGCAGTTTCTTTGCAGGCCTGATCTGGCTGAAGTAGGACTTCTGCTCTGGGTGTGCTACTTTGCCCTAGAGCTGAAAGGCACAACGTGCAGGCTTCTTTCCAAAGGGCGAGTTGGGCCCCACAGCATCTTGCTTCCAGCTCTTTGGGAAGCTAAGAAACAACTCGCTCTGCACAGTGCTCTTACAGCCTACCGGGAACATCTCTTCCAAAGGCCTGTGAAACACAGTTTCTTTGCAGGCCTGATCTGGCTGAAGTAGGACTTCTGCTCTGGGGTGCTACTTTGCCCTAGAGCTGAAAGGCACAACGTGCAGGCTTCTTTCCAAAGGGCGAGTTGGGCCCCACAGCATCTTGCTTCCAGCTCTTTGGGAAGCTAAGAAACAACTCGCTCTGCACAGTGCTCTTACAGCCTACCGGGAACATCTCTTCCAAAGGCCTGTGAAACGCAGTTTCTTTGCAGGCCTGATCCGGCTGAAGTAGGACTTCTGCTCTGGGTGTGCTACTTTGCCCTAGAGCTGAAAGGCACAACGTGCAGGCTTCTTTCCAAAGGGCGAGTTGGGCCCCACAGCATCTTGCTTCCAGCTCTTTGGGAAGCTAAGAAACAACTCGCTCTGCACAGTGCTCTTACAGCCTAGTGGGAACATCTCTTCCAAAGGCCTGTGAAACGCAGTTTCTTTGCAGGCCTGATCTGGCTGAAGTAGGACTTCTGCTCTGGGGTGCTACTTTGCCCTAGAGCTGAAAGGCACAACGTGCAGGCTTCTTTCCAAAGGGCGAGTTGGGCCCCACAGCATCTTGCTTCCAGCTCTTTGGGAAGCTAAGAAACAACTCGCTCTGCACAGTGCTCTTACAGCCTGGTGGGAACATCTCTTCCAAAGGCCTGTGAAACGCAGTTTCTTTGCAGGCCTGATCTGGCTGAAGTAGGACTTCTGCTCTGGGTGTGCTACTTTGCCCTAGAGCTGAAAGGCACAACGTGCAGGCTTCTTTCCAAAGGGCGAGTTGGGCCCCACAGCATCTTGCTTCCAGCTCTTTGGGAAGCTAAGAAACAACTCGCTCTGCACAGTGCTCTTACAGCCTACCGGGAACATCTCTTCCAAAGGCCTGTGAAACGCAGTTTCTTTGCAGGCCTGATCTGGCTGAAGTAGGACTTCTGCTCTGGGTGTGCTACTTTGCCCTAGAGCTGAAAGGCACAACGTGCAGGCTTCTTTCCAAAGGGCGAGTTGGGCCCCACAGCATCTTGCTTCCAGCTCTTTGGGAAGCTAAGAAACAACTCGCTCTGCACAGTGCTCTTACAGCCTAGTGGGAACATCTCTTCCAAAGGCCTGGGAAACGCAGTTTCTTTGCAGGCCTGATCTGGCTGAAGTAGGACTTCTGCTCTGGGTGTGCTACTTTGCCCTAGAGCTGAAAGGCACAACGTGCAGGCTTCTTTCCAAAGGGCGAGTTGGGCCCCACAGCATCTTGCTTCCAGCTCTTTGGGAAGCTAAGAAACAACTCGCTCTGCACAGTGGTCTTAAAGCCTAGTGGGAACATCTGTTCCAAAGGCCTGTGAAACGCAGTTTCTTTGCAGGCCTGATCTGGCTGAAGTAGGACTTCTGCTCTGGGTGTGCTACTTTGCCCTAGAGCTGAAAGGCACAACGTGCAGGCTTCTTTCCAAAGGGCGAGTTGGGCCCCACAGCATCTTGCTTCCAGCTCTTTGGGAAGCTAAGAAACAACTCGCTCTGCACAGTGCTCTCACAGCCTACCGGGAACATGTCTTCCAAAGGCCTGTGAAAGGCAGTTTCTTTGCAGGCCTGATCTGGCTGAAGTAGGACTTCTGCTCTGGGTGTGCTACTTTGCCCTAGAGCTGAAAGGCACAACGTGCAGGCTTCTTTCCAAAGGGCGAGTTGGGCCCCACAGCATCTTGCTTCCAGCTCTTTGGGAAGCTAAGAAACAACTCGCTCTGCACAGTGCTCTTACAGCCTAGTGGGAACATCTCTTCCAAAGGCCTGTGAAACGCAGTTTCTTTGCAGGCCTGATCTGGCTGAAGTAGGCCTTCTGCTCTGGGTGTGCTACTTTGCCCTAGAGCTGAGAGGCACAACGTGCAGGCTTCTTTCCAAAGAGCGAGTTGGGCCCCACAGCATCTTGCTTCCAGCTCTTTGGGAAGCTAAGAAACAACTCGCTCTGCACAGTGCTCTTACAGCCTAGTGGGAACATCTCTTCCAAAGGCCTGGGAAACGCAGTTTCTTTGCAGGACTGATCTGGCTGAAGTAGGACTTCTGCTCTGGGTGTGCTACTTTGCCCTAGAGCTGAAAGGCACAACGTGCAGGCTTCTTTCCAAAGGGCGAGTTGGGCCCCACAGCATCTTGCTTCCAGCTCTTTGGGAAGCTAAGAAACCACTCGCTCTGCACAGTGGTCTTAAAGCCTAGTGGGAACATCTCTTCCAAAGGCCTGTGAAACGCAGTTTCTTTGCAGGCCTGATCTGGCTGAAGTAGGACTTCTGCTCTGGGTGTGCTACTTTGCCCTAGAGCTGAAAGGCACAACGTGCAGGCTTCTTTCCAAAGGGCGAGTTGGGCCCCACAGCATCTTGCTTCCAGCTCTTTGGGAAGCTAAGAAACAACTCGCTCTGCACAGTGCTCTTACAGCCTACCGGGAACATCTCTTCCAAAGGCCAGTGAAACGCAGTTACTTTGCAGGCCTGATCCGGCTGAAGTAGGACTTCTGCTCTGGGTGTGCTACTTTGCCCTAGAGCTGAAAGGCACAACGTGCAGGCTTCTTTCCAAAGGGCGAGTTGGGCCCCACAGCATCTTGCTTCCAGCTCTTTGGGAAGCTAAGAAACAACTCGCTCTGCACAGTGCTCTTACAGCCTAGTTTGAACATCTCTTCCAAAGGCCTGTGAAACGCAGTTTCTTTGCAGGCCTGATCTGGCTGAAGTAGGACTTCTGCTCTGGGTGTGCTACTTTGTCCTAGAGCTGAGAGGCACAACGTGCAGGCTTCTTTCCAAAGGGCGAGTTGGGCCCCACAGCATCTTGCTTCCAGCTCTTTGGGAAGCTAAGAAACAACTCGCTCTGCACAGTGGTCTTACAGCCTAGTGGGAACATCTCTTCCAAAGGCCTGTGAAACGCAGTTTCTTTGCAGGCCTGATCTGGCTGAAGTAGGACTTCTGCTCTGGGTGTGCTACTTTGCCCTAGAGCTGAAAGGCACAACGTGCAGGCTTCTTTCCAAACGGCGAGTTGGGCCCCACAGCATCTTGCTTCCAGCTCTTTGGGAAGCTAAGAAACAACTCGCTCTGCACAGTGCTCTTACAGCCTACCGGGAACATCTCTTCCAAAGGCCTGTGAAACGCAGTTTCTTTGCAGGCCTGATCTGGCTGAAGTAGGACTTCTGCTCTGGGGTGCTACTTTGCCCTAGAGCTGAAAGGCACAACGTGCAGGCTTCTTTCCAAACGGCGAGTTGGGCCCCACAGCATCTTGCTTCCAGCTCTTTGGGAAGCTAAGAAACAACTCGCTCTGCACAGTGCTCTTACAGCCTAGTGGGAACATCTCTTCCAAAGGCCTGTGAAACGCAGTTTCTTTGCAGGCCTGATCTGGCTGAAGTAGGACTTCTGCTCTGGGTGTGCTACTTTGCCCTAGAGCTGAAAGGCACAACGTGCAGGCTTCTTTCCAAAGGGCGAGTTGGGCCCCACAGCTTCTTGCTTCCAGCTCTTTGGGAAGCTAAGAAACAACTCGCTCTGCACAGTGCTCTTACAGCCTACCGGGAACGTCTCTTCCAAAGGCCTGTGAAATGCAGTTTCTTTGCAGGCCTGATCTGGCTGAAGTAGGACTTCTGCTCTGGGTGTGCTACTTTGCCCTAGAGCTGAAAGGCACAACGTGCAGTCTTCTTTCCAAAGGGCGAGTTGGGCCCCACAGCATCTTGCTTCCAGCTCTTTGGGAAGCTAAGATACAACTCGCTCTGCACAGTGCTCTTACAGCCTAGTGGGAACATCTCTTCCAAAGGCCTGTGAAACGCAGTTTCTTTGCAGGCCTGATCTGGCTGAAGTAGGACTCCTGCTCTGGGTGTGCTACTTTGCCCTAGAGCTGAAAGGCACAACGTGCAGTCTTCTTTCGAAAGGGCCTGTTGGGCCCCACAGCATCTTGCTTCCAGCTCTTTGGGAAGCTAAGAAACAACTCGCTCTGCACAGTGCTCTTACAGCCTAGTGGGAACATCTCTTCCAAAGGCCTGTGAAACGCAGTTTCTTTGCAGGCCTTATCTGGCTGAAGTAGGACGTCTGCTCTGGGTGTGCTACTTTGCCCTAGAGCTGAAAGGCACAACGTGCAGGCTTCTTTCCAAAGGGCGAGTTGGGCCCCACAGCATCTTGCTTCCAGCTCTTTGGGAAGCTAAGAAACAACTCGCTCTGCACAGTGCTCTTACAGCCTACCGGGAACATCTCTTCCAAAGGCCTGTGAAACGCAGTTTCTTTGCAGGCCTGATCTGGCTGAAGTAGGACTTCTGCTCTGGGTGTGCTACTTTGCCCTAGAGCTGAAAGGCACAACGTGCAGGCTTCTTTCCAAAGGGCGAGTTGGGCCCCACAGCATCTTGCTTCCAGCTCTTTGGGAAGCTAAGAAACAACTCGCTCTGCACAGTGCTCTTACAGCCTAGTGGGAACATCTCTTCCAAAGGCCTGTGAAACGCAGTTTCTTTGCAGGCCTGATCTGGCTGAAGTAGGACTTCTGCTCTGGGTGTGCTACTTTGCCCTAGAGCTGAAAGGCACAACGTGCAGGCTTCTTTCCAAAGGGCGAGTTGGGCCCCACAGCATCTTGCTTCCAGCTCTTTGGGAAGCTAAGAAACAACTCGCTCTGCACAGTGCTCTTACAGCCTACCGGGAAATCTCTTCCAAAGGCCTGTGAAACGCAGTTTCTTTGCAGGCCTGATCTGGCTGAAGTAGGACTTCTGCTCTGGGTGTGCTACTTTGCCCTAGAGCTGAAAGGCACAACGTGCAGGCTTCTTTCCAAAGGGCGAGTTGGGCCCCACAGCATCTTGCTTCCAGCTCTTTGGGAAGCTAAGAAACAACTCGCTCTGCACAGTGCTCTTACAGTCTACGGGGAACATCTCTTCCAAAGGCCTGTGAAACGCAGTTTCTTTGCAGGCCTGATCTGGCTGAAGTAGGACTTCTGCTCTGGGTGTGCTACTTTGCCCTATAGGTGAAAGGCACAACGTGCAGGCTTCTTTCCAAAGGGCGAGTTGGGCCCCACAGCATCTTGCTTCCAGCTCTTTGGGAAGCTAAGAAACAACTCGCTCTGCACAGTGCTCTTACAGCCTACCGGGAACATCTCTTCCAAAGGCCTGTGAAACGCAGTTTCTTTGCAGGCCTGATCTGGCTGAAGTAGGACTTCTGCTCTGGGTGTGCTACTTTGCCCTAGAGGTGAAAGGCACAACGTGCAGGCTTCTTTCCAAAGGGCGAGTTGGGCCCCACAGCACCTTGCTTCCAGCTCTTTGATAAGCTAAGAAACAACTCGCTCTGCACAGTGCTCTTACAGCCTAGTGGGAACATCTCTTCCAAAGGCCTGTGAAACGCAGTTTCTTTGCAGGCCTGATCTGGCTGAAGTAGGACTTCTGCTCTGGGTGTGCTACTTTGCCCTAGAGCTGAAAGGCACAACGTGCAGGCTTCTTTCCAAAGGGCGAGTTGGGCCCCACAGCAACTTGCTTCCAGCTCTTTGGGAAGCTAAGAAACAACTCGCTCTGCACAGTGCTCTTACAGCCTAGTGGGAGCATCTCTTCCAAAGGCCTGTGAAACGCAGTTTCTTTGCAGGCCTGATCTGGCTGAAGTAGGACTTCTGCTCTGGGTGTGCTACTTTGCCCTAGAGCTGAAAGGCACAACGTGCAGGCTTCTTTCCAAAGGGCGAGTTGGGCCCCACAGCATCTTGCTTCCAGCTCTTTGGGAAGCTAAGAAAGAACTCGCTCTGCACAGTGGTCTTAAAGCCTAGTGGGAACATCTCTTCCAAAGGCCTGTGAAACGCAGTTTCTTTGCAGGCCTGATCTGGCTGAAGTAGGACTTCTGCTCTGGGTGTGCTACTTTGCCCTAGAGCTGAAAGGCACAACGTGCAGGCTTCTTTCCAAAGGGCGAGTTGGGCCCCACAGCATCTTGCTTCCAGCTCTTTGGGAAGCTAAGAAACAACTCGCTCTGCACAGTGCTCTTACAGCCTACCGGGAACATCTCTTCCAAAGGCCAGTGAAACGCAGTTACTTTGCAGGCCTGATCGGGCTGAAGTAGGACTTCTGCTCTGGGTGTGCTACTTTGCCCTAGAGCTGAAAGGCACAACGTGCAGGCTTCTTTCCAAAGGGCGAGTTGGGCCCCACAGCATCTTGCTTCCAGCTCTTTGGGAAGCTAAGAAACAACTCGCTCTGCACAGTGCTCTTACAGCCTAGTGGGAACATCTCTTCCAAAGGCCTGGGAAACGCAGTTTCTTTGCAGGCCTGATCTGGCTGAAGTAGGACTTCTGCTCTGGGTGTGCTACTTTGCCCTAGAGCTGAAAGGCACAACGTGCAGGCTTCTTTCCAAACGGCGAGTTGGGCCCCACAGCATCTTGCTTCCAGCTCTTTGGGAAGCTAAGAAACAACTCGCTCTGCACAGTGCTCTTACAGCCTACCGGGAACATCTCTTCCAAAGGCCTGTGAAACGCAGTTTCTTTGCAGGCCTGATCTGGCTGAAGTAGGACTTCTGCTCTGGGTGTGCTACTTTGCCCTAGAGCTGAAAGGCACAACGTGCAGGCTTCTTTCCAAAGGGCGAGTTGGGCCCCACAGCATCTTGCTTCCAGCTCTTTGGGAAGCTAAGAAACAACTCGCTCTGCACAGTGCTCTTACAGCCTACCGGGAACATCTCTTCCAAAGGCCTGTGGAACGCAGTTTCTTTGCAGGCCTGATCTGGCTGAAGTAGGACTTCTGCTCTGGGTGTGCTACTTTGCCCTAGAGCTGAAAGGCACAACGTGCAGGCTTCTTTCCAAAGGGCGAGTTGGGCCCCACAGCATCTTGCTTCCAGCTCTTTGGGAAGCTAAGAAACAACTCGCTCTGCACAGTGCTCTTACAGCCTAGTGGGAACATCTCTTCCAAAGGCCTGTGAAATGCAGTTTCTTTGCAGGCCTGATCTGGCTGAAGTAGGACTTCTGCTCTGGGTGTGCTACTTTGCCCTAGAGCTGAAAGGCACAACGTGCAGGCTTCTTTCCAAAGGGCGAGTTGGGCCCCACAGCATCTTGCTTCCAGCTCTTTGGGAAGCTAAGAAACAACTCGCTCTGCACAGTGCTCTTACAGCCTACCGGGAACATCTCTTCCAAAGGCCTGTGAAACGCAGTTTCTTTGCAGGCCTGATCCGGCTGAAGTAGGACTTCTGCTCTGGGTGTGCTACTTTGCCCTAGAGCTGAAAGGCACAACGTGCAGGCTTGTTTCCAAAGGGCGAGTTGGGCCCCACAGCATCTTGCTTCCAGCTGTTTGGGAAGCTAAGAAACAACTCGCTCTGCACAGTGCTCTTACAGCCTAGTGGGAACATCTCTTCCAAAGGCCTGTGAAACGCAGTTTCTTTGCAGGCCTGATCTGGCTGAAGTAGGACTTCTGCTCTGGGTGTGCTACTTTGCCCTAGAGCTGAAAGGCACAACGTGCAGGCTTCTTTCCAAAGGGCGAGTTGGGCCCCACAGCATCTTGCTTCCAGCTCTTTGGGAAGCTAAGAAACAACTCGCTCTGCACAGTGCTCTTACAGCCTACCGGGAACATCTCTTCCAAAGGCCTGTGAAACGCAGTTTCTTTGCAGGCCTGATCTGGCTGAAGTAGGACTTCTGCTCTGGGTGTGCTACTTTGCCCTAGAGCTGAAAGGCACAACGTGCAGGCTTCTTTCCAAAGGGCGAGTTGGGCCCCACAGCACCTTGCTTCCAGCTCTTTGGGAAGCTAAGAAACAACTCGCTCTGCACAGTGCTCTTACAGCCTAGTGGGAACATCTCTTCCAAAGGCCTGTGAAACGCAGTTTCTTTGCAGGCCTTATCTGGCTGAAGTAGGACTTCCGCTCTGGGTGTGCTACTTTGCCCTAGAGCTGAAAGGCACAACGTGCAGGCTTCTTTCCAAAGGGCGAGTTGGGCCCCACAGCATCTTGCTTCCAGCTCTTTGGGAAGCTAAGAAACAACTCGCTCTGCACAGTGCTCTTACAGCCTACCGGGAACATCTCTTCCAAAGGCCTGTGAAACGCAGTTTCTTTGCAGGCCTGATCTGGCTGAAGTAGGACTTCTGCTCTGGGGTGCTACTTTGCCCTAGAGCTGAAAGGCACAACGTGCAGGCTTCTTTCCAAAGGGCGAGTTGGGCCCGACAGCATCTTGCTTCCAGCTCTTTGGGAAGCTAAGAAACAACTCGCTCTGCACAGTGCTCTTACAGCCTAGTGGGAACATCTCTTCCAAAGGCCTGTGAAACGCAGTTTCTTTGGAGGCCTGATCTGGCTGAAGTAGGACTTCTGCTCTGCGTGTGCTACTTTGCCCTAGAGCTGAAAGGCACAACGTGCAGGCTTCTTTCCAAAGGGCGAGTTGGGCCCCACAGCATCTTGCTTCCAGCTCTTTGGGAAGCTAAGAAACAACTCGCTCTGCACAGTGCTCTTACAGCCTACCGGGAACATCTCTTCCAAAGGCCTGTGAAACGCAGTTTCTTTGCAGGCCTGATCTGGCTGAAGTAGGACTTCTGCTCTGGGTCTGCTACTTTGCCCTAGAGCTGAAAGGCACAACGTGCAGGCTTCTTTCCAAAGGTCGAGTTGGGCCCCACAGCACCTTGCTTCCAGCTCTTTGGGAAGCTAAGAAACAACTCGCTCTGCACAGTGCTCTTACAGCCTAGTGGGAACATCTCTTCCAAAGGCCTGTGAAACGCAGTTTCTTTGCAGGCCTGATCTGGCTGAAGTAGGACTTCTGCTCTGGGTGTGCTACTTTGCCCTAGAGCTGAAAGGCACAACGTGCAGGCTTCTTTCCAAAGGGCGAGTTGGGCCCCACAGCATCTTGCTTCCAGCTCTTTGGGAAGCTAAGAAACAACTCGATCTGCACAGTGGTCTTACAGCCTAGTGGGAACATCTCTTCCAAAGGCCTGTGAAACGCAGTTTCTTTGCAGGCCTGATCTGGCTGAAGTAGGACTTCTGCTCTGGGTGTGCTACTTTGCCCTAGAGCTGAAAGGCACAACGTGCAGGCTTCTTTCAAAAGGGCGAGTTGGGCCCCACAGCATCTTGCTTCCAGCTCTTTGGGAAGCTAAGAAACAACTCGCTCTGCACAGTGGTCTTAAAGCCTAGTGGGAACATCTCTTCCAAAGGCCTGTGAAACGCAGTTTCTTTGCAGGCCTGATCTGGCTGAAGTAGGACTTCTGCTCTGGGTGTGCTACTTTGCCCTAGAGCTGAAAGGCACAACGTGCAGGCTTCTTTCCAAAGGGCGAGTTGGGCCCCACAGCATCTTGCTTCCAGCTCTTTGGGAAGCTAAGAAACAACTCGCTCTGCACAGTGCTCTTACAGCCTACCGGGAACATCTCTTCCAAAGGCCAGTGAAACGCAGTTACTTTGCAGGCCTGATCGGGCTGAAGTAGGACTTCTGCTCTGGGTGTGCTACTTTGCCCTAGAGCTGAAAGGCACAACGTGCAGGCTTCTTTCCAAAGGGCGAGTTGGGCCCCACAGCATCTTGCTTCCAGCTCTTTGGGAAGCTAAGAAACAACTCGCTCTGCACAGTGCTCTTACAGCCTACCGGGAACATCTCTTCCAAAGGCCTGTGAAACGCAGTTTCTTTGCAGGCCTGATCTGGCTGAAGTAGGACTTCTGCTCTGGGTGTGCTACTTTGCCCTAGAGCTGAAAGGCACAACGTGCAGGCTTCTTTCCAAAGGGCGAGTTGGGCCCCACAGCATCTTGCTTCCAGCTCTTTGGGAAGCTAAGAAACAACTCGCTCTGCACGGTGCTCTTACAGCCTACTGGGAACATCTCTTCCAAAGGCCTGTGGAACGCAGTTTCTTTGCAGGCCTGATCTGGCTGAAGTAGGACTTCTGCTCTGGGTGTGCTACTTTGCCCTAGAGCTGAAAGGCACAACGTGCAGGCTTCTTTCCAAAGGGCGAGTTGGGCCCCACAGCATCTTGCTTCCAGCTCTTTGGGAAGCTAAGAAACAACTCGCTCTGCACAGTGCTCTTACAGCCTAGTGGGAACATGTCTTCCAAAGGCCTGTGAAAGGCAGTTTCTTTGCAGGCCTGATCTGGCTGAAGTAGGACTTCTGCTCTGGGTGTGCTACTTTGCCCTAGAGCTGAAAGGCACAACGTGCAGGCTTCTTTCCAAAGGGCGAGTTGGGCCCCACAGCATCTTGCTTCCAGCTCTTTGGGAAGCTAAGAAACAACTCGCTCTGCACAGTGCTCTTACAGCCTACCGGGAACATCTCTTCCAAAGGCCTGTGAAACGCAGTTTCTTTGCAGGCCTGATCTGGCTGAAGTAGGACTTCTGCTCTGGGTGTGCTACTTTGCCCTAGAGCTGAAAGGCACAACGTGCAGGCTTCTTTCCAAAGGGCGAGTTGGGCCCCACAGCACCTTGCTTCCAGCTCTTTGGGAAGCTAAGAAACAACTCGCTCTGCACAGTGCTCTTACAGCCTAGTGGGAACATCTCTTCCAAAGGCCTGTGAAACGCAGTTTCTTTCCAGGCCTGATCTGGCTGAAGTAGGACTTCTGCTCTGGGTGTGCTACTTTGCCCTAGAGCTGAAAGGCACAACGTGCAGGCTTCTTTCCAAAGGGCGAGTTGGGCCCCACAGCATCTTGCTTCCAGCTCTTTGGGAAGCTAAGAAACAACTCGCTCTGCACAGTGGTCTTACAGCCTAGTGGGAACATCTCTTCCAAAGGCCTGTGAAACGCAGTTTCTTTGCAGGCCTGATCTGGCTGAAGTAGGACTTCTGCTCTGGGTGTGCTACTTTGCCCTAGAGCTGAAAGGCACAACGTGCAGGCTTCTTTCCAAAGGGCGAGTTGGGCCCCACAGCATCTTGCTTCCAGCTCTTTGGGAAGCTAAGAAACAACTCGCTCTGCACAGTGCTCTTACAGCCTACCGGGAACATCTCTTCCAAAGGCCTGTGAAACGCAGTTTCTTTGCAGGCCTGATCTGGCTGAAGTAGGACGTCTGCTCTGGGTGTGCTCCTTTGCCCTAGAGCTGAAAGGCACAACGTGCAGGCTTCTTTCCAAAGGGCGAGTTGGGCCCCACAGCATCTTGCTTCCAGCTCTTTGGGAAGCTAAGAAACAACTCGCTCTGCACAGTGCTCTTACAGCCTACCGGGAACATCTCTTCCAAAGGCCTGTGAAACGCAGTTTCTTTGCAGGCCTGATCTGGCTGAAGTAGGACTTCTGCTCTGGGTGTGCTACTTTGCCCTAGAGCTGAAAGGCACAACGTGCAGGCTTCTTTCCAAAGGGCGAGTTGGGCCCCACAGCATCTTGCTTCCAGCTCTTTGGGAAGCTAAGAAACAACTCGCTCTGCACAGTGCTCTTACAGCCTACGGGGAACATCTCTTCCAAAGGCCTGTGAAACGCAGTTTCTTTGCAGGCCTGATCTGGCTGAAGTAGGACTTCTGCTCTGGGTGTGCTACTTTGCCCTAGAGCTGAAAGGCACAACGTGCAGGCTTCTTTCCAAAGGGCGAGTTGGGCCCCACAGCATCTTGCTTCCAGCTCTTTGGGAAGCTAAGAAACAACTCGCTCTGCACAGTGCTCTTACAGCCTACCGGGAACATCTCTTCCAAAGGCCTGTGAAACGCAGTTTCTTTGCAGGCCTGATCTGGCTGAAGTAGGACTTCTGCTCTGGGGTGCTACTTTGCCCTAGAGCTGAAAGGCACAACGTGCAGGCTTCTTTCCAAAGGGCGAGTTGGGCCCCACAGCATCTTGCTTCCAGCTCTTTGGGAAGCTAAGAAACAACTCGCTCTGCACAGTGCTCTTACAGCCTTCCGGGAACATCTCTTTCAAAGGCCTGTGAAACGCAGTTTCTTTGCAGGCCTGATCCGGCTGAAGTAGGACTTCTGCTCTGGGTGTGCTACTTTGCCCTAGAGCTGAAAGGCACAACGTGCAGGCTTCTTTCCAAAGGGCGAGTTGGGCCCCACAGCATCTTGCTTCCAGCTCTTTGGGAAGCTAAGAAACAACTCGCTCTGCACAGTGCTCTTACAGCCTACCGGGAACATCTCTTCCAAAGGCCTGTGAAACGCAGTTTCTTTGCAGGCCTGATCTGGCTGAAGTAGGACTTCTGCTCTGGGGTGCTACTTTGCCCTAGAGCTGAAAGGCACAACGTGCAGGCTTCTTTCCAAAGGGCGAGTTGGGCCTCACAGCATCTTGCTTCCAGCTCTTTGGGAAGCTAAGAAACAACTCGCTCTGCACAGTGCTCTTACAGCCTACCGGGAACATCTCTTCCAAAGGCCTGTGAAACGCAGTTTCTTTGCAGGCCTGATCTGGCTGAAGTAGGACTTCTGCTCTGGGTGTGCTACTTTGCCCTAGAGCTGAAAGGCACAACGTGCAGGCTTCTTTCCAAAGGGCGAGTTGGGCCCCACAGCATCTTGCTTCCAGCTCTTTGGGAAGCTAAGAAACAACTCGCTCTGCACAGTGCTCTTACAGCCTACCGGGAACATCTCTTCCAAAGGCCTGTGAAACGCAGTTTCTTTGCAGGCCTGATCTGGCTGAAGTAGGACTTCTGCTCTGGGTGTGCTACTTTGCCCTAGAGCTGAAAGGCACAACGTGCAGGCTTCTTTCCAAAGGGCGAGTTGGGCCCCACAGCATCTTGCTTCCAGCTCTTTGGGAAGCTAAGAAACAACTCGCTCTGCACAGTGCTCTTACAGCCTACCGGGAACATCTCTTCCAAAGGCCTGTGGAACGCAGTTTCTTTGCAGGCCTGATCTGGCTGAAGTAGGACTTCTGCTCTGGGTGTGCTACTTTGCCCTAGAGCTGAAAGGCACAACGTGCAGGCTTCTTTCCAAAGGGCGAGTTGGGCCCCACAGCATCTTGCTTCCAGCTCTTTGGGAAGCTAAGAAACAACTCGCTCTGCACAGTGCTCTTACAGCCTAGTGGGAGCATCTCTTCCAAAGGCCTGTGAAATGCAGTTTCTTTGCAGGCCTGATCTGGCTGAAGTAGGACTTCTGCTCTGGGTGTGCTACTTTGCCCTAGAGCTGAAAGGCACAACGTGCAGGCTTCTTTCCAAAGGGCGAGTTGGGCCCCACAGCATCTTGCTTCCAGCTCTTTGGGAAGCTAAGAAACAACTCGCTCTGCACAGTGCTCTTACAGCCTACCGGGAACATCTCTTCCAAAGGCCTGTGAAACGCAGTTTCTTTGCAGGCCTGATCCGGCTGAAGTAGGACTTCTGCTCTGGGTGTGCTACTTTGCCCTAGAGCTGAAAGGCACAACGTGCAGGCTTCTTTCCAAAGGGCGAGTTGGGCCCCACAGCATCTTGCTTCCAGCTGTTTGGGAAGCTAAGAAACAACTCGCTCTGCACAGTGCTCTTACAGCCTAGTGGGAACATCTCTTCCAAAGGCCTGTGAAACGCAGTTTCTTTGCAGGCCTGATCTGGCTGAAGTAGGACTTCTGCTCTGGGTGTGCTACTTTGCCCTAGAGCTGAAAGGCACAACGTGCAGGCTTCTTTCCAAAGGGCGAGTTGGGCCCCACAGAATCTTGCTTCCAGCTCTTTGGGAAGCTAAGAAACAACTCGCTCTGCACAGTGCTCTTACAGCCTACCGGGAACATCTCTTCCAAAGGCCTGTGAAACGCAGTTTCTTTGCAGGCCTGATCTGGCTGAAGTAGGACTTCTGCTCTGGGTGTGCTACTTTGCCCTAGAGCTGAAAGGCACAACGTGCAGGCTTCTTTCCAAAGGGCGAGTTGGGCCCCACAGCACCTTGCTTCCAGCTCTTTGGGAAGCTAAGAAACAACTCGCTCTGCACAGTGCTCTTACAGCCTAGTGGGAACATCTCTTCCAAAGGCCTGTGAAACGCAGTTTCTTTGCAGGCCTGATGTGGCTGAAGTAGGACTTCCGCTCTGGGTGTGCTACTTTGCCCTAGAGCTGAAAGGCACAACGTGCAGGCTTCTTTCCAAAGGGCGAGTTGGGCCCCACAGCATCTTGCTTCCAGCTCTTTGGGAAGCTAAGAAACAACTCGCTCTGCACTGTGCTCTTACAGCCTAGTGGGAACATCTCTTCCAAAGGCCTGTGAAACGCAGTTTCTTTGCAGGCCTGATCTGGCTGAAGTAGGACTTCTGCTCTGGGTGTGCTACTTTGCCCTAGAGCTGAAAGGCACAACGTGCAGTCTTCTTTCCAAAGGGCCAGTTGGGCCCCACAGCATCTTGCTTCCAGCTCTTTGGGAAGCTAAGAAAAAACTCGCTCTGCACAGTGCTCTTACAGCCTACCGGGAACATCTCTTCCAAAGGCCTGTGAAACGCAGTTTCTTTGCAGGCCTTATCTGGCTGAAGTAGGACTTCTGCTCTGGGTGTGCTACTTTGCCCTAGAGCTGAAAGGCACAACGTGCAGGCTTCTTTCCAAAGGGCGAGTTGGGCCCCACAGCATCTTGCTTCCAGCTCTTTGGGAAGCTAAGAAACAACTCGCTCTGCACAGTGCTCTTACAGCCTAGTGGGAACATCTCTTCCAAAGGCCTGTGAAACGCAGTTTCTTTGCAGGCCTGATCTGGCTGAAGTAGGACTTCTGCTCTGGGTGTGCTGCTTTGCCCTAGAGCTGAAAGGCACAACGTGCAGGCTTCTTTCCAAAGGGCGAGTTGGGCCCCACAGCATCTTGCTTCCAGCTCTTTGGGAAGCTAAGAAACAACTCGCTCTGCACAGTGCTCTTACAGCCTAGAGGGAACATGTCTTCCAAAGGCCTGTGAAAGGCAGTTTCTTTGCAGGCCTGATCTGGCTGAAGTAGGACTTCTGCTCTGGGTGTGCTACTTTGCCCTAGAGCTGAAAGGCACAACGTGCAGGCTTCTTTCCAAAGGGCGAGTTGGGCCCCACAGCATCTTGCTTCCAGCTCTTTGGGAAGCTAAGAAACAACTCGCTCTGCACAGTGCTCTTACAGCCTACCGGGAACATCTCTTCCAAAGGCCTGTGAAACGCAGTTTCTTTGCAGGCCTGATCTGGCTGAAGTAGGACTTCTGCTCTGGGTGTGCTACTTTGCCCTAGAGCTGAAAGGCACAACGTGCAGGCTTCTTTCCAAAGGGCGAGTTGGGCCCCACAGCATCTTGCTTCCAGCTCTTTGGGAAGCTAAGAAACAACTCGCTCTGCACAGTGCTCTTACAGCCTACCGGGAACATCTC
Organism: Equus caballus; assembly: GCF_041296265.1. Taxonomy (NCBI): domain Eukaryota; kingdom Metazoa; phylum Chordata; class Mammalia; order Perissodactyla; family Equidae; genus Equus; species Equus caballus. The sequence continues at coordinate 2,324,376 of NC_091712.1, forward strand.
TTCCAAAGGCCAGTGAAACGCAGTTACTTTGCAGGCCTGATCCGGCTGAAGTAGGACTTCTGCTCTGGGTGTGCTACTTTGCCCTAGAGCTGAAAGGCACAACGTGCAGGCTTCTTTCCAAAGGGCGAGTTGGGCCCCACAGCATCTTGCTTCCAGCTCTTTGGGAAGCTAAGAAACAACTCGCTCTGCACAGTGCTCTTGCAGCCTAGTGGGAACATCTCTTCCAAAGGCCTGTGAAACGCAGTTTCTTTGCAGGCCTGATCTGGCTGAAGTAGGACTTCTGCTCTGGGTGTGCTACTTTGCCCTAGAGCTGAAAGGCACAACGTGCAGGCTTCTTTCCAAAGGGCGAGTTGGGCCCCACAGCATCTTGCTTCCAGCTCTTTGGGAAGCTAAGAAACAACTCGCTCTGCACAGTGCTCTTTCAGCCTAGTGGGAACATCTCTTCCAAAGGCCTGTGAAACGCAGTTTCTTTGCAGGCCTGATCTGGCTGAAGTAGGACTTCTGCTCTGGGTGTGCTACTTTGCCCTAGAGCTGAAAGGCACAACGTGCAGGCTTCTTTCCAAAGGGCGAGTTGGGCCCCACAGCATCTTGCTTCCAGCTCTTTGGGAAGCTAAGAAACAACTCGCTCTGCACAGTGCTCTTACAGCCTGGTGGGAACATCTCTTCCAAAGGCCTGTGAAACGAAGTTTCTTTGCAGGCCTGATCTGGCTGAAGTAGGACTTCTGCTCTGGGTGTGCTACTTTGCCCTAGAGCTGAAAGGCACAACGTGCAGGCTTCTTTCCAAAGGGCGAGTTGGGCCCCACAGCATCTTGCTTCCAGCTCTTTGGGAAGCTAAGAAACAACTCGCTCTGCACAGTGCTCTTACAGCCTACCGGGAACATGTCTTCCAAAGGCCTGTGAAAGGCAGTTTCTTTGCAGGCCTGATCTGGCTGAAGTAGGACTTCTGCTCTGGGTGTGCTACTTTGCCCTAGAGCTGAAAGGCACAACGTGCAGGCTTCTTTCCAAAGGGCGAGTTGGGCCCCACAGCATCTTGCTTCCAGCTCTTTGGGAAGCTAAGAAACAACTCGCTCTGCACAGTGCTCTTACAGCCTAGTGGGAACATCTCTTCCAAAGGCCTGTGAAACGCAGTTTCTTTGCAGGCCTGATCTGGCTGAAGTAGGCCTTCTGCTCTGGGTGTGCTACTTTGCCCTAGAGCTGAAAGGCACAACGTGCAGGCTTCTTTCCAAAGGGCGAGTTGGGCCCCACAGCATCTTGCTTCCAGCTCTTTGGGAAGCTAAGAAACAACTCGCTCTGCACAGTGCTCTTACAGCCTAGTGGGAACATCTCTTCCAAAGGCCTGGGAAACGCAGTTTCTTTGCAGGCCTGATCTGGCTGAAGTAGGACTTCTGCTCTGGGTGTGCTACTTTGCCCTAGAGCTGAAAGGCACAACGTGCAGGCTTCTTTCCAAAGGGCGAGTTGGTCCCCACAGCATCTTGCTTCCAGCTCTTTGGGAAGCTAAGAAACAACTCGCTCTGCACAGTGTTCTTAAAGCATAGTGGGAACATCTCTTCCAAAGGCCTGTGAAACGCAGTTTCTTTGCAGGCCTGATCTGGCTGAAGTAGGACTTCTGCTCTGGGTGTGCTACTTTGCCCTAGAGCTGAAAGGCACAACGTGCAGGCTTCTTTCCAAAGGGCGAGTTGGGCCCCACAGCATCTTGCTTCCAGCTGTTTGGGAAGCTAAGAAACAACTCGCTCTGCACAGTGCTCTTACAGCCTACCGGGAACATCTCTTCCAAAGGCCTGTGCAACGCAGTTTCTTTGCAGGCCTCATCTGGCTGAAGTAGGACTTCTGCTCTGGGTGTGCTACTTTGCCCTAGAGCTGAAAGGCACAACGTGCAGGCTTCTTTCCAAAGGGCGAGTTGGGCCCCACAGCATCTTGCTTCCAGCTCTTTTTGAAGCTAAGAAACAACTCGCTCTGCACAGTGCTCTTACAGCCTAGTTTGAACATCTCTTCCAAAGGCCTGTGAAACGCAGTTTCTTTGCAGGCCTGATCTGGCTGAAGTAGGACTTCTGCTCTGGGTGTGCTACTTTGCCCTAGAGCTGAGAGGCACAACGTGCAGGCTTCTTTCCAAAGGGCGAGTTGGGCCCCACAGCATCTTGCTTCCAGCTCTTTGGGAAGCTAAGAAACAACTCGCTCTGCACAGTGCTCTTACAGCCTAGTGGGAACATCTCTTCCAAAGGCCTGTGAAACGCAGTTTCTTTGCAGGCCTGATCTGGCTGAAGTAGGACTTCTGCTCTGGGTGTGCTACTTTGCCCTAGAGCTGAAAGGCACAACGTGCAGGCTTCTTTCCAAAGGGCGAGTTGGGCCCCACAGCATCTTGCTTCCAGCTCTTTGGGAAGCTAAGAAACAACTCGCTCTGCACAGTGCTCTTACAGCCTACCGGGAACATCACGTCCAAAGGCCTGTGAAACGCAGTTTCTTTGCAGGCCTGATCTGGCTGAAGTAGGACTTCTGCTCTGGGTGTGCTACTTTGCCCTAGAGCTGAAAGGCACAACGTGCAGGCTTCTTTCCAAAGGGCGAGTTGGGCCCCACAGCATCTTGCTTCCAGCTCTTTGGGAAGCTAAGAAACAACTCGCTCTGCACAGTGCTCTTACAGCCTACCGGGAACATCTCTTCCAAAGGCCTGTGAAACGCAGTTTCTTTGCAGGCCTGATCCGGCTGAAGTAGGACTTCTGCTCTGGGTGTGCTACTTTGCCCTAGAGCTGAAAGGCACAACGTGCAGGCTTCTTTCCAAAGGGCGAGTTGGGCCCCACAGCATCTTGCTTCCAGCTCTTTGGGAAGATAAGAAACAACTCGCTCTGCACAGTGCTCTTACAGCCTACCGGGAACATCTCTTCCAAAGGCCTGTGAAACGCAGTTTCTTTGCAGGCCTGATCTGGCTGAAGTAGGACTTCTGCTCTGGGGTGCTACTTTGCCCTAGAGCTGAAAGGCACAACGTGCAGGCTTCTTTCCAAAGGGCGAGTTGGGCCCCACAGCACCTTGCTTCCAGCTCTTTGGGAAGCTAAGAAACAACTCGCTCTGCACAGTGCTCTTACAGCCTACCGGGAACATCTCTTCCAAAGGCCTGTGAAACGCAGTTTCTTTGCAGGCCTGATCTGGCTGAAGTAGGACTTCTGCTCTGGGTGTGCTACTTTGCCCTAGAGCTGAAAGGCACAACGTGCAGGCTTCTTTCCAAAGGGCGAGTTGGGCCCCACAGCATCTTGCTTCCAGCTCTTTGGGAAGCTAAGAAACAACTCGCTCTGCACAGTGCTCTTACAGCCTACCGGGAACATCTCTTCCAAAGGCCTGTGAAACGCAGTTTCTTTGCAGGCCTGATCTGGCTGAAGTAGGACTTCTGCTCTGGGTGTGCTACTTTGCCCTAGAGCTGAAAGGCACAACGTGCAGGCTTCTTTCCAAAGGGCGAGTTGGGCCCCACAGCACCTTGCTTCCAGCTCTTTGGGAAGCTAAGAAACAACTCGCTCTGCACAGTGCTCTTACAGCCTAGTGGGAACATCTCTTCCAAAGGCCTGTGAAACGCAGTTTCTTTGCAGGCCTGATCTGGCTGAAGTAGGACTTCTGCTCTGGGTGTGCTACTTTGCCCTAGAACTGAAAGGCACAACGTGCAGGCTTCTTTCCAAAGGGCGAGTTGGGCCCCACAGCATCTTGCTTCCAGCTCTTTGGGAAGCTAAGAAACAACTCGCTCTGCACAGTGCTCTTACAGCCTACCGGGAACATGTCTTCCAAAGGCCTGTGAAACGCAGTTTCTTTGCTGGCCTGATCTGGCTGAAGTAGGACTTCTGCTCTGGGTGTGCTCCTTTGCCCTAGAGCTGAAAGGCACAACGTGCAGGCTTCTTTCCAAAGGGCGAGTTGGGCCCCACAGCATCTTGCTTCCAGCTCTTTGGGAAGCTAAGAAACAACTCGCTCTGCACAGTGCTCTTACAGCCTAGTGGGAACATCTCTTCCAAAGGCCTGGGAAACGCAGTTTCTTTGCAGGCCTGATCTGGCTGAAGTAGGACTTCTGCTCTGGGTGTGCTACTTTGCCCTAGAGCTGAAAGGCACAACGTGCAGGCTTCTTTCCAAAGGGCGAGTTGGGCCCCACAGCATCTTGCTTCCAGCTCTTTGGGAAGCTAAGAAACAACTCGCTCTGCACAGTGCTCTTACAGCCTACCGGGAACATCTCTTCCAAAGGCCTGTGAAACGCAGTTTCTTTGCAGGCCTGATCTGGCTGAAGTAGGACTTCTGCTCTGGGGTGCTACTTTGCCCTAGAGCTGAAAGGCACAACGTGCAGGCTTCTTTCCAAAGGGCGAGTTGGGCCCCACAGCATCTTGCTTCCAGCTCTTTGGGAAGCTAAGAAACAACTCGCTCTGCACAGTGCTCTTACAGCCTACCGGGAACATCTCTTCCAAAGGCCTGTGAAACGCAGTTTCTTTGCAGGCCTGATCCGGCTGAAGTAGGACTTCTGCTCTGGGTGTGCTACTTTGCCCTAGAGCTGAAAGGCACAACGTGCAGGCTTCTTTCCAAAGGGCGAGTTGGGCCCCACAGCATCTTGCTTCCAGCTCTTTGGGAAGCTAAGAAACAACTCGCTCTGCACAGTGCTCTTACAGCCTAGTGGGAACATCTCTTCCAAAGGCCTGGGAAACGCAGTTTCTTTGCAGGCCTGATCTGGCTGAAGTAGGACTTCTGCTCTGGGTGTGCTACTTTGCCCTAGAGCTGAAAGGCACAACGTGCAGGCTTCTTTCCAAAGGGCGAGTTGGGCCCCACAGCATCTTGCTTCCAGCTCTTTGGGAAGCTAAGAAACAACTCGCTCTGCACAGTGGTCTTAAAGCCTAGTGGGAACATCTCTTCCAAAGGCCTGTGAAACGCAGTTTCTTTGCAGGCCTGATCTGGCTGAAGTAGGACTTCTGCTCTGGGTGTGCTACTTTGCCCTAGAGCTGAAAGGCACAACGTGCAGGCTTCTTTCCAAAGGGCGAGTTGGGCCCCACAGCATCTTGCTTCCAGCTCTTTGGGAAGCTAAGAAACAACTCGCTCTGCACAGTGCTCTTACAGCCTACCGGGAACATCTCTTCCAAAGGCCTGTGAAACGCAGTTTCTTTGCAGGCCTGATCTGGCTGAAGTAGGACTTCTGCTCTGGGTGTGCTACTTTGCCCTAGAGCTGAAAGGCACAACGTGCAGGCTTCTTTCCAAAGGGCGAGTTGGGCCCCACAGCATCTTGCTTCCAGCTCTTTTTGAAGCTAAGAAACAACTCGCTCTGCACAGTGCTCTTACAGCCTAGTTTGAACATCTCTTCCAAAGGCCTGTGAAACGCAGTTTCTTTGCAGGCCTGATCTGGCTGAAGTAGGACTTCTGCTCTGGGTGTGCTACTTTGCCCTAGAGCTGAGAGGCACAACGTGCAGGCTTCTTTCCAAAGGGCGAGTTGGGCCCCACAGCATCTTGCTTCCAGCTCTTTGGGAAGCTAAGAAACAACTCGCTCTGCACAGTGCTCTTACAGCCTACCGGGAACATCTCTTCCAAAGGCCTGTGAAACGCAGTTTCTTTGCAGGCCTGATCTGGCTGAAGTAGGACTTCTGCTCTGGGTGTGCTACTTTGCCCTAGAGCTGAAAGGCACAACGTGCAGGCTTCTTTCCAAAGGGCGAGTTGGGCCCCACAGCATCTTGCTTCCAGCTCTTTGGGAAGCTAAGAAACAACTCGCTCTGCACAGTGCTCTTTCAGCCTAGTGGGAACATCTCTTCCAAAGGCCTGTGAAACGCAGTTTCTTTGCAGGCCTGATCTGGCTGAAGTAGGACTTCTGCTCTGGGTGTGCTACTTTGCCCTAGAGCTGAAAGGCACAACGTGCAGGCTTCTTTCCAAAGGGCGAGTTGGGCCCCACAGCATCTTGCTTCCAGCTCTTTGGGAAGCTAAGAAACAACTCGCTCTGCACAGTGCTCTTACAGCCTACCGGGAACATCTCTTCCAAAGGCCTGTGAAACGCAGTTTCTTTGCAGGCCTGATCTGGCTGAAGTAGGACTTCTGCTCTGGGTGTGCTACTTTGCCCTAGAGCTGAAAGGCACAACGTGCAGGCTTCTTTCCAAAGGGCGAGTTGGGCCCCACAGCATCTTGCTTCCAGCTCTTTGGGAAGCTAAGAAACAACTCGCTCTGCACAGTGCTCTTACAGCCTGGTGGGAACATCTGTTCCAAAGGCCTGTGAAACGCAGTTTCTTTGCAGGCCTGATCTGGCTGAAGTAGGACTTCTGCTCTGGGTGTGCTACTTTGCCCTAGAGCTGAAAGGCACAACGTGCAGGCTTCTTTCCAAAGGGCGAGTTGGGCCCCACAGCATCTTGCTTCCAGCTCTTTGGGAAGCTAAGAAACAACTCGCTCTGCACAGTGCTCTTACAGCCTACCGGGAACATGTCTTCCAAAGGCCTGTGAAAGGCAGTTTCTTTGCAGGCCTGATCTGGCTGAAGTAGGACTTCTGCTCTGGGTGTGCTACTTTGCCCTAGAGCTGAAAGGCACAACGTGCAGGCTTCTTTCCAAAGGGCGAGTTGGGCCCCACAGCATCTTGCTTCCAGCTCTTTGGGAAGCTAAGAAACAACTCGCTCTGCACAGTGCTCTTACAGCCTAGTGGGAACATCTCTTCCAAAGGCCTGTGAAACGCAGTTTCTTTGCAGGCCTGATCTGGCTGAAGTAGGCCTTCTGCTCTGGGTGTGCTACTTTGCCCTAGAGCTGAGAGGCACAACGTGCAGGCTTCTTTCCAAAGGGCGAGTTGGGCCCCACAGCATCTTGCTTCCAGCTCTTTGGGAAGCTAAGAAACAACTCGCTCTGCACAGTGCTCTTACAGCCTAGTGGGAACATCTCTTCCAAAGGCCTGGGAAACGCAGTTTCTTTGCAGGACTGATCTGGCTGAAGTAGGACTTCTGCTCTGGGTGTGCTACTTTGCCCTAGAGCTGAAAGGCACAACGTGCAGGCTTCTTTCCAAAGGGCGAGTTGGGCCCCACAGCATCTTGCTTCCAGCTCTTTGGGAAGCTAAGAAACCACTCGCTCTGCACAGTGGTCTTAAAGCCTAGTGGGAACATCTCTTCCAAAGGCCTGTGAAACGCAGTTTCTTTGCAGGCCTGATCTGGCTGAAGTAGGACTTCTGCTCTGGGTGTGCTACTTTGCCCTAGAGCTGAAAGGCACAACGTGCAGGCTTCTTTCCAAAGGGCGAGTTGGGCCCCACAGCATCTTGCTTCCAGCTCTTTGGGAAGCTAAGAAACAACTCGCTCTGCACAGTGCTCTTATAGCCTACCGGGAACATCTCTTCCAAAGGCCTGTGAAACGCAGTTTCTTTGCAGGCCTCATCTGGGTGAAGTAGGACTTCTGCTCTGGGTGTGCTACTTTGCCCTAGAGCTGAAAGGCACAACGTGCAGGCTTCTTTCCAAAGGGCGAGTTGGGCCCCACAGCATCTTGCTTCCAGCTCTTTTTGAAGCTAAGAAACAACTCGCTCTGCACAGTGCTCTTACAGCCTACCGGGAACATCTCTTCCAAAGGCCTGTGAAACGCAGTTTCTTTGCAGGCCTGATCTGGCTGAAGTAGGACTTCTGCTCTGGGTGTGCTACTTTGCCCTAGAGCTGAGAGGCACAACGTGCAGGCTTCTTTCCAAAGGGCGAGTTGGGCCCCACAGCATCTTGCTTCCAGCTCTTTGGGAAGCTAAGAAACAACTCGCTCTGCACAGTGGTCTTACAGCATAGTGGGAACATCTCTTCCAAAGGCCTGTGAAACGCAGTTTCTTTGCAGGCCTGATCTGGCTGAAGTAGGACTTCTGCTCTGGGTGTGCTACTTTGCCCTAGAGCTGAAAGGCACAACGTGCAGGCTTCTTTCCAAAGGGCGAGTTGGGCCCCACAGCATCTTGCTTCCAGCTCTTTGGGAAGCTAAGAAACAACTCGCTCTGCACAGTGCTCTTACAGCCTACCGGGAACATCTCTTCCAAAGGCCTGTGAAACGCAGTTTCTTTGCAGGCCTGATCTGGCTGAAGTAGGACTTCTGCTCTGGGTGTGCTACTTTGCCCTAGAGCTGAAAGGCACAACGTGCAGGCTTCTTTCCAAAGGGCGAGTTGGGCCCCACAGCATCTTGCTTCCAGCTCTTTGGGAAGGTAAGAAACAACTCGCTCTGCACAGTGCTCTTACAGCCTACCGGGAACATCTCTTCCAAAGGCCTGTGAAACGCAGTTTCTTTGCAGGCCTGATCCGGCTGAAGTAGGACTTCTGCTCTGGGTGTGCTACTTTGCCCTAGAGCTGAAAGGCACAACGTGCAGGCTTCTTTCCAAAGGGCGAGTTGGGCCCCACAGCATCTTGCTTCCAGCTCTTTGGGAAGCTAAGAAACAACTCGCTCTGCACAGTGCTCTTACAGCCTAGTGGGAACATCTCTTCCAAAGGCCTGTGAAACGCAGTTTCTTTGCAGGCCTGATCTGACTGAAGTAGGACTTCTGCTCTGGGTGTGCTACTTTGCCCTAGAGCTGAAAGGCACAACGTGCAGGCTTCTTTCCAAAGGGCGAGTTGGGCCCCACAGCATCTTGCTTCCAGCTCTTTGGGAAGCTAAGAAACAACTCGCTCTGAACAGTGCTCTTACAGCCTACCGGGAACATCTCTTCCAAAGGCCTGTGAAACGCAGTTTCTTTGCAGGCCTGATCTGGCTGAAGTAGGACTTCTGCTCTGGGGTGCTACTTTGCCCTAGAGCTGAAAGGCACAACGTGCAGGCTTCTTTCCAAAGGGCGAGTTGGGCCCCACAGCATCTTGCTTCCAGCTCTTTGGGAAGCTAAGAAACAACTCGCTCTGCACAGTGCTCTTACAGCCTAGTGGGAACATCTCTTCCAAAGGCCTGTGAAACGCAGTTTCTTTGCAGGCCTGATCTGGCTGAAGTAGGACTTCTGCTCTGGGTGTGCTACTTTGCCCTAGAGCTGAAAGGCACAACGTGCAGGCTTCTTTCCAAAGGGCGAGTTGGGCCCCACAGCATCTTGCTTCCAGCTCTTTGGGAAGCTAAGAAACAACTCGCTCTGCACAGTGCTCTTACAGCCTACCGGGAACATCTCTTCCAAAGGCCTGTGAAACGCAGTTTCTTTGCAGGCCTGATCTGGCTGAAGTAGGACTTCTGCTCTGGGTGTGCTACTTTGCCCTAGAGCTGAAAGGCACAACGTGCAGGCTTCTTTCCAAAGGGCGAGTTGGGCCCCACAGCATCTTGCTTCCAGCTCTTTGGGAAGCTAAGAAACAACTCGCTCTGCACAGTGCTCTTACAGCCTAGTGGGAACATCTCTTCCAAAGGCCTGGGAAACGCAGTTTCTTTGCAGGCCTGATCTGGCTGAAGTAGGACTTCTGCTCTGGGTGTGCTACGTTGCCCTAGAGCTGAAAGGCACAACGTGCAGGCTTCTTTCCAAAGGGCGAGTTGGGCCCCACAGCATCTTGCTTCCAGCTCTTTGGGAAGCTAAGAAACAACTCGCTCTGCACAGTGCTCTTACAGCCTAGTGGGAACATCTCTTCCAAAGGCCTGTGAAACGCAGTTGCTTTGCAGGCCTGATCTGGCTGAAGTAGGACTTCTGCTCTGGGTGTGCTACTTTGCCCTAGAGCTGAAAGGCACAACGTGCAGGCTTCTTTCCAAAGGGCGAGTTGGGCCCCACAGCATCTTGCTTCCAGCTCTTTGGGAAGCTAAGAAACAACTCGCTCTGCACAGTGCTCTTAGAGCCTAGTGGGAACATCTCTTCCAAAGGCCTGTGAAACGCAGTTTCTTTGCAGGCCTGATCTGGCTGAAGTAGGACTTCTGCTCTGGGTGTGCTACTTTGCCCTAGAGCTGAAAGGCACAACGTGCAGTCTTCTTTCCAAAGGGCGAGTTGGGCCCCACAGCATCTTGCTTCCAGCTCTTTGGGAAGCTAAGAAACAACTCGCTCTGCACAGTGCTCTTACAGCCTACCGGGAACATCTCTTCCAAAGGCCTGTGAAACGCAGTTTCTTTGCAGGCCTGATCTGGCTGAAGTAGGACTTCTGCTCTGGGTGTGCTACTTTGCCCTAGAGCTGAAAGGCACAACGTGCAGGCTTCTTTCCAAAGGGCCAGTTGGGCCCCACAGCATCTTGCTTCCAGCTCTTTGGGAAGCTAAGAAACAACTCGCTCTGCACAGTGCTCTTACAGCCTAGTGGGAACATCTCTTCCAAAGGCCTGGGAAACGCAGTTTCTTTGCAGGTCTGATCTGGCTGAAGTAGGACTTCTGCTCTGGGTGTGCTACTTTGCCCTAGAGCTGAAAGGCACAACGTGCAGGCTTCTTTCCAAAGGGCGAGTTGGGCCCCACAGCATCTTGCTTCCAGCTCTTTGGGAAGCTAAGAAACAACTCGCTCTGCACAGTCTTCTTAAAGCCTAGTGGGAACATCTCTTCCAAAGGCCTGTGAAACGCAGTTTCTTTGCAGGCCTGATCTGGCTGAAGTAGGACTTCTGCTCTGGGTGTGCTACTTTGCCCTAGAGCTGAAAGGCACAACGTGCAGGCTTCTTTCCAAAGGGCGAGTTGGGCCCCACAGCATCTTGCTTCCAGCTCTTTGGGAAGCTAAGAAACAACTCGCTCTGCACAGTGCTCTTACAGCCTACCGGGAACATCTCTTCCAAAGGCCTGTGAAACGCAGTTTCTTTGCAGGCCTGATCCGGCTGAAGTAGGACTTCTGCTCTGGGTGTGCTACTTTGCCCTAGAGCTGAAAGGCACAACGTGCAGGCTTCTTTCCAAAGGGCGAGTTGGGCCCCACAGCATCTTGCTTCCAGCTCTTTGGGAAGCTAAGAAACAACTCGCTCTGCACAGTGCTCTTACAGCCTACCGGGAACATCTCTTCCAAAGGCCTGTGAAACGCAGTTTCTTTGCAGGCCTGATCTGGCTGAAGTAGGACTTCTGCTCTGGGTGTGCTACTTTGCCCTGGAGCTGAAAGGCACAACGTGCAGGCTTCTTTCCAAAGGGCGAGTTGGGCCCCACAGCATCTTGCTTCCAGCTCTTGGGAAGCTAAGAAACAACTCGCTCTGCACAGTGCTCTTACAGCCTACCGGGAACATCTCTTCCAAAGGCCTGTGAAACGCAGTTTCTTTGCAGGCCTGATCTGGCTGAAGTAGGACTTCTGCTCTGGGTGTGCTACTTTGCCCTAGAGCTGAAAGGCACAACGTGCAGACTTCTTTCCAAAGGGCGAGTTGGGCCCCACAGCATCTTGCTTCCAGCTCTTTGGGAAGCTAAGAAACAACTCGCTCTGCACAGTGCTCTTACAGCCTAGTGGGAACATCTCTTCCAAAGGCCTGGGAAACGCAGTTTCTTTGCAGGTCTGATCTGGCTGAAGTAGGACTTCTGCTCTGGGTGTGCTACTTTGCCCTAGAGCTGAAAGGCACAACGTGCAGGCTTCTTTCCAAAGGGCGAGTTGGGCCCCACAGCATCTTGCTTCCAGCTCTTTGGGAAGCTAAGAAACAACTCGCTCTGCACAGTGCTCTTACAGCCTACCGGGAACATCTCTTCCAAAGGCCTGTGAAACGCAGTTTCTTTGCAGGCCTGATCTGGCTGAAGTAGGACTTCTGCTCTGGGTGTGCTACTTTGCCCTAGAGCTGAAAGGCACAACGTGCAGGCTTCTTTCCAAAGGGCGAGTTGGGCCCCACAGCATCTTGCTTCCAGCTCTTTGGGAAGCTAAGAAACAACTCGCTCTGCACAGTGCTCTTACAGCCTACCGGGAACATCTCTTCCAAAGGCCTGTGAAACGCAGTTTCTTTGCAGGCCTGATCCGGCTGAAGTAGGACTTCTGCTCTGGGTGTGCTACTTTGCCCTAGAGCTGAAAGGCACAACGTGCAGGCTTCTTTCCAAAGGGCGAGTTGGGCCCCACAGCATCTTGCTTCCAGCTCTTTGGGAAGCTAAGAAACAACTCGCTCTGCACAGTGCTCTTACAGCCTAGTGGGAACATCTCTTCCAAAGGCCTGTGAAACGCAGTTTCTTTGCAGGCCTGATCTGGCTGAAGTAGGACTTCTGCTCTGGGTGTGCTACTTTGCCCTGGAGCTGAAAGGCACAACGTGCAGGCTTCTTTCCAAAGGGCGAGTTGGGCCCCACAGCATCTTGCTTCCAGCTCTTGGGAAGCTAAGAAACAACTCGCTCTGCACAGTGCTCTTACAGCCTACCGGGAACATCTCTTCCAAAGGCCTGTGAAACGCAGTTTCTTTGCAGGCCTGATCTGGCTGAAGTAGGACTTCTGCTCTGGGTGTGCTACTTTGGCCTAGAGCTGAAAGGCACAACGTGCAGACTTCTTTCCAAAGGGCGAGTTGGGCCCCACAGCATCTTGCTTCCAGCTCTTTGGGAAGCTAAGAAACAACTCGCTCTGCACAGTGCTCTTACAGCCTACCGGGAACATCTCTTCCAAAGGCCTGTGAAACGCAGTTTCTTTGCAGGCCTGATCTGGCTGAAGTAGGACTTCTGCTCTGGGGTGCTACTTTGCCCTAGAGCTGAAAGGCACAACGTGCAGGCTTCTTTCCAAAGGGCGAGTTGGGCCCCACAGCATCTTGCTTCCAGCTCTTTGGGAAGCTAAGAAACAACTCGCTCTGCACAGTGCTCTTACAGCCTAGTGGGAACATCTCTTCCAAAGGCCTGTGAAACGCAGTTTCTTTGCAGGCCTGATCTGGCTGAAGTAGGACTTCTGCTCTGGGTGTGCTACTTTGCCCTAGAGCTGAAAGGCACAACGTGCAGGCTTCTTTCCAAAGGGCGAGTTGGGCCCCACAGCATCTTGCTTCCAGCTCTTTGGGAAGCTAAGAAACAACTCGCTCTGCACAGTGCTCTTACAGCCTACCGGGAACATCTCTTCCAAAGGCCTGTGAAACGCAGTTTCTTTGCAGGCCTGATCCGGCTGAAGTAGGACTTCTGCTCTGGGTGTGCTACTTTGCCCTAGAGCTGAAAGGCACAACGTGCAGGCTTCTTTCCAAAGGGCGAGTTGGGCCCCACAGCATCTTGCTTCCAGCTCTTTGGGAAGCTAAGAAACAACTCGCTCTGCACAGTGCTCTTACAGCCTAGTGGGAACATCTCTTCCAAAGGCCTGGGAAACGCAGTTTCTTTGCAGGCCTGATCTGGCTGAAGTAGGACTTCTGCTCTGGGTGTGCTACGTTGCCCTAGAGCTGAAAGGCACAACGTGCAGGCTTCTTTCCAAAGGGCGAGTTGGGCCCCACAGCATCTTGCTTCCAGCTCTTTGGGAAGCTAAGAAACAACTCGCTCTGCACAGTGCTCTTACAGCCTAGTGGGAACATCTCTTCCAAAGGCCTGTGAAACGCAGTTGCTTTGCAGGCCTGATCTGGCTGAAGTAGGACTTCTGCTCTGGGTGTGCTACTTTGCCCTAGAGCTGAAAGGCACAACGTGCAGGCTTCTTTCCAAAGGGCCAGTTGGGCCCCACAGCATCTTGCTTCCAGCTCTTTGGGAAGCTAAGAAACAACTCGCTCTGCACAGTGCTCTTACAGCCTAGTGGGAACATCTCTTCCAAAGGCCTGTGAAACGCAGTTTCTTTGCAGGCCTGATCTGGCTGAAGTAGGACTTCTGCTCTGGGTGTGCTACTTTGCCCTAGAGCTGAAAGGCACAACGTGCAGTCTTCTTTCCAAAGGGCGAGTTGGGCCCCACAGCATCTTGCTTCCAGCTCTTTGGGAAGCTAAGAAACAACTCGCTCTGCACAGTGCTCTTACAGCCTACCGGGAACATCTCTTCCAAAGGCCTGTGAAACGCAGTTTCTTTGCAGGCCTGATCTGGCTGAAGTAGGACTTCTGCTCTGGGTGTGCTACTTTGCCCTAGAGCTGAAAGGCACAACGTGCAGGCTTCTTTCCAAAGGGCCAGTTGGGCCCCACAGCATCTTGCTTCCAGCTCTTTGGGAAGCTAAGAAACAACTCGCTCTGCACAGTGCTCTTACAGCCTAGTGGGAACATCTCTTCCAAAGGCCTGGGAAACGCAGTTTCTTTGCAGGTCTGATCTGGCTGAAGTAGGACTTCTGCTCTGGGTGTGCTACTTTGCCCTAGAGCTGAAAGGCACAACGTGCAGGCTTCTTTCCAAAGGGCGAGTTGGGCCCCACAGCATCTTGCTTCCAGCTCTTTGGGAAGCTAAGAAACAACTCGCTCTGCACAGTGCTCTTACAGCCTACCGGGAACATCTCTTCCAAAGGCCTGTGAAACGCAGTTTCTTTGCAGGCCTGATCCGGCTGAAGTAGGACTTCTGCTCTGGGTGTGCTACTTTGCCCTAGAGCTGAAAGGCACAACGTGCAGGCTTCTTTCCAAAGGGCGAGTTGGGCCCCACAGCATCTTGCTTCCAGCTCTTTGGGAAGCTAAGAAACAACTCGCTCTGCACAGTGCTCTTACAGCCTACCGGGAACATCTCTTCCAAAGGCCTGTGAAACGCAGTTTCTTTGCAGGCCTGATCTGGCTGAAGTAGGACTTCTGCTCTGGGTGTGCTACTTTGCCCTAGAGCTGAAAGGCACAACGTGCAGGCTTCTTTCCAAAGGGCGAGTTGGGCCCCACAGCATCTTGCTTCCAGCTCTTGGGAAGCTAAGAAACAACTCGCTCTGCACAGTGCTCTTACAGCCTACCGGGAACATCTCTTCCAAAGGCCTGTGAAACGCAGTTTCTTTGCAGGCCTGATCTGGCTGAAGTAGGACTTCTGCTCTGGGTGTGCTACTTTGCCCTAGAGCTGAAAGGCAGAACGTGCAGACTTCTTTCCAAAGGGCGAGTTGGGCCCCACAGCATCTTGCTTCCAGCTCTTTGGGAAGCTAAGAAACAACTCGCTCTGCACAGTGCTCTTACAGCCTACCGGGAACATCTCTTCCAAAGGCCTGTGAAACGCAGTTTCTTTGCAGGCCTGATCTGGCTGAAGTAGGACTTCTGCTCTGGGGTGCTACTTTGCCCTAGAGCTGAAAGGCACAACGTGCAGGCTTCTTTCCAAAGGGCGAGTTGGGCCCCACAGCATCTTGCTTCCAGCTCTTTGGGAAGCTAAGAAACAACTCGCTCTGCACAGTGCTCTTACAGCCTAGTGGGAACATCTCTTCCAAAGGCCTGTGAAACGCAGTTTCTTTGCAGGCCTGATCTGGCTGAAGTAGGACTTCTGCTCTGGGTGTGCTACTTTGCCCTAGAGCTGAAAGGCACAACGTGCAGGCTTCTTTCCAAAGGGCGAGTTGGGCCCCACAGCATCTTGCTTCCAGCTCTTTGGGAAGCTAAGAAACAACTCGCTCTGCACAGTGCTCTTACAGCCTACCGGGAACGTCTCTTCCAAAGGCCTGTGAAACGCAGTTTCTTTGCAGGCCTGATCTGGCTGAAGTAGGACTTCTGCTCTGGGTGTGCTACTCGGCCCTAGAGCTGATAGGCACAACGTGCAGTCTTCTTTCCAAAGGGCGAGTTGGGCACCACAGCATCTTGCTTCCAGCTCTTTGGGAAGCTAAGAAACAACTCGCTCTGCACAGTGCTCTTACAGCCTTCCGGGAACATCTCTTCCAAAGGCCTGTGAAACGCAGTTTCTTTGCAGGCCTGATCTGGCTGAAGTAGGACTTCTGCTCTGGGTGTGCTACTTTGCCCTAGAGCTGAAAGGCACAACGTGCAGGCTTCTTTCCAAAGGGCGAGTTGGGCCCCACAGCATCGTGCTTCCAGCTCTTTGGGAAGCTAAGAAACAACTCGCTCTGCACAGTGCTCTTACAGCCTAGTGGGAACATCTCTTCCAAAGGCCTGTGAAACGCAGTTGCTTTGCAGGCCTGATCTGGCTGAAGTAGGACTTCTGCTCTGGGTGTGCTACTTTGCCCTAGAGCTGAAAGGCACAACGTGCAGGCTTCTTTCCAAAGGGCGAGTTGGGCCCCACAGCATCTTGCTTCCAGCTCTTTGGGAAGCTAAGAAACAACTCGCTCTGCACAGTGCTCTTAGATCCTAGTGGGAACATCTCTTCCAAAGGCCTGTGAAACGCAGTTTCTTTGCAGGCCTGATCTGGCTGAAGTAGGACTTCTGCTCTGGGTGTGCTACTTTGCCCAAGAGCTGAAAGGCACAACGTGCAGTCTTCTTTCCAAAGGGCGAGTTGGGCCCCACAGCATCTTGCTTCCAGCTCTTTGGGAAGCTAAGAAACAACTCGCTCTGCACAGTGCTCTTACAGCCTACCGGGAACATCTCTTCCAAAGGCCTGTGAAACGCAGTTTCTTTGCAGGCCTGATCTGGCTGAAGTAGGACTTCTGCTCTGGGTGTGCTACTTTGCCCTAGAGCTGAAAGGCACAACGTGCAGGCTTCTTTCCAAAGGGCCAGTTGGGCCCCACAGCATCTTGCTTCCAGCTCTTTGGGAAGCTAAGAAACAACTCGCTCTGCACAGTGCTCTTACAGCCTAGTGGGAACATCTTTTCCAAAGGCCTGGGAAACGCAGTTTCTTTGCAGGTCTGATCTGGCTGAAGTAGGACTTCTGCTCTGGGTGTGCTACTTTGCCCTAGAGCTGAAAGGCACAACGTGCAGGCTTCTTTCCAAAGGGCGAGTTGGGCCCCACAGCATCTTGCTTCCAGCTCTTTGGGAAGCTAAGAAACAACTCGCTCTGCACAGTCTTCTTAAAGCCTAGTGGGAACATCTCTTCCAAAGGCCTGTGAAACGCAGTTTCTTTGCAGGCCTGATCTGGCTGAAGTAGGACTTCTGCTCTGGGTGTGCTACTTTGCCCTAGAGCTGAAAGGCACAACGTGCAGGCTTCTTTCCAAAGGGCGAGTTGGGCCCCACAGCATCTTGCTTCCAGCTCTTTGGGAAGCTAAGAAACAACTCGCTCTGCACAGTGCTCTTACAGCCTACCGGGAACATCTCTTCCAAAGGCCTGTGAAACGCAGTTTCTTTGCAGGCCTGATCCGGCTGAAGTAGGACTTCTGCTCTGGGTGTGCTACTTTGCCCTAGAGCTGAAAGGCACAACGTGCAGGCTTCTTTCCAAAGGGCGAGTTGGGCCCCACAGCATCTTGCTTCCAGCTCTTTGGGAAGCTAAGAAACAACTCGCTCTGCACAGTGCTCTTACAGCCTAGTGGGAACATCTCTTCCAAAGGCCTGTGAAACGCAGTTTCTTTGCAGGCCTGATCTGGCTGAAGTAGGACTTCTGCTCTGGGTGTGCTACTTTGCCCTAGAGCTGAAAGGCACAACGTGCAGGCTTCTTTCCAAAGGGCGAGTTGGGCCCCACAGCATCTTGCTTCCAGCTCTTTGGGAAGCTAAGAAACAACTCGCTCTGCACAGTGCTCTTACAGCCTAGTGGGAACATCTCTTCCAAAGGCCTGTGAAACGCAGTTTCTTTGCAGGCCTGATCTGGCTGAAGTAGGACTTCTGCTCTGGGTGTGCTACTTTGCCCTAGAGCTGAAAGGCACAACGTGCAGGCTTCTTTCCAAAGGGCGAGTTGGGCCCCACAGCATCTTGCTTCCAGCTCTTTGGGAAGCTAAGAAACAACTCGCTCTGCACAGTGCTCTTACAGCCTACCGGGAACATCTCTTCCAAAGGCCTGTGAAACGCAGTTTCTTTGCCGGCCTGATCTGGCTGAAGTAGGACTTCTGCTCTGGGTGTGCTACTTTGCCCTAGAGCTGAAAGGCACAACGTGCAGGCTTCTTTCCAAAGGGCGAGTTCGGCCCCACAGCACCTTGCTTCCAGCTCTTTGGGAAGCTAAGAAACAACTCGCTCTGCACAGTGCTCTTACAGCCTAGTGGGAACATCTCTTCCAAAGGCCTGTGAAACGCAGTTTCTTTGCAGGCCTGATCTGGCTGAAGTAGGACTTCTGCTCTGGGTGTGCTACTTTGCCCTAGAGCTGAAAGGCACAACGTGCAGGCTTCTTTCCAAAGGGCGAGTTGGGCCCCACAGCATCTTGCTTCCAGCTCTTTGGGAAGCTAAGAAACAACTCGCTCTGCACAGTGCTCTTACAGCCTACCGGGAACATCTCTTCCAAAGGCCTGTGAAACGCAGTTTCTTTGCAGGCCTGATCTGGCTGAAGTAGGACTTCTGCTCTGGGTGTGCTACTTTGCCCTAGAGCTGAAAGGCACAACGTGCAGGCTTCTTTCCAAAGGGCGAGTTGGGCCCCACAGCATCTTGCTTCCAGCTCTTTGGGAAGCTAAGAAACAACTCGCTCTGCACAGTGCTCTTACAGCCTACCGGGAACATCTCTTCCAAAGGCCTGTGAAACGCAGTTTCTTTGCAGGCCTGATCTGGCTGAAGTAGGACTTCTGCTCTGGGTGTGCTACTTTGCCCTAGAGCTGAAAGGCACAACGTGCAGGCTTCTTTCCAAAGGGCGAGTTGGGCCCCACAGCATCTTCCTTCCAGCTCTTTGGGAAGCTAAGAAACAACTCGCTCTGCACAGTGCTCTTACAGCCTAGTGGGAACATCTCTTCCAAAGGCCTGTGAAACGCAGTTTCTTTGCAGGCCTGATCTGGCTGAAGTAGGACTTCTGCTCTGGGTGTGCTACTTTGCCCTAGAGCTGAAAGGCACAACGTGCAGGCTTCTTTCCAAAGGGCGAGTTGGGCCCCACAGCATCTTGCTTCCAGCTCTTTGGGAAGCTAAGAAACAACTCGCTCTGCACAGTGCTCTTACAGCCTACCGGGAACATCTCTTCCAAAGGCCAGTGAAACGCAGTTACTTTGCAGGCCTGATCCGGCTGAAGTAGGACTTCTGCTCTGGGTGTGCTACTTTGCCCTAGAGCTGAAAGGCACAACGTGCAGGCTTCTTTCCAAAGGGCGAGTTGGGCCCCACAGCATCTTGCTTCCAGCTCTTTGGGAAGCTAAGAAACAACTCGCTCTGCACAGTGCTCTTACAGCCTAGTTTGAACATCTCTTCCAAAGGCCTGTGAAACGCAGTTTCTTTGCAGGCCTGATCTGGCTGAAGTAGGACTTCTGCTCTGGGTGTGCTACTTTGCCCTATAGGTGAAAGGCACAACGTGCAGGCTTCTTTCCAAAGGGCGAGTTGGGCCCCACAGCATCTTGCTTCCAGCTCTTTGGGAAGCTAAGAAACAACTCGCTCTGCACAGTGGTCTTACAGCCTAGTGGGAACATCTCTTCCAAAGGCCTGTGAAACGCAGTTTCTTTGCAGGCCTGATCTGGCTGAAGTAGGACTTCTGCTCTGGGTGTGCTACTTTGCCCTAGAGCTGAAAGGCACAACGTGCAGGCTTCTTTCCAAAGGGCGAGTTGGGCCCCACAGCATCTTGCTTCCAGCTCTTTGGGAAGCTAAGAAACAACTCGCTCTGCACAGTGCTCTTACAGCCTACCGGGAACATCTCTTCCAAAGGCCTGTGAAAC
Organism: Equus caballus; assembly: GCF_041296265.1. Taxonomy (NCBI): domain Eukaryota; kingdom Metazoa; phylum Chordata; class Mammalia; order Perissodactyla; family Equidae; genus Equus; species Equus caballus. The sequence goes on from NC_091712.1 coordinate 2,343,614, forward strand.
GCAGTTTCTTTGCAGGCCTGATCTGGCTGAAGTAGGACTTCTGCTCTGGGTGTGCTACTTTGCCCTAGAGCTGAAAGGCACAACGTGCAGGCTTCTTTCCAAACGGCGAGTTGGGCCCCACAGCATCTTGCTTCCAGCTCTTTGGGAAGCTAAGAAACAACTCGCTCTGCACAGTGCTCTTACAGCCTACCGGGAACATCTCTTCCAAAGGCCTGTGAAACGCAGTTTCTTTGCAGGCCTGATCTGGCTGAAGTAGGACTTCTGCTCTGGGGTGCTACTTTGCCCTAGAGCTGAAAGGCACAACGTGCAGGCTTCTTTCCAAACGGCGAGTTGGGCCCCACAGCATCTTGCTTCCAGCTCTTTGGGAAGCTAAGAAACAACTCGCTCTGCACAGTGCTCTTACAGCCTAGTGGGAACATCTCTTCCAAAGGCCTGTGAAACGCAGTTTCTTTGCAGGCCTGATCTGGCTGAAGTAGGACTTCTGCTCTGGGTGTGCTACTTTGCCCTAGAGCTGAAAGGCACAACGTGCAGGCTTCTTTCCAAAGGGCGAGTTGGGCCCCACAGCTTCTTGCTTCCAGCTCTTTGGGAAGCTAAGAAACAACTCGCTCTGCACAGTGCTCTTACAGCCTACCGGGAACGTCTCTTCCAAAGGCCTGTGAAATGCAGTTTCTTTGCAGGCCTGATCTGGCTGAAGTAGGACTTCTGCTCTGGGTGTGCTACTTTGCCCTAGAGCTGAAAGGCACAACGTGCAGTCTTCTTTCCAAAGGGCGAGTTGGGCCCCACAGCATCTTGCTTCCAGCTCTTTGGGAAGCTAAGATACAACTCGCTCTGCACAGTGCTCTTACAGCCTAGTGGGAACATCTCTTCCAAAGGCCTGTGAAACGCAGTTTCTTTGCAGGCCTGATCTGGCTGAAGTAGGACTCCTGCTCTGGGTGTGCTACTTTGCCCTAGAGCTGAAAGGCACAACGTGCAGTCTTCTTTCGAAAGGGCCTGTTGGGCCCCACAGCATCTTGCTTCCAGCTCTTTGGGAAGCTAAGAAACAACTCGCTCTGCACAGTGCTCTTACAGCCTAGTGGGAACATCTCTTCCAAAGGCCTGTGAAACGCAGTTTCTTTGCAGGCCTGATCTGGCTGAAGTAGGACTTCTGCTCTGGGTGTGCTACTTTGCCCTAGAGCTGAAAGGCACAACGTGCAGGCTTCTTTCCAAAGGGCGAGTTGGGCCCCACAGCATCTTCCTTCCAGCTCTTTGGGAAGCTAAGAAACAACTCGCTCTGCACAGTGCTCTTACAGCCTAGTGGGAACATCTCTTCCAAAGGCCTGTGAAACGCAGTTTCTTTGCAGGCCTGATCTGGCTGAAGTAGGACTTCTGCTCTGGGTGTGCTACTTTGCCCTAGAGCTGAAAGGCACAACGTGCAGGCTTCTTTCCAAAGGGCGAGTTGGGCCCCACAGCATCTTGCTTCCAGCTCTTTGGGAAGCTAAGAAACAACTCGCTCTGCACAGTGCTCTTACAGCCTACCGGGAACATCTCTTCCAAAGGCCAGTGAAACGCAGTTACTTTGCAGGCCTGATCCGGCTGAAGTAGGACTTCTGCTCTGGGTGTGCTACTTTGCCCTAGAGCTGAAAGGCACAACGTGCAGGCTTCTTTCCAAAGGGCGAGTTGGGCCCCACAGCATCTTGCTTCCAGCTCTTTGGGAAGCTAAGAAACAACTCGCTCTGCACAGTGCTCTTACAGCCTAGTTTGAACATCTCTTCAAAGGCCTGTGAAACGCAGTTTCTTTGCAGGCCTGATCTGGCTGAAGTAGGACTTCTGCTCTGGGTGTGCTACTTTGTCCTAGAGCTGAGAGGCACAACGTGCAGGCTTCTTTCCAAAGGGCGAGTTGGGCCCCACAGCATCTTGCTTCCAGCTCTTTGGGAAGCTAAGAAACAACTCGCTCTGCACAGTGGTCTTACAGCCTAGTGGGAACATCTCTTCCAAAGGCCTGTGAAACGCAGTTTCTTTGCAGGCCTGATCTGGCTGAAGTAGGACTTCTGCTCTGGGTGTGCTACTTTGCCCTAGAGCTGAAAGGCACAACGTGCAGGCTTCTTTCCAAAGGGCGAGTTGGGCCCCACAGCATCTTGCTTCCAGCTCTTTGGGAAGCTAAGAAACAACTCGCTCTGCACACTGCTCTTACAGCCTACCGGGAACATCTCTTCCAAAGGCCTGGGAAACGCAGTTTCTTTGCAGGCCTGATCTGGCTGAAGTAGGACTTCTGCTCTGGGTGTGCTACTTTGCCCTAGAGCTGAAAGGCACAACGTGCAGGCTTCTTTCCAAACGGCGAGTTGGGCCCCACAGCATCTTGCTTCCAGCTCTTTGGGAAGCTAAGAAACAACTCGCTCTGCACAGTGCTCTTACAGCCTACCGGGAACATCTCTTCCAAAGGCCTGTGAAACGCAGTTTCTTTGCAGGCCTGATCTGGCTGAAGTAGGACTTCTGCTCTGGGGTGCTACTTTGCCCTAGAGCTGAAAGGCACAACGTGCAGGCTTCTTTCCAAACGGCGAGTTGGGCCCCACAGCATCTTGCTTCCAGCTCTTTGGGAAGCTAAGAAACAACTCGCTCTGCACAGTGCTCTTACAGCCTAGTGGGAACATCTCTTCCAAAGGCCTGTGAAACGCAGTTTCTTTGCAGGCCTGATCTGGCTGAAGTAGGACTTCTGCTCTGGGTGTGCTACTTTGCCCTAGAGCTGAAAGGCACAACGTGCAGGCTTCTTTCCAAAGGGCGAGTTGGGCCCCACAGCTTCTTGCTTCCAGCTCTTTGGGAAGCTAAGAAAAAACTCGCTCTGCACAGTGCTCTTACAGCCTACCGGGAACGTCTCTTCCAAAGGCCTGTGAAATGCAGTTTCTTTGCAGGCCTGATCTGGCTGAAGTAGGACTTCTGCTCTGGGTGTGCTACTTTGCCCTAGAGCTGAAAGGCACAACGTGCAGTCTTCTTTCCAAAGGGCGAGTTGGGCCCCACAGCATCTTGCTTCCAGCTCTTTGGGAAGCTAAGATACAACTCGCTCTGCACAGTGCTCTTACAGCCTAGTGGGAACATCTCTTCCAAAGGCCTGTGAAACGCAGTTTCTTTGCAGGCCTGATCTGGCTGAAGTAGGACTCCTGCTCTGGGTGTGCTACTTTGCCCTAGAGCTGAAAGGCACAACGTGCAGTCTTCTTTCGAAAGGGCCTGTTGGGCCCCACAGCATCTTGCTTCCAGCTCTTTGGGAAGCTAAGAAACAACTCGCTCTGCACAGTGCTCTTACAGCCTAGTGGGAACATCTCTTCCAAAGGCCTGTGAAACGCAGTTTCTTTGCAGGCCTTATCTGGCTGAAGTAGGACGTCTGCTCTGGGTGTGCTACTTTGCCCTAGAGCTGAAAGGCACAACGTGCAGGCTTCTTTCCAAAGGGCGAGTTGGGCCCCACAGCATCTTGCTTCCAGCTCTTTGGGAAGCTAAGAAACAACTCGCTCTGCACAGTGCTCTTACAGCCTACCGGGAACATCTCTTCCAAAGGCCTGTGAAACGCAGTTTCTTTGCAGGCCTGATCTGGCTGAAGTAGGACTTCTGCTCTGGGTGTGCTACTTTGCCCTAGAGCTGAAAGGCACAACGTGCAGGCTTCTTTCCAAAGGGCGAGTTGGGCCCCACAGCATCTTGCTTCCAGCTCTTTGGGAAGCTAAGAAACAACTCGCTCTGCACAGTGCTCTTACAGCCTAGTGGGAACATCTCTTCCAAAGGCCTGTGAAACGCAGTTTCTTTGCAGGCCTGATCTGGCTGAAGTAGGACTTCTGCTCTGGGTGTGCTACTTTGCCCTAGAGCTGAAAGGCACAACGTGCAGGCTTCTTTCCAAAGGGCGAGTTGGGCCCCACAGCATCTTGCTTCCAGCTCTTTGGGAAGCTAAGAAACAACTCGCTCTGCACAGTGCTCTTACAGCCTACCGGGAAATCTCTTCCAAAGGCCTGTGAAACGCAGTTTCTTTGCAGGCCTGATCTGGCTGAAGTAGGACTTCTGCTCTGGGTGTGCTACTTTGCCCTAGAGCTGAAAGGCACAACGTGCAGGCTTCTTTCCAAAGGGCGAGTTGGGCCCCACAGCATCTTGCTTCCAGCTCTTTGGGAAGCTAAGAAACAACTCGCTCTGCACAGTGCTCTTACAGTCTACGGGGAACATCTCTTCCAAAGGCCTGTGAAACGCAGTTTCTTTGCAGGCCTGATCTGGCTGAAGTAGGACTTCTGCTCTGGGTGTGCTACTTTGCCCTATAGGTGAAAGGCACAACGTGCAGGCTTCTTTCCAAAGGGCGAGTTGGGCCCCACAGCATCTTGCTTCCAGCTCTTTGGGAAGCTAAGAAACAACTCGCTCTGCACAGTGCTCTTACAGCCTACCGGGAACATCTCTTCCAAAGGCCTGTGAAACGCAGTTTCTTTGCAGGCCTGATCTGGCTGAAGTAGGACTTCTGCTCTGGGTGTGCTACTTTGCCCTAGAGGTGAAAGGCACAACGTGCAGGCTTCTTTCCAAAGGGCGAGTTGGGCCCCACAGCACCTTGCTTCCAGCTCTTTGATAAGCTAAGAAACAACTCGCTCTGCACAGTGCTCTTACAGCCTAGTGGGAACATCTCTTCCAAAGGCCTGTGAAACGCAGTTTCTTTGCAGGCCTGATCTGGCTGAAGTAGGACTTCTGCTCTGGGTGTGCTACTTTGCCCTAGAGCTGAAAGGCACAACGTGCAGGCTTCTTTCCAAAGGGCGAGTTGGGCCCCACAGCAACTTGCTTCCAGCTCTTTGGGAAGCTAAGAAACAACTCGCTCTGCACAGTGCTCTTACAGCCTAGTGGGAGCATCTCTTCCAAAGGCCTGTGAAACGCAGTTTCTTTGCAGGCCTGATCTGGCTGAAGTAGGACTTCTGCTCTGGGTGTGCTACTTTGCCCTAGAGCTGAAAGGCACAACGTGCAGGCTTCTTTCCAAAGGGCGAGTTGGGCCCCACAGCATCTTGCTTCCAGCTCTTTGGGAAGCTAAGAAAGAACTCGCTCTGCACAGTGGTCTTAAAGCCTAATGGGAACATCTCTTCCAAAGGCCTGTGAAACGCAGTTTCTTTGCAGGCCTGATCTGGCTGAAGTAGGACTTCTGCTCTGGGTGTGCTACTTTGCCCTAGAGCTGAAAGGCACAACGTGCAGGCTTCTTTCCAAAGGGCGAGTTGGGCCCCACAGCATCTTGCTTCCAGCTCTTTGGGAAGCTAAGAAACAACTCGCTCTGCACAGTGCTCTTACAGCCTACCGGGAACATCTCTTCCAAAGGCCAGTGAAACGCAGTTACTTTGCAGGCCTGATCGGGCTGAAGTAGGACTTCTGCTCTGGGTGTGCTACTTTGCCCTAGAGCTGAAAGGCACAACGTGCAGGCTTCTTTCCAAAGGGCGAGTTGGGCCCCACAGCATCTTGCTTCCAGCTCTTTGGGAAGCTAAGAAACAACTCGCTCTGCACAGTGCTCTTACAGCCTAGTGGGAACATCTCTTCCAAAGGCCTGGGAAACGCAGTTTCTTTGCAGGCCTGATCTGGCTGAAGTAGGACTTCTGCTCTGGGTGTGCTACTTTGCCCTAGAGCTGAAAGGCACAACGTGCAGGCTTCTTTCCAAACGGCGAGTTGGGCCCCACAGCATCTTGCTTCCAGCTCTTTGGGAAGCTAAGAAACAACTCGCTCTGCACAGTGCTCTTACAGCCTACCGGGAACATCTCTTCCAAAGGCCTGTGAAACGCAGTTTCTTTGCAGGCCTGATCTGGCTGAAGTAGGACTTCTGCTCTGGGTGTGCTACTTTGCCCTAGAGCTGAAAGGCACAACGTGCAGGCTTCTTTCCAAAGGGCGAGTTGGGCCCCACAGCATCTTGCTTCCAGCTCTTTGGGAAGCTAAGAAACAACTCGCTCTGCACAGTGCTCTTACAGCCTAGTGGGAACATCTCTTCCAAAGGCCTGTGAAACGCAGTTTCTTTGCAGGCCTGATCTGGCTGAAGTAGGACTTCTACTCTGGGTGTGCTACTTTGCCCTAGAGCTGAAAGGCACAACGTGCAGGCTTCTTTCCAAAGGGCGAGTTGGGCCCCACAGCATCTTGCTTCCAGCTCTTTGGGAAGCTAAGAAACAACTCGCTCTGCACAGTGCTCTTACAGCCTACCGGGAACATCTCTTCCAAAGGCCTGTGAAACGCAGTTTCTTTGCAGGCCTGATCCGGCTGAAGTAGGACTTCTGCTCTGGGTGTGCTACTTTGCCCTAGAGCTGAAAGGCACAACGTGCAGGCTTCTTTCCAAAGGGCGAGTTGGGCCCCACAGCATCTTGCTTCCAGCTCTTTGGGAAGCTAAGAAACAACTCGCTCTGCACAGTGCTCTTACAGCCTAGTGGGAACATCTCTTCCAAAGGCCTGGGAAACGCAGTTTCTTTGCAGGCCTGATCTGGCTGAAGTAGGACTTCTGCTCTGGGTGTGCTACGTTGCCCTAGAGCTGAAAGGCACAACGTGCTGGCTTCTTTCCAAAGGGCGAGTTGGGCCCCACAGCATCTTGCTTCCAGCTCTTTGGGAAGCTAAGAAACAACTCGCTCTGCACAGTGCTCTTACAGCCTAGTGGGAACATCTCTTCCAAAGGCCTGTGAAACGCAGTTGCTTTGCAGGCCTGATCTGGCTGAAGTAGGACTTCTGCTCTGGGTGTGCTACTTTGCCCTAGAGCTGAAAGGCACAACGTGCAGGCTTCTTTCCAAAGGGCGAGTTGGGCCCCACAGCATCTTGCTTCCAGCTCTTTGGGAAGCTAAGAAACAACTCGCTCTGCACAGTGCTCTTACAGCCTAGTGGGAACATCTCTTCCAAAGGCCTGTGAAACGCAGTTTCTTTGCAGGCCTGATCTGGCTGAAGTAGGACTTCTGCTCTGGGTGTGCTACTTTGCCCTAGAGCTGAAAGGCACAACGTGCAGTCTTCTTTCCAAAGGGCGAGTTGGGCCCCACAGCATCTTGCTTCCAGCTCTTTGGGAAGCTAAGAAACAACTCGCTCTGCACAGTGCTCTTACAGCCTACCGGGAACATCTCTTCCAAAGGCCTGTGAAACGCAGTTTCTTTGCAGGCCTGATCTGGCTGAAGTAGGACTTCTGCTCTGGGTGTGCTACTTTGCCCTAGAGCTGAAAGGCACAACGTGCAGGCTTCTTTCCAAAGGGCCAGTTGGGCCCCACAGCATCTTGCTTCCAGCTCTTTGGGAAGCTAAGAAACAACTCGCTCTGCACAGTGCTCTTACAGCCTAGTGGGAACATCTCTTCCAAAGGCCTGGGAAACGCAGTTTCTTTGCAGGTCTGATCTGGCTGAAGTAGGACTTCTGCTCTGGGTGTGCTACTTTGCCCTAGAGCTGAAAGGCACAACGTGCAGGCTTCTTTCCAAAGGGCGAGTTGGGCCCCACAGCATCTTGCTTCCAGCTCTTTGGGAAGCTAAGAAACAACTCGCTCTGCACAGTGCTCTTACAGCCTACCGGGAACATCTCTTCCAAAGGCCTGTGAAACGCAGTTTCTTTGCAGGCCTGATCCGGCTGAAGTAGGACTTCTGCTCTGGGTGTGCTACTTTGCCCTAGAGCTGAAAGGCACAACGTGCAGGCTTCTTTCCAAAGGGCGAGTTGGGCCCCACAGCATCTTGCTTCCAGCTCTTTGGGAAGCTAAGAAACAACTCGCTCTGCACAGTGCTCTTACAGCCTACCGGGAACATCTCTTCCAAAGGCCTGTGAAACGCAGTTTCTTTGCAGGCCTGATCTGGCTGAAGTAGGACTTCTGCTCTGGGTGTGCTACTTTGCCCTAGAGCTGAAAGGCACAACGTGCAGGCTTCTTTCCAAAGGGCGAGTTGGGCCCCACAGCATCTTGCTTCCAGCTCTTGGGAAGCTAAGAAACAACTCGCTCTGCACAGTGCTCTTACAGCCTACCGGGAACATCTCTTCCAAAGGCCTGTGAAACGCAGTTTCTTTGCAGGCCTGATCTGGCTGAAGTAGGACTTCTGCTCTGGGTGTGCTACTTTGCCCTAGAGCTGAAAGGCACAACGTGCAGACTTCTTTCCAAAGGGCGAGTTGGGCCCCACAGCATCTTGCTTCCAGCTCTTTGGGAAGCTAAGAAACAACTCGCTCTGCACAGTGCTCTTACAGCCTACCGGGAACATCTCTTCCAAAGGCCTGTGAAACGCAGTTTCTTTGCAGGCCTGATCTGGCTGAAGTAGGACTTCTGCTCTGGGGTGCTACTTTGCCCTAGAGCTGAAAGGCACAACGTGCAGGCTTCTTTCCAAAGGGCGAGTTGGGCCCCACAGCATCTTGCTTCCAGCTCTTTGGGAAGCTAAGAAACAACTCGCTCTGCACAGTGCTCTTACAGCCTAGTGGGAACATCTCTTCCAAAGGCCTGTGAAACGCAGTTTCTTTGCAGGCCTGATCTGGCTGAAGTAGGACTTCTGCTCTGGGTGTGCTACTTTGCCCTAGAGCTGAAAGGCACAACGTGCAGGCTTCTTTCCAAAGGGCGAGTTGGGCCCCACAGCATCTTGCTTCCAGCTCTTTGGGAAGCTAAGAAACAACTCGCTCTGCACAGTGCTCTTACAGCCTACCGGGAACGTCTCTTCCAAAGGCCTGTGAAACGCAGTTTCTTTGCAGGCCTGATCTGGCTGAAGTAGGACTTCTGCTCTGGGTGTGCTACTCGGCCCTAGAGCTGATAGGCACAACGTGCAGTCTTCTTTCCAAAGGGCGAGTTGGGCACCACAGCATCTTGCTTCCAGCTCTTTGGGAAGCTAAGAAACAACTCGCTCTGCACAGTGCTCTTACAGCCTTCCGGGAACATCTCTTCCAAAGGCCTGTGAAACGCAGTTTCTTTGCAGGCCTGATCTGGCTGAAGTAGGACTTCTGCTCTGGGTGTGCTACTTTGCCCTAGAGCTGAAAGGCACAACGTGCAGGCTTCTTTCCAAAGGGCGAGTTGGGCCCCACAGCATCTTGCTTCCAGCTCTTTGGGAAGCTAAGAAACAACTCGCTCTGCACAGTGCTCTTACAGCCTAGTGGGAACATCTCTTCCAAAGGCCTGTGAAACGCAGTTGCTTTGCAGGCCTGATCTGGCTGAAGTAGGACTTCTGCTCTGGGTGTGCTACTTTGCCCTAGAGCTGAAAGGCACAACGTGCAGGCTTCTTTCCAAAGGGCGAGTTGGGCCCCACAGCATCTTGCTTCCAGCTCTTTGGGAAGCTAAGAAACAACTCGCTCTGCACAGTGCTCTTAGATCCTAGTGGGAACATCTCTTCCAAAGGCCTGTGAAACGCAGTTTCTTTGCAGGCCTGATCTGGCTGAAGTAGGACTTCTGCTCTGGGTGTGCTACTTTGCCCAAGAGCTGAAAGGCACAACGTGCAGTCTTCTTTCCAAAGGGCGAGTTGGGCCCCACAGCATCTTGCTTCCAGCTCTTTGGGAAGCTAAGAAACAACTCGCTCTGCACAGTGCTCTTACAGCCTACCGGGAACATCTCTTCCAAAGGCCTGTGAAACGCAGTTTCTTTGCAGGCCTGATCTGGCTGAAGTAGGACTTCTGCTCTGGGTGTGCTACTTTGCCCTAGAGCTGAAAGGCACAACGTGCAGGCTTCTTTCCAAAGGGCCAGTTGGGCCCCACAGCATCTTGCTTCCAGCTCTTTGGGAAGCTAAGAAACAACTCGCTCTGCACAGTGCTCTTACAGCCTAGTGGGAACATCTTTTCCAAAGGCCTGGGAAACGCAGTTTCTTTGCAGGTCTGATCTGGCTGAAGTAGGACTTCTGCTCTGGGTGTGCTACTTTGCCCTAGAGCTGAAAGGCACAACGTGCAGGCTTCTTTCCAAAGGGCGAGTTGGGCCCCACAGCATCTTGCTTCCAGCTCTTTGGGAAGCTAAGAAACAACTCGCTCTGCACAGTCTTCTTAAAGCCTAGTGGGAACATCTCTTCCAAAGGCCTGTGAAACGCAGTTTCTTTGCAGGCCTGATCTGGCTGAAGTAGGACTTCTGCTCTGGGTGTGCTACTTTGCCCTAGAGCTGAAAGGCACAACGTGCAGGCTTCTTTCCAAAGGGCGAGTTGGGCCCCACAGCATCTTGCTTCCAGCTCTTTGGGAAGCTAAGAAACAACTCGCTCTGCACAGTGCTCTTACAGCCTACCGGGAACATCTCTTCCAAAGGCCTGTGAAACGCAGTTTCTTTGCAGGCCTGATCCGGCTGAAGTAGGACTTCTGCTCTGGGTGTGCTACTTTGCCCTAGAGCTGAAAGGCACAACGTGCAGGCTTCTTTCCAAAGGGCGAGTTGGGCCCCACAGCATCTTGCTTCCAGCTCTTTGGGAAGCTAAGAAACAACTCGCTCTGCACAGTGCTCTTACAGCCTAGTGGGAACATCTCTTCCAAAGGCCTGTGAAACGCAGTTTCTTTGCAGGCCTGATCTGGCTGAAGTAGGACTTCTGCTCTGGGTGTGCTACTTTGCCCTAGAGCTGAAAGGCACAACGTGCAGGCTTCTTTCCAAAGGGCGAGTTGGGCCCCACAGCATCTTGCTTCCAGCTCTTTGGGAAGCTAAGAAACAACTCGCTCTGCACAGTGCTCTTACAGCCTAGTGGGAACATCTCTTCCAAAGGCCTGTGAAACGCAGTTTCTTTGCAGGCCTGATCTGGCTGAAGTAGGACTTCTGCTCTGGGTGTGCTACTTTGCCCTAGAGCTGAAAGGCACAACGTGCAGGCTTCTTTCCAAAGGGCGAGTTGGGCCCCACAGCATCTTGCTTCCAGCTCTTTGGGAAGCTAAGAAACAACTCGCTCTGCACAGTGCTCTTACAGCCTACCGGGAACATCTCTTCCAAAGGCCTGTGAAACGCAGTTTCTTTGCCGGCCTGATCTGGCTGAAGTAGGACTTCTGCTCTGGGTGTGCTACTTTGCCCTAGAGCTGAAAGGCACAACGTGCAGGCTTCTTTCCAAAGGGCGAGTTCGGCCCCACAGCACCTTGCTTCCAGCTCTTTGGGAAGCTAAGAAACAACTCGCTCTGCACAGTGCTCTTACAGCCTAGTGGGAACATCTCTTCCAAAGGCCTGTGAAACGCAGTTTCTTTGCAGGCCTGATCTGGCTGAAGTAGGACTTCTGCTCTGGGTGTGCTACTTTGCCCTAGAGCTGAAAGGCACAACGTGCAGGCTTCTTTCCAAAGGGCGAGTTGGGCCCCACAGCATCTTGCTTCCAGCTCTTTGGGAAGCTAAGAAACAACTCGCTCTGCACAGTGCTCTTACAGCCTACCGGGAACATCTCTTCCAAAGGCCTGTGAAACGCAGTTTCTTTGCAGGCCTGATCTGGCTGAAGTAGGACTTCTGCTCTGGGTGTGCTACTTTGCCCTAGAGCTGAAAGGCACAACGTGCAGGCTTCTTTCCAAAGGGCGAGTTGGGCCCCACAGCATCTTGCTTCCAGCTCTTTGGGAAGCTAAGAAACAACTCGCTCTGCACAGTGCTCTTACAGCCTACCGGGAACATCTCTTCCAAAGGCCTGTGAAACGCAGTTTCTTTGCAGGCCTGATCTGGCTGAAGTAGGACTTCTGCTCTGGGTGTGCTACTTTGCCCTAGAGCTGAAAGGCACAACGTGCAGGCTTCTTTCCAAAGGGCGAGTTGGGCCCCACAGCATCTTCCTTCCAGCTCTTTGGGAAGCTAAGAAACAACTCGCTCTGCACAGTGCTCTTACAGCCTAGTGGGAACATCTCTTCCAAAGGCCTGTGAAACGCAGTTTCTTTGCAGGCCTGATCTGGCTGAAGTAGGACTTCTGCTCTGGGTGTGCTACTTTGCCCTAGAGCTGAAAGGCACAACGTGCAGGCTTCTTTCCAAAGGGCGAGTTGGGCCCCACAGCATCTTGCTTCCAGCTCTTTGGGAAGCTAAGAAACAACTCGCTCTGCACAGTGCTCTTACAGCCTAGTGGGAACATCTCTTCCAAAGGCCTGTGAAACGCAGTTTCTTTGCAGGCCTGATCTGGCTGAAGTAGGACTTCTGCTCTGGGTGTGCTACTTTGCCCTAGAGCTGAAAGGCACAACGTGCAGGCTTCTTTCCAAAGGGCGAGTTGGGCCCCACAGCATCTTGCTTCCAGCTCTTTGGGAAGCTAAGAAACAACTCGCTCTGCACAGTGCTCTTACAGCCTAGTTTGAACATCTCTTCCAAAGGCCTGTGAAACGCAGTTTCTTTGCAGGCCTGATCTGGCTGAAGTAGGACTTCTGCTCTGGGTGTGCTACTTTGCCCTAGAGCTGAGAGGCACAACGTGCAGGCTTCTTTCCAAAGGGCGAGTTGGGCCCCACAGCATGTTGCTTCCAGCTCTTTGGGAAGCTAAGAAACAACTCGCTCTGCACAGTGGTCTTACAGCCTAGTGGGAACATCTCTTCCAAAGGCCTGTGAAACGCAGTTTCTTTGCAGGCCTGATCTGGCTGAAGTAGGACTTCTGCTCTGGGTGTGCTACTTTGCCCTAGAGCTGAAAGGCACAACGTGCAGGCTTCTTTCCAAAGGGCGAGTTGGGCCCCACAGCATCTTGCTTCCAGCTCTTTGGGAAGCTAAGAAACAACTCGCTCTGCACAGTGCTCTTACAGCCTACCGGGAACATCTCTTCCAAAGGCCTGTGAAACGCAGTTTCTTTGCAGGCCTGATCTGGCTGAAGTAGGACTTCTGCTCTGGGTGTGCTACTTTGCCCTAGAGCTGAAAGGCACAACGTGCAGGCTTCTTTCCAAACGGCGAGTTGGGCCCCACAGCATCTTGCTTCCAGCTCTTTGGGAAGCTAAGAAACAACTCGCTCTGCACAGTGCTCTTACAGCCTACCGGGAACATCTCTTCCAAAGGCCTGTGAAACGCAGTTTCTTTGCAGGCCTGATCTGGCTGAAGTAGGACTTCTGCTCTGGGGTGCTACTTTGCCCTAGAGCTGAAAGGCACAACGTGCAGGCTTCTTTCCAAACGGCGAGTTGGGCCCCACAGCATCTTGCTTCCAGCTCTTTGGGAAGCTAAGAAACAACTCGCTCTGCACAGTGCTCTTACAGCCTAGTGGGAACATCTCTTCCAAAGGCCTGTGAAACGCAGTTTCTTTGCAGGCCTGATCTGGCTGAAGTAGGACTTCTGCTCTGGGTGTGCTACTTTGCCCTAGAGCTGAAAGGCACAACGTGCAGGCTTCTTTCCAAAGGGCGAGTTGGGCCCCACAGCTTCTTGCTTCCAGCTCTTTGGGAAGCTAAGAAACAACTCGCTCTGCACAGTGCTCTTACAGCCTACCGGGAACGTCTCTTCCAAAGGCCTGTGAAATGCAGTTTCTTTGCAGGCCTGATCTGGCTGAAGTAGGACTTCTGCTCTGGGTGTGCTACTTTGCCCTAGAGCTGAAAGGCACAACGTGCAGTCTTCTTTCCAAAGGGCGAGTTGGGCCCCACAGCATCTTGCTTCCAGCTCCTTGGGAAGCTAAGATACAACTCGCTCTGCACAGTGCTCTTACAGCCTAGTGGGAACATCTCTTCCAAAGGCCTGTGAAACGCAGTTTCTTTGCAGGCCTGATCTGGCTGAAGTAGGACTCCTGCTCTGGGTGTGCTACTTTGCCCTAGAGCTGAAAGGCACAACGTGCAGTCTTCTTTCGAAAGGGCCTGTTGGGCCCCACAGCATCTTGCTTCCAGCTCTTTGGGAAGCTAAGAAACAACTCGCTCTGCACAGTGCTCTTACAGCCTAGTGGGAACATCTCTTCCAAAGGCCTGTGAAACGCAGTTTCTTTGCAGGCCTGATCTGGCTGAAGTAGGACTTCTGCTCTGGGTGTGCTACTTTGCCCTAGAGCTGAAAGGCACAACGTGCAGGCTTCTTTCCAAAGGGCGAGTTGGGCCCCACAGCATCTTCCTTCCAGCTCTTTGGGAAGCTAAGAAACAACTCGCTCTGCACAGTGCTCTTACAGCCTAGTGGGAACATCTCTTCCAAAGGCCTGTGAAACGCAGTTTCTTTGCAGGCCTGATCTGGCTGAAGTAGGACTTCTGCTCTGGGTGTGCTACTTTGCCCTAGAGCTGAAAGGCACAACGTGCAGGCTTCTTTCCAAAGGGCGAGTTGGGCCCCACAGCATCTTGCTTCCAGCTCTTTGGGAAGCTAAGAAACAACTCGCTCTGCACAGTGCTCTTACAGCCTACCGGGAACATCTCTTCCAAAGGCCAGTGAAACGCAGTTACTTTGCAGGCCTGATCCGGCTGAAGTAGGACTTCTGCTCTGGGTGTGCTACTTTGCCCTAGAGCTGAAAGGCACAACGTGCAGGCTTCTTTCCAAAGGGCGAGTTGGGCCCCACAGCATCTTGCTTCCAGCTCTTTGGGAAGCTAAGAAACAACTCGCTCTGCACAGTGCTCTTACAGCCTAGTTTGAACATCTCTTCAAAGGCCTGTGAAACGCAGTTTCTTTGCAGGCCTGATCTGGCTGAAGTAGGACTTCTGCTCTGGGTGTGCTACTTTGTCCTAGAGCTGAGAGGCACAACGTGCAGGCTTCTTTCCAAAGGTCGAGTTGGGCCCCACAGCATCTTGCTTCCAGCTCTTTGGGAAGCTAAGAAACAACTCGCTCTGCACAGTGGTCTTACAGCCTAGTGGGAACATCTCTTCCAAAGGCCTGTGAAACGCAGTTTCTTTGCAGGCCTGATCTGGCTGAAGTAGGACTTCTGCTCTGGGTGTGCTACTTTGCCCTAGAGCTGAAAGGCACAACGTGCAGGCTTCTTTCCAAAGGGCGAGTTGGGCCCCACAGCATCTTGCTTCCAGCTCTTTGGGAAGCTAAGAAACAACTCGCTCTGCACAGTGCTCTTACAGCCTACCGGGAACATCTCTTCCAAAGGCCTGTGAAACGCAGTTTCTTTGCAGGCCTGATCTGGCTGAAGTAGGACTTCTGCTCTGGGTGTGCTACTTTGCCCTAGAGCTGAAAGGCACAACGTGCAGGCTTCTTTCCAAACGGCGAGTTGGGCCCCACAGCATCTTGCTTCCAGCTCTTTGGGAAGCTAAGAAACAACTCGCTCTGCACAGTGCTCTTACAGCCTACCGGGAACATCTCTTCCAAAGGCCTGTGAAACGCAGTTTCTTTGCAGGCCTGATCTGGCTGAAGTAGGACTTCTGCTCTGGGGTGCTACTTTGCCCTAGAGCTGAAAGGCACAACGTGCAGGCTTCTTTCCAAACGGCGAGTTGGGCCCCACAGCATCTTGCTTCCAGCTCTTTGGGAAGCTAAGAAACAACTCGCTCTGCACAGTGCTCTTACAGCCTAGTGGGAACATCTCTTCCAAAGGCCTGTGAAACGCAGTTTCTTTGCAGGCCTGATCTGGCTGAAGTAGGACTTCTGCTCTGGGTGTGCTACTTTGCCCTAGAGCTGAAAGGCACAACGTGCAGGCTTCTTTCCAAAGGGCGAGTTGGGCCCCACAGCTTCTTGCTTCCAGCTCTTTGGGAAGCTAAGAAACAACTCGCTCTGCACAGTGCTCTTACAGCCTACCGGGAACGTCTCTTCCAAAGGCCTGTGAAATGCAGTTTCTTTGCAGGCCTGATCTGGCTGAAGTAGGACTTCTGCTCTGGGTGTGCTACTTTGCCCTAGAGCTGAAAGGCACAACGTGCAGTCTTCTTTCCAAAGGGCGAGTTGGGCCCCACAGCATCTTGCTTCCAGCTCTTTGGGAAGCTAAGATACAACTCGCTCTGCACAGTGCTCTTACAGCCTAGTGGGAACATCTCTTCCAAAGGCCTGTGAAACGCAGTTTCTTTGCAGGCCTGATCTGGCTGAAGTAGGACTCCTGCTCTGGGTGTGCTACTTTGCCCTAGAGCTGAAAGGCACAACGTGCAGTCTTCTTTCGAAAGGGCCTGTTGGGCCCCACAGCATCTTGCTTCCAGCTCTTTGGGAAGCTAAGAAACAACTCGCTCTGCACAGTGCTCTTACAGCCTAGTGGGAACATCTCTTCCAAAGGCCTGTGAAACGCAGTTTCTTTGCAGGCCTTATCTGGCTGAAGTAGGACGTCTGCTCTGGGTGTGCTACTTTGCCCTAGAGCTGAAAGGCACAACGTGCAGGCTTCTTTCCAAAGGGCGAGTTGGGCCCCACAGCATCTTGCTTCCAGCTCTTTGGGAAGCTAAGAAACAACTCGCTCTGCACAGTGCTCTTACAGCCTACCGGGAACATCTCTTCCAAAGGCCTGTGAAACGCAGTTTCTTTGCAGGCCTGATCTGGCTGAAGTAGGACTTCTGCTCTGGGTGTGCTACTTTGCCCTAGAGCTGAAAGGCACAACGTGCAGGCTTCTTTCCAAAGGGCGAGTTGGGCCCCACAGCATCTTGCTTCCAGCTCTTTGGGAAGCTAAGAAACAACTCGCTCTGCACAGTGCTCTTACAGCCTAGTGGGAACATCTCTTCCAAAGGCCTGTGAAACGCAGTTTCTTTGCAGGCCTGATCTGGCTGAAGTAGGACTTCTGCTCTGGGTGTGCTACTTTGCCCTAGAGCTGAAAGGCACAACGTGCAGGCTTCTTTCCAAAGGGCGAGTTGGGCCCCACAGCATCTTGCTTCCAGCTCTTTGGGAAGCTAAGAAACAACTCGCTCTGCACAGTGCTCTTACAGCCTACCGGGAAATCTCTTCCAAAGGCCTGTGAAACGCAGTTTCTTTGCAGGCCTGATCTGGCTGAAGTAGGACTTCTGCTCTGGGTGTGCTACTTTGCCCTAGAGCTGAAAGGCACAACGTGCAGGCTTCTTTCCAAAGGGCGAGTTGGGCCCCACAGCATCTTGCTTCCAGCTCTTTGGGAAGCTAAGAAACAACTCGCTCTGCACAGTGCTCTTACAGTCTACGGGGAACATCTCTTCCAAAGGCCTGTGAAACGCAGTTTCTTTGCAGGCCTGATCTGGCTGAAGTAGGACTTCTGCTCTGGGTGTGCTACTTTGCCCTATAGGTGAAAGGCACAACGTGCAGGCTTCTTTCCAAAGGGCGAGTTGGGCCCCACAGCATCTTGCTTCCAGCTCTTTGGGAAGCTAAGAAACAACTCGCTCTGCACAGTGCTCTTACAGCCTACCGGGAACATCTCTTCCAAAGGCCTGTGAAACGCAGTTTCTTTGCAGGCCTGATCTGGCTGAAGTAGGACTTCTGCTCTGGGTGTGCTACTTTGCCCTAGAGGTGAAAGGCACAACGTGCAGGCTTCTTTCCAAAGGGCGAGTTGGGCCCCACAGCACCTTGCTTCCAGCTCTTTGATAAGCTAAGAAACAACTCGCTCTGCACAGTGCTCTTACAGCCTAGTGGGAACATCTCTTCCAAAGGCCTGTGAAACGCAGTTTCTTTGCAGGCCTGATCTGGCTGAAGTAGGACTTCTGCTCTGGGTGTGCTACTTTGCCCTAGAGCTGAAAGGCACAACGTGCAGGCTTCTTTCCAAAGGGCGAGTTGGGCCCCACAGCAACTTGCTTCCAGCTCTTTGGGAAGCTAAGAAACAACTCGCTCTGCACAGTGCTCTTACAGCCTAGTGGGAGCATCTCTTCCAAAGGCCTGTGAAACGCAGTTTCTTTGCAGGCCTGATCTGGCTGAAGTAGGACTTCTGCTCTGGGTGTGCTACTTTGCCCTAGAGCTGAAAGGCACAACGTGCAGGCTTCTTTCCAAAGGGCGAGTTGGGCCCCACAGCATCTTGCTTCCAGCTCTTTGGGAAGCTAAGAAAGAACTCGCTCTGCACAGTGGTCTTAAAGCCTAATGGGAACATCTCTTCCAAAGGCCTGTGAAACGCAGTTTCTTTGCAGGCCTGATCTGGCTGAAGTAGGACTTCTGCTCTGGGTGTGCTACTTTGCCCTAGAGCTGAAAGGCACAACGTGCAGGCTTCTTTCCAAAGGGCGAGTTGGGCCCCACAGCATCTTGCTTCCAGCTCTTTGGGAAGCTAAGAAACAACTCGCTCTGCACAGTGCTCTTACAGCCTACCGGGAACATCTCTTCCAAAGGCCAGTGAAACGCAGTTACTTTGCAGGCCTGATCGGGCTGAAGTAGGACTTCTGCTCTGGGTGTGCTACTTTGCCCTAGAGCTGAAAGGCACAACGTGCAGGCTTCTTTCCAAAGGGCGAGTTGGGCCCCACAGCATCTTGCTTCCAGCTCTTTGGGAAGCTAAGAAACAACTCGCTCTGCACAGTGCTCTTACAGCCTAGTGGGAACATCTCTTCCAAAGGCCTGGGAAACGCAGTTTCTTTGCAGGCCTGATCTGGCTGAAGTAGGACTTCTGCTCTGGGTGTGCTACTTTGCCCTAGAGCTGAAAGGCACAACGTGCAGGCTTCTTTCCAAAGGGCGAGTTGGGCCCCACAGCATCTTGCTTCCAGCTCTTTGGGAAGCTAAGAAACAACTCGCTCTGCACAGTGCTCTTACAGCCTACCGGGAACATCTCTTCCAAAGGCCTGTGAAACGCAGTTTCTTTGCAGGCCTGATCTGGCTGAAGTAGGACTTCTGCTCTGGGTGTGCTACTTTGCCCTAGAGCTGAAAGGCACAACGTGCAGGCTTCTTTCCAAAGGGCGAGTTGGGCCCCACAGCATCTTGCTTCCAGCTCTTTGGGAAGCTAAGAAACAACTCGCTCTGCACAGTGCTCTTACAGCCTACCGGGAACATCTCTTCCAAAGGCCTGTGGAACGCAGTTTCTTTGCAGGCCTGATCTGGCTGAAGTAGGACTTCTGCTCTGGGTGTGCTACTTTGCCCTAGAGCTGAAAGGCACAACGTGCAGGCTTCTTTCCAAAGGGCGAGTTGGGCCCCACAGCATCTTGCTTCCAGCTCTTTGGGAAGCTAAGAAACAACTCGCTCTGCACAGTGCTCTTACAGCCTAGTGGGAACATCTCTTCCAAAGGCCTGTGAAATGCAGTTTCTTTGCAGGCCTGATCTGGCTGAAGTAGGACTTCTGCTCTGGGTGTGCTACTTTGCCCTAGAGCTGAAAGGCACAACGTGCAGGCTTCTTTCCAAAGGGCGAGTTGGGCCCCACAGCATCTTGCTTCCAGCTCTTTGGGAAGCTAAGAAACAACTCGCTCTGCACAGTGCTCTTACAGCCTACCGGGAACATCTCTTCCAAAGGCCTGTGAAACGCAGTTTCTTTGCAGGCCTGATCCGGCTGAAGTAGGACTTCTGCTCTGGGTGTGCTACTTTGCCCTAGAGCTGAAAGGCACAACGTGCAGGCTTCTTTCCAAAGGGCGAGTTGGGCCCCACAGCATCTTGCTTCCAGCTGTTTGGGAAGCTAAGAAACAACTCGCTCTGCACAGTGCTCTTACAGCCTAGTGGGAACATCTCTTCCAAAGGCCTGTGAAACGCAGTTTCTTTGCAGGCCTGATCTGGCTGAAGTAGGACTTCTGCTCTGGGTGTGCTACTTTGCCCTAGAGCTGAAAGGCACAACGTGCAGGCTTCTTTCCAAAGGGCGAGTTGGGCCCCACAGCATCTTGCTTCCAGCTCTTTGGGAAGCTAAGAAACAACTCGCTCTGCACAGTGCTCTTACAGCCTACCGGGAACATCTCTTCCAAAGGCCTGTGAAACGCAGTTTCTTTGCAGGCCTGATCTGGCTGAAGTAGGACTTCTGCTCTGGGTGTGCTACTTTGCCCTAGAGCTGAAAGGCACAACGTGCAGGCTTCTTTCCAAAGGGCGAGTTGGGCCCCACAGCATCTTGCTTCCAGCTCTTTGGGAAGCTAAGAAACAACTCGCTCTGCACAGTGCTCTTACAGCCTACCGGGAACATCTCTTCCAAAGGCCTGTGGAACGCAGTTTCTTTGCAGGCCTGATCTGGCTGAAGTAGGACTTCTGCTCTGGGTGTGCTACTTTGCCCTAGAGCTGAAAGGCACAACGTGCAGGCTTCTTTCCAAAGGGCGAGTTGGGCCCCACAGCATCTTGCTTCCAGCTCTTTGGTAAGCTAAGAAACAACTCGCTCTGCACAGTGCTCTTACAGCCTAGTGGGAACATCTCTTCCAAAGGCCTGTGAAATGCAGTTTCTTTGCAGGCCTGATCTGGCTGAAGTAGGACTTCTGCTCTGGGTGTGCTACTTTGCCCTAGAGCTGAAAGGCACAACGTGCAGGCTTCTTTCCAAAGGGCGAGTTGGGCCCCACAGCATCTTGCTTCCAGCTCTTTGGGAAGCTAAGAAACAACTCGCTCTGCACAGTGCTCTTACAGCCTACCGGGAACATCTCTTCCAAAGGCCTGTGAAACGCAGTTTCTTTGCAGGCCTGATCCGGCTGAAGTAGGACTTCTGCTCTGGGTGTGCTACTTTGCCCTAGAGCTGAAAGGCACAACGTGCAGGCTTCTTTCCAAAGGGCGAGTTGGGCCCCACAGCATCTTGCTTCCAGCTGTTTGGGAAGCTAAGAAACAACTCGCTCTGCACAGTGCTCTTACAGCCTAGTGGGAACATCTCTTCCAAAGGCCTGTGAAACGCAGTTTCTTTGCAGGCCTGATCTGGCTGAAGTAGGACTTCTGCTCTGGGTGTGCTACTTTGCCCTAGAGCTGAAAGGCACAACGTGCAGGCTTCTTTCCAAAGGGCGAGTTGGGCCCCACAGCATCTTGCTTCCAGCTCTTTGGGAAGCTAAGAAACAACTCGCTCTGCACAGTGCTCTTACAGCCTACCGGGAACATCTCTTCCAAAGGCCTGTGAAACGCAGTTTCTTTGCAGGCCTGATCTGGCTGAAGTAGGACTTCTGCTCTGGGTGTGCTACTTTGCCCTAGAGCTGAAAGGCACAACGTGCAGGCTTCTTTCCAAAGGGCGAGTTGGGCCCCACAGCACCTTGCTTCCAGCTCTTTGGGAAGCTAAGAAACAACTCGCTCTGCACAGTGCTCTTACAGCCTAGTGGGAACATCTCTTCCAAAGGCCTGTGAAACGCAGTTTCTTTGCAGGCCTGATGTGGCTGAAGTAGGACTTCCGCTCTGGGTGTGCTACTTTGCCCTAGAGCTGAAAGGCACAACGTGCAGGCTTCTTTCCAAAGGGCGAGTTGGGCCCCACAGCATCTTGCTTCCAGCTCTTTGGGAAGCTAAGAAACAACTCGCTCTGCACAGTGCTCTTACAGCCTACCGGGAACATCTCTTCCAAAGGCCTGTGAAACGCAGTTTCTTTGCAGGCCTGATCTGGCTGAAGTAGGACTTCTGCTCTGGGGTGCTACTTTGCCCTAGAGCTGAAAGGCACAACGTGCAGGCTTCTTTCCAAAGGGCGAGTTGGGCCCGACAGCATCTTGCTTCCAGCTCTTTGGGAAGCTAAGAAACAACTCGCTCTGCACAGTGCTCTTACAGCCTAGTGGGAACATCTCTTCCAAAGGCCTGTGAAACGCAGTTTCTTTGGAGGCCTGATCTGGCTGAAGTAGGACTTCTGCTCTGCGTGTGCTACTTTGCCCTAGAGCTGAAAGGCACAACGTGCAGGCTTCTTTCCAAAGGGCGAGTTGGGCCCCACAGCATCTTGCTTCCAGCTCTTTGGGAAGCTAAGAAACAACTCGCTCTGCACAGTGCTCTTACAGCCTACCGGGAACATCTCTTCCAAAGGCCTGTGAAACGCAGTTTCTTTGCAGGCCTGATCTGGCTGAAGTAGGACTTCTGCTCTGGGTCTGCTACTTTGCCCTAGAGCTGAAAGGCACAACGTGCAGGCTTCTTTCCAAAGGGCGAGTTGGGCCCCACAGCACCTTGCTTCCAGCTCTTTGGGAAGCTAAGAAACAACTCGCTCTGCACAGTGCTCTTACAGCCTAGTGGGAACATCTCTTCCAAAGGCCTGTGAAACGCAGTTTCTTTGCAGGCCTGATCTGGCTGAAGTAGGACTTCTGCTCTGGGTGTGCTACTTTGCCCTAGAGCTGAAAGGCACAACGTGCAGGCTTCTTTCCAAAGGGCGAGTTGGGCCCCACAGCATCTTGCTTCCAGCTCTTTGGGAAGCTAAGAAACAACTCGATCTGCACAGTGGTCTTACAGCCTAGTGGGAACATCTCTTCCAAAGGCCTGTGAAACGCAGTTTCTTTGCAGGCCTGATCTGGCTGAAGTAGGACTTCTGCTCTGGGTGTGCTACTTTGCCCTAGAGCTGAAAGGCACAACGTGCAGGCTTCTTTCAAAAGGGCGAGTTGGGCCCCACAGCATCTTGCTTCCAGCTCTTTGGGAAGCTAAGAAACAACTCGCTCTGCACAGTGGTCTTAAAGCCTAGTGGGAACATCTCTTCCAAAGGCCTGTGAAACGCAGTTTCTTTGCAGGCCTGATCTGGCTGAAGTAGGACTTCTGCTCTGGGTGTGCTACTTTGCCCTAGAGCTGAAAGGCACAACGTGCAGGCTTCTTTCCAAAGGGCGAGTTGGGCCCCACAGCATCTTGCTTCCAGCTCTTTGGGAAGCTAAGAAACAACTCGCTCTGCACGGTGCTCTTACAGCCTACCGGGAACATCTCTTCCAAAGGCCTGTGGAACGCAGTTTCTTTGCAGGCCTGATCTGGCTGAAGTAGGACTTCTGCTCTGGGTGTGCTACTTTGCCCTAGAGCTGAAAGGCACAACGTGCAGGCTTCTTTCCAAAGGGCGAGTTGGGCCCCACAGCATCTTGCTTCCAGCTCTTTGGGAAGCTAAGAAACAACTCGCTCTGCACAGTGCTCTTACAGCCTAGTGGGAACATGTCTTCCAAAGGCCTGTGAAAGGCAGTTTCTTTGCAGGCCTGATCTGGCTGAAGTAGGACTTCTGCTCTGGGTGTGCTACTTTGCCCTAGAGCTGAAAGGCACAACGTGCAGGCTTCTTTCCAAAGGGCGAGTTGGGCCCCACAGCATCTTGCTTCCAGCTCTTTGGGAAGCTAAGAAACAACTCGCTCTGCACAGTGCTCTTACAGCCTACCGGGAACATCTCTTCCAAAGGCCTGTGAAACGCAGTTTCTTTGCAGGCCTGATCTGGCTGAAGTAGGACTTCTGCACTGGGTGTGCTACTTTGCCCTACAGCTGAAAGGCACAACGTGCAGGCTTCTTTCCAAAGGGCGAGTTGGGCCCCACAGCACCTTGCTTCCAGCTCTTTGGGAAGCTAAGAAACAACTCGCTCTGCACAGTGCTCTTACAGCCTAGTGGGAACATCTCTTCCAAAGGCCTGTGAAACGCAGTTTCTTTGCAGGCCTGATCTGGCTGAAGTAGGACTTCTGCTCTGGGTGTGCTACTTTGCCCTAGAGCTGAAAGGCACAACGTGCAGGCTTCTTTCCAAAGGGCGAGTTGGGCCCCACAGCATCTTGCTTCCAGCTCTTTGGGAAGCTAAGAAACAACTCGCTCTGCACAGTGGTCTTACAGCCTAGTGGGAACATCTCTTCCAAAGGCCTGTGAAACGCAGTTTCTTTGCAGGCCTGATCTGGCTGAAGTAGGACTTCTGCTCTGGGTGTGCTACTTTGCCCTAGAGCTGAAAGGCACAACGTGCAGGCTTCTTTCCAAAGGGCGAGTTGGGCCCCACAGCATCTTGCTTCCAGCTCTTTGGGAAGCTAAGAAACAACTCGCTCTGCACAGTGCTCTTACAGCCTACCGGGAACATCTCTTCCAAAGGCCTGTGAAACGCAGTTTCTTTGCAGGCCTGATCTGGCTGAAGTAGGACTTCTGCTCTGGGTGTGCTCCTTTGCCCTAGAGCTGAAAGGCACAACGTGCAGGCTTCTTTCCAAAGGGCGAGTTGGGCCCCACAGCATCTTGCTTCCAGCTCTTTGGGAAGCTAAGAAACAACTCGCTCTGCACAGTGCTCTTACAGCCTACCGGGAACATCTCTTCCAAAGGCCTGTGAAACGCAGTTTCTTTGCAGGCCTGATCTGGCTGAAGTAGGACTTCTGCTCTGGGTGTGCTACTTTGCCCTAGAGCTGAAAGGCACAACGTGCAGGCTTCTTTCCAAAGGGCGAGTTGGGCCCCACAGCATCTTGCTTCCAGCTCTTTGGGAAGCTAAGAAACAACTCGCTCTGCACAGTGCTCTTACAGCCTACGGGGAACATCTCTTCCAAAGGCCTGTGAAACGCAGTTTCTTTGCAGGCCTGATCTGGCTGAAGTAGGACTTCTGCTCTGGGTGTGCTACTTTGCCCTAGAGCTGAAAGGCACAACGTGCAGGCTTCTTTCCAAAGGGCGAGTTGGGCCCCACAGCATCTTGCTTCCAGCTCTTTGGGAAGCTAAGAAACAACTCGCTCTGCACAGTGCTCTTACAGCCTACCGGGAACATCTCTTCCAAAGGCCTGTGAAACGCAGTTTCTTTGCAGGCCTGATCTGGCTGAAGTAGGACTTCTGCTCTGGGGTGCTACTTTGCCCTAGAGCTGAAAGGCACAACGTGCAGGCTTCTTTCCAAAGGGCGAGTTGGGCCCCACAGCATCTTGCTTCCAGCTCTTTGGGAAGCTAAGAAACAACTCGCTCTGCACAGTGCTCTTACAGCCTTCCGGGAACATCTCTTTCAAAGGCCTGTGAAACGCAGTTTCTTTGCAGGCCTGATCCGGCTGAAGTAGGACTTCTGCTCTGGGTGTGCTACTTTGCCCTAGAGCTGAAAGGCACAACGTGCAGGCTTCTTTCCAAAGGGCGAGTTGGGCCCCACAGCATCTTGCTTCCAGCTCTTTGGGAAGCTAAGAAACAACTCGCTCTGCACAGTGCTCTTACAGCCTACCGGGAACATCTCTTCCAAAGGCCTGTGAAACGCAGTTTCTTTGCAGGCCTGATCTGGCTGAAGTAGGACTTCTGCTCTGGGGTGCTACTTTGCCCTAGAGCTGAAAGGCACAACGTGCAGGCTTCTTTCCAAAGGGCGAGTTGGGCCTCACAGCATCTTGCTTCCAGCTCTTTGGGAAGCTAAGAAACAACTCGCTCTGCACAGTGCTCTTACAGCCTACCGGGAACATCTCTTCCAAAGGCCTGTGAAACGCAGTTTCTTTGCAGGCCTGATCTGGCTGAAGTAGGACTTCTGCTCTGGGTGTGCTACTTTGCCCTAGAGCTGAAAGGCACAACGTGCAGGCTTCTTTCCAAAGGGCGAGTTGGGCCCCACAGCATCTTGCTTCCAGCTCTTTGGGAAGCTAAGAAACAACTCGCTCTGCACAGTGCTCTTACAGCCTACCGGGAACATCTCTTCCAAAGGCCTGTGAAACGCAGTTTCTTTGCAGGCCTGATCTGGCTGAAGTAGGACTTCTGCTCTGGGTGTGCTACTTTGCCCTAGAGATAAAGGCACAACGTGCAGGCTTCTTTCCAAAGGGCGAGTTGGGCCCCACAGCATCTTGCTTCCAGCTCTTTGGGAAGCTAAGAAACAACTCGCTCTGCACAGTGCTCTTACAGCCTACCGGGAACATCTCTTCCAAAGGCCTGTGGAACGCAGTTTCTTTGCAGGCCTGATCTGGCTGAAGTAGGACTTCTGCTCTGGGTGTGCTACTTTGCCCTAGAGCTGAAAGGCACAACGTGCAGGCTTCTTTCCAAAGGGCGAGTTGGGCCCCACAGCATCTTGCTTCCAGCTCTTTGGGAAGCTAAGAAACAACACGCTCTGCACAGTGCTCTTACAGCCTAGTGGGAGCATCTCTTCCAAAGGCCTGTGAAATGCAGTTTCTTTGCAGGCCTGATCTGGCTGAAGTAGGACTTCTGCTCTGGGTGTGCTACTTTGCCCTAGAGCTGAAAGGCACAACGTGCAGGCTTCTTTCCAAAGGGCGAGTTGGGCCCCACAGCATCTTGCTTCCAG
This sequence comes from Equus caballus, assembly GCF_041296265.1. NCBI lineage: Eukaryota > Metazoa > Chordata > Mammalia > Perissodactyla > Equidae > Equus > Equus caballus. The sequence goes on from NC_091712.1 coordinate 2,369,152, forward strand.
CTCTTTGGGAAGCTAAGAAACAACTCGCTCTGCACAGTGCTCTTACAGCCTACCGGGAACATCTCTTCCAAAGGCCTGTGAAACGCAGTTTCTTTGCAGGCCTGATCCGGCTGAAGTAGGACTTCTGCTCTGGGTGTGCTACTTTGCCCTAGAGCTGAAAGGCACAACGTGCAGGCTTCTTTCCAAAGGGCGAGTTGGGCCCCACAGCATCTTGCTTCCAGCTGTTTGGGAAGCTAAGAAACAACTCGCTCTGCACAGTGCTCTTACAGCCTAGTGGGAACATCTCTTCCAAAGGCCTGTGAAACGCAGTTTCTTTGCAGGCCTGATCTGGCTGAAGTAGGACTTCTGCTCTGGGTGTGCTACTTTGCCCTAGAGCTGAAAGGCACAACGTGCAGGCTTCTTTCCAAAGGGCGAGTTGGGCCCCACAGCATCTTGCTTCCAGCTCTTTGGGAAGCTAAGAAACAACTCGCTCTGCACAGTGCTCTTACAGCCTACCGGGAACATCTCTTCCAAAGGCCTGTGAAACGCAGTTTCTTTGCAGGCCTGATCTGGCTGAAGTAGGACTTCTGCTCTGGGTGTGCTACTTTGCCCTAGAGCTGAAAGGCACAACGTGCAGGCTTCTTTCCAAAGGGCGAGTTGGGCCCCACAGCACCTTGCTTCCAGCTCTTTGGGAAGCTAAGAAACAACTCGCTCTGCACAGTGCTCTTACAGCCTAGTGGGAACATCTCTTCCAAAGGCCTGTGAAACGCAGTTTCTTTGCAGGCCTGATGTGGCTGAAGTAGGACTTCCGCTCTGGGTGTGCTACTTTGCCCTAGAGCTGAAAGGCACAACGTGCAGGCTTCTTTCCAAAGGGCGAGTTGGGCCCCACAGCATCTTGCTTCCAGCTCTTTGGGAAGCTAAGAAACAACTCGCTCTGCACTGTGCTCTTACAGCCTAGTGGGAACATCTCTTCCAAAGGCCTGTGAAACGCAGTTTCTTTGCAGGCCTGATCTGGCTGAAGTAGGACTTCTGCTCTGGGTGTGCTACTTTGCCCTAGAGCTGAAAGGCACAACGTGCAGTCTTCTTTCCAAAGGGCCAGTTGGGCCCCACAGCATCTTGCTTCCAGCTCTTTGGGAAGCTAAGAAAAAACTCGCTCTGCACAGTGCTCTTACAGCCTACCGGGAACATCTCTTCCAAAGGCCTGTGAAACGCAGTTTCTTTGCAGGCCTTATCTGGCTGAAGTAGGACTTCTGCTCTGGGTGTGCTACTTTGCCCTAGAGCTGAAAGGCACAACGTGCAGGCTTCTTTCCAAAGGGCGAGTTGGGCCCCACAGCATCTTGCTTCCAGCTCTTTGGGAAGCTAAGAAACAACTCGCTCTGCACAGTGCTCTTACAGCCTAGTGGGAACATCTCTTCCAAAGGCCTGTGAAACGCAGTTTCTTTGCAGGCCTGATCTGGCTGAAGTAGGACTTCTGCTCTGGGTGTGCTGCTTTGCCCTAGAGCTGAAAGGCACAACGTGCAGGCTTCTTTCCAAAGGGCGAGTTGGGCCCCACAGCATCTTGCTTCCAGCTCTTTGGGAAGCTAAGAAACAACTCGCTCTGCACAGTGGTCTTACAGCCTAGAGGGAACATGTCTTCCAAAGGCCTGTGAAAGGCAGTTTCTTTGCAGGCCTGATCTGGCTGAAGTAGGACTTCTGCTCTGGGTGTGCTACTTTGCCCTAGAGCTGAAAGGCACAACGTGCAGGCTTCTTTCCAAAGGGCGAGTTGGGCCCCACAGCATCTTGCTTCCAGCTCTTTGGGAAGCTAAGAAACAACTCGCTCTGCACAGTGCTCTTACAGCCTACCGGGAACATCTCTTCCAAAGGCCTGTGAAACGCAGTTTCTTTGCAGGCCTGATCTGGCTGAAGTAGGACTTCTGCTCTGGGTGTGCTACTTTGCCCTAGAGCTGAAAGGCACAACGTGCAGGCTTCTTTCCAAAGGGCGAGGTGGGCCCCACAGCATCTTGCTTCCAGCTCTTTGGGAAGCTAAGAAACAACTCGCTCTGCACAGTGCTCTTACAGCCTACCGGGAACATCTCTTCCAAAGGCCAGTGAAACGCAGTTACTTTGCAGGCCTGATCCGGCTGAAGTAGGACTTCTGCTCTGGGTGTGCTACTTTGCCCTAGAGCTGAAAGGCACAACGTGCAGGCTTCTTTCCAAAGGGCGAGTTGGGCCCCACAGCATCTTGCTTCCAGCTCTTTGGGAAGCTAAGAAACAACTCGCTCTGCACAGTGCTCTTGCAGCCTAGTGGGAACATCTCTTCCAAAGGCCTGTGAAACGCAGTTTCTTTGCAGGCCTGATCTGGCTGAAGTAGGACTTCTGCTCTGGGTGTGCTACTTTGCCCTAGAGCTGAAAGGCACAACGTGCAGGCTTCTTTCCAAAGGGCGAGTTGGGCCCCACAGCATCTTGCTTCCAGCTCTTTGGGAAGCTAAGAAACAACTCGCTCTGCACAGTGCTCTTTCAGCCTAGTGGGAACATCTTTTCCAAAGGCCTGTGAAACGCAGTTTCTTTGCAGGCCTGATCTGGCTGAAGTAGGACTTCTGCTCTGGGTGTGCTACTTTGCCCTAGAGCTGAAAGGCACAACGTGCAGGCTTCTTTCCAAAGGGCGAGTTGGGCCCCACAGCATCTTGCTTCCAGCTCTTTGGGAAGCTAAGAAACAACTCGCTCTGCACAGTGCTCTTACAGCCTGGTGGGAACATCTCTTCCAAAGGCCTGTGAAACGCAGTTTCTTTGCAGGCCTGATCTGGCTGAAGTAGGACTTCTGCTCTGGGTGTGCTACTTTGCCCTAGAGCTGAAAGGCACAACGTGCAGGCTTCTTTCCAAAGGGCGAGTTGGGCCCCACAGCATCTTGCTTCCAGCTCTTTGGGAAGCTAAGAAACAACTCGCTCTGCACAGTGCTCTTACAGCCTACCGGGAACATCTCTTCCAAAGGCCTGTGAAAGGCAGTTTCTTTGCAGGCCTGATCTGGCTGAAGTAGGACTTCTGCTCTGGGTGTGCTACTTTGCCCTAGAGCTGAAAGGCACAACGTGCAGGCTTCTTTCCAAAGGGCGAGTTGGGCCCCACAGCACCTTGCTTCCAGCTCTTTGGGAAGCTAAGAAACAACTCGCTCTGCACAGTGCTCTTACAGCCTAGTGGGAACATCTCTTCCAAAGGCCTGTGAAACGCAGTTTCTTTGCAGGCCTGATCTGGCTGAAGTAGGCCTTCTGCTCTGGGTGTGCTACTTTGCCCTAGAGCTGAAAGGCACAACGTGCAGGCTTCTTTCCAAAGGGCGAGTTGGGCCCCACAGCATCTTGCTTCCAGCTCTTTGGGAAGCTAAGAAACAACTCGCTCTGCACAGTGCTCTTACAGCCTAGTGGGAACATCTCTTCCAAAGGCCTGGGAAACGCAGTTTCTTTGCAGGCCTGATCTGGCTGAAGTAGGACTTCTGCTCTGGGTGTGCTACTTTGCCCTAGAGCTGAAAGGCACAACGTGCAGGCTTCTTTCCAAAGGGCGAGTTGGGCCCCACAGCATCTTGCTTCCAGCTCTTTGGGAAGCTAAGAAACAACTCGCTCTGCACAGTGGTCTTAAAGCATAGTGGGAACATCTCTTCCAAAGGCCTGTGAAACGCAGTTTCTTTGCAGGCCTGATCTGGCTGAAGTAGGACTTCTGCTCTGGGTGTGCTACTTTGCCCTAGAGCTGAAAGGCACAACGTGCAGGCTTCTTTCCAAAGGGCGAGTTGGGCCCCACAGCATCTTGCTTCCAGCTCTTTGGGAAGCTAAGAAACAACTCGCTCTGCACAGTGCTCTTACAGCCTACCGGGAACATCTCTTCCAAAGGCCTGTGCAACGCAGTTTCTTTGCAGGCCTCATCTGGCTGAAGTAGGACTTCTGCTCTGGGTGTGCTACTTTGCCCTAGAGCTGAAAGGCACAACGTGCAGGCTTCTTTCCAAAGGGCGAGTTGGGCCCCACAGCATCTTGCTTCCAGCTCTTTTTGAAGCTAAGAAACAACTCGCTCTGCACAGTGCTCTTACAGCCTAGTTTGAACATCTCTTCCAAAGGCCTGTGAAACGCAGTTTCTTTGCAGGCCTGATCTGGCTGAAGTAGGACTTCTGCTCTGGGTGTGCTACTTTGCCCTAGAGCTGAGAGGCACAACGTGCAGGCTTCTTTCCAAAGGGCGAGTTGGGCCCCACAGCATCTTGCTTCCAGCTCTTTGGGAAGCTAAGAAACAACTCGCTCTGCACAGTGCTCTTACAGCCTAGTGGGAACATCTCTTCCAAAGGCCTGTGAAACGCAGTTTCTTTGCAGGCCTGATCTGGCTGAAGTAGGACTTCTGCTCTGGGTGTGCTACTTTGCCCTAGAGCTGAAAGGCACAACGTGCAGGCTTCTTTCCAAAGGGCGAGTTGGGCCCCACAGCATCTTGCTTCCAGCTCTTTGGGAAGCTAAGAAACAACTCGCTCTGCACAGTGCTCTTACAGCCTACCGGGAACATCACTTCCAAAGGCCTGTGAAACGCAGTTTCTTTGCAGGCCTGATCTGGCTGAAGTAGGACTTCTGCTCTGGGTGTGCTACTTTGCCCTAGAGCTGAAAGGCACAACGTGCAGGCTTCTTTCCAAAGGGCGAGTTGGGCCCCACAGCATCTTGCTTCCAGCTCTTTGGGAAGCTAAGAAACAACTCGCTCTGCACAGTGCTCTTACAGCCTACCGGGAACATCTCTTCCAAAGGCCTGTGAAACGCAGTTTCTTTGCAGGCCTGATCCGGCTGAAGTAGGACTTCTGCTCTGGGTGTGCTACTTTGCCCTAGAGCTGAAAGGCACAACGTGCAGGCTTCTTTCCAAAGGGCGAGTTGGGCCCCACAGCATCTTGCTTCCAGCTCTTTGGGAAGATAAGAAACAACTCGCTCTGCACAGTGCTCTTACAGCCTACCGGGAACATCTCTTCCAAAGGCCTGTGAAACGCAGTTTCTTTGCAGGCCTGATCTGGCTGAAGTAGGACTTCTGCTCTGGGGTGCTACTTTGCCCTAGAGCTGAAAGGCACAACGTGCAGGCTTCTTTCCAAAGGGCGAGTTGGGCCCCACAGCACCTTGCTTCCAGCTCTTTGGGAAGCTAAGAAACAACTCGCTCTGCACAGTGCTCTTACAGCCTAGTGGGAACATCTCTTCCAAAGGCCTGTGAAACGCAGTTTCTTTGCAGGCCTGATCTGGCTGAAGTAGGACTTCTGCTCTGGGTGTGCTACTTTGCCCTAGAGCTGAAAGGCACAACGTGCAGGCTTCTTTCCAAAGGGCGAGTTGGGCCCCACAGCATCTTGCTTCCAGCTCTTTGGGAAGCTAAGAAACAACTCGCTCTGCACAGTGCTCTTACAGCCTACCGGGAACATCTCTTCCAAAGGCCTGTGAAACGCAGTTTCTTTGCAGGCCTGATCTGGCTGAAGTAGGACTTCTGCTCTGGGTGTGCTACTTTGCCCTAGAGCTGAAAGGCACAACGTGCAGGCTTCTTTCCAAAGGGCGAGTTGGGCCCCACAGCACCTTGCTTCCAGCTCTTTGGGAAGCTAAGAAACAACTCGCTCTGCACAGTGCTCTTACAGCCTAGTGGGAACATCTCTTCCAAAGGCCTGTGAAACGCAGTTGCTTTGCAGGCCTGATCTGGCTGAAGTAGGACTTCTGCTCTGGGTGTGCTACTTTGCCCTAGAACTGAAAGGCACAACGTGCAGGCTTCTTTCCAAAGGGCGAGTTGGGCCCCACAGCATCTTGCTTCCAGCTCTTTGGGAAGCTAAGAAACAACTCGCTCTGCACAGTGCTCTTACAGCCTACCGGGAACATGTCTTCCAAAGGCCTGTGAAACGCAGTTTCTTTGCTGGCCTGATCTGGCTGAAGTAGGACTTCTGCTCTGGGTGTGCTCCTTTGCCCTAGAGCTGAAAGGCACAACGTGCAGGCTTCTTTCCAAAGGGCGAGTTGGGCCCCACAGCATCTTGCTTCCAGCTCTTTGGGAAGCTAAGAAACAACTCGCTCTGCACAGTGCTCTTACAGCCTAGTGGGAACATCTCTTCCAAAGGCCTGGGAAACGCAGTTTCTTTGCAGGCCTGATCTGGCTGAAGTAGGACTTCTGCTCTGGGTGTGCTACTTTGCCCTAGAGCTGAAAGGCACAACGTGCAGGCTTCTTTCCAAAGGGCGAGTTGGGCCCCACAGCATCTTGCTTCCAGCTCTTTGGGAAGCTAAGAAACAACTCGCTCTGCACAGTGCTCTTACAGCCTACCGGGAACATCTCTTCCAAAGGCCTGTGAAACGCAGTTTCTTTGCAGGCCTGATCTGGCTGAAGTAGGACTTCTGCTCTGGGGTGCTACTTTGCCCTAGAGCTGAAAGGCACAACGTGCAGGCTTCTTTCCAAAGGGCGAGTTGGGCCCCACAGCATCTTGCTTCCAGCTCTTTGGGAAGCTAAGAAACAACTCGCTCTGCACAGTGCTCTTACAGCCTACCGGGAACATCTCTTCCAAAGGCCTGTGAAACGCAGTTTCTTTGCAGGCCTGATCCGGCTGAAGTAGGACTTCTGCTCTGGGTGTGCTACTTTGCCCTAGAGCTGAAAGGCACAACGTGCAGGCTTCTTTCCAAAGGGCGAGTTGGGCCCCACAGCATCTTGCTTCCAGCTCTTTGGGAAGCTAAGAAACAACTCGCTCTGCACAGTGCTCTTACAGCCTAGTGGGAACATCTCTTCCAAAGGCCTGTGAAACGCAGTTTCTTTGCAGGCCTGATCTGGCTGAAGTAGGACTTCTGCTCTGGGGTGCTACTTTGCCCTAGAGCTGAAAGGCACAACGTGCAGGCTTCTTTCCAAAGGGCGAGTTGGGCCCCACAGCATCTTGCTTCCAGCTCTTTGGGAAGCTAAGAAACAACTCGCTCTGCACAGTGCTCTTACAGCCTGGTGGGAACATCTCTTCCAAAGGCCTGTGAAACGCAGTTTCTTTGCAGGCCTGATCTGGCTGAAGTAGTACTTCTGCTCTGGGTGTGCTACTTTGCCCTAGAGCTGAAAGGCACAACGTGCAGGCTTCTTTCCAAAGGGCGAGTTGGGCCCCACAGCATCTTGCTTCCAGCTCTTTGGGAAGCTAAGAAACAACTCGCTCTGCACAGTGCTCTTACAGCCTACCGGGAACATCTCTTCCAAAGGCCTGTGAAACGCAGTTTCTTTGCAGGCCTGATCTGGCTGAAGTAGGACTTCTGCTCTGGGTGTGCTACTTTGCCCTAGAGCTGAAAGGCACAACGTGCAGGCTTCTTTCCAAAGGGCGAGTTGGGCCCCACAGCATCTTGCTTCCAGCTCTTTGGGAAGCTAAGAAACAACTCGCTCTGCACAGTGCTCTTACAGCCTAGTGGGAACATCTCTTCCAAAGGCCTGGGAAACGCAGTTTCTTTGCAGGCCTGATCTGGCTGAAGTAGGACTTCTGCTCTGGGTGTGCTACTTTGCCCTAGAGCTGAAAGGCACAACGTGCAGGCTTCTTTCCAAAGGGCGAGTTGGGCCCCACAGCATCTTGCTTCCAGCTCTTTGGGAAGCTAAGAAACAACTCGCTCTGCACAGTGGTCTTAAAGCCTAGTGGGAACATCTCTTCCAAAGGCCTGTGAAACGCAGTTTCTTTGCAGGCCTGATCTGGCTGAAGTAGGACTTCTGCTCTGGGTGTGCTACTTTGCCCTAGAGCTGAAAGGCACAACGTGCAGGCTTCTTTCCAAAGGGCGAGTTGGGCCCCACAGCATCTTGCTTCCAGCTGTTTGGGAAGCTAAGAAACAACTCGCTCTGCACAGTGCTCTTACAGCCTACCGGGAACATCTCTTCCAAAAGCCTGTGAAACGCAGTTTCTTTGCAGGCCTGATCTGGCTGAAGTAGGACTTCTGCTCTGGGTGTGCTACTTTGCCCTAGAGCTGAAAGGCACAACGTGCAGGCTTCTTTCCAAAGGGCGAGTTGGGCCCCACAGCATCTTGCTTCCAGCTCTTTTTGAAGCTAAGAAACAACTCGCTCTGCACAGTGCTCTTACAGCCTAGTTTGAACATCTCTTCCAAAGGCCTGTGAAACGCAGTTTCTTTGCAGGCCTGATCTGGCTGAAGTAGGACTTCTGCTCTGGGTGTGCTACTTTGCCCTAGAGCTGAGAGGCACAACGTGCAGGCTTCTTTCCAAAGGGCGAGTTGGGCCCCACAGCATCTTGCTTCCAGCTCTTTGGGAAGCTAAGAAACAACTCGCTCTGCACAGTGCTCTTACAGCCTACCGGGAACATCTCTTCCAAAGGCCTGTGAAACGCAGTTTCTTTGCAGGCCTGATCTGGCTGAAGTAGGACTTCTGCTCTGGGTGTGCTACTTTGCCCTAGAGCTGAAAGGCACAACGTGCAGGCTTCTTTCCAAAGGGCGAGTTGGGCCCCACAGCATCTTGCTTCCAGCTCTTTGGGAAGCTAAGAAACAACTCGCTCTGCACAGTGCTCTTTCAGCCTAGTGGGAACATCTCTTCCAAAGGCCTGTGAAACGCAGTTTCTTTGCAGGCCTGATCTGGCTGAAGTAGGACTTCTGCTCTGGGTGTGCTACTTTGCCCTAGAGCTGAAAGGCACAACGTGCAGGCTTCTTTCCAAAGGGCGAGTTGGGCCCCACAGCATCTTGCTTCCAGCTCTTTGGGAAGCTAAGAAACAACTCGCTCTGCACAGTGCTCTTACAGCCTACCGGGAACATCTCTTCCAAAGGCCTGTGAAACGCAGTTTCTTTGCAGGCCTGATCTGGCTGAAGTAGGACTTCTGCTCTGGGTGTGCTACTTTGCCCTAGAGCTGAAAGGCACAACGTGCAGGCTTCTTTCCAAAGGGCGAGTTGGGCCCCACAGCATCTTGCTTCCAGCTCTTTGGGAAGCTAAGAAACAACTCGCTCTGCACAGTGCTCTTACAGCCTGGTGGGAACATCTGTTCCAAAGGCCTGTGAAACGCAGTTTCTTTGCAGGCCTGATCTGGCTGAAGTAGGACTTCTGCTCTGGGTGTGCTACTTTGCCCTAGAGCTGAAAGGCACAACGTGCAGGCTTCTTTCCAAAGGGCGAGTTGGGCCCCACAGCATCTTGCTTCCAGCTCTTTGGGAAGCTAAGAAACAACTCGCTCTGCACAGTGCTCTTACAGCCTACCGGGAACATGTCTTCCAAAGGCCTGTGAAAGGCAGTTTCTTTGCAGGCCTGATCTGGCTGAAGTAGGACTTCTGCTCTGGGTGTGCTACTTTGCCCTAGAGCTGAAAGGCACAACGTGCAGGCTTCTTTCCAAAGGGCGAGTTGGGCCCCACAGCATCTTGCTTCCAGCTCTTTGGGAAGCTAAGAAACAACTCGCTCTGCACAGTGCTCTTACAGCCTAGTGGGAACATCTCTTCCAAAGGCCTGTGAAACGCAGTTTCTTTGCAGGCCTGATCTGGCTGAAGTAGGCCTTCTGCTCTGGGTGTGCTACTTTGCCCTAGAGCTGAGAGGCACAACGTGCAGGCTTCTTTCCAAAGGGCGAGTTGGGCCCCACAGCATCTTGCTTCCAGCTCTTTGGGAAGCTAAGAAACAACTCGCTCTGCACAGTGCTCTTACAGCCTAGTGGGAACATCTCTTCCAAAGGCCTGGGAAACGCAGTTTCTTTGCAGGACTGATCTGGCTGAAGTAGGACTTCTGCTCTGGGTGTGCTACTTTGCCCTAGAGCTGAAAGGCACAACGTGCAGGCTTCTTTCCAAAGGGCGAGTTGGGCCCCACAGCATCTTGCTTCCAGCTCTTTGGGAAGCTAAGAAACCACTCGCTCTGCACAGTGGTCTTAAAGCCTAGTGGGAACATCTCTTCCAAAGGCCTGTGAAACGCAGTTTCTTTGCAGGCCTGATCTGGCTGAAGTAGGACTTCTGCTCTGGGTGTGCTACTTTGCCCTAGAGCTGAAAGGCACAACGTGCAGGCTTCTTTCCAAAGGGCGAGTTGGGCCCCACAGCATCTTGCTTCCAGCTCTTTGGGAAGCTAAGAAACAACTCGCTCTGCACAGTGCTCTTACAGCCTACCGGGAACATCTCTTCCAAAGGCCAGTGAAACGCAGTTACTTTGCAGGCCTGATCCGGCTGAAGTAGGACTTCTGCTCTGGGTGTGCTACTTTGCCCTAGAGCTGAAAGGCACAACGTGCAGGCTTCTTTCCAAAGGGCGAGTTGGGCCCCACAGCATCTTGCTTCCAGCTCTTTGGGAAGCTAAGAAACAACTCGCTCTGCACAGTGCTCTTACAGCCTAGTTTGAACATCTCTTCCAAAGGCCTGTGAAACGCAGTTTCTTTGCAGGCCTGATCTGGCTGAAGTAGGACTTCTGCTCTGGGTGTGCTACTTTGTCCTAGAGCTGAGAGGCACAACGTGCAGGCTTCTTTCCAAAGGGCGAGTTGGGCCCCACAGCATCTTGCTTCCAGCTCTTTGGGAAGCTAAGAAACAACTCGCTCTGCACAGTGGTCTTACAGCCTAGTGGGAACATCTCTTCCAAAGGCCTGTGAAACGCAGTTTCTTTGCAGGCCTGATCTGGCTGAAGTAGGACTTCTGCTCTGGGTGTGCTACTTTGCCCTAGAGCTGAAAGGCACAACGTGCAGGCTTCTTTCCAAAGGGCGAGTTGGGCCCCACAGCATCTTGCTTCCAGCTCTTTGGGAAGCTAAGAAACAACTCGCTCTGCACAGTGCTCTTACAGCCTACCGGGAACATCTCTTCCAAAGGCCTGTGAAACGCAGTTTCTTTGCAGGCCTGATCTGGCTGAAGTAGGACTTCTGCTCTGGGTGTGCTACTTTGCCCTAGAGCTGAAAGGCACAACGTGCAGGCTTCTTTCCAAACGGCGAGTTGGGCCCCACAGCATCTTGCTTCCAGCTCTTTGGGAAGCTAAGAAACAACTCGCTCTGCACAGTGCTCTTACAGCCTACCGGGAACATCTCTTCCAAAGGCCTGTGAAACGCAGTTTCTTTGCAGGCCTGATCTGGCTGAAGTAGGACTTCTGCTCTGGGGTGCTACTTTGCCCTAGAGCTGAAAGGCACAACGTGCAGGCTTCTTTCCAAACGGCGAGTTGGGCCCCACAGCATCTTGCTTCCAGCTCTTTGGGAAGCTAAGAAACAACTCGCTCTGCACAGTGCTCTTACAGCCTAGTGGGAACATCTCTTCCAAAGGCCTGTGAAACGCAGTTTCTTTGCAGGCCTGATCTGGCTGAAGTAGGACTTCTGCTCTGGGTGTGCTACTTTGCCCTAGAGCTGAAAGGCACAACGTGCAGGCTTCTTTCCAAAGGGCGAGTTGGGCCCCACAGCTTCTTGCTTCCAGCTCTTTGGGAAGCTAAGAAACAACTCGCTCTGCACAGTGCTCTTACAGCCTACCGGGAACGTCTCTTCCAAAGGCCTGTGAAATGCAGTTTCTTTGCAGGCCTGATCTGGCTGAAGTAGGACTTCTGCTCTGGGTGTGCTACTTTGCCCTAGAGCTGAAAGGCACAACGTGCAGTCTTCTTTCCAAAGGGCGAGTTGGGCCCCACAGCATCTTGCTTCCAGCTCTTTGGGAAGCTAAGATACAACTCGCTCTGCACAGTGCTCTTACAGCCTAGTGGGAACATCTCTTCCAAAGGCCTGTGAAACGCAGTTTCTTTGCAGGCCTGATCTGGCTGAAGTAGGACTCCTGCTCTGGGTGTGCTACTTTGCCCTAGAGCTGAAAGGCACAACGTGCAGTCTTCTTTCGAAAGGGCCTGTTGGGCCCCACAGCATCTTGCTTCCAGCTCTTTGGGAAGCTAAGAAACAACTCGCTCTGCACAGTGCTCTTACAGCCTAGTGGGAACATCTCTTCCAAAGGCCTGTGAAACGCAGTTTCTTTGCAGGCCTTATCTGGCTGAAGTAGGACGTCTGCTCTGGGTGTGCTACTTTGCCCTAGAGCTGAAAGGCACAACGTGCAGGCTTCTTTCCAAAGGGCGAGTTGGGCCCCACAGCATCTTGCTTCCAGCTCTTTGGGAAGCTAAGAAACAACTCGCTCTGCACAGTGCTCTTACAGCCTACCGGGAACATCTCTTCCAAAGGCCTGTGAAACGCAGTTTCTTTGCAGGCCTGATCTGGCTGAAGTAGGACTTCTGCTCTGGGTGTGCTACTTTGCCCTAGAGCTGAAAGGCACAACGTGCAGGCTTCTTTCCAAAGGGCGAGTTGGGCCCCACAGCATCTTGCTTCCAGCTCTTTGGGAAGCTAAGAAACAACTCGCTCTGCACAGTGCTCTTACAGCCTAGTGGGAACATCTCTTCCAAAGGCCTGTGAAACGCATTTTCTTTGCAGGCCTGATCTGGCTGAAGTAGGACTTCTGCTCTGGGTGTGCTACTTTGCCCTAGAGCTGAAAGGCACAACGTGCAGGCTTCTTTCCAAAGGGCGAGTTGGGCCCCACAGCATCTTGCTTCCAGCTCTTTGGGAAGCTAAGAAACAACTCGCTCTGCACAGTGCTCTTACAGCCTACCGGGAAATCTCTTCCAAAGGCCTGTGAAACGCAGTTTCTTTGCAGGCCTGATCTGGCTGAAGTAGGACTTCTGCTCTGGGTGTGCTACTTTGCCCTAGAGCTGAAAGGCACAACGTGCAGGCTTCTTTCAAAAGGGCGAGTTGGGCCCCACAGCATCTTGCTTCCAGCTCTTTGGGAAGCTAAGAAACAACTCGCTCTGCACAGTGCTCTTACAGTCTACGGGGAACATCTCTTCCAAAGGCCTGTGAAACGCAGTTTCTTTGCAGGCCTGATCTGGCTGAAGTAGGACTTCTGCTCTGGGTGTGCTACTTTGCCCTATAGGTGAAAGGCACAACGTGCAGGCTTCTTTCCAAAGGGCGAGTTGGGCCCCACAGCATCTTGCTTCCAGCTCTTTGGGAAGCTAAGAAACAACTCGCTCTGCACAGTGCTCTTACAGCCTACCGGGAACATCTCTTCCAAAGGCCTGTGAAACGCAGTTTCTTTGCAGGCCTGATCTGGCTGAAGTAGGACTTCTGCTCTGGGTGTGCTACTTTGCCCTAGAGGTGAAAGGCACAACGTGCAGGCTTCTTTCCAAAGGGCGAGTTGGGCCCCACAGCACCTTGCTTCCAGCTCTTTGATAAGCTAAGAAACAACTCGCTCTGCACAGTGCTCTTACAGCCTAGTGGGAACATCTCTTCCAAAGGCCTGTGAAACGCAGTTTCTTTGCAGGCCTGATCTGGCTGAAGTAGGACTTCTGCTCTGGGTGTGCTACTTTGCCCTGGAGCTGAAAGGCACAACGTGCAGGCTTCTTTCCAAAGGGCGAGTTGGGCCCCACAGCAACTTGCTTCCAGCTCTTTGGGAAGCTAAGAAACAACTCGCTCTGCACAGTGCTCTTACAGCCTAGTGGGAGCATCTCTTCCAAAGGCCTGTGAAACGCAGTTTCTTTGCAGGCCTGATCTGGCTGAAGTAGGACTTCTGCTCTGGGTGTGCTACTTTGCCCTAGAGCTGAAAGGCACAACGTGCAGGCTTCTTTCCAAAGGGCGAGTTGGGCCCCACAGCATCTTGCTTCCAGCTCTTTGGGAAGCTAAGAAAGAACTCGCTCTGCACAGTGGTCTTAAAGCCTAGTGGGAACATCTCTTCCAAAGGCCTGTGAAATGCAGTTTCTTTGCAGGCCTGATCTGGCTGAAGTAGGACTTCTGCTCTGGGTGTGCTACTTTGCCCTAGAGCTGAAAGGCACAACGTGCAGGCTTCTTTCCAAAGGGCGAGTTGGGCCCCACAGCATCTTGCTTCCAGCTCTTTGGGAAGCTAAGAAACAACTCGCTCTGCACAGTGCTCTTACAGCCTACCGGGAACATCTCTTCCAAAGGCCAGTGAAACGCAGTTACTTTGCAGGCCTGATCGGGCTGAAGTAGGACTTCTGCTCTGGGTGTGCTACTTTGCCCTAGAGCTGAAAGGCACAACGTGCAGGCTTCTTTCCAAAGGGCGAGTTGGGCCCCACAGCATCTTGCTTCCAGCTCTTTGGGAAGCTAAGAAACAACTCGCTCTGCACAGTGCTCTTACAGCCTAGTGGGAACATCTCTTCCAAAGGCCTGGGAAACGCAGTTTCTTTGCAGGCCTGATCTGGCTGAAGTAGGACTTCTGCTCTGGGTGTGCTACTTTGCCCTAGAGCTGAAAGGCACAACGTGCAGGCTTCTTTCCAAACGGCGAGTTGGGCCCCACAGCATCTTGCTTCCAGCTCTTTGGGAAGCTAAGAAACAACTCGCTCTGCACAGTGCTCTTACAGCCTACCGGGAACATCTCTTCCAAAGGCCTGTGAAACGCAGTTTCTTTGCAGGCCTGATCTGGCTGAAGTAGGACTTCTGCTCTGGGTGTGCTACTTTGCCCTAGAGCTGAAAGGCACAACGTGCAGGCTTCTTTCCAAAGGGCGAGTTGGGCCCCACAGCATCTTGCTTCCAGCTCTTTGGGAAGCTAAGAAACAACTCGCTCTGCACAGTGCTCTTACAGCCTACCGGGAACATCTCTTCCAAAGGCCTGTGGAACGCAGTTTCTTTGCAGGCCTGATCTGGCTGAAGTAGGACTTCTGCTCTGGGTGTGCTACTTTGCCCTAGAGCTGAAAGGCACAACGTGCAGGCTTCTTTCCAAAGGGCGAGTTGGGCCCCACAGCATCTTGCTTCCAGCTCTTTGGGAAGCTAAGAAACAACTCGCTCTGCACAGTGCTCTTACAGCCTAGTGGGAACATCTCTTCCAAAGGCCTGTGAAATGCAGTTTCTTTGCAGGCCTGATCTGGCTGAAGTAGGACTTCTGCTCTGGGTGTGCTACTTTGCCCTAGAGCTGAAAGGCACAACGTGCAGGCTTCTTTCCAAAGGGCGAGTTGGGCCCCACAGCATCTTGCTTCCAGCTCTTTGGGAAGCTAAGAAACAACTCGCTCTGCACAGTGCTCTTACAGCCTACCGGGAACATCTCTTCCAAAGGCCTGTGAAACGCAGTTTCTTTGCAGGCCTGATCCGGCTGAAGTAGGACTTCTGCTCTGGGTGTGCTACTTTGCCCTAGAGGTGAAAGGCACAACGTGCAGGCTTCTTTCCAAAGGGCGAGTTGGGCCCCACAGCATCTTGCTTCCAGCTGTTTGGGAAGCTAAGAAACAACTCGCTCTGCACAGTGCTCTTACAGCCTAGTGGGAACATCTCTTCCAAAGGCCTGTGAAACGCAGTTTCTTTGCAGGCCTGATCTGGCTGAAGTAGGACTTCTGCTCTGGGTGTGCTACTTTGCCCTAGAGCTGAAAGGCACAACGTGCAGGCTTCTTTCCAAAGGGCGAGTTGGGCCCCACAGCATCTTGCTTCCAGCTCTTTGGGAAGCTAAGAAACAACTCGCTCTGCACAGTGCTCTTACAGCCTACCGGGAACATCTCTTCCAAAGGCCTGTGAAACGCAGTTTCTTTGCAGGCCTGATCTGGCTGAAGTAGGACTTCTGCTCTGGGTGTGCTACTTTGCCCTAGAGCTGAAAGGCACAACGTGCAGGCTTCTTTCCAAAGGGCGAGTTGGGCCCCACAGCACCTTGCTTCCAGCTCTTTGGGAAGCTAAGAAACAACTCGCTCTGCACAGTGCTCTTACAGCCTAGTGGGAACATCTCTTCCAAAGGCCTGTGAACCGCAGTTTCTTTGCAGGCCTGATGTGGCTGAAGTAGGACTTCCGCTCTGGGTGTGCTACTTTGCCCTAGAGCTGAAAGGCACAACGTGCAGGCTTCTTTCCAAAGGGCGAGTTGGGCCCCACAGCATCTTGCTTCCAGCTCTTTGGGAAGCTAAGAAACAACTCGCTCTGCACAGTGCTCTTACAGCCTACCGGGAACATCTCTTCCAAAGGCCTGTGAAACGCAGTTTCTTTGCAGGCCTGATCTGGCTGAAGTAGGACTTCTGCTCTGGGGTGCTACTTTGCCCTAGAGCTGAAAGGCACAACGTGCAGGCTTCTTTCCAAAGGGCGAGTTGGGCCCGACAGCATCTTGCTTCCAGCTCTTTGGGAAGCTAAGAAACAACTCGCTCTGCACAGTGCTCTTACAGCCTAGTGGGAACATCTCTTCCAAAGGCCTGTGAAACGCAGTTTCTTTGGAGGCCTGATCTGGCTGAAGTAGGACTTCTGCTCTGCGTGTGCTACTTTGCCCTAGAGCTGAAAGGCACAACGTGCAGGCTTCTTTCCAAAGGGCGAGTTGGGCCCCACAGCATCTTTCTTCCAGCTCTTTGGGAAGCTAAGAAACAACTCGCTCTGCACAGTGCTCTTACAGCCTACCGGGAACATCTCTTCCAAAGGCCTGTGAAACGCAGTTTCTTTGCAGGCCTGATCTGGCTGAAGTAGGACTTCTGCTCTGGGTCTGCTACTTTGCCCTAGAGCTGAAAGGCACAACGTGCAGGCTTCTTTCCAAAGGGCGAGTTGGGCCCCACAGCACCTTGCTTCCAGCTCTTTGGGAAGCTAAGAAACAACTCGCTCTGCACAGTGCTCTTACAGCCTAGTGGGAACATCTCTTCCAAAGGCCTGTGAAACGCAGTTTCTTTGCAGGCCTGATCTGGCTGAAGTAGGACTTCTGCTCTGGGTGTGCTACTTTGCCCTAGAGCTGAAAGGCACAACGTGCAGGCTTCTTTCCAAAGGGCGAGTTGGGCCCCACAGCATCTTGCTTCCAGCTCTTTGGGAAGCTAAGAAACAACTCGATCTGCACAGTGGTCTTACAGCCTAGTGGGAACATCTCTTCCAAAGGCCTGTGAAACGCAGTTTCTTTGCAGGCCTGATCTGGCTGAAGTAGGACTTCTGCTCTGGGTGTGCTACTTTGCCCTAGAGCTGAAAGGCACAACGTGCAGGCTTCTTTCCAAAGGGCGAGTTGGGCCCGACAGCATCTTGCTTCCAGCTCTTTGGGAAGCTAAGAAACAACTCGCTCTGCACAGTGCTCTTACAGCCTAGTGGGAACATCTCTTCCAAAGGCCTGTGAAACGCAGTTTCTTTGGAGGCCTGATCTGGCTGAAGTAGGACTTCTGCTCTGCGTGTGCTACTTTGCCCTAGAGCTGAAAGGCACAACATGCAGGCTTCTTTCCAAAGGGCGAGTTGGGCCCCACAGCATCTTGCTTCCAGCTCTTTGGGAAGCTAAGAAACAACTCGCTCTGCACAGTGCTCTTACAGCCTACCGGGAACATCTCTTCCAAAGGCCTGTGAAACGCAGTTTCTTTGCAGGCCTGATCTGGCTGAAGTAGGACTTCTGCTCTGGGTCTGCTACTTTGCCCTAGAGCTGAAAGGCACAACGTGCAGGCTTCTTTCCAAAGGGCGAGTTGGGCCCCACAGCACCTTGCTTCCAGCTCTTTGGGAAGCTAAGAAACAACTCGCTCTGCACACTGCTCTTACAGCCTAGTGGGAACATCTCTTCCAAAGGCCTGTGAAACGCAGTTTCTTTGCAGGCCTGATCTGGCTGAAGTAGGACTTCTGCTCTGGGTGTGCTACTTTGCCCTAGAGCTGAAAGGCACAACGTGCAGGCTTCTTTCCAAAGGGCGAGTTGGGCCCCACAGCATCTTGCTTCCAGCTCTTTGGGAAGCTAAGAAACAACTCGATCTGCACAGTGGTCTTACAGCCTAGTGGGAACATCTCTTCCAAAGGCCTGTGAAACGCAGTTTCTTTGCAGGCCTGATCTGGCTGAAGTAGGACTTCTGCTCTGGGTGTGCTACTTTGCCCTAGAGCTGAAAGGCACAACGTGCAGGCTTCTTTCAAAAGGGCGAGTTGGGCCCCACAGCATCTTGCTTCCAGCTCTTTGGGAAGCTAAGAAACAACTCGCTCTGCACAGTGGTCTTAAAGCCTAGTGGGAACATCTCTTCCAAAGGCCTGTGAAACGCAGTTTCTTTGCAGGCCTGATCTGGCTGAAGTAGGACTTCTGCTCTGGGTGTGCTACTTTGCCCTAGAGCTGAAAGGCACAACGTGCAGGCTTCTTTCCAAAGGGCGAGTTGGGCCCCACAGCATCTTGCTTCCAGCTCTTTGGGAAGCTAAGAAACAACTCGCTCTGCACAGTGCTCTTACAGCCTACCGGGAACATCTCTTCCAAAGGCCAGTGAAACGCAGTTACTTTGCAGGCCTGATCGGGCTGAAGTAGGACTTCTGCTCTGGGTGTGCTACTTTGCCCTAGAGCTGAAAGGCACAACGTGCAGGCTTCTTTCCAAAGGGCGAGTTGGGCCCCACAGCATCTTGCTTCCAGCTCTTTGGGAAGCTAAGAAACAACTCGCTCTGCACAGTGCTCTTACAGCCTACCGGGAACATCTCTTCCAAAGGCCTGTGAAACGCAGTTTCTTTGCAGGCCTGATCTGGCTGAAGTAGGACTTCTGCTCTGGGTGTGCTACTTTGCCCTAGAGCTGAAAGGCACAACGTGCAGGCTTCTTTCCAAAGGGCGAGTTGGGCCCCACAGCATCTTGCTTCCAGCTCTTTGGGAAGCTAAGAAACAACTCGCTCTGCACGGTGCTCTTACAGCCTACCGGGAACATCTCTTCCAAAGGCCTGTGGAACGCAGTTTCTTTGCAGGCCTGATCTGGCTGAAGTAGGACTTCTGCTCTGGGTGTGCTACTTTGCCCTAGAGCTGAAAGGCACAACGTGCAGGCTTCTTTCCAAAGGGCGAGTTGGGCCCCACAGCATCTTGCTTCCAGCTCTTTGGGAAGCTAAGAAACAACTCGCTCTGCACAGTGCTCTTACAGCCTAGTGGGAACATGTCTTCCAAAGGCCTGTGAAAGGCAGTTTCTTTGCAGGCCTGATCTGGCTGAAGTAGGACTTCTGCTCTGGGTGTGCTACTTTGCCCTAGAGCTGAAAGGCACAACGTGCAGGCTTCTTTCCAAAGGGCGAGTTGGGCCCCACAGCATCTTGCTTCCAGCTCTTTGGGAAGCTAAGAAACAACTCGCTCTGCACAGTGCTCTTACAGCCTACCGGGAACATCTCTTCCAAAGGCCTGTGAAACGCAGTTTCTTTGCAGGCCTGATCTGGCTGAAGTAGGACTTCTGCTCTGGGTGTGCTACTTTGCCCTAGAGCTGAAAGGCACAACGTGCAGGCTTCTTTCCAAAGGGCGAGTTGGGCCCCACAGCACCTTGCTTCCAGCTCTTTGGGAAGCTAAGAAACAACTCGCTCTGCACAGTGCTCTTACAGCCTAGTGGGAACATCTCTTCCAAAGGCCTGTGAAACGCAGTTTCTTTCCAGGCCTGATCTGGCTGAAGTAGGACTTCTGCTCTGGGTGTGCTACTTTGCCCTAGAGCTGAAAGGCACAACGTGCAGGCTTCTTTCCAAAGGGCGAGTTGGGCCCCACAGCATCTTGCTTCCAGCTCTTTGGGAAGCTAAGAAACAACTCGCTCTGCACAGTGGTCTTACAGCCTAGTGGGAACATCTCTTCCAAAGGCCTGTGAAACGCAGTTTCTTTGCAGGCCTGATCTGGCTGAAGTAGGACTTCTGCTCTGGGTGTGCTACTTTGCCCTAGAGCTGAAAGGCACAACGTGCAGGCTTCTTTCCAAAGGGCGAGTTGGGCCCCACAGCATCTTGCTTCCAGCTCTTTGGGAAGCTAAGAAACAACTCGCTCTGCACAGTGCTCTTACAGCCTACCGGGAACATCTCTTCCAAAGGCCTGTGAAACGCAGTTTCTTTGCAGGCCTGATCTGGCTGAAGTAGGACGTCTGCTCTGGGTGTGCTCCTTTGCCCTAGAGCTGAAAGGCACAACGTGCAGGCTTCTTTCCAAAGGGCGAGTTGGGCCCCACAGCATCTTGCTTCCAGCTCTTTGGGAAGCTAAGAAACAACTCGCTCTGCACAGTGCTCTTACAGCCTACCGGGAACATCTCTTCCAAAGGCCTGTGAAACGCAGTTTCTTTGCAGGCCTGATCTGGCTGAAGTAGGACTTCTGCTCTGGGTGTGCTACTTTGCCCTAGAGCTGAAAGGCACAACGTGCAGGCTTCTTTCCAAAGGGCGAGTTGGGCCCCACAGCATCTTGCTTCCAGCTCTTTGGGAAGCTAAGAAACAACTCGCTCTGCACAGTGCTCTTACAGCCTACGGGGAACATCTCTTCCAAAGGCCTGTGAAACGCAGTTTCTTTGCAGGCCTGATCTGGCTGAAGTAGGACTTCTGCTCTGGGTGTGCTACTTTGCCCTAGAGCTGAAAGGCACAACGTGCAGGCTTCTTTCCAAAGGGTGAGTTGGGCCCCACAGCATCTTGCTTCCAGCTCTTTGGGAAGCTAAGAAACAACTCGCTCTGCACAGTGCTCTTACAGCCTACCGGGAACATCTCTTCCAAAGGCCTGTGAAACGCAGTTTCTTTGCAGGCCTGATCTGGCTGAAGTAGGACTTCTGCTCTGGGGTGCTACTTTGCCCTAGAGCTGAAAGGCACAACGTGCAGGCTTCTTTCCA
The DNA here is from genome assembly GCF_041296265.1 of Equus caballus. NCBI lineage: Eukaryota > Metazoa > Chordata > Mammalia > Perissodactyla > Equidae > Equus > Equus caballus. The sequence goes on from NC_091712.1 coordinate 2,389,441, forward strand.
AAGGGCGAGTTGGGCCCCACAGCATCTTGCTTCCAGCTCTTTGGGAAGCTAAGAAACAACTCGCTCTGCACAGTGCTCTTACAGCCTTCCGGGAACATCTCTTTCAAAGGCCTGTGAAACGCAGTTTCTTTGCAGGCCTGATCCGGTTGAAGTAGGACTTCTGCTCTGGGTGTGCTACTTTGCCCTAGAGCTGAAAGGCACAACGTGCAGGCTTCTTTCCAAAGGGCGAGTTGGGCCCCACAGCATCTTGCTTCCAGCTCTTTGGGAAGCTAAGAAACAACTCGCTCTGCACAGTGCTCTTACAGCCTACCGGGAACATCTCTTCCAAAGGCCTGTGAAACGCAGTTTCTTTGCAGGCCTGATCTGGCTGAAGTAGGACTTCTGCTCTGGGGTGCTACTTTGCCCTAGAGCTGAAAGGCACAACGTGCAGGCTTCTTTCCAAAGGGCGAGTTGGGCCTCACAGCATCTTGCTTCCAGCTCTTTGGGAAGCTAAGAAACAACTCGCTCTGCACAGTGCTCTTACAGCCTACCGGGAACATCTCTTCCAAAGGCCTGTGAAACGCAGTTTCTTTGCAGGCCTGATCTGGCTGAAGTAGGACTTCTGCTCTGGGTGTGCTACTTTGCCCTAGAGCTGAAAGGCACAACGTGCAGGCTTCTTTCCAAAGGGCGAGTTGGGCCCCACAGCATCTTGCTTCCAGCTCTTTGGGAAGCTAAGAAACAACTCGCTCTGCACAGTGCTCTTACAGCCTACCGGGAACATCTCTTCCAAAGGCCTGTGGAACGCAGTTTCTTTGCAGGCCTGATCTGGCTGAAGTAGGACTTCTGCTCTGGGTGTGCTACTTTGCCCTAGAGCTGAAAGGCACAACGTGCAGGCTTCTTTCCAAAGGGCGAGTTGGGCCCCACAGCATCTTGCTTCCAGCTCTTTGGGAAGCTAAGAAACAACTCGCTCTGCACAGTGCTCTTACAGCCTAGTGGGAGCATCTCTTCCAAAGGCCTGTGAAATGCAGTTTCTTTGCAGGCCTGATCTGGCTGAAGTAGGACTTCTGCTCTGGGTGTGCTACTTTGCCCTAGAGCTGAAAGGCACAACGTGCAGGCTTCTTTCCAAAGGGCGAGTTGGGCCCCACAGCATCTTGCTTCCAGCTCTTTGGGAAGCTAAGAAACAACTCGCTCTGCACAGTGCTCTTACAGCCTACCGGGAACATCTCTTCCAAAGGCCTGTGAAACGCAGTTTCTTTGCAGGCCTGATCCGGCTGAAGTAGGACTTCTGCTCTGGGTGTGCTACTTTGCCCTAGAGCTGAAAGGCACAACGTGCAGGCTTCTTTCCAAAGGGCGAGTTGGGCCCCACAGCATCTTGCTTCCAGCTGTTTGGGAAGCTAAGAAACAACTCGCTCTGCACAGTGCTCTTACAGCCTAGTGGGAACATCTCTTCCAAAGGCCTGTGAAACGCAGTTTCTTTGCAGGCCTGATCTGGCTGAAGTAGGACTTCTGCTCTGGGTGTGCTACTTTGCCCTAGAGCTGAAAGGCACAACGTGCAGGCTTCTTTCCAAAGGGTGAGTTGGGCCCCACAGCATCTTGCTTCCAGCTCTTTGGGAAGCTAAGAAACAACTCGCTCTGCACAGTGCTCTTACAGCCTACCGGGAACATCTCTTCCAAAGGCCTGTGAAACGCAGTTTCTTTGCAGGCCTGATCTGGCTGAAGTAGGACTTCTGCTCTGGGTGTGCTACTTTGCCCTAGAGCTGAAAGGCACAACGTGCAGGCTTCTTTCCAAAGGGCGAGTTGGGCCCCACAGCACCTTGCTTCCAGCTCTTTGGGAAGCTAAGAAACAACTCGCTCTGCACAGTGCTCTTACAGCCTAGTGGGAACATCTCTTCCAAAGGCCTGTGAAACGCAGTTTCTTTGCAGGCCTGATGTGGCTGAAGTAGGACTTCCGCTCTGGGTGTGCTACTTTGCCCTAGAGCTGAAAGGCACAACGTGCAGGCTTCTTTCCAAAGGGCGAGTTGGGCCCCACAGCATCTTGCTTCCAGCTCTTTGGGAAGCTAAGAAACAACTCGCTCTGCACTGTGCTCTTACAGCCTAGTGGGAACATCTCTTCCAAAGGCCTGTGAAACGCAGTTTCTTTGCAGGCCTGATCTGGCTGAAGTAGGACTTCTGCTCTGGGTGTGCTACTTTGCCCTAGAGCTGAAAGGCACAACGTGCAGTCTTCTTTCCAAAGGGCCAGTTGGGCCCCACAGCATCTTGCTTCCAGCTCTTTGGGAAGCTAAGAAAAAACTCGCTCTGCACAGTGCTCTTACAGCCTACCGGGAACATCTCTTCCAAAGGCCTGTGAAACGCAGTTTCTTTGCAGGCCTTATCTGGCTGAAGTAGGACTTCTGCTCTGGGTGTGCTACTTTGCCCTAGAGCTGAAAGGCACAACGTGCAGGCTTCTTTCCAAAGGGCGAGTTGGGCCCCACAGCATCTTGCTTCCAGCTCTTTGGGAAGCTAAGAAACAACTCGCTCTGCACAGTGCTCTTACAGCCTAGTGGGAACATCTCTTCCAAAGGCCTGTGAAACGCAGTTTCTTTGCAGGCCTGATCTGGCTGAAGTAGGACTTCTGCTCTGGGTGTGCTACTTTGCCCTAGAGCTGAAAGGCACAACGTGCAGGCTTCTTTCCAAAGGGCGAGTTGGGCCCCACAGCATCTTGCTTCCAGCTCTTTGGGAAGCTAAGAAACAACTCGCTCTGCACAGTGGTCTTACAGCCTAGAGGGAACATGTCTTCCAAAGGCCTGTGAAAGGCAGTTTCTTTGCAGGCCTGATCTGGCTGAAGTAGGACTTCTGCTCTGGGTGTGCTACTTTGCCCTAGAGCTGAAAGGCACAACGTGCAGGCTTCTTTCCAAAGGGCGAGTTGGGCCCCACAGCATCTTGCTTCCAGCTCTTTGGGAAGCTAAGAAACAACTCGCTCTGCACAGTGCTCTTACAGCCTACCGGGAACATCTCTTCCAAAGGCCTGTGAAACGCAGTTTCTTTGCAGGCCTGATCTGGCTGAAGTAGGACTTCTGCTCTGGGTGTGCTACTTTGCCCTAGAGCTGAAAGGCACAACGTGCAGGCTTCTTTCCAAAGGGCGAGTTGGGCCCCACAGCATCTTGCTTCCAGCTCTTTGGGAAGCTAAGAAACAACTCGCTCTGCACAGTGCTCTTACAGCCTACCGGGAACATCTCTTCCAAAGGCCAGTGAAACGCAGTTACTTTGCAGGCCTGATCCGGCTGAAGTAGGACTTCTGCTCTGGGTGTGCTACTTTGCCCTAGAGCTGAAAGGCACAACGTGCAGGCTTCTTTCCAAAGGGCGAGTTGGGCCCCACAGCATCTTGCTTCCAGCTCTTTGGGAAGCTAAGAAACAACTCGCTCTGCACAGTGCTCTTGCAGCCTAGTGGGAACATCTCTTCCAAAGGCCTGTGAAACGCAGTTTCTTTGCAGGCCTGATCTGGCTGAAGTAGGACTTCTGCTCTGGGTGTGCTACTTTGCCCTAGAGCTGAAAGGCACAACGTGCAGGCTTCTTTCCAAAGGGCGAGTTGGGCCCCACAGCATCTTGCTTCCAGCTCTTTGGGAAGCTAAGAAACAACTCGCTCTGCACAGTGCTCTTTCAGCCTAGTGGGAACATCTCTTCCAAAGGCCTGTGAAACGCAGTTTCTTTGCAGGCCTGATCTGGCTGAAGTAGGACTTCTGCTCTGGGTGTGCTACTTTGCCCTAGAGCTGAAAGGCACAACGTGCAGGCTTCTTTCCAAAGGGCGAGTTGGGCCCCACAGCATCTTGCTTCCAGCTCTTTGGGAAGCTAAGAAACAACTCGCTCTGCACAGTGCTCTTACAGCCTGGTGGGAACATCTCTTCCAAAGGCCTGTGAAACGCAGTTTCTTTGCAGGCCTGATCTGGCTGAAGTAGGACTTCTGCTCTGGGTGTGCTACTTTGCCCTAGAGCTGAAAGGCACAACGTGCAGGCTTCTTTCCAAAGGGCGAGTTGGGCCCCACAGCATCTTGCTTCCAGCTCTTTGGGAAGCTAAGAAACAACTCGCTCTGCACAGTGCTCTTACAGCCTACCGGGAACATGTCTTCCAAAGGCCTGTGAAAGGCAGTTTCTTTGCAGGCCTGATCTGGCTGAAGTAGGACTTCTGCTCTGGGTGTGCTACTTTGCCCTAGAGCTGAAAGGCACAACGTGCAGGCTTCTTTCCAAAGGGCGAGTTGGGCCCCACAGCATCTTGCTTCCAGCTCTTTGGGAAGCTAAGAAACAACTCGCTCTGCACAGTGCTCTTACAGCCTAGTGGGAACATCTCTTCCAAAGGCCTGTGAAACGCAGTTTCTTTGCAGGCCTGATCTGGCTGAAGTAGGCCTTCTGCTCTGGGTGTGCTACTTTGCCCTAGAGCTGAAAGGCACAACGTGCAGGCTTCTTTCCAAAGGGCGAGTTGGGCCCCACAGCATCTTGCTTCCAGCTCTTTGGGAAGCTAAGAAACAACTCGCTCTGCACAGTGCTCTTACAGCCTAGTGGGAACATCTCTTCCAAAGGCCTGTGAAACGCAGTTTCTTTGCAGGCCTGATCTGGCTGAAGTAGGACTTCTGCTCTGGGTGTGCTACTTTGCCCTAGAGCTGAAAGGCACAACGTGCAGGCTTCTTTCCAAAGGGCGAGTTGGGCCCCACAGCATCTTGCTTCCAGCTCTTTGGGAAGCTAAGAAACAACTCGCTCTGCACAGTGCTCTTACAGCCTACCGGGAACATCACTTCCAAAGGCCTGTGAAACGCAGTTTCTTTGCAGGCCTGATCTGGCTGAAGTAGGACTTCTGCTCTGGGTGTGCTACTTTGCCCTAGAGCTGAAAGGCACAACGTGCAGGCTTCTTTCCAAAGGGCGAGTTGGGCCCCACAGCATCTTGCTTCCAGCTCTTTGGGAAGCTAAGAAACAACTCGCTCTGCACAGTGCTCTTACAGCCTACCGGGAACATCTCTTCCAAAGGCCTGTGAAACGCAGTTTCTTTGCAGGCCTGATCCGGCTGAAGTAGGACTTCTGCTCTGGGTGTGCTACTTTGCCCTAGAGCTGAAAGGCACAACGTGCAGGCTTCTTTCCAAAGGGCGAGTTGGGCCCCACAGCATCTTGCTTCCAGCTCTTTGGGAAGATAAGAAACAACTCGCTCTGCACAGTGCTCTTACAGCCTACCGGGAACATCTCTTCCAAAGGCCTGTGAAACGCAGTTTCTTTGCAGGCCTGATCTGGCTGAAGTAGGACTTCTGCTCTGGGGTGCTACTTTGCCCTAGAGCTGAAAGGCACAACGTGCAGGCTTCTTTCCAAAGGGCGAGTTGGGCCCCACAGCACCTTGCTTCCAGCTCTTTGGGAAGCTAAGAAACAACTCGCTCTGCACAGTGCTCTTACAGCCTACCGGGAACATCTCTTCCAAAGGCCTGTGAAACGCAGTTTCTTTGCAGGCCTGATCTGGCTGAAGTAGGACTTCTGCTCTGGGTGTGCTACTTTGCCCTAGAGCTGAAAGGCACAACGTGCAGGCTTCTTTCCAAAGGGCGAGTTGGGCCCCACAGCATCTTGCTTCCAGCTCTTTGGGAAGCTAAGAAACAACTCGCTCTGCACAGTGCTCTTACAGCCTACCGGGAACATCTCTTCCAAAGGCCTGTGAAACGCAGTTTCTTTGCAGGCCTGATCTGGCTGAAGTAGGACTTCTGCTCTGGGTGTGCTACTTTGCCCTAGAGCTGAAAGGCACAACGTGCAGGCTTCTTTCCAAAGGGCGAGTTGGGCCCCACAGCACCTTGCTTCCAGCTCTTTGGGAAGCTAAGAAACAACTCGCTCTGCACAGTGCTCTTACAGCCTAGTGGGAACATCTCTTCCAAAGGCCTGTGAAACGCAGTTTCTTTGCAGGCCTGATCTGGCTGAAGTAGGACTTCTGCTCTGGGTGTGCTACTTTGCCCTAGAACTGAAAGGCACAACGTGCAGGCTTCTTTCCAAAGGGCGAGTTGGGCCCCACAGCATCTTGCTTCCAGCTCTTTGGGAAGCTAAGAAACAACTCGCTCTGCACAGTGCTCTTACAGCCTACCGGGAACATGTCTTCCAAAGGCCTGTGAAACGCAGTTTCTTTGCTGGCCTGATCTGGCTGAAGTAGGACTTCTGCTCTGGGTGTGCTCCTTTGCCCTAGAGCTGAAAGGCACAACGTGCAGGCTTCTTTCCAAAGGGCGAGTTGGGCCCCACAGCATCTTGCTTCCAGCTCTTTGGGAAGCTAAGAAACAACTCGCTCTGCACAGTGCTCTTACAGCCTAGTGGGAACATCTCTTCCAAAGGCCTGGGAAACGCAGTTTCTTTGCAGGCCTGATCTGGCTGAAGTAGGACTTCTGCTCTGGGTGTGCTACTTTGCCCTAGAGCTGAAAGGCACAACGTGCAGGCTTCTTTCCAAAGGGCGAGTTGGGCCCCACAGCATCTTGCTTCCAGCTCTTTGGGAAGCTAAGAAACAACTCGCTCTGCACAGTGCTCTTACAGCCTACCGGGAACATCTCTTCCAAAGGCCTGTGAAACGCAGTTTCTTTGCAGGCCTGATCTGGCTGAAGTAGGACTTCTGCTCTGGGGTGCTACTTTGCCCTAGAGCTGAAAGGCACAACGTGCAGGCTTCTTTCCAAAGGGCGAGTTGGGCCCCACAGCATCTTGCTTCCAGCTCTTTGGGAAGCTAAGAAACAACTCGCTCTGCACAGTGCTCTTACAGCCTACCGGGAACATCTCTTCCAAAGGCCTGTGAAACGCAGTTTCTTTGCAGGCCTGATCCGGCTGAAGTAGGACTTCTGCTCTGGGTGTGCTACTTTGCCCTAGAGCTGAAAGGCACAACGTGCAGGCTTCTTTCCAAAGGGCGAGTTGGGCCCCACAGCATCTTGCTTCCAGCTCTTTGGGAAGCTAAGAAACAACTCGCTCTGCACAGTGCTCTTACAGCCTAGTGGGAACATCTCTTCCAAAGGCCTGTGAAACGCAGTTTCTTTGCAGGCCTGATCTGGCTGAAGTAGGACTTCTGCTCTGGGGTGCTACTTTGCCCTAGAGCTGAAAGGCACAACGTGCAGGCTTCTTTCCAAAGGGCGAGTTGGGCCAAACAGCATCTTGCTTCCAGCTCTTTGGGAAGCTAAGAAACAACTCGCTCTGCACAGTGCTCTTACAGCCTGGTGGGAACATCTCTTCCAAAGGCCTGTGAAACGCAGTTTCTTTGCAGGCCTGATCTGGCTGAAGTAGGACTTCTGCTCTGGGTGTGCTACTTTGCCCTAGAGCTGAAAGGCACAACGTGCAGGCTTCTTTCCAAAGGGCGAGTTGGGCCCCACAGCATCTTGCTTCCAGCTCTTTGGGAAGCTAAGAAACAACTCGCTCTGCACAGTGCTCTTACAGCCTACCGGGAACATCTCTTCCAAAGGCCTGTGAAACGCAGTTTCTTTGCAGGCCTGATCTGGCTGAAGTAGGACTTCTGCTCTGGGTGTGCTACTTTGCCCTAGAGCTGAAAGGCACAACGTGCAGGCTTCTTTCCAAAGGGCGAGTTGGGCCCCACAGCATCTTGCTTCCAGCTCTTTGGGAAGCTAAGAAACAACTCGCTCTGCACAGTGCTCTTACAGCCTAGTGGGAACATCTCTTCCAAAGGCCTGGGAAACGCAGTTTCTTTGCAGGCCTGATCTGGCTGAAGTAGGACTTCTGCTCTGGGTGTGCTACTTTGCCCTAGAGCTGAAAGGCACAACGTGCAGGCTTCTTTCCAAAGGGCGAGTTGGGCCCCACAGCATCTTGCTTCCAGCTCTTTGGGAAGCTAAGAAACAACTCGCTCTGCACAGTGGTCTTAAAGCCTAGTGGGAACATCTCTTCCAAAGGCCTGTGAAACGCAGTTTCTTTGCAGGCCTGATCTGGCTGAAGTAGGACTTCTGCTCTGGGTGTGCTACTTTGCCCTAGAGCTGAAAGGCACAACGTGCAGGCTTCTTTCCAAAGGGCGAGTTGGGCCCCACAGCATCTTGCTTCCAGCTCTTTGGGAAGCTAAGAAACAACTCGCTCTGCACAGTGCTCTTACAGCCTACCGGGAACATCTCTTCCAAAGGCCTGTGAAACGCAGTTTCTTTGCAGGCCTGATCTGGCTGAAGTAGGACTTCTGCTCTGGGTGTGCTACTTTGCCCTAGAGCTGAAAGGCACAACGTGCAGGCTTCTTTCCAAAGGGCGAGTTGGGCCCCACAGCATCTTGCTTCCAGCTCTTTTTGAAGCTAAGAAACAACTCGCTCTGCACAGTGCTCTTACAGCCTAGTTTGAACATCTCTTCCAAAGGCCTGTGAAACGCAGTTTCTTTGCAGGCCTGATCTGGCTGAAGTAGGACTTCTGCTCTGGGTGTGCTACTTTGCCCTAGAGCTGAGAGGCACAACGTGCAGGCTTCTTTCCAAAGGGCGAGTTGGGCCCCACAGCATCTTGCTTCCAGCTCTTTGGGAAGCTAAGAAACAACTCGCTCTGCACAGAGCTCTTACAGCCTACCGGGAACATCTCTTCCAAAGGCCTGTGAAACGCAGTTTCTTTGCAGACCTGATCTGGCTGAAGTAGGACTTCTGCTCTGGGTGTGCTACTTTGCCCTAGAGCTGAAAGGCACAACGTGCAGGCTTCTTTCCAAAGGGCGAGTTGGGCCCCACAGCATCTTGCTTCCAGCTCTTTGGGAAGCTAAGAAACAACTCGCTCTGCACAGTGCTCTTTCAGCCTAGTGGGAACATCTCTTCCAAAGGCCTGTGAAACGCAGTTTCTTTGCAGGCCTGATCTGGCTGAAGTAGGACTTCTGCTCTGGGTGTGCTACTTTGCCCTAGAGCTGAAAGGCACAACGTGCAGGCTTCTTTCCAAAGGGCGAGTTGGGCCCCACAGCATCTTGCTTCCAGCTCTTTGGGAAGCTAAGAAACAACTCGCTCTGCACAGTGCTCTTACAGCCTACCGGGAACATCTCTTTCAAAGGCCTGTGAAACGCAGTTTCTTTGCAGGCCTGATCTGGCTGAAGTAGGACTTCTGCTCTGGGTGTGCTACTTTGCCCTAGAGCTGAAAGGCACAACGTGCAGGCTTCTTTCCAAAGGGCGAGTTGGGCCCCACAGCATCTTGCTTCCAGCTCTTTGGGAAGCTAAGAAACAACTCGCTCTGCACAGTGCTCTTACAGCCTGGTGGGAACATCTGTTCCAAAGGCCTGTGAAACGCAGTTTCTTTGCAGGCCTGATCTGGCTGAAGTAGGACTTCTGCTCTGGGTGTGCTACTTTGCCCTAGAGCTGAAAGGCACAACGTGCAGGCTTCTTTCCAAAGGGCGAGTTGGGCCCCACAGCATCTTGCTTCCAGCTCTTTGGGAAGCTAAGAAACAACTCGCTCTGCACAGTGCTCTTACAGCCTACCGGGAACATGTCTTCCAAAGGCCTGTGAAAGGCAGTTTCTTTGCAGGCCTGATCTGGCTGAAGTAGGACTTCTGCTCTGGGTGTGCTACTTTGCCCTAGAGCTGAAAGGCACAACGTGCAGGCTTCTTTCCAAAGGGCGAGTTGGGCCCCACAGCATCTTGCTTCCAGCTCTTTGGGAAGCTAAGAAACAACTCGCTCTGCACAGTGCTCTTACAGCCTAGTGGGAACATCTCTTCCAAAGGCCTGTGAAACGCAGTTTCTTTGCAGGCCTGATCTGGCTGAAGTAGGCCTTCTGCTCTGGGTGTGCTACTTTGCCCTAGAGCTGAGAGGCACAACGTGCAGGCTTCTTTCCAAAGGGCGAGTTGGGCCCCACAGCATCTTGCTTCCAGCTCTTTGGGAAGCTAAGAAACAACTCGCTCTGCACAGTGCTCTTACAGCCTAGTGGGAACATCTCTTCCAAAGGCCTGGGAAACGCAGTTTCTTTGCAGGACTGATCTGGCTGAAGTAGGACTTCTGCTCTGGGTGTGCTACTTTGCCCTAGAGCTGAAAGGCACAACGTGCAGGCTTCTTTCCAAAGGGCGAGTTGGGCCCCACAGCATCTTGCTTCCAGCTCTTTGGGAAGCTAAGAAACCACTCGCTCTGCACAGTGGTCTTAAAGCCTAGTGGGAACATCTCTTCCAAAGGCCTGTGAAACGCAGTTTCTTTGCAGGCCTGATCTGGCTGAAGTAGGACTTCTGCTCTGGGTGTGCTACTTTGCCCTAGAGCTGAAAGGCACAACGTGCAGGCTTCTTTCCAAAGGGCGAGTTGGGCCCCACAGCATCTTGCTTCCAGCTCTTTGGGAAGCTAAGAAACAACTCGCTCTGCACAGTGCTCTTATAGCCTACCGGGAACATCTCTTCCAAAGGCCTGTGAAACGCAGTTTCTTTGCAGGCCTCATCTGGGTGAAGTAGGACTTCTGCTCTGGGTGTGCTACTTTGCCCTAGAGCTGAAAGGCACAACGTGCAGGCTTCTTTCCAAAGGGCGAGTTGGGCCCCACAGCATCTTGCTTCCAGCTCTTTTTGAAGCTAAGAAACAACTCGCTCTGCACAGTGCTCTTACAGCCTAGTTTGAACATCTCTTCCAAAGGCCTGTGAAACGCAGTTTCTTTGCAGGCCTGATCTGGCTGAAGTAGGACTTCTGCTCTGGGTGTGCTACTTTGCCCTAGAGCTGAGAGGCACAACGTGCAGGCTTCTTTCCAAAGGGCGAGTTGGGCCCCACAGCATCTTGCTTCCAGCTCTTTGGGAAGCTAAGAAACAACTCGCTCTGCACAGTGGTCTTACAGCATAGTGGGAACATCTCTTCCAAAGGCCTGTGAAACGCAGTTTCTTTGCAGGCCTGATCTGGCTGAAGTAGGACTTCTGCTCTGGGTGTGCTACTTTGCCCTAGAGCTGAAAGGCACAACGTGCAGGCTTCTTTCCAAAGGGCGAGTTGGGCCCCACAGCATCTTGCTTCCAGCTCTTTGGGAAGCTAAGAAACAACTCGCTCTGCACAGTGCTCTTACAGCCTACCGGGAACATCTCTTCCAAAGGCCTGTGAAACGCAGTTTCTTTGCAGGCCTGATCTGGCTGAAGTAGGACTTCTGCTCTGGGTGTGCTACTTTGCCCTAGAGCTGAAAGGCACAACGTGCAGGCTTCTTTCCAAAGGGCGAGTTGGGCCCCACAGCATCTTGCTTCCAGCTCTTTGGGAAGGTAAGAAACAACTCGCTCTGCACAGTGCTCTTACAGCCTACCGGGAACATCTCTTCCAAAGGCCTGTGAAACGCAGTTTCTTTGCAGGCCTGATCCGGCTGAAGTAGGACTTCTGCTCTGGGTGTGCTACTTTGCCCTAGAGCTGAAAGGCACAACGTGCAGGCTTCTTTCCAAAGGGCGAGTTGGGCCCCACAGCATCTTGCTTCCAGCTCTTTGGGAAGCTAAGAAACAACTCGCTCTGCACAGTGCTCTTACAGCCTAGTGGGAACATCTCTTCCAAAGGCCTGTGAAACGCAGTTTCTTTGCAGGCCTGATCTGGCTGAAGTAGGACTTCTGCTCTGGGTGTGCTACTTTGCCCTAGAGCTGAAAGGCACAACGTGCAGGCTTCTTTCCAAAGGGCGAGTTGGGCCCCACAGCATCTTGCTTCCAGCTCTTTGGGAAGCTAAGAAACAACTCGCTCTGCACAGTGCTCTTACAGCCTACGGGGAACATCTCTTCCAAAGGCCTGTGAAACGCAGTTTCTTTGCAGGCCTGATCTGGCTGAAGTAGGACTTCTGCTCTGGGTGTGCTACTTTGCCCTAGAGCTGAAAGGCACAACGTGCAGGCTTCTTTCCAAAGGGCGAGTTGGGCCCCACAGCATCTTGCTTCCAGCTCTTTGGGAAGCTAAGAAACAACTCGCTCTGCACAGTGCTCTTACAGCCTACCGGGAACATCTCTTCCAAAGGCCTGTGAAACGCAGTTTCTTTGCAGGCCTGATCTGGCTGAAGTAGGACTTCTGCTCTGGGGTGCTACTTTGCCCTAGAGCTGAAAGGCACAACGTGCAGGCTTCTTTCCAAAGGGCGAGTTGGGCCCCACAGCATCTTGCTTCCAGCTCTTTGGGAAGCTAAGAAACAACTCGCTCTGCACAGTGCTCTTACAGCCTAGTGGGAACATCTCTTCCAAAGGCCTGTGAAACGCAGTTTCTTTGCAGGCCTGATCTGGCTGAAGTAGGACTTCTGCTCTGGGTGTGCTACTTTGCCCTAGAGCTGAAAGGCACAACGTGCAGGCTTCTTTCCAAAGGGCGAGTTGGGCCCCACAGCATCTTGCTTCCAGCTCTTTGGGAAGCTAAGAAACAACTCGCTCTGCACAGTGCTCTTACAGCCTGGTGGGAACATCTCTTCCAAAGGCCTGTGAAACGCAGTTTCTTTGCAGGCCTGATCTGGCTGAAGTAGGACTTCTGCTCTGGGTGTGCTACTTTGCCCTAGAGCTGAAAGGCACAACGTGCAGGCTTCTTTCCAAAGGGCGAGTTGGGCCCCACAGCACCTTGCTTCCAGCTCTTTGGGAAGCTAAGAAACAACTCGCTCTGCACAGTGCTCTTACAGCCTAGTGGGTACATCTCTTCCAAAGGCCTGTGAAACGCAGTTTCTTTGCAGGCCTGATCTGGCTGAAGTAGGACTTCTGCTCTGGGTGTGCTACTTTGCCCTAGAGCTGAAAGGCACAACGTGCAGGCTTCTTTCCAAAGGGCGAGTTGGGCCCCACAGCATCTTGCTTCCAGCTCTTTGGGAAGCTAAGAAACAACTCGCTCTGCACAGTGGTCTTACAGCCTAGTGGGAACATCTCTTCCAAAGGCCTGTGAAACGCAGTTTCTTTGCAGGCCTGATCTGGCTGAAGTAGGACTTCTGCTCTGGGTGTGCTACTTTGCCCTAGAGCTGAAAGGCACAACGTGCAGGCTTCTTTCCAAAGGGCGAGTTGGGCCCCACAGCATCTTGCTTCCAGCTCTTTGGGAAGCTAAGAAACAACTCGCTCTGCACAGTGCTCTTACAGCCTACCGGGAACATCTCTTCCAAAGGCCTGTGAAACGCAGTTTCTTTGCAGGCCTGATCTGGCTGAAGTAGGACTTCTGCTCTGGGTGTGCTCCTTTGCCCTAGAGCTGAAAGGCACAACGTGCAGGCTTCTTTCCAAAGGGCGAGTTGGGCCCCACAGCATCTTGCTTCCAGCTCTTTGGGAAGCTAAGAAACAACTCGCTCTGCACAGTGCTCTTACAGCCTGGTGGGAACATCTCTTCCAAAGGCCTGTGAAACGCAGTTTCTTTGCAGGCCTGATCTGGCTGAAGTAGGACTTCTGCTCTGGGTGTGCTCCTTTGCCCTAGAGCTGAAAGGCACAACGTGCAGGCTTCTTTCCAAAGGGCGAGTTGGGCCCCACAGCATCTTGCTTCCAGCTCTTTGGGAAGCTAAGAAACAACTCGCTCTGCACAGTGCTCTTACAGCCTGGTGGGAACATCTCTTCCAAAGGCCTGTGAAACGCAGTTTCTTTGCAGGCCTGATCTGGCTGAAGTAGGACTTCTGCTCTGGGTGTGCTACTTTGCCCTAGAGCTGAAAGGCACAACGTGCAGGCTTCTTTCCAAAGGGCGAGTTGGGCCCCACAGCATCTTGCTTCCAGCTCTTTGGGAAGCTAAGAAACAACTCGCTCTGCACAGTGCTCTTACAGCCTGGTGGGAACATCTGTTCCAAAGGCCTGTGAAACGCAGTTTCTTTGCAGGCCTGATCTGGCTGAAGTAGGACTTCTGCTCTGGGTGTGCTACTTTGCCCTAGAGCTGAAAGGCACAACGTGCAGGCTTCTTTCCAAAGGGCGAGTTGGGCCCCACAGCATCTTGCTTCCAGCTCTTTGGGAAGCTAAGAAACAACTCGCTCTGCACAGTGCTCTTACAGCCTACGGGGAACATCTCTTCCAAAGGCCTGTGAAACGCAGTTTCTTTGCAGGCCTGATCTGGCTGAAGTAGGACTTCTGCTCTGGGTGTGCTACTTTGCCCTAGAGCTGAAAGGCACAACGTGCAGGCTTCTTTCCAAAGGGCGAGTTGGGCCCCACAGCATCTTGCTTCCAGCTCTTTGGGAAGCTAAGAAACAACTCGCTCTGCACAGTGCTCTTACAGCCTACCGGGAACATCTCTTCCAAAGGCCTGTGAAACGCAGTTTCTTTGCAGGCCTGATCTGGCTGAAGTAGGACTTCTGCTCTGGGGTGCTACTTTGCCCTAGAGCTGAAAGGCACAACGTGCAGGCTTCTTTCCAAAGGGCGAGTTGGGCCCCACAGCATCTTGCTTCCAGCTCTTTGGGAAGCTAAGAAACAACTCGCTCTGCACAGTGCTCTTACAGCCTAGTGGGAACATCTCTTCCAAAGGCCTGTGAAACGCAGTTTCTTTGCAGGCCTGATCTGGCTGAAGTAGGACTTCTGCTCTGGGTGTGCTACTTTGCCCTAGAGCTGAAAGGCACAACGTGCAGGCTTCTTTCCAAAGGGCGAGTTGGGCCCCACAGCATCTTGCTTCCAGCTCTTTGGGAAGCTAAGAAACAACTCGCTCTGCACAGTGCTCTTACAGCCTGGTGGGAACATCTCTTCCAAAGGCCTGTGAAACGCAGTTTCTTTGCAGGCCTGATCTGGCTGAAGTAGGACTTCTGCTCTGGGTGTGCTACTTTGCCCTAGAGCTGAAAGGCACAACGTGCAGGCTTCTTTCCAAAGGGCGAGTTGGGCCCCACAGCACCTTGCTTCCAGCTCTTTGGGAAGCTAAGAAACAACTCGCTCTGCACAGTGCTCTTACAGCCTAGTGGGAACATCTCTTCCAAAGGCCTGTGAAACGCAGTTTCTTTGCAGGCCTGATCTGGCTGAAGTAGGACTTCTGCTCTGGGTGTGCTACTTTGCCCTAGAGCTGAAAGGCACAACGTGCAGGCTTCTTTCCAAAGGGCGAGTTGGGCCCCACAGCATCTTGCTTCCAGCTCTTTGGGAAGCTAAGAAACAACTCGCTCTGCACAGTGCTCTTACAGCCTAGTGGGAACATCTCTTCCAAAGGCCTGTGAAACGCAGTTTCTTTGCAGGCCTGATCTGGCTGAAGTAGGACTTCTGCTCTGGGTGTGCTACTTTGCCCTAGAGCTGAAAGGCACAACGTGCAGGCTTCTTTCCAAAGGGCGAGTTGGGCCCCACAGCATCTTGCTTCCAGCTCTTTGGGAAGCTAAGAAACAACTCGCTCTGCACAGTGCTCTTACAGCCTACCGGGAACATCTCTTCCAAAGGCCTGTGAAACGCAGTTTCTTTGCAGGCCTGATCTGGCTGAAGTAGGACTTCTGCTCTGGGTGTGCTCCTTTGCCCTAGAGCTGAAAGGCACAACGTGCAGGCTTCTTTCCAAAGGGCGAGTTGGGCCCCACAGCATCTTGCTTCCAGCTCTTTGGGAAGCTAAGAAACAACTCGCTCTGCACAGTGCTCTTACAGCCTGGTGGGAACATCTCTTCCAAAGGCCTGTGAAACGCAGTTTCTTTGCAGGCCTGATCTGGCTGAAGTAGGACTTCTGCTCTGGGTGTGCTACTTTCCCCTAGAGCTGAAAGGCACAACGTGCAGGCTTCTTTCCAAAGGGCGAGTTGGGCCCCACAGCATCTTGCTTCCAGCTCTTTGGGAAGCTAAGAAACAACTCGCTCTGCACAGTGCTCTTACAGCCTACCGGGAACATCTCTTCCAAAGGCCTGTGAAACGCAGTTTCTTTGCAGGCCTGATCTGGCTGAAGTAGGACTTCTGCTCTGGGTGTGCTACTTTGCCCTAGAGCTGAAAGGCACAACGTGCAGGCTTCTTTCCAAAGGGCGAGTTGGGCCCCACAGCATCTTGCTTCCAGCTCTTTGGGAAGCTAAGAAACAACTCGCTCTGCACAGTGCTCTTACAGCCTACGGGGAACATCTCTTCCAAAGGCCTGTGAAACGCAGTTTCTTTGCAGGCCTGATCTGGCTGAAGTAGGACTTCTGCTCTGGGTGTGCTACTTTGCCCTAGAGCTGAAAGGCACAACGTGCAGGCTTCTTTCCAAAGGGCGAGTTGGGCCCCACAGCATCTTGCTTCCAGCTCTTTGGGAAGCTAAGAAACAACTCGCTCTGCACAGTGCTCTTACAGCCTACCGGGAACATGTCTTCCAAAGGCCTGTGAAAGGCAGTTTCTTTGCAGGCCTGATCTGGCTGAAGTAGGACTTCTGCTCTGGGGTGCTACTTTGCCCTAGAGCTGAAAGGCACAACGTGCAGGCTTCTTTCCAAAGGGCGAGTTGGGCCCCACAGCATCTTGCTTCCAGCTCTTTGGGAAGCTAAGAAACAACTCGCTCTGCACAGTGCTCTTACAGCCTAGTGGGAACATCTCTTCCAAAGGCCTGTGAAACGCAGTTTCTTTGCAGGCCTGATCTGGCTGAAGTAGGACTTCTGCTCTGGGTGTGCTACTTTGCCCTAGAGCTGAAAGGCACAACGTGCAGGCTTCTTTCCAAAGGGCGAGTTGGGCCCCACAGCATCTTGCTTCCAGCTCTTTGGGAAGCTAAGAAACAACTCGCTCTGCACAGTGCTCTTACAGCCTGGTGGGAACATCTCTTCCAAAGGCCTGTGAAACGCAGTTTCTTTGCAGGCCTGATCTGGCTGAAGTAGGACTTCTGCTCTGGGTGTGCTACTTTGCCCTAGAGCTGAAAGGCACAACGTGCAGGCTTCTTTCCAAAGGGCGAGTTGGGCCCCACAGCACCTTGCTTCCAGCTCTTTGGGAAGCTAAGAAACAACTCGCTCTGCACAGTGCTCTTACAGCCTAGTGGGAACATCTCTTCCAAAGGCCTGTGAAACGCAGTTTCTTTGCAGGCCTGATCTGGCTGAAGTAGGACTTCTGCTCTGGGTGTGCTACTTTGCCCTAGAGCTGAAAGGCACAACGTGCAGGCTTCTTTCCAAAGGGCGAGTTGGGCCCCACAGCATCTTGCTTCCAGCTCTTTGGGAAGCTAAGAAACAACTCGCTCTGCACAGTGGTCTTACAGCCTAGTGGGAACATCTCTTCCAAAGGCCTGTGAAACGCAGTTTCTTTGCAGGCCTGATCTGGCTGAAGTAGGACTTCTGCTCTGGGTGTGCTACTTTGCCCTAGAGCTGAAAGGCACAACGTGCAGGCTTCTTTCCAAAGGGCGAGTTGGGCCCCACAGCATCTTGCTTCCAGCTCTTTGGGAAGCTAAGAAACAACTCGCTCTGCACAGTGCTCTTACAGCCTACCGGGAACATCTCTTCCAAAGGCCTGTGAAACGCAGTTTCTTTGCAGGCCTGATCTGGCTGAAGTAGGACTTCTGCTCTGGGTGTGCTCCTTTGCCCTAGAGCTGAAAGGCACAACGTGCAGGCTTCTTTCCAAAGGGCGAGTTGGGCCCCACAGCATCTTGCTTCCAGCTCTTTGGGAAGCTAAGAAACAACTCGCTCTGCACAGTGCTCTTACAGCCTGGTGGGAACATCTCTTCCAAAGGCCTGTGAAACGCAGTTTCTTTGCAGGCCTGATCTGGCTGAAGTAGGACTTCTGCTCTGGGTGTGCTACTTTGCCCTAGAGCTGAAAGGCACAACGTGCAGGCTTCTTTCCAAAGGGCGAGTTGGGCCCCACAGCATCTTGCTTCCAGCTCTTTGGGAAGCTAAGAAACAACTCGCTCTGCACAGTGCTCTTACAGCCTACCGGGAACATCTCTTCCAAAGGCCTGTGAAACGCAGTTTCTTTGCAGGCCTGATCTGGCTGAAGTAGGACTTCTGCTCTGGGTGTGCTACTTTGCCCTAGAGCTGAAAGGCACAACGTGCAGGCTTCTTTCCAAAGGGCGAGTTGGGCCCCACAGCATCTTGCTTCCAGCTCTTTGGGAAGCTAAGAAACAACTCGCTCTGCACAGTGCTCTTACAGCCTACCGGGAACATCTCTTCCAAAGGCCTGTGAAACGCAGTTTCTTTGCAGGCCTGATCTGGCTGAAGTAGGACTTCTGCTCTGGGTGTGCTACTTTGCCCTAGAGCTGAAAGGCACAACGTGCAGGCTTCTTTCCAAAGGGCGAGTTGGGCCCCACAGCATCTTGCTTCCAGCTCTTTGGGAAGCTAAGAAACAACTCGCTCTGCACAGTGCTCTTACAGCCTACCGGGAACATCTCTTCCAAAGGCCTGTGAAAGGCAGTTTCTTTGCAGGCCTGATCTGGCTGAAGTAGGCCTTCTGCTCTGGGTGTGCTACTTTGCCCTAGAGCTGAGAGGCACAACGTGCAGGCTTCTTTCCAAAGGGCGAGTTGGGCCCCACAGCATCTTGCTTCCAGCTCTTTGGGAAGCTAAGAAACAACTCGCTCTGCACAGTGCTCTTACAGCCTAGTGGGAACATCTCTTCCAAAGGCCTGTGAAACGCAGTTTCTTTGCAGGCCTGATCTGGCTGAAGTAGGACTTCTGCTCTGGGTGTGCTACTTTGCCCTAGAGCTGAAAGGCACAACGTGCAGGCTTCTTTCCAAAAAGCGAGTTGGGCCCCACAGCATCTTGCTTCCAGCTCTTTGGGAAGCTAAGAAACAACTCGCTCTGCACAGTGCTCTTACAGCCTACGGGGAACATCTCTTCCAAAGGCCTGTGAAACGCAGTTTCTTTGCAGGCCTGATCTGGCTGAAGTAGGACTTCTGCTCTGGGTGTGCTACTTTGCCCTAGAGCTGAAAGGCACAACGTGCAGGCTTCTTTCCAAAGGGCGAGTTGGGCCCCACAGCATCTTGCTTCCAGCTCTTTGGGAAGCTAAGAAACAACTCGCTCTGCACAGTGCTCTTACAGCCTACCGGGAACATCTCTTCCAAAGGCCTGTGAAACGCAGTTTCTTTGCAGGCCTGATCTGGCTGAAGTAGGACTTCTGCTCTGGGGTGCTACTTTGCCCTAGAGCTGAAAGGCACAACGTGCAGGCTTCTTTCCAAAGGGCGAGTTGGGCCCCACAGCATCTTGCTTCCAGCTCTTTGGGAAGCTAAGAAACAACTCGCTCTGCACAGTGCTCTTACAGCCTAGTGGGAACATCTCTTCCAAAGGCCTGTGAAACGCAGTTTCTTTGCAGGCCTGATCTGGCTGAAGTAGGACTTCTGCTCTGGGTGTGCTACTTTGCCCTAGAGCTGAAAGGCACAACGTGCAGGCTTCTTTCCAAAGGGCGAGTTGGGCCCCACAGCATCTTGCTTCCAGCTCTTTGGGAAGCTAAGAAACAACTCGCTCTGCACAGTGCTCTTACAGCCTGGTGGGAACATCTCTTCCAAAGGCCTGTGAAACGCAGTTTCTTTGCAGGCCTGATCTGGCTGAAGTAGGACTTCTGCTCTGGGTGTGCTACTTTGCCCTAGAGCTGAAAGGCACAACGTGCAGGCTTCTTTCCAAAGGGCGAGTTGGGCCCCACAGCATCTTGCTTCCAGCTCTTTGGGAAGCTAAGAAACAACTCGCTCTGCACAGTGCTCTTACAGCCTAGTGGGAACATCTCTTCCAAAGGCCTGTGAAACGCAGTTTCTTTGCAGGCCTGATCTGGCTGAAGTAGGACTTCTGCTCTGGGTGTGCTACTTTGCCCTAGAGCTGAAAGGCACAACGTGCAGGCTTCTTTCCAAAGGGCGAGTTGGGCCCCACAGCATCTTGCTTCCAGCTCTTTGGGAAGCTAAGAAACAACTCGCTCTGCACAGTGGTCTTACAGCCTAGTGGGAACATCTCTTCCAAAGGCCTGTGAAACGCAGTTTCTTTGCAGGCCTGATCTGGCTGAAGTAGGACTTCTGCTCTGGGTGTGCTACTTTGCCCTAGAGCTGAAAGGCACAACGTGCAGGCTTCTTTCCAAAGGGCGAGTTGGGCCCCACAGCATCTTGCTTCCAGCTCTTTGGGAAGCTAAGAAACAACTCGCTCTGCACAGTGCTCTTACAGCCTACCGGGAACATCTCTTCCAAAGGCCTGTGAAACGCAGTTTCTTTGCAGGCCTGATCTGGCTGAAGTAGGACTTCTGCTCTGGGTGTGCTCCTTTGCCCTAGAGCTGAAAGGCACAACGTGCAGGCTTCTTTCCAAAGGGCGAGTTGGGCCCCACAGCATCTTGCTTCCAGCTCTTTGGGAAGCTAAGAAACAACTCGCTCTGCACAGTGCTCCTACAGCCTGGTGGGAACATCTCTTCCAAAGGCCTGTGAAACGCAGTTTCTTTGCAGGCCTGATCTGGCTGAAGTAGGACTTCTGCTCTGGGGTGCTACTTTGCCCTAGAGCTGAGAGGCACAACGTGCAGGCTTCTTTCCAAAGGGCGAGTTGGGCCCCACAGCATCTTGCTTCCAGCTCTTTGGGAAGCTAAGAAACAACTCGCTCTGCACAGTGCTCTTACAGCCTACCGGGAACATCTCTTCCAAAGGCCTGTGAAACGCAGTTTCTTTGCAGGCCTGATCTGGCTGAAGTAGGACTTCTGCTCTGGGTGTGCTACTTTGCCCTAGAGCTGAAAGGCACAACGTGCAGGCTTCTTTCCAAAGGGCGAGTTGGGCCCCACAGCATCTTGCTTCCAGCTCTTTGGGAAGCTAAGAAACAACTCGCTCTGCACAGTGCTCTTACAGCCTACCGGGAACATCTCTTCCAAAGGCCTGTGAAACGCAGTGTCTTTGCAGGCCTGATCTGGCTGAAGTAGGACTTCTGCTCTGGGTGTGCTACTTTGCCCTAGAGCTGAAAGGCACAACGTGCAGGCTTCTTTCCAAAGGGCGAGTTGGGCCCCACAGCATCTTGCTTCCAGCTCTTTGGGAAGCTAAGAAACAACTCGCTCTGCACAGTGCTCTTACAGCCTACGGGGAACATCTCTTCCAAAGGCCTGTGAAACGCAGTTTCTTTGCAGGCCTGATCTGGCTGAAGTAGGACTTCTGCTCTGGGTGTGCTACTTTGCCCTAGAGCTGAAAGGCACAACGTGCAGGCTTCTTTCCAAAGGGCGAGTTGGGCCCCACAGCATCTTGCTTCCAGCTCTTTGGGAAGCTAAGAAACAACTCGCTCTGCACAGTGCTCTTACAGCCTACCGGGAACATCTCTTCCAAAGGCCTGTGAAACGCAGTTTCTTTGCAGGCCTGATCTGGCTGAAGTAGGACTTCTGCTCTGGGGTGCTACTTTGCCCTAGAGCTGAAAGGCACAACGTGCAGGCTTCTTTCCAAAGGGCGAGTTGGGCCCCACAGCATCTTGCTTCCAGCTCTTTGGGAAGCTAAGAAACAACTCGCTCTGCACAGTGCTCTTACAGCCTACGGGGAACATCTCTTCCAAAGGCCTGTGAAACGCAGTTTCTTTGCAGGCCTGATCTGGCTGAAGTAGGACTTCTGCTCTGGGTGTGCTACTTTGCCCTAGAGCTGAAAGGCACAACGTGCAGGCTTCTTTCCAAAGGGCGAGTTGGGCCCCACAGCATCTTGCTTCCAGCTCTTTGGGAAGCTAAGAAACAACTCGCTCTGCACAGT
Organism: Equus caballus; assembly: GCF_041296265.1. Lineage (NCBI taxonomy): Eukaryota > Metazoa > Chordata > Mammalia > Perissodactyla > Equidae > Equus > Equus caballus. The sequence continues at coordinate 2,410,721 of NC_091712.1, forward strand.
GCTCTTACAGCCTGGTGGGAACATCTCTTCCAAAGGCCTGTGAAACGCAGTTTCTTTGCAGGCCTGATCTGGCTGAAGTAGGACTTCTGCTCTGGGTGTGCTACTTTGCCCTAGAGCTGAAAGGCACAACGTGCAGGCTTCTTTCCAAAGGGCGAGTTGGGCCCCACAGCACCTTGCTTCCAGCTCTTTGGGAAGCTAAGAAACAACTCGCTCTGCACAGTGCTCTTACAGCCTAGTGGGAACATCTCTTCCAAAGGCCTGTGAAACGCAGTTTCTTTGCAGGCCTGATCTGGCTGAAGTAGGACTTCTGCTCTGGGTGTGCTACTTTGCCCTAGAGCTGAAAGGCACAACGTGCAGGCTTCTTTCCAAAGGGCGAGTTGGGCCCCACAGCATCTTGCTTCCAGCTCTTTGGGAAGCTAAGAAACAACTCGCTCTGCACAGTGGTCTTACAGCCTAGTGGGAACATCTCTTCCAAAGGCCTGTGAAACGCAGTTTCTTTGCAGGCCTGATCTGGCTGAAGTAGGACTTCTGCTCTGGGTGTGCTCCTTTGCCCTAGAGCTGAAAGGCACAACGTGCAGGCTTCTTTCCAAAGGGCGAGTTGGGCCCCACAGCATCTTGCTTCCAGCTCTTTGGGAAGCTAAGAAACAACTCGCTCTGCACAGTGCTCTTACAGCCTGGTGGGAACATCTCTTCCAAAGGCCTGTGAAACGCAGTTTCTTTGCAGGCCTGATCTGGCTGAAGTAGGACTTCTGCTCTGGGTGTGCTACTTTGCCCTAGAGCTGAAAGGCACAACGTGCAGGCTTCTTTCCAAAGGGCGAGTTGGGCCCCACAGCATCTTGCTTCCAGCTCTTTGGGAAGCTAAGAAACAACTCGCTCTGCACAGTGCTCTTACAGCCTACGGGGAACATCTCTTCCAAAGGCCTGTGAAACGCAGTTTCTTTGCAGGCCTGATCTGGCTGAAGTAGGACTTCTGCTCTGGGTGTGCTACTTTGCCCTAGAGCTGAAAGGCACAACGTGCAGGCTTCTTTCCAAAGGGCGAGTTGGGCCCCACAGCATCTTGCTTCCAGCTCTTTGGGAAGCTAAGAAACAACTCGCTCTGCACAGTGCTCTTACAGCCTACGGGGAACATCTCTTCCAAAGGCCTGTGAAACGCAGTTTCTTTGCAGGCCTGATCTGGCTGAAGTAGGACTTCTGCTCTGGGTGTGCTACTTTGCCCTAGAGCTGAAAGGCACAACGTGCAGGCTTCTTTCCAAAGGGCGAGTTGGGCCCCACAGCATCTTGCTTCCAGCTCTTTGGGAAGCTAAGAAACAACTCGCTCTGCACAGTGCTCTTACAGCCTACGGGGAACATCTCTTCCAAAGGCCTGTGAAACGCAGTTTCTTTGCAGGCCTGATCTGGCTGAAGTAGGACTTCTGCTCTGGGTGTGCTACTTTGCCCTAGAGCTGAAAGGCACAACGTGCAGGCTTCTTTCCAAAGGGCGAGTTGGGCCCCACAGCATCTTGCTTCCAGCTCTTTGGAAAGCTAAGAAACAACTCGCTCTGCACAGTGCTCTTACAGCCTACCGGGAACATCTCTTCCAAAGGCCTGTGAAACGCAGTTTCTTTGCAGGCCTGATCTGGCTGAAGTAGGACTTCTGCTCTGGGGTGCTACTTTGCCCTAGAGCTGAAAGGCACAACGTGCAGGCTTCTTTCCAAAGGGCGAGTTGGGCCCCACAGCATCTTGCTTCCAGCTCTTTGGGAAGCTAAGAAACAACTCGCTCTGCACAGTGCTCTTACAGCCTAGTGGGAACATCTCTTCCAAAGGCCTGTGAAACGCAGTTTCTTTGCAGGCCTGATCTGGCTGAAGTAGGACTTCTGCTCTGGGTGTGCTACTTTGCCCTAGAGCTGAAAGGCACAACGTGCAGGCTTCTTTCCAAAGGGCGAGTTGGGCCCCACAGCATCTTGCTTCCAGCTCTTTGGGAAGCTAAGAAACAACTCGCTCTGCACAGTGCTCTTACAGCCTGGTGGGAACATCTCTTCCAAAGGCCTGTGAAACGCAGTTTCTTTGCAGGCCTGATCTGGCTGAAGTAGGACTTCTGCTCTGGGTGTGCTACTTTGCCCTAGAGCTGAAAGGCACAACGTGCAGGCTTCTTTCCAAAGGGCGAGTTGGGCCCCACAGCATCTTGCTTCCAGCTCTTTGGGAAGCTAAGAAACAACTCGCTCTGCACAGTGCTCTTACAGCCTGGTGGGAACATCTCTTCCAAAGGCCTGTGAAACGCAGTTTCTTTGCAGGCCTGATCTGGCTGAAGTAGGACTTCTGCTCTGGGTGTGCTACTTTGCCCTAGAGCTGAAAGGCACAACGTGCAGGCTTCTTTCCAAAGGGCGAGTTGGGCCCCACAGCATCTTGCTTCCAGCTCTTTGGGAAGCTAAGAAACAACTCGCTCTGCACAGTGCTCTTACAGCCTACCGGGAACATCTCTTCCAAAGGCCTGTGAAACGCAGTTTCTTTGCAGGCCTGATCTGGCTGAAGTAGGACTTCTGCTCTGGGTGTGCTCCTTTGCCCTAGAGCTGAAAGGCACAACGTGCAGGCTTCTTTCCAAAGGGCGAGTTGGGCCCCACAGCATCTTGCTTCCAGCTCTTTGGGAAGCTAAGAAACAACTCGCTCTGCACAGTGCTCTTACAGCCTACGGGGAACATCTCTTCCAAAGGCCTGTGAAACGCAGTTTCTTTGCAGGCCTGATCTGGCTGAAGTAGGACTTCTGCTCTGGGTGTGCTACTTTGCCCTAGAGCTGAAAGGCACAACGTGCAGGCTTCTTTCCAAAGGGCGAGTTGGGCCCCACAGCATCTTGCTTCCAGCTCTTTGGGAAGCTAAGAAACAACTCGCTCTGCACAGTGCTCTTACAGCCTACCGGGAACATCTCTTCCAAAGGCCTGTGAAACGCAGTTTCTTTGCAGGCCTGATCTGGCTGAAGTAGGACTTCTGCTCTGGGGTGCTACTTTGCCCTAGAGCTGAAAGGCACAACGTGCAGGCTTCTTTCCAAAGGGCGAGTTGGGCCCCACAGCATCTTGCTTCCAGCTCTTTGGGAAGCTAAGAAACAACTCGCTCTGCACAGTGCTCTTACAGCCTACGGGGAACATCTCTTCCAAAGGCCTGTGAAACGCAGTTTCTTTGCAGGCCTGATCTGGCTGAAGTAGGACTTCTGCTCTGGGTGTGCTCCTTTGCCCTAGAGCTGAAAGGCACAACGTGCAGGCTTCTTTCCAAAGGGCGAGTTGGGCCCCACAGCATCTTGCTTCCAGCTCTTTGGGAAGCTAAGAAACAACTCGCTCTGCACAGTGCTCTTACAGCCTGGTGGGAACATCTCTTCCAAAGGCCTGTGAAACGCAGTTTCTTTGCAGGCCTGATCTGGCTGAAGTAGGACTTCTGCTCTGGGTGTGCTACTTTGCCCTAGAGCTGAAAGGCACAACGTGCAGGCTTCTTTCCAAAGGGCGAGTTGGGCCCCACAGCACCTTGCTTCCAGCTCTTTGGGAAGCTAAGAAACAACTCGCTCTGCACAGTGCTCTTACAGCCTAGTGGGAACATCTCTTCCAAAGGCCTGTGAAACGCAGTTTCTTTGCAGGCCTGATCTGGCTGAAGTAGGGCTTCTGCTCTGGGTGTGCTACTTTGCCCTAGAGCTGAAAGGCACAACGTGCAGGCTTCTTTCCAAAGGGCGAGTTGGGCCCCACAGCATCTTGCTTCCAGCTCTTTGGGAAGCTAAGAAACAACTCGCTCTGCACAGTGGTCTTACAGCCTAGTGGGAACATCTCTTCCAAAGGCCTGTGAAACGCAGTTTCTTTGCAGGCCTGATCTGGCTGAAGTAGGACTTCTGCTCTGGGTGTGCTCCTTTGCCCTAGAGCTGAAAGGCACAACGTGCAGGCTTCTTTCCAAAGGGCGAGTTGGGCCCCACAGCATCTTGCTTCCAGCTCTTTGGGAAGCTAAGAAACAACTCGCTCTGCACAGTGCTCTTACAGCCTGGTGGGAACATCTCTTCCAAAGGCCTGTGAAACGCAGTTTCTTTGCAGGCCTGATCTGGCTGAAGTAGGACTTCTGCTCTGGGTGTGCTACTTTGCCCTAGAGCTGAAAGGCACAACGTGCAGGCTTCTTTCCAAAGGGCGAGTTGGGCCCCACAGCATCTTGCTTCCAGCTCTTTGGGAAGCTAAGAAACAACTCGCTCTGCACAGTGCTCTTACAGCCTACCGGGAACATCTCTTCCAAAGGCCTGTGAAACGCAGTTTCTTTGCAGGCCTGATCTGGCTGAAGTAGGACTTCTGCTCTGGGTGTGCTACTTTGCCCTAGAGCTGAAAGGCACAACGTGCAGGCTTCTTTCCAAAGGGCGAGTTGGGCCCCACAGCATCTTGCTTCCAGCTCTTTGGGAAGCTAAGAAACAACTCGCTCTGCACAGTGCTCTTACAGCCTACGGGGAACATCTCTTCCAAAGGCCTGTGAAACGCAGTTTCTTTGCAGGCCTGATCTGGCTGAAGTAGGACTTCTGCTCTGGGTGTGCTACTTTGCCCTAGAGCTGAAAGGCACAACGTGCAGGCTTCTTTCCAAAGGGCGAGTTGGGCCCCACAGCATCTTGCTTCCAGCTCTTTGGGAAGCTAAGAAACAACTCGCTCTGCACAGTGCTCTTACAGCCTACGGGGAACATCTCTTCCAAAGGCCTGTGAAACGCAGTTTCTTTGCAGGCCTGATCTGGCTGAAGTAGGACTTCTGCTCTGGGTGTGCTACTTTGCCCTAGAGCTGAAAGGCACAACGTGCAGGCTTCTTTCCAAAGGGCGAGTTGGGCCCCACAGCATCTTGCTTCCAGCTCTTTGGGAAGCTAAGAAACAACTCGCTCTGCACAGTGCTCTTACAGCCTACCGGGAACATCTCTTCCAAAGGCCTGTGAAACGCAGTTTCTTTGCAGGCCTGATCTGGCTGAAGTAGGACTTCTGCTCTGGGGTGCTACTTTGCCCTAGAGCTGAAAGGCACAACGTGCAGGCTTCTTTCCAAAGGGCGAGTTGGGCCCCACAGCATCTTGCTTCCAGCTCTTTGGGAAGCTAAGAAACAACTCGCTCTGCACAGTGCTCTTACAGCCTAGTGGGAACATCTCTTCCAAAGGCCTGTGAAACGCAGTTTCTTTGCAGGCCTGATCTGGCTGAAGTAGGACTTCTGCTCTGGGTGTGCTACTTTGCCCTAGAGCTGAAAGGCACAACGTGCAGGCTTCTTTCCAAAGGGCGAGTTGGGCCCCACAGCATCTTGCTTCCAGCTCTTTGGGAAGCTAAGAAACAACTCGCTCTGCACAGTGCTCTTACAGCCTGGTGGGAACATCTCTTCCAAAGGCCTGTGAAACGCAGTTTCTTTGCAGGCCTGATCTGGCTGAAGTAGGACTTCTGCTCTGGGTGTGCTACTTTGCCCTAGAGCTGAAAGGCACAACGTGCAGGCTTCTTTCCAAAGGGCGAGTTGGGCCCCACAGCATCTTGCTTCCAGCTCTTTGGGAAGCTAAGAAACAACTCGCTCTGCACAGTGGTCTTACAGCCTAGTGGGAACATCTCTTCCAAAGGCCTGTGAAACGCAGTTTCTTTGCAGGCCTGATCTGGCTGAAGTAGGACTTCTGCTCTGGGTGTGCTCCTTTGCCCTAGAGCTGAAAGGCACAACGTGCAGGCTTCTTTCCAAAGGGCGAGTTGGGCCCCACAGCATCTTGCTTCCAGCTCTTTGGGAAGCTAAGAAACAACTCGCTCTGCACAGTGCTCTTACAGCCTACCGGGAACATCTCTTCCAAAGGCCTGTGAAACGCAGTTTCTTTGCAGGCCTGATCTGGCTGAAGTAGGACTTCTGCTCTGGGTGTGCTCCTTTGCCCTAGAGCTGAAAGGCACAACGTGCAGGCTTCTTTCCAAAGGGCGAGTTGGGCCCCACAGCATCTTGCTTCCAGCTCTTTGGGAAGCTAAGAAACAACTCGCTCTGCACAGTGCTCTTTAGCCTGGTGGGAACATCTCTTCCAAAGGCCTGTGAAACGCAGTTTCTTTGCAGGCCTGATCTGGCTGAAGTAGGACTTCTGCTCTGGGTGTGCTACTTTGCCCTAGAGCTGAAAGGCACAACGTGCAGGCTTCTTTCCAAAGGGCGAGTTGGGCCCCACAGCATCTTGCTTCCAGCTCTTTGGGAAGCTAAGAAACAACTCGCTCTGCACAGTGCTCTTACAGCCTACCGGGAACATCTCTTCCAAAGGCCTGTGAAACGCAGTTTCTTTGCAGGCCTGATCTGGCTGAAGTAGGACTTCTGCTCTGGGTGTGCTACTTTGCCCTAGAGCTGAAAGGCACAACGTGCAGGCTTCTTTCCAAAGGGCGAGTTGGGCCCCACAGCATCTTGCTTCCAGCTCTTTGGGAAGCTAAGAAACAACTCGCTCTGCACAGTGCTCTTACAGCCTACGGGGAACATCTCTTCCAAAGGCCTGTGAAACGCAGTTTCTTTGCAGGCCTGATCTGGCTGAAGTAGGACTTCTGCTCTGGGTGTGCTACTTTGCCCTAGAGCTGAAAGGCACAACGTGCAGGCTTCTTTCCAAAGGGCGAGTTGGGCCCCACAGCATCTTGCTTCCAGCTCTTTGGGAAGCTAAGAAACAACTCGCTCTGCACAGTGCTCTTACAGCCTACCGGGATCATCTCTTCCAAAGGCCTGTGAAACGCAGTTTCTTTGCAGGCCTGATCTGGCTGAAGTAGGACTTCTGCTCTGGGGTGCTACTTTGCCCTAGAGCTGAAAGGCACAACGTGCAGGCTTCTTTCCAAAGGGCGAGTTGGGCCCCACAGCATCTTGCTTCCAGCTCTTTGGGAAGCTAAGAAACAACTCGCTCTGCACAGTGCTCTTACAGCCTAGTGGGAACATCTCTTCCAAAGGCCTGTGAAACGCATTTTCTTTGCAGGCCTGATCTGGCTGAAGTAGGACTTCTGCTCTGGGTGTGCTACTTTGCCCTAGAGCTGAAAGGCACAACGTGCAGGCTTCTTTCCAAAGGGCGAGTTGGGCCCCACAGCATCTTGCTTCCAGCTCTTTGGGAAGCTAAGAAACAACTCGCTCTGCACAGTGCTCTTACAGCCTGGTGGGAACATCTCTTCCAAAGGCCTGTGAAACGCAGTTTCTTTGCAGGCCTGATCTGGCTGAAGTAGGACTTCTGCTCTGGGTGTGCTACTTTGCCCTAGAGCTGAAAGGCACAACGTGCAGGCTTCTTTCCAAAGGGCGAGTTGGGCCCCACAGCACCTTGCTTCCAGCTCTTTGGGAAGCTAAGAAACAACTCGCTCTGCACAGTGCTCTTACAGCCTAGTGGGAACATCTCTTCCAAAGGCCTGTGAAACGCAGTTTCTTTGCAGGCCTGATCTGGCTGAAGTAGGACTTCTGCTCTGGGTGTGCTCCTTTGCCCTAGAGCTGAAAGGCACAACGTGCAGGCTTCTTTCCAAAGGGCGAGTTGGGCCCCACAGCATCTTGCTTCCAGCTCTTTGGGAAGCTAAGAAACAACTCGCTCTGCACAGTGCTCTTACAGCCTGGTGGGAACATCTCTTCCAAAGGCCTGTGAAACGCAGTTTCTTTGCAGGCCTGATCTGGCTGAAGTAGGACTTCTGCTCTGGGTGTGCTACTTTGCCCTAGAGCTGAAAGGCACAACGTGCAGGCTTCTTTCCAAAGGGCGAGTTGGGCCCCACAGCATCTTGCTTCCAGCTCTTTGGGAAGCTAAGAAACAACTCGCTCTGCACAGTGCTCTTACAGCCTACGGGGAACATCTCTTCCAAAGGCCTGTGAAACGCAGTTTCTTTGCAGGCCTGATCTGGCTGAAGTAGGACTTCTGCTCTGGGTGTGCTACTTTGCCCTAGAGCTGAAAGGCACAACGTGCAGGCTTCTTTCCAAAGGGCGAGTTGAGCCCCACAGCATCTTGCTTCCAGCTCTTTGGGAAGCTAAGAAACAACTCGCTCTGCACAGTGCTCTTACAGCCTACCGGGAACATCTCTTCCAAAGGCCTGTGAAACGCAGTTTCTTTGCAGGCCTGATCTGGCTGAAGTAGGACTTCTGCTCTGGGGTGCTACTTTGCCCTAGAGCTGAAAGGCACAACGTGCAGGCTTCTTTCCAAAGGGCGAGTTGGGCCCCACAGCATCTTGCTTCCAGCTCTTTGGGAAGCTAAGAAACAACTCGCTCTGCACAGTGCTCTTACAGCCTAGTGGGAACATCTCTTCCAAAGGCCTGTGAAACGCAGTTTCTTTCCAGGCCCGATCCGGCTGAAGTAGGACTTCTGCTCTGGGTGTGCTACTTTGCCCTAGAGCTGAAAGGCACAACGTGCAGGCTTCTTTCCAAAGGGCGAGTTGGGCCCCACAGCATCTTGCTTCCAGCTCTTTGGGAAGCTAAGAAACAACTCGCTCTGCACAGTGCTCTTACAGCCTACCGGGAACATCTCTTCCAAAGGCCTGTGAAACGCAGTTTCTTTGCAGGCCTGATCTGGCTGAAGTAGGACTTCTGCTCTGGGTGTGCTACTTTGCCCTAGAGCTGAAAGGCACAACGTGCAGGCTTCTTTCCAAAGGGCGAGTTGGGCCCCACAGCATCTTGCTTCCAGCTCTTTGGGAAGCTAAGAAACAACTCGCTCTGCACAGTGCTCTTACAGCCTGGTGGGAACATCTCTTCCAAAGGCCTGTGAAACGCAGTTTCTTTGCAGGCCTGATCTGGCTGAAGTAGGACTTCTGCTCTGGGTGTGCTACTTTGCCCTAGAGCTGAAAGGCACAACGTGCAGGCTTCTTTCCAAAGGGCGAGTTGGGCCCCACAGCACCTTGCTTCCAGCTCTTTGGGAAGCTAAGAAACAACTCGCTCTGCACAGTGCTCTTACAGCCTAGTGGGAACATCTCTTCCAAAGGCCTGTGAAACGCAGTTTCTTTGCAGGCCTGATCTGGCTGAAGTAGGGCTTCTGCTCTGGGTGTGCTACTTTGCCCTAGAGCTGAAAGGCACAACGTGCAGGCTTCTTTCCAAAGGGCGAGTTGGGCCCCACAGCATCTTGCTTCCAGCTCTTTGGGAAGCTAAGAAACAACTCGCTCTGCACAGTGGTCTTACAGCCTAGTGGGAACATCTCTTCCAAAGGCCTGTGAAACGCAGTTTCTTTGCAGGCCTGATCTGGCTGAAGTAGGACTTCTGCTCTGGGTGTGCTCCTTTGCCCTAGAGCTGAAAGGCACAACGTGCAGGCTTCTTTCCAAAGGGCGAGTTGGGCCCCACAGCATCTTGCTTCCAGCTCTTTGGGAAGCTAAGAAACAACTCGCTCTGCACAGTGCTCTTACAGCCTGGTGGGAACATCTCTTCCAAAGGCCTGTGAAACGCAGTTTCTTTGCAGGCCTGATCTGGCTGAAGTAGGACTTCTGCTCTGGGTGTGCTACTTTGCCCTAGAGCTGAAAGGCACAACGTGCAGGCTTCTTTCCAAAGGGCGAGTTGGGCCCCACAGCATCTTGCTTCCAGCTCTTTGGGAAGCTAAGAAACAACTCGCTCTGCACAGTGCTCTTACAGCCTACCGGGAACATCTCTTCCAAAGGCCTGTGAAACGCAGTTTCTTTGCAGGCCTGATCTGGCTGAAGTAGGACTTCTGCTCTGGGTGTGCTACTTTGCCCTAGAGCTGAAAGGCACAACGTGCAGGCTTCTTTCCAAAGGGCGAGTTGGGCCCCACAGCATCTTGCTTCCAGCTCTTTGGGAAGCTAAGAAACAACTCGCTCTGCACAGTGCTCTTACAGCCTACGGGGAACATCTCTTCCAAAGGCCTGTGAAACGCAGTTTCTTTGCAGGCCTGATCTGGCTGAAGTAGGACTTCTGCTCTGGGTGTGCTACTTTGCCCTAGAGCTGAAAGGCACAACGTGCAGGCTTCTTTCCAAAGGGCGAGTTGGGCCCCACAGCATCTTGCTTCCAGCTCTTTGGGAAGCTAAGAAACAACTCGCTCTGCACAGTGCTCTTACAGCCTACGGGGAACATCTCTTCCAAAGGCCTGTGAAACGCAGTTTCTTTGCAGGCCTGATCTGGCTGAAGTAGGACTTCTGCTCTGGGTGTGCTACTTTGCCCTAGAGCTGAAAGGCACAACGTGCAGGCTTCTTTCCAAAGGGCGAGTTGGGCCCCACAGCATCTTGCTTCCAGCTCTTTGGGAAGCTAAGAAACAACTCGCTCTGCACAGTGCTCTTACAGCCTACCGGGAACATCTCTTCCAAAGGCCTGTGAAACGCAGTTTCTTTGCAGTCCTGATCTGGCTGAAGTAGGACTTCTGCTCTGGGGTGCTACTTTGCCCTAGAGCTGAAAGGCACAACGTGCAGGCTTCTTTCCAAAGGGCGAGTTGGGCCCCACAGCATCTTGCTTCCAGCTCTTTGGGAAGCTAAGAAACAACTCGCTCTGCACAGTGCTCTTACAGCCTAGTGGGAACATCTCTTCCAAAGGCCTGTGAAACGCAGTTTCTTTGCAGGCCTGATCTGGCTGAAGTAGGACTTCTGCTCTGGGTGTGCTACTTTGCCCTAGAGCTGAAAGGCACAACGTGCAGGCTTCTTTCCAAAGGGCGAGTTGGGCCCCACAGCATCTTGCTTCCAGCTCTTTGGGAAGCTAAGAAACAACTCGCTCTGCACAGTGCTCTTACAGCCTGGTGGGAACATCTCTTCCAAAGGCCTGTGAAACGCAGTTTCTTTGCAGGCCTGATCTGGCTGAAGTAGGACTTCTGCTCTGGGTGTGCTACTTTGCCCTAGAGCTGAAAGGCACAACGTGCAGGCTTCTTTCCAAAGGGCGAGTTGGGCCCCACAGCATCTTGCTTCCAGCTCTTTGGGAAGCTAAGAAACAACTCGCTCTGCACAGTGGTCTTACAGCCTAGTGGGAACATCTCTTCCAAAGGCCTGTGAAACGCAGTTTCTTTGCAGGCCTGATCTGGCTGAAGTAGGACTTCTGCTCTGGGTGTGCTCCTTTGCCCTAGAGCTGAAAGGCACAACGTGCAGGCTTCTTTCCAAAGGGCGAGTTGGGCCCCACAGCATCTTGCTTCCAGCTCTTTGGGAAGCTAAGAAACAACTCGCTCTGCACAGTGCTCTTACAGCCTACCGGGAACATCTCTTCCAAAGGCCTGTGAAACGCAGTTTCTTTGCAGGCCTGATCTGGCTGAAGTAGGACTTCTGCTCTGGGTGTGCTCCTTTGCCCTAGAGCTGAAAGGCACAACGTGCAGGCTTCTTTCCAAAGGGCGAGTTGGGCCCCACAGCATCTTGCTTCCAGCTCTTTGGGAAGCTAAGAAACAACTCGCTCTGCACAGTGCTCTTTAGCCTGGTGGGAACATCTCTTCCAAAGGCCTGTGAAACGCAGTTTCTTTGCAGGCCTGATCTGGCTGAAGTAGGACTTCTGCTCTGGGTGTGCTACTTTGCCCTAGAGCTGAAAGGCACAACGTGCAGGCTTCTTTCCAAAGGGCGAGTTGGGCCCCACAGCATCTTGCTTCCAGCTCTTTGGGAAGCTAAGAAACAACTCGCTCTGCACAGTGCTCTTACAGCCTACCGGGAACATCTCTTCCAAAGGCCTGTGAAACGCAGTTTCTTTGCAGGCCTGATCTGGCTGAAGTAGGACTTCTGCTCTGGGTGTGCTACTTTGCCCTAGAGCTGAAAGGCACAACGTGCAGGCTTCTTTCCAAAGGGCGAGTTGGGCCCCACAGCATCTTGCTTCCAGCTCTTTGGGAAGCTAAGAAACAACTCGCTCTGCACAGTGCTCTTACAGCCTACGGGGAACATCTCTTCCAAAGGCCTGTGAAACGCAGTTTCTTTGCAGGCCTGATCTGGCTGAAGTAGGACTTCTGCTCTGGGTGTGCTACTTTGCCCTAGAGCTGAAAGGCACAACGTGCAGGCTTCTTTCCAAAGGGCGAGTTGGGCCCCACAGCATCTTGCTTCCAGCTCTTTGGGAAGCTAAGAAACAACTCGCTCTGCACAGTGCTCTTACAGCCTACCGGGAACATCTCTTCCAAAGGCCTGTGAAACGCAGTTTCTTTGCAGGCCTGATCTGGCTGAAGTAGGACTTCTGCTCTGGGGTGCTACTTTGCCCTAGAGCTGAAAGGCACAACGTGCAGGCTTCTTTCCAAAGGGCGAGTTGGGCCCCACAGCATCTTGCTTCCAGCTCTTTGGGAAGCTAAGAAACAACTCGCTCTGCACAGTGCTCTTACAGCCTAGTGGGAACATCTCTTCCAAAGGCCTGTGAAACGCATTTTCTTTGCAGGCCTGATCTGGCTGAAGTAGGACTTCTGCTCTGGGTGTGCTACTTTGCCCTAGAGCTGAAAGGCACAACGTGCAGGCTTCTTTCCAAAGGGCGAGTTGGGCCCCACAGCATCTTGCTTCCAGCTCTTTGGGAAGCTAAGAAACAACTCGCTCTGCACAGTGCTCTTACAGCCTGGTGGGAACATCTCTTCCAAAGGCCTGTGAAACGCAGTTTCTTTGCAGGCCTGATCTGGCTGAAGTAGGACTTCTGCTCTGGGTGTGCTACTTTGCCCTAGAGCTGAAAGGCACAACGTGCAGGCTTCTTTCCAAAGGGCGAGTTGGGCCCCACAGCACCTTGCTTCCAGCTCTTTGGGAAGCTAAGAAACAACTCGCTCTGCACAGTGCTCTTACAGCCTAGTGGGAACATCTCTTCCAAAGGCCTGTGAAACGCAGTTTCTTTGCAGGCCTGATCTGGCTGAAGTAGGACTTCTGCTCTGGGTGTGCTACTTTGCCCTAGAGCTGAAAGGCACAACGTGCAGGCTTCTTTCCAAAGGGCGAGTTGGGCCCCACAGCATCTTGCTTCCAGCTCTTTGGGAAGCTAAGAAACAACTCGCTCTGCACAGTGGTCTTACAGCCTAGTGGGAACATCTCTTCCAAAGGCCTGTGAAACGCAGTTTCTTTGCAGGCCTGATCTGGCTGAAGTAGGACTTCTGCTCTGGGTGTGCTACTTTGCCCTAGAGCTGAAAGGCACAACGTGCAGGCTTCTTTCCAAAGGGCGAGTTGGGCCCCACAGCATCTTGCTTCCAGCTCTTTGGGAAGCTAAGAAACAACTCGCTCTGCACAGTGCTCTTACAGCCTACCGGGAACATCTCTTCCAAAGGCCTGTGAAACGCAGTTTCTTTGCAGGCCTGATCTGGCTGAAGTAGGACTTCTGCTCTGGGTGTGCTCCTTTGCCCTAGAGCTGAAAGGCACAACGTGCAGGCTTCTTTCCAAAGGGCGAGTTGGGCCCCACAGCATCTTGCTTCCAGCTCTTTGGGAAGCTAAGAAACAACTCGCTCTGCACAGTGCTCTTACAGCCTGGTGGGAACATCTCTTCCAAAGGCCTGTGAAACGCAGTTTCTTTGCAGGCCTGATCTGGCTGAAGTAGGACTTCTGCTCTGGGTGTGCTACTTTGCCCTAGAGCTGAAAGGCACAACGTGCAGGCTTCTTTCCAAAGGGCGAGTTGGGCCCCACAGCATCTTGCTTCCAGCTCTTTGGGAAGCTAAGAAACAACTCGCTCTGCACAGTGCTCTTACAGCCTACGGGGAACATCTCTTCCAAAGGCCTGTGAAACGCAGTTTCTTTGCAGGCCTGATCTGGCTGAAGTAGGACTTCTGCTCTGGGTGTGCTACTTTGCCCTAGAGCTGAAAGGCACAACGTGCAGGCTTCTTTCCAAAGGGCGAGTTGAGCCCCACAGCATCTTGCTTCCAGCTCTTTGGGAAGCTAAGAAACAACTCGCTCTGCACAGTGCTCTTACAGCCTACCGGGAACATCTCTTCCAAAGGCCTGTGAAACGCAGTTTCTTTGCAGGCCTGATCTGGCTGAAGTAGGACTTCTGCTCTGGGGTGCTACTTTGCCCTAGAGCTGAAAGGCACAACGTGCAGGCTTCTTTCCAAAGGGCGAGTTGGGCCCCACAGCATCTTGCTTCCAGCTCTTTGGGAAGCTAAGAAACAACTCGCTCTGCACAGTGCTCTTACAGCCTACCTGGAACATCTCTTCCAAAGGCCTGTGAAACGCAGTTTCTTTCCAGGCCCGATCCGGCTGAAGTAGGACTTCTGCTCTGGGTGTGCTACTTTGCCCTAGAGCTGAAAGGCACAACGTGCAGGCTTCTTTCCAAAGGGCGAGTTGGGCCCCACAGCATCTTGCTTCCAGCTCTTTGGGAAGCTAAGAAACAACTCGCTCTGCACAGTGCTCTTACAGCCTACCGGGAACATCTCTTCCAAAGGCCTGTGAAACGCAGTTTCTTTGCAGGCCTGATCTGGCTGAAGTAGGACTTCTGCTCTGGGGTGCTACTTTGCCCTAGAGCTGAAAGGCACAACGTGCAGGCTTCTTTCCAAAGGGCGAGTTGGGCCCCACAGCATCTTGCTTCCAGCTCTTTGGGAAGCTAAGAAACAACTCGCTCTGCACAGTGCTCTTACAGCCTGGTGGGAACATCTCTTCCAAAGGCCTGTGAAACGCAGTTTCTTTGCAGGCCTGATCTGGCTGAAGTAGGACTTCTGCTCTGGGTGTGCTACTTTGCCCTAGAGCTGAAAGGCACAACGTGCAGGCTTCTTTCCAAAGGGCGAGTTGGGCCCCACAGCATCTTGCTTCCAGCTCTTTGGGAAGCTAAGAAACAACTCGCTCTGCACAGTGCTCTTACAGCCTACCGGGAACATCTCTTCCAAAGGCCTGTGAAAGGCAGTTTCTTTGCAGGCCTGATCTGGCTGAAGTAGGCCTTCTGCTCTGGGTGTGCTACTTTGCCCTAGAGCTGAGAGGCACAACGTGCAGGCTTCTTTCCAAAGGGCGAGTTGGGCCCCACAGCATCTTGCTTCCAGCTCTTTGGGAAGCTAAGAAACAACTCGCTCTGCACAGTGCTCTTACAGCCTAGTGGGAACATCTCTTCCAAAGGCCTGTGAAACGCAGTTTCTTTGCAGGCCTGATCTGGCTGAAGTAGGACTTCTGCTCTGGGTGTGCTACTTTGCCCTAGAGCTGAAAGGCACAACGTGCAGGCTTCTTTCCAAAGGGCGAGTTGGGCCCCACAGCATCTTGCTTCCAGCTCTTTGGGAAGCTAAGAAACAACTCGCTCTGCACAGTGCTCTTACAGCCTACGGGGAACATCTCTTCCAAAGGCCTGTGAAACGCAGTTTCTTTGCAGGCCTGATCTGGCTGAAGTAGGACTTCTGCTCTGGGTGTGCTACTTTGCCCTAGAGCTGAAAGGCACAACGTGCAGGCTTCTTTCCAAAGGGCGAGTTGGGCCCCACAGCATCTTGCTTCCAGCTCTTTGGGAAGCTAAGAAACAACTCGCTCTGCACAGTGCTCTTACAGCCTACCGGGAACATCTCTTCCAAAGGCCTGTGAAACGCAGTTTCTTTGCAGGCCTGATCTGGCTGAAGTAGGACTTCTGCTCTGGGGTGCTACTTTGCCCTAGAGCTGAAAGGCACAACGTGCAGGCTTCTTTCCAAAGGGCGAGTTGGGCCCCACAGCATCTTGCTTCCAGCTCTTTGGGAAGCTAAGAAACAACTCGCTCTGCACAGTGCTCTTACAGCCTACGGGGAACATCTCTTCCAAAGGCCTGTGAAACGCAGTTTCTTTGCAGGCCTGATCTGGCTGAAGTAGGACTTCTGCTCTGGGTGTGCTACTTTGCCCTAGAGCTGAAAGGCACAACGTGCAGGCTTCTTTCCAAAGGGCGAGTTGGGCCCCACAGCATCTTGCTTCCAGCTCTTTGGGAAGCTAAGAAACAACTCGCTCTGCACAGTGCTCTTACAGCCTGGTGGGAACATCTCTTCCAAAGGCCTGTGAAACGCAGTTTCTTTGCAGGCCTGATCTGGCTGAAGTAGGACTTCTGCTCTGGGTGTGCTACTTTGCCCTAGAGCTGAAAGGCACAACGTGCAGGCTTCTTTCCAAAGGGCGAGTTGGGCCCCACAGCACCTTGCTTCCAGCTCTTTGGGAAGCTAAGAAACAACTCGCTCTGCACAGTGCTCTTACAGCCTAGTGGGAACATCTCTTCCAAAGGCCTGTGAAACGCAGTTTCTTTGCAGGCCTGATCTGGCTGAAGTAGGACTTCTGCTCTGGGTGTGCTACTTTGCCCTAGAGCTGAAAGGCACAACGTGCAGGCTTCTTTCCAAAGGGCGAGTTGGGCCCCACAGCATCTTGCTTCCAGCTCTTTGGGAAGCTAAGAAACAACTCGCTCTGCACAGTGGTCTTACAGCCTAGTGGGAACATCTCTTCCAAAGGCCTGTGAAACGCAGTTTCTTTGCAGGCCTGATCTGGCTGAAGTAGGACTTCTGCTCTGGGTGTGCTACTTTGCCCTAGAGCTGAAAGGCACAACGTGCAGGCTTCTTTCCAAAGGGCGAGTTGGGCCCCACAGCATCTTGCTTCCAGCTCTTTGGGAAGCTAAGAAACAACTCGCTCTGCACAGTGCTCTTACAGCCTACCGGGAACATCTCTTCCAAAGGCCTGTGAAACGCAGTTTCTTTGCAGGCCTGATCTGGCTGAAGTAGGACTTCTGCTCTGGGTGTGCTCCTTTGCCCTAGAGCTGAAAGGCACAACGTGCAGGCTTCTTTCCAAAGGGCGAGTTGGGCCCCACAGCATCTTGCTTCCAGCTCTTTGGGAAGCTAAGAAACAACTCGCTCTGCACAGTGCTCTTACAGCCTGGTGGGAACATCTCTTCCAAAGGCCTGTGAAACGCAGTTTCTTTGCAGGCCTGATCTGGCTGAAGTAGGACTTCTGCTCTGGGTGTGCTCCTTTGCCCTAGAGCTGAAAGGCACAACGTGCAGGCTTCTTTCCAAAGGGCGAGTTGGGCCCCACAGCATCTTGCTTCCAGCTCTTTGGGAAGCTAAGAAACAACTCGCTCTGCACAGTGCTCTTACAGCCTGGTGGGAACATCTCTTCCAAAGGCCTGTGAAACGCAGTTTCTTTGCAGGCCTGATCTGGCTGAAGTAGGACTTCTGCTCTGGGTGTGCTACTTTTCCCTAGAGCTGAAAGGCACAACGTGCAGGCTTCTTTCCAAAGGGCGAGTTGGGCCCCACAGCATCTTGCTTCCAGCTCTTTGGGAAGCTAAGAAACAACTCGCTCTGCACAGTGCTCTTACAGCCTACGGGGAACATCTCTTCCAAAGGCCTGTGAAACGCAGTTTCTTTGCAGGCCTGATCTGGCTGAAGTAGGACTTCTGCTCTGGGTGTGCTACTTTGCCCTAGAGCTGAAAGGCACAACGTGCAGGCTTCTTTCCAAAGGGCGAGTTGAGCCCCACAGCATCTTGCTTCCAGCTCTTTGGGAAGCTAAGAAACAACTCGCTCTGCACAGTGCTCTTACAGCCTACCGGGAACATCTCTTCCAAAGGCCTGTGAAACGCAGTTTCTTTGCAGGCCTGATCTGGCTGAAGTAGGACTTCTGCTCTGGGGTGCTACTTTGCCCTAGAGCTGAAAGGCACAACGTGCAGGCTTCTTTCCAAAGGGCGAGTTGGGCCCCACAGCATCTTGCTTCCAGCTCTTTGGGAAGCTAAGAAACAACTCGCTCTGCACAGTGCTCTTACAGCCTACCTGGAACATCTCTTCCAAAGGCCTGTGAAACGCAGTTTCTTTCCAGGCCCGATCCGGCTGAAGTAGGACTTCTGCTCTGGGTGTGCTACTTTGCCCTAGAGCTGAAAGGCACAACGTGCAGGCTTCTTTCCAAAGGGCGAGTTGGGCCCCACAGCATCTTGCTTCCAGCTCTTTGGGAAGCTAAGAAACAACTCGCTCTGCACAGTGCTCTTACAGCCTACCGGGAACATCTCTTCCAAAGGCCTGTGAAACGCAGTTTCTTTGCAGGCCTGATCTGGCTGAAGTAGGACTTCTGCTCTGGGGTGCTACTTTGCCCTAGAGCTGAAAGGCACAACGTGCAGGCTTCTTTCCAAAGGGCGAGTTGGGCCCCACAGCATCTTGCTTCCAGCTCTTTGGGAAGCTAAGAAACAACTCGCTCTGCACAGTGCTCTTACAGCCTGGTGGGAACATCTCTTCCAAAGGCCTGTGAAACGCAGTTTCTTTGCAGGCCTGATCTGGCTGAAGTAGGACTTCTGCTCTGGGTGTGCTACTTTGCCCTAGAGCTGAAAGGCACAACGTGCAGGCTTCTTTCCAAAGGGCGAGTTGGGCCCCACAGCATCTTGCTTCCAGCTCTTTGGGAAGCTAAGAAACAACTCGCTCTGCACAGTGCTCTTACAGCCTACCGGGAACATCTCTTCCAAAGGCCTGTGAAAGGCAGTTTCTTTGCAGGCCTGATCTGGCTGAAGTAGGCCTTCTGCTCTGGGTGTGCTACTTTGCCCTAGAGCTGAGAGGCACAACGTGCAGGCTTCTTTCCAAAGGGCGAGTTGGGCCCCACAGCATCTTGCTTCCAGCTCTTTGGGAAGCTAAGAAACAACTCGCTCTGCACAGTGCTCTTACAGCCTAGTGGGAACATCTCTTCCAAAGGCCTGTGAAACGCAGTTTCTTTGCAGGCCTGATCTGGCTGAAGTAGGACTTCTGCTCTGGGTGTGCTACTTTGCCCTAGAGCTGAAAGGCACAACGTGCAGGCTTCTTTCCAAAGGGCGAGTTGGGCCCCACAGCATCTTGCTTCCAGCTCTTTGGGAAGCTAAGAAACAACTCGCTCTGCACAGTGCTCTTACAGCCTACGGGGAACATCTCTTCCAAAGGCCTGTGAAACGCAGTTTCTTTGCAGGCCTGATCTGGCTGAAGTAGGACTTCTGCTCTGGGTGTGCTACTTTGCCCTAGAGCTGAAAGGCACAACGTGCAGGCTTCTTTCCAAAGGGCGAGTTGGGCCCCACAGCATCTTGCTTCCAGCTCTTTGGGAAGCTAAGAAACAACTCGCTCTGCACAGTGCTCTTACAGCCTACCGGGAACATCTCTTCCAAAGGCCTGTGAAACGCAGTTTCTTTGCAGGCCTGATCTGGCTGAAGTAGGACTTCTGCTCTGGGGTGCTACTTTGCCCTAGAGCTGAAAGGCACAACGTGCAGGCTTCTTTCCAAAGGGCGAGTTGGGCCCCACAGCATCTTGCTTCCAGCACTTTGGGAAGCTAAGAAACAACTCGCTCTGCACAGTGCTCTTACAGCCTACGGGGAACATCTCTTCCAAAGGCCTGTGAAACGCAGTTTCTTTGCAGGCCTGATCTGGCTGAAGTAGGACTTCTGCTCTGGGTGTGCTACTTTGCCCTAGAGCTGAAAGGCACAACGTGCAGGCTTCTTTCCAAAGGGCGAGTTGGGCCCCACAGCATCTTGCTTCCAGCTCTTTGGGAAGCTAAGAAACAACTCGCTCTGCACAGTGCTCTTACAGCCTGGTGGGAACATCTCTTCCAAAGGCCTGTGAAACGCAGTTTCTTTGCAGGCCTGATCTGGCTGAAGTAGGACTTCTGCTCTGGGTGTGCTACTTTGCCCTAGAGCTGAAAGGCACAACGTGCAGGCTTCTTTCCAAAGGGCGAGTTGGGCCCCACAGCACCTTGCTTCCAGCTCTTTGGGAAGCTAAGAAACAACTCGCTCTGCACAGTGCTCTTACAGCCTAGTGGGAACATCTCTTCCAAAGGCCTGTGAAACGCAGTTTCTTTGCAGGCCTGATCTGGCTGAAGTAGGACTTCTGCTCTGGGTGTGCTACTTTGCCCTAGAGCTGAAAGGCACAACGTGCAGGCTTCTTTCCAAAGGGCGAGTTGGGCCCCACAGCATCTTGCTTCCAGCTCTTTGGGAAGCTAAGAAACAACTCGCTCTGCACAGTGGTCTTACAGCCTAGTGGGAACATCTCTTCCAAAGGCCTGTGAAACGCAGTTTCTTTGCAGGCCTGATCTGGCTGAAGTAGGACTTCTGCTCTGGGTGTGCTACTTTGCCCTAGAGCTGAAAGGCACAACGTGCAGGCTTCTTTCCAAAGGGCGAGTTGGGCCCCACAGCATCTTGCTTCCAGCTCTTTGGGAAGCTAAGAAACAACTCGCTCTGCACAGTGCTCTTACAGCCTACCGGGAACATCTCTTCCAAAGGCCTGTGAAACGCAGTTTCTTTGCAGGCCTGATCTGGCTGAAGTAGGACTTCTGCTCTGGGTGTGCTCCTTTGCCCTAGAGCTGAAAGGCACAACGTGCAGGCTTGTTTCCAAAGGGCGAGTTGGGCCCCACAGCATCTTGCTTCCAGCTCTTTGGGAAGCTAAGAAACAACTCGCTCTGCACAGTGCTCTTACAGCCTGGTGGGAACATCTCTTCCAAAGGCCTGTGAAACGCAGTTTCTTTGCAGGCCTGATCTGGCTGAAGTAGGACTTCTGCTCTGGGTGTGCTACTTTGCCCTAGAGCTGAAAGGCACAACGTGCAGGCTTCTTTCCAAAGGGCGAGTTGGGCCCCACAGCATCTTGCTTCCAGCTCTTTGGGAAGCTAAGAAACAACTCGCTCTGCACAGTGCTCTTACAGCCTGGTGGGAACATCTCTTCCAAAGGCCTGTGAAACGCAGTTTCTTTGCAGGCCTGATCTGGCTGAAGTAGGACTTCTGCTCTGGGTGTGCTACTTTGCCCTAGAGCTGAAAGGCACAACGTGCAGGCTTCTTTCCAAAGGGCGAGTTGGGCCCCACAGCATCTTGCTTCCAGCTCTTTGGGAAGCTAAGAAACAACTCGCTCTGCACAGTGCTCTTACAGCCTACGGGGAACATCTCTTCCAAAGGCCTGTGAAACGCAGTTTCTTTGCAGGCCTGATCTGGCTGAAGTAGGACTTCTGCTCTGGGTGTGCTACTTTGCCCTAGAGCTGAAAGGCACAACGTGCAGGCTTCTTTCCAAAGGGCGAGTTGGGCCCCACAGCATCTTGCTTCCAGCTCTTTGGGAAGCTAAGAAACAACTCGCTCTGCACAGTGCTCTTACAGCCTACCGGGAACATCTCTTCCAAAGGCCTGTGAAACGCAGTTTCTTTGCAGGCCTGATCTGGCTGAAGTAGGACTTCTGCTCTGGGTGTGCTACTTTGCCCTAGAGCTGAAAGGCACAACGTGCAGGCTTCTTTCCAAAGGGCGAGTTGGGCCCCACAGCATCTTGCTTCCAGCTCTTTGGGAAGCTAAGAAACAACTCGCTCTGCACAGTGCTCTTACAGCCTACCGGGAACATCTCTTCCAAAGGCCTGTGAAACGCAGTTTCTTTGCAGGCCTGATCTGGCTGAAGTAGGACTTCTGCTCTGGGTGTGCTACTTTGCCCTAGAGCTGAAAGGCACAACGTGCAGGCTTCTTTCCAAAGGGCGAGTTGGGCCCCACAGCATCTTGCTTCCAGCTCTTTGGGAAGCTAAGAAACAACTCGCTCTGCACAGTGCTCTTACAGCCTACCGGGAACATCTCTTCCAAAGGCCTGTGAAACGCAGTTTCTTTGCAGGCCTGATCTGGCTGAAGTAGGACTTCTGCTCTGGGGTGCTACTTTGCCCTAGAGCTGAAAGGCACAACGTGCAGGCTTCTTTCCAAAGGGCGAGTTGGGCCCCACAGCATCTTGCTTCCAGCTCTTTGGGAAGCTAAGAAACAACTCGCTCTGCACAGTGCTCTTACAGCCTACGGGGAACATCTCTTCCAAAGGCCTGTGAAACGCAGTTTCTTTGCAGGCCTGATCTGGCTGAAGTAGGACTTCTGCTCTGGGTGTGCTACTTTGCCCTAGAGCTGAAAGGCACAACGTGCAGGCTTCTTTCCAAAGGGCGAGTTGGGCCCCACAGCATCTTGCTTCCAGCTCTTTGGGAAGCTAAGAAACAACTCGCTCTGCACAGTGCTCTTACAGCCTGGTGGGAACATCTCTTCCAAAGGCCTGTGAAACGCAGTTTCTTTGCAGGCCTGATCTGGCTGAAGTAGGACTTCTGCTCTGGGTGTGCTACTTTGCCCTAGAGCTGAAAGGCACAACGTGCAGGCTTCTTTCCAAAGGGCGAGTTGGGCCCCACAGCACCTTGCTTCCAGCTCTTTGGGAAGCTAAGAAACAACTCGCTCTGCACAGTGCTCTTACAGCCTAGTGGGAACATCTCTTCCAAAGGCCTGTGAAACGCAGTTTCTTTGCAGGCCTGATCTGGCTGAAGTAGGACTTCTGCTCTGGGTGTGCTACTTTGCCCTAGAGCTGAAAGGCACAACGTGCAGGCTTCTTTCCAAAGGGCGAGTTGGGCCCCACAGCATCTTGCTTCCAGCTCTTTGGGAAGCTAAGAAACAACTCGCTCTGCACAGTGGTCTTACAGCCTAGTGGGAACATCTCTTCCAAAGGCCTGTGAAACGCAGTTTCTTTGCAGGCCTGATCTGGCTGAAGTAGGACTTCTGCTCTGGGTGTGCTACTTTGCCCTAGAGCTGAAAGGCACAACGTGCAGGCTTCTTTCCAAAGGGCGAGTTGGGCCCCACAGCATCTTGCTTCCAGCTCTTTGGGAAGCTAAGAAACAACTCGCTCTGCACAGTGCTCTTACAGCCTACCGGGAACATCTCTTCCAAAGGCCTGTGAAACGCAGTTTCTTTGCAGGCCTGATCTGGCTGAAGTAGGACTTCTGCTCTGGGTGTGCTCCTTTGCCCTAGAGCTGAAAGGCACAACGTGCAGGCTTCTTTCCAAAGGGCGAGTTGGGCCCCACAGCATCTTGCTTCCAGCTCTTTGGGAAGCTAAGAAACAACTCGCTCTGCACAGTGCTCTTACAGCCTGGTGGGAACATCTCTTCCAAAGGCCTGTGAAACGCAGTTTCTTTGCAGGCCTGATCTGGCTGAAGTAGGACTTCTGCTCTGGGTGTGCTACTTTGCCCTAGAGCTGAAAGGCACAACGTGCAGGCTTCTTTCCAAAGGGCGAGTTGGGCCCCACAGCATCTTGCTTCCAGCTCTTTGGGAAGCTAAGAAACAACTCGCTCTGCACAGTGCTCTTACAGCCTACGGGGAACATCTCTTCCAAAGGCCTGTGAAACGCAGTTTCTTTGCAGGCCTGATCTGGCTGAAGTAGGACTTCTGCTCTGGGTGTGCTACTTTGCCCTAGAGCTGAAAGGCACAACGTGCAGGCTTCTTTCCAAAGGGCGAGTTGGGCCCCACAGCATCTTGCTTCCAGCTCTTTGGGAAGCTAAGAAACAACTCGCTCTGCACAGTGCTCTTACAGCCTACCGGGAACATCTCTTCCAAAGGCCTGTGAAACGCAGTTTCTTTGCAGGCCTGATCTGGCTGAAGTAGGACTTCTGCTCTGGGGTGCTACTTTGCCCTAGAGCTGAAAGGCA
Organism: Equus caballus; assembly: GCF_041296265.1. Lineage (NCBI taxonomy): Eukaryota > Metazoa > Chordata > Mammalia > Perissodactyla > Equidae > Equus > Equus caballus. The sequence goes on from NC_091712.1 coordinate 2,433,814, forward strand.
CAACGTGCAGGCTTCTTTCCAAAGGGCGAGTTGGGCCCCACAGCATCTTGCTTCCAGCTCTTTGGGAAGCTAAGAAACAACTCGCTCTGCACAGTGCTCTTACAGCCTACCTGGAACATCTCTTCCAAAGGCCTGTGAAACGCAGTTTCTTTGCAGGCCTGATCTGGCTGAAGTAGGACTTCTGCTCTGGGTGTGCTACTTTGCCCTAGAGCTGAAAGGCACAACGTGCAGGCTTCTTTCCAAAGGGCGAGTTGGGCCCCACAGCATCTTGCTTCCAGCTCTTTGGGAAGCTAAGAAACAACTCGCTCTGCACAGTGCTCTTACAGCCTACCGGGAACATCTCTTCCAAAGGCCTGTGAAACGCAGTTTCTTTGCAGGCCTGATCTGGCTGAAGTAGGACTTCTGCTCTGGGGTGCTACTTTGCCCTAGAGCTGAAAGGCACAACGTGCAGGCTTCTTTCCAAAGGGCGAGTTGGGCCCCACAGCATCTTGCTTCCAGCTCTTTGGGAAGCTAAGAAACAACTCGCTCTGCACAGTGCTCTTACAGCCTGGTGGGAACATCTCTTCCAAAGTCCTGTGAAACGCAGTTTCTTTGCAGGCCTGATCTGGCTGAAGTAGGACTTCTGCTCTGGGTGTGCTACTTTGCCCTAGAGCTGAAAGGCACAACGTGCAGGCTTCTTTCCAAAGGGCGAGTTGGGCCCCACAGCATCTTGCTTCCAGCTCTTTGGGAAGCTAAGAAACAACTCGCTCTGCACAGTGCTCTTACAGCCTACCGGGAACATCTCTTCCAAAGGCCTGTGAAAGGCAGTTTCTTTGCAGGCCTGATCTGGCTGAAGTAGGCCTTCTGCTCTGGGTGTGCTACTTTGCCCTAGAGCTGAGAGGCACAACGTGCAGGCTTCTTTCCAAAGGGCGAGTTGGGCCCCACAGCATCTTGCTTCCAGCTCTTTGGGAAGCTAAGAAACAACTCGCTCTGCACAGTGCTCTTACAGCCTAGTGGGAACATCTCTTCCAAAGGCCTGGGAAACGCATTTTCTTTGCAGGCCTGATCTGGCTGAAGTAGGACTTCTGCTCTGGGTGTGCTACTTTGCCCTAGAGCTGAAAGGCACAACGTGCAGGCTTCTTTCCAAAGGGCGAGTTGGGCCCCACAGCATCTTGCTTCCAGCTCTTTGGGAAGCTAAGAAACAACTCGCTCTGCACAGTGGTCTTAAAGCCTAGTGGGAACATCTCTTCCAAAGGCCTGTGAAACGCAGTTTCTTTGCAGGCCTGATCTGGCTGAAGTAGGACTTCTGCTCTGGGTGTGCTACTTTGCCCTAGAGCTGAAAGGCACAACGTGCAGGCTTCTTTCCAAAGGGCGAGTTGGGCCCCACAGCATCTTGCTTCCAGCTCTTTGGGAAGCTAAGAAACAACTCGCTCTGCACAGTGCTCTTACAGCCTACCGGGAACATCTCTTCCAAAGGCCTGTGAAACGCAGTTTCTTTGCAGGCCTCATCTGGCTGAAGTAGGACTTCTGCTCTGGGTGTGCTACTTTGCCCTAGAGCTGAAAGGCACAACGTGCAGGCTTCTTTCCAAAGGGCGAGTTGGGCCCCACAGCATCTTGCTTCCAGCTCTTTTTGAAGCTAAGAAACAACTCGCTCTGCACAGTGCTCTTACAGCCTAGTTTGGACATCTCTTCCAAAGGCCTGTGAAACGCAGTTTCTTTGCAGGCCTGATCTGGCTGAAGTAGGACTTCTGCTCTGGGTGTGCTACTTTGCCCTAGAGCTGAGAGGCACAACGTGCAGGCTTCTTTCCAAAGGGCGAGTTGGGCCCCACAGCATCTTGCTTCCAGCTCTTTGGGAAGCTAACAAACAACTCGCTCTGCACAGTGGTCTTACAGCCTAGTGGGAACATCACTTCCAAAGGCCTGTGAAACGCAGTTTCTTTGCAGGCCTGATCTGGCTGAAGTAGGACTTCTGCTCTGGGTGTGCTACTTTGCCCTAGAGCTGAAAGGCACAACGTGCAGGCTTCTTTCCAAAGGGCGAGTTGGGCCCCACAGCATCTTGCTTCCAGCTCTTTGGAAAGCTAAGAAACAACTCGCTCTGCACAGTGCTCTTTCAGCCTACCGTTAACATCTCTTCCAAAGGCCTGTGGAACGCAGTTTCTTTGCAGGCCTGATCTGGCTGAAGTAGGACTTCTGCTCTGGGTGTGCTACTTTGCCCTAGAGCTGAAAGGCACAACGTGCAGGCTTCTTTCCAAAGGGCGAGTTGGGCCCCACAGCATCTTGCTTCCAGCTCTTTGGGAAGCTAAGAAACAACTCGCTCTGCACAGTGCTCTTACAGCCTACGGGGAACATCTCTTCCAAAGGCCTGTGAAACGCAGTTTCTTTGCAGGCCTGATCTGGCTGAAGTAGGACTTCTGCTCTGGGTGTGCTACTTTGCCCTAGAGCTGAAAGGCACAACGTGCAGGCTTCTTTCCAAAGGGCGAGTTGGGCCCCACAGCATCTTGCTTCCAGCTCTTTGGGAAGCTAAGAAACAACTCGCTCTGCACAGTGCTCTTACAGCCTACCGGGAACATCTCTTCCAAAGGCCTGTGAAACGCAGTTTCTTTGCAGGCCTGATCTGGCTGAAGTAGGACTTCTGCTCTGGGGTGCTACTTTGCCCTAGAGCTGAAAGGCACAACGTGCAGGCTTCTTTCCAAAGGGCGAGTTGGGCCCCACAGCATCTTGCTTCCAGCTCTTTGGGAAGCTAAGAAACAACTCGCTCTGCACAGTGCTCTTACAGCCTAGTGGGAACATCTCTTCCAAAGGCCTGTGAAACGCAGTTTCTTTGCAGGCCTGATCTGGCTGAAGTAGGACTTCTGCTCTGGGTGTGCTACTTTGCCCTAGAGCTGAAAGGCACAACGTGCAGGCTTCTTTCCAAAGGGCGAGTTGGGCCCCACAGCATCTTGCTTCCAGCTCTTTGGGAAGCTAAGAAACAACTCGCTCTGCACAGTGCTCTTACAGCCTGGTGGGAACATCTCTTCCAAAGGCCTGTGAAACGCAGTTTCTTTGCAGGCCTGATCTGGCTGAAGTAGGACTTCTGCTCTGGGTGTGCTACTTTGCCCTAGAGCTGAAAGGCACAACGTGCAGGCTTCTTTCCAAAGGGCGAGTTGGGCCCCACAGCACCTTGTTCCAGCTCTTTGGGAAGCTAAGAAACAACTCGCTCTGCACAGTGCTCTTACAGCCTAGTGGGAACATCTCTTCCAAAGGCCTGTGAAACGCAGTTTCTTTGCAGGCCTGATCTGGCTGAAGTAGGACTTCTGCTCTGGGTGTGCTACTTTGCCCTAGAGCTGAAAGGCACAACGTGCAGGCTTCTTTCCAAAGGGCGAGTTGGGCCCCACAGCATCTTGCTTCCAGCTCTTTGGGAAGCTAAGAAACAACTCGCTCTGCACAGTGCTCTTACAGCCTGGTGGGAACATCTCTTCCAAAGTCCTGTGAAACGCAGTTTCTTTGCAGGCCTGATCTGGCTGAAGTAGGACTTCTGCTCTGGGTGTGCTACTTTGCCCTAGAGCTGAAAGGCACAACGTGCAGGCTTCTTTCCAAAGGGCGAGTTGGGCCCCACAGCATCTTGCTTCCAGCTCTTTGGGAAGCTAAGAAACAACTCGCTCTGCACAGTGCTCTTACAGCCTACCGGGAACATCTCTTCCAAAGGCCTGTGAAAGGCAGTTTCTTTGCAGGCCTGATCTGGCTGAAGTAGGCCTTCTGCTCTGGGTGTGCTACTTTGCCCTAGAGCTGAGAGGCACAACGTGCAGGCTTCTTTCCAAAGGGCGAGTTGGGCCCCACAGCATCTTGCTTCCAGCTCTTTGGGAAGCTAAGAAACAACTCGCTCTGCACAGTGCTCTTACAGCCTAGTGGGAACATCTCTTCCAAAGGCCTGGGAAACGCATTTTCTTTGCAGGCCTGATCTGGCTGAAGTAGGACTTCTGCTCTGGGTGTGCTACTTTGCCCTAGAGCTGAAAGGCACAACGTGCAGGCTTCTTTCCAAAGGGCGAGTTGGGCCCCACAGCATCTTGCTTCCAGCTCTTTGGGAAGCTAAGAAACAACTCGCTCTGCACAGTGGTCTTAAAGCCTAGTGGGAACATCTCTTCCAAAGGCCTGTGAAACGCAGTTTCTTTGCAGGCCTGATCTGGCTGAAGTAGGACTTCTGCTCTGGGTGTGCTACTTTGCCCTAGAGCTGAAAGGCACAACGTGCAGGCTTCTTTCCAAAGGGCGAGTTGGGCCCCACAGCATCTTGCTTCCAGCTCTTTGGGAAGCTAAGAAACAACTCGCTCTGCACAGTGCTCTTACAGCCTACCGGGAACATCTCTTCCAAAGGCCTGTGAAACGCAGTTTCTTTGCAGGCCTCATCTGGCTGAAGTAGGACTTCTGCTCTGGGTGTGCTACTTTGCCCTAGAGCTGAAAGGCACAACGTGCAGGCTTCTTTCCAAAGGGCGAGTTGGGCCCCACAGCATCTTGCTTCCAGCTCTTTTTGAAGCTAAGAAACAACTCGCTCTGCACAGTGCTCTTACAGCCTAGTTTGGACATCTCTTCCAAAGGCCTGTGAAACGCAGTTTCTTTGCAGGCCTGATCTGGCTGAAGTAGGACTTCTGCTCTGGGTGTGCTACTTTGCCCTAGAGCTGAGAGGCACAACGTGCAGGCTTCTTTCCAAAGGGCGAGTTGGGCCCCACAGCATCTTGCTTCCAGCTCTTTGGGAAGCTAACAAACAACTCGCTCTGCACAGTGGTCTTACAGCCTAGTGGGAACATCACTTCCAAAGGCCTGTGAAACGCAGTTTCTTTGCAGGCCTGATCTGGCTGAAGTAGGACTTCTGCTCTGGGTGTGCTACTTTGCCCTAGAGCTGAAAGGCACAACGTGCAGGCTTCTTTCCAAAGGGCGAGTTGGGCCCCACAGCATCTTGCTTCCAGCTCTTTGGGAAGCTAAGAAACAACTCGCTCTGCACAGTGCTCTTTCAGCCTACCGTTAACATCTCTTCCAAAGGCCTGTGGAACGCAGTTTCTTTGCAGGCCTGATCTGGCTGAAGTAGGACTTCTGCTCTGGGTGTGCTACTTTGCCCTAGAGCTGAAAGGCACAACGTGCAGGCTTCTTTCCAAAGGGCGAGTTGGGCCCCACAGCATCTTGCTTCCAGCTCTTTGGGAAGCTAAGAAACAACTCGCTCTGCACAGTGCTCTTACAGCCTACGGGGAACATCTCTTCCAAAGGCCTGTGAAACGCAGTTTCTTTGCAGGCCTGATCTGGCTGAAGTAGGACTTCTGCTCTGGGTGTGCTACTTTGCCCTAGAGCTGAAAGGCACAACGTGCAGGCTTCTTTCCAAAGGGCGAGTTGGGCCCCACAGCATCTTGCTTCCAGCTCTTTGGGAAGCTAAGAAACAACTCGCTCTGCACAGTGCTCTTACAGCCTACCGGGAACATCTCTTCCAAAGGCCTGTGAAACGCAGTTTCTTTGCAGGCCTGATCTGGCTGAAGTAGGACTTCTGCTCTGGGGTGCTACTTTGCCCTAGAGCTGAAAGGCACAACGTGCAGGCTTCTTTCCAAAGGGCGAGTTGGGCCCCACAGCATCTTGCTTCCAGCTCTTTGGGAAGCTAAGAAACAACTCGCTCTGCACAGTGCTCTTACAGCCTAGTGGGAACATCTCTTCCAAAGGCCTGTGAAACGCAGTTTCTTTGCAGGCCTGATCTGGCTGAAGTAGGACTTCTGCTCTGGGTGTGCTACTTTGCCCTAGAGCTGAAAGGCACAACGTGCAGGCTTCTTTCCAAAGGGCGAGTTGGGCCCCACAGCATCTTGCTTCCAGCTCTTTGGGAAGCTAAGAAACAACTCGCTCTGCACAGTGCTCTTACAGCCTGGTGGGAACATCTCTTCCAAAGGCCTGTGAAACGCAGTTTCTTTGCAGGCCTGATCTGGCTGAAGTAGGACTTCTGCTCTGGGTGTGCTACTTTGCCCTAGAGCTGAAAGGCACAACGTGCAGGCTTCTTTCCAAAGGGCGACTTGGGCCCCACAGCACCTTGTTCCAGCTCTTTGGGAAGCTAAGAAACAACTCGCTCTGCACAGTGCTCTTACAGCCTAGTGGGAACATCTCTTCCAAAGGCCTGTGAAACGCAGTTTCTTTGCAGGCCTGATCTGGCTGAAGTAGGACTTCTGCTCTGGGTGTGCTACTTTGCCCTAGAGCTGAGAGGCACAACGTGCAGGCTTCTTTCCAAAGGGCGAGTTGGGCCCCACAGCATCTTGCTTCCAGCTCTTTGGGAAGCTAAGAAACAACTCGCTCTGCACAGTGCTCTTACAGCCTAGTGGGAACATCTCTTCCAAAGGCCTGTGAAACGCAGTTTCTTTGCAGGCCTGATCTGGCTGAAGTAGGACTTCTGCTCTGGGTGTGCTACTTTGCCCTAGAGCTGAAAGGCACAACGTGCAGGCTTCTTTCCAAAGGGCGAGTTGGGCCCCACAGCATCTTGCTTCCAGCTCTTTGGGAAGCTAAGAAACAACTCGCTCTGCACAGTGCTCTTACAGCCTACGGGGAACATCTCTTCCAAAGGCCTGTGAAACGCAGTTTCTTTGCAGGCCTGATCTGGCTGAAGTAGGACTTCTGCTCTGGGTGTGCTACTTTGCCCTAGAGCTGAAAGGCACAACGTGCAGGCTTCTTTCCAAAGGGCGAGTTGGGCCCCACAGCATCTTGCTTCCAGCTCTTTGGGAAGCTAAGAAACAACTCGCTCTGCACAGTGCTCTTACAGCCTACCGGGAACATCTCTTCCAAAGGCCTGTGAAACGCAGTTTCTTTGCAGGCCTGATCTGGCTGAAGTAGGACTTCTGCTCTGGGTGTGCTACTTTGCCCTAGAGCTGAAAGGCACAACGTGCAGGCTTCTTTCCAAAGGGCGAGTTGGGCCCCACAGCATCTTGCTTCCAGCTCTTTGGGAAGCTAAGAAACAACTCGCTCTGCACAGTGCTCTTACAGCCTACGGGGAACATCTCTTCCAAAGGCCTGTGAAACGCAGTTTCTTTGCAGGCCTGATCTGGCTGAAGTAGGACTTCTGCTCTGGGTGTGCTACTTTGCCCTAGAGCTGAAAGGCACAACGTGCAGGCTTCTTTCCAAAGGGCGAGTTGGGCCCCACAGCATCTTGCTTCCAGCTCTTTGGGAAGCTAAGAAACAACTCGCTCTGCACAGTGCTCTTACAGCCTAGTGGGAACATCTCTTCCAAAGGCCTGGGAAACGCATTTTCTTTGCAGGCCTGATCTGGCTGAAGTAGGACTTCTGCTCTGGGTGTGCTACTTTGCCCTAGTGCTGAAAGGCACAACGTGCAGGCTTCTTTCCAAAGGGCGAGTTGGGCCCCACAGCATCTTGCTTCCAGCTCTTTGGGAAGCTAAGAAACAACTCGCTCTGCACAGTGGTCTTAAAGCCTAGTGGGAACATCTCTTCCAAAGGCCTGTGAAACGCAGTTTCTTTGCAGGCCTGATCTGGCTGAAGTAGGACTTCTGCTCTGGGTGTGCTACTTTGCCCTAGAGCTGAAAGGCACAACGTGCAGGCTTCTTTCCAAAGGGCGAGTTGGGCCCCACAGCATCTTGCTTCCAGCTCTTTGGGAAGCTAAGAAACAACTCGCTCTGCACAGTGCTCTTACAGCCTACCGGGAACATCTCTTCCAAAGGCCTGTGAAACGCAGTTTCTTTGCAGGCCTGATCTGGCTGAAGTAGGACTTCTGCTCTGGGTGTGCTACTTTGCCCTAGAGCTGAAAGGCACAACGTGCAGGCTTCTTTCCAAAGGGCGAGTTGGGCCCCACAGCATCTTGCTTCCAGCTCTTTGGGAAGCTAAGAAACAACTCGCTCTGCACAGTGCTCTTACAGCCTGGTGGGAACATCTCTTCCAAAGGCCTGTGAAACGCAGTTTCTTTGCAGGCCTGATCTGGCTGAAGTAGGACTTCTGCTCTGGGTGTGCTACTTTGCCCTAGAGCTGAAAGGCACAACGTGCAGGCTTCTTTCCAAAGGGCGAGTTGGGCCCCACAGCACCTTGCTTCCAGCTCTTTGGGAAGCTAAGAAACAACTCGCTCTGCACAGTGCTCTTTCAGCCTACCGTTAACATCTCTTCCAAAGGCCTGTGGAACGCAGTTTCTTTGCAGGCCTGATCTGGCTGAAGTAGGACTTCTGCTCTGGGTGTGCTACTTTGCCCTAGAGCTGAAAGGCACAACGTGCAGGCTTCTTTCCAAAGGGCGAGTTGGGCCCCACAGCATCTTGCTTCCAGCTCTTTGGGAAGCTAAGAAACAACTCGCTCTGCACAGTGCTCTTACAGCCTACGGGGAACATCTCTTCCAAAGGCCTGTGAAACGCAGTTTCTTTGCAGGCCTGATCTGGCTGAAGTAGGACTTCTGCTCTGGGTGTGCTACTTTGCCCTAGAGCTGAAAGGCACAACGTGCAGGCTTCTTTCCAAAGGGCGAGTTGGGCCCCACAGCATCTTGCTTCCAGCTCTTTGGGAAGCTAAGAAACAACTCGCTCTGCACAGTGCTCTTACAGCCTACCGGGAACATCTCTTCCAAAGGCCTGTGAAACGCAGTTTCTTTGCAGGCCTGATCTGGCTGAAGTAGGACTTCTGCTCTGGGGTGCTACTTTGCCCTAGAGCTGAAAGGCACAACGTGCAGGCTTCTTTCCAAAGGGCGAGTTGGGCCCCACAGCATCTTGCTTCCAGCTCTTTGGGAAGCTAAGAAACAACTCGCTCTGCACAGTGCTCTTACAGCCTAGTGGGAACATCTCTTCCAAAGGCCTGTGAAACGCAGTTTCTTTGCAGGCCTGATCTGGCTGAAGTAGGACTTCTGCTCTGGGTGTGCTACTTTGCCCTAGAGCTGAAAGGCACAACGTGCAGGCTTCTTTCCAAAGGGCGAGTTGGGCCCCACAGCATCTTGCTTCCAGCTCTTTGGGAAGCTAAGAAACAACTCGCTCTGCACAGTGCTCTTACAGCCTGGTGGGAACATCTCTTCCAAAGGCCTGTGAAACGCAGTTTCTTTGCAGGCCTGATCTGGCTGAAGTAGGACTTCTGCTCTGGGTGTGCTACTTTGCCCTAGAGCTGAAAGGCACAACGTGCAGGCTTCTTTCCAAAGGGCGACTTGGGCCCCACAGCACCTTGTTCCAGCTCTTTGGGAAGCTAAGAAACAACTCGCTCTGCACAGTGCTCTTACAGCCTAGTGGGAACATCTCTTCCAAAGGCCTGTGAAACGCAGTTTCTTTGCAGGCCTGATCTGGCTGAAGTAGGACTTCTGCTCTGGGTGTGCTACTTTGCCCTAGAGCTGAGAGGCACAACGTGCAGGCTTCTTTCCAAAGGGCGAGTTGGGCCCCACAGCATCTTGCTTCCAGCTCTTTGGGAAGCTAAGAAACAACTCGCTCTGCACAGTGCTCTTACAGCCTAGTGGGAACATCTCTTCCAAAGGCCTGTGAAACGCAGTTTCTTTGCAGGCCTGATCTGGCTGAAGTAGGACTTCTGCTCTGGGTGTGCTACTTTGCCCTAGAGCTGAAAGGCACAACGTGCAGGCTTCTTTCCAAAGGGCGAGTTGGGCCCCACAGCATCTTGCTTCCAGCTCTTTGGGAAGCTAAGAAACAACTCGCTCTGCACAGTGCTCTTACAGCCTACGGGGAACATCTCTTCCAAAGGCCTGTGAAACGCAGTTTCTTTGCAGGCCTGATCTGGCTGAAGTAGGACTTCTGCTCTGGGTGTGCTACTTTGCCCTAGAGCTGAAAGGCACAACGTGCAGGCTTCTTTCCAAAGGGCGAGTTGGGCCCCACAGCATCTTGCTTCCAGCTCTTTGGGAAGCTAAGAAACAACTCGCTCTGCACAGTGCTCTTACAGCCTACCGGGAACATCTCTTCCAAAGGCCTGTGAAACGCAGTTTCTTTGCAGGCCTGATCTGGCTGAAGTAGGACTTCTGCTCTGGGTGTGCTACTTTGCCCTAGAGCTGAAAGGCACAACGTGCAGGCTTCTTTCCAAAGGGCGAGTTGGGCCCCACAGCATCTTGCTTCCAGCTCTTTGGGAAGCTAAGAAACAACTCGCTCTGCACAGTGCTCTTACAGCCTACGGGGAACATCTCTTCCAAAGGCCTGTGAAACGCAGTTTCTTTGCAGGCCTGATCTGGCTGAAGTAGGACTTCTGCTCTGGGTGTGCTACTTTGCCCTAGAGCTGAAAGGCACAACGTGCAGGCTTCTTTCCAAAGGGCGAGTTGGGCCCCACAGCATCTTGCTTCCAGCTCTTTGGGAAGCTAAGAAACAACTCGCTCTGCACAGTGCTCTTACAGCCTAGTGGGAACATCTCTTCCAAAGGCCTGGGAAACGCATTTTCTTTGCAGGCCTGATCTGGCTGAAGTAGGACTTCTGCTCTGGGTGTGCTACTTTGCCCTAGTGCTGAAAGGCACAACGTGCAGGCTTCTTTCCAAAGGGCGAGTTGGGCCCCACAGCATCTTGCTTCCAGCTCTTTGGGAAGCTAAGAAACAACTCGCTCTGCACAGTGGTCTTAAAGCCTAGTGGGAACATCTCTTCCAAAGGCCTGTGAAACGCAGTTTCTTTGCAGGCCTGATCTGGCTGAAGTAGGACTTCTGCTCTGGGTGTGCTACTTTGCCCTAGAGCTGAAAGGCACAACGTGCAGGCTTCTTTCCAAAGGGCGAGTTGGGCCCCACAGCATCTTGCTTCCAGCTCTTTGGGAAGCTAAGAAACAACTCGCTCTGCACAGTGCTCTTACAGCCTACCGGGAACATCTCTTCCAAAGGCCTGTGAAACGCAGTTTCTTTGCAGGCCTGATCTGGCTGAAGTAGGACTTCTGCTCTGGGTGTGCTACTTTGCCCTAGAGCTGAAAGGCACAACGTGCAGGCTTCTTTCCAAAGGGCGAGTTGGGCCCCACAGCATCTTGCTTCCAGCTCTTTGGGAAGCTAAGAAACAACTCGCTCTGCACAGTGCTCTTACAGCCTGGTGGGAACATCTCTTCCAAAGGCCTGTGAAACGCAGTTTCTTTGCAGGCCTGATCTGGCTGAAGTAGGACTTCTGCTCTGGGTGTGCTACTTTGCCCTAGAGCTGAAAGGCACAACGTGCAGGCTTCTTTCCAAAGGGCGAGTTGGGCCCCACAGCACCTTGCTTCCAGCTCTTTGGGAAGCTAAGAAACAACTCGCTCTGCACAGTGCTCTTACAGCCTAGTGGGAACATCTCTTCCAAAGGCCTGGGAAACGCAGTTTCTTTGCAGGCCTGATCTGGCTGAAGTAGGACTTCTGCTCTGGGTGTGCTACTTTGCCCTAGAGCTGAAAGGCACAACGTGCAGGCTTCTTTCCAAAGGGCGAGTTGGGCCCCACAGCATCTTGCTTCCAGCTCTTTGGGAAGCTAAGAAACAACTCGCTCTGCACAGTGGTCTTACAGCCTAGTGGGAACATCTCTTCCAAAGGCCTGTGAAACGCAGTTTCTTTGCAGGCCTGATCTGGCTGAAGTAGGACTTCTGCTCTGGGTGTGCTCCTTTGCCCTAGAGCTGAAAGGCACAACGTGCAGGCTTCTTTCCAAAGGGCGAGTTGGGCCCCACAGCATCTTGCTTCCAGCTCTTTGGGAAGCTAAGAAACAACTCGCTCTGCACAGTGCTCTTACAGCCTACCGGGAACATCTCTTCCAAAGGCCTGTGAAACGCAGTTTCTTTGCAGGCCTGATCTGGCTGAAGTAGGACTTCTGCTCTGGGGTGCTACTTTGCCCTAGAGCTGAAAGGCACAACGTGCAGGCTTCTTTCCAAAGGGCGAGTTGGGCCCCACAGCATCTTGCTTCCAGCTCTTTGGGAAGCTAAGAAAAAACTCGCTCTGCACAGTGCTCTTACAGCCTACCTGGAACATCTCTTCCAAAGGCCTGTGAAACGCAGTTTCTTTGCAGGCCTGATCCGGCTGAAGTAGGACTTCTGCTCTGGGTGTGCTACTTTGCCCTAGAGCTGAAAGGCACAACGTGCAGGCTTCTTTCCAAAGGGCGAGTTGGGCCCCACAGCATCTTGCTTCCAGCTCTTTGGGAAGCTAAGAAACAACTCGCTCTGCACAGTGCTCTTACAGCCTACCGGGAACATCTCTTCCAAAGGCCTGTGAAACGCAGTTTCTTTGCAGGCCTGATCTGGCTGAAGTAGGACTTCTGCTCTGGGGTGCTACTTTGCCCTAGAGCTGAAAGGCACAACGTGCAGGCTTCTTTCCAAAGGGCGAGTTGGGCCCCACAGCATCTTGCTTCCAGCTCTTTGGGAAGCTAAGAAACAACTCGCTCTGCACAGTGCTCTTACAGCCTGGTGGGAACATCTCTTCCAAAGGCCTGTGAAACGCAGTTTCTTTGCAGGCCTGATCTGGCTGAAGTAGGACTTCTGCTCTGGGTGTGCTACTTTGCCCTAGAGCTGAAAGGCACAACGTGCAGGCTTCTTTCCAAAGGGCGAGTTGGGCCCCACAGCATCTTGCTTCCAGCTCTTTGGGAAGCTAAGAAACAACTCGCTCTGCACAGTGCTCTTACAGCCTACCGGGAACATCTCTTCCAAAGGCCTGTGAAACGCAGTTTCTTTGCAGGCCTGATCTGGCTGAAGTAGGCCTTCTGCTCTGGGTGTGCTACTTTGCCCTAGAGCTGAGAGGCACAACGTGCAGGCTTCTTTCCAAAGGGCGAGTTGGGCCCCACAGCATCTTGCTTCCAGCTCTTTGGGAAGCTAAGAAACAACTCGCTCTGCACAGTGCTCTTACAGCCTAGTGGGAACATCTCTTCCAAAGGCCTGGGAAACGCATTTTCTTTGCAGGCCTGATCTGGCTGAAGTAGGACTTCTGCTCTGGGTGTGCTACTTTGCCCTAGAGCTGAAAGGCACAACGTGCAGGCTTCTTTCCAAAGGGCGAGTTGGGCCCCACAGCATCTTGCTTCCAGCTCTTTGGGAAGCTAAGAAACAACTCGCTCTGCACAGTGGTCTTAAAGCCTAGTGGGAACATCTCTTCCAAAGGCCTGTGAAACGCAGTTTCTTTGCAGGCCTGATCTGGCTGAAGTAGGACTTCTGCTCTGGGTGTGCTACTTTGCCCTAGAGCTGAAAGGCACAACGTGCAGGCTTCTTTCCAAAGGGCGAGTTGGGCCCCACAGCATCTTGCTTCCAGCTCTTTGGGAATCTAAGAAACAACTCGCTCTGCACAGTGCTCTTACAGCCTACCGGGAGCATCTCTTCCAAAGGCCTGGGAAACGCATTTTCTTTGCAGGCCTGATCTGGCTGAAGTAGGACTTCTGCTCTGGGTGTGCTACTTTGCCCTAGAGCTGAAAGGCACAACGTGCAGGCTTCTTTCCAAAGGGCGAGTTGGGCCCCACAGCATCTTGCTTCCAGCTCTTTGGGAAGCTAAGAAACAACTCGCTCTGCACAGTGGTCTTAAAGCCTAGTGGGAACATCTCTTCCAAAGGCCTGTGAAACGCAGTTTCTTTGCAGGCCTGATCTGGCTGAAGTAGGACTTCTGCTCTGGGTGTGCTACTTTGCCCTAGAGCTGAAAGGCACAACGTGCAGGCTTCTTTCCAAAGGGCGAGTTGGGCCCCACAGCATCTTGCTTCCAGCTCTTTGGGAATCTAAGAAACAACTCGCTCTGCACAGTGCTCTTACAGCCTACCGGGAGCATCTCTTCCAAAGGCCTGTGAAACGCAGTTTCTTTGCAGGCCTCATCTGGCTGAAGTAGGACTTCTGCTCTGGGTGTGCTACTTTGCCCTAGAGCTGAAAGGCACAACGTGCAGGCTTCTTTCCAAAGGGCGAGTTGGGCCCCACAGCATCTTGCTTCCAGCTCTTTTTGAAGCTAAGAAACAACTCGCTCTGCACAGTGCTCTTACAGCCTAGTTTGGACATCTCTTCCAAAGGCCTGTGAAACGCAGTTTCTTTGCAGGCCTGATCTGGCTGAAGTAGGACTTCTGCTCTGGGTGTGCTACTTTGCCCTAGAGCTGAGAGGCACAACGTGCAGGCTTCTTTCCAAAGGGCGAGTTGGGCCCCACAGCATCTTGCTTCCAGCTCTTTGGGAAGCTAACAAACAACTCGCTCTGCACAGTGGTCTTACAGCCTAGTGGGAACATCACTTCCAAAGGCCTGTGAAACGCAGTTTCTTTGCAGGCCTGATCTGGCTGAAGTAGGACTTCTGCTCTGGGTGTGCTACTTTGCCCTAGAGCTGAAAGGCACAACGTGCAGGCTTCTTTCCAAAGGGCGAGTTGGGCCCCACAGCATCTTGCTTCCAGCTCTTTGGGAAGCTAAGAAACAACTCGCTCTGCACAGTGCTCTTTCAGCCTACCGGGAACATCTCTTCCAAAGGCCTGTGGAACGCAGTTTCTTTGCAGGCCTGATCTGGCTGAAGTAGGACTTCTGCTCTGGGTGTGCTACTTTGCCCTAGAGCTGAAAGGCACAACGTGCAGGCTTCTTTCCAAAGGGCGAGTTGGGCCCCACAGCATCTTGCTTCCAGCTCTTTGGGAAGCTAAGAAACAACTCGCTCTGCACAGTGCTCTTACAGCCTACCGGGAACATCTCTTCCAAAGGCCTGTGAAACGCAGTTTCTTTGCAGGCCTGATCTGTCTGAAGTAGGACTTCTGCTCTGGGGTGCTACTTTGCCCTAGAGCTGAAAGGCACAACGTGCAGGCTTCTTTCCAAAGGGCGAGTTGGGCCCGACAGCATCTTGCTTCCAGCTCTTTGGGAAGCTAAGAAACAACTCGCTCTGCACAGTGCTCTTACAGCCTAGTGGGAACATCTCTTCCAAAGGCCTGTGAAACGCAGTTTCTTTGGAGGCCTGATCTGGCTGAAGTAGGACTTCTGCTCTGGGTGTGCTACTTTGCCCTAGAGCTGAAAGGCACAACGTGCAGGCTTCTTTCCAAAGGGCGAGTTGGGCCCCACAGCATCTTGCTTCCAGCTCTTTGGGAAGCTAAGAAACAACTCGCTCTGCACAGTGCTCTTACAGCCTACCGGGAACATCTCTTCCAAAGGCCTGTGAAACGCAGTTTCTTTGCAGGCCTGATCTGGCTGAAGTAGGACTTCTGCTCTGGGTCTGCTACTTTGCCCTAGAGCTGAAAGGCACAACGTGCAGGCTTCTTTCCAAAGGGCGAGTTGGGCCCCACAGCACCTTGCTTCCAGCTCTTTGGGAAGCTAAGAAACAACTCGCTCTGCACAGTGCTCTTACAGCCTAGTGGGAACATCTCTTCCAAAGGCCTGTGAAACGCAGTTTCTTTGCAGGCCTGATCTGGCTGAAGTAGGACTTCTGCTCTGGGTGTGCTACTTTGCCCTAGAGCTGAAAGGCACAACGTGCAGGCTTCTTTCCAAAGGGCGAGTTGGGCCCCACAGCATCTTGCTTCCAGCTCTTTGGGAAGCTAAGAAACAACTCGATCTGCACAGTGGTCTTACAGCCTAGTGGGAACATCTCTTCCAAAGGCCTGTGAAACGCAGTTTCTTTGCAGGCCTGATCTGGCTGAAGTAGGACTTCTGCTCTGGGTGTGCTACTTTGCCCTAGAGCTGAAAGGCACAACGTGCAGGCTTCTTTCCAAAGGGCGAGTTGGGCCCCACAGCATCTTGCTTCCAGCTCTTTGGGAAGCTAAGAAACAACTCGCTCTGCACAGTGGTCTTAAAGCCTAGTGGGAACATCTCTTCCAAAGGCCTGTGAAACGCAGTTTCTTTGCAGGCCTGATCTGGCTGAAGTAGGACTTCTGCTCTGGGTGTGCTACTTTGCCCTAGAGCTGAAAGGCACAACGTGCAGGCTTCTTTCCAAAGGGCGAGTTGGGCCCCACAGCATCTTGCTTCCAGCTCTTTGGGAAGCTAAGAAACAACTCGCTCTGCACAGTGCTCTTACAGCCTACCGGGAACATCTCTTCCAAAGGCCAGTGAAACGCAGTTACTTTGCAGGCCTGATCGGGCTGAAGTAGGACTTCTGCTCTGGGTGTGCTACTTTGCCCTAGAGCTGAAAGGCACAACGTGCAGGCTTCTTTCCAAAGGGCGAGTTGGGCCCCACAGCATCTTGCTTCCAGCTCTTTGGGAAGCTAAGAAACAACTCGCTCTGCACAGTGCTCTTTCAGCCTACCGGGAACATCTCTTCTAAAGGCCTGTGGAACGCAGTTTCTTTGCAGGCCTGATCTGGCTGAAGTAGGACTTCTGCTCTGGGTGTGCTACTTTGCCCTAGAGCTGAAAGGCACAACGTGCAGGCTTCTTTCCAAAGGGCGAGTTGGGCCCCACAGCATCTTGCTTCCAGCTCTTTGGGAAGCTAAGAAACAACTCGCTCTGCACAGTGCTCTTACAGCCTACCGGGAACATCTCTTCCAAAGGCCTGTGAAACGCAGTTTCTTTGCAGGCCTGATCTGGCTGAAGTAGGACTTCTGCTCTGGGGTGCTACTTTGCCCTAGAGCTGAAAGGCACAACGTGCAGGCTTCTTTCCAAAGGGCGAGTTGGGCCCGACAGCATCTTGCTTCCAGCTCTTTGGGAAGCTAAGAAACAACTCGCTCTGCACAGTGCTCTTACAGCCTAGTGGGAACATCTCTTCCAAAGGCCTGGGAAACGCATTTTCTTTGCAGGCCTGATCTGGCTGAAGTAGGACTTCTGCTCTGGGTGTGCTACTTTGCCCTAGAGCTGAAAGGCACAACGTGCAGGCTTCTTTCCAAAGGGCGAGTTGGGCCCCACAGCATCTTGCTTCCAGCTCTTTGGGAAGCTAAGAAACAACTCGCTCTGCACAGTGGTCTTAAAGCCTAGTGGGAACATCTCTTCCAAAGGCCTGTGAAACGCAGTTTCTTTGCAGGCCTGATCTGGCTGAAGTAGGACTTCTGCTGTGGGTGTGCTACTTTGCCCTAGAGCTGAAAGGCACAACGTGCAGGCTTCTTTCCAAAGGGCGAGTTGGGCCCCACAGCATCTTGCTTCCAGCTCTTTGGGAAGCTAAGAAACAACTCGCTCTGCACAGTGCTCTTACAGCCTACCGGGAACATCTCTTCCAAAGGCCTGTGAAACGCAGTTTCTTTGCAGGCCTGATCTGGCTGAAGTAGGACTTCTGCTCTGGGTGTGCTACTTTGCCCTAGAGCTGAAAGGCACAACGTGCAGGCTTCTTTCCAAAGGGCGAGTTGGGCCCCACAGCATCTTGCTTCCAGCTCTTTTTGAAGCTAAGAAACAACTCGCTCTGCACAGTGCTCTTACAGCCTAGTTTGGACATCTCTTCCAAAGGCCTGTGAAACGCAGTTTCTTTGCAGGCCTGATCTGGCTGAAGTAGGACTTCTGCTCTGGGTGTGCTACTTTGCCCTAGAGCTGAGAGGCACAACGTGCAGGCTTCTTTCCAAAGGGCGAGTTGGGCCCCACAGCATCTTGCTTCCAGCTCTTTGGGATGCTAACAAACAACTCGCTCTGCACAGTGGTCTTACAGCCTAGTGGGAACATCACTTCCAAAGGCCTGTGAAACGCAGTTTCTTTGCAGGCCTGATCTGGCTGAAGTAGGACTTCTGCTCTGGGTGTGCTACTTTGCCCTAGAGCTGAAAGGCACAACGTGCAGGCTTCTTTCCAAAGGGCGAGTTGGGCCCCACAGCATCTTGCTTCCAGCTCTTTGGGAAGCTAAGAAACAACTCGCTCTGCACAGTGCTCTTTCAGCCTACCGGGAACATCTCTTCCAAAGGCCTGTGGAACGCAGTTTCTTTGCAGGCCTGATCTGGCTGAAGTAGGACTTCTGCTCTGGGTGTGCTACTTTGCCCTAGAGCTGAAAGGCACAACGTGCAGGCTTCTTTCCAAAGGGCGAGTTGGGCCCCACAGCATCTTGCTTCCAGCTCTTTGGGAAGCTAAGAAACAACTCGCTCTGCACAGTGCTCTTACAGCCTACCGGGAACATCTCTTCCAAAGGCCTGTGAAACGCAGTTTCTTTGCAGGCCTGATCTGGCTGAAGTAGGACTTCTGCTCTGGGGTGCTACTTTGCCCTAGAGCTGAAAGGCACAACGTGCAGGCTTCTTTCCAAAGGGCGAGTTGGGCCCCACAGCATCTTGCTTCCAGCTCTTTGGGAAGCTAAGAAACAACTCGATCTGCACAGTGGTCTTACAGCCTAGTGGGAACATCTCTTCCAAAGGCCTGTGAAACGCAGTTTCTTTGCAGGCCTGATCTGGCTGAAGTAGGACTTCTGCTCTGGGTGTGCTACTTTGCCCTAGAGCTGAAAGGCACAACGTGCAGGCTTCTTTCCAAAGGGCGAGTTGGGCCCCACAGCATCTTGCTTCCAGCTCTTTGGGAAGCTAAGAAACAACTCGCTCTGCCAGTGGTCTTAAAGCCTAGTGGGAACATCTCTTCCAAAGGCCTGTGAAACGCAGTTTCTTTGCAGGCCTGATCTGGCTGAAGTAGGACTTCTGCTCTGGGTGTGCTACTTTGCCCTAGAGCTGAAAGGCACAACGTGCAGGCTTCTTTCCAAAGGGCGAGTTGGGCCCCACAGCATCTTGCTTCCAGCTCTTTGGGAAGCTAAGAAACAACTCGCTCTGCACAGTGCTCTTACAGCCTACCGGGAACATCTCTTCCAAAGGCCAGTGAAACGCAGTTACTTTGCAGGCCTGATCGGGCTGAAGTAGGACTTCTGCTCTGGGTGTGCTACTTTGCCCTAGAGCTGAAAGGCACAACGTGCAGGCTTCTTTCCAAAGGGCGAGTTGGGCCCCACAGCATCTTGCTTCCAGCTCTTTGGGAAGCTAAGAAACAACTCGCTCTGCACAGTGCTCTTTCAGCCTACCGGGAACATCTCTTCCAAAGGCCTGTGGAACGCAGTTTCTTTGCAGGCCTGATCTGGCTGAAGTAGGACTTCTGCTCTGGGTGTGCTACTTTGCCCTAGAGCTGAAAGGCACAACGTGCAGGCTTCTTTCCAAAGGGCGAGTTGGGCCCCACAGCATCTTGCTTCCAGCTCTTTGGGAAGCTAAGAAACAACTCGCTCTGCACAGTGCTCTTACAGCCTACCGGGAACATCTCTTCCAAAGGCCTGTGAAACGCAGTTTCTTTGCAGGCCTGATCTGGCTGAAGTAGGACTTCTGCTCTGGGGTGCTACTTTGCCCTAGAGCTGAAAGGCACAACGTGCAGGCTTCTTTCCAAAGGGCGAGTTGGGCCCGACAGCATCTTGCTTCCAGCTCTTTGGGAAGCTAAGAAACAACTCGCTCTGCACAGTGCTCTTACAGCCTAGTGGGAACATCTCTTCCAAAGGCCTGTGAAACGCAGTTTCTTTGGAGGCCTGATCTGGCTGAAGTAGGACTTCTGCTCTGGGTGTGCTACTTTGCCCTAGAGCTGAAAGGCACAACGTGCAGGCTTCTTTCCAAAGGGCGAGTTGGGCCCCACAGCATCTTGCTTCCAGCTCTTTGGGAAGCTAAGAAACAACTCGCTCTGCACAGTGCTCTTACAGCCTACCGGGAACATCTCTTCCAAAGGCCTGTGAAACGCAGTTTCTTTGCAGGCCTGATCTGGCTGAAGTAGGACTTCTGCTCTGGGTCTGCTACTTTGCCCTAGAGCTGAAAGGCACAACGTGCAGGCTTCTTTCCAAAGGGCGAGTTGGGCCCCACAGCACCTTGCTTCCAGCTCTTTGGGAAGCTAAGAAACAACTCGCTCTGCACAGTGCTCTTACAGCCTACCGGGAACATCTCTTCCAAAGGCCTGTGAAACGCAGTTTCTTTGCAGGCCTGATCTGGCTGAAGTAGGACTTCTGCTCTGGGTGTGCTACTTTGCCCTAGAGCTGAAAGGCACAACGTGCAGGCTTCTTTCCAAAGGGCGAGTTGTGCCCCACAGCATCTTGCTTCCAGCTCTTTGGGAAGCTAAGAAACAACTCGATCTGCACAGTGGTCTTACAGCCTAGTGGGAACATCTCTTCCAAAGGCCTGTGAAACGCAGTTTCTTTGCAGGCCTGATCTGGCTGAAGTAGGACTTCTGCTCTGGGTGTGCTACTTTGCCCTAGAGCTGAAAGGCACAACGTGCAGGCTTCTTTCCAAAGGGCGAGTTGGGCCCCACAGCATCTTGCTTCCAGCTCTTTGGGAAGCTAAGAAACAACTCGCTCTGCACAGTGGTCTTAAAGCCTAGTGGGAACATCTCTTCCAAAGGCCTGTGAAACGCAGTTTCTTTGCAGGCCTGATCTGGCTGAAGTAGGACTTCTGCTCTGGGTGTGCTACTTTGCCCTAGAGCTGAAAGGCACAACGTGCAGGCTTCTTTCCAAAGGGCGAGTTGGGCCCCACAGCATCTTGCTTCCAGCTCTTTGGGAAGCTAAGAAACAACTCGCTCTGCACAGTGCTCTTACAGCCTACCGTGAACATCTCTTCCAAAGGCCAGTGAAACGCAGTTACTTTGCAGGCCTGATCGGGCTGAAGTAGGACTTCTGCTCTGGGTGTGCTACTTTGCCCTAGAGCTGAAAGGCACAACGTGCAGGCTTCTTTCCAAAGGGCGAGTTGGGCCCCACAGCATCTTGCTTCCAGCTCTTTGGGAAGCTAAGAAACAACTCGCTCTGCACAGTGCTCTTACAGCCTACCGGGAACATCTCTTCCAAAGGCCTGTGAAACGCAGTTTCTTTGCAGGCCTGATCTGGCTGAAGTAGGACTTCTGCTCTGGGTGTGCTACTTTGCCCTAGAGCTGAAAGGCACAACGTGCAGGCTTCTTTCCAAAGGGCGAGTTGGGCCCCACAGCATCTTGCTTCCAGCTCTTTGGGAAGCTAAGAAACAACTCGCTCTGCACGGTGCTCTTACAGCCTACCGGGAACATCTCTTCCAAAGGCCTGTGGAACGCAGTTTCTTTGCAGGCCTGATCTGGCTGAAGTAGGACTTCTGCTCTGGGTGTGCTACTTTGCCCTAGAGCTGAAAGGCACAACGTGCAGGCTTCTTTCCAAAGGGCGAGTTGGGCCCCACAGCATCTTGCTTCCAGCTCTTTGGGAAGCTAAGAAACAACTCGCTCTGCACAGTGCTCTTACAGCCTACCGGGAACATCTCTTCCAAAGGCCTGTGAAACGCAGTTTCTTTGCAGGCCTGATCTGGCTGAAGTAGGACTTCTGCTCTGGGGTGCTACTTTGCCCTAGAGCTGAAAGGCACAACGTGCAGGCTTCTTTCCAAAGGGCGAGTTGGGCCCCACAGCATCTTGCTTCCAGCTCTTTGGGAAGCTAAGAAACAACTCGCTCTGCACAGTGCTCTTACAGCCTAGTGGGAACATGTCTTCCAAAGGCCTGTGAAAGGCAGTTTCTTTGCAGGCCTGATCTGGCTGAAGTAGGACTTCTGCTCTGGGTGTGCTACTTTGCCCTAGAGCTGAAAGGCACAACGTGCAGGCTTCTTTCCAAAGGGCGAGTTGGGCCCCACAGCACCTTGCTTCCAGCTCTTTGGGAAGCTAAGAAACAACTCGCTCTGCACAGTGCTCTTACAGCCTACCGGGAACATCTCTTCCAAAGGCCTGTGAAACGCAGTTTCTTTGCAGGCCTGATCTCGCTGAAGTAGGACTTCTGCTCTGGGTGTGCTACTTTGCCCTAGAGCTGAAAGGCACAACGTGCAGGCTTCTTTCCAAAGGGCGAGTTGGGCCCCACAGCATCTTGCTTCCAGCTCTTTGGGAAGCTAAGAAACAACTCGCTCTGCACAGTGCTCTTACAGCCTACGGGGAACATCTCTTCCAAAGGCCTGTGGAACGCAGTTTCTTTGCAGGCCTGATCTGGCTGAAGTAGGACTTCTGCTCTGGGTGTGCTACTTTGCCCTAGAGCTGAAAGGCACAACGTGCAGGCTTCTTTCCAAAGGGCGAGTTGGGCCCCACAGCATCTTGCTTCCAGCTCTTTGGGAAGCTAAGAAACAACTCGCTCTGCACAGTGCTCTTACAGCCTACCGGGAACATCTCTTCCAAAGGCCTGTGAAACGCAGTTTCTTTGCAGGCCTGATCTGGCTGAAGTAGCACTTCTGCTCTGGGGTGCTACTTTGCCCTAGAGCTGAAAGGCACAACGTGCAGGCTTCTTTCCAAAGGGCGAGTTGGGCCCCACAGCATCTTGCTTCCAGCTCTTTGGGAAGCTAAGAAACAACTCGCTCTGCACAGTGCTCTTACAGCCTAGTGGGAACATGTCTTCCAAAGGCCTGTGAAAGGCAGTTTCTTTGCAGGCCTGATCTGGCTGAAGTAGGACTTCTGCTCTGGGTGTGCTACTTTGCCCTAGAGCTGAAAGGCACAACGTGCAGGCTTCTTTCCAAAGGGCGAGTTGGGCCCCACAGCACCTTGCTTCCAGCTCTTTGGGAAGCTAAGAAACAACTCGCTCTGCACAGTGCTCTTACAGCCTACCGGGAACATCTCTTCCAAAGGCCTGTGAAACGCAGTTTCTTTGCAGGCCTGATCTCGCTGAAGTAGGACTTCTGCTCTGGGTGTGCTACTTTGCCCTAGAGCTGAAAGGCACAACGTGCAGGCTTCTTTCCAAAGGGCGAGTTGGGCCCCACAGCATCTTGCTTCCAGCTCTTTGGGAAGCTAAGAAACAACTCGCTCTGCACAGTGCTCTTACAGCCTACGGGGAACATCTCTTCCAAAGGCCTGTGAAACGCAGTTTCTTTGCAGGCCTGATCTGGCTGAAGTAGGACTTCTGCTCTGGGTGTGCTACTTTGCCCTAGAGCTGAAAGGCACAACGTGCAGGCTTCTTTCCAAAGGGCGAGTTGGGCCCCACAGCATCTTGCTTCCAGCTCTTTGGGAAGCTAAGAAACAACTCGCTCTGCACAGTGCTCTTACAGCCTACCGGGAACATCTCTTCCAAAGGCCTGTGAAACGCAGTTTCTTTGCAGGCCTGATCTGGCTGAAGTAGGACTTCTGCTCTGGGGTGCTACTTTGCCCTAGAGCTGAAAGGCACAACGTGCAGGCTTCTTTCCAAAGGGCGAGTTGGGCCCCACAGCATCTTGCTTCCAGCTCTTTGGGAAGCTAAGAAACAACTCGCTCTGCACAGTGCTCTTACAGCCTAGTGGGAACATCTCTTCCAAAGGCCTGTGAAAGGCAGTTTCTTTGCAGGCCTGATCTGGCTGAAGTAGGACTTCTGCTCTGGGTGTGCTACTTTGCCCTAGAGCTGAAAGGCACAACGTGCAGGCTTCTTTCCAAAGGGCGAGTTGGGCCCCACAGCATCTTGCTTCCAGCTCTTTGGGAAGCTAAGAAACAACTCGCTCTGCACAGTGCTCTTACAGCCTACCGGGAACATCTCTTCCAAAGGCCAGTGAAACGCAGTTACTTTGCAGGCCTGATCGGGCTGAAGTAGGACTTCTGCTCTGGGTGTGCTACTTTGCCCTAGAGCTGAAAGGCACAACGTGCAGGCTTCTTTCCAAAGGGCGAGTTGGGCCCCACAGCATCTTGCTTCCAGCTCTTTGGGAAGCTAAGAAACAACTCGCTCTGCACAGTGCTCTTACAGCCTACCGGGAACATCTCTTCCAAAGGCCTGTGAAACGCAGTTTCTTTGCAGGCCTGATCTGGCTGAAGTAGGACTTCTGCTCTGGGTGTGCTACTTTGCCCTAGAGCTGAAAGGCACAACGTGCAGGCTTCTTTCCAAAGGGCGAGTTGGGCCCCACAGCATCTTGCTTCCAGCTCTTTGGGAAGCTAAGAAACAACTCGCTCTGCACGGTGCTCTTACAGCCTACCGGGAACATCTCTTCCAAAGGCCTGTGGAACGCAGTTTCTTTGCAGGCCTGATCTGGCTGAAGTAGGACTTCTGCTCTGGGTGTGCTACTTTGCCCTAGAGCTGAAAGGCACAACGTGCAGGCTTCTTTCCAAAGGGCGAGTTGGGCCCCACAGCATCTTGCTTCCAGCTCTTTGGGAAGCTAAGAAACAACTCGCTCTGCACAGTGCTCTTACAGCCTACCGGGAACATCTCTTCCAAAGGCCTGTGAAACGCAGTTTCTTTGCAGGCCTGATCTGGCTGAAGTAGGACTTCTGCTCTGGGGTGCTACTTTGCCCTAGAGCTGAAAGGCACAACGTGCAGGCTTCTTTCCAAAGGGCGAGTTGGGCCCCACAGCATCTTGCTTCCAGCTCTTTGGGAAGCTAAGAAACAACTCGCTCTGCACAGTGCTCTTACAGCCTAGTGGGAACATGTCTTCCAAAGGCGTGTGAAAGGCAGTTTCTTTGCAGGCCTGATCTGGCTGAAGTAGGACTTCTGCTCTGGGTGTGCTACTTTGCCCTAGAGCTGAAAGGCACAACGTGCAGGCTTCTTTCCAAAGGGTGAGTTGGGCCCCACAGCATCTTGCTTCCAGCTCTTTGGGAAGCTAAGAAACAACTCGCTCTGAACAGTGCTCTTACAGCCTACCGGGAACATCTCTTCCAAAGGCCTGTGAAACGCAGTTTCTTTGCAGGCCTGATCTGGCTGAAGTAGGACTTCTGCTCTGGGTGTGCTACTTTGCCCTAGAGCTGAAAGGCACAACGTGCAGGCTTCTTTCCAAAGGGCGAGTTGGGCCCCACAGCACCTTGCTTCCAGCTCTTTGGGAAGCTAAGAAACAACTCGCTCTGCACAGTGCTCTTACAGCCTAGTGGGAACATCTCTTCCAAAGGCCTGTGAAACGCAGTTTCTTTGCAGGCCTGATCTGCCTGAAGTAGGACTTCTGCTCTGGGTGTGCTACTTTGCCCTAGAGCTGAAAGGCACAACGTGCAGGCTTCTTTCCAAAGGGCGAGTTGGGCCCCACAGCATCTTGCTTCCAGCTCTTTGGGAAGCTAAGAAACAACTCGCTCTGCACAGTGGTCTTACAGCCTAGTGGGAACATCTCTTCCAAAGGCCTGTGAAACGCAGTTTCTTTGCAGGCCTGATCTGGCTGAAGTAGGACTTCTGCTCTGGGTGTGCTACTTTGCCCTAGAGCTGAAAGGCACAACGTGCAGGCTTCTTTCCAAAGGGCGAGTTGGGCCCCACAGCATCTTGCTTCCAGCTCTTTTTGAAGCTAAGAAACAACTCGCTCTGCACAGTGCTCTTACAGCCTACCGGGAACATCTCTTCCAAAGGCCTGTGAAACGCAGTTTCTTTGCAGGCCTGATCTGGCTGAAGTAGGACTTCTGCTCTGGGTGTGCTCCTTTGCCCTAGAGCTGAAAGGCACAACGTGCAGGCTTCTTTCCAAAGGGCGAGTTGGGCCCCACAGCATCTTGCTTCCAGCTCTTTGGGAAGCTAAGAAACAACTCGCTCTGCACAGTGCTCTTACAGCCTACCGGGAACATCTCTTCCAAAGGCCTGTGAAACGCAGTTTCTTTGCAGGCCTGATCTGGCTGAAGTAGGACTTCTGCTCTGGGTGTGCTACTTTGCCCTAGAGCTGAAAGGCACAACGTGCAGGCTTCTTTCCAAAGGGCGAGTTGGGCCCCACAGCATCTTGCTTCCAGCTCTTTGGGAAGCTAAGAAACAACTCGCTCTGCACAGTGCTCTTACAGCCTACGGGGAACATCTCTTCCAAAGGCCTGTGAAACGCAGTTTCTTTGCAGGCCTGATCTGGCTGAAGTAGGACTTCTGCTCTGGGTGTGCTACTTTGCCCTAGAGCTGAAAGGCACAACGTGCAGGCTTCTTTCCAAAGGGCGAGTTGGGCCCCACAGCATCTTGCTTCCAGCTCTTTGGGAAGCTAAGAAACAACTCGCTCTGCACAGTGCTCTTACAGCCTACCGGGAACATCTCTTCCAAAGGCCTGTGAAACGCAATTTCTTTGCAGGCCTGATCTGGCTGAAGTAGGACTTCTGCTCTGGGGTGCTACTTTGCCCTAGAGCTGAAAGGCACAACGTGCAGGCTTCTTTCCAAAGGGCGAGTTGGGCCCCACAGCATCTTGCTTCCAGCTCTTTGGGAAGCTAAGAAACAACTCGCTCTGCACAGTGCTCTTACAGCCTACCGGGAACATCTCTTTCAAAGGCCTGTGAAACGCAGTTTCTTTGCAGGCCTGATCCGGCTGAAGTAGGACTTCTGCTCTGGGTGTGCTACTTTGCCCTAGAGCTGAAAGGCACAACGTGCAGGCTTCTTTCCAAAGGGCGAGTTGGGCCCCACAGCATCTTGCTTCCAGCTCTTTGGGAAGCTAAGAAACAACTCGCTCTGCACAGTGCTCTTACAGACTACCGGGAACATCTCTTCCAAAGGCCTGTGAAACGCAGTTTCTTTGCAGGCCTGATCTGGCTGAAGTAGGACTTCTGCTCTGGGTGTGCTACTTTGCCCTAGAGCTGAAAGGCACAACGTGCAGGCTTCTTTCCAAAGGGCGAGTTGGGCCCCACAGCATCTTGCTTCCAGCTCTTTGGGAAGCTAAGAAACAACTCGCTCTGCACAGTGCTCTTACAGCCTAGTGGGAACATCTCTTCCAAAGGCCTGTGAAACGCAGTTTCTTTGCAGGCCTGATCTGGCTGAAGTAGGACTTCTGCTCTGGGTGTGCTACTTTGCCCTAGAGCTGAAAGGCACAACGTGCAGGCTTCTTTCCAAAGGGCGAGTTGGGCCCCACAGCATCTTGCTTCCAGCTCTTTGGGAAGCTAAGAAACAACTCGCTCTGCACAGTGCTCTTACAGCCTACCGGGAAATCTCTTCCAAAGGCCTGTGAAACGCAGTTTCTTTGCAGGCCTGATCTGGCTGAAGTAGGACTTCTGCTCTGGGTGTGCTACTTTGCCCTAGAGCTGAAAGGCACAACGTGCAGGCTTCTTTCCAAAGGGCGAGTTGGGCCCCACAGCATCTTGCTTCCAGCTCTTTGGGAAGCTAAGAAACAACTCGCTCTGCACAGTGCTCTTACAGCCTACTGGGAACATCTCTTCCAAAGGCCTGTGAAACGCAGTTTCTTTGCAGGCCTGATCTGGCTGAAGTAGGACTTCTGCTCTGGGTGTGCTACTTTGCCCTAGAGCTGAAAGGCACAACGTGCAGGCTTCTTTCCAAAGGGCTAGTTGGGCCCCACAGCATCTTGCTTCCAGCTCTTTGGGAAGCTAAGAAACAACTCGCTCTGCACAGTGCTCTTACAGCCTACCGGGAACATCTCTTCCAAAGGCCTGTGGAACGCAGTTTCTTTGCAGGCCTGATCTGGCTGAAGTAGGACTTCTGCTCTGGGTGTGCTACTTTGCCCTAGAGCTGAAAGGCACAACGTGCAGGCTTCTTTCCAAAGGGCGAGTTGGGCCCCACAGCATCTTGCTTCCAGCTCTTTGGGAAGCTAAGAAACAACTCGCTCTGCACAGTGCTCTTACAGCCTAGTGGGAACATCTCTTCCAAAGGCCTGTGAAACGCAGTTTCTTTGCAGGCCTGATCTGGCTGAAGTAGGACTTCTGCTCTGGGTGTGCTACTTTGCCCTAGAGCTGAAAGGCACAACGTGCAGGCTTCTTTCCAAAGGGCGAGTTGGGCCCCACAGCATCTTGCTTCCAGCTCTTTGGGAAGCTAAGAAACAACTCGCTCTGCACAGTGCTCTTACAGCCTACCGGGAACATCTCTTCCAAAGGCCTGTGAAACGCAGTTTCTTTGCAGGCCTGATCCGGCTGAAGTAGGACTTCTGCTCTGGGTGTTCTACTTTGCCCTAGAGCTGAAAGGCACAACGTGCAGGCTTCTTTCCAAAGGGCGAGTTGGGCCCCACAGCATCTTGCTTCCAGCTCTTTGGGAAGCTAAGAAACAACTCGCTCTGCACAGTGGTCTTACAGCCTAGTGGGAACATCTCTTCCAAAGGCCTGTGAAACGCAGTTTCTTTGCAGGCCTGATCTGGCTGAAGTAGGACTTCTGCTCTGGGTGTGCTACTTTGCCCTAGAGCTGAAAGGCACAACGTGCAGGCTTCTTTCCAAAGGGCGAGTTGGGCCCCACAGCATCTTGCTTCCAGCTCTTTGGGAAGCTAAGAAACAAGTCGCTCTGCACAGTGCTCTTACAGCCTACCGGGAACATCTCTTCCAAAGGCCTGTGAAACGCAGTTTCTTTGCAGGCCTGATCTGGCTGAAGTAGGACTTCTGCTCTGGGTGTGCTACTTTGCCCTAGAGCTGAAAGGCACAACGTGCAGGCTTCTTTCCAAAGGGCGAGTTGGGCCCCACAGCACCTTGCTTCCAGCTCTTTGGGAAGCTAAGAAACAACTCGCTCTGCACAGTGCTCTTACAGCCTAGTGGGAACATCTCTTCCAAAGGCCTGTGAAACGCAGTTTCTTTGCAGGCCTGATGTGGCTGAAGTAGGACTTCCGCTCTGGGGTGCTACTTTGCCCTAGAGCTGAAAGGCACAACGTGCAGGCTTCTTTCCAAAGGGCGAGTTGGGCCACACAGCATCTTGCTTCAAGCTCTTTGGGAAGCTAAGAAACAACTCGCTCTGCACTGTTCTCTTACAGCCTAGTGGGAACATCTCTTCCAAAGGCCTGTGAAACGCAGTTTCTTTGCAGGCCTGATCTGGCTGAAGTAGGACTTCTGCTCTGGGTGTGCTACTTTGCCCTAGAGCTGAAAGGCACAACGTGCAGTCTTCTTTCCAAAGGGCCAGTTGGGCCCCACAGCATCTTGCTTCCAGCTCTTTGGGAAGCTAAGAAAAAACTCGCTCTGCACAGTGCTCTTACAGCCTAGTGGGAACATCTCTTCCAAAGGCCTGTGAAACGCAGTTTCTTTGCAGGCCTTATCTGGCTGAAGTAGGACTTCTGCTCTGGGTGTGCTACTTTGCCCTAGAGCTGAAAGGCACAACGTGCAGGCTTCTTTCCAAAGGGCGAGTTGGGCCCCACAGCATCTTGCTTCCAGCTCTTTGGGAAGCTAAGAAACAACTCGCTCTGCACAGTGCTCTTACAGCCTAGTGGGAACATCTCTTCCAAAGGCCTGTGAAACGCAGTTTCTTTGCAGGCCTGATCTGGCTGAAGTAGGACTTCTGCTCTGGGTGTGCTGCTTTGCCCTAGAGCTGAAAGGCACAACGTGCAGGCTTCTTTCCAAAGGGCGAGTTGGGCCCCACAGCATCTTGCTTCCAGCTCTTTGGGAAGCTAAGAAACAACTCGCTCTGCACAGTGGTCTTACAGCCTAGAGGGAACATGTCTTCCAAAGGCCTGTGAAAGGCAGTTTCTTTGCAGGCCTGATCTGGCTGAAGTAGGACTTCTGCTCTGGGTGTGCTACTTTGCCCTAGAGCTGAAAGGCACAACGTGCAGGCTTCTTTCCAAAGGGCGAGTTGGGCCCCACAGCATCTTGCTTCCAGCTCTTTGGGAAGCTAAGAAACAACTCGCTCTGCACAGTGCTCTTACAGCCTAGTGGGAACATCTCTTCCAAAGGCCTGTGAAACGCAGTTTCTTTGCAGGCCTGATCTGCCTGAAGTAGGACTTCTGCTCTGGGTGTGCTACTTTGCCCTAGAGCTGAAAGGCACAACGTGCAGGCTTCTTTCCAAAGGGCGAGTTGGGCCCCACAGCATCTTGCTTCCAGCTCTTTGGGAAGCTAAGAAACAACTCGCTCTGCACAGTGGTCTTACAGCCTAGTGGGAACATCTCTTCCAAAGGCCTGTGAAACGCAGTTTCTTTGCAGGCCTGATCTGGCTGAAGTAGGACTTCTGCTCTGGGTGTGCTACTTTGCCCTAGAGCTGAAAGGCACAACGTGCAGGCTTCTTTCCAAAGGGCGAGTTGGGCCCCACAGCATCTTGCTTCCAGCTCTTTTTGAAGCTAAGAAACAACTCGCTCTGCACAGTGCTCTTACAGCCTACCGGGAACATCTCTTCCAAAGGCCTGTGAAACGCAGTTTCTTTGCAGGCCTGATCTGGCTGAAGTAGGACTTCTGCTCTGGGTGTGCTCCTTTGCCCTAGAGCTGAAAGGCACAACGTGCAGGCTTCTTTCCAAAGGGCGAGTTGGGCCCCACAGCATCTTGCTTCCAGCTCTTTGGGAAGCTAAGAAACAACTCGCTCTGCACAGTGCTCTTACAGCCTACCGGGAACATCTCTTCCAAAGGCCTGTGAAACGCAGTTTCTTTGCAGGCCTGATCTGGCTGAAGTAGGACTTCTGCTCTGGGTGTGCTACTTTGCCCTAGAGCTGAAAGGCACAACGTGCAGGCTTCTTTCCAAAGGGCGAGTTGGGCCCCACAGCATCTTGCTTCCAGCTCTTTGGGAAGCTAAGAAACAACTCGCTCTGCACAGTGCTCTTACAGCCTACGGGGAACATCTCTTCCAAAGGCCTGTGAAACGCAGTTTCTTTGCAGGCCTGATCTGGCTGAAGTAGGACTTCTGCTCTGGGTGTGCTACTTTGCCCTAGAGCTGAAAGGCACAACGTGCAGGCTTCTTTCCAAAGGGCGAGTTGGGCCCCACAGCATCTTGCTTCCAGCTCTTTGGGAAGCTAAGAAACAACTCGCTCTGCACAGTGCTCTTACAGCCTACCGGGAACATGTCTTCCAAAGGCCTGTGAAAGGCAGTTTCTTTGCAGGCCTGATCTGGCTGAAGTAGGACTTCTGCTCTGGGTGTGCTACTTTGCCCTAGAGCTGAAAGGCACAACGTGCAGGCTTCTTTCCAAAGGGCGAGTTGGGCCCCACAGCATCTTGCTTCCAGCTCTTTGGGAAGCTAAGAAACAACTCGCTCTGCACAGTGCTCTTACAGCCTACTGGGAACATCTCTTCCAAAGGCCTGTGAAACGCAGTTTCTTTGCAGGCCTGATCTGGCTGAAGTAGGACTTCTGCTCTGGGTGTGCTACTTTGCCCTAGAGCTGAAAGGCACAACGTGCAGGCTTCTTTCCAAAGGGCTAGTTGGGCCCCACAGCATCTTGCTTCCAGCTCTTTGGGAAGCTAAGAAACAACTCGCTCTGCACAGTGCTCTTACAGCCTACCGGGAACATCTCTTCCAAAGGCCTGTGGAACGCAGTTTCTTTGCAGGCCTGATCTGGCTGAAGTAGGACTTCTGCTCTGGGTGTGCTACTTTGCCCTAGAGCTGAAAGGCACAACGTGCAGGCTTCTTTCCAAAGGGCGAGTTGGGCCCCACAGCATCTTGCTTCCAGCTCTTTGGGAAGCTAAGAAACAACTCGCTCTGCACAGTGCTCTTACAGCCTAGTGGGAACATCTCTTCCAAAGGCCTGTGAAACGCAGTTTCTTTGCAGGCCTGATCTGGCTGAAGTAGGACTTCTGCTCTGGGTGTGCTACTTTGCCCTAGAGCTGAAAGGCACAACGTGCAGGCTTCTTTCCAAAGGGCGAGTTGGGCCCCACAGCATCTTGCTTCCAGCTCTTTGGGAAGCTAAGAAACAACTCGCTCTGCACAGTGCTCTTACAGCCTACCGGGAACATCTCTTCCAAAGGCCTGTGAAACGCAGTTTCTTTGCAGGCCTGATCCGGCTGAAGTAGGACTTCTGCTCTGGGTGTTCTACTTTGCCCTAGAGCTGAAAGGCACAACGTGCAGGCTTCTTTCCAAAGGGCGAGTTGGGCCCCACAGCATCTTGCTTCCAGCTCTTTGGGAAGCTAAGAAACAACTCGCTCTGCACAGTGGTCTTACAGCCTAGTGGGAACATCTCTTCCAAAGGCCTGTGAAACGCAGTTTCTTTGCAGGCCTGATCTGGCTGAAGTAGGACTTCTGCTCTGGGTGTGCTACTTTGCCCTAGAGCTGAAAGGCACAACGTGCAGGCTTCTTTCCAAAGGGCGAGTTGGGCCCCACAGCATCTTGCTTCCAGCTCTTTGGGAAGCTAAGAAACAAGTCGCTCTGCACAGTGCTCTTACAGCCTACCGGGAACATCTCTTCCAAAGGCCTGTGAAACGCAGTTTCTTTGCAGGCCTGATCTGGCTGAAGTAGGACTTCTGCTCTGGGTGTGCTACTTTGCCCTAGAGCTGAAAGGCACAACGTGCAGGCTTCTTTCCAAAGGGCGAGTTGGGCCCCACAGCACCTTGCTTCCAGCTCTTTGGGAAGCTAAGAAACAACTCGCTCTGCACAGTGCTCTTACAGCCTAGTGGGAACATCTCTTCCAAAGGCCTGTGAAACGCAGTTTCTTTGCAGGCCTGATGTGGCTGAAGTAGGACTTCCGCTCTGGGGTGCTACTTTGCCCTAGAGCTGAAAGGCACAACGTGCAGGCTTCTTTCCAAAGGGCGAGTTGGGCCACACAGCATCTTGCTTCAAGCTCTTTGGGAAGCTAAGAAACAACTCGCTCTGCACTGTTCTCTTACAGCCTAGTGGGAACATCTCTTCCAAAGGCCTGTGAAACGCAGTTTCTTTGCAGGCCTGATCTGGCTGAAGTAGGACTTCTGCTCTGGGTGTGCTACTTTGCCCTAGAGCTGAAAGGCACAACGTGCAGTCTTCTTTCCAAAGGGCCAGTTGGGCCCCACAGCATCTTGCTTCCAGCTCTTTGGGAAGCTAAGAAAAAACTCGCTCTGCACAGTGCTCTTACAGCCTAGTGGGAACATCTCTTCCAAAGGCCTGTGAAACGCAGTTTCTTTGCAGGCCTTATCTGGCTGAAGTAGGACTTCTGCTCTGGGTGTGCTACTTTGCCCTAGAGCTGAAAGGCACAACGTGCAGGCTTCTTTCCAAAGGGCGAGTTGGGCCCCACAGCATCTTGCTTCCAGCTCTTTGGGAAGCTAAGAAACAACTCGCTCTGCACAGTGCTCTTACAGCCTAGTGGGAACATCTCTTCCAAAGGCCTGTGAAACGCAGTTTCTTTGCAGGCCTGATCTGGCTGAAGTAGGACTTCTGCTCTGGGTGTGCTGCTTTGCCCTAGAGCTGAAAGGCACAACGTGCAGGCTTCTTTCCAAAGGGCGAGTTGGGCCCCACAGCATCTTGCTTCCAGCTCTTTGGGAAGCTAAGAAACAACTCGCTCTGCACAGTGGTCTTACAGCCTAGAGGGAACATGTCTTCCAAAGGCCTGTGAAAGGCAGTTTCTTTGCAGGCCTGATCTGGCTGAAGTAGGACTTCTGCTCTGGGTGTGCTACTTTGCCCTAGAGCTGAAAGGCACAACGTGCAGGCTTCTTTCCAAAGGGCGAGTTGGGCCCCACAGCATCTTGCTTCCAGCTCTTTGGGAAGCTAAGAAACAACTCGCTCTGCACAGTGCTCTTACAGCCTAGTGGGAACATCTCTTCCAAAGGCCTGTGAAACGCAGTTTCTTTGCAGGCCTGATCTGCCTGAAGTAGGACTTCTGCTCTGGGTGTGCTACTTTGCCCTAGAGCTGAAAGGCACAACGTGCAGGCTTCTTTCCAAAGGGCGAGTTGGGCCCCACAGCATCTTGCTTCCAGCTCTTTGGGAAGCTAAGAAACAACTCGCTCTGCACAGTGGTCTTACAGCCTAGTGGGAACATCTCTTCCAAAGGCCTGTGAAACGCAGTTTCTTTGCAGGCCTGATCTGGCTGAAGTAGGACTTCTGCTCTGGGTGTGCTACTTTGCCCTAGAGCTGAAAGGCACAACGTGCAGGCTTCTTTCCAAAGGGCGAGTTGGGCCCCACAGCATCTTGCTTCCAGCTCTTTTTGAAGCTAAGAAACAACTCGCTCTGCACAGTGCTCTTACAGCCTACCGGGAACATCTCTTCCAAAGGCCTGTGAAACGCAGTTTCTTTGCAGGCCTGATCTGGCTGAAGTAGGACTTCTGCTCTGGGTGTGCTCCTTTGCCCTAGAGCTGAAAGGCACAACGTGCAGGCTTCTTTCCAAAGGGCGAGTTGGGCCCCACAGCATCTTGCTTCCAGCTCTTTGGGAAGCTAAGAAACAACTCGCTCTGCACAGTGCTCTTACAGCCTACCGGGAACATCTCTTCCAAAGGCCTGTGAAACGCAGTTTCTTTGCAGGCCTGATCTGGCTGAAGTAGGACTTCTGCTCTGGGTGTGCTACTTTGCCCTAGAGCTGAAAGGCACAACGTGCAGGCTTCTTTCCAAAGGGCGAGTTGGGCCCCACAGCATCTTGCTTCCAGCTCTTTGGGAAGCTAAGAAACAACTCGCTCTGCACAGTGCTCTTACAGCCTACGGGGAACATCTCTTCCAAAGGCCTGTGAAACGCAGTTTCTTTGCAGGCCTGATCTGGCTGAAGTAGGACTTCTGCTCTGGGTGTGCTACTTTGCCCTAGAGCTGAAAGGCACAACGTGCAGGCTTCTTTCCAAAGGGCGAGTTGGGCCCCACAGCATCTTGCTTCCAGCTCTTTGGGAAGCTAAGAAACAACTCGCTCTGCACAGTGCTCTTACAGCCTACCGGGAACATCTCTTCCAATGCCTGTGAAACGCAGTTTCTTTGCAGGCCTGATCTGGCTGAAGTAGGACTTCTGCTCTGGGGTGCTACTTTGCCCTAGAGCTGAAAGGCACAACGTGCAGGCTTCTTTCCAAAGGGCGAGTTGGGCCCCACAGCATCTTGCTTCCAGCTCTTTGGGAAGCTAAGAAACAACTCGCTCTGCACAGTGCTCTTACAGCCTACCGGGAACATCTCTTTCAAAGGCCTGTGAAACGCAGTTTCTTTGCAGGCCTGATCCGGCTGAAGTAGGACTTCTGCTCTGGGTGTGCTACTTTGCCCTAGAGCTGAAAGGCACAACGTGCAGGCTTCTTTCCAAAGGGCGAGTTGGGCCCCACAGCATCTTGCTTCCAGCTCTTTGGGAAGCTAAGAAACAACTCGCTCTGCACAGTGCTCTTACAGCCTACCGGGAACATCTCTTCCAAAGGCCTGTGAAACGCAGTTTCTTTGCAGGCCTGATCTGGCTGAAGTAGGACTTCTGCTCTGGGGTGCTACTTTGCCCTAGAGCTGAAAGGCACAACGTGCAGGCTTCTTTCCAAAGGGCGAGTTGGGCCCCACAGCATCTTGCTTCCAGCTCTTTGGGAAGCTAAGAAACAACTCGCTCTGCACAGTGCTCTTACAGCCTACCGGGAACATCTCTTCCAAAGGCCTGTGAAACGCAGTTTCTTTGCAGGCCTGATCTGGCTGAAGTAGGACTTCTGCTCTGGGTGTGCTACTTTGCCCTAGAGCTGAAAGGCACAACGTGCAGGCTTCTTTCCAAAGGGCGAGTTGGGCCCCACAGCATCTTGCTTCCAGCTCTTTGGGAAGCTAAGAAACAACTCGCTCTGCACAGTGCTCTTACAGCCTACCGGGAACATCTCTTCCAAAGGCCTGTGAAACGCAGTTTCTTTGCAGGCCTGATCTGGCTGAAGTAGGACTTCTGCTCTGGGTGTGCTACTTTGCCCTAGAGCTGAAAGGCACAACGTGCAGGCTTCTTTCCAAAGGGCTAGTTGGGCCCCACAGCATCTTGCTTCCAGCTCTTTGGGAAGCTAAGAAACAACTCGCTCTGCACAGTGCTCTTACAGCCTACCGGGAACATCTCTTCCAAAGGCCTGTGGAACGCAGTTTCTTTGCAGGCCTGATCTGGCTGAAGTAGGACTTCTGCTCTGGGTGTGCTACTTTGCCCTAGAGCTGAAAGGCACAACGTGCAGGCTTCTTTCCAAAGGGCGAGTTGGGCCCCACAGCATCTTGCTTCCAGCTCTTTGGGAAGCTAAGAAACAACTCGCTCTGCACAGTGCTCTTACAGCCTAGTGGGAACATCTCTTCCAAAGGCCTGTGAAACGCAGTTTCTTTGCAGGCCTGATCTGGCTGAAGTAGGACTTCTGCTCTGGGTGTGCTACTTTGCCCTAGAGCTGAAAGGCACAACGTGCAGGCTTCTTTCCAAAGGGCGAGTTGGGCCCCACAGCATCTTGCTTCCAGCTCTTTGGGAAGCTAAGAAACAACTCGCTCTGCACAGTGCTCTTACAGCCTACCGGGAACATCTCTTCCAAAGGCCTGTGAAACGCAGTTTCTTTGCAGGCCTGATCCGGCTGAAGTAGGACTTCTGCTCTGGGTGTTCTACTTTGCCCTAGAGCTGAAAGGCACAACGTGCAGGCTTCTTTCCAAAGGGCGAGTTGGGCCCCACAGCATCTTGCTTCCAGCTCTTTGGGAAGCTAAGAAACAACTCGCTCTGCACAGTGGTCTTACAGCCTAGTGGGAACATCTCTTCCAAAGGCCTGTGAAACGCAGTTTCTTTGCAGGCCTGATCTGGCTGAAGTAGGACTTCTGCTCTGGGTGTGCTACTTTGCCCTAGAGCTGAAAGGCACAACGTGCAGGCTTCTTTCCAAAGGGCGAGTTGGGCCCCACAGCATCTTGCTTCCAGCTCTTTGGGAAGCTAAGAAACAACTCGCTCTGCACAGTGCTCTTACAGCCTACCGGGAACATCTCTTCCAAAGGCCTGTGAAACGCAGTTTCTTTGCAGGCCTGATCTGGCTGAAGTAGGACTTCTGCTCTGGGTGTGCTACTTTGCCCTAGAGCTGAAAGGCACAACGTGCAGGCTTCTTTCCAAAGGGCGAGTTGGGCCCCACAGCACCTTGCTTCCAGCTCTTTGGGAAGCTAAGAAACAACTCGCTCTGCACAGTGCTCTTACAGCCTAGTGGGAACATCTCTTCCAAAGGCCTGTGAAACGCAGTTTCTTTGCAGGCCTGATGTGGCTGAAGTAGGACTTCCGCTCTGGGGTGCTACTTTGCCCTAGAGCTGAAAGGCACAACGTGCAGGCTTCTTTCCAAAGGGCGAGTTGGGCCACACAGCATCTTGCTTCAAGCTCTTTGGGAAGCTAAGAAACAACTCGCTCTGCACTGTTCTCTTACAGCCTAGTGGGAACATCTCTTCCAAAGGCCTGTGAAACGCAGTTTCTTTGCAGGCCTGATCTGGCTGAAGTAGGACTTCTGCTCTGGGTGTGCTACTTTGCCCTAGAGCTGAAAGGCACAACGTGCAGTCTTCTTTCCAAAG
This sequence comes from Equus caballus, assembly GCF_041296265.1. Lineage (NCBI taxonomy): Eukaryota > Metazoa > Chordata > Mammalia > Perissodactyla > Equidae > Equus > Equus caballus. The sequence goes on from NC_091712.1 coordinate 2,470,277, forward strand.
GGCCAGTTGGGCCCCACAGCATCTTGCTTCCAGCTCTTTGGGAAGCTAAGAAAAAACTCGCTCTGCACAGTGCTCTTACAGCCTAGTGGGAACATCTCTTCCAAAGGCCTGTGAAACGCAGTTTCTTTGCAGGCCTTATCTGGCTGAAGTAGGACTTCTGCTCTGGGTGTGCTACTTTGCCCTAGAGCTGAAAGGCACAACGTGCAGGCTTCTTTCCAAAGGGCGAGTTGGGCCCCACAGCATCTTGCTTCCAGCTCTTTGGGAAGCTAAGAAACAACTCGCTCTGCACAGTGCTCTTACAGCCTAGTGGGAACATCTCTTCCAAAGGCCTGTGAAACGCAGTTTCTTTGCAGGCCTGATCTGGCTGAAGTAGGACTTCTGCTCTGGGTGTGCTGCTTTGCCCTAGAGCTGAAAGGCACAACGTGCAGGCTTCTTTCCAAAGGGCGAGTTGGGCCCCACAGCATCTTGCTTCCAGCTCTTTGGGAAGCTAAGAAACAACTCGCTCTGCACAGTGGTCTTACAGCCTAGAGGGAACATGTCTTCCAAAGGCCTGTGAAAGGCAGTTTCTTTGCAGGCCTGATCTGGCTGAAGTAGGACTTCTGCTCTGGGTGTGCTACTTTGCCCTAGAGCTGAAAGGCACAACGTGCAGGCTTCTTTCCAAAGGGCGAGTTGGGCCCCACAGCATCTTGCTTCCAGCTCTTTGGGAAGCTAAGAAACAACTCGCTCTGCACAGTGCTCTTACAGCCTAGTGGGAACATCTCTTCCAAAGGCCTGTGAAACGCAGTTTCTTTGCAGGCCTGATCTGGCTGAAGTAGGCCTTCTGCTCTGGGTGTGCTACTTTGCCCTAGAGCTGAGAGGCACAACGTGCAGGCTTCTTTCCAAAGGGCGAGTTGGGCCCCACAGCATCTTGCTTCCAGCTCTTTGGGAAGCTAAGAAACAACTCGCTCTTCACAGTGCTCTTACAGCCTAGTGGGAACATCTCTTCCAAAGGCCTGGGAAACGCAGTTTCTTTGCAGGCCTGATCTGGCTGAAGTAGGACTTCTGCTCTGGGTGTGCTACTTTGCCCTAGAGCTGAAAGGCACAACGTGCAGTCTTCTTTCCAAAGGGCGAGTTGGGCCCCACAGCATCTTGCTTCCAGCTCTTTGGGAAGCTAAGAAACAACTCGCTCTGCACAGTGCTCTTACAGCCTACCGGGAACATCTCTTCCAAAGGCCTGTGAAACGCAGTTTCTTTGCAGGCCTGATCTGGCTGAAGTAGGACTTCTGCTCTGGGTGTGCTACTTTGCCCTAGAGCTGAAAGGCACAACGTGCAGGCTTCTTTCCAAAGGGCGAGTTGGGCCCCACAGCATCTTGCTTCCAGCTCTTTGGGAAGCTAAGAAACAACTCGCTCTGCACAGTGATCTTACAGCCTAGTGGGAACATCTCTTCCAAAGGCCTGTGAAACGCAGTTTCTTTGCAGGCCTGATCTGGCTGAAGTAGGACTTCTGCTCTGGGGTGCTACTTTGCCCTAGAGCTGAAAGGCACAACGTGCAGGCTTCTTTCCAAAGGGCGAGTTGGGCCCCACAGCATCTTGCTTCCAGCTCTTTGGGAAGCTAAGAAACAACCAACTGCACAGTGCTCTTACAGCCTACCGGGAACGTCTCTTCCAAAGGCCTGTGAAACGCAGTTTCTTTGCAGGCCTGATCTGGCTGAAGTAGGACTTCTGCTCTGGCTGTGCTACTTTGCCCTAGAGCTGAAAGGCACAACGTGCAGGCTTCTTTCCAAAGGGCGAGTTGGGCCCCACAGCATCTTGCTTCCAGCTCTTTGGGAAGCTAAGAAACAACTCGCTCTGCACAGTGCTCTTACAGCCTAGTGGGAACATCTCTTCCAAAGGCCTGTGAAATGCAGTTTCTTTGCAGGCCTGATCTGGCTGAAGTAGGACTTCTGCTCTGGGGTGCTACTTTGCCCTAGAGCTGAAAGGCACAACGTGCAGGCTTCTTTCCAAAGGGCGAGTTGGGCCCCACAGCATCTTGCTTCCAGCTCTTTGGGAAGCTAAGAAACAACTAGCTCTGCACAGTGCTCTTACAGCCTACCGGGAACATCTCTTCCAAAGGCCTGTGAAACGCAGTTTCTTTGCAGGCCTGATCCGGCTGAAGTAGGACTTCTGCTCTGGGTGTGCTACTTTGCCCTAGAGCTGAAAGGCACAACGTGCAGGCTTCTTTCCAAAGGGCGAGTTGGGCCCCACAGCATCTTGCTTCCAGCTCTTTGGGAAGCTAAGAAACAACTCGCTCTGCACAGTGCTCTTACAGCCTACCGGGAACATCTCTTCCAAAGGCCTGTGAAACGCAGTTTCTTTGCAGGCCTGATGTGGCTGAAGTAGGACTTCTGCTCTGGGTGTGCTACTTTGCCCTGGAGCTGAAAGGCACAACGTGCAGGCTTCTTTCCAAAGGGCGAGTTGGGCCCCACAGCATCTTGCTTCCAGCTCTTTGGGAAGCTAAGAAACAACTCGCTCTGCACAGTGCTCTTACAGCCTACCGGGAACATCTCTTCCAAAGGCCTGTGAAACGCAGTTTCTTTGCAGGCCTGATCTGGCTGAAGTAGGACTTCTGCTCTGGGGTGCTACTTTGCCCTAGAGCTGAAAGGCACAACGTGCAGGCTTCTTTCCAAAGGGCGAGTTGGGCCCCACAGCATCTTGCTTCCAGCTCTTTGGGAAGCTAAGAAACAACTCGCTCTGCACAGTGCTCTTACAGCCTACCGGGAACATCTCTTTCAAAGGCCTGTGAAACGCAGTTTCTTTGCAGGCCTGATCCGGCTGAAGTAGGACTTCTGCTCTGGGTGTGCTACTTTGCCCTAGAGCTGAAAGGCACAACGTGCAGGCTTCTTTCCAAAGGGCGAGTTGGGCCCCACAGCATCTTGCTTCCAGCTCTTTGGGAAGCTAAGAAACAACTCGCTCTGCACAGTGCTCTTACAGCCTACCGGGAACATCTCTTCCAAAGGCCTGTGAAACGCAGTTTCTTTGCAGGCCTGATCTGGCTGAAGTAGGACTTCTGCTCTGGGTGTGCTACTTTGCCCTAGAGCTGAAAGGCACAACGTGCAGGCTTCTTTCCAAAGGGCGAGTTGGGCCCCACAGCATCTTGCTTCCAGCTCTTTGGGAAGCTAAGAAACAACTCGCTCTGCACAGTGCTCTTACAGCCTAGTGGGAACATCTCTTCCAAAGGCCTGTGAAACGCAGTTTCTTTGCAGGCCTGATCTGGCTGAAGTAGGACTTCTGCTCTGGGTGTGCTACTTTGCCCTAGAGCTGAAAGGCACAACGTGCAGGCTTCTTTCCAAAGGGCGAGTTGGGCCCCACAGCATCTTGCTTCCAGCTCTTTGGGAAGCTAAGAAACAACTCGCTCTGCACAGTGCTCTTACAGCCTACCGGGAAATCTCTTCCAAAGGCCTGTGAAACGCAGTTTCTTTGCAGGCCTGATCTGGCTGAAGTAGGACTTCTGCTCTGGGTGTGCTACTTTGCCCTAGAGCTGAAAGGCACAACGTGCAGGCTTCTTTCCAAAGGGCGAGTTGGGCCCCACAGCATCTTGCTTCCAGCTCTTTGGGAAGCTAAGAAACAACTCGCTCTGCACAGTGCTCTTACAGCCTACCGGGAACATCTCTTCCAAAGGCCTGTGAAACGCAGTTTCTTTGCAGGCCTGATCTGGCTGAAGTAGGACTTCTGCTCTGGGTGTGCTACTTTGCCCTAGAGCTGAAAGGCACAACGTGCAGGCTTCTTTCCAAAGGGCTAGTTGGGCCCCACAGCATCTTGCTTCCAGCTCTTTGGGAAGCTAAGAAACAACTCGCTCTGCACAGTGCTCTTACAGCCTACCGGGAACATCTCTTCCAAAGGCCTGTGGAACGCAGTTTCTTTGCAGGCCTGATCTGGCTGAAGTAGGACTTCTGCTCTGGGTGTGCTACTTTGCCCTAGAGCTGAAAGGCACAACGTGCAGGCTTCTTTCCAAAGGGCGAGTTGGGCCCCACAGCATCTTGCTTCCAGCTCTTTGGGAAGCTAAGAAACAACTCGCTCTGCACAGTGCTCTTACAGCCTAGTGGGAACATCTCTTCCAAAGGCCTGTGAAACGCAGTTTCTTTGCAGGCCTGATCTGGCTGAAGTAGGACTTCTGCTCTGGGTGTGCTACTTTGCCCTAGAGCTGAAAGGCACAACGTGCAGGCTTCTTTCCAAAGGGCGAGTTGGGCCCCACAGCATCTTGCTTCCAGCTCTTTGGGAAGCTAAGAAACAACTCGCTCTGCACAGTGCTCTTACAGCCTACCGGGAACATCTCTTCCAAAGGCCTGTGAAACGCAGTTTCTTTGCAGGCCTGATCCGGCTGAAGTAGGACTTCTGCTCTGGGTGTTCTACTTTGCCCTAGAGCTGAAAGGCACAACGTGCAGGCTTCTTTCCAAAGGGCGAGTTGGGCCCCACAGCATCTTGCTTCCAGCTCTTTGGGAAGCTAAGAAACAACTCGCTCTGCACAGTGGTCTTACAGCCTAGTGGGAACATCTCTTCCAAAGGCCTGTGAAACGCAGTTTCTTTGCAGGCCTGATCTGGCTGAAGTAGGACTTCTGCTCTGGGTGTGCTACTTTGCCCTAGAGCTGAAAGGCACAACGTGCAGGCTTCTTTCCAAAGGGCGAGTTGGGCCCCACAGCATCTTGCTTCCAGCTCTTTGGGAAGCTAAGAAACAACTCGCTCTGCACAGTGCTCTTACAGCCTACCGGGAACATCTCTTCCAAAGGCCTGTGAAACGCAGTTTCTTTGCAGGCCTGATCTGGCTGAAGTAGGACTTCTGCTCTGGGTGTGCTACTTTGCCCTAGAGCTGAAAGGCACAACGTGCAGGCTTCTTTCCAAAGGGCGAGTTGGGCCCCACAGCACCTTGCTTCCAGCTCTTTGGGAAGCTAAGAAACAACTCGCTCTGCACAGTGCTCTTACAGCCTAGTGGGAACATCTCTTCCAAAGGCCTGTGAAACGCAGTTTCTTTGCAGGCCTGATGTGGCTGAAGTAGGACTTCCGCTCTGGGGTGCTACTTTGCCCTAGAGCTGAAAGGCACAACGTGCAGGCTTCTTTCCAAAGGGCGAGTTGGGCCACACAGCATCTTGCTTCAAGCTCTTTGGGAAGCTAAGAAACAACTCGCTCTGCACTGTTCTCTTACAGCCTAGTGGGAACATCTCTTCCAAAGGCCTGTGAAACGCAGTTTCTTTGCAGGCCTGATCTGGCTGAAGTAGGACTTCTGCTCTGGGTGTGGTACTTTGCCCTAGAGCTGAAAGGCACAACGTGCAGTCTTCTTTCCAAAGGGCCAGTTGGGCCCCACAGCATCTTGCTTCCAGCTCTTTGGGAAGCTAAGAAAAAACTCGCTCTGCACAGTGCTCTTACAGCCTAGTGGGAACATCTCTTCCAAAGGCCTGTGAAACGCAGTTTCTTTGCAGGCCTTATCTGGCTGAAGTAGGACTTCTGCTCTGGGTGTGCTACTTTGCCCTAGAGCTGAAAGGCACAACGTGCAGGCTTCTTTCCAAAGGGCGAGTTGGGCCCCACAGCATCTTGCTTCCAGCTCTTTGGGAAGCTAAGAAACAACTCGCTCTGCACAGTGCTCTTACAGCCTAGTGGGAACATCTCTTCCAAAGGCCTGTGAAACGCAGTTTCTTTGCAGGCCTGATCTGGCTGAAGTAGGACTTCTGCTCTGGGTGTGCTGCTTTGCCCTAGAGCTGAAAGGCACAACGTGCAGGCTTCTTTCCAAAGGGCGAGTTGGGCCCCACAGCATCTTGCTTCCAGCTCTTTGGGAAGCTAAGAAACAACTCGCTCTGCACAGTGGTCTTACAGCCTAGAGGGAACATGTCTTCCAAAGGCCTGTGAAAGGCAGTTTCTTTGCAGGCCTGATCTGGCTGAAGTAGGACTTCTGCTCTTGGTGTGCTACTTTGCCCTAGAGCTGAAAGGCACAACGTGCAGGCTTCTTTCCAAAGGGCGAGTTGGGCCCCACAGCATCTTGCTTCCAGCTCTTTGGGAAGCTAAGAAACAACTCGCTCTGCACAGTGCTCTTACAGCCTAGTGGGAACATCTCTTCCAAAGGCCTGTGAAACGCAGTTTCTTTGCAGGCCTGATCTGGCTGAAGTAGGACTTCTGCTCTGGGTGTGCTACTTTGCCCTAGAGCTGAAAGGCACAACGTGCAGGCTTCTTTCCAAAGGGCGAGTTGGGCCCCACAGCATCTTGCTTCCAGCTCTTTGGGAAGCTAAGAAACAACTCGCTCTGCACAGTGGTCTTACAGCCTAGTGGGAACATCTCTTCCAAAGGCCTGTGAAACGCAGTTTCTTTGCAGGCCTGATCTGGCTGAAGTAGGACTTCTGCTCTGGGTGTGCTACTTTGCCCTAGAGCTGAAAGGCACAACGTGCAGGCTTCTTTCCAAAGGGCGAGTTGGGCCCCACAGCATCTTGCTTCCAGCTCTTTTTGAAGCTAAGAAACAACTCGCTCTGCACAGTGCTCTTACAGCCTACCGGGAACATCTCTTCCAAAGGCCTGTGAAACGCAGTTTCTTTGCAGGCCTGATCTGGCTGAAGTAGGACTTCTGCTCTGGGTGTGCTCCTTTGCCCTAGAGCTGAAAGGCACAACGTGCAGGCTTCTTTCCAAAGGGCGAGTTGGGCCCCACAGCATCTTGCTTCCAGCTCTTTGGGAAGCTAAGAAACAACTCGCTCTGCACAGTGCTCTTACAGCCTACCGGGAACATCTCTTCCAAAGGCCTGTGAAACGCAGTTTCTTTGCAGGCCTGATCTGGCTGAAGTAGGACTTCTGCTCTGGGTGTGCTACTTTGCCCTAGAGCTGAAAGGCACAACGTGCAGGCTTCTTTCCAAAGGGCGAGTTGGGCCCCACAGCATCTTGCTTCCAGCTCTTTGGGAAGCTAAGAAACAACTCGCTCTGCACAGTGCTCTTACAGCCTACGGGGAACATCTCTTCCAAAGGCCTGTGAAACGCAGTTTCTTTGCAGGCCTGATCTGGCTGAAGTAGGACTTCTGCTCTGGGTGTGCTACTTTGCCCTAGAGCTGAAAGGCACAACGTGCAGGCTTCTTTCCAAAGGGCGAGTTGGGCCCCACAGCATCTTGCTTCCAGCTCTTTGGGAAGCTAAGAAACAACTCGCTCTGCACAGTGCTCTTACAGCCTACCGGGAACATCTCTTCCAAAGGCCTGTGAAACGCAGTTTCTTTGCAGGCCTGATCTGGCTGAAGTAGGACTTCTGCTCTGGGGTGCTACTTTGCCCTAGAGCTGAAAGGCACAACGTGCAGGCTTCTTTCCAAAGGGCGAGTTGGGCCCCACAGCATCTTGCTTCCAGCTCTTTGGGAAGCTAAGAAACAACTCGCTCTGCACAGTGCTCTTACAGCCTACCGGGAACATCTCTTTCAAAGGCCTGTGAAACGCAGTTTCTTTGCAGGCCTGATCCGGCTGAAGTAGGACTTCTGCTCTGGGTGTGCTACTTTGCCCTAGAGCTGAAAGGCACAACGTGCAGGCTTCTTTCCAAAGGGCGAGTTGGGCCCCACAGCATCTTGCTTCCAGCTCTTTGGGAAGCTAAGAAACAACTCGCTCTGCACAGTGCTCTTACAGCCTACCGGGAACATCTCTTCCAAAGGCCTGTGAAACGCAGTTTCTTTGCAGGCCTGATCTGGCTGAAGTAGGACTTCTGCTCTGGGGTGCTACTTTGCCCTAGAGCTGAAAGGCACAACGTGCAGGCTTCTTTCCAAAGGGCGAGTTGGGCCCCACAGCATCTTGCTTCCAGCTCTTTGGGAAGCTAAGAAACAACTCGCTCTGCACAGTGCTCTTACAGCCTACCGGGAACATCTCTTCCAAAGGCCTGTGAAACGCAGTTTCTTTGCAGGCCTGATCTGGCTGAAGTAGGACTTCTGCTCTGGGTGTGCTACTTTGCCCTAGAGCTGAAAGGCACAACGTGCAGGCTTCTTTCCAAAGGGCGAGTTGGGCCCCACAGCATCTTGCTTCCAGCTCTTTGGGAAGCTAAGAAACAACTCGCTCTGCACAGTGCTCTTACAGCCTACCGGGAACATCTCTTCCAAAGGCCTGTGAAACGCAGTTTCTTTGCAGGCCTGATCTGGCTGAAGTAGGACTTCTGCTCTGGGTGTGCTACTTTGCCCTAGAGCTGAAAGGCACAACGTGCAGGCTTCTTTCCAAAGGGCTAGTTGGGCCCCACAGCATCTTGCTTCCAGCTCTTTGGGAAGCTAAGAAACAACTCGCTCTGCACAGTGCTCTTACAGCCTACCGGGAACATCTCTTCCAAAGGCCTGTGGAACGCAGTTTCTTTGCAGGCCTGATCTGGCTGAAGTAGGACTTCTGCTCTGGGTGTGCTACTTTGCCCTAGAGCTGAAAGGCACAACGTGCAGGCTTCTTTCCAAAGGGCGAGTTGGGCCCCACAGCATCTTGCTTCCAGCTCTTTGGGAAGCTAAGAAACAACTCGCTCTGCACAGTGCTCTTACAGCCTAGTGGGAACATCTCTTCCAAAGGCCTGTGAAACGCAGTTTCTTTGCAGGCCTGATCTGGCTGAAGTAGGACTTCTGCTCTGGGTGTGCTACTTTGCCCTAGAGCTGAAAGGCACAACGTGCAGGCTTCTTTCCAAAGGGCGAGTTGGGCCCCACAGCATCTTGCTTCCAGCTCTTTGGGAAGCTAAGAAACAACTCGCTCTGCACAGTGCTCTTACAGCCTACCGGGAACATCTCTTCCAAAGGCCTGTGAAACGCAGTTTCTTTGCAGGCCTGATCCGGCTGAAGTAGGACTTCTGCTCTGGGTGTTCTACTTTGCCCTAGAGCTGAAAGGCACAACGTGCAGGCTTCTTTCCAAAGGGCGAGTTGGGCCCCACAGCATCTTGCTTCCAGCTCTTTGGGAAGCTAAGAAACAACTCGCTCTGCACAGTGGTCTTACAGCCTAGTGGGAACATCTCTTCCAAAGGCCTGTGAAACGCAGTTTCTTTGCAGGCCTGATCTGGCTGAAGTAGGACTTCTGCTCTGGGTGTGCTACTTTGCCCTAGAGCTGAAAGGCACAACGTGCAGGCTTCTTTCCAAAGGGCGAGTTGGGCCCCACAGCATCTTGCTTCCAGCTCTTTGGGAAGCTAAGAAACAACTCGCTCTGCACAGTGCTCTTACAGCCTACCGGGAACATCTCTTCCAAAGGCCTGTGAAACGCAGTTTCTTTGCAGGCCTGATCTGGCTGAAGTAGGACTTCTGCTCTGGGTGTGCTACTTTGCCCTAGAGCTGAAAGGCACAACGTGCAGGCTTCTTTCCAAAGGGCGAGTTGGGCCCCACAGCACCTTGCTTCCAGCTCTTTGGGAAGCTAAGAAACAACTCGCTCTGCACAGTGCTCTTACAGCCTAGTGGGAACATCTCTTCCAAAGGCCTGTGAAACGCAGTTTCTTTGCAGGCCTGATGTGGCTGAAGTAGGACTTCCGCTCTGGGGTGCTACTTTGCCCTAGAGCTGAAAGGCACAACGTGCAGGCTTCTTTCCAAAGGGCGAGTTGGGCCACACAGCATCTTGCTTCAAGCTCTTTGGGAAGCTAAGAAACAACTCGCTCTGCACTGTTCTCTTACAGCCTAGTGGGAACATCTCTTCCAAAGGCCTGTGAAACGCAGTTTCTTTGCAGGCCTGATCTGGCTGAAGTAGGACTTCTGCTCTGGGTGTGCTACTTTGCCCTAGAGCTGAAAGGCACAACGTGCAGTCTTCTTTCCAAAGGGCCAGTTGGGCCCCACAGCATCTTGCTTCCAGCTCTTTGGGAAGCTAAGAAAAAACTCGCTCTGCACAGTGCTCTTACAGCCTAGTGGGAACATCTCTTCCAAAGGCCTGTGAAACGCAGTTTCTTTGCAGGCCTTATCTGGCTGAAGTAGGACTTCTGCTCTGGGTGTGCTACTTTGCCCTAGAGCTGAAAGGCACAACGTGCAGGCTTCTTTCCAAAGGGCGAGTTGGGCCCCACAGCATCTTGCTTCCAGCTCTTTGGGAAGCTAAGAAACAACTCGCTCTGCACAGTGCTCTTACAGCCTAGTGGGAACATCTCTTCCAAAGGCCTGTGAAACGCAGTTTCTTTGCAGGCCTGATCTGGCTGAAGTAGGACTTCTGCTCTGGGTGTGCTGCTTTGCCCTAGAGCTGAAAGGCACAACGTGCAGGCTTCTTTCCAAAGGGCGAGTTGGGCCCCACAGCATCTTGCTTCCAGCTCTTTGGGAAGCTAAGAAACAACTCGCTCTGCACAGTGGTCTTACAGCCTAGAGGGAACATGTCTTCCAAAGGCCTGTGAAAGGCAGTTTCTTTGCAGGCCTGATCTGGCTGAAGTAGGACTTCTGCTCTGGGTGTGCTACTTTGCCCTAGAGCTGAAAGGCACAACGTGCAGGCTTCTTTCCAAAGGGCGAGTTGGGCCCCACAGCATCTTGCTTCCAGCTCTTTGGGAAGCTAAGAAACAACTCGCTCTGCACAGTGCTCTTACAGCCTAGTGGGAACATCTCTTCCAAAGGCCTGTGAAAGGCAGTTTCTTTGCAGGCCTGATCTGGCTGAAGTAGGCCTTCTGCTCTGGGTGTGCTACTTTGCCCTAGAGCTGAGAGTCACAACGTGCAGGCTTCTTTCCAAAGGGCGAGTTGGGCCCCACAGCATCTTGCTTCCAGCTCTTTGGGAAGCTAAGAAACAACTCGCTCTTCACAGTGCTCTTACAGCCTAGTGGGAACATCTCTTCCAAAGGCCTGGGAAACGCAGTTTCTTTGCAGGCCTGATCTGGCTGAAGTAGGACTTCTGCTCTGGGTGTGCTACTTTGCCCTAGAGCTGAAAGGCACAACGTGCAGTCTTCTTTCCAAAGGGCGAGTTGGGCCCCACAGCATCTTGCTTCCAGCTCTTTGGGAAGCTAAGAAACAACTCGCTCTGCACAGTGCTCTTACAGCCTACCGGGAACATCTCTTCCAAAGGCCTGTGAAACGCAGTTTCTTTGCAGGCCTGATCTGGCTGAAGTAGGACTTCTGCTCTGGGTGTGCTACTTTGCCCTAGAGCTGAAAGGCACAACGTGCAGGCTTCTTTCCAAAGGGCGAGTTGGGCCCCACAGCATCTTGCTTCCAGCTCTTTGGGAAGCTAAGAAACAACTCGCTCTGCACAGTGATCTTACAGCCTAGTGGGAACATCTCTTCCAAAGGCCTGTGAAACGCAGTTTCTTTGCAGGCCTGATCTGGCTGAAGTAGGACTTCTGCTCTGGGGTGCTACTTTGCCCTAGAGCTGAAAGGCACAACGTGCAGGCTTCTTTCCAAAGGGCGAGTTGGGCCCCACAGCATCTTGCTTCCAGCTCTTTGGGAAGCTAAGAAACAACTCGCTCTGCACAGTGCTCTTACAGCCTACCGGGAACGTCTCTTCCAAAGGCCTGTGAAACGCAGTTTCTTTGCAGGCCTGATCTGGCTGAAGTAGGACTTCTGCTCTGGCTGTGCTACTTTGCCCTAGAGCTGAAAGGCACAACGTGCAGGCTTCTTTCCAAAGGGCGAGTTGGGCCCCACAGCATCTTGCTTCCAGCTCTTTGGGAAGCTAAGAAACAACTCGCTCTGCACAGTGCTCTTACAGCCTAGTGGGAACATCTCTTCCAAAGGCCTGTGAAATGCAGTTTCTTTGCAGGCCTGATCTGGCTGAAGTAGGACTTCTGCTCTGGGTGTGCTACTTTGCCCTAGAGCTGAAAGGCACAACGTGCAGGCTTCTTTCCAAAGGGCGAGTTGGGCCCCACAGCATCTTGCTTCCAGCTCTTTGGGAAGCTAAGAAACAACTAGCTCTGCACAGTGCTCTTACAGCCTACCGGGAACATCTCTTCCAAAGGCCTGTGAAACGCAGTTTCTTTGCAGGCCTGATCCGGCTGAAGTAGGACTTCTGCTCTGGGTGTGCTACTTTGCCCTAGAGCTGAAAGGCACAACGTGCAGGCTTCTTTCCAAAGGGCGAGTTGGGCCCCACAGCATCTTGCTTCCAGCTCTTTGGGAAGCTAAGAAACAACTCGCTCTGCACAGTGCTCTTACAGCCTACCGGGAACATCTCTTCCAAAGGCCTGTGAAACGCAGTTTCTTTGCAGGCCTGATGTGGCTGAAGTAGGACTTCTGCTCTGGGTGTGCTACTTTGCCCTGGAGCTGAAAGGCACAACGTGCAGGCTTCTTTCCAAAGGGCGAGTTGGGCCCCACAGCATCTTGCTTCCAGCTCTTTGGGAAGCTAAGAAACAACTCGCTCTGCACAGTGCTCTTACAGCCTACCGGGAACATCTCTTCCAAAGGCCTGTGAAATGCAGTTTCTTTGCAGGCCTGATCTGGCTGAAGTAGGACTTCTGCTCTGGGTGTGCTACTTTGCCCTAGAGCTGAAAGGCACAACGTGCAGGCTTCTTTCCAAAGGGCGAGTTGGGCCCCACAGCATCTTGCTTAAAGCTCTTTGGGAAGCTAAGAAACAACTCGCTCTGCACAGTGCTCTTACAGCCTACCGGGAACATCTCTTCCAAAGGCCTGTGAAACGCAGTTTCTTTGCAGGCCTGATCTGGCTGAAGTAGGACTTCTGCTCTGGGTGTGCTACTTTGCCCTAGAGCTGAAAGGCACAACGTGCAGGCTTCTTTCCAAAGGGCGAGTTGGGCCCCACAGCATCTTGCTTCCAGCTCTTTGGGAAGCTAAGAAACAACTCGCTCTGCACAGTGCTCTTACAGCCTACCGGGAACATCTCTTCCAAAGGCCTGTGAAACGCGGTTTCTTTGCAGGCCTGATCTGGCTGAAGTAGGACTTCTGCTCTGGGGTGCTACTTTGCCCTAGAGCTGAAAGGCACAACGTGCAGGCTTCTTTCCAAAGGGCGAGTTGGGCCCCACAGCATCTTGCTTCCAGCTCTTTGGGAAGCTAAGAAACAACTCGCTCTGCACAGTGCTCTTACAGCCTAGTGGGAACATCTCTTCCAAAGGCCTGTGAAACGCAGTTTCTTTGCAGGCCTGATCTGGCTGAAGTAGGACTTCTGCTCTGGGTGTGCTACTTTGCCCTAGAGCTGAAAGGCACAACGTGCAGGCTTCTTTCCAAAGGGCGAGTTGGGCCCCACAGCACCTTGCTTAAAGCTCTTTGGGAAGCTAAGAAACAACTCGCTCTGCACAGTGCTCTTACAGCCTAGTGGGAACATCTCTTCCAAAGGCCTGTGAAACGCAGTTTCTTTGCAGGCCTGATCTGGCTGAAGTAGGACTTCTGCTCTGGGTGTGCTACTTTGCCCTAGAGCTGAAAGGCACAACGTGCAGGCTTCTTTCCAAAGGTCGAGTTGGGCCCCACAGCACCTTGCTTCCAGCTCTTTGGGAAGCTAAGAAACAACTCGCTCTGCACAGTGCTCTTCCCACCAAGTGAGAACATCTCTTCCAATGGAATGTGAAACGCAGTTTCTTTGCAGCCCTGATCTGGCTGAAGTAGAACTTCTGCTCTGGGTGTGCTACATTGGCCTGGAGATGAAAGGCACAACGTGCAGGCTTCTTTCCAAAGGGCGAGTTGGGCCCCACAGCATCTTGCTTCCAGCTCTTTGGGCAGCTAAGAAACAACTTGCTCTGCACTGGTGTTTTACAGCCTACAGGGAACGAGTCTTACAAAGGCCTGTGAAACGCAGTTCCTTCCCAGCCCTGATGTGGCTGAAGTAAAACTTCTGCTCTGCCGGGTCCTACATGGCGCTAGAGCTGCAAGGCACAAAGTCCTGCCTTGTTTCCACAAGGGTAGACAAGTCCCTCAGGTCCAGCTTCCAGCTCTTTCGACAGCTAAGAAACCACTCGCTCTGCACAGTGCTCTTACAGCCTACCGGGAACATCTCTTCCAAAGGCCTGTGAAACGCAGTTTCTTTGCAGGCCTGATCTGGCTGAAGTAGAACTTCTGCTCTGGGTGTGCCACATGGCCCTAGAGCTGAAAGGCACAAGGGGCAGGCTTCTTTCCAAAGGGCGAGTTGGGACCCAGAGCATCTTGCTTCCAGCGCTTTGGGAAGCTAAGAAACAACTCGCTCTGCACAGTGCTTTTACAGCCTACCGGGAACATGACTTACAAAGGCCTGTGAAACGCAGTTTCTTTGCAGGCCTGATCTGGCTGAAGTAGAACTTCTGCTCTGGGTGTGCCACATTGCCCTAGAGCTGAAAGGCACAACGTGCAGGCTTCTTTCCAAAGGGCGAGTTGGGCCTCAGAGCATCTTGCTTCCAGCTCTTTGGGAAGCGAAGAAACAACTCGCTCTGCACAGTGCTCTTACAGCCTACCGGGAACATCTCTTCCAAAGGCCTGTGAAACGCAGTTTCTTTGCAGGCTTGATCTGGCTGAAGTAGAACTTCTGCTCTGGGTGTGCCACATGGCCCTAGAGCTGAAAGGCACAATGTGCAGGCTTGTTTCCAAAGGGCGTGTTGGGCCCCAAAGCCTCTTGCTTCCAGCTCTTTGGGAAGCTAAGAAACAACTCGCTCTGCAGACCTCTCTTACAGCCAACCGGGAGCATCTCTTGCAAAGGCCTGAGAAATGCAGTTTCTTTGCAGGCCTTGTCTCGCTGAGGTAGAACTGCTGCTATGCCGTGTCCTACATCGGCCTAGTGTTGCAAGGCTCAAAGTCCTGCCTTGACTACTCAAGGGCAGACAGGCCCCACAGCGTGGGGCTTCCACATCTTTGGGCAGCTAAGAAACAACTTGCTCTGCACTGGTGTTTTACAGCCTACAGGTATCTAGTCTTACAAAGGCCTGTGAAACGCAGTTTATTCCCAGCCCTGATGTGGCTGAAGTAGAACTTCTGCTCTGCCGGGTCCTACATGGCGCTAGAGCTGCAAGGCACAAAGTCCTGCCTTGTTTCCACAAGGGTAGACAAGTCCCTCAGGTCCAGCTTCCAGCTCTTTCGGCAGCTAAGAAACAACTCGCTCTGCACAGTGCTCTTACGGCCTACCGGGAACATCTCTTACAAAGGCCTGTGAAACGCAGTTTCTTTGCAGGCCTGATCTGGCTGAAGTAGGACTTCTGCTCTGGGTGTGCTACTTTGCCCTAGAGCTGAAAGGCACAACGTGCAGGCTTCTTTCCAAAGGGCGAGTTGGGCCCCACAGCATCTTGCTTCCAGCTCTTTGGGAAGCTAAGAAACAACTCGCTCTGACAGTGCTCTTACAGCCTACCGGGAACATGTCTTACAAAGGACTGTGAAACGCAGTTTCTTCCCAGCCCTGATCTGGCTGAAGTAGAACTTCTGCTCTGCCGTGTGCAACATGGCCCTAGAGATGCAAGGCAGAAAGTTCTGCCTTGTTTCCCCAAAGGGGAGACTAGTACCTCAGCGTCCAGCTTCCAGCTCTTGGAGCAGCTAAGAAACAGCTTGCTGTGCACAGGGCTCTTCCAGCCTACCTGGAACATGTCTTACAAAGGCCTGTGAAACGCAGTTTCTTTGCAGGCCTGATCTGGCTGAAGTAGAACTTCTGCTCTGGGTGTGCTACATTGCCCTAGAGCTGAAAGGCACAACGTGGTGTCTCCTTTCCAAAGGCCGAGTTGGGCCCCAAAGCATCTTGCTTCCAGCTCTTTGGGAAGCTAAGAAACAACTCGCTCTGCACAGTGCTCTTACAGACTACCGGGAACATCTCTTCCAAAGGCCTGTGAAACGCAGTTTCTTTGCAGGCCTGATCTGGCTGAAGTAGGACTTCTGCTCTGGGTGTGATACTTTGCCCTAGAGCTGAAAGGCACAACGTGCAGGCTTCTTTCCAAAGGGCGAGTTGGGCCCAACAGCATCTTGCTTCCAGCTCTTTGGGAACCTACAAAACAACTCGCTCTGCACAGTGCTCTTACAGCCTACCGGGAACATCTCTTACAAATGCCTGTGAAACGCAGTTTCTTTGCAGGCCTGATCTGGCTGAAGTAGGACTTCTGCTCTGGGTGTGCTATTTTGCCCTAGTGCTGAAAGGCACAACGTGCAGGCTTCTTTCCAAAGGGCGAGTTGGGCCCCACAGCATCTTGCTTCCAGCTCTTTGGGAAGCTAAGAAACCACTCGCTCTGCACAGTGCTCTTACAGCCTACCGGGAACATCTCTTCCAAAGGCCTGTGAAACGCAGATTCTTTGCAGGCCTGATCTGGCTGAAGTAGGACTTCTGCTCTGGGTGTGCTACATTGGCCTGGAGATGAAAGGCACAACGTGCAGGCTTCTTTCCAAAGGGCGAGTTGGGCCCCACAGCATCTTGCTTCCAGCTCTTTGGGCAGCTAAGAAACAACTTGCTCTGCACTGGTGTTTTACAGCCTACAGGGAACGAGTCTTACAAAGGCCTGTGAAACGCAGTTCCTTCCCAGCCCTGATGTGGCTGAAGTAAAACTTCTGCTCTGCCGGGTCCTACATGGCGCTAGAGCTGCAAGGCACAAAGTCCTGCCTTGTTTCCACAAGGGTAGACAAGTCCCTCAGGTCCAGCTTCCAGCTCTTTCGACAGCTAAGAAACCACTCGCTCTGCACAGTGCTCTTACAGCCTACCGGGAACATCTCTTCCAAAGGCCTGTGAAACGCAGTTTCTTTGCAGGCCTGATCTGGCTGAAGTAGAACTTCTGCTCTGGGTGTGCCACATGGCCCTAGAGCTGAAAGGCACAAGGGGCAGGCTTCTTTCCAAAGGGCGAGTTGGGACCCAGAGCATCTTGCTTCCAGCGCTTTGGGAAGCTAAGAAACAACTCGCTCTGCACAGTGCTTTTACAGCCTACCGGGAACATGACTTACAAAGGCCTGTGAAACGCAGTTTCTTTGCAGGCCTGATCTGGCTGAAGTAGAACTTCTGCTCTGGGTGTGCCACATTGCCCTAGAGCTGAAAGGCACAACGTGCAGGCTTCTTTCCAAAGGGCGAGTTGGGCCTCAGAGCATCTTGCTTCCAGCTCTTTGGGAAGCGAAGAAACAACTCGCTCTGCACAGTGCTCTTACAGCCTACCAAGAACATCTCTTCCAAAGGCCTGTGAAACGCAGTTTCTTTGCAGGCTTGATCTGGCTGAAGTAGAACTTCTGCTCTGGGTGTGCCACATGGCCCTAGAGCTGAAAGGCACAACGTGCAGGCTTCTTTCCAAAGGGCGTGTTGGGCCCCAAAGCCTCTTGCTTCCAGCTCTTTGGGAAGCTAAGAAACAACTCGCTCTGCAGACCTCTCTTACAGCCAACCGGGAGCATCTCTTGCAAAGGCCTGAGAAATGCAGTTTCTTTGCAGGCCTTATCTCGCTGAGGTAGAACTGCTGCTATGCCGTGTCCTACATCGGCCTAGTGTTGCAAGGCTCAAAGTCCTGCCTTGACTACTCAAGGGCAGACAGGCCCCACAGCGTGGGGCTTCCACCTCTTTGGGCAGCTAAGAAACAACTTGCTCTGCACTGGTGTTTTACAGCCTACAGGTATCTAGTCTTACAAAGGCCTGTGAAACGCAGTTTCTTCCCAGCCCTGATGTGGCTGAAGTAGAACTTCTGCTCTGCCGGGTCCTACATGGCGCTAGAGCTGCAAGGCACAAAGTCCTGCCTTGTTTCCACAAGGGTAGACAAGTCCCTCAGGTCCAGCTTCCAGCTCTTTCGGCAGCTAAGAAACAACTCGCTCTGCACAGTGCTCTTACGGCCTACCGGGAACATCTCTTCCAAAGGCCTGTGAAACGCAGTTTCTTTGCAGGCCTGATCTGGCTGAAGTAGGACTTCTGCTCTGGGTGTGCTACTTTGCCCTAGAGCTGAAAGGCACAACGTGCAGGCTTCTTTCCAAAGGGCGAGTTGGGCCCCACAGCATCTTGCTTCCAGCTCTTTGGGAAGCTAAGAAACAACTCGCTCTGACAGTGCTCTTACAGCCTACCGGGAACATGTCTTACAAAGGACTGTGAAACGCAGTTTCTTCCCAGCCCTGATCTGGCTGAAGTAGAACTTCTGCTCTGCCGTGTGCAACATGGCCCTAGAGATGCAAGGCAGAAAGTTCTGCCTTGTTTCCCCAAAGGGGAGACTAGTACCTCAGCGTCCAGCTTCCAGCTCTTGGAGCAGCTAAGAAACAGCTTGCTGTGCACAGGGCTCTTCCAGCCTACCTGGAACATGTCTTACAAAGGCCTGTGAAACGCAGTTTCTTTGCAGGCCTGATCTGGCTGAAGTAGAACTTCTGCTCTGGGTGTGCTACATTGCCCTAGAGCTGAAAGGCACAACGTGGTGTCTCCTTTCCAAAGGCCGAGTTGGGCCCCAAAGCATCTTGCTTCCAGCTCTTTGGGAAGCTAAGAAACAACTCGCTCTGCACAGTGCTCTTACAGACTACCGGGAACATCTCTTCCAAAGGCCTGTGAAACGCAGTTTCTTTGCAGGCCTGATCTGGCTGAAGTAGGACTTCTGCTCTGGGTGTGATACTTTGCCCTAGAGCTGAAAGGCACAACGTGCAGGCTTCTTTCCAAAGGGCGAGTTGGGCCCAACAGCATCTTGCTTCCAGCTCTTTGGGAACCTACAAAACAACTCGCTCTGCACAGTGCTCTTACAGCCTACCGGGAACATCTCTTACAAATGCCTGTGAAACGCAGTTTCTTTGCAGGCCTGATCTGGCTGAAGTAGGACTTCTGCTCTGGGTGTGCTATTTTGCCCTAGTGCTGAAAGGCACAACGTGCAGGCTTCTTTCCAAAGGGCGAGTTGGGCCCCACAGCATCTTGCTTCCAGCTCTTTGGGAAGCTAAGAAACCACTCGCTCTGCACAGTGCTCTTACAGCCTACCGGGAACATCTCTTCCAAAGGCCTGTGAAACGCAGATTCTTTGCAGGCCTGATCTGGCTGAAGTAGGACTTCTGCTCTGGGTGTGCTACATTGGCCTGGAGATGAAAGGCACAACGTGCAGGCTTCTTTCCAAAGGGCGAGTTGGGCCCCACAGCATCTTGCTTCCAGCTCTTTGGGCAGCTAAGAAACAACTTGCTCTGCACTGGTGTTTTACAGCCTACAGGGAACGAGTCTTACAAAGGCCTGTGAAACGCAGTTCCTTCCCAGCCCTGATGTGGCTGAAGTAAAACTTCTGCTCTGCCGGGTCCTACATGGCGCTAGAGCTGCAAGGCACAAAGTCCTGCCTTGTTTCCACAAGGGTAGACAAGTCCCTCAGGTCCAGCTTCCAGCTCTTTCGACAGCTAAGAAACCACTCGCTCTGCACAGTGCTCTTACAGCCTACCGGGAACATCTCTTCCAAAGGCCTGTGAAACGCAGTTTCTTTGCAGGCCTGATCTGGCTGAAGTAGAACTTCTGCTCTGGGTGTGCCACATGGCCCTAGAGCTGAAAGGCACAAGGGGCAGGCTTCTTTCCAAAGGGCGAGTTGGGACCCAGAGCATCTTGCTTCCAGCGCTTTGGGAAGCTAAGAAACAACTCGCTCTGCACAGTGCTTTTACAGCCTACCGGGAACATGACTTACAAAGGCCTGTGAAACGCAGTTTCTTTGCAGGCCTGATCTGGCTGAAGTAGAACTTCTGCTCTGGGTGTGCCACATTGCCCTAGAGCTGAAAGGCACAACGTGCAGGCTTCTTTCCAAAGGGCGAGTTGGGCCTCAGAGCATCTTGCTTCCAGCTCTTTGGGAAGCGAAGAAACAACTCGCTCTGCACAGTGCTCTTACAGCCTACCGGGAACATCTCTTCCAAAGGCCTGTGAAACGCAGTTTCTTTGCAGGCTTGATCTGGCTGAAGTAGAACTTCTGCTCTGGGTGTGCCACATGGCCCTAGAGCTGAAAGGCACAATGTGCAGGCTTGTTTCCAAAGGGCGTGTTGGGCCCCAAAGCCTCTTGCTTCCAGCTCTTTGGGAAGCTAAGAAACAACTCGCTCTGCAGACCTCTCTTACAGCCAACCGGGAGCATCTCTTGCAAAGGCCTGAGAAATGCAGTTTCTTTGCAGGCCTTGTCTCGCTGAGGTAGAACTGCTGCTATGCCGTGTCCTACATCGGCCTAGTGTTGCAAGGCTCAAAGTCCTGCCTTGACTACTCAAGGGCAGACAGGCCCCACAGCGTGGGGCTTCCACATCTTTGGGCAGCTAAGAAACAACTTGCTCTGCACTGGTGTTTTACAGCCTACAGGTATCTAGTCTTACAAAGGCCTGTGAAACGCAGTTTATTCCCAGCCCTGATGTGGCTGAAGTAGAACTTCTGCTCTGCCGGGTCCTACATGGCGCTAGAGCTGCAAGGCACAAAGTCCTGCCTTGTTTCCACAAGGGTAGACAAGTCCCTCAGGTCCAGCTTCCAGCTCTTTCGGCAGCTAAGAAACAACTCGCTCTGCACAGTGCTCTTACGGCCTACCGGGAACATCTCTTACAAAGGCCTGTGAAACGCAGTTTCTTTGCAGGCCTGATCTGGCTGAAGTAGGACTTCTGCTCTGGGTGTGCTACTTTGCCCTAGAGCTGAAAGGCACAACGTGCAGGCTTCTTTCCAAAGGGCGAGTTGGGCCCCACAGCATCTTGCTTCCAGCTCTTTGGGAAGCTAAGAAACAACTCGCTCTGACAGTGCTCTTACAGCCTACCGGGAACATGTCTTACAAAGGACTGTGAAACGCAGTTTCTTCCCAGCTCTGATCTGGCTGAAGTAGAACTTCTGCTCTGCCGTGTGCAACATGGCCCTAGAGATGCAAGGCAGAAAGTTCTGCCTTGTTTCCCCAAAGGGGAGACTAGTACCTCAGCGTCCAGCTTCCAGCTCTTGGAGCAGCTAAGAAACAGCTTGCTGTGCACAGGGCTCTTCCAGCCTACCTGGAACATGTCTTACAAAGGCCTGTGAAACGCAGTTTCTTTGCAGGCCTGATCTGGCTGAAGTAGGACTTCTGCTCTGGGTGTGCTACTTTGCCCTAGAGCTGAAAGGCACAACATGCAGGCTTCTTTCCAAAGGGCGAGTTGGGCCCCACAGCATCTTGCTTCCAGCTCTTTGGGAAGCTAAGAAACAACTCGCTCTGCACAGTGGTCTTACAGCCTAGTGGGAACATCTCTTCCAAAGGCCTGTGAAACGCAGTTTCTTTGCAGGCCTGATCTGGCTGAAGTAGGACTTCTGCTCTGGGTGTGCTACTTTGCCCTAGAGCTGAAAGGCACAACGTGCAGGCTTCTTTCCAAAGGGCGAGTTGGGCCCCACAGCATCTTGCTTCCAGCTCTTTGGGAAGCTAAGAAACAACTCGCTCTGCACAGTGCTCTTACAGCCTACCGGGAACATCTCTTCCAAAGGCCTGTGAAACGCAGTTTATTTGCAGGCCTGATCTGGCTGAAGTAGGACTTCTGCTCTGGGTGTGCTCCTTTGCCCTAGAGCTGAAAGGCACAACGTGCAGGCTTCTTTCCAAAGGGCGAGTTGGGCCCCACAGCATCTTGCTTCCAGCTCTTTGGGAAGCTAAGAAACAACTCGCTCTGCACAGTGCTCTTACAGCCTACCGGGAACATCTCTTCCAAAGGCCTGTGAAACGCAGTTTCTTTGCAGGCCTGATCTGGCTGAAGTAGGACTTCTGCTCTGGGTGTGCTACTTTGCCCTAGAGCTGAAAGGCACAACGTGCAGGCTTCTTTCCAAAGGGCGAGTTGGGCCCCACAGCATCTTGCTTCCAGCTCTTTGGGAAGCTAAGAAACAACTCGCTCTGCACAGTGCTCTTACAGCCTACGGGGAACATCTCTTCCAAAGGCCTGTGAAACGCAGTTTCTTTGCAGGCCTGATCTGGCTGAAGTAGGACTTCTGCTCTGGGTGTGCTACTTTGCCCTAGAGCTGAAAGGCACAACGTGCAGGCTTCTTTCCAAAGGGCGAGTTGGGCCCCACAGCATCTTGCTTCCAGCTCTTTGGGAAGCTAAGAAACAACTCGCTCTGCACAGTGCTCTTACAGCCTACCGGGAACATCTCTTCCAAAGGCCTGGGAAACGCAGTTTCTTTGCAGGCCTGATCTGGCTGAAGTAGGACTTCTGCTCTGGGTGTGCTACTTTGCCCTAGAGCTGAAAGGCACAACGTGCAGGCTTCTTTCCAAAGGGCGAGTTGGGCCCCACAGCACCTTGCTTCCAGCTCTTTGGGAAGCTAAGAAACAACTCGCTCTGCACAGTGCTCTTACAGCCTAGTGGGAACATCTCTTCCAAAGGCCTGTGAAACGCAGTTTCTTTGCAGGCCTGATGTGGCTGAAGTAGGACTTCCGCTCTGGGTGTGCTACTTTGCCCTAGAGCTGAAAGGCACAACGTGCAGGCTTCTTTCCAAAGGGCGAGTTGGGCCCCACAGCATCTTGCTTCCAGCTCTTTGGGAAGCTAAGAAACAACTCGCTCTGCACAGTGCTCTTACAGCCTAGTGGGAACATCTCTTCCAAAGGCCTGTGAAACGCAGTTTCTTTGCAGGCCTGATCTGGCTGAAGTAGGACTTCTGCTCTGGGTGTGCTACTTTGCCCTAGAGCTGAAAGGCACAACGTGCAGTCTTCTTTCCAAAGGGCCAGTTGGGCCCCACAGCATCTTGCTTCCAGCTCTTTGGGAAGCTAAGAAAAAACTCGCTCTGCACAGTGCTCTTACAGCCTAGTGGGAACATCTCTTCCAAAGGCCTGTGAAACGCAGTTTCTTTGCAGGCCTTATCTGGCTGAAGTAGGACTTCTGCTCTGGGTGTGCTACTTTGCCCTAGAGCTGAAAGGCACAACGTGCAGGCTTCTTTCCAAAGGGCGAGTTGGGCCCCACAGCATCTTGCTTCCAGCTCTTTGGGAAGCTAAGAAACAACTCGCTCTGCACAGTGCTCTTACAGCCTAGTGGGAACATCTCTTCCAAAGGCCTGTGAAACGCAGTTTCTTTGCAGGCCTGATCTGGCTGAAGTAGGACTTCTGCTCTGGGTGTGCTGCTTTGCCATAGAGCTGAAAGGCACAACGTGCAGGCTTCTTTCCAAAGGGCGAGTTGGGCCCCACAGCATCTTGCTTCCAGCTCTTTGGGAAGCTAAGAAACAACTCGCTCTGCACAGTGGTCTTACAGCCTAGAGGGAACATGTCTTCCAAAGGCCTGTGAAAGGCAGTTTCTTTGCAGGCCTGATCTGGCTGAAGTAGGACTTCTGCTCTGGGTGTGCTACTTTGCCCTAGAGCTGAAAGGCACAACGTGCAGGCTTCTTTCCAAAGGGCGAGTTGGGCCCCACAGCATCTTGCTTCCAGCTCTTTGGGAAGCTAAGAAACAACTCGCTCTGCACAGTGCTCTTACAGCCTAGTGGGAACATCTCTTCCAAAGGCCTGTGAAACGCAGTTTCTTTGCAGGCCTGATCTGGCTGAAGTAGGCCTTCTGCTCTGGGTGTGCTACTTTGCCCTAGAGCTGAGAGGCACAACGTGCAGGCTCCTTTCCAAAGGGCGAGTTGGGCCCCACAGCATCTTGCTTCCAGCTCTTTGGGAAGCTAAGAAACAACTCGCTCTGCACAGTGCTCTTACAGCCTAGTGGGAACATCTCTTCCAAAGGCCTGGGAAACGCAGTTTCTTTGCAGGCCTGATCTGGCTGAAGTAGGACTTCTGCTCTGGGTGTGCTACTTTGCCCTAGAGCTGAAAGGCACAACGTGCTGTCTTCTTTCCAAAGGGCGAGTTGGGCCCCACAGCATCTTGCTTCCAGCTCTTTGGGAAGCTAAGAAACAACTCGCTCTGCACAGTGCTCTTACAGCCTACCGGGAACATCTCTTCCAAAGGCCTGTGAAACGCAGTTTCTTTGCAGGCCTGATCTGGCTGAAGTAGGACTTCTGCTCTGGGTGTGCTACTTTGCCCTAGAGCTGAAAGGCACAACGTGCAGGCTTCTTTCCAAAGGGCGAGTTGGGCCCCACAGCATCTTGCTTCCAGCTCTTTGGGAAGCTAAGAAACAACTCGCTCTGCACAGTGATCTTACAGCCTAGTGGGAACATCTCTTCCAAAGGCCTGTGAAACGCAGTTTCTTTGCAGGCCTGATCTGGCTGAAGTAGGACTTCTGCTCTGGGGTGCTACTTTGCCCTAGAGCTGAAAGGCACAACGTGCAGGCTTCTTTCCAAAGGGCGAGTTGGGCCCCACAGCATCTTGCTTCCAGCTCTTTGGGAAGCTAAGAAACAACTCGCTCTGCACAGTGCTCTTACAGCCTACCGGGAACGTCTCTTCCAAAGGCCTGTGAAACGCAGTTTCTTTGCAGGCCTGATCTGGCTGAAGTAGGACTTCTGCTCTGGCTGTGCTACTTTGCCCTAGAGCTGAAAGGCACAACGTGCAGGCTTCTTTCCAAAGGGCGAGTTGGGCCCCACAGCATCTTGCTTCCAGCTCTTTGGGAAGCTAAGAAACAACTCGCCCTGCACAGTGCTCTTACAGCCTAGTGGGAACATCTCTTCCAAAGGCCTGTGAAATGCAGTTTCTTTGCAGGCCTGATCTGGCTGAAGTAGGACTTCTGCTCTGGGTGTGCTACTTTGCCCTAGAGCTGAAAGGCACAACGTGCAGGCTTCTTTCCAAAGGGCGAGTTGGGCCCCACAGCATCTTGCTTCCAGCTCTTTGGGAAGCTAAGAAACAACTAGCTCTGCACAGTGCTCTTACAGCCTACCGGGAACATCTCTTCCAAAGGCCTGTGAAACGCAGTTTCTTTGCAGGCCTGATCCGGCTGAAGTAGGACTTCTGCTCTGGGTGTGCTACTTTGCCCTAGAGCTGAAAGGCACAACGTGCAGGCTTCTTTCCAAAGGGCGAGTTGGGCCCCACAGCATCTTGCTTCCAGCTCTTTGGGAAGCTAAGAAACAACTCGCTCTGCACAGTGCTCTTACAGCCTACCGGGAACATCTCTTCCAAAGGCCTGTGAAACGCAGTTTCTTTGCAGGCCTGATGTGGCTGAAGTAGGACTTCTGCTCTGGGTGTGCTACTTTGCCCTGGAGCTGAAAGGCACAACGTGCAGGCTTCTTTCCAAAGGGCGAGTTGGGCCCCACAGCATCTTGCTTCCAGCTCTTTGGGAAGCTAAGAAACAACTCGCTCTGCACAGTGCTCTTACAGCCTACCGGGAACATCTCTTCCAAAGGCCTGTGAAATGCAGTTTCTTTGCAGGCCTGATCTGGCTGAAGTAGGACTTCTGCTCTGGGTGTGCTACTTTGCCCTAGAGCTGAAAGGCACAACGTGCAGGCTTCTTTCCAAAGGGCGAGTTGGGCCCCACAGCATCTTGCTTAAAGCTCTTTGGGAAGCTAAGAAACAACTCGCTCTGCACAGTGCTCTTACAGCCTACCGGGAACATCTCTTCCAAAGGCCTGTGAAACGCAGTTTCTTTGCAGGCCTGATCTGGCTGAAGTAGGACTTCTGCTCTGGGTGTGCTACTTTGCCCTAGAGCTGAAAGGCACAACGTGCAGGCTTCTTTCCAAAGGGCGAGTTGGGCCCCACAGCATCTTGCTTCCAGCTCTTTGGGAAGCTAAGAAACAACTCGCTCTGCACAGTGCTCTTACAGCCTACCGGGAACATCTCTTCCAAAGGCCTGTGAAACGCGGTTTCTTTGCAGGCCTGATCTGGCTGAAGTAGGACTTCTGCTCTGGGGTGCTACTTTGCCCTAGAGCTGAAAGGCACAACGTGCAGGCTTCTTTCCAAAGGGCGAGTTGGGCCCCACAGCATCTTGCTTCCAGCTCTTTGGGAAGCTAAGAAACAACTCGCTCTGCACAGTGCTCTTACAGCCTAGTGGGAACATCTCTTCCAAAGGCCTGTGAAACGCAGTTTCTTTGCAGGCCTGATCTGGCTGAAGTAGGACTTCTGCTCTGGGTGTGCTACTTTGCCCTAGAGCTGAAAGGCACAACGTGCAGGCTTCTTTCCAAAGGGCGAGTTGGGCCCCACAGCACCTTGCTTAAAGCTCTTTGGGAAGCTAAGAAACAACTCGCTCTGCACAGTGCTCTTACAGCCTAGTGGGAACATCTCTTCCAAAGGCCTGTGAAACGCAGTTTCTTTGCAGGCCTGATCTGGCTGAAGTAGGACTTCTGCTCTGGGTGTGCTACTTTGCCCTAGAGCTGAAAGGCACAACGTGCAGGCTTCTTTCCAAAGGGCGAGTTGGGCCCCACAGCACCTTGCTTCCAGCTCTTTGGGAAGCTAAGAAACAACTCGCTCTGCACAGTGCTCTTCCCACCAAGTGAGAACATCTCTTCCAATGGAATGTGAAACGCAGTTTCTTTGCAGCCCTGATCTGGCTGAAGTAGAACTTCTGCTCTGGGTGTGCTACATTGGCCTGGAGATGAAAGGCACAATGTGCAGGCTTCTTTCCAAAGGGCGAGTTGGGCCCCACAGCATCTTGCTTCCAGCTCTTTGGGCAGCTAAGAAACAACTTGCTCTGCACTGGTGTTTTACAGCCTACAGGTATCTAGTCTTACAAAGGCCTGTGAAACGCAGTTTATTCCCAGCCCTGATGTGGCTGAAGTAGAACTTCTGCTCTGCCGGGTCCTACATGGCGCTAGAGCTGCAAGGCACAAAGTCCTGCCTTGTTTCCACAAGGGTAGACAAGTCCCTCAGGTCCAGCTTCCAGCTCTTTCGGCAGCTAAGAAACAACTCGCTCTGCACAGTGCTCTTACGGCCTACCGGGAACATCTCTTACAAAGGCCTGTGAAACGCAGTTTCTTTGCAGGCCTGATCTGGCTGAAGTAGGACTTCTGCTCTGGGTGTGCTACTTTGCCCTAGAGCTGAAAGGCACAACGTGCAGGCTTCTTTCCAAAGGGCGAGTTGGGCCCCACAGCATCTTGCTTCCAGCTCTTTGGGAAGCTAAGAAACAACTCGCTCTGACAGTGCTCTTACAGCCTACCGGGAACATGTCTTACAAAGGACTGTGAAACGCAGTTTCTTCCCAGCCCTGATCTGGCTGAAGTAGAACTTCTGCTCTGCCGTGTGCAACATGGCCCTAGAGATGCAAGGCAGAAAGTTCTGCCTTGTTTCCCCAAAGGGGAGACTAGTACCTCAGCGTCCAGCTTCCAGCTCTTGGAGCAGCTAAGAAACAGCTTGCTGTGCACAGGGCTCTTCCAGCCTACCTGGAACATGTCTTACAAAGGCCTGTGAAACGCAGTTTCTTTGCAGGCCTGATCTGGCTGAAGTAGAACTTCTGCTCTGGGTGTGCTACATTGCCCTAGAGCTGAAAGGCACAACGTGGTGTCTCCTTTCCAAAGGCCGAGTTGGGCCCCAAAGCATCTTGCTTCCAGCTCTTTGGGAAGCTAAGAAACAACTCGCTCTGCACAGTGCTCTTACAGACTACCGGGAACATCTCTTCCAAAGGCCTGTGAAACGCAGTTTCTTTGCAGGCCTGATCTGGCTGAAGTAGGACTTCTGCTCTGGGTGTGATACTTTGCCCTAGAGCTGAAAGGCACAACGTGCAGGCTTCTTTCCAAAGGGCGAGTTGGGCCCAACAGCATCTTGCTTCCAGCTCTTTGGGAACCTACAAAACAACTCGCTCTGCACAGTGCTCTTACAGCCTACCGGGAACATCTCTTACAAATGCCTGTGAAACGCAGTTTCTTTGCAGGCCTGATCTGGCTGAAGTAGGACTTCTGCTCTGGGTGTGCTATTTTGCCCTAGTGCTGAAAGGCACAACGTGCAGGCTTCTTTCCAAAGGGCGAGTTGGGCCCCACAGCATCTTGCTTCCAGCTCTTTGGGAAGCTAAGAAACCACTCGCTCTGCACAGTGCTCTTACAGCCTACCGGGAACATCTCTTCCAAAGGCCTGTGAAACGCAGTTTCTTTGCAGGCCTGATCTGGCTGAAGTAGGACTTCTGCTCTGGGTGTGCTACATTGGCCTGGAGATGAAAGGCACAACGTGCAGGCTTCTTTCCAAAGGGCGAGTTGGGCCCCACAGCATCTTGCTTCCAGCTCTTTGGGCAGCTAAGAAACAACTTGCTCTGCACTGGTGTTTTACAGCCTACAGGGAACGAGTCTTACAAAGGCCTGTGAAACGCAGTTCCTTCCCAGCCCTGATGTGGCTGAAGTAAAACTTCTGCTCTGCCGGGTCCTACATGGCGCTAGAGCTGCAAGGCACAAAGTCCTGCCTTGTTTCCACAAGGGTAGACAAGTCCCTCAGGTCCAGCTTCCAGCTCTTTCGGCAGCTAAGAAACAACTCGCTCTGCACAGTGCTCTTCCAACCAAGTGAGAACATCTCTTCCAAAGGAATGTGAAACGCAGTTTCTTTGCAGCCCTGATCTGGCTGAAGTAGAACTTCTGCTCTGCTGTGTGCAACATGGCCCTAGAGATGCAAGGCACAAAGTCCTGCCTTGTTTCCCCAAAGGGAGACTAGTACCTCAGCGTCCAGCTTCCAGCTCTTGGAGCAGCTAAGAAACAGCTTGCTGTGCACAGGGCTCTTCCAGCCTACCTGGAAGATGTCTTACAAAGGCCTGTGAAACGCAGTTTCTTTGCAGGCCTGATCTGGCTGAAGTAGAACTTCTGCTCTGGGTGGGCCACATGGCCCTAGAGCTGAAAGACACAACGTGCCTGCTTCTTTCCAAAGGGCGAGTTGGGACCCAGAGCATCTTGCTTCCAGCTCTTTGGGAAGCTAAGAAACAACTCGCTCTGCAGACCTCTCTTACAGCCAACCGGGAGCATCTCTGGCAAATGCCTGAGAAATGCAGTTTCTTTGCAGGCCTTATCTCGCTGACGTGGAACTGCTGCTATGCCGTGTCCTACATCAGCCTAGAGTTGCAAGGCTCAAATCCTGGCTTGACTCCTCAAGGGCAGACAGGCCCCACAGCGTGGGGCTTCCACCTCTTTGGGCAGCTAAGAAACAACTTGCTCTGCACTGGTGTTTTACAGCCTACCGGGAACATCTCTTACAAAGGCCTGTGAAGCGCAGTTTCTTTGCAGGCCTGATCTGGCTGAAGTAGAACTTCTGCTCTGGGTGTGCCACATGGCCCTAGAGCTGAAAGGCACAACGTGCAGGCTTCTTTCCAAAGGGCGAGTTGGGCCCCACAGCATCTTGATCCAGCTCGTTGGGAAGCTAAGAAACAACTCGCTCTGCACAGTGCTCTTACAGCCTAGTGGGAACATCTCTTCCAAAGGCCTGTGAAACGCAGTTTCTTTGCAGGCCTGATCTGGCTGAAGCAGGTCTTCTGCTCTGGGTGTGCTACTTTGCCCTAGAGCTGAAAGGGACAACGTGCAGGCTTCTTTCCAAAGGGCGAGTTGGGCCCCACAGCATCTTTGCTCCAGCTCTTTGGGAAGCTAAGAAACCACTCGCTCTGCACAGTGCTCTTACAGCCTACCGGGAACATCTCTTTCAAAGGCCTGTGAAACGCAGTTTCTTTGCAGGCCTGATCTGGCTGAAGTAGCACTTCTGCTCTGGGTGTGCTACTTTGCCCTAGAGCTGAAAGGCACAACGTGCAGGCTTCTTTCCAAAGGGTGAGTTGGGCCCCACAGCATCTTGCTTCCAGCTCTTTGGGAAGCTAAGAAACAGCTCGCTCTGCACAGTGCTCTTACAGCTACCGGGAACATCTCTTCCAAAGGCCTGTGAAACGCAGTTTCTTTGCAGGCCTGATCTGGCTGAAGTAGGACTTCTGCTCTGGGTGTGCCACATGGCCCTAGAGCTGAAAGGCACAACGTGCCGGCTTCTTTCCAAAGGGCGAGTTGGGCCCCACAGCATCTTGCTTCCAGCTCTTTGGGAAGCTAAGAAACAACTCGCTCTGCAGACCTCTCTTACAGCCAACCGGGAGCATCTCTGGCAAAGGCCTGAGAAATGCAGTTTCTTTGCAGGCCTTATCTCGCTGACGTGGAACTGCTGCTATGCCGTGTCCTACATCAGCCTAGAGTTGCAAGGCTCAAAGTCCTGCCTTGACTCCTCAAGGGCAGACAGGCCCCACAGCGTGGGGCTTCCACCTCTTTGGGCAGCTAAGAAACAACTTGCTCTGCACTGGTGTTTTACAGCCTACCGGGAACATCTCTTACAAAGGCCTGTGAAGCGCAGTTTCTTTGCAGGCCTGATCTGGCTGAAGTAGAACTTCTGCTCTGGGTGTGCCACATGGCCCTAGAGCTGAAACGCACAACGTGCAGGCTTCTTTCCAAAGGGCGAGTTGGGCCCCACAGCATCTTGCTTCCAGCTCGTTGGGAAGCTAAGAAACAACTCGCTCTGCACAGTGCTCTTACAGCCTAGTGGGAACATCTCTTCCAAAGGCCTGTGAAACGCAGTTTCTTTGCAGGCCTGATCTGGCTGAAGCAGGTCTTCTGCTCTGGGTGTGCTACTTTGCCCTAGAGCTGAAAGGCACAACGTGCAGGCTTCTTTCCAAAGGGCGAGTTGGGCCCCACAGCATCTTTGCTCCAGCTCTTTGGGAAGCTAAGAAACCACTCGCTCTGCACAGTGCTCTTACAGCCTACCGGGAACATCTCTTTCAAAGGCCTGTGAAACGCAGTTTCTTTGCAGGCCTGATCTGGCTGAAGTAGGACTTCTGCTCTGGGTGTGCTACTTTGCCCTAGAGCTGAAAGGCACAACGTGCAGGCTTCTTTCCAAAGGGCGAGTTGGGCCCCACAGCATCTTGCTTCCAGCTCTTTGGGAAGCTAAGAAACAGCTCGCTCTGCACAGTGCTCTTACAGCTTCCGGGAACATCTCTTCCAAAGGCCTGTGAAACGCAGTTTCTTTGCAGGCCTGATCTGGCTGAAGTAGGACTTCTGCTCTGGGTGTGCCACATGGCCCTAGAGCTGAAAGGCACAACGTGCCGGCTTCTTTCCAAAGGGTGAGTTGGGCCCCACAGCATCTTGCTTCCAGCTCTTTGGGAAGCTAAGAAACAACTCGCTCTGCAGACCTCTCTTACAGCCAACCGGGAACATCACTTGCAAAGGCCTGAGAAATGCAGTTTCTTTGCAGGCCTTATCTCGCTGAGGTAGAACTGCTGCTATGCCGTGTCCTACATCGGCCTAGAGTTGCAAGGCTCAAAGTCCTGTATTGACTCCTCAAGGGCAGACAGGCCCCACAGCGTGGGGCTTCCACCTCTTTGGGCAGCTAAGAAACAACTCACTCTGCTCTGGTGTTTTACAGCCTACAGGGAACGAGTCTTACAAAGGCATGTGAAACGCAGTTTCTTCCCAGCCCTGATCTGGATGAAGTAGAAATTCTGCTCTGCCGGGTCCTACATGGCGCTACAGCTGCAAGGCACAAAGTCCTGCCTTGATTCCACAAGGGTAGACAAGTCCCTCAGGTCCAGCATCCAGCTCTTTCGGCAGCTAAGAAACAACTCGCTCTGCACAGGGCTCTTACAGCCTACCGGGAACATGTCTTACAAAGGCCTGTGAAACGCAGTTTCTTTGCAGGCCTGATCTGGCTGAAGTAGGACTTCTGCTCTGGGTGTGCTACTTTTCCCTAGAGCTGAAAGGCACAACGTGCAGGCTTCTTTCCAAAGGGCGAGTTGGGCCCCACAGCATCTTGCTTCCAGCTCTTTGGGAAGCTAAGAAACAACTCGCTCTGACAGTGCTCTTATAGCCTACCGGGAACATGTCTTACAAAGGACTGTGAAACGCAGTTTCTTCCCAGCCCTGATCTGGCTGAAGTAGAACTTCTGCTCTGCCGTGTGCAACATGGCCCTAGAGATGCAAGGCAGAAAGTTCTGCCTTGTTTCCCCAAAGGGGAGACTAGTACCTCAGCGTCCAGCTTCCAGCTCTTGGAGCAGCTAAGAAACAGCTTGCTGTGCACAGGGCTCTTCCAGCCTACCTGGAACATGTCTTACAAAGGCCTGTGAAACGCAGTTTCTTTGCAGGCCTGATCTGGCTGAAGTAGAACTTCTGCTCTGGGTGTGCTACATTGCCCTAGAGCTGAAAGGCACAACGTGGTGTCTCCTTTCCAAAGGCCGAGTTGGGCCCCAAAGCATCTTGCTTCCAGCTCTTTGGGAAGCTAAGAAACAACTCGCTCTGAACAGTGCTCTTACAGACTACCGGGAACATCTCTTCCAAAGGCCTCTGAAACGCAGTTTCTTTGCAGGCCTGATCTGGCTGAAGTAGGACTTCTGCTCTGGGTGTGCTACTTTGCCCTAGAGCTGAAAGGCACAACGTGCAGGCTTCTTTCCAAAGGGCGAGTTGGGCCCCACAGCATCTTACTTCCAGCTCTTTGGGAACCTACAAAACAACTCGCTCTGCACAGTGCTCTTACAGCCTACCGGGAACATCTCTTACAAATGCCTGTGAAACGCAGTTTCTTTGCAGGCCTGATCTGGCTGAAGTAGGACTTCTGCTCTGGGTGTGCTATTTTGCCCTAGTGCTGAAAGGCACAACGTGCAGGCTTCTTTCCAAAGGGCGAGTTGGGCCCCACAGCATCTTGCTTCCAGCTCTTTGGGAAGCTAAGAAACCACTCGCTCTGCACAGTGCTCTTACAGCCTACCGGGAACATCTCTTACAAAGGCCTGTGAAACGCAGTGTCTTTGCAGGCCTGATCTGGCCGAAGTAGGACTTCTGCTCTGGGTGTGCTACATTGCCCTGGAGCTGAAAGGCACAACGTGCAGTCTCCTTTCAAAAGGGCGATTTGGGCCCCACAGCATCTTGCTTCCAGATCTTTGGGAAGCTAAGAACCAACTCGCTCTGCAGACCTCTCTTACAGCCAACCGAGAACATCTCTTCCAAAGGCCTGAGAAATGCAGTTTCTTTGCAGGCCTTATCTCGCTGAGGTAGAACTGCTGCTATGCCCTGTCCTACATCGGCCTAGAGTTGCAATGCTCAAAGTCCTGCCTTGACTCCTCAAGGGCAGACAGGACCCACAGCGTGGGGCTTCCACCTCTTTGGGCAGCTAAGAAACAACTTGCTCTGCACTGGTGTTTTACAGCCTACAGGGAACGAGTCTTACAAAGGCCTGTGAAACGCAGTTTCTTCCCAGCCCTGATGTGGCTGAAGTAGAACTTCTGCTCTGGGTGTGCTACATTGCCCTGGAGCTGAAAGGCACAACCCGCAGTCTTCTTTCCAAGGGGCGAGTTGGACCCCAAAGCATCTTGCTTTCAGCTCTTTGGGAAGCTAAGAAACAACACGCTCTGACAGTGCTCTTACAGCCTAGGGAGAACATCTCTTACAAAGGCATGTGAAACGCAGTTTCTATGCAGGCCTGATCTGGCTGAAGTAGAACTTCTGCTCTGGGTGTGCTACATTGCCCAAGAGCTGAAAGGCACAACGTGCTGTCTTGTTTCCAAAGGGCGAGTTGGACCCCAAAGCATCTTGATTTCAGCTCTTTGGGAAGCTAAGAAACAACTCGCTCTGCACAGTGCTCTTACAGCCTACCGGGAACATCTCTTCCAAAGGCCTGTGAAACGCAGTTTCTTTGCAGGCCTGATCTGGCTGAAGTAGGACTTCTGCTCTGGGTGTGCTACATTGCCCTAGAGCTGAAAGGCACAACGTGCTCTCTTCTTTCCAAAGGGCGAGTTGGGCCCCACACCATCTTGCTTCCGGCTCTTTGTGAAGCTAAGAAACAGCTCGCTCTGCACAGTGCTCTTACAGCTACCGGGAACATCTCTTCCAAAGGCCTGTGAAACGCAGTTTCTTTGCAGGCTTGATCTGGCTGAAGTAGGACTTCTGCTCTGGGTGTGCCACATGGCCCTAGAGCTGAAAGGCACAACGTGCAGGCTTCTTTCCAAAGGGCGTGTTGGGCCCCAAAGCCTCTTGCTTCCAGCTATTTGGGAAGCTAAGAAACAACTCGCTCTGCAGACCTCTCTTACAGCCAACCGGGAGCATCTCTTGCAAAGGCCTGAGAAATGCAGTTTCTTTGCAGGCATTGTCTCGCTGAGGTAGAACTGCTGCTATGCCGTGTCCTACATCGGCCTAGTGTTGCAAGGCTCAAAGTCCTGCCTTGACTACTCAAGGGCAGACAGGCCCCACAGCGTGGGGCTTCCACATCTTTGGGCAGCTAAGAAACAACTTGCTCTGCACTGGTGTTTTACAGCCTACAGGTATCTAGTCTTACAAAGGCCTGTGAAACGCAGTTTATTCCCAGCCCTGATGTGGCTGAAGTAGAACTTCTGCTCTGCCGGGTCCTACATGGCGCTAGAGCTGCAAGGCACAAAGTCCTGCCTTGTTTCCACAAGGGTAGACAAGTCCCTCAGGTCCAGCTTCCAGCTCTTTCGGCAGCTGAGAAACAACTCGCTCTGCACAGTGCTCCTACGGCCTACCGGGAACATCTCTTACAAAGGCCTGTGAAACGCAGTTTCTTTGCAGGCCTGATCTGGCTGAAGTAGGACTTCTGCTCTGGGTGTGCTACTTTGCCCTAGAGCTGAAAGGCACAACGTGCAGGCTTCTTTCCAAAGGGCGAGTTGGGCCCCACAGCATCTTGCTTCCAGCTCTTTGGGAAGCTAAGAAACAACTCGCTCTGACAGTGCTCTTACAGCCTACCGGGAACATGTCTTACAAAAGACTGTGAAACGCAGTTTCTTCCCAGCCCTGATCTGGCTGAAGTAGAACTTCTGCTCTGCCGTGTGCAACATGGCCCTAGAGATGCAAGGCAGAAAGTTCTGCCTTGTTTCCCCAAAGGGGAGACTAGTACCTCAGCGTCCAGCTTCCAGCTCTTGGAGCAGCTAAGAAACAGCTTGCTGTGCACAGGGCTCTTCCAGCCTACCTGGAACATGTCTTACAAAGGCCTGTGAAACGCAGTTTCTTTGCAGGCCTGATCTGGCTGAAGTAGAACTTCTGCTCTGGGTGTGCTACATTACCCTAGAGCTGAAAGGCACAACGTGGTGTCTCCTTTCCAAAGGCCGAGTTGGGCCCCAAAGCATCTTGCTTCCAGCTCTTTGGGAAGCTAAGAAACAACTCGCTCTGCACAGTGCTCTTACAGCCTACCGGGAACATCTCTTCCAAAGGCCTGTGAAACGCAGTTTCTTTGCAGGCCCGATCTGGCTGAAGTAGAACTTCTGCTCTGGGTGTGCCACATTGCCCTAGAGCTGAAAGGCACAACGTGCAGGCTTCTTTCCAAAGGGCGAGTTGGGCCTCAGAGCATCTTGCTTCCAGCTCTTTGGGAAGCGAAGAAACAACTCTCTCTGCACAGTGCTTTTACAGCCTACCGGGAACATGACTTACAAAGGCCTGTGAAACGCAGTTTCTTTGCAGGCCTGATCTGGCTGAAGTAGAACTTCTGCTCTGGGTGTGCCACATTGCCCTAGAGCTGAAAGGCAAAACGTGCAGGCTTCTTTCCAAAGGGCGAGTTGGGCCTCAGAGCATCTTGCTTCCAGCTCTTTGGGAAGCGAAGAAACAACTCGCTCTGCACAGTGCTCTTACAGCCTACCGGGAACATCTCTTCCAAAGGCCTGTGAAACGCAGTTTCTTTGCAGGCCTGATCTGGCTGAAGTAGAACTTCTGCTCTGCCGTGTGCAACATGGCCCTAGAGATGCAAGGCAGAAAGTCCTGCCTTGTTTCCCCAAAGGGGAGACTAGTACCTCAGCGTCCAGCTTCCAGCTCTTGGAGCAGCTAAGAAACAGCTTGCTGTGCACAGGGCTCTTCCAGCCTACCTGGAACATGTCTTACAAAGGCCTGTGAAACGCAGTTTCTTTGCAGGCCTGATCTGGCTGAAGTAGAACTTCTGCTCTGGGTGTGCTACTTTGCCCTAGAGCTGAAAGGCACAACGTGCCGGCTTCTTTCCAAAGGGCGAGTTGGGCCCCACAGCATCTTGCTTCCAGCGCTTTGGGAAGCTAAGAAACAACTCGCTCTGCACAGTGCTCTTACAGCCTACCGGGAACATCTCTTCCAAAGGCCTGTGAAACGCAGTTTCTTTGCAGGCCTGATCTGGCTGAAGTAGAACTTCTGCTCTGGGTGTGCCACATTGCCCTAGAGCTGAAAGGCACAACGTGCAGGCTTCTTTCCAAAGGGCGAGTTGGGCCTCAGAGCATCTTGCTTCCAGCTCTTTGGGAAGCGAAGAAACAACTCGCTCTGCACAGTGCTCTTACAGCCTACCGGGAACATCTCTTCCAAAGGCCTGTGAAACGCAGTTTCTTTGCAGGCTTGATCTGGCTGAAGTAGAACTTCTACTCTGGGTGTGCCACATTGCCCTAGAGCTGAAAGGCAAAACGTGCAGGCTTCTTTCCAAAGGGCGAGTTGGGCCTCAGAGCATCTTGCTTCCAGCTCTTTGGGAAGCGAAGAAACAACTCGCTCTGCACAGTGCTCTTACAGCCTACCGGGAACATCTCTTCCAAAGGCCTGTGAAACGCAGTTTCTTTGCAGGCCTGATCTGGCTGAAGTAGAACTTCTGCTCTGGGTGTGCCACATGGCCCTAGAGCTGAAAGGCACAACGTGCAGGCTTCTTTCCAAAGGGCGTGTTGGGCCCCAAAGCCTCTTGCTTCCAGCTATTTGGGAAGCTAAGAAACAACTCGCTCTGCACAGTGCTCTTACAGCCTACCGGGAACATATCTTCCAAAGGCCTGAGAAATGCAGTTTCTTTGCAGGCCTTGTCTCGCTGAGGTAGAACTGCTGCTATGCCGTGTCCTACATCGGCCTAGTGTTGCAAGGCTCAAAGTCCTGCCTTGACTACTCAAGGGCAGACAGGCCCCACAGCGTGGGGCTTCCACATCTTTGGGCAGCTAAGAAACAACTTGCTCTGCACTGGTGTTTTACAGCCTACAGGTATCTAGTCTTACAAAGGCCTGTGAAACGCAGTTTATTCCCAGCCCTGATGTGGCTGAAGTAGAACTTCTGCTCTGCCGGGTCCTACATGGCGCTAGAGCTGCAAGGCACAAAGTCCTGCCTTGTTTCCACAAGGGTAGACAAGTCCCTCAGGTCCAGCTTCCAGCTCTTTCGGCAGCTAAGAAACAACTCGCTCTGCACAGTGCTCTTACGGCCTACCGGGAACATCTCTTACAAAGGCCTGTGAAACGCAGTTTCTTTGCAGGCCTGATCTGGCTGAAGTAGGACTTCTGCTCTGGGTGTGCTACTTTGCCCTAGAGCTGAAAGGCACAACGTGCAGGCTTCTTTCCAAAGGGCGAGTTGGGCCCCACAGCATCTTGCTTCCAGCTCTTTGGGAAGCTAAGAAACAACTCGCTCTGACAGTGCTCTTACAGCCTACCGGGAACATGTCTCACAAAGGACTGTGAAACGCAGTTTCTTCCCAGCCCTGATCTGGCTGAAGTAGAACTTCTGCTCTGCCGTGTGCAACATGGCCCTAGAGATGCAAGGCAGAAAGTTCTGCCTTGTTTCCCCAAAGGGGAGACTAGTACCTCAGCGTCCAGCTTCCAGCTCTTGGAGCAGCTAAGAAACAGCTTGCTGTGCACAGGGCTCTTCCAGCCTACCTGGAACATGTCTTACAAAGGCCTGTGAAACGCAGTTTCTTTGCAGGCCTGATCTGGCTGAAGTAGAACTTCTGCTCTGGGTGTGCTACATTGCCCTAGAGCTGAAAGGCACAACGTGGTGTCTCCTTTCCAAAGGCCGAGTTGGGCCCCAAAGCATCTTGCTTCCAGCTCTTTGGGAAGCTAAGAAACAACTCGCTCTGCACAGTGCTCTTACAGCCTACCGGGAACATCTCTTTCAAAGGCCTGTGAAACGCAGTTTCTTTGCAGGCCTGATCTGGCTGAAGTAGCACTTCTGCTCTGGGTGTGCTACTTTGCCCCAGAGCTGAAAGGCACAACGTGCAGGCTTCTTTCCAAAGGGCGAGTTGG
Source organism: Equus caballus (assembly GCF_041296265.1). Lineage (NCBI taxonomy): Eukaryota > Metazoa > Chordata > Mammalia > Perissodactyla > Equidae > Equus > Equus caballus. The sequence continues at coordinate 2,507,635 of NC_091712.1, forward strand.
GCCCCACAGCATCTTGCTTCCAGCTCTTTGGGAAGCTAAGAAACAGCTCGCTCTGCACAGTGCTCTTACAGCTACCGGGAACATCTCTTCCAAAGGCCTGTGAAACGCAGTTTCTTTGCAGGCCTGATCTGGCTGAAGTAGGACTTCTGCTCTGGGTGTGCTACTTTGCCCTAGAGCTGAAAGGCACAACGTGCCGGCTTCTTTCCAAAGGGCGAGTTGGGCCCCACAGCATCTTGCTTCCAGCGCTTTGGGAAGCTAAGAAACAACTCGCTCTGCACAGTGCTCTTACAGCCTACCGGGAACATCTCTTCCAAAGGCCTGTGAAACGCAGTTTCTTTGCAGGCCTGATCTGGCTGAAGTAGGACTTCTGCTCTGGGTGTGCTACTTTGCCCTGGAGCTGAAAGGCACAACGTGCAGTCTCCTTTCCAAAGGCCCATTTGGGCCCCAAAGCATCTTGCTTCCAGCTCTTTGGGAAGCTAAGAACCAACTCGCTCTGCAGACCTCTCTTACAGCCAACCGAGAACATCTCTTCCAAAGGCCTGAGAAATGCAGTTTCTTTGCAGGCCTTATCTCGCTGAGGTAGAACTGCTGCTATGCCCTGTCCTACACCGGCCTAGAGTTGCAAGGCTCAAAGTCCTGCCTTGACTCCTCAAGGGCAGACAGGACCCACAGCGTGGGGCTTCCACCTCTTTGGGCAGCTAAGAAACAACTTGCTCTGCACTGGTGTTTTACAGCCTACAGGGCACGAGTCTTACAAAGGCCTGTGAAACGCAGTTTCTTCCCAGCCCTGATGTGGCTGAAGTAGAACTTCTGCTCTGGGTGTGCTACATTGCCCTGGAGCTGAAAGGCACAACCCGCAGTCTTCTTTCCAAAGGGCGAGTTGGACCCCACAGCATCTTGCTTTCAGCTCTTTGGGAAGATAAGAAACAACTCGCTCTGACAGTGCTCATACAGCCTAGGGAGAACATCTCTTACAAAGGCATGTGAAACGCTGTTTCTATGCAGGCCTGATCTGGCTGAAGTAGAACTTCTGCTCTGGGTGTGCTACATTGCCCTAGAGCTGAAAGGCACAACGTGGTGTCTCCTTTCCAAAGGCCGAGTTGGGCCCCAAAGCATCTTGCTTCCAGCTCTTTGGGAAGCTAAGAAACAACTCGCTCTGCACAGTGCTCTTACAGATTACCGGGAACATCTCTTCCAAAGGCCTGTGAAACGCAGTTTCTTTGCAGGCCTGATCTGGCTGAAGTAGGACTTCTGCTCTGGGTGTGCTACATTGCCCTAGAGCTGAAAGGCACAACGTGCAGGCTTCTTTCCAAAGGGCGAGTTGGGCCCCACAGCATCTTGCTTCCAGCTCTTTGGGAAGCTAAGAAACAACTCGCTCTGCACAGCGCTCTTACAGCCTACCGGGAACATCTCTTCCAAAGGCCTGTGAAACGCAGTTTCTTTGCAGGCCTGATCTGGCTGAAGTAGGACTTCTGCTCTGGGTGTGCTACTTTGCCCTAGAGCTGAAAGGCACAACGTGCAGGCTTCTTTCCAAAGGGCGAGTTGGGCCCCACAGCATCTTGCTTCCAGCTCTTTGGGAAGCTAAGAAACAACTCGCTCTGCACAGTGCTCTTACAGCCTACCGGGAACATCTCTTCCAAAGGCCTGTGAAACGCAGTTTCTTTGCAGGCCTGATCTGGCTGAAGTAGGACTTCTGCTCTGGGGTGCTACTTTGCCCTAGAGCTGAAAGGCACAACGTGCAGGCTTCTTTCCAAAGGGCGAGTTGGGCCCCACAGCATCTTGCTTCCAGCTCTTTGGGAAGCTAAGAAACAACTCGCTCTGCACAGTGCTCTTACAGCCTAGTGGGAACATCTCTTCCAAAGGCCTGTGAAACGCAGTTTCTTTGCAGGCCTGATCTGGCTGAAGTAGGACTTCTGCTCTGGGTGTGCTACTTTGCCCTAGAGCTGAAAGGCACAACGTGCAGGCTTCTTTCCAAAGGGCGAGTTGGGCCCCACAGCATCTTGCTTCCAGCTCTTTGGGAAGCTAAGAAACAACTCGCTCTGCACAGTGCTCTTACAGCCTACCGGGAACGTCTCTTCCAAAGGCCTGTGAAACGCAGTTTCTTTGCAGGCCTGATCTGGCTGAAGTAGGACTTCTGCTCTGGGTGTGCTACTTTGCCCTAGAGCTGAAAGGCACAACGTGCAGGCTTCTTTCCAAAGGGCGAGTTGGGCCCCACAGCATCTTGCTTCCAGCTCTTTGGGAAGCTAAGAAACAACTCGCTCTGACAGTGCTCTTACAGCCTACCGGGAACATGTCTTACAAAGGACTGTGAAACGCAGTTTCTTCCCAGCCCTGATCTGGCTGAAGTAGAACTTCTGCTCTGCCGTGTGCAACATGGCCCTAGAGATGCAAGGCAGAAAGTTCTGCCTTGTGTCCCCAAAGGGGAGACTAGTACCTCAGCGTCCAGCTTCCAGCTCTTGGAGCAGCTAAGAAACAGCTTGCTGTGCTCAGGGCTCTTCCAGCCTACCTGGAACATGTCTTACAAAGGCCTGTGAAACGCAGTTTCTTTGCAGGCCTGATCTGGCTGAAGTAGAACTTCTGCTCTGGGTGTGCTACATTGCCCTAGAGCTGAAAGGCACAACGTGGTGTCTCCTTTCCAAAGGCCGAGTTGGGCCCCAAAGCATCTTGCTTCCAGCTCTTTGGGAAGCTATGAAACAACTCGCTCTGAACAGTGCTCTTACAGACTACCGGGAACATCTCTTCCAAAGGCCTCTGAAACGCAGTTTCTTTGCAGGCCTGATCTGGCTGAAGTAGGACTTCTGCTCTGGGTGTGCTACTTTGCCCTAGAGCTGAAAGGCACAACGTGCAGGCTTCTTTCCAAAGGGCGAGTTGGGCCCCACAGCATCTTGCTTCCAGCTCTTTGGGAACCTACAAAACAACTCGCTCTGCACAGTGCTCTTACAGCCTACCGGGAACATCTCTTACAAATGCCTGTGAAACGCAGTTTCTTTGCAGGCCTGATCTGGCTGAAGTAGGACTTCTGCTCTGGGTGTGCTATTTTGCCCTAGTGCTGAAAGGCACAACGTGCAGGCTTCTTTCCAAAGGGCGAGTTGGGCCCCACAGCATCTTGCTTCCAGCTCTTTGGGAAGCTATGAAACAACTCGCTGTGCACAGTGCTCTTACAGCCTACCGGGAACATCTCTTCAAAAGGCCTGTGAAACGCAGTGTCTTTGCAGGCCTGATCTGGCTGAAGTAGGACTTCTGCTCTGGGTGTGCTACATTGCCCTGGAGCTGAAAGGCACAACGTGCAGTCTCCTTTCAAAAGGGCGATTTGGGCCCCACAGCATCTTGCTTCCAGATCTTTGGGAAGCTAAGAACCAACTCGCTCTGCAGACCTCTCTTACAGCCAACCGAGAACATCTCTTCCAAAGGCCTGAGAAATGCAGTTTCTTTGCAGGCCTTATCTCGCTGAGGTAGAACTGCTGCTATGCCCTGTCCTACATCGGCCTAGAGTTGCAATGCTCAAAGTCCTGCCTTGACTCCTCAAGGGCAGACAGGACCCACAGCGTGGGGCTTCCACCTCTTTGGGCAGCTAAGAAACAACTTGCTCTGCACTGGTGTTTTACAGCCTACAAGGAACGAGTCTTACAAAGGCCTGTGAAACGCAGTTTCTTCCCAGCCCTGATGTGGCTGAAGTAGAACTTCTGCTCTGGGTGTGCTACATTGCCCTGGAGCTGAAAGGCACAACCCGCAGTCTTCTTTCCAAAGGGTGAGTTGGACCCCAAAGCATCTTGCTTTCAGCTCTTTGGGAAGCTAAGAAACAACTCGCTCTGACAGTGCTCTTACAGCCTAGGGAGAACATCTCTTACAAAGGCATGTGAAACGCAGTTTCTATGCAGGCCTGATCTGGCTGAAGTAGAACTTCTCCTCTGGGTGTGTTACATTGCCCAAGAGCTGAAAGGCACAACGTGCTGTCTTGTTTCCAAAGGGCGAGTTGGACCCCAAAGCATCTTGATTTCAGCTCTTTGGGAAGCTAAGAAACAACTCGCTCTGCACAGTGCTCTTACAGCCTACCGGGAACATCTCTTCCAAAGGCCTGTGAAACGCAGTTTCTTTGCAGGCCTGATCTGGCTGAAGTAGGACTTCTGCTCTGGGTGTGCTACATTGCCCTAGAGCTGAAAGGCACAACGTGCTGTCTTCTTTCCAAAGGGCGAGTTGGGCCCCACAGCATCTTGCTTCCGGCTCTTTGTGAAGCTAAGAAACAGCTCGCTCTGCACAGTGCTCTTACAGCTACCGGGAACATCTCTTCCAAAGGCCTGTGAAACGCAGTTTCTTTGCAGGCTTGATCTGGCTGAAGTAGGACTTCTGCTCTGGGTGTGCCACATGGCCCTAGAGCTGAAAGGCACAACGTGCAGGCTTCTTTCCAAAGGGCGTGTTGGGCCCCAAAGCCTCTTGCTTCCAGCTATTTGGGAAGCTAAGAAACAACTCGCTCTGCAGACCTCTCTTACAGCCAACCGGGAGCATCTCTTGCAAAGGCCTGAGAAATGCAGTTTCTTTGCAGGCCTTGTCTCGCTGAGGTAGAACTGCTGCTATGCCGTGTCCTACATCGGCCTAGTGTTGCAAGGCTCAAAGTCCTGCCTTGACTACTCAAGGGCAGACAGGCCCCACAGCGTGGGGCTTCCACATCTTTGGGCAGCTAAGAAACAACTTGCTCTGCACTGGTGTTTTACAGCCTACAGGTATCTAGTCTTACAAAGGCCTGTGAAACGCAGTTTATTCCCAGCCCTGATGTGGCTGAAGTAGAACTTCTGCTCTGCCGGGTCCTACATGGCGCTAGAGCTGCAAGGCACAAAGTCCTGCCTTGTTTCCACAAGGGTAGACAAGTCCCTCAGGTCCAGCTTCCAGCTCTTTCGGCAGCTGAGAAACAACTCGCTCTGCACAGTGCTCCTACGGCCTACCGGGAACATCTCTTACAAAGGCCTGTGAAACGCAGTTTCTTTGCAGGCCTGATCTGGCTGAAGTAGGACTTCTGCTCTGGGTGTGCTACTTTGCCCTAGAGCTGAAAGGCACAACGTGCAGGCTTCTTTCCAAAGGGCGAGTTGGGCCCCACAGCATCTTGCTTCCAGCTCTTTGGGAAGCTAAGAAACAACTCGCTCTGACAGTGCTCTTACAGCCTACCGGGAACATGTCTTACAAAAGACTGTGAAACGCAGTTTCTTCCCAGCCCTGATCTGGCTGAAGTAGAACTTCTGCTCTGCCGTGTGCAACATGGCCCTAGAGATGCAAGGCAGAAAGTTCTGCCTTGTTTCCCCAAAGGGGAGACTAGTACCTCAGCGTCCAGCTTCCAGCTCTTGGAGCAGCTAAGAAACAGCTTGCTGTGCACAGGGCTCTTCCAGCCTACCTGGAACATGTCTTACAAAGGCCTGTGAAACGCAGTTTCTTTGCAGGCCTGATCTGGCTGAAGTAGGACTTCTGCTCTGGGTGTGCTACTTTTCCCTAGAGCTGAAAGGCACAACGTGCAGGCTTCTTTCCAAAGGGCGAGTTGGGCCCCACAGCATCTTGCTTCCAGCTCTTTGGGAAGCTAAGAAACAACTCGCTCTGACAGTGCTCTTACAGCCTACCGGGAACATGTCTTACAAAGGACTGTGAAACGCAGTTTCTTCCCAGCCCTGATCTGGCTGAAGTAGAACTTCTGCTCTGCCGTGTGCAACATGGCCCTAGAGATGCAAGGCAGAAAGTTCTGCCTTGTTTCCCCAAAGGGGAGACTAGTACCTCAGCGTCCAGCTTCCAGCTCTTGGAGCAGCTAAGAAACAGCTTGCTGTGCACAGGGCTCTTCCAGCCTACCTGGAACATGTCTTACAAAGGCCTGTGAAACGCAGTTTCTTTGCAGGCCTGATCTGGCTGAAGTAGAACTTCTGCTCTGGGTGTGCTACATTGCCCTAGAGCTGAAAGGCACAACGTGGTGTCTCCTTTCCAAAGGCCGAGTTGGGCCCCAAAGCATCTTGCTTCCAGCTCTTTGGGAAGCTAAGAAACAACTCGCTCTGAACAGTGCTCTTACAGACTACCGGGAACATCTCTTCCAAAGGCCTCTGAAACGCAGTTTCTTTGCAGGCCTGATCTGGCTGAAGTAGGACTTCTGCTCTGGGTGTGCTACTTTGCCCTAGAGCTGAAAGGCACAACGTGCAGGCTTCTTTCCAAAGGGCGAGTTGGGCCCCACAGCATCTTGCTTCCAGCTCTTTGGGAACCTACAAAACAACTCGCTCTGCACAGTGCTCTTACAGCCTACCGGGAACATCTCTTACAAATGCCTGTGAAACGCAGTTTCTTTGCAGGCCTGATCTGGCTGAAGTAGGACTTCTGCTCTGGGTGTGCTATTTTGCCCTAGTGCTGAAAGGCACAACGTGCAGGCTTCTTTCCAAAGGGCGAGTTGGGCCCCACAGCATCTTGCTTCCAGCTCTTTGGGAAGCTAAGAAACCACTCGCTCTGCACAGTGCTCTTACAGCCTACCGGGAACATCTCTTACAAAGGCCTGTGAAACGCAGTGTCTTTGCAGGCCTGATCTGGCCGAAGTAGGACTTCTGCTCTGGGTGTGCTACATTGCCCTAGAGCTGAAAGGCGCAACGTGCAGTCTCCTTTCCAAAGGGCGATTTGGGCCCCAAAGCATCTTGCTTCCAGCTCTTTGGGAAGCTAAGAACCAACTCGCTCTGCAGACCTCTCTTACAGCCAACCGAGAACATCTCTTCCAAAGGCCTGAGAAATGCAGTTTCTTTGCAGGCCTTATCTCGCTGAGGTAGAACTGCTGCTATGCCCTGTCCTACATCGGCCTAGAGTTGCAAGGCTCAAAGTCCTGCCTTGACTCCTCAAGGGCAGACAGGCCCCACAGCGTGGGGCTTCCACCTCTTTGGGCAGCTAAGAAACAACTTGCTCTGCACTGGTGTTTTACAGCCTACAAGGAACGAGTCTTACAAAGGCCTGTGAAACGCAGTTTCTTCCCAGCCCTGATGTGGCTGAAGTAGAACTTCTGCTCTGGGTGTGCTACATTGCCCTGGAGCTGAAAGGCACAACCCGCAGTCTTCTTTCCAAGGGGCGAGTTGGACCCCAAAGCATCTTGCTTTCAGCTCTTTGGGAAGCTAAGAAACAACTCGCTCTGACAGTGCTCTTACAGCCTAGGGAGAACATCTCTTACAAAGGCATGTGAAACGCAGTTTCTATGCAGGCCTGATCTGGCTGAAGTAGAACTTCTGCTCTGGGTGTGCTACATTGCCCAAGAGCTGAAAGGCACAACGTGCTGTCTTGTTTCCAAAGGGCGAGTTGGACCCCAAAGCATCTTGATTTCAGCTCTTTGGGAAGCTAAGAAACAACTCGCTCTGCACAGTGCTCTTACAGC